>NC_072378.2:7447500-8692500 GCF_028885625.2 Pongo pygmaeus | reverse complement strand
GCAGAAAAGAAACATTTTATGGCAGCATCAGGCCATTTAATTAATATAAACATTTAGGAAAATCACTGTGAGTGAATCTGATAGTGTGCTTTGTGCATGAGTGGTTTTGACTGACTATACCAGTTTCTACAGAATAGTTATGGTTGGCCGGGCACGGTGGATCACGCCTGTAATCCCAGCACTTTGGGAGGCCGAGGCAGGTGGATCACCTGAGGTCAGGAGTTCGAGACCAGCCTGGCCAACATAGTGAAACCCTGTCTCTACAAAAATTAGCCGGGCAAGGTGGCTGACGCCTGTAATCCCAGCTACTCAGGAGGCTGAGGCAGGAGAATTGCCTGAACCTGGGAGACGGAGGTTGCAGTGAGCTGAGATCACACCATTACACTCCAGCCTGGGCAACAAGAGTAAGATTCCGTCTTAAAAAAAAAAAAAAAAAAAAAAAAGTTATGGTCTTGTTTTCAAAGTGCTTCCTAAGCATATGGGCAAGTTAACTTGTTTAACCTTTGTCCTTTGCCTGATTAAAAGCAGCAGAGATGCATTTGGTTAAAACCTTCTGGTTAATAGATGAATGCTTTGAAACACTGCTCATGATTTTCATTCCTTGTAATTATATAATAAATAGAGGAATAAAATCTCAATAAATTGTGTCCTGAGCAATGTTTGATTCAAGTGAAACTCCAATTTAATATGTTCTATGGATAATTTCATGTTTTTATCTTAAAATTTTTAAAATTTTTAGGTTCGGGGGTACATGTGCAGGCGTGTTATAGAGGTAAACTGCATTTCACGAGGGTTTGGTATACAGATGATTTTGTCAACCAGGTAATAAGCATAGTACCTGATCCACATCCTCCCTTTCCCCATTAGTATGTGTCTTGGGAAGAAGCAATGTGGTACCCTGAGAAAAGTATGACTTTTGGATTTTGTCAGAACTGCATTTGAATCCCGTTTCTGCAACTTTACAGCTGTGGGAACTTGGGAAATTTGCTTAGCTTCTCTGAGTTTGTTTCCTAAACTATGAAATAGAGATGAAAATGACCCATGGCACACACCTGGGCCAGTGCCTGATGCTCGGTAGGTGCTTCAGATGTGTTTGTTCTTCTCTCCTTTTCCTCTCAGCGCTCATTGAAGTGCAGGTCCCAAAGACTTCATGTGGGTAGAGCACTTGCTGCTCCATCGCTTCCAGAGCAGTGCTTTCATGCCACTAACTTGGGACTAAAAACAACAACAACAACAAAAACCCCACCAGCTTTCACACTCTTCTACTCTGTTTCAGTACCCCCTGCTGCTTCTTTCAAAGGAGAGCCTCTCATTCCCCCTCACCTCAAACATTTCTCAGATCCTAGGAATATGAATTATCTATTTTCCTCTTCTACCCAGATTAAAATTGTGGCTCTGCCACTTTTTGCTGTGCGACATCCGGCAAGTTACTTAACCTCTCTGGGGCTCCATTGCTTTGTCTATAAAATAGGAATAATAGAAAGACCTAACTCGAGGTCGTTTTGGGAATTATAGAAGCTAACAAAGGTAAATCACCTAGAACATTTTCAAGCACATGGGCAGCACTCAAATGCTGGCTACTATTGTTAATATTCTGCTCCAGCTCCCTGGGGCTGTCAACTCAGATTTTTCCCGTGGTCATGCTGTTCCCACACCAATCTTGTGTAACCAGAAACTGTCTACAGCCACTCCTACCACAGCCACTGACACCTACAAGTAGGGGGCTAGTTCTTTAGGGCCTCTGATGAGCCACCTGTGACTTTCTGCTACCTAGGGACATCCTGCTGCCACCATGTACATGTGATGTCCCCTCTACATGGCCCTGACAGCCATGCAGCTGCCTTTCTGCCAGACAGAAGCATTTGTTTCTGTTTTACTATTCTTTTCATAGATATTTCTCTACCACTCAGGTGTGATTTCACACGGCTGGACCAGGGGATGATATTGATGACACATCTTCCCCTAATCTCAGATCACCCTTTCTGACCAGAAGCCATTTTTCTTGGATCTATGGTCTGTGCTTTGATTTCTCCCATCCTGAAGGTGAACTTTGTTAGGAAGATTCCTAATACCTCTTGCAAATAAAGTGACTCCTCAGTGTGCCTCACATGTCTGAAGCCTGGACCTCCACTACATGCTGATGGTCCTCCTCTTGGTGATGCAAATCACTGAAATCTCTAACTAGAGTTTTGCACACCAAATTTCCTTGTTA
This sequence comes from Pongo pygmaeus, assembly GCF_028885625.2. Lineage (NCBI taxonomy): Eukaryota > Metazoa > Chordata > Mammalia > Primates > Hominidae > Pongo > Pongo pygmaeus. Next base: position 8,690,288 of record NC_072378.2, on the reverse strand, counting down.
GAAAAGTCAAATATGATTTCAATAAAGCAGCCAGAGGACCTGATGCTACTCTATCAGAAAATATACAAAGCAGCAATATGATGCTACAGAGAAAAACAGTTTTCTTCCCTATCTATATGGTCAGCCTTAATCTAGTCTCAAAGAGGGGAAACTCAAATGTCTTTTGTACACATTTGTTCACAAATGGGCATTTGCATGTGGTTAAGTTGTTGACATTTCTAGGCAGAAGAATGGTTTGGGGAAAGCAATGGATGAATATTTTCTACTTTGGTTTCAACTTCTTAATACTAAGTAGAAATCCCTTTTTCTAATCTCACAGGCAAGATGACCCCCTAAGAAACAGCCTGGACAAATGTGAGTGCCAGAGTAGCAGCACACGTCTGCAACATTCTCACAGCACACACTGTGAGAATGGCACCTGTGCAGATACTAACCTCAAACCATCCGCAGCGTGTTCCTGGTAAAAAGAAAAGAAAACCATGAGAGTTCTAAAAGAAAATAAGAAAAGAATATTTGCCCAGTTGCCTTGGTGTTTGGTTTGAAATGAATAAATATTTTTGATGAAATTTCATTATTAGAATGTAAGCTCCATGAGGGTAAGAAACTTAATCTGTCATGCTTACTACACGATCACCAGCAACTAGAATGTTTTTGTTTAATGTTCACCCAGAGTTAGTGACCATTTCACATATGAGAGCTATGCACTAGATACATAAAAGTTTATTCACTCATTCATTCTTCTATTCAGCATATATTTATTTAGAATCGACCAAGTCCACATGGATGACTGACTGAATTAATGTATGAATTAATGAAGTTTTCTCGATATCAGAATTTAGCAGGTTTTGCATTTCAATTTACTGATACTTTGAACTAGTTAGGCTCAAAGTCTGACAGACCGTAGGACTATTTTTTAATGCTCCTTCAGAATTAATGATTACTTCGAATATGAAAGGTATGCATTGAAGTTGAACAAGTGCAAATTACAACATTCTAAAAAATACAGCTAGTAATTGTATTTCAGAGGTCACAATCAACAAGATCTAGGCCAGATGTATCTGAATCTATATCTAAATATTTTACATCTATGTAAACTTAAATTGTGGAAAGCTGTGATCTTAAAATATTGAACTTGGAAATTCTTATAAAAGATCAATGATTAGTGTAAAACATTAGTGTAGTGTAAAACCACTGTCATTACCCAAACTCTTGGGACACTGAACTTATGACTTTTTAACTCTGGGATTTTCACTCTTCAGTTAGTTCTAGAGCTCATTATAAGGAAATATGTACACATAAGCTTAGGGGGAAATTTTTTTGAAAAAGTACTATTGTCTTTCCTTCAGTCTTCTTATTGAGGAAAAAAAATGGTTGTCACAGATCTTACATTTATGTAGAGTATATTTAGTGAGTTACAACTTGGATTGTGTCCTGTGATGTGAATGCTGTGTGTTTTGATATCAATGGTTTCTATTGCAATCACAGAATTATTTTGCATTAATCTCTTTAAATAGAAATTATAACCTTTAGGTATGACATTTTGTTTAACAAAGATAAAAGCATTACAAAAACTAGCAATGGGTGCTTATTTAACATGTAAGTAATTTTAACTTAAAATATAGTCTATCCTGGTGTTCTAAATTGATTCACATTTGTCATTATTCTTCAAACCTGCCCGTCTTTATCTAAAATGTTTCAACAGATGTTTTTATTACCACATTAAAATAAAATAAAGTGAGTTTGATATGCATGAACCTTTGCAACCTTATAGAGTTACAGATTTAAAACATGATCCTGGGAACTAACTTTGTTTTGACTCTGAATTTTTTGTATGTATTTGTGCCCCCACCCTACTCCCATCTTTGTGTGTATGTTAAAAGAAATTTGATCAGTTAAATTTGGTCATGAAAGATGATTTTGCATCCATGTATGGCTGAGAAACCCACAGATAAATATTAAAAAGGCTACTAAGCAAAAGAGCCCTGATTAAGCTTCTTTTAACCTAGCTACTTAAATAGCTAATCTCTACTTTTTATATCTGTTACATTTTATGCCAATCAAAAAGTCTTCCAAATCATAATTTTTAACAGTTTGAAAATGTTTGTTCCTGGCTTTTTAAAATTAGCATTGACTCCAATACCTCTGATACTAGAAAACTAGTACCAGCCAACATGTGCAAGATAGACATTTTAATGATATATGGTTTTCTGACCAATTTCTTTCTTTTTTTCTTCCTTCCTCTTCTCCTCTCCTCACCTTGCATCTCACCTCTTCCCACCTCTCCTTCCTCCATCCCTTCTTTCCTTTCTACTTCTTTCTTTCTTTCTTTCTTTCCTTTTCTTCTTTCTTTTCCTTTTCCTTCTTATTTTTCACTTTCCCTTCCTTCTCTTCCCCTACCCTCATCTCTTCTCTCTGTAATGTCCTCATTATGTAAGCAAATGATTAAACCGTGGAGACATTCAAATCACAGAAGTGATCAAACAGCCACAAGGATCTTGATTTCCTCCTTAGAGGTCTGGAGAATTGGCTTAATCTCTTGCAGAAAACTCTTTTCTGGGTTGGATCACCCTTACATAATTGGGTGCAACTTGAGTTCTACTTCAAATAAGAGGACCCTCCGGGCCAGGTTGCTGTGCACTTGTCTCCTTAGAGATTTTCACAATGCCTCTATGATAGCCAATGGCCACAGAAAGTTCAATAATCCCTAGTTATGAATTGGAACTGGTTTATTAGATCTTAGTCAATGAACAACATGAAGGAGTGAGTTGTATCTTAGAGGTGGCACAAAGGATTCATTTTAATTAGCCCTCAAATGTAAAAGGTTGTGAACCACAGAAGATCTATCTGTGCATTGAAAACTGTTATGTGTATAAGCCTTCTCAGAAAGAAAAAGAAGCATAGAGAGCGGTGAATTGCTTTCCAGGAGAGAAATCTTGCATCTTTTTGGAATAAACACATTTTGAATATCTAACACCCATTTCTTCTGGGCACAGACATTATTTCTAAACTGAATGTGTTTTTTGTTTGCGTCAATAAAGCATAGAATTTCACAGAATTATTTTCCAACTACAGAATTTCACAGAATTTTCCAGAAACTGGTATGTATTTCTTCCATAGGCTCAAGACCTTTCCTTTCAAATTATGCATCTGTGTGGATGATTTATTGTGTGCAAGGAACCTCACAAGGGAAGAAGTGAAAGCAAAAAGCTAAGTGGTATACAACCTGATGGTTCTTACCTGTAAGGATCTTACATAAACAGATAAATTGGCTACCCAAACAATCATGGTGGAAGCTGCAGTCTGGCAATGAGCTCTTCTAGGATCCTCTAGAAGTGATCCAACCATTATACGTTTTGTTATTCCATATAAAAGAAGGAACAACATTGTTCTCTGCCCTCCTTCCCCAGGGGGACTGGGGATAATGTTGATAAAGTTTATAAAAGTTCTTGCTATTATGATTCGTCTTAATTTGCTTGAATTTACTTGATCTATATTCTGCTAATGTATTGTCAGTGCTCAACATGCACACAAACATGCACACACACACACACACACACAAACACACCCTTTGTGGAAGAATATATGCCACGCCTCCCAGCTGATCAGCTTATAGGGGGCACATTAGCACGCTTGATAGAATGTCTTCAGTATGTGCAAAATGAATTTATGTTTTGTCCCTTTTTGTTATGGAGGCTCCCTAATGCTTTTTAAACATGATGTCATCATAAGAACATGTGTATACATGTACTTCTGCATAGAGCACTAAAATTAAATTGACTTGCTGGCAAAAGTTAGAGAAAATCCTTTTCTAGCTTCTCTGTACCACTCAATAAATTATTACAGTCTGTGCACAAAACACAAATTACATGCTTTATTAGTATGTTCTGTGGTAACCTCAAAACCGCAAGTGTTTACATGTGCTGCACGCATGCACTTTAGGGCTTTTTAATAGCGGGTTGACAAGAGATTAAAGGCAGAAATATGGCATTTTATTAAAGCAAACATATCAGCATGCCTACCATGATAAAATGATCTAGTTTTCTTCAGACACAAAAGTTTCTGTTGAGTGATACCTTTGCAATTCCTTGAGGGCACCCTATTATTCACTTTCCTCAACAGAGAGCAGCTGCAAATGGTCTCCAATTTTCAAAGAGTGTTGCCTGGTCATTCTTTACTGTCAAAATGAAGAAGAGCATAAAAGTTAAGTCAATAAAGTAATATGAAATGCTTAATATAAAAATTCAAGAATGAATGATTAACCATTAAAAACTTACAGTAGCTATTTCATCCAGGAAAAAAAAAATTAACATTTCCCCTGAAACCTATTAACACTCCTTGTAAACAATATTCTTTTTTGAAATATATGACCTTTCTTAATGCTCTCCACACACACAGCATTTTTCTTATAACCACTTCACCTCACTGATATGAAGTTGAATTCCCCAGGAGAGAGTGCTTCGAGCCCCTTCCTCAGAAACATATGGTCTTCTCTTGCATATTCCAAACGGATGCATTCGTTTGTGTTAGATGATGCAACAACCTGTTGTTGTTAATACAACTTCAAAATTACAGACTTTGCCAGTGGACAATCAACAGGCCAAAGATAATGCCTACCTTGGGGCACACGCTTCCTTATCAATCTATAAAATTTGATACATTGATAATTATGGAAATTGGTATACATACCTGTTCTTGGTTACACCCATCTTTCATCTATGTCTCTACTGTATCTATGGATGTTGTGTAGAGGGCCATGTGCAGAGAAAAGCAGACTTAAAAGATTTTTTTTTATATTTTCGAGGAAGCTATTTGAAAGGGCAGGGTTGAATTTAGTCTAGGACTTCTTTTCAAAGTTAAATCAGAAAAAAATCAAGAATATTCAGGACCTATCCTATAGCAAATCCCTCCATACCATGATGTTGCTAAGGAAAATAACTCCTTGGGCATAAGACATACCAAGAATGACTTTGATGAAAAATGATATAGTTGGGGTCAACAAGACCGCTCTTTGAGGCTGCCAAATGTTTTCCACACAACAATTTTAGAGCTATTGGAGAAGCCTCCATCGTGTCATCCTCAGAAAGCCATCACCAGGGCTGTGTCCTGTTGGTTAACTTAGGAATGAGTGGGTATGACTTGTTTCTGGAAATAAATCTCACGTTGTATGAATTTTAAGTATTCCTGTAAATTTATTTGTTTTAGCGGATACTGTGAACTGTTATTTCTCAGATGTTTTATTCCAGGAATTGGACAGAAAATTTATTTGTTTTAACATATACTGTGAACTGTCATTTCTCAGATGTTTTATTCCAGAAATTGGACAAAGATGTTCAAACTGCTCCTAGTAGGGAGACAGGAAACATACTGACTGGTGGCTTTACTGGGTTATCAAGAATTTGTCTAGCAACTTAGAAGCATTCTGCTCTTGAGGAAAACCTCAAAGAAAAAGGATGCATGGCAAAGAAATAACTAAAGAATATACAGCAAGTTCTAGACAATAATCCTCAAATGCTTTAGGTAGGTGCAGATAAAATGTGAAATGTCCCCTATATAGTATTTGTTTGTTTGTTTTATGTTGACATTTTTTAAATGAAACAGTAGATTCCCCTCAAAAAACCCACAACTTACCTGCTCTCTCCTCACATGGATGAGCTTGGCCTTTCCATTACTGCCCTATAGGACTAACTCTACAACTATCTCTGGGTAAAGGCTGGGAGGTGGGGGGGATCAATGTGGGGAGGGTCCCTTTGTATCCTCTTCTATCAGCCATTTCAATGCAATTTTAAAAAGATAAATTTTATATAATTACCTATTTTTCATGCATTTGACTTATTAAAACACTTCTGAACAAGATATATGATTTCTGGTAGGCTTTAGTTACATTTACATGTGTTTGTGTGTGTGTGTGTGTGTGTGTGTGTGTGTATTTTTGGCGTTACTGGCATAAGTTGTGCTATGCAATCTAGGAGATTGAAACTAATTATAGCAGTGAGGCTAACAAAGTGTGAAAGCCATGAATCTGAATGAAACTTTCCATTTCTTTCTATGAGTTTTTATAAAAACTCTGATGATATTTTCTCCCAAAATATGTTTTTCTTATTTTAAATTGTTAGCAAGCCAAATAAATCATCCTGATTATTTTTATGTTACATGGTTGATTTATACATTTTTGCAAAAGACATCAATTCCTTTCTTCTTGTTTCTCTTCTTGTCCTTTTTGCTTCCCTCTACAAACACTCAATGCATATTATATGTTTTTATATACACACATATGGATCATGGTTCTAGGTGTTAAACACACAGAGGCAAATTAAACTTCAATCCTGACCTCAGTGAAATTACAATTCAATTTGTAAGCATCATGATAAGGATAAGTAAAAGATTATGTGAAGTAATTCCCAAGATTGTTTATGGTTTTATGCTACACAGCACAATAAGTGACTAACATATGTTATCTCATTCAAACCTTTGGAATTGAGAAAGATATGAGAAATCTGAAAAAGAGATCAGGAACAAACAGACATAGAAGAAGAACTAGGAAGCTACAGTGTCATGCAACCCAGAGGTAAATCGTAAGTAATGCCAAGCGTCATGGAAAAATCAAGGATCGGGCTGGGTGTGGTGGCTCACACCTGAAATCCCAGCACTTTGGGAGGCCAAGGTGGGTGAATCACTTGAGCCCAGGAGTTTGAGACCAGCCTGGCCAACATGATAAAACTCCATCTCTACTAAAAATACAAAAATTAGCAGGGCATGGTGGCACATGCCTGTAGTTCCAGCTACTCGAGAGGCTGAGGCAGGAGAATTGCTTGAGCCTGGGAGGCAGAGGGGTTGCAGTGAGCAGAGATCATGCCATTGCACTCCAGCCTGGCCAAGAGAGCTAGATTCTGTCTCAAAAAAAAAAAAAAAAAAAAAAGGCAAGGATCAATATGGTATATAAGCAATGATTTGGAGAATGATGCCATCATTAATATTTAAGAAAGTAATGGAATGGTATTATTTAATTAGTCAAGGTGAATGCAGATATTTATCTTTGTTCTCTTATGAAATTTTATTTAAATGACAGTAAAGGGATTAAAGGAAAACATTATAAAATTAAATTAAAGGAGAAAGGAAAACGTTACAAAATTAAGTATTTAAGAAAAAAATGGTAGCAGATGAAAGATTTCAAAACTACTCAGGAAAATGGAAAGTGATAGCTATATGATAGCAAGCTTAGGTATCAGCCTCTCCACTCTATTCAGGGCCAAACAGGAAGCAAGTTAATTTTCACCAAGCAATTCCAGAATATCTCAGAAATTAGAGGCAGTGGGTACATATAGAGGCAAAGACATAGGATGAATGAGAAAAGGGGAATTGATAATACCCCATGATCTCACTCATATGGGGAATCTAAACGAGTTGTTCATAGAAGTAAAGAGTAGAACGGTTATTACCAGAGGCTGGGGAGGGGATGAGGGATGTGGCATGGGGAGAGGTTGGTGAACAAGTGTAAAGTTACAGTTAGCTAAGAGGAATAACGTCTGCTGTTCTATTACACAGGAGGGTGACTGTAATTAACAAAAATGTATTGTATATTTCAAAATAGCTAGAAGAGAAGATTTTTAATGTTCTCACCATAAAGAAATGACAAGTGTTAGAGATGATGGATATCCTTATGCAATAATAACGTGACCCTTATGCAATGTCCACATGTATCAAAACATCACACCATACCCAAAAAGTATGTATAATCATGTATCAACTAAACACAAAACAAAACTTAAAAAAAAACTGTACACTCCAAATGCTCTCTCCTATCTGATAAGGAACAACATTTCTGCCACCCTACAGGAGACGGGATGTTTACTGCGGAAATACTTTGAACCAGAGAAGCTCTGGGCTCATAGACATCAGACACAGTTGAACGTAAGAGTGAAGCACCAGTGCAGTGAGCCGAGATCACGCCACTGCACTCCAGCCTGGGCGACAAAGCGAGACTCCGACTCAAAAAAAAGAGTGAAGCGCCAGAAAGAGAGAGAGTGAACTGTCTTTCTTATAAGAATCCCCCCACCTCCTCCTACATACTCATCCTCTGGCATACCCTGAGCCCTAACAGCCAGATAGACTACATTTACACTGTCTTCCTTACCATCTCCCCCTGCTCTCACAGACGAGAGATTGGAGGGTTTACCCCTGGGAAAATTTCCCAGTCTAGGAGAAAATACCTATATCAACTGGCATTTGGAAGCCTCCAACCAAAAGGTTGAGTTCCTACATGGTCAACAAATCACACCCACTTACTTGCCCAGGACTTTCTTTTAGCGTATCACTGCATCATTTTGGAATATGAACGGAGATCCAGAATAATGCAACATTTTTGAAAGTCTCCAACATGAAAGACAAAGATCAAAGGAGATAGAAAAGGAACCCAGAGAAAATGAGACCATTAAGAGAGGAAGGGAAAGCTAAAAAAACAAATGAGAAAGTGCAAAAGAACAACAAAACAACCCTGGAATTGATAACCTCGAAAAATAAGTGAGAAAGTAAGAGAAGATTCGTGAAACCAAGAGGAATACTATTAAATAAAAGGAATATTCAGAAAACAATTACTCTCAGAAATTACCAACTAGTGCAAAAGAAATCAAAAATGCTACTTAAGGACTGGAAGATACAATAGAAGAAAATGCAAAAGATAAAAGAGAAATATATCAAAAAAATGGATAAAAAGAATCAATTTAGGAGCTACAGAGAGAACAACAAACTCAAAAGGAAGAAATCTCTTAAAGAAATAACAGAAATAAACATCTCAAAATTAAAAATAACCCAAAGCATTTCTTACCATATTGAAGGGCCCAAGAAACATTCAACTCATTGAATGAAAGGACTCCACCAAAATGTGTCATTTAAAATACATACTTCAGGCTGGGTGTAGTGGCTCATGCCTGCAATCCCAGCACTTTGGAAGGCTGAGGTTGGCAGATTGCTTGAATTCAGGAGTTTGGGACTAGCCTGGGTAACATAGCAAAACTCTGTCTCTACAAAAATAAAAATACAAAAATTAGCCAGGCATGATGGTATGGGCCTATGGTCCCAGGTACGTGGGAGGCTGAGGTAGGAAGAGCGCTTGAGCCTGGGAGGTCGAAGCTGCAGTGAACTATGATTGTCCCACTGCACTCCAGCCTGGGCAACAGGGCAAGATCCTGTCTCAAATAATAATAATAATAATAATAATAATAATAATATATATACATACATACATACATACATACATACATACTTCAGCCAGGCATGGTGGCTCACACCTGTAATCCCAGTATTTTGGGAGGCCAAAGCTGGAGGATCGTTCAAGTCCAGGAGTTCAAGGCCAGCCTGGGCAATACAGGGAGACCCCATCTCTACAAAGAAATTAAAAAATTAGCCAGGTGTGGTAGCATGTGCCTGTAGTTTCAGCTACTTGGGAGGCTGAGGTGCGAGGATCACCTGAGCCCAGGAGGTTGAGACTACAGCCTGGGTGACAGAGTGAGACCCTGTCTCAAAACAAAACAAAACAAAACACTATACTTCTCAGCCATAAAAAAGAATGAGACCACGTCTTATGAAGCAACATGGATGGCACTGGAAGCCATTACCCTAACTGAAATCACTCAAAAACAGAAAGTCAACACTGCATGTCCTCACTTATACATGGGAGCTAAATAATGGCCCACATGAACATACAGAGGGGAATAGTAGACGCTGACTCCGAAACATGGGAGAGCAGGAGGAAGGCTGAAAAATGACCCACTGGGTACAATGCTCACTATTTAGGAGATGGGTGCACTAAAAGCCCAGACCTCACCACTATGCAATATATGCATGCAAGAAATCCGCAGTAGTACCCACCAAATATATATTTTTTTAAAATTTCAAGGCCTAGACTCCCAGAGAAAAGGAAGATCTTGAAAGCTTACGGTGAATATCTTAGTATTAAAGTTTACCGTATCAACGAGGATGCTATAGTGCTGTCAAAGAGTCTGAAGATAAATCAGTAATAAATACACAGGGAATATAAGAAAACAACACAAAGTAAGACAAGTATTAACCCCCGAAGAATATAAGAAAGGGAATGTAATTGTAGTAGTCTGCATTACTTAACTATGAACAATATGCATCTAGTTGTTATACTGTAAACAAGGACTAGTGATTTAATACAAAAATTGTAATTGAAATAGGGCAGGCAGGTGAAAGAAGATGAGGGGGGTTAGAGAGTTCCTTAGGAAAGATAAATTTCATTCTTCTGTTGTAAGAAACCAATAAACAACATATCAAATAAAGTCTAGAAATAAGAATGCATGCATGTTATTTTGCAAAAGAGATTTTCATGTCAGAGAAAATGTCCAAAAGAATTTCTGAGGAGTAAGTTAGAGAGGGATAAGACCAACAACTGCTATTTTTATTTTCAAGCCTTAGAGTAGTCAGTGCTTTTAAATGTATTTATATGTATTATTTAGCTAAAAATTTTAAAATGAATACATTCAATGAGGTTAATCTAAATGCATTAATATCGTACTATGTTGAAAACACATTGTTATATTAAGCGGGCTGCAGAAAAACACATTTAGTACTAACCAAATTATGTTGTTAATATATTTAAATATTTACTTCTAGCTATAATTTTGTTGAAAACGACTTAAAAGACCACATCAAACTGGATGGCAACTCCATGGGAGGAACTTTGACTTATCTCAAAATAGGTTTGATTCCCTGAAATTTTTATATTTACAGTGTCTTCAGATATTACAGGCATAATTTTTAAATATTTGAACACTAAACAATATTCAGTCCATATGAAATTACATATATGTGCATGGGAAAATAAATAAATTCACAATCACTGAAAGGTTGAGATGATATCTTAGGATAAAAGGCTTGCATTTCATTTTTACTCAATTATTTACACTTTTCTCTGTTGTTTGAATTTTTGGACAGGATAAAGCAAGTATGCATTAGCATAAGCAACCATGATATTAATATAAAGCTGCAACATGAAAATATATATGCACTAAAAACAAGTAACGGAAAGAAGGATAAAAAATAAAGGGTTGTAATTAAGATGGTATGATTACAAGGGTGAATTTTTTCACTTGTCCAAATTTTGCATATGTGCTATTTACACGAAGAAAAAATGGCTGATAATATTAAATAAACAAGGAAGAAAAATGGTGAATGCGGAGAGAAAATGGAAGTGGGGGCAGGTGGGAGAACTCCTGTTTATTAATCATTTACTATACGCTGAGCACTGTGCTATGTGTCTTGGTGGCAGGGACAGCAGCAGCCAAAAGATCTTCCCTACTGCCCTAGCACAGTATCAGATGTCCAATTAACATTCTTTTTTTTCTTTTCAAAAAACTATTTTTATTTTCTATATGAAGTATATTTAAAACTGGAGAACATGAGGACACAGATCATATTTTCCATAAGTCATGTCTTTCTTTGCTCCCAGCACTGTGTCCCGTGGATCACGTTAGTGTCAAAAAACATAGAGAATGGTGCAGAGGGTTCTCTGGGACAAAGTAAGGGCCAGAAGTGACGTGTCATAGATGAAAAAGCAGATTACTAATGAAATTGAAGAAAAACAACATATGGCATGGAATTAACCCACAACTAGCAGTAAGACTTAAAGATGAGAAATATTAGAATTTTTTTCAATGACAATATTATAATAAAGGAATAAAAGCATTGCTATCTAAGACACTGCTTACATCTGGATTTAAATTTAGCTATTTTCTTTTTCTAGACAATCTATTATTATCTAAAAAGAGAAATGAAAATAAGAAATTTGATCACAATTAAATGGGATTCAAGGAATCTTTTGCAACACATCATTTCTTATTAACCTGAGTTTTAGTGAAGGACCAAATGTAGTTTGTTGCTGTAAAAACAAAATCCTTTTTTTTTTTTTTTTGAGACAGAGTCTCGCTTTGCCGCCCAGGCTGGAGTGCAGTGGCGCGATCTCGGCTCACTGCAAGCTCCGCTTTCCGGGTTCACGCCATTCTCCTGCCTCAGCCTCCCGAGTAGCTGGGATTACAGGCGCCCGCCACAGCGCCCAGCTAATTTTTTGTATTTTTATTAGAGACGGGGTTTCACCGTGGTCTCGATCTCCCGACCTCGTGATCCGCCCGCCTCGGCCTCCCAAAGTGCTGGGATTACAGGCGTGAGCCACCGCGCCCAGCCCCACCAATTAACAGTCTTAATAAACGGTTGAATCTAGGAATGAATGAATGGATAAATCAGTGAGTTATGCAATATTTCTGAATTTGGCAATGAAAAAAAAGAAAAAGATATAGTGTCCATGATAGTCATGAGCAGGGGCAATATTAAGTAATAGAATTTCATTTGGTTTTCACAGTGATGGAAATTGAATATGCTTAAGGAGAGTAGGGGATCTGAAGATGGTTGTGATGCGATTGTGAATGATGTCCTGAAAGGACTTAAAAGGTAAGATTCAGAGCAAAAGAGCCATTAGCTTCAGCTGACTCTGCTGAGAATAGAGGTGTATAGCTGTTCCCTCAAATAAGCACAGTTACGTGGGAAGGTGATTTGAGCGTTTACTTTGCCTTGTCTCAAACTTCACATGAGCAGCCATAAGCTTGTACTTGGGGGGTAACAAAAGTGTAAAATGAAAGCTTTTAAAAGATCCCTTAAATACTAATACTAAAGTTTTTTTTGAAATATCTCTAAAACTCAGTTGCCAAAATGTCCTTAGAAACAGTTCATAATAAGGACTTGTAGAGTCTTGAAGTTTATAGGGATATGTTTGCCTCTAAGTCCAAGTGCAAACATCAAAAACTGTGGCAATGAGCTTTCACTAGTATGTTTGATAACTGTAGGAGTTTCTGTTTTAAAAGAACACACTAGATTGTCTCAAATTATTTATATTTGTTCATAATTCTAGAATTATTGTATTGCAAAAAAATCAGAAGGTGAAGGATCATGAAATTCAAATCATATGCTTTTCTTCTTTTATTTAAATTATTGATAAATTGGATATTCACTTTGAGTTGAGCTTAAACTTTTTAGAACTTCTATATTCTCATCTATAAAATCAGGATTAGAATACGTCTAGAGCCTCATGAACTATTAGCTTTTACATGATAACCATGACTATCAATAGACATTGTCCAGGGAATTTTCCCAGTAATCCCCAGATATGACAAGAACATGTGCCCTATAACCCTTTCAACTCACAGATGAGAAAAGTGACCTATAAATGCTTTAAGATACATGATTTAGGTATAAATAGCTGTAGGGAAAATGAGAGCACCTGTAATATCTTTCAGGGATTGAATATTGCAATTTAATGAAATAATTATGAATATGTATTTAAATGGAATATACATATTTTGAAGAGACCAGACCTCATTGTTTTGCCCAGGCTGGTCTTGAACTCCTGGGCTCAAGGGATCCTCCTGCCTCAGCCTCCCAAAGTGCTAGGATTACAAGTATGAGTTACCGTGCCTGGCTTTAAATGGAATATTATTAAAGAAACATATCTGAGGCATGTTTTCTCTGGGCTTTGTGGTCTCTAAGTACCTACACAGAATTGAGACATGAAGATCTGGCCATTGACTAAGGTAATTAATCACTTTAAATAAATGGATGACATATTAGTAGAATTAAACTTTTTGATAAAACTCTTTATTTACTTAGTACGTTACATGCAGTATACATATTTTACTATAGTGCACATCATATATATATAAAATATATAAGTAATATATAGTAAAAAATTATATGTTATATATAATGCACACTATAGTAAAAAAATATGTGCACTAGTAATATATAAATATAAAATATATTTATACTGAATATATATATAAAATGTGCAATATAGTAAAACATGTATATTACATGTAATGTACAAAGGATTTATTTCCTTTATATTCACAAAAGATTCTTGATATTTTATCATAAATATTTAGCTCCAAATTCCCTGAGAATTTTAATATTTAATAGAAATTTTATAGATATAAAATGTAATAGAAATTTTGTATCTTGAATTTTTATTTTAAATCATGTGGAATATATAAGGAGAAACTGGATTAATTAAAATGGCCCAAAGTAGGATATCTCTTCTATGATCTGTAAACAAGGCAGAGAAAAGCAGGGAAGAATAAAGACTGTACCAATTGTCAAGATCGGAATGATAGCATGTAACAGAATCAGAAAATGATGTATTTATTTAAAAAACAGACTAAACATATATTTTAAGCATGACATCATGATGGAACTGACTAAAGCTAAGTCAGTGTCAAACACTGACATAACAGTTCCTGTCAAAGGATATTTGACCTTAGAGAACATTTGAGCACTTACCAAGGATATGAACCCACCTTGAAAGTCCCATGGTGAGATGTGTGTGATTAACACTAGGACTTTGTAATTTAACTGGAAATGGATTTTAATCAGTTGGTAATATTATGGGTCACACTCAAATGCTCTCATATAAGAAAGTTTAGAAAGATTTAGACTTTTTTCTCTATAGTAGGTACAGATCATAGATTCTATCTTGGACTAGCATGTCTCTTGGGTGCTTGGTAGACATTGCTGCTCTTCTGATAGATAGAGAAAATGAGGTTACAAAATTGCTCTACTATCACTTACTCTTAGATGGAACAGGTAAAAATCCTTGGGGAAATCATGTTAATGGGCTATAGGCTTTCCAGAATTTAGCTATATGCTTGGAAAAAGAGTTAGAATGCAAACTTTAGATTTGAGCAATACCCCCATTTCATTTCTTATAATAGCACTGTGGTTTGGTGAGATATTTTTAAATTTGGAAAAGCAGAGCCGTAAAATATGTCTTTTTAAAGAAATGTATTCACTGAAAAGCAATTTATTTTCCTCGAAACATAACACATTTATGTATATGAGCATCATGAGAAGTTGATATTGGTACTCAATATAGACTTTTCGATAAAGGGAGGCTTTGAGATAGATAAAGTTTCTTCTTGCTGATCAAGACAAATTCTCATCTTGCAAGAGCATGAGAGCATGTTTAAATTCTATAAACAATACAATACAGAAAGAATAAAAAGAAATTTGTTGAGCAAGAGAGGTGAAATAAACTAATAAAAATGAGGGAAACATGTAAACATTTACAACCTGTTTACAACTTCCTCTTAAAACTGCTTATCCAAGCTGATTCATTACATTAACAGAAAAAGGACAGAGACCATGCTCTCGTCATCCGTCTAACGTGAAAATTCATTAGCATATCATTAGCATGTGGCAAAGTTTAAATTTTCCACTTATAAGCACATAGCTTGGGTGGGCTTTCAGCACACCAGCAATCTGTTCAGAAATTGTGTGAACATTGGTGTATTTAAATTGCTGAACTATTCTTTCCTGAAATATTCTCTACCAGTAAAGCTCATGAACATAGAACACCCATTCCCACTGACTGTGGAAGACAGTCGGCCTCCTTAAATCCTTCAGTTAAGGACATACAATGAAATGCCTCGTTAAGAACCTTAATTTAAAGCAGCACACAGTTCTATATGTCAGAGGTAATAATTACCTACTTTAATAAGCCTGACTTTTCTCTGCGATGAGTTAGACTCCCTCCACTTTGTTTATAGTAACTCTGGATTTATTTCAGGCTTTCTTCAAGTGCTCTTATTTTAAAAAAATAAAAATTATGTCTGTTTTTCTGGAGTTAAATTCTGCCTACTCTATACTGAAACCATGTGCTGTTCAAGCACTGCTAAGACCAATTACCCATATATTCCTGGGACATGCAGGGTCCTACAGAAGTCATATCATCCATATCCCAGCTTCTAAGCAGAGCTACAGATAAACTATGTCAGCCTGAAAAGGCCCTACCCTATGATTTTAAATAACTTCCCTGTGAACTATAGCTATCCAAAATGTCCCAGCAAATTAAACAATAAAATTGAAAAGCTCTTGAACAAATTGATTTTATAGATATCTATTATAATCTTAAGACTTTAAGATCTATGTTTGCAGGCTGAGGAGGGCTTGAAGAGTTATGCTCAAGTATATGAGAAGTTATGTGGCAACTTGCTTTAATTATAATATTGGGCATTTCTTGGTTTCCTCCAATACAGTTCGATCTTTCCCCTATCTTATCAGCTACCCATAACATGCTTCCCAAAATTGATATGCATTTCATATGAAATAATTGAGAACTGTTTCAGCTTTTAGATGTTGAAGAATTTAAATCACATAACATAGTCCCTTCAACTTGCAGACAGGAAACAAATAAAGAAACACTAAATGGTTCCTCTAAGGTCATACAGTATTTATGTGAAAGAAGCAGAAGTTGAACTTAGCTAGTATTTGGTATATGAGTCTAAATCTTTCTAGTCTATTTAAATCTGCCGTTTGCTTCTGGATAAAGAGAGCCAATTATACTTTCTAGTGTTTCGTGAGATATGTACTATTGCATAAGGTTCATTTCATAGAGATGTTTTATGATTTTATAATTTGAAACTACTAGCTAGGGTTATTAATTTCTTGTTAATCCTATCCTAGCGACCAGTCAGGCTGAGATTCACAAAGGTTTGGAGTTGGAAAAAAAAAACCTTAGAGATCCCGTATAGAGACATTTTTTGAACTGTAAGGCAGTTTCACTAGCAGTCCTTAACTCAGGGACCACAGAAGAACCAAGGCACAGGCTTGCCTGTGTCACATAGTGAGCCAGAGATGGTCTGGATTAGCACTAATACCACCAGTACCCAGTATGGTTCCTTTTTCACTCTAAAGAAGACTTCTTAGGACAAGAATCTTGACACTTTATCAGTCTATATTTTTCAAGTGAAAATGGAATTTCAAAATTAGACCATAATTTGCATTAAAGTCACCCTAAGCCCTTAGCTCCTGTAGCTGGATGCAGGAGCAGCAGAACGTGTCAGCATGGATTTGTCTTCTTCTGTTTCTTTGGTGTCATTCCTTATAGTCAACCACTGAAAAGCTTCTACGTGGAGAGAGAGTTTGTTCTTGAAGCCCCTTGAACTGGCACCATCCTTTCCGATTTTTTCTCTGGTTCTTTCATGTAAGTGTTATATCAACTTTTGAAAGAGTGTTGGTCTGTTAATCATTTCTTCTACTACTAGAAAATTAAACAACATCTTTAAATCTCTTGGGTCTACAGTCTTCAGTTATTTTAACATTTAATACAGAAACTAGGACAATTCTATCCCTAAAACATCTTATTTTCAAATCTACTTGCTTCTGTTTCCAAAGTTCAAATAAAATACAGAGAAAAACCTAAATGGAAAGGTTCCTGTTTGTCATGGCTATGGCTAATCTGGCTATGTATTTAGAGCTTATGAACTGTGCCTCTAGGGCAAGGATGCAAAAAGTTAGGATTTCAGAAAGCCCCCAAGACACACAGCCAAATCTTGTAATGTTTAATGAGATCACCTTCAGATGTAACTAACATTAGGAATGTCCAGTTGTGCAATATTATTTATTTTATTAGCAGATAATTTAGGCTTCTGAGCAAATTAACAAAATCAGCAGAATAGTCAATATTGAGATGGGCTATCACTGGTGGACTTAAAGAAAGAGCTCTTTTGAATTTTAGGAGCCAGCACCTATTCAAAAATAAAGTATAGATTTGTCATTTTTATTTTTTCTTATTCAGTTCCCAGGCACTGGGAGAACGAATGGGATGACAGAAAATAATACAGATCTGAATTGGATAGAACCATGTTTGAAACCCAACTTTGCTGTTTATAGCTATAATACTTTAGGAAACCCCTCTCAACCATATTTTTCCAGCTATAAATTTGGAATCAATATGTAGTCTATAAGATTGCTGTGAAGAACAAAGTAGATAATTGACGTGAAAAGCTCAAATACAATACTTGGCATGTGGGAGAGGCTGTTTCAGACAGTGTGGCCCAAGATTAACTAAAGAAAAAGTGGTGATATGTATAATATTAACAATTGAAATATATATGGTAACCTTTGTTTCTCCAAAAATGGGATGTTCATAACTCTAAAGAAAAAGTATCAACCCCAGAATTTTGGTTTCTTATTTACAAGGATTTTGAAGGCAGCAGAGCCAAGTTATATAAACTCCTCCAGAGATTTTTGTCTGGTTTTTTAAACTTGTTTATCTGAGACTGTATCTGATTGAATTGTCATAATTTTAGATTGTGTATTGAACCTGAAGAAATTTAAAATAGATACACTAAAATTCCATTCCAATCTCTAAGTTAGAATCATTCAACACCATCAAGTGCTTGGAACATTCATTGCAACACTTGGCCCCAGCTCAGCAGGGCCTGGACTCGCAATCACCCTAAGCTTTATGAATTAGAGCCAAATAAGTCATTAAAGAATCCCAAACACTCAGTCTTGGGTAAAAAATGGTGGTTATCAGTGCACAAATGTGACTCCATGTATCTCTAACATCTATATTACTTCCGTGAAACAGCAACAATCACATTAACAAAAAACACAATCTAGAAATACCTCAATATTTATTAAAGCAACACAAACAACAATAAATTTTGTAAGACTTTAGCCATAGCACTTGACATATGATAGAGGTCATGCTCATAAGTAGTTACTTTAGAAACTGTTAATCCCTTTTGGCAACCAGTCACAGGAAAGCCCGTAAGATTCATTAAAAGCTTCACCAACTAATTTTACTACACCATTTTCAGAAAGAGCAGGCTGGATAGAATCAGCATAACTAACTTCCTAAGTTAATCCATATATTCAATGCAACAGAATTTTTTCCTAGAACTTGACAACCTTATCTTAATGTTTATATGAAAGAGCTAAAAGGCTACAAATGATCAATTCTATTTTGAAGGCAAAAAGGGTAAGGGATTCATCCTATCAGATACACAATGTTTTAGAAGGACCAGGAGGAAGAGGAGGAGGAGGAAGAGGAGGTAAAAGAGGAAAAACTCATGTAACTATGACAATGTGTATTAGCGCAGGGCTAGGGAAACAGAGCAGAGAAACAGAACAAAGTGCCCAAGGATGTTTATATAGAAAATATGATTTAGTATTCAGAATTTAAAAAATCTTACAAATCTATGGACAAAACCCAGTGCAAACATTTCAAACTCTCTAGTTATAAATGAAATGAATATTTAAACACAATGATCTAACTCTTCACACTCATCAGGCTGACCAATATTAAAAGTTACTTAAAAGTGCTAGGATATGAAGAAAGAGAAGAAATTTTCAATAGCTAGTAAAGCTCAAGATGGGTATAACCTACAGCCAAGAATGCCACACTTGGAAAAACCTTCTACACGTGAATGTAAGAAAACATACACAAGAATATTCATTGCATCATTGGCTGTGATTAGGGAATAGACTTAGGAACAAGATGACCTGAACATCAGTCCTGGTACCAATCCTTATTAACTCTGTGAATTCAGGCAAGTTACCAACCTCTCTGTGCTGTAGTTTCCGCATGAGTGAAACAACCTCACAGCTACTGTAAGGATTAAGTGAGTTCATACAAATGGAGCATTAAAAAGTCTTTAAATTTAATGTTTACTATTGTTTAATGATATTTATTTAACATTCACTTGTTATTACAAGTTTACTAATCTACCACAATAGGAAATGATTCTATTTACAAATCAGGACTTCATTCTTCCAAGCTACACTAGGTCACATGGAAATCACTGTTCTTCAAGTCTTCAAACTTCATTTCAGCTGCAGAAAACTTTCCTCAACAAAAGCTTAAGCAGAAGCAGGTAATGGAGTCCAGGATAAACCTGATCTTTCAGAAGTCAGCATGACATGGTTAATCTCCATCATGGTACCCAGATTTCAAGGGTTAGTACAAATAAGCAAAATTAAAGAAAACCAGATGCACCAAATTCTAAACCTAAGAACTGGGGAGACTAGGGAATGATGCTCACGTGTTTGAAAGGAAGCCCTCTAATTCCAATAAAGTGTAGTTCCCCCACTTTAATTCAAATTACGATTTGGTTTACAACAAATGCACACACATATACAGCTTGCTGAAATTTTTTAGGAAATGTACAATGTAATGAAGTGATTTTTGTACTTGAAATCTTTATTTTATAATCACAAAAGTGATAGGAAAATTAAAAATATTAAAAACACAGACTTACAAAGAGTCAAAAAATAAAAAATTATCTTAACCTCTTTCCTTCACTCTAATGATTTCTTTCCTGACATTTTATACACACACACACACACACACACACACACACACACACACCCCACAGGGTATTTTAAAAGCACATGAGATTGCAATATTCATTACATATGCATAAGACCAATTTTAGTTTCATTCTTTCTTATCCATGTGTATATCCAATTATCCCAATATCATTTATTAAATGACTTCCCACTGACTTAAAATGCTATTTTTATTACAGTCGTAGTTTTTTTCCTGGAATCTAGTCTATTCTATTCATCTATTATTCTATGCCGTGCCAAAAACCACATAATTTGATTTACTATAGTTTTCTATTACATTTTGATATCTGTAGAAAAAGTTCTCCTTCACTCCTCCTTTAAACTTTTTCTTGCGCATTACTATGGTTTCTTTCCCTCACCTCATCTTTATGATTGACTTACAAAGTTCCGTAAAGTATATTCTGGAGATTTAGATTGACACTTCTTTAAATTTATAGATTTATTTGCAAAAATGGGGTATTTTCAATATCCCAAGATATGCTGTAAGAAGAAAAAAGTGGATTACAAAAAATATATACCTTTCTTGAATATTGAATGCCAGAGAAAGGTAATTTTCTAAAGATAGATAAGTGAGGATACTCATTTTTATTGTGAAATAGGAAGGAAAGGATAAAGTGAAAAATAAAGGCACAAACAATAAGATGCATTATAGTTTAACTGATTCGATTTTGAGGCATGTCTCTTTTACCCTGTCTGGACCAAAATTTTCTCATCTGTTAAATAAGAAACTTGGACAGGATGAGGTCTAAGGCCATTTCCAGCTCTATAGTCTAAGATATTCTTATTTTAGACAGGACAAAAGCATGGGCCAAGACACATGCAGCTCAACACCAATCCAGACACACTTTGTACGTGGCCATGCTTGCACCATATTCTGGGAAGAAAACAGATTTATTGCCCTGCCTACATTTGTGGATTAGTCAGCCAAACAGAAGGAAGGCACTGTCCATCTAATTGTTCACTAGAGAATGTTGAGGCTCAGGGGAATTAAGCAAATTTTCCAAGATCACCCAGGTAACAGGTGGCAGAATGTCACTTCAATACTAGATGTGTGATTCCAGGGTTGATTTTCTTCCCGCTGTGTAAAGCAATTCTGAGTGCTTGGTGAGGCAACAATAGAATAAATGGGTAGGTGGATGTCTAAAAATTAAGAGATTAAGGGTATCACATTTCAACTATATATTATCTCCTGACTTCAAAGTAGAAAAATAAGCACTTGCTGAGAAAAAAATAGACCATATTTAGAATTGACCTTTTAAAAATCATCTTCAAAACTAGATGTCAGAAGAATTACGTTTAAAAAGCAGTGACTTAAGGCTGACTTAAACTGACTTCAAGTCTCTAAGGATGAAGACAACAGGAGAAATCATTTTGTACTCCATTATATCAAATAATACGACCAATAAAATGAGTGTTATCAATATCTTCTACCCTAACTAGCATCTATTGTACTATCTAGCCTATTTATAATAGCACCATGAATGGTAGCTTTTGAAGAATTATTTCTGTAAAATCAATACATAAAAGAACTATGTTAATAGTAAGAGTTTATATTTACTGTATATGCAGCATATGCCACATGTTGTTCAAGTTTTTTACAGATTGCATAGATAAAGCAGTTTGCACTCTGCCCTTCACCTAGATGGCAGTGTGTGTATTTAAATGCAGGCAACCCAGCCCCCAAACCGGAGATCACTGTACTCTCACCAGGTAAATTTAATGAACTTCTGGGGAAGAAGAAGAAGAAGAAGAGGAAGAGGAAGAGGAAGAGAAACAGGAAGGGGAAGGGGAAGGGGAAGGGGAGGAGGAGGGGAGAGGGAAGGGGAGGAAAGACGAAGACAATACAGGGAGAGGGGGAGGGGGAGGAGAGGGAGGAGGAGGAAGAGGAGGAGGAGAATAGGTCAGGTTATAGTACACAGTAGGTACTGAATACTCTTCTAAGCTCCTTTAACATACTAACTTCTAACACCCCTTTGAAGTCCAGACACTGCCTAATTTCTTAGAAGCCGTGTAACGTTGGGAGAAGTAACTAACATAACTGAGTTTGACATTAGAAACAAGAATGGTAATACTTAACACAGAGTTTCTGTAAGGTTTAAATGGGTGAATTCACTTGAAAGTATGCAGCACGTAACTGCTCAATAAATGCTTCTGGTTTTTGCCTTTCTGTACAATATTTTCCACGTGATTTCAGAAAGTTTCTTTGTACCCATGTAAAAAGTAACTTCATGGATCTGAATATTTAAGAGCACCAGAGTTTTCAAATTCATAATTCAATCTAAAAAATCTAATTTGTTCAACTCACTTTTACCTCCTTCTTAATAGTTTAATAGTTCCTTCTCTCCAACACACTAGGCTAAAAAATATGAGTATCTGTACACCCCACCTCTAAAGTCCCTTTCCAAACAGAAAAATACTTATAAATCTGAAATCAAAGTGATCTTGTGAGAAAAAAGAGGATTCTATTACAGTTTACACACAGTTTACACTTATATAATCATCCACTGATGTTAGTTAGGCTCATGCTAGACCAAGAGTCGCAGAATTTTAGGGCTGGAAGAAATCTGACTTACCTGTACAATAGCCGCATTTTACATATAAGAAAAGTAAATTTCAGAGAGGGTAAGTGGGTTGTCTAACATCACTGAATAGCTTGGGAGGCTTGCCAAGGGTCACAGCCCAGTCCTGTGTCCTGTAAGCATCGAATATGTTGACAAACTTAATTACTTGGGCATGAAGTGCATGTCATCACACCATGCCCTCTCTGAGCATTGTTGGTACCAGCTGAACAATTATTAGACAGTTGTCATTACCAAGAATAGGTGGTCTTTGGCCTAGAGTTGTACTCAAACATTGTTTTTTGTTTGTTTGTTTGTTGAGACAGAGTCTCGCTGTGTCACCCAGGCTGGAGTGCAGTGGTGCCATCTGGGCTCTCTGCAACCTCTGCAGAGAGGTTCAACCCTCCCTCAGCCTCCCTAGTAGCTGAGACTACAGGCGTGCACCACCACGCCTGGCTAATTTTTGTATTTTTAGTAGACATGGGGTTTCGCCGTGTTGGCCAGGCTGATCTCAAACTCCTGACCTCAGGTGATCCACTCACCTCGGCCTCCCAGAGTGCTGGGATTACAGGTGTGAGCCACTGCATCCAGGCTCAAACATTGTTTTGTAAAGTGATAGGCTATCAGATGCAGAGTAAATATCATGTCTTTTGTTCCCCTGTGCTGGCAAAAGGAGTTGAGAAGAGCAAAGTGTTTTTATCTCTGCCAAAGAGGAGGAGAGACTTATTAAGAGACAGTAGTTCCTAGACACGTCCAGCAGGACATTTTTTAAAAATTATCTATACTTTCACCCACCCCATGATTTTGGAAAATGTGTGGACCAAACTACATAAATGAATATATCCTTATATCCATTTCGTAGTTCTATGATCCACCAATAATGAGAATGCCTCACATCTCCCATTTCAAGTTTTCACTTAAAAGTTTTAAGTCTTCAGATGTTTGGGTAGCCCAAAGTCTTAAGAAGTTTGGGAAGCTCAAGTTGGGATCTCTGCTCCTATGAACACCTTACATTAAAAATGGGATCTGATGTTCAAAGATATTTTACCCCATTTTGTGCATAAAAATGTTCAGGCAAACCCAAATACACTAGAACAACACTCTAAGATGAATTTAATTATCTTTTTATGTTCTTAACTAAGTTTTTAGGAAAACATGATTGTTTCTCACCAATTGTAAGATGCAGCATCAGTGAGAAAGACTGAGGCTGAAAATTCAGTTGGCAAACTTTCACAAAGTTTGGAAGTGTGAAGCAGAGCTGTTTGAGCGCAGGAGGTCTTTTAGATGTAGGGAGTATCTGGATTGATCAATTTCAGAGAGAAATAAAAAGCAACAATCCATGTGTGCCTACGGTAGCAAGCATGTCATACACAGTTTCATTTAGTACAGACTGAAGGTCTCAAAGTAGATATCAACGACCTGATACAATGAGAGACTTTAAGAAACATGTCCAAGGGACAGAAAACTGTGTTTCATATGCTATCATTTATATTTTTATATGTTGAAATGAAAGCATGAACCATTATTTTCTTACATTGAAAATGAAAAGACAAACCAGAATTTTTTTTAAAAGGACATCTAAAGGTGAAAGGTAGTGGAAACAGGCATAGAAAGGTACAGGAGTAGAAGCTAGACTTCTCTGAATATACCTTGCTCTGTAGAATTTACTTTGGAACCCTGTAAATAGGTAAATAGTTCACATAATCATAAACCAAAATTAAATGTTAAAAAATAATTTGTAACATCCAAAGCCAAATAAAATAAGTTAATTTAAATATGTGTCAAATTGACACCAATAGAAAAAGGGGGATTTTTTTCAAGTGACTTTAAGACATAGTATATGACTATACATCCCTAGTGGGAGAGACCCTGTGGGCAAATATAACCACGAAAAAAATCTGTTTTTGCTAAGCATAGTGTGAGCGGTAGTATTGGTATTGCTATTCTGAGACTGTTATGCATGGATTATGTAATACATCAATTAAGTATGTTGGCATTATTGAGAACCGGAATTTTCACTGTGACTTGGAGATATAATATTGAATGAGGGCAGGTAAAAATTCAGAATCCTGAATTTGATTAGGAAAGATCAGTATAAACTTATTATGCATTTGACCTTAGAATTGTTTACCTAGCACAATCTACTGAAAATGCCTAGAAACTATTAGGCAGCAACAAGCACCATTAGTGCCCAACACTATTTTGCACTAAAAGAAACCAGTTTTCTTCTGAGAAATGACTGATGCCAAGCCTAGAGCAAGAAATGTGCAAAATGAGCCTGAAATATTTTGTACATTACAAAGAAAGCAAGCTACCAAAGACTTTTAAGGGTGTGTCAAGAAGACTCAGGAGCTAACTTGAACAGACTCCTAGATTAGCCAAAGAGACTTTTGAGGCATTGATAGGATAATAATTAAATCTGACTGCAATTGGCTTAAGGTGTTGCCAAAGGCATCAGATATATTTAAATAAATGTGTTCTTAACAATAAAAAAAGAACTAGTTGGATATCTCTGGAGGATGATGATATGGAACCAACCAATTATTTTGAAAACTATTAAATAAAGAGAAAGACTCAAGCACTTATCCTGCCTTCCTGTTCATACATATTTTTAGTATTCCAATTAATATAAGAATAAATTTCCATTTTAAACATGTAAATCAAATACAATAAGATTTTACATATGAACTAAAATTTGCATTTACCAAACAAAGCTATTACACCTTGCGATTCATATTTTGTTTCAATCTTTAAACATTTAAGAACAAATAACTTCAAGCGGTTTAACAAAATGACAGAATTGATGGAATTAAAGTAACTTGTGTTCTGCGTATTCCTCTTTACAATGACTCTGATATGATTATTGATTTAGAATTAAGCACAGGATGATGTAGCACCAGAGGGATTGGAGACACAGACTACACCCAGCACAAGCTCTAACGAATCCAAAGTCTTGCGAACTTAGTCTCAAAATTAAAACATTTAGCCCAGTTCTCGTGTGTGAAGCCAACTGTGTAACTGGACTTCTCTGAATTTACTTCTATGTAGAATTGCAGGTTTATTAAAGAATAAGTAATAAAAATGTGCGAAATTGAAGCCAAGATACATATTATTAAAACTCAGCAGTAACCACAGCAATTATTTAGAACTTAGTCCAACAGAAGATTTTTTTTTTTCAGAGACATTATTTAGAATTAGCAACCTTAGTAATAATAAAAAGTATACCAGCTTTTAGTTAGTTTCAATATTGTCTTAAAATTCTCTTTAGGATTCAGATTACTGTGGGCAAAGCACCCCTTATTGCCTGCACCCAGAACAGGCCACTCCCACTGGCTCGACCCACAGTTGTTGCCACTGGATCTGGGCAACTGACTCCAACATCACAAGAGAGACAACCAGACATTATTCTTCTACTAACTGAAATATGAGACCCTGTCTAAAAATAGTTCTTGCTAAAAACAGCAAATATAATCCAGCCTCTAGATTCAACTATAAAAGTGCAGGAAGTACAGAGTTCACAGAATACAACCAGCAAAATCCAGACTGTAGGGAACTTACAAAACAAATGACACAGATTTTTCTTTTTCTTTTTCTTTTTTTTTTTTTTTTTTTTTTTTTTTTATGAGATGCAGTCTTGCCCCGTCGCCCAGGCTGGAGTGTAGTGGCGCCATCTCGGCTCACTGCAAGCTCCGCCTTCCGGGTTCACGCCACTCTCCTCCCTCAGCCTCCCGAGGAGCTGGGACTACAGGCACCCGCCACCACGCCCGGCTAATTTTTTTGTATTTTTAGTAGAGACGAGGTTTCACCGTGTTAGCCAGGATGGTCTCGATCTCCTGACCTCGTGATCCACCCGTCTCGACACAGATTTTTCAACAAATATTGCAGAAGGAGAGAGGAGACTTAAGAGATACATCAACTGATGGCGAACTATGGTCTTATTTGAATCTTGATTCAACACTTTTAACAAATTATCAGAGACAATTGAGAAGATATAAACACTGACTAGATATTTGATGGTATTAAAGCATCATTGTTAATTTTTACGTGTGATAATGACATTACTTTTTAAAAAAATTTTAGACAGAGTCTAGTTCTGTCGCTCAGGCTGGAGTGCAGTGGTGCGATCTCAGCTCACTGCAACCTCCACCTCCTGGGCTTAAACCATCCTCCCATGTCAGCCTCCAAGTAGCTAGGGTCACAGGCATACGCCACCATGCCTGGCTAATTTTTGGATTTTTAGTAGAGACAGGGTTTCACTGTATTAGCCAGGCTGGTCTCGAACTCCTGACTTCAAGTGATCTGCCTGCCTCAACTTCCCAAAATGCTGGGATTACAGACGTGAGCCAACACACCAGGCCCTGACATTACTCTTACGTTTAATAAAATAGCTCTTAAATTTTAGTGATAAATACTAGAGAATGATATAATACCTGATATTTGTTTTAAAATTATCTGACAGAATGGCAGTAAGTGGAAGTATAGATGAAACAAGATTACTATGAGTTAGAAACTGTTGAAGTTGAGTGTTGTACAAATGGGACCTTAACATTTCACTCCATTTTGTACATACTGTATATGAAATTTTCTATAAGAAAATGTGAAAAAAAATTTCCAAAGATCACAAAGCTGATGGGAGATTTGAATGCTATGCAACTTGATTTCCTTTTATGGCAAGCAGAAGAAAAATTACAGAAATGAGGAAAGGTACTTGTTTCAGGAAGAGCTGAGTTCACGGGAAAAGACAGGGCAATTAGCCTCACTCTTTACACCTGAGAAGGAACACTTCTTTGAAATGGGAGACATGGAAAGAAGAATATGTGAAGATATCTGAAGATATTGGCACATGTATGTTCTACGGAAAGAGACGGAATGTGGGGATCTTGAAGGCCTTGAGCAATTAACTTAACAATTTTGCTTCTGAAGAAAAGTGAATGGGGCTGAGCAGATGGCCTTCAAGTCTCTTCCTCCACTTACTTCTACCATATTCTCTCATGTCAGTGACGGAGAACAGAACCAGTACCTTTTCAATTTCAGACTTGCTGTTAATCATGAATTTGAAGGCCAGTAATTACTTTCATTGTTAACTGCTTTTTCTGTATTTCTCACAATACCTGGTAAAATATGCTCTGAGAATCAGTTTTTCATAATTAGAGGTTCCATACTTGACCTGTAAATGATTCTTGTGTACTATTAAAGACTTGAAGTTACTACTTTACTTGGATAGTTGATAAAACCAGGCTTCACATCATTGTCAACTCATGAAACGGAAGGTCATTCTTGCAATAAATTCTAGTAAATTCTGATGGATTTTTCTTATGAGTAGTAGAAGGTGGTAAGGTTGGTTTTGTGGCAGGGATTTCGACCCTCAAATGTGGTCCTTTAGCTGCAAAAATTTAAGAACAGATGAAATATAGCTCTCATGTGATAATATCTAGGGTGCCTGAGGCAAAGCTCACTGAGAAGATGGCCTGGCCGACTTGAAAATTCTGAATTCATTGCTTTCCATCTACAACAGCCATGGGAAGCACAGGAAAGGCAGCACTATTTCTGCTCCGCCAAAAATGTGTTTTGTAGCACTTCACCCCAGGATCATGGAGTGGAGTACTTATAGAGACTGACACTTCGATCATACATACATTGACACATCACATTGCATCACATCTCCTGAATTGAATTGATGAAGGAAATCAGAAAAGGGTGGCTACATTCAATAATCTGAATTCTTCAGAGACAGCTCAGTACTCTGCAAGTCAAAAGAAGAATAAATTATCACAGAAGACTCTCCAATGCAGCTGCTTCATATTAAACACTGTCAAATAACTCCCAACTTTCTTTGATCTGAATGAATTCTCTTTATTACTTTGGTGACCTTTAGCACATCTCTTTTTGACTTCCATTCTTTCCTCTTTTATTCTATTTCTGCCTATAAATGTTCATTCTTCATTTTCACTATGTAGCATATATAAACTTATATATTATATAACCGTGTGTGTGTGTGTGTGTGTGTATATATATATATATAGAGAGAGAGAGAGAGACAGAGATCAGATGTTTAGTTGCTTTTATTTTATGAATGGATAAAAAAAACCAATAAGTGTTGTTGTAACTTAAGAAAACGATAAAGACACAAGAAGTTAAATAATCTAGCAAGAAATAAAACCATAATGCCCTGGGCTGCTGGAGTATTCTCCCTCTGATGATTTAAGGCATAAAAAAGACAAATCACACAAATTCTGTATCTAATGACTTTTTATGTTTTTCCTAGGAGTAACAATAATGATTTTAAAACTTTGGAAGAAAAGAATCAACAAAATGTTGAGGAAGACAAAAGAGTACATAATGAAAATAAAAGCTATGTTCTTTGGGAAAAAAAAATTGAAAGGTTGTAAATGGAGGAATAAGAAAAGGGAGAAAACTGAAATTCCACAGGCAAAGTGGTTTCTATTATTTCATCTTTAAGACAGAATATAAAGCAAACCAACAAAACATTAATAGGGCAAAACAGAAGTATATTTATTATATTATAGGTTTATTTTTTATAAATTTATCATAATAAATCTATGGCTACAGAATAATAAGAACAGTATTACTTATTGTGTACATACTAAGTTCCATGTTTTAACAGTTATAGTGTATAGATAACTTAAAAACTACAGATTAGAATAAGCAAAAACTGTGTGCTTTGAAACTTTTCATTTCAAAATAAATTAAAAGATATAAGCAGTTTAGGCTGGGCGTGGTGGCTTATGCCTGTAATCCCAGCACTTTGGGAGGCCGAGGTGGGTGGATCTCTTGTGGTCGGGAGTTCAAGACCAACATGACGAAACCCTGTCTCTACTAAAAAATATAAAAATTAGCTGGGTGTGGTGGTGCACGCCTGTAACCCCAGCTACTTGGGAGGCTGCGGCAGGAGGATCATTTGAACCCCTGAGGCAGAGGTTGCAGTGAGCCAAGATCACACCACTGCACTCCAGCTTGGGTGACAGAGAGAGACTCCATCTCAAAACAAACAAAAAAAAGATATAAGCAGTGTAAGCAGTTTAAAACTTTCCCAAGGTTTGCCTTTCCTTAAATAATTCTAACAAGCTAGACAACTTTTCTGGAGGGGAGAATAAATTTCTGTTTGAAATGAACTCAATAGTAACATTCTTTAAACACATGCTTTTATATTATTTATGTGCCAAAGTAAGTTATAAAGACTAATTCACGTTTGGCCATGTATTACAAAATAATAATGAAATATACTAGAACATAGAACTGCTAATGAATCACTTATAGAATAGTAAATATAATACACGTGTACATCCAGAATCAAATTCTTCTTTTTAGGGGGACCATTATAAGGACTGTTTTTGTCTCTATCTTCGTATCACCTATCGAAGCGAAAACATTTCTTAAAGAATTTGATTCTTTGTTAAATGTAGATAGGTGACCTCCTAACAGCATCTAATATACAGAGTTACTATTCCATGGAATCATCTGTCCTTCAGTCAGTACAACTCTGAAATGCTCTGTCATACTTGCTGGAAATGGCACATATAAACAATTACATATAATCTTATTACATTTTGAAAAAATAAGTTAATATAATACTCTTGATCAATCCCAAATAAATGCATTTTATTTTCCCTCTCACCACCACTTACTTATTATCCAATAGTTTAAAATGCAGACCAAACTTACTTTACAGACAGTATTGAGTTTTGAATAAACCATTTAGTTTATCTTGGGATGATGTAAGAATTTTAATTAGTTAGTGATTACAAATCACCTTAGAGCCTCAGAGTAAACAGGTTATAGGATGATAAAGTGTTTGTATCATTGCAAAATTGTGAGTATAACATTGCATTAATTATGACTTTACATGGACTATAACTCTGAGGCATTTAACTCTGGAGATAATTTCAAGTGTTGACAGTCTTCTTGTAAGTTATGCAAAACTGTTGCTAGACCATGGTTGCTATGCTATGGGTTTTATCAATTTATGCTGTCCCTGTTTGGTATAAATCTCTAAATTTTTTTAAACCAAGGCTACTTTCTGCTATAGGGTGTATTGTTCGACAAATTATTTTCACTCAAATTTATTCTTTGTACAATTCAATGGGATTCTGTCATTGGAACTAACTCAGAGATTAATTAGATTACCCCATCAGTTTTATATCTTTTGCCAGCACTATTTACATGTTTCTCATATTTAAAATTAATAGCTTTCTTTACCTACAAAGTCAATTTACATCAACACATAAGTTAAGTGGCTTAGAACTAAACTATTATCATCAATTAGAAATACCTGTCGAGGCGGAGCCGTAGCTGACGCCTGTATTACCAATACTTTGGGAGGCTGAGGTGAGCGGATCACTTGAGGCCAGGAGCTTGGGTCCAGCCTGGCCAACATGCAAAAGCCCATCTCTACTAAAAGTACAAAAATCAGCCAGGCATGGTGGCACATGCCTGTAATCCCAGCTACTTGGGAGGCTGAAGCAGGAGAATCACTTGAAGCTGGGAGGCAGAGGTTGCAGTGAGCCAAGATGGTGCCACTGCACTCCAGCCTGGGCCAAAGAGACTCTGAGAAAGAAAAAAGAAAGAGAGAAAGGGAGAAAGGGAGAAAGAGAGAAAGAGAGAGAGAGGGAGGGAGGGAGAGAAGGAAGGAAGGAAGGAAGGAAGGAAGGAAAGAAAGAAAGAGAAAGAAAGAAAGAAAAAGAAAGAAAGAGAAAGAAAGACTTGTTGAAGTTATACAAATCTTTTCTTCTAGCTTTATTGATTAAAATTCTTTCAGTGGCTTCCCATTCCAGTAGAAAAAAAGTGTTGGTGTAAGAGAGCTTTATTCTTGGGACTCAACCTATCTTCAACTTCTGATGCTTTTCGGTTTTACCACTTCTGTTTAACTCACACAGGTCCACATGTACACACACACACACACACACACACACACACACACACACACACACTGTGTTTCAAGAACACGGATGGCCCACGTTCCCTTGAATACCTAAAAACTGCCTTCCTCCTTTGTATCCATCTGAAAATATTCTTTTTATGCTGTTCAAATATCTTTTTATGCTGTTCAAATAGTTGACTTTTGCAAAGACTTCCTCAACATCCAAAAATAATCCATTAATTCTTCTCATATTGATTCTTAATAAAATATCATTTTTGGTTTCTACTATGTCTACATGTACCATTAATTTATGGGATCTTGAAGAAAAAGAAAAAAGATAAAATGAATACTTTTTATGTCAATCCAACTTTGAAATAAGTATTTTTCTCCCCATTTTTCCTGTGATAAAACTGGGTAACATCAAGGTCAAGTAATAGCCAAGGTCATATGGCTACTAAGTGGCAGAGTCAGAATCTTGACCCCAAATTCATCCACCTCTAAAGCCTATTACCTTCCACTGTGTGAACAAGACTGTGTCTTAGCTCATTTTGAGCCCAAGTTCCTTGCACCATGCCTGGAAAACAACATTAAATTAATAAATGAATAGAGGTATAGATGACTAAAACTCACAGAACATGAATTGGACTACTTAAGTGGTAGGGATGAAACGCTTGATGAACAAGATGAGAACACCATAGTGACCTCCAGCATGTAATCCCTGCTTTTTACCAGCCCCAGCCCTGTACTGAGTGATAGCATAATGATGTCACTCATCTCCGGGAGACCTGCTCCAGCCATCTGCCATCATGGGGACTTTTAGAATATACAGGGTGGTCACTGTTTCTCACATCACTGCTATTTTGGCAACACTCAATGTTTTGGACTTCCTCTTCTCCAAATTTACATATTTTATACATATTCCACCATTTTATAACTACCTTTTTAAAAGGCAATACAATATTATGAAAAAAAAGCATAGATAATGATTCCTTGATCCTAGCTCTGCCTACCTTTCACTGGTTGAATGATCTTGGACAGATTGCTTAACATTTCTATACGTCCTTTCACGCATATGTAAAATGAGATAAATAATACTTACTTCAGAAGGTCGTTGAGAGAATTCTATGGAGAAATGCACAAAAATTGCCCAGCACAGTCCCTGAGATAAAGCAGGCCTTCCTTGAATATTAGTCTTTCCCCAGTAACCCTAAGAACACTCCTTGGCTGTGCCTAACACTCAAGATCATGCTTGCTGTCACATCACTCTGTTTCCTACTGCAGGCTGGGTGCAGTACCTGAGCAAATTCAGTGCTGTGATCATGAGTAGCTGCCACAGAGAAGGACGGGTAAAAGAGAGTGGACACGTTGATTAAAGATAAAGCGCAAAGAGAGGCCTGACCAGTTTACAATTGGCTCGTTTGTTTCAACAGACTTGGTTCTCTTAAGACAGAGTCTATGTAAGATTAATAACTTTTACTTACCTAAAGGAGGCAAAAATAGTTTAAATGAAGAATTCCCAAATGAAGGCACTGCTCACCACATTATCATTCCCCTAGGGAGACTACATCCTCCCTAGAATTCATTTCTTGATCATGTCTATTAAGAAGAAAAATAATAAATCTTCCAGATGCAAATAAACTATTGTTCAGTGTTCACTTCGTTCTCAAACACCCCAAAGTCAAGCTACTCCAGTTTATGGTTTACTTTCTCCACTTTCTTCTTTATGCATTCAAATTGACAAATGCCCTTGTACATTATTTTTAACCTGCCCATATCTAATGCATCAGTATCTTGTTATGTTTCCCTTGATTTCATTGCTAGCAATGCTGCTATCAGCAGCACAGAACTGCCAAAGCACTAAGCAGCCCAATTTTTCTTTAATTTCTCAGGAAATTGACAGTTTTATGAACTGTCTCTTTACCTATGCCCCATAAACATGTCAGGCTGTGGAAAACCATTCTAATTAAATCCCAGGGGACCGCAATGGAAGATTATAGCTTCTTGGCAGGTTATTAAAAAACAGTTGTTCATATATACACAAGTATGTGTACTGGAGCCTAACATTTGACAGAACAGTCAAGGAATTAACCCCACTACCAGCTTCAGCTCCAACTGACTGAAGAGAAATGAGCAAAGTGAGTGAAAGGAGAAGACTGCCCTATTCAATCTTTTATTTTTGTATCCTTAGTGGGTTCCTATAGATCACCAGATAGTTTAAAAGGTGTCTGAGGTCTCCACCTTCCTCAATGGATTTTATATACCTGCTAGAGCAAACATATACAACTGCTATTTTTCGAGTGAGTAATTTCTGACACCAGGATGCACATGAAATACATCTCATCAAGCTGGTGGAAAAACAAATAAAATAAAAAGAGTTTTCCTCTCTCACAAATTCAGAATGGAAACATCTGGTATATAGAAAGTCAAATTTAGGGAAAAAAGATAACTGTCGTTTGTGAAATTGTTTTTCAATAGCATATTTATTCTTGCCAGATGAACCACCCATTGTAACTGGATAGGTAAATATTGCAACCTGATTGGAGACGGCCATTTCTTGAGTGGTTAAGTTAAAATCCAATGTCAAGAGGAATGATCTGAAAGGTTGCCTGCAGGATATATGATTCATAGAAAATGAGTATGACATTTAATTAATTAGTTTAATTGGAAATTGTGTACTAGCTAAATAATGATTCTACCTGACATATTCGAGTCGTTAAAGTGTGATCCTGAAAATATATCTTCCCATTTCCCAATGAGAAACAGCCTGGTGGTTATGGCGTCTTGCTCCTAAGATTGGTGTTCATACTCAGCCTCTCACAGGGACAGTTCTGCTTTCTCTCTTCCATAGCTATGGAGTGTACCAAAATTTTCTGGCAACTATATGAAAAATACAGTTTTGGCCATGGTCTAAAGGAAAATTGAGTTGAGAAATTACTGTTGCCTCATTGCAAATCCAGCATCACTACTGTACAACCAGCCCACATGCCTTTCCTCAGAAAAGATCAAGTGGTGCCAGCTTTGTAAATAAAAATCTTCCTGTATGTCACCTAGAATCCAAGCCAGTTGCCAATCGAATAGACTAAAATAAACGAGACTACTCATTAATCAGGTCCTATGTGATAATGAACACAATAGCATCTTCAAAACCATATGAGAAAATGGGCCCAGTACTTAGAAAATTTGATTAGTTTGGCCTATATTTTTCTGTTGTCTGTTTTTTTCTTCTGTCTCTTTTGATACTTACTTTCTCTTACTTCCATCCTCATACCCCCTATGTTTTCCAGAATCCTTTTCCTCTGCCTACAAATATGCTCAATTCTCCTGTAACCAAATATAAAAGTCTTTCCTTGACCCTACTTCAGCCTAAAGACTCTATTTCTTCCTTCCCTTCACTGGAAAAAAAAAAAATCTTGCAAAACTACCTGTTCTAATTCTAGTTTCTCATCTGCTTAGCTGACTACCTCTCCATCACTTCCAAACTGTGCTTAAGAACCTCAAGCTCCTATTAAAAAGTGGCACCCAAGGATGACTAAAGAATATTCAGCCATGTGATGATCTCTGTCCACTCTGGACATGGTTTAGCTTATTCATTCCATGTCCTGGGAATCCGCTTGTGTCTGCCTTGTCTGTAGCTCTTGACCACCTATTAGCATCCTGAATCTGGCCTTTGGGCACTGCTCATGTCTAGTTAATGGCTCCCCTATGATAAAGCATTCCAGGTGCATCACCTCCCAGGTCTTGTTTGGCTACAAGGATTTCCAACTTCAACCTCTTAACTCTCTTAACTCAGGTACAGAGTTTGTGGTCAGTGGTCAGTCCCATGATTAAGGTATTCTATCCATATCACATCCTTTATTGAGTTAATAAGTGCATAATTGCAAACTAAGATTTATTCTTTCCCAATTTCCTCTTTTATTCAATCTTTCAATTGAGTACTGGTTCATCCTCGAGAACCTCTCTTCTTAGTTTGCATGTTACCAAACTATCTTGATTGTTTCTAACTCTATCAAATCTCTCTCTTAGTCCTGTTCAGCAATACCTCATAGTCTTTCTTCCCCTTAAATGATAAAGATTATGCAAGATTATCTAATAAGCCATCTTTGTCTCTTTCTGTACAATCTCTCAAATTAATATGCTGTTCTATGGATTTTTTGCAGTCTCAATATCGAAAACTACCAAATCTCTCTCTCTTTTCTCTCTTCAGCTTCAGACTTAAGTTTCCCGTTGGTCTTTGGCCATTAATATTTGGATGCCTACCTAACTTAATATCTTCCAAATTAAAGTGTCCCCACAAGCCCAGTTATTCTTCCTGGTCTTTCAAAAGTCCATTGAAAACTATTTTCTCAGACTCCAAAGTTTCATTGGTATTTTTGACTACTAATTTTTACCAGGTAGCCAAATATTGTGTCTGTAACCTCTAAAAAATCTCACACATCTAACCAATCTCTTGCCCAATTCTCCTGCAATTTTTGTCAACTTTCAAATTTATTGCAATAATCTGTAATTGATTTCTTTGCAACATCTTCTCATCAAACATACTATCTTTAAATCCCCCTTGCTAAAATTTAATTGCAATCAAGTCTTCCATGTGTTTTAAAAAGTTAAATAACAATTGTAAGATAATTTATTATTGCCAAAAATGTTTAGAACCAATTCCCCATCCTTACACTCTGCCTTCAGTCACCTACTCTCCACATCCTTACTCCAATTACAGCTAGACTCACAGAAGCATTTCCCTACCTCAACCAACCATATTTATAAACGCCTTCACTATTTACTTACATTCTTTCCTCTGCCTTTCAAAGTTTCCTTGACTATCTAAATTTTTAAAATATATATGTATTTTTTTGCCATGTTGCCATGATGATTCCAAGTCTAGGGCAAGAAATATTTAAGGTGAACACAGACCAGACATCTTTATCAGAGAGCAACAAAGCTGTGAAAGATTACTAGGGTCCCATTAGGGGATGGAAGCAACCGGAAGGATTCTCACTTGCCAAAGATTGGGCTCTGCTTACCAAAAAGGGTAATATCTAAAAAGTATTGCAACATATTAAATTTATTAAAAAGTCATGAGCTTATAATGACCTTTTAAAATATCATAAGAAAATAGTTCCCATCTTTTGAGGTCTATTTCTAACATAACCTTTTTCACATATCGCTTTTTGAGTCCTTCAAATGAATTGAGCAGCTCCGTCTTTTGAATTTTTATAACATTTCACTCTTACTACTAATATTCTATTTATATTAATCTACATGCATCTAATAATATGAAAAACAGGTGATCATAAAATCACCTTTAGGGTCAAGATTGCATTTAAGATGCATGGAAGTGTTTTTTGAATGCCAGGTGACTCATTCTTCCACCCCAACAGTTCTAGTAAGAACCAATGTCTTACAAGACTAAAAATTTTAAGTATTCTCTTTTCGTTTATTTTCATCATTTTAAAGTTAAATTTACTCAACTTACTACCTATAATTTTTTGTCTGTTACTTCAAATGCTCTGGCAAATGAAGTTATTATAAGAAAAGGGGAATCATATATTAGTAGCCTGTTACACTGCAACTATCCCTTTTATTGATATTCAATAAAGATTATTAGGGAACTGAGTATAAGAAACCACTATTTCCATATTTGTAATGAATAAAAAAAAATAGGCCTGGTATCGTGGCTCGAGCCTGTAATCTCTCAGCACTTTGGGAAGCTGAGGTGGGTGGATCACTTGAGGTCAGGAGTTTGAGACTAGCCTGGCCAACATGGGGAATCCCTGTCTCTACTAAAAATACAAAAATTAGCCAAGCATGGTGGCTCATGCCTGTAATCCCAGCTACTTGGGAGGCTGAGGCAGGAGAATCACTTGAACCCAGGAGGCAGAGATTACAGTGAGCCAAGATTGCAACACTACACTTCAGCCTGGGTGACACAGCAAGACTCTTGTCTTAAAAAATAAAAATAAAATAAAATAACAGAGGAACAGAATAATTTGAAACACTTCAAGAAACTAAGATTCTTATATCTGGTTTATTATTAGAAAATAATAAATGAAAACTATTTTAGTTTATTTTATTTCCATTATAATTACTACAAAGATTGTAAAACATTGTTTTCAGCACTTTAGTGGGCTTTGAGAAGTTATTAAACTTGCAAGTAACACTGAGAAACGTAGCACCTTGCAACCATGCAGCCAGGCTGGTGGACTAGCAACATGGCCATTGCCTGTGAGATTTTTAGCTATGTAGAACCCCAAGACCCACTCCAGAATGACTTAATCATCACCTGCATGTTAACAAGACTCCAGGTGGTTCCGGTGCATATTAAAGTTTGAGAGGCACTGATGGGTGATGAACACACCTACTGCCTATTGAAATCTGTCTTTCAAGCTAGGATCACTAGTCAAGGATTGAAGGCAGTCCTCTTAATTAACAAGAACTAATTTCTACATGTGATATATCTTTTAAAATGAGGATTAGTCTTCTCATTATTCTTGGGAATTTTACTGTGTATGTAATGATCCATGAAACTCTCTGGACTTCCAGTATCTCGACCTTTTTAATTCCAAATTTTCTTTCAGTCCACTTCTGTGCCTCGTTTCAAGGGTTTGACTCTAGACCCGGGATCAGTACGTAGAGCTACAAACTCTTTCCTAACACTAGACGTCCCTCCCTCTTTAACTTATTCTGTAAAGAGCTACCAAAGAATTCTCTGTAAATGCTGTGATATTTTATCATGATTACTCTCTCTTCTACTATTTACAATGACCTCTTTAATAGCACCTACCAAATTGTTTGGTAATTTTTGTGTCTCGATGTTGATTCACTCCTCCCATTCTCCAACCCTTATGGTGTGTGAGATGATTTCCTATCATCTCTGTGACATAAATGACTAGCCCAGTTCCTGTCTCAAAGCACGCACATAGTAAATATTGGTTGAAGAACAGACACTGTCAGAAGGTTTTTCTCAGCTTTCAAGAACCTTCACACACAGCCATTTGGACTAAATATGAGTACCTTCATTTTGCAAATGAGGAAACTCATGGCCATGACTTGCCAAAAATCCAAAGATTAGAAATGGAATGAGCAACAAAGCTGTCTTTGACCATTCTGTGATGCTATAGCAGAATGCCTGAGACTGAATAATTTACACTGAACACGTATTTACTGCCTCACAGTTCTAGAGGCTGAGAAGTCCAAGATCAAGGGGCCAGCATCTTACAAGGTCCCTCTTACTGTGTCATCCCATGGAAGAAGGGCAAAGAGAAGGTGTGAGAGAGAAAGAGATCTAAATAGTAGCCTCAAGCCCTTTTATAACGGCGTTAATCTACTCATGAGGGTTCCACTTCACCTAAACTCCTCCCAACACTGTTGCGTTAGGGATTAAGTTTCCAACACTTCCTTCGTAGGGAACACATTCAAGGTAGGTAAAAACTCAAGTTTTCTGCTTCCATTAAGCATTTATGCATGGATTTTCATTTTAGTAGGATGTTTTTCCTGTTTAAAGTTCTCAAAATAATTTAGTAGAATGTTTGCCAATTTTACATTTTAAGTCTTGCCACAATCCACCTTTTCTTGTTCATCCACTGGTAAGAGTGCACTTTCTCTTTTATATTCAGGTAAATCTGCTCACTGATCCACTCATCTCATGTTTCTTCCTTCCTCAATACCTATGTTCATTCAGTTGTTCTACAAGAAATGCTTTAATCCTTAAATAAATCCAACTCATCATTTAAAAACTAGTTAATACAATCTCTAAAATTCTGTTTCAATGTTACTCAATACTGCATAATTTTGCATAGCTTCAATTGGCAAAATGACAATTATCTTGATTCAGTTAAATAACATCAATTCCCCCAACAACATCGTTCCAATTTCAGCTACCATGGCATATTAACTGTGAGTAATTGCATGAAGAAAAACCATGCTGCTAACTCTAGTTCAAGTTTAGTTAAAGATCTACATCTCGATCAGTGCACAACCATGTCACTTCCTCCAGAGTCTGCTGGTAATTGGTCACTGTGCCTCTGTTACCAGTTCACACAGAGACAGCAAGGTGGGTAGCTGTGTTGACTCTTAATCTCTCCCCAATCACTCCAAGTAACATTTTACAAATGTGGATTATCAAAAGAGAAAATTAGTCAACCTAGGTGACAATGTAACAAAAGATGAAAAGTGGTAATGTTGAAAATGAAAGTAGGATCAGAGGTAACAGAGTCCTAGAAGAAATAGCTGACCATGAAATGTTGATGCTGCCACCCTTCTTGAGATTCTAGATGTGCAGCCAGAGGAACTTAGTGAGGGCAAACTTACTGACAAAAGAAGAATGTGGTTGTGATGAAAAGGATGAACATGCTGACAAAACAAAACAAAAGAAAACAACTTCACAGATAATTCGTGGCATTGAAAATGCAAAGGATAAAATGTCAGAAGCTGATCCAAACTGAGAAAAGAGCATGAAAATTTGCTAAGGCATAGAGAACATGAGCTCTCCATAGTAGAAGCTCTACAAAAAGAACAAAGGCAAGCACTGTTCAAGCAACTCTAGATACATTTTTAATTAAAAAAACTTTAATTCTTAATGGTTTTAATATTTAAATTACACCACAGTAAGTAAATAATAGTTTTACTATTTTTATTTCATTTGCAAATGCTTATAATCAACAACACAATAATTCTTTTTTTAAAATTTCAACTTTAATTTTACATTCAGGGTGTACATATACAGGTTAGTTACATGGTATATTGTGTGATACTAGGGTTTGGGGTATGGATCCTGTCACCCAGGTAGCAAGCATGGTACCCAATAGGTAGTTTTTCAACCCACGCCTCCTATCTCCCTCCCCTTTCTGTTAGTCCACAGTGTCTATTGTTTCCATATTTGTTTCCATATGTGCTCAATATTTAACTTCTACTTATATGTGAGAATGTGCAATATTTGGTTTTCTATTCCTGTATTAATTTTAGGATTATGACTTCCAGCTCCATCCATATTACTTCAAAGGACATGACTTTATTCTTTTTTTATGGCTGCATAGTATTTCATGGTGTATATACACCACATTTTCTTTTTCTACTCCACCGTTGATGGACGCCTAGGTTGATTCCATGTCTTTGCTGTTGGGAATTGCACAGCAAAGTACATATGAGTACATTTGTCTTTTTGGTAGGATGATTTCTTTTCCAATGGGATTGCTGGGTTGAATTGTAGCTCCGTTTTAAGCTCTTTGAGAAGTCTCCAAATTGCTTTCCACAGTGGTCGATTTACATTCCCATCAACAGTACATAAGTGTACCCTTTTCTCCACAGCCTTATCAGCATCCACTATTATTTTTTTTTTTTTTTACTGTTTAGTAATA
This sequence comes from Pongo pygmaeus, assembly GCF_028885625.2. Classification (NCBI taxonomy): domain Eukaryota; kingdom Metazoa; phylum Chordata; class Mammalia; order Primates; family Hominidae; genus Pongo; species Pongo pygmaeus. Next base: position 8,649,306 of record NC_072378.2, on the reverse strand, counting down.
GCCATTTTAACTGGTGTGAGATGGTATCTCAATGTGGTTTTGATTTGCATTTCTCTGATGATTAGTAATGATGAGCATTTTTTCATATGTCTGTTGGCCACTCAAATGTCTTCTTTTGAGAAGTTTCTATTCATGTCTTTTGTCCATTTTTTTAATGAGATTATTTGTTTTTTGCTTGTTGAATCGTTAAGTTGCTTGTAGATCCTGGATATTAGACCTTTGTTGGACGAATAGTTTGTGAATATTTTCTCCCATTCTGTGGGTTCTCTGTTTACTCTGTTGATAATTTCTTTTGCTGTGCAGAAGTTCTCCAGTTTAATTAGCTCTCACTTGTCAATTTTTGTTTTTGTTCCAGTTGCTTTTGGGGACTTAGCCAAAAATTCTTTACCAAGGCCAATATCGAGAAGGGTATTTCCTAGGGTTTTTCTAGGATTTTTATAGTTTTATGTCTTACATTTAAATCTCTAACCCATCTTGAGTTGATTTTTGTATATGGTGAGAGGTAGGGTCCAGTTTCATTTTGCATACGGCTAGCTAGTTATTCCAGTACCATTTATTGAGTAGGGAGTCCTTTCCCCATTGCTTGTTTTTGTCAGCCTTGTCGAAGATCAGATGGTTGTAGATGTGCAGCTTTATTTCTGAGTTTTATATTCTGTTCCATTTGATCCATGTGTCTGTTTCGTACCAGTACCGTGCTGTTTTGATTACTGTAGGCTCATAGTATAGTTTGAAGTCAGGTAGTGTGATGTTCCAGCTTTGTTCTTTTTGCTTAAAAATGCTTTGGCTATTTGGGCTATTTTGTGTTTCTGTATGAATTTTAGACTAATTTTTTCTAGGTCTGTGAAAAATAATTTTGGTAGTTTGATAGAAATAATGTTGAATCTGTAAACTGCTTTGGGCAATGTGGCCATTTTAATGATATTAATTCTTCCAACTCGTGATCATGGAATTTTTTTACTTATTTCTTTGTGTCATCTCTGATTTCTTCAAGTAACGTTTTGTAGTTCTCTTTGTAGAGATCTTTCACCTCCTTGGTTAGCTGTATACCTAGGTATTTCATTTTCTTTTTGTCTATTGTAAATGGAATTGTGTTCTTGATTTGACTCTCAGCCCGGACATTATTGGTGTATACAAACGCTACTAGTTTTTGTACATTGATTTTGTATCCTCAAACTTTATTAAAGACATTTATCAGTTCTAGGAGCCTTTTGGTGCAGTCTTCAGGGTTTTCTAGGTGTGGAATCATATCATCAGTGAAGAGAGATAGTTTGACTTCTTCTTTTTCCTATTTAGCTGCCTTTTATTTATTTCTCTTTCCCAGTTGCTCTGGCTAGGACTTCCAGTACTATGTTGAATATGAGTGGACAGAGTGGGCATCCTTGTCTTGTTCCAGTTCTCAAGGGGAATGGTTTCAGCTTTTGTCCATTCAGTATGATGTTTACTGTGGGTTTGTCATAGATGGCATTTATGTTGTAGATGACTCTTTGTCTGTTAAGGATTTTTATCATGAAAGAGTGTTGTGTTTTTTCAAAAGCTTTTTTCTGCATGTATTGAAATGATCATATGGTTTTTGTTTTTAATTCTGCTTATGTAGTGAATCACATTTATTGATTTGTATACGTTGAACCAACCCCAACCTTGCAGCCAAGGAATAAAGCCTACTTGATTGCAATGAATTAACTTTTTTATGTGCTGCTGGATATGGTTTGCTAGTATTTTGTTGAAGATTTTTTGCATCAGTGTTCCTCAGGGATATTGGCCTGAAGTTTTCTTTTTTCGTTGTGTCTCTGCCATATTTTGGTATCAGGGTTCATGGAATGAGTTAGGGAGGAGCCAGCTCCCTCATCCCTCGATTTTTTGGAATAGTTTCAGTAGTATTGGTATGGGTTCCTCTTTGTATGTCTGGTAGAATTTGGCTGTGAATTCATTTGGTCCAGGGCTTTTTTTCGGTTGGTAGATTTTATTACTGATTCAGTTTCAGAACTCAATACTGGTCTATTCAGGGTTTCAATCTCTTCCTGATTCAATCCTGGAAGGTTGTATGTTTTCAGGAATTTATATATATCTTCTCTAAGTTTTCCAACTTGTGTGCCCAGCATTGTTCAAAGTAGTCTCTTGTATTTCTGTGCTATCAGTTGTAATGTCATTTCTGATTGCAGTATAAAATTTCTTAATGTTTTAACAAATTCTTAAGCAAGAGCACCATTAATTTCTTCTACTGATGATTAAGCTCTCTTTCCATAATTTCAGCTTGCATAGCCATTTTATGGTTTCACACTGCTGTGCTGAGAACTGCCTCTACCTGATTTTTCATGAATGTTAGTTCCATCTCAGCTAGGTTTAGAACTACTTGAAAATGGTATACTTTTTATAACCTTTTTATTGAGGTAAAATTCACATAATACAAATTCACCATTTTAAAGAGTACAATTTATGGCTGTTAATATAGTCATAATGTTGTGTAACCACTACCACTATCTAGTTCTGTAACATTTTCATCATCCCTAAAGAAAATCCCATAACCATTAACCGGTCACTCCACCTTTTCTCCTCCTCTCTGCCACTTCCAACCACTAATCTACTTTGTGTATGTATAGATTTACCTTCTAGAAGTTTCAGCGAAATGGAATTATACAACATGTGTTGTTTCCATCTGGCTTCTCTAGCTTAACGTAATGTGTTGAAGAGTCATCCATGTTGCAGTGCATTCATTTTTATGGTTGAATAATTTTTTCTTGTATGAATCTATCTTTTTTTGTTTATCCATTCATTAGATCCTGGATATCATTCCCACCTTTGGGGTCTTGTGAATAGTGCTGCTATCAACATTTGTACACATATTTTTGGTTGAATATATGTTTTCAACCCTCTTAGGTATGTACCTGGGAATGGAATTATTATGTCATGTGGTAATACTGGTGTCTAATTTTCCAGGACTCACCAAACTGTTTTTCTGCTGCAGCTGCATCATTTTACATTCCCACCAACAATGTATGAGGGTCCAAATTTCTCCACATCACTGACACTTTTGAAGTGTTTTCAGCCTAGTCATCCTAGTGGGTGTGATATGGTATCTGATGATGGTATTGATTTGCATTTCCCTAATGACTAATGATGTTGAGCAACTTTTCCTGTGCTTTTTGGACATTCTTGTCTTCTTTGAAGAAATATCTTTTCAAGCCCTTTGCCCATTTTTAACTGGATCATTTGCCTTTTTGTCATTGAATTCTAAAAGCTATTTATATATTCTGGATGATAGATCATTATCAGATATATAATTTGCAAATGTGTTTGGCCATCCTATTGGTTATCTTTTCACTTGATTGAAAGTGTCACTTGATGTACAAAAGATTTTAATTTTGATGAAGTCCAGTTTATATATTTTTGTTATTGTTTGTACTTTTGGTGTTATATCTAAGGACCATTGCCGAATCCAAGGTAATAAAGATGTACCCTTATGCTTTCTTCTAAGGCTTTCATAATTTTGGCTCTTATATTTAAGCTGTTGATCTATTTTGAGTTAATTTTTGTATCTGGTGTAAGGTAAGAACCTAAATTCATTCTCTGGCATGTGGATGTCCAGTTGTCCCAGCACCATTTGTTGAAGAGACTATTCTTTCTCATTGAATAATCTTGGCTTCCATGTAAAAAACTTAAGTGGCCTTAAATGTATGGTTTATTTATGGACTCAGAAGTCTCTTCCATTTATCTGCATTTCTATACTTATCCCTATACAATGCTGTTTTTATTACTATGGCTTTGTATTGAGTTTTGAAATTAAGAACTGTCAGCCAACTTTGTTCCTTTTCAAGATTGTTTTGGATATTTGGGGTTCCTTGCAATGTTGTGATTTTGACTGGGATTCCATTGACTCTACAAACCAATTTGGGAAGTACCACCACCTAAATAATATTAAGTCTTTTATTCCATTAACACAGGATCTATTTGTAATTATTTTGGTCTCCTTTAATTTCTTTCAACAATATTTTATAGTTTTCAATGGGCAAATTTTGTAGTTATTTGGTTAAATTTGTTTCTGAACACTTTATTCTTTTGAAGATATTGTAAACAGAATGTTCTGAAGTTTATTTTTGATGGGTCATTGCTAGTGTAAAGAAATACAACTGATTTTTTATATGTTAGTCTTGTATCCTGAAACTTTTCTGATTTTGTTTATTAGTCTCAATAGTTTTATTGGTGAATTCCTTAGAATTTTCTGTAAGATCATGTCATCTGTGGATAGGGATAGTTTTACTTCTTCCTTTCCAACGGATGGCTTCCATTTTTTTCTCTTTCCTAATTTCTCTGGCTAGAACTTCCAGTACAATGTTGAATAGAAGCGGTGACAGCAGACATCTTTGCTTCATTCCTGATTGTGGGAATGGGGGCAGCTTTCCATCTTTCATCAGTAAGGATGAGGTGGCTGTGGGTTTTTCATTAATGCTCTTTACCATGTTTAAGGAAGTTCCCTTCTATTCCTAGTCAGTTATGAATGTTTTTTTTTAAAATCATGAAACAGTGTTATATTTTATCAGATGTTTTTCTGCATCAATTAAGATGATCACACATTTCTTTTCCTCCATTCTATTAATGCAGTATGTTACACTGGTGGATGTTCATGTGTGGAACCACCCACACATCCCTAGGATAAATCCTCCTTGGACATGTGGTATAATCCTTTTAATACACTGTTCAAATCAGCTTGCTCACTATTTTTTTCGCACCTATATTCATTTGTTTTCCTCCATTCTATTAATGCGGTATGTTACATTGGTGGATGTTCATGTGTGGAACCACCTGCATATCCCTAGGATAAATCCTACTTGAACATGTGGTATAATCCTTTTAATATACTGTTGAAATCAGTTTGCTCACTATTGTTGAACTTTTTCGTATCTATATTCATCAGGGATATGGGCAGTAGTTTCTTTTCTTGTGATGTCTTTGTCTGGCTTTGGTATCAGGGTACTGGCCTAATACGAAGAGTTAGGAATATTTCCTTTTCTTCTGTTTCTTGGAGGGATTTTAAAAGGATTGAGGTTAATTCTTTTTTTGACATTTGGTAGAATTCAAAAATGGCATTATATTTTTCAGTTTGAGGGTATGTGTCGGGGGGTGGGTGAGTGTGTGTATTTGTTTGTATCCCTCACTGTGCTTAGCAGGGTACCAGACATAGAAAAAGAGATCTATAAATGCTTGGGTAAATTTCTAGACAAATACGAACATTCATTTTTGAAATATACATAAATCAACTTATACAAAGCTCTTTAGAAATATGCCCGCTTTATGAATATGTTCCTCTAACAGCCTTCCAGCCAGGCCCTGAAATGAAATGTTCACAAGGCTAACACGGCAGGGATGATACGAACACACACTATGGACTGAGGAAAAGAGGAGCAAGCTCTACTGAGTGGCTTGAAAGGAATCCTTGGAGGTAATACACTTACCATCCAAGGAGAAACTATGTAAAAATCCATAAATGGATTAACGAGCAGAACTGTGGCTGACGAAAACCAGATTAGCTCTGCCAAAGATGAGAGCCGTAAAATGCACCAAGAAAATATCCAACAATAAAAAGAGAAATTATCTGCTGGTAAAAATTCATGATTCTGAAAGTAGACATCACCAGCCTAATTTAATAATTGTAGAATCCCCGATGGAAGGAAAAAGCAGGATATGGTTGAGCCTTTTTCAAAATTTAATTAAAACCAACATGGCACTTATTCCTCTGCTCCTCCAAGATTCAAACAGTTTCACAGTGTAGCAGCAGACAGGCCACGGTCAGAGGCAGTGACTCACCATATTTTCAGAAGGGGATTTTAAGAATCAAAGAGGCACAGTTCAGAATTACAAGGCATAAAGTTCCACATGCGGCTTGCAAATCTGTCCTTCCCTGTCTATTCACTGCGTGTTCCTGCAGCATTCTGCATATAGACAGTATGTACCTAATGAGGGCTGGCTCCTGCCTGCCTCACAGCCAGCCCCTGGCAATGCCGCAGTCATCGGGGCCTTCATGTCTCCCTGGGAAGAGGAGCATTTTTCTCTTCCATGCCCAGGAAGGAAACTTACAAGATCACCCCCAGACATAAAGGGAAGCCAAGATTCTAATGCATATTTTAGGTCTGCTTGATATTTGTTGAGATGTAAATCCTACTGTTAGATGTTTCTCTTTTTTACTACCTGCTGGAAGAATACAGGACCACATGCTAATTGCAGAATCCCTTTTTGAAAATCTTCAGATTCACATGCTGCTCTTACCATTTGTACTTAGCAGGCATCAGTCAAAATTTGTTAGATTTGCTGGATTTGGCAGAAAACAATTTGCATACTAACTTTTGCTTTGAAAGACATTTTACACTACCCAAAAAAAGGGGAGAGGAGAGGAAAGTGGCAAGGAAAAATGGTGGTTAGCAGGAAAACAAAGGCTCCACTGGATTTGGGTCAGCTTGGCAAGCTGCAACAAGCAAACATCCACGACATTTGCTGTTGCGGATTCACATCGCCCGTAACCCATTCCCCACGGCCTTCAGTCTGGGAACTCAAGTTTATTGGTGAGTGATTTACTTGCAGAGGTGTTGAGCTGGACACAGGTACATAATCTTTAGTGTCAAATTCTGCTCCAGAACATTAAAGGTATAAGTATGAATTATCTTTATTAAAGGTCTTATTAGATGTTATGTTTTTACTTTCAGTGGTAGAAGTTTGACCCTGGAAATCTAAATAAATAAACAAAAAGCACCGGATACACAAATTTTGAATTAAAATGGACTCATTTAAAGATTTTCTACATTGGAGAAAAAGGCAAATTATTTAGTGATGCATTGAGTCGTCCAAAGTTCATTAAAGTCAATTTCTAGCAAGAAAACTACGAGATCCCAGGGTTTCACATTTATTAAATCTGGTAAGTATTCAAAATATGTCTCAAATGTTTTCTTATGAAATAGTTAATTCAGTTACCACTTTCTTTTCAAAGTTTTGGTGAGTTCATTAAACTAGATGGCTAGGAAACTCTTTTTGTAAGTTTGTGCCCTCTTGATTTATCCTCCAATTCATTAGCTGTTCATTCTTAATCTGATACTTCATGGAAAATTTTTTCTATTGTTTGTTTTCTCTGCAATAGCACCTATGATATATGAATGGCACATGGATTTTCAGTGTACTAATTGACTGGTTACGTATGGCTTGCCCAGTCACTCAAGCAAGCTGTAACCTCATGCTGATATATGTATGTGTAAGGATACGTATGTGCATGTCTGCCTCCCATAGCCATTATCAATCCATGTAGTAGCATTTTGTAATTATTTACACTTCATAGTTTATAAGGCATTTTCACTAACAGTGTTCAGCTTAAACCTGATGAGCTAGGTAATTCTCATCCCCGTTTTACCAATGGTAAAAACTAGCTTCATGTAAGCAGAAATAATTAATAATTTCACCTAGCTACATATATCTCCTGCATACGTATTCTTATAAGTCCTAGTTTAAATTTATATCTGAACTGATATAACCTAGGGGTTGAGACCAAAGGCTTTGTAATAGGATAAGTCTGAGTTCAAATCCTAGTTCACCTACTTACCACCCTTGGCAAATTATTTAAACTCCTTAAGTTTTAGTCTCCTCATTTAAATGTAGGAAGTGTGCCTATTACCCAGGGTTATTGTAAAGATTAACTGTGACATGTCTGACTCTTTTTACCAAGTATTAGTGAAGTTATCTATTAATAACAATAAGAGTGATAATATAAATGACACTGTGGTTTTGTTATTATTTATGAATCCAACTGCCATAGACTTGTTCTTTTATATTCACTGAATTAAATTTAATTTTTGCCCTCCTAAGAAATTAGAAAAGGCACCCTTAAGTATCCATATACAGGCATAACATAAAATTTCGGTCAATGACAAACCACAAACACGATAGTGGTCCCATAAAATTATATGCTGTATTTTTACTGTAGATTTTCTATGTTAGATACATAAATCCTTGCCATTGTGTTACAATTTCACACAATATTTGGAACAGCCACATGCTGTACAGGTTTGTAGCCTAACAGAGCTACAGTTTGTAGCTCTACCACATAGCCTGGGTGTGCAGTACGCTACATCACCCAGGTCTGTGTGAGTACACTCTATGATGTTCATGTCCACACAATGATGGAATCGCCTGACATATCCCTCAGAACGTATTCCTCTTGTCAAGTGATGCATGACTCTATTTGTCTGAAAAGTAACCATTGGGGCATGAAGCTAAGTTCAGGCTGTGTGGATGGGAGAAGTCATCGGGGGTTAGAGGAGTATTTGCAGGGTGGCTGCCCCAGGGAGCAAATGCAGTAGCTACATGGGTGGTTTGAACAGATGAGGCTGGAGAAGAGCAGGGATAGGGGAAAAGGAGGTGGTGGTGGTAGAGGGTGCCTGAGAGAGCCTGCCACAGTAGGAATCCTAGCGCTTCCCATCAGCTCCTGCCCCACGCCTTTTCTTCTAGGTCATTCAGGGCTGCTTTATTTTCCCCAAATTTTGCTTTTTTGGCTTAAAATGTTTTACCCTGTAATTCCACTTGCCTTTCAGTGCCTCTCCCACGAGAGCCACTCCTAGGTCAGCCCAAGGTCAAAATGCCAGGGACTCCAGTTTTCTAAAAATTCTGTCAGTGATGGGTTCTCTGTATCACATCACTCCATTAGTGGGCTCCCTTTTCAGCCACATCTGTTTTCACCCTCCCCCTTCTAAATCTGATGCTTGAAATTTCCTTTTTAGGATTCCATCCTTTTTTCCACTCCCAAGCCCAAAGCTGAGCAAATGCTCCCAAAATGGCTAGTCTTGGGAGAAGTTGTCTCTGTTCTCATTGAAGGCAAAACCTATCCCCTAATTTTTGGTTAAGCGACCCTTCTTGAGGTGCAGCATAGTGCTTCAGGGCAACAGGAGGTCAGCAGCAGCCTGCCTAGTGCAGACCCTGCCCTGCAACTTTTTGATCACGGGCCTCAGCGAAGTCACTCAACCTCTTGATTTATCAGTTTCCTCCCTGTATAGTACAGGGACAATAACAGAACCAAACTCCTAGAGTTGTTATTAGTTAATGTTTTTTGTTTTTATGACAGAGTATGGCACCAATTAAGCTCCATTCAAGTGCTAATTAAAAATAATCAGTAAATATTTGATCTTAAATTATGTTGCAGACACCCATCTACATTCCCAGCTGCTCGACGGGCTGAGATGAAAGCATCTTAAGGCCAGGAGTTTGATTCAAGACCAGCCTGGGGAATGTAGAGAGACCCTGTCTCTAAAAAATATCTCTGTCTTACTTCATTTGGGTTGGTATGACAAAAATACTACAGAGTAGATAGGTTAATCAACAACATCCATTTCTAACCATCCTGGAGTCTGAGAAGTCCAGATCGAGGCGTCTGCAGATCCAGTGTCTGGGGAGGGCTTCCTAGTTCATAGATCACATCCTCCTCCTATGTCCTCCCACGGTGGAAAGAAAGCAAGAGAGCTCTCTGGGGCCCCTTTTATAATAAGGGCATTATGTTCGTTCACGAGGAGTCCATCCTCATGACCTAGTCGTCTCCCAGAGGCCCCACCTCCTAATGCCATCACATTGAGAGTTAGGATTTCAACCTATGAATTTGTGAGGGGAACACAAATGTTCAGTCCACTACAAACTCACCTGTCACAGAAACTTCCCGAACTAGCTTGTCCTCTGCCTAACACTTCTACTTACTTGCTAGCCAGCCGCCAGCAACTTGAATTAACAAAGAAAACTCATGCAAATTTCATTTACCTCATATGTCATCTCAGCCTCAAAAACTGCCTCATACATGAGTATGCTATTCTTGAACTTTATTATTTACTTTTCCAGGCCCTTATTTCTAGGCCATTGTCTCTTCTTAAACATCAGTATAATAAATAGCATTGCTTTCACTGAAACCCTTCTAGCTGCGGTCCCCCAGGCCTAAGTCCTCTCCTCTGGACAAGTATAAGGGGTGGGTGTTGAGAGGAAACTAAAGGTAGAGAACGGCTGTAGAGACTGCTATGAGTAGGGCTTGTGCAGGCATTAGAAGCAAAAGCTGATTACAAGATTGATTTCTGCACCTCTCCAGTGGTTGCACCCACAGCTCATCCTGAAGTTAGATGTGCTATAAGATGCAAGAGACAAGAAAAGCCTCTCCTCCTTACTACTCAGGAAACTTGTCTTCTGGTGTTTCTAATTTTTGCCTAGCCAGACCACAAGTTTACAATAGCTAAAGTAGCTTTCTAAACAGGAGGTCTATTTTTTCCCTTTGTGATCAGTGGAAATCTATACAGAGCAGCAGTCATGGAGGAGGTCAGTAAACTGCCTAATGTACATATCTGTTTACAAAGTGAAAGATCTTATAAAGCCTCTTTTTCTCCTTTTGATCGGAGTGCAGCAAACCACCATGGCGTGTGTATACCTATGTAACAAACCTGCACGTTCTGTACATGTATCCCAGAACTTAAAGTATAATTTAAAAAATTTAAAAAAAAAGAGGTGGAGTGTAATTTCCCTCCCTTTGACCGTGGGTGAGAACAAGCTACTTGCTTCTAGTGAATTGAGAAAAAAGGTCCGTGATAGCAGGCAAGGTAATAAATGGTTCTGCAACTTCAAAAAAAAAAAAAAAAGAAAAGAAATACAATTGACTTTGAGTAATGATCTTATATCATACATACACTTATTAGTTCTAATATTTTTATGTAGATTCATAAGATAGATGATAACATCAACTGTGAATAGAGAAAGTTTTTTTCTTTCCAAATTAGGTGTCTTTTATATCTTTTCTTTGCTGTATTGCATGACTAGAACCTCCAGTTCTATGTTGAATAGAAGTAATAGGAGCAGACATCCTTGCTTTCTTCCTGATTTTAGGGAAATGTGTTAACTAATTAACTATTAAGTTTAATGTTGGCTGTAGATGCCTTTGATCAAATTGAAAAAGTTATCCTCTAGTCATAGAGTTTTCACGAGAAATGTATATTAGATTTTGTCAAATACTTTTTCTGCATCTATCAAAATGGTCATATGTTTTGTTTTTCATTTTATTTCTTTAAGTCTGTCATGGTGAATTACATAAATTAATTTTCAAAGGTTTCATCAACCTTGCATTCCTGTGATAAGCCTCAGTTGCTCATTATATATGAAATTGAATTCAACTATATATAGTAATTTTGCAAAGAAGTTGAAAAAACAAAAAACAAAAAAAAAAGGAAAGAAACTCATTCCTGTCACTCTTCTAAACATCGCCTTGTGGTCAGACCTTTAATGAACACATGAGGCAAAAAAAAAATGGGCCCTGTGATTTATCAGACTGTGCGATTTAGATACAATTGAATTTAATGACCTCAGTGCTCTGCTTCTCTTTGGCAATGGAAAATGGCATCATATGTTGGAGAGAAAGGACAGGTAGAATGAAGTATTCAAATCTCAATTTTAGGCTGTAATTTCCCTAAGAGTCTTAAGAGCCAAGATGGGGTTTTGGTATGAATGCAGATTATGCACAGGTTCCTAGTGGACACAATAGGCTTTAAGATCCTCTTTTGTATTTTCCCCAGTGTCTGCACAACGTTCTGTCCATACATGCTCCATAATACATCTATATTGGTTGATTTAGTGTATACGTAATAATAATGTGTTGTCTGTACTTGAAATGCTATGGCAGCTATATTAATAGTTAAATTACTTGCAGTTTCCCCATTGATGTCATATGAAATGGCAAAATTAAGAGCTCTATGTTGATGAATGAACACACAGGGCAAGCATCTGGGAGCACAAAGAGGTATCTCCCTCTGGTGGAATTTAATTGGCTTAAAGGAACAACTGCGCAATTATCTTCCCCCTTTTCTATTTTTTGTGCATAAAGATAGTATTTCAGTATATTTGTTTTCAGCACAATGTAGATAGAAAACTATTGAAAACATATTTGAAGCGAATCAGACAGCATGTATAAATAGTACGACTTTATTTACATCTCCATAATGAATGAGCCTAGCTTCACGAGTTGATCTATCCAGTTCCCATAATCTGTTTCTCTTTCCATCCATGAAGTCCATCAATCAGCTTCAATCAATATTTTTCAAAGGCAGCAGGGCTTTTGCTACTGGCTGATTAACACAGAGCTATTTAATCTTTGTCCATCAGTCTTACCTCCAAATTCTAGGTTCATATCCAATTGGCTTGAAAATCTGATTGATTTAACATTATCACTTTTCTGGAGACCTCAACATTTGTCAATGAGCCTTTAAAAGATACCCCATTTATACAGGCAAGGTATATTTAATGAATTATTACACTAAAAATCAGTGATTGAAGTAAATATTTCATTATTTATATTCTGTCACTTTAAAATAGCATGAATAAATAATTTGTACATCAGTGTGTCTAATGTGTACTGGTTTATATCTAAACTAATATACTACATTGCCATATTGAACTACACTGCTTATTGAAAGTGATGCTGGAATAGAAATAGGACTTGTTAATAATAATATTGTTTCAACAACAATAAAAACCCAAAATAAAAAGTATGTATGTAGATTGTGAACAAAAATTAGTTTCATAAAATTAGTTCTGTAACTAGAATGCTTTCATAAACATAGATTTGAAATTATAAGTGTAAGAGTGTATATTTTTGAACTCTATCCACAAATAAATTTTCTAAACTTTTATTTATATACTTAGAGAATGCATGTTTACTATTATGTATAATACAATATTAACCCAAATTATAATTACAAGACAATAAAATTGTCTTGTGTTAATTAAAAAGAGACCTTAGCACTGTAATTACCACACAGAAATGCTAAGTGAAAAATTCTGTTACTCATGCCAGGATTTCCACTCCTGGCTATGTTGAGTACACAGGAGTACAATGAAACCCCTGTCAAAAACAATGAGAAAAGTCAGATAAAACACAAAGTTATAGTTTGAAAGCAGCACAAAGCCGCCAAGACAACCAGGAATTGAGGGGCCAAGATGTTGTAGAAACGAAAACCAAGGAGAGATGAGCCTACTTCTTAGACCCATTTTTTCCTTGGAGCAGTTGCTGATTCTTGGCATTAGGTACAAGGTGAAAAATTTGAGGTCAAGACCTGGGCCAGGAGGCCAATAGGCCAGCTGAGTGTCTCAGTTTCACAGGAATGGAGAGACAAAAATTGAATTCAGGGCCTCAAGGCAGCTTACATCCTGTAGAAAAGGGGAGGATGAACAAGTGAGCACAAGGTCAAGGTCTTCACCAAATTCTTTAGCTGTGAAGCCAGAGGTTAAGAAGCTAAGCTGAGACTCTGAAAATTAAAACAGAGTTTTCAGCAGTTTTACAGGGCCTAGGAAATAAATATTGCAGTTCAGAACCTACCAAGGAGTTGGGGATTTGAGTAAACACCCCCAATCTCTGGGGACTAACCCTTGGAGCAGTATGGACATGAGTTAGGAGGAGGCTGACAAAAATCGCAGCCTGACCCACAGCAGCTCAGTCCCTGACTGACTGAAAATAAATGTTTCCCTTGTCTAACACAAGTTTGATATGTTATGTATTTTAAGTATGCATATATTATAACATTTTATATGAATATTTATATAATTGTGAATGTATGCATAAAATACCTAAAACAAAAATAAAATATAAATATCGGACATAAATATATGTAAAAATATAATAAATATATATTTATAATTATTTTATATATTTATATATTTTAAGTAATAGCATTTAAATATATAAATGAATATATAAACAAATATGTGAATAAATATATATTTCATTATTTTTATTAAAGATCTAATAAATATATGAACATAAATACTATATTTTTAATATTACAAGATGTATACATGCATTTTAGATGATAGTCAAAGGCTGAAATCAATTATCTAAATATTCATATTTTAAAGGAGAAAAGTATACACCAGTTTAAGTCCAATGAAAGTAAAAGAAGTCATAAAAAGAAGAAATATATCATCGATACCAGAAATAAGAAAGAAGTCATTATAGTAATCCTATGGATATTTTTTAAAGTATTAAAAGTGTAGGATACTGTGCCAATATCCTCTGTGCCAATAAATTAAAAAATTTTGATGAAATAGACAGATTCCTGAAAAAACTCAACTAAGAAACTAACACAAGAAGAAATACCAAATCTGAATAGGCCTGTATCTACAAAAGAAACTGAGTCTGTTATTAAGATATTTCCCCAAAGGAAATACCCAGGCTGAGAAATCTTCACCAGTGAATTCTTCCAAACATTTAAGAAGCAAAGAAGCCTATTCTTATATAAACTCTTTCACATAATAGAAAAAGAATAAATACTACCCAGTTGAATAATAAAGTCAATATTAATTATATTCAATTGTACCAGATATAATATTGGTATCACTATATCAATAATAATTCAATAATAATAGTGTAATAATTATACCAGAAAAAAAAAGTCAGCAAGAGCCTGTGCCCAAGGTCCCCAAAGACTTCTTCACAATAGCATTCAATCTTCTCAGTGGCCATTTGTAAACACCTCTGATTGCAGGTTTTGCTCATCACTGTTTTCTTAAAATGACGGGCAAGGATGCTAAAGATGGTCGGAACCTACAGCTATCCCCGCTGTGGATATCTGTTTTCTGAGTCAGACCTCTTCAATTAGATAATTAAAGTCTCATACCCAACTGACAAGCTTATTGTTCCCAGAGTAGAATGACTTTCTCAATCATAGACACAGAGTAAAATGTAGAGGCCCCTGTATCCAGCAAAGCTGGTGTACACAGGACCACACGTAACGTGTACTGGGATTCCTCTTCAACAACAAGCACAGTGCTTTTCACCCAGTAGACATTCAACAAATTTTCATTACTTTATTGGAAAAAAAACCACAACGTGCAATTTGACTGAACTGCAGTAAAATCAATTAAGATTTTTATGTTTACTTTTTGTGGAGTTTAGAAGGACATGGTCGTCTCATATCCAAGTTTGCTAGTTCATGACTGTCATTCTATTCGAGTGTCAACGTGAAAGAGGAAGGAAAATATTGATTATAAAAGCCCTATGAATTGCAAAGAGCACATACTACATCACGGAGAACTCATTTTTGAATTCCTGTTCTCTGGGAAATGCCTGCTGGCTAATGTTTTGGTTTGAAGGCTCCAGATATCAGGAAAAGTAAAACAAGAAAATTCAGTAAATTGGCTAAACAACATAGTGCTCACCTCCCCCAGATTCAGAGGCTAAATTTTATTCTGAAGAGAATGTCTCACAATACAACCTTGGCAGTCATATACTGAAAAAGTTGGTGGGGAAAAACTGTGAAGCTCTTCTGCAGTGAAGCAAAGCATAATGACGACAAGTTTTAAATTTCCAACTAGCAGGAAAATTCACTATTCCAGTATCAGCAACTGAAGTGTTCTGTGGTGAAGCAGAAAACACCCCAATAAGCGAAAGAGAAGACAGATAAAAGGAAGTGAGGTAAAGTGTGCCAAAGTCAAGCTTGCACCAATGTTTCCCAATTTTTCACTTTCTTTTTAATAGTTCATAACCAACAGTGGGCAATAAACCATCTAAAAGATGAATCATACACTTTTAAACACATAGGCTCATTTTAATTTACACCTAAACTTCAGGAAACATACATCACTATGAAGTCCTTTAATAAAAATGACAGATAAATGAAAATAAACGACTTGATTTAAAAAAAAACAGATTTTTCACCTTTACTTTTAATGAGAGAATCAGAAGTTTTGTTCTGCCTTGAAGTTAAATACAATTTTGTGTTGTATCAAATGTTTGGCACCTTTCTCTGCAGCTCCGAAGCAGCCCAAATGTAATTTGAGCTAATTCATGAAATGTAGTTTGTATAACGATATTTATTGTCTGTGAGATAAATAGTCAAAATATATCAGATTTATTGATGTCTTGAGAAAGTGGCATTACGGCTGCTTAGAGTGAACCTCTGGGCTAAATGAATATTCAGAGAAGTGAAAGCAGACCGCTGGTATGTGCCTTAAGAAAAAACAACAACAAACAGAAAAATAGCCGAGAAAAGGAAATTGCCTACAGTCTAGCTATTTTAGAGTGACGTGTTTAACATCGATTGCAATAGAGATCTGAGTGTGGGTAATGCAGAAACCTTTTCTATAAAAATGGGCACAATAGAACAAGGATACGCAGAGTAGGATTTGTGTTATTTCCGTTCTCTTCTTAGAAAATAACGGGAAAACAACGCCTGAAGAATTTATGAGCAAAAAGCTCTTGAGTATGTTTTTATAGCACTGTAGAAAGAAAGAAATCATGCTCAGTTCTCGACAAGATCAAGACAGAAGGACGACCCTGACCAACGTGGTGAAACCCTGTCTCTACTAATAGTACAAAATTAGCCGGGCATGGTGGCGGGTGCCTGTAATCCCAGCTACTCAGGGGACTGAGGCTGGAGAATCTCTTGAGCCTGGGAGGCGGAGGCTGCAGCCAGCCGAGATCGCGCCATTGCACTCCAGCCTGCGTGACAAGAGAGAAACTCCGTCTCAAAAAAAATAAAAACAAATAAAACAAACAATAAAATAATGCTATGAGTTAAAGTTTGCAAATCAATCATTATTTTTAGAATTTGAAGGATGTAAAGGAAATAAATAATTTAGATAAGTTTGTTGCCTAAATGGCTTCATAAGAAATTAAGGAGAAAGGCCTCAACTGAAAAACTGTTGGTTCATTGGGTTTAAGTCACTCTTCACTAAACAGTAGTTTACTTTCTACTTCCCCTACCCACACCCTTTGTGATATATCTAATTTCAGAATTGGTAGAAATATATCTAATATATTTTTCACTTAAGTTTTTAATTTTAAATTCACTCTTAAAATTTATATTTGTTTCACTTTCCAATCTGCTTTCTTTGTTTCCGTAACAGAGATACAATCCATTTCGTCATCTATGAAAATCCTAAACATTACCATTTAAGTTCCTTTTCAGATTTTTCTATTATCTGCAGTCTCAAGAGGATTTTCCTATTGGTTGCATTTGGTTTTCAGTTTTAGCTTAGGGTTATGTGTCAGTTTTATGGTATTAGTTTATCCAGGTTAAAAGATAAAACAACATTTCCACATCCCACAGTGTCAGACCCTGCTCTCCACTGGTACGGAAACCCAAACACCTAAGAAAAGTATCCAGCCTGAAAGCCCTGAAACACCCCAAGCAGACTGTGGTTCAACTCCATGAGTCTGCATTTCTTTTTCTGGCAACTCAAGATTTCCCTTTTCATGTTTTTGAGCTTAGCCAAGTATTTTGCTTTGTTTTGTTTTAAACAAGCCCTGTTTTATCCAGAATTCCATATATCTGGGATATAGACACAGCCGCCCAAGTCAGCTTTGTCTGTGGCAGGGCACCAAAGAGAGGCAACAACATTCCTGCCACTTTTTCTTTAATATCAATGTGGTTTTTACTTGTAAAAGCCAGTCCATGCAACAAAATCAGAATACATTCTACCAGCAGAGTGACAATGAAAAACATCAATTACTATGGGCCATGTTTCCTAGGCATGTGATTATTCAAATAATTTTGGAAGCTGAATTATGTAGATAATAAAGTTATCAGATAGCACTAATGACTTAGCCTGGAAAGAAAGAGAAGTACTACTCACTAAAAAGAAATTGTAGCCAGAGGATACTAAATAATAGTATAGTTGTGTATGGACAGCATATTAAGCAATTGGTGGTGGTGATGTCTGGGAATTGGGGGATGTGTGTGTGTGTGTGTGTGTGTGTGTGTGTGTGTACGTGTGTTTGGGAGATTTTAGTTTCATTTTGATTTTTGGTTTTAAGGTTTGTTTATTTGAATCAGCACCCTTTCTCCTGGCTGTTTTTCCATAGTCAGTCTTGGTTCACTGAGACTTCTTTCATTAAAGCAAATAATAGTTTTCCTCTTCATTTTTTCTTTTAGACCAAGACTGAAATTGGCCTGCAGATCAAAGACCATGGCAAAAAATTCCTGACATTGGAAACTGCCTTCCAAAACATCCCTGTGCCTCATCCCTTTCTACACATTACATATAAAGAGATTGTTTCATTTTCCACCTGGCAACGCTTACATTGTTTTATTTTTCTTCATTAAAACCACCACGCCTCTTCATTTAACTCATGTTTTAGTACCTTGATTCAGCAGGATCATAAAAACTTTTATTTTTGTTGTCGTTGCTTCTTTTTGCCATGGGGAGAAGTAAAAAAGAAACAAGTTAAAGAATATACAGTTAACCCTTCTTTAAAAATATATAACTAGATTTCTAAAGGAATGAAAAAATACGGTACTAGTGGGAAAACTCTGCAGGAAAATCTATATTTAACTTGAAATAACATAACTTTTTGTGGGTTTGTTTGACATCCTCTCATAGCTGCTAAGTCCCCTTGAGTCCTCAGTAAATATTAATTATGGATAATTGACAATTTCCATCTTCTAATGGAATCTTCAGAGGCAATTTTGAAGTTTCCACTTTGTGCTAGTGCAGCCTTCAACACAGGCCTTTTCTCCGTTTTGGAATGTAAACAAGATATGCCTATAAGAAGTAAGTGTGCATTTTGGAGGTCCCCAAAAAGAAGTCAGATTTACATAGAACTACACAGAATGAAATCCTATTACAAACAAAAGAAACTGGTTTTTATGTCTCTTTGTTTTTAAAAGCAAAAGAATAATGCCAGATTCTAACCAAACATTCTATGTTCCAAATATGTTTTCCATTGTGTACTAAGTTCCTCTCATGTGAATGCTCTTACTGACCATCTTGTAAATGGCTTAAGTAGTTACAATCCCCTAATTAGAAGAATATAATGGCAGTGGCAAATGCTACCAGAGTGCCTTAGCCTGTTTCCTACCAATTTGACCTGATCAATCTATTATGTTTGCTGTAAATCTAAATGCATAGCGATCAGTGAATGACATGAACTCATTGTCTCAGCTCAGTTTAGAATTTTATTTTGTAATGGGCATAGATGCATTTTTAAATGTGACACAAATACAAACATGTGTACATATGTGTCTATATATGTATATATATGTGTTTATTTATATGTGTATATTATATGTAGACAGGTATGTATATACACACTATATGTACACTATATATGCTATATATACTGTATATTATATACAAGGTTATTTTTGTTTTCCCAGAGTTGGAGTCTCACTATGCTGCCTAGGCTGGTCTTGAACTCCTGCCCCCAAACTATCCTCCTACCTTAGCCTCTCAAAGTGCTGGAATTACAGGCATGAGCTACTGTGCCCTATATACAATGTTCCATATAAGGTATTTTCCTCATCATTCAATCAAATTAAAGTAGATTTAGCTCTAGAATAGAAAGAAAACTACAATATATTTCCACTGTGATTTTTTTAGTAAATAAACAACTTTACAGCAATACCTAAATCTGAATTTTTGAGATTTAATTTCTATAAATGTTCAGAAACATGTCTTTTTTTCTCAAACAAGATTCACCTTCATTTGTTTTCCTCATCATAAACTGCATACTTAATTAAGTAAAAGACTCTGAACTTCTCTTCTTCAGGTATCAACCATATAACTTCAACCACATGGATTTCTTGTTTGTGGATTGCATATTTCAAATGGAATTTGTGCTTATAATCCAAAACTGTTGGTAAGAATTTAGGTCACTCTATGTACCCTGCTCTACTGTGCTGAGTCAAATTTTCTCAAATACAAAACTTTCAATAAATAATATGAACTGATAGTCCCAGTCCCAAGAGTCAAATGGGACTAAAAAGCAAGAAAGAATACTGCCTGCTCATCTAGTCACAGATAGAAATTGGGAAAATCTTGCTAATCTGAATTCTATAAAAACTCACTGTTAGCCACAGTTTCACTTTTTATCTGTTTATCACTCCAACTCAGAAGAAAATATCCCATAGCAAACTTTCCTACCCAAGATAATATTAGTAAGAATTGTTAACACTTACAGAGAACTTACTACGTGTTAGGAACCATTCTAAACCCTTTACACAATTCATCTCCTTCAATCTTCACAATCTTGTGAAGTAGAAACTATTATTTTTTCAAAATTTAGATATGAAGAAACTGAGGTACAATGATGTTAAAGTAATTTGCTGAAGACTGCATAGATTGTTAGTGGCAAAGCCAAATTAAAAGAAAATTCCACTTGCATTTGTCACTCACATTAAGCATGGCATTATAGAAGGATCCATCCAGGGTGCAACTGCAGTTTAGATATTACATGCCCATATGCAGTCAGGGCCAGTACACTTAATGAAGACAGTCTAGAGTGAGAAAAGTGATGGGCCAAGAATCAGCCAACCTTGATTTCCAGCATCACTTCCAGCCTAGCCCCTGATCAGCATTTAACCTTGAACAAACCACTTAACCCCGGACCTAAATTCCCAATCTGCACAAGGAGAGATTAGATGTTCTCCAAGGTCCTTTTCAACTTCAAAACGTATGTCTCTATGATTAATGGCTGAAAGAATATCACACTGATCTCATGACGTGTGGGTGTGTTGGCCATGTTACTGTTAAAGCTACTAAAATGAATCTATCTGCTTTCTAAATAGAGATTCAGCCACAGTTTCTTCACTTTAACAGGACTAGAGAAAAGACTGTTTTCCAGAGCCGTGAGTCTCTGAAATTTTTACCAGCACCAGTAGAAAGTTGCTCATTCATTTATTATATTAAATTAATAATTTTTGAGTTCAAGTAATGTTCCGGACATTGTTCTAAACATTGGGCTACAAAGGGTGAATAAGGCAAATATGACTTCTGCCCTCACGAAGTTTCTAGCAATATATATGTTTGCATTTGTGTATGTGTGTGTGTAAACACTCATAAATGATACAGGTTGTGATAAATTCCAGAAAGAAGGTGAAAAACTTTGCTATGACCCAGAATAGGGAGGAAAGCTCTTTTCATAGACTTGCTGGGGAAGTCTAGCACTTTCTTAAAAATTGGAATGAAATTGTGTCTGTTTAGCAATCTCATCAAAATTAAGAAGACTTCTATGGTCATTTTGATTTCATAGACTATTTTTCTATTAGGGATTAGGCAATAAATTTCTGAAATTTGTTAGAATAGAAGGCCCACCTCTATCACTTTTGTTCAGTTGTCCTCTGTAGTCCAAGTTACTTGCTTAGTAAGGTATGGCTGCTAATAGCAACTCTTCCTTGAGGTTGTCTTGAGGATTAAATAAGATAATTGGTATACTGCACCTTTTATCAGCCATAGAAAAATAATAAACTATCAACAATTTTCAGTCATTTTATCTATATCTGAAGATTTTATATTTATAAGGAAGATTGTCCTTCTCGTTATGATGTTTAAAATAAGTATGAGCCACCTTATGTACTAAGTTTCTAGGATAATTCTAAATTGCTACTGCGCTGAGTCAGTAAATGTTGTTTTTTAATTTATAAGACACTCTGACAGTTTCTCAAACTTGAGCGGGCATTAGAATCACCTAGAAGACTTCTTAAAATAGGAGTTTTGGGGCCCCAGTTGCAGATTTCTGATTCAATAGATCTAGGGTAAGGCTGAGAATTTGCATTTCTCACCATTTCCCAGGTGACGCGCAAGCTGTTGGTCCAGGGACCACACAATAACACAGCAATTGCAACCCATTACATGCCAGGCACAATGTGAGGATCTTTGCATACTGTAAAATATCTGATTCTCAAAATCACCCTGCACTGTAGGCATCAGGACACCTGTTTACACAGAAATGAGAAGAAACTTGGCTAAGGTTGCAGAGTTCCCAAGGAATAGAGCTGGGTTTGAGCCTCAGTTTGCCTGTCCCAGAACTCATTACAACATGTACTGTGCATTGAAACACTTTCTACCTAAGATTTACTGACAACTCTAAATTGATTTCTTAGAAAGATTGGGCCCCAGCAAAATATCTACATGACCATGGTATTTCAGTTAGAAAATTCATAAATCAAAAGCAAACTGAATCTCAGGAGGTTCTCTGTCATGATCGCATGTGCTGCCTAAAACCAAAAATTAAAATAAAGTCTCATGAACCATATAAAAAATATTGGCTTGGCATTCAATTTTCTTTGTTTATAAAACTAATGTAATGCCTTATTTGAATTTTGAAAAATATATCTCCATAGAGAAAAATGAGTCATTCTGGAGGTTAAATCCACTCCATTCTCATTTTTGTGAAATATAAGTTTAATTGAAATGTAAACAAGCTAGAAAGATTTAAGCTGAGTGAAAGATGTTTACTTGAGTTTTGATGACACCTAGGTGAAAGTAAAGACAATATGATATATCCCTCGACATTATTAGGATGGAAGAAAATTCCTAAAATAAATGAGCTATCATTTTAGTTTTAATAGAAATGTCTTTTTCACAGCCTCACCTTATTCTTCGAATGCACGTAAAATATAATATATTGGAAAGGAGAAAAGGCAAGATGAACTCCTTTCTTGGGGTAGTAGCCCTGAAACCCAGCACACTGTTGGCATCCCACAAAGTGGGAGCAGGCATTCCTATAAGAAGATTTTCCCTGGAGATGGATTCTTATTTGCACGTATCATTTACAGCTTTGCCATGTGGGTTCAGATGAAAATGGAACTCAGAGTGGGGGCATAATTAATTGAATCAACTCAAGTCCTCTGACAAAAAAACAGGCAAGAGAAAACTATCAGAGGTTTTTAGAGCTTCCTGGTAAGCTTCCACTCACCAGGAAGACATTCTGACTCCCAAAATGTATGAACCCATTCAAGTGCGCAAGCAAGTCAGACGTAAAGACAAACTCTGCATTTAATATCTTTTGAAAGCATACTTGATTTTTTTAAATCAAATAAGTTGCTTGTGTCCTCATTTGCACATTCTCTCACTAGATTAGTGACCATCCTTTTTTAAAAGTCAAAGCACCTACTCATGTTAACCAAACACTACCTGTTCTCCCAATAATCAATGGAAATAAAAAAATAAAAAATAAAAAAAATTTTCTCTAACACTAAAAATTAAATAAATAAAAGCCAAAGCAGCACCATAAAACTCCCCAAGCCAGAATACAAAAAGCAGTCTTTTTTATTTTGCTCAAATCTTATTTCAAAACTTTAATTTCTATCATGGTAAACTAAAGTAATCAATCATCTGGCTTTTTCCTTTATTTGGAATTACATTGCTCCATTGAAGCCTATTATTTAGCTTGCACAAAAACTTTAGTTTTCCGTGACATGAAAGACATGTAGTTAAATATATGAACCCTGCTTAGAGAACAAAAAGGAAGGTCTCTTTTAGTGGAGGAAATGGAGAAAAATGAAAGAAACTATGGATGTTTAAAATTCTCACTTTAATTTTAAGAACCATCGAGAGCCACCAACTATGTAAAAGTAACAGCAGGTGTCCTGAGCTTAGAAAAGTAGGCACACAGAAACCTAGACATCAGCTGGAGCCACCTCAGTGAGGAGCAGTATTTCTGGAGAAAAGAAGGAAAGACATGAAGGCATGTGTGCATTTAATCAATAGTTATTAGGCATTGTGATCATAATGGAGATCCAGTGACACTTGAGGGTTGTCCCTGGCCTTGATGAACTCAAATCTAGTGACAGTCACTTACACAACCATGTATAAATCCAGATAGAAGTGCCACTATCATATTTAAAGAGCAATCTCCCATTATGTGCCAGGTGCTTTATACACATCTGCTCAGTTCCACAAGTTATTGACAACCCCCATTTACAGGTGTAAAAACAGATTCCCGACTTGTCCCGGGCATACAGCTGATAAGTAGTGGAGCTCGAATTCTCTTCTTGCTCCCTCTGCTAAAGAAGAGGTTGGCCAGGCGCAGTGGCTCACGCCTGTAATCCCAGCACTTTGGGAGGCCGAGGCAGGCGGATCATGAGATCAGGAGTTGGGGATCAGCCTGACCAACATGTAGAAACCCCGTCTCTACTAAAAATACGAAAATTAGCCATGGCGGCATGTGCCTGTAGTCCCAGCTACTCAGGAGGCTGAGGCAGGAGAATGGCTTGAACCCGGGAGGTGGCAGTTGCAGTGAGCCGAGATCGCACCACTGTTCTCCAGCCTCCAGCCTGGGCAACGGAGTGAGACTCCGTTTCAAAAATAAAAAAAAAAGAAGAAGAAGAAGGAGGAGGGGGAGGAGGAGGAGGAGTGGTCTTGCTAGCTGAAACTTACAACATTGACAGGTAAGAAAGACAAGAAAGGTAAGGGAGATAAAAACAGGGGAACAATATGTATTAAGGGCTTTCCATGCTGTGTTTTATATAAATCACCCTTCCTGTGAGGGTCGGGGTAGGTCAGGTCAAGAAAGACTCCACAGGGAAAGTTACATTTATGTTAGCTCTTTAAATGAGTAGGATTTGCCTCATCCTGGTGTCTTCAGCCGAAGGAAACTCAAGGAGGTATATGGTTGTGAGCCCCCTGGTTTGGCTAGAAGGCAGACAGGCAGACTGTGGAAGCAAAGGCGAAGAGATGAAGTTTGAAAAAAAAAAAAATTGGCTGAGGATAAGTTGAAAGAACTTTGAATATCTTGCTAAAGTATTGGATATTATTCAGTAGGCAAAGCTGAAGATGAGGTGACGGTAAAAAAAAAAAGTTGCAATTTACACCTCTTTTATACACTCTATCAACTCTAATACACAGATTAGAGTATCTAGGTGTTGTTCAATGAATAATTGTCATGTTACATTGAAGGCTGTGCTGTTGCAGTGTTAGTGAAACTAATCACTGTGATTTATTTAGGGCTTCTCTCTCTCAAGTGCCAGGCACTTTGAATATATTATCTATTATCTTTTTTCCTTACAACAATCCAGTAAGATTGTCATCATTGTCTACATTGTATATATAAAGAAATTGGGTGTACAGAGGTTATGCAACTTCCTAAGGACAAACAGTGAATATTCCACAAAGCCTAGATTTGAAGGCTAGTTTCTAATTCTAATACCTCTGCTCTGTCTCTTCTTCTGTGCAGTTTTTCCAGGTGGGCTGATGGATTTGTACAAATCTATTCAAAATATTTGCCTTCTCTCTCACTCCAATCTGCCATTCTTTCTTCCCTTAACTGTGACTTGAACAACCCACGTTGTTCAATGGCAGCTTGGGTTGGAGATGAAATATGTGATGGTGAGCACGGGGAAGGTAATTGACCCCTATGGGGATCAGAACTAGCACTTTGTTCTTTTTGAAGTAGTGAAAACAGATGCAGTGAGCAGGAATTTGGACTCTGAGTAAATTAGGGAGAGTTAAAGCAGAGAAAAGGGGCATTAGTGCCAACATGAGATAATGATGACAGAACGCCAGGTGATTCAAACATATCACAACATACAAGTGACCCTCTGGTTTTGCAAATGAGAGCATGCACCTGAGTGACAATTTACTACCAAAGAGGAGCAGGGGAGTTGGGAATAGAAAGAGCCTGACTTAACTGAAGAGGAAACAAAGCCACAGAGGAAGTTCAGAAAAGGTTCCCAGGGAAAACTGTGGGAGGCCTGTGCTAGTTAGTTACTTCCCAGGCCAAATCATACACAGTCTAATACATGTGTTTGCTTAAACCCTTGCACTGTAGCTTCTTCCAAGAGTAAGTAAGAGGGACTCTGTGTCCACTAATAGCAAATGACGCTTTCAGTGTCAGAGTGGGAAGCAAATAAGAGGTTCAGGATAGACCGCTGGTATAAAAACCAAAGGCATATTTGAAAAAGTTAGAGGATATGAGAAACTATTATAACATTTAGGAGGGCAAGGGGGAGCTTTTTGTCTAGATAGTTATCTATTCCTTTTCATTTTTTCCTCTCTGGGATGAACAATCTAGGAGAATAAACCTAAAATAAACCAGCAAATAAAACTCTCTAAAAGAAGCTAAAGGAGAAAATGTTAGGAAACTGTCAAGTCTCAATCATAATTTTGACAAATAACCTGTCCTGAAAGGACATTAGCTTTTCTCCAATTCCTTTACCAGTATGTTTTCTTAAAAAGGTATTTATTAAAAATCCACAAAATAAACCAAAAACATCTTGTGAAAATGTATTTCCAAAGATAGGCTATTTTGTTATGACTTTGCTACTTGGAAAGGCATTATTTGCATGAAATTTTACCTAGGTATAGGCACATTCTTTCATTCTTTTTTTAAATGCCATATAATATATTCTATTCCCAAGAAGTGGCTTTCCTGCCTTAAGAACAAAATATTGTCAATATAAAAACATTCATGTTAGAGTTTGCAGGGAGATCAAGAGCCATCGAGGTCCACCTTAAATTTGACTGATTAAAAAAACCAGCTCAGAGAGGTAATGATTTATATCCTGTCACAGTGACTTTAGTGGCAGAGAAGATATTGGGGCCTCTATGTACTGAATCCATGTCCACTTCTCTAGCCACTACAACATTCGCAAACAATTTTGAACTTTAGAGAAACTATACTCATGAAAGAGTGTCCCCTTCACCCCAAAGGAAGATGGGAAACCTATTACCAGTCAATTCTGGAATAAAAAGCCAAGCATTAGGCCTCCAAATACTTATCTGACATCTAAAAGATGACGCAGATAATTTGTAGGAACTGAGGAGTAAATATTATATTTGTAGAAATACTACTCAGAAAAAATATATACTTTAAAAGATTGCTGATTTTCTAATTTACCTGCACAGTGTAAGTTTTTTCACAACTCCACCCATAAACCTTCAGTGCAATCACCCCGCCATAAACCCATTGCTTTAATGACAAAACAGCTTATAATTTCTGGTATTAAACATGAAATCTATTAATCCAAATAGATGTCTTCTTTATTTCTTTTTAATCTTAGAAACCAAAGGTCTATTTTTCCTCTGTGTATCCTGATTGGAATTTCAGAAGGAAGACATTAAGAATCCACAATTTCTTCACATAAAAATTGAGTTTTCATGTCAAGAAATCCATGAACGATGATCTAACAGAGCTTCCCCCAGAGTACTGAAGAAGATGGGACCTTCCCTAAATCAGCTTTAAATCATGAGACCAGTCCATCTCTCTGACTGTGTAACTGTTGAGCTCTCACCCTCTACCACAAGAGAAAGAAAATCACTATCAGCATTTGATCTGGAGTCTGCTCAGGGAATCCTGAGTTCTACATCCAACAGTGCAGATGGAGAAGAACAGAAGACTGTCGAGCGTCACCTTCTCTGAGGTGTCCACATTCTTTAATAACATCAGTTTCCCTGGTTTCTTTTCCTTTTGGCCAATAATGGGAGCAGACTAGCAGTGGCCATTAAGCTTTTCTCAAATGAGAAAACAGGAAATAGAAAGAAAGAAAGTCTTCTCCAAGCATGATGCTTCATAACCCCTAGTCCACATATATCCTCAGAAAATTAATGTGTCCCTGTTCTTCAGAGTCTTCTGCAAGAGGACCTCCAGATAAAGAAGTGTAACAATGCCATTACCAGTATCCCAAGCCATTAGAGTCCATCTGCAATTTAACAGTTTGCTAAACTATCAGTTTCTTGTAAGGCGTTATAAAGAATTTTTTTCAGCAAATTCATAATCAGCAACCGAGCAAGCTCAAAGTCAGTAGTTGGAGTTCATGGTCTGAGTCTGTCCCATCTCTTGAGTCACCAGAAGTTCAGGTAAAACAACACCTGATGGGCAGTAAACATTCTCAGGAAACATAGAAGTATTGGCCATCCATTCATCATGTAAACAATCTGTTTGTTTTGAATTAAAGAAAAACTTCCCTTGAGTCATTCCTCATAAACAGAAGAGAAGACATTAAAGGAAACTATGAATAATCTGCTTTGGTTTGGAAAGGACATTGAGAAAAGGCCAAAGAGCCTTTTTTCCCCCTTTAATTGATGTTCCAAGCTGATTTGAAACAGGCCAACTACTTTCAAACATACATGTTAACAGACCAGTATACTCCTCACTTGAATCAAAATAATCCAACTGGTCTGGTTTACCAACTTCTTCTAGACTCACAGAACCTTGTATATCCTATAGCTCTGTATTCTGTTCTATAGACCCCATGGCCCTGCAGCTTTTGTATGAATATCATGAGTAAACTGAAGCTTATTTTATCCCAAATTAATTTTTTCTATTATTAGTTAAATCAAATTGTCAAAAAATTATTTCACATATTAAAACAAAATATAACTCTTATAGCACCCACACATTGACCCTAAGTAAACTCTCCAGAGATTATTCTTCAAAATAGATCTACTTCTTTTACATGATAGATTTTCAAATACTTGAAGATAAGTCTCCTCTAACTAAATCTCCTCAACAAGATGTGTCATTTTAGGCCACATTTGGTGATATTCTCCAGAAACTTCAATATCATATTATTATTTGCTTGTCCAGCAATGATTTGTAAAATAATGTACCAAAAGTGGAACACAATTCCCTAATAGTGGTTTTAATCCTTTAATCCAAGTAATGGTATTTAAAAGAGTAACTGATACTTCATAATCACTCAATAAATATTTTCTATTTATTGGTTCTACCAATTTGGCACTAGGTGCTGTTTTAGGTATTGGGGATACAGCAATAAACACAATAGACAAAAATCTGACTCCTTGCCACTTATGTTTCATTTGTTACCTGTCTCACTAGAACATTTGGTTGAAGTAGACCCAGAATTATTTGTAAGGTATTGAACTGCACAGGGTTGGAAATTAGAAGGCTAGGACTTGGTTAATATTTTTTAGCAGATGACATCTCATAAACTTGAGATCATTTGTATTTCCTCCATCTTAAAGTAGCTGGATGATAAGTGAGGGTTAAACCTCCACTGGCTTTCCATTACCTAGGAAAAGGTAGACATACCTAGAATAATTTGTAAGGCCCTCCACCATCTGGCTCTGATCTTTTTTTTTTTTTTTTCCTAGATTTAAATCTTGATCTTCTCCTTTTGTTTCCAAACTGTTACCTATTTTTTTTTTTCCCAACACCCTGTGTGCAAGCAGACACTACATCCTCGCTGGTCCATCTCCCTAGAATTCCTTCACCCAGTTTCTCCTCCTAGGCAACGCCTCATCTTTTCTAATTTGGCTCAAAATCCTAAGATTGTCTTCACAATCTTCCTTGACCCATCCCTATTTCCCCCAAAACAGTTTGTAGCTTTATCCTCTGCTTCTAAAATATTTTATTTATGCTTCTCTTATAATACTGGTCTTCCCAGATCAATAATTCTTTACTTATCTGTCTACAGCAGTGTAATGTAAGTTTTTTAAAGGCAGAAGTAATGTCGTAATCAGTGTTGTAAGTATAGAGTTCGAAAAACATGAGGCCTCTTGTTGTAAGTACACAATAATATTCATGAAAAGATAATTAATGAAACCATTTTGAAAATTATAAAATGATAATATAAATATAAGATTATTTTAATAAATGTTTATATAATTTCTTGAGTCTATCATTTGATTATAATGTCCAACTAACTGATTTTATGTGCATGTATGCAATTGACAGCATTAATTTAAGAACCAAAATGGAATTGGTAAACAAAATAAAAATGAATTTTATAAGGATCATTAACAATAGTGTTACCCTTATCATTACCTCAGTTTAAATAATTCCAATTAAAAAGTACTTAATACATTTCAAAGATTTACTCTAAAGTGTTTTGGCAATCCAATCTAAGGATATACTCAGTTAATTTTTAAAATAAATTCAAGTATTAATTGCGTATTGCTGATGAGGTCCTCCAAAATAATAAATATCATTCAAATTAACAATGATAAGAAATAAAGTAAATACCAAACAACACCCAAATACCTTCAATATATTAAAATAAATATCAGCCTTCAGATAAAAGCATTTAAATATGTTAGATACATTTTCATTGATGATATTCTTTATAGCAATAACTCTTCAAACTAAGCAAAAAACATGATCAAACCCCAAAAATGCCAAGAAATATATTATTTTAGACTTATAATTCATTTTATTATCAATATAAATGATAATAGAAAAAAATAAGAATAACTAACAATTCTTAAAGTGTAAAGATACTGAAAGAATATAGCCTAATAACCACAGTAGTCGAGAAAGAAAAGAGGAGACATTTTTCAGTAAATTCAGTATAGATCTTGGCCACCACCCTTGCCAGATGCAATCATTACATACTGGTAGTGTGGCACTGAATGTCTTTACCCAAAAGAATCAAGGGCACAGTTCAATGCCCTGAGCTGCCTCGAAGGCCACTCAGTTCTGTACACTCCGGTCCTGTAATAGATACAAATTGATCATCTGATTTTTGTTGATAATAGAGTGTATACTTCCCCACTGATTTTTGTCTTCACCTTAAGTTCCTTTCTCCCAGGCACGGCTATGGCTTTAGTTCCCAGGCTGATCTGAACTCATACTCTTTCTCATTCATTTCCTCCTAGTAAATGGGCTCTCAAACTGGTGAGATTCATAGTTTCCTTGTACTCTCATTCCAGACTTCTC
Source organism: Pongo pygmaeus (assembly GCF_028885625.2). NCBI lineage: Eukaryota > Metazoa > Chordata > Mammalia > Primates > Hominidae > Pongo > Pongo pygmaeus. The sequence goes on along the minus strand of NC_072378.2, from coordinate 8,618,927 downwards.
TGAAGGCAGATAACCAATTCCTAGATTTCCCTCTGTCAGGGAAAAAAGACAACATGCTGCTGCTTCCTCCTTTGAAAGAGAAAGCTAATGCCAGAAAGGTACAAATGAAGTTTGAGGGCAACCTCTCTAATGTATTTGTGACTGGTCTCTATACACATGGATCTGCTCTGCTTCAAGGCCACATAACAAAAAACAAAAACTCTAAGAAGCTATTAACAAAACAGCATTTTTGGCTGGGCACAGTGGTTCATGCCTGTAATCCCAGCACTTGGGGAGACTGAGGTGGGTGGATCACTTGAGCCTAGGAGTTCAAGACCACCCTGGGCAACATATGGAAATCCCATCTCTACCAAAAATACAAAAATTAGCAGTGTGTGGTGGCATGAGCCTGTAGTCCCAGCTACTCAGGAGGCTGAGGCAGGAGAACGGCTTGAGCCTGGGAGGTCAAAGCTGCAGTGAACCATGGTCACATCACTGTACTCCAGCCTGAGCAAGACAGTGAGACCGTGCCTCAAAAAAAAAAAAAAAAAAATTATATATATGGCATTTTCCAAGCTTAAAAATGTAAATTTATCTTAGCAAAGAGAAAAGCCTAAACTTGTTTAAAATAAAACACTAATGTTATACTTTAGCAAATGGGACCACTAGAGCTCAGTTAAATTTCCTTTGAGTTGATTGTTTTAGAAGCTTAAAATTAGGCATAAACTAGACTTATAACAGTGTGACAGTTAATATTGTAAACTTGACTGGACCAAGGGTGCCAAGATATTTGGTCGAATATTATTCTAAGTGCGCCTGTGAAAGTATTTTTGGATGAGATTAATGTCTTAATCAGGAGACCAAGTAAACTAGATTGTTGCCCTCCTTAATGTGGGTGGGCCTGAACCAATCAGTTGAAGGCCAGAATAAAACAAAAAGGCCAGCCCTCCTGCTAGTAAGAGGAACTGCTTCTGCCTGACTGCCATGAGCTGGTACATCAGTCTTTTCCTGCCTTCAGATTCAAACTGAAACATTGGCTCCTCCTGGGTCTCAGGCTGGACGATCTTCAGACTGGAGCTACAACATTCACTCTCCTGGGTCTCCTGCTTGCTGGCTGCAGATTTTGGGATGTCTGAGCCTCCACAATCATATGAGCCAATTCCTTGTAATGAATAAATAAACGATTAAATAAACAAATAAATAAATAAATACTATTGGTTCTGTTTATCTGGAGAATCCTGACTAATGCAAGCAGTGTTACCAATCTTTACTTAACCTTTCTAGCCATTCATTTCCTCATCTATAAAATAAGAGGCATTGCTTAACTCTGAGCTTCTTTCAAACATCATGTAGTTTTCTAATTCTGTAAATGCCAAGTTAAATGATCCTTTTTATCTCTGGCCTTTATGGGATGAGAGCTCACCTTATGCCCCACACTGAGCTGATGGGTGTTACATGTATCTGCTTATCTCATCTCACAACAAGCTGGGGTGTTATTATTCCTTATTATTATAGGTGAGGACACAGAGACATTCAGCAAATTTCCCAAGATCTCAAAACCTGGAAGAGCCAGGGAAAGAACGCAGACTTATTTCCTTAGTAAAGTTAATTAAACAAACAAACAAACAAAAAATGAAATGAAAAAACAACTTGAGGAAAATATAAGAAAGTGAAAAGTAGTGGAGTTGGGAAGTAACTTCTTGATACTTAACCATAATTCACTAGGTCAATCACTCTCAACTTACTTTTCCTCCAGATTAACTTAGGTACTTCTCTCTCAAAAGAAGATTCCAGTTTTAGGATGGTTATGACCGTTTTGTTGCTGTTGCCACTTTCTGTCACCCAGGCTGGAGTGCAATGGCGCGATCTCGGCTCACTGCAACCTCTACCTCCCGGTTTCAAGCCATTCTCCTGCCTCAGCCTCCTGAGTAGCTGGGATTACAGGCACCTGCCACCATTCCAAGCTTATTTTTGTATTTTTAGTAGAGATGGGGTTTCACCATGTTGGCCAGGCTGGTCTCGAACTCCTGACCTCAAGTGATCCACCCACCTCAGCCTCCCAAAGTGCTGGGATTACAAACGTGAGCCACCACGCCTGGCCCATGACCGTTTTTATGCCCACTCTACCCCTTCAAGCTTTGACCCCAATCTCACTTGATAAGCAGAAACTCTGCCTGTTAAAAAGAAGAGATGAATGTGACTTCTGGCAATACTTTATTCTCATGCTTCTATTTCTCTTGTCCTGAAAATGTGTCTCCACACCTGGTTAACCAAAGCCCTGTTTTAAATAATGAATTAAAATATATGGGCATACGCATCCACATACACAGTACGTGTGTGGAGGCTTGTGTAACATTCTCTTCTTCTCCTCTGAAGCACATGGATGAAAATGAGTGTTTTTGTAGGTAGTCTTCAATTTTCCTGCACTTAATTGTGTGCACAGTATATTTTGAGCAGACTTATCTACTTAATTTTGTTTGACTTAGAGTATTACTAGTGTTCACTATCCTCTTGAATTATTTCGGGAAGTGGAGAGAAAGTAATTTTGTTTGAAAATATGCCTGCACTCATCAACATATATGTAATAATAATGGCTAATATTTGTTGTATAGCAAACTGTATTGTAATGGCAATATTTATGGTATAACAGGCTCTATGAAGCAAGTACTTTTATTATCCTCATTCTACAGTTGGGAAAACAAGATCTTATAGAGGGTTAAGTAATGTATATTATATCACATAAAAGCTGAGATTTAACTAGTCTAGAAATTATACCTAAAATTTAAGGGAACGTAGTTTTCAGATAGGTTCAAGAAGCAGAATAATTACTAACCTTAGGATACACTCATTATGGACCCTATTCTGATTCTTCAGTGACTGCATGCATAGCAAGGATCCTCTAACCTCTTCTCTATGAAATAAAATATTGTGTAAAACAAATGTTTTATGCTACTTCTTCTGTGCTTAAAATACACCTACGTGTTATAAGGTGTTCTAGAGGGATACAGGTTTACCAGGTAACTATAGATACCAAATCCTGCCACTGCCAAGAGTCTTTAATAGAAGAGACATCCAAACCAGCTTCAACTCTGTCCTATTTTCCATGATTTCTTAAAGATTCTAAATAGAATCCATCATTTGATAAGCCATGGGGAATAGTGTACTTTCAGATTGAGCAATTCTCCCATGAATAATCTAATTTGCTTTTCAGTTTGGAAACCCCCTCACTCACTGCTTCAGACTTTTAAGGGGTTTAGGATAGAAAGGAAAGTGAAGATTAAGTAAAAACCTGAAGCAGCCATCAACATTTTGTATATATCAAAGCTTCTACTTATTAGATTTAAACACAATGAATTTCCCAGAAAGGCAAAGGGGAGAGGCTCTAACTATGCCAGGGGGAACAGGAGTGCCAAGAGAGCTGAGTGGCAGTTTGCTTGGCTCTGTGACAATGATTTTGCTCAAATGCTCCCCACCTTGCTTCCGAGCAGTGCAACAGCCTCGGTTCAAACAAAGCGCTTACACAGCCTCACCTGTGGGTTGCCAACACCTCGCAGGGTGGAATCCTGGCTGTCAGACAAAACTCCGACTGAAAGTTCATTTCATAAATGCTTCCAAGTCAAAAAGCCATTTTTACTGGGCTGGTTTCAAGCATATCGCTGCCAAGATTTAAATTTCCCATCTCACACTGCCATCTACTGTCTAAGGCCCAGTGCTCTTAAAAAAAAGAAGAAGGAATGATACACCAAGCTTTCCAGGAGACCAGGGCATTATTCGTGGACGCTCTTTCCAGAGTCCCTCTTGAATGGTAATCAAGTCTCATTGCTTTTATGTTCACCAATAACGCTATACTTCAGAGTCAAATAAAATGCATGTGGACCAAAACCACATGCATTTGTGTGTGTGACCTCATGTGAGAAAAAAAAATATATAGTCTGTTTTAAAAGAATTGGAACCACCATTGGTTAGTATCCAAGGGAAATAGACCCAAGAGATCACGACTGAGAGTCATTGCCTCATTGTTTTAATTGTAGAAAAACAAAGCTGTCTTGAACTGACTGGACTTCACTGACATTAATGCGGCCCGTTAGCTCTCACCCTACTAGACCTTGGCAGCTAACAAGAACCTTGAGAAATGAACAGTCAGGACTAGACAATGTCAGGATGCCCATCCAAGTCCAAGGGCATCTTCAATCATCGCAGAACACTGATCCACTGTGGGCCTTGCATGTGCATTTCCTCCTTCCACCACTGATCATTTCCCGAAGACCAGGCTCTTTCACTTTTAGATAAATTGGCCCAAAACCTAGTGCTTCACTCTCTCCTTCATAGAAGGAGGGAATTCCCAGTCATCACTGCCACAAAAAAATAAGCATTTTTCTGATATAACTGTATTTATCATTTATCATGCACCATCATTTAGTTGTTGTTGTTTTGTTTTTTAAAGGGGCAATGGGAAGTCATAAACAAGTCTTGTATTAGGCGTCCAAAGAGCTAGTCTTCATCACGACTTTGGCACTTAGCATAAGGATGCATGACCTTGGATAAGGCACTTGATGTCTGCAAACCTCAGCCTCTGTTTCTCTATTTGAAAATGGGGATAATAATTATTTCCCTTCCTGCCTTATAGGTTGAAAGAATATAATTTAAGTAAGCTATACAACTTGAAATTTGCTAAGAGGGTATATCTTAAGTATTCTCACCACCTCCTCATCAAAAAAAGAAAAAGGAAGAAAGAAAGAAAACTATCTGAGGTAATGGATATATTATGAGGTTTATTGTGGTGATTATACATATGTCCATCAAATCATGAAATTGCACACCTCAAATATTTATAGTTTTTAATTGTCAAATAACTCAATAAAATTTAAACACTTACAAAAAAAGCTATACAGAAGTGAATGATGATTAATATTAACACTGTGACTGAACTCTGTGTATTTTTCCATTTAATTTGTCACTTCCAGTTGTACCTAGAATCTAAAGCTGTGTCTTTCATGCAGTTGGCATTTCTGAAACATTTGTTGAATGACAGATTGATAGATTGATAGTCTCTGGAATTTCCTATGAAATTCCACCTATCTACACGGAAGCACTTACGTTCTCCAGAGAGCATTTACATTAATTGTCCAACTTTAAATAACATCCTGATAAATAGAAAAGAGCTCACACAGGGCAAAGCGAGATGTTTTTAATTGAAGTCCTTGTGGTACTTTTACTATTTTAATTTTCAAAAAGCATTTGCACTGCTATCAAATGTGTTTTTGAGAAGGTATACAAAATAGAACAAACTATAAGATAAATTTATTTGCTTTAAGTTGGAAAACAGCAAGCCTTTCCTCGCTGAAAAACCACAATTGAGCAATAAGGGAAAGTCAGAACTTCCAGAGCGGTAAAACTAAGATTTTTAGGCCACCCGTTACAAAGCAAACCATTTTTAAAACCTTAAAAATAGCTCATTAATATATTTGTAAAAGAACACCACACACTAACAAACAAAAATAGTTGTGTGCTTGGGTGCAGGGTGTGTGTGTGTGTGTGTAAGTATATGTAGGTTCTGAATATTTCAGGAAATAAGGATCTATGTTGATATACGTAGATTCATTTGTTTCCATTTTGATTATAGTCACATATTTTCAAGACACTATGCATTAAAGTTAGAGTCAATAGCCATGAGATTGACAGAGCAAAAGAATGGCCTTTAATATGTTCAAACTGATGTCTCTGACTTAACACCACCATGCTTCTTGCTGAAAATATATACTAAATTCATTCCTATTGCTTTCCCTTTAAACTAGTGAATTATACGTTCCTTACCATTAATTAAGTCTATATACCATATAATTTAAGTAGGTTCATCTATGAAACTTTGGAGACACAAAATAGAGGAAAACCACAGGAAGCCAGGAGGAGGTCAGAACAATGCTTAGAGGATTATTCCGGCACAGGCTTTCCCTAAAGGGGTCAGCTAGTGATCTAAGAAGGCACCACTCTGAGCTTTGCAGCTGCGAGACTGAATCCTGCATCTCAGAACTACAACTGGGTTAGTTTTTATTCCGGACTTGGTAGTACTTTCAAATGGAGGAAATCTGCCTCGGGGAAGAGGGTAGAGCAGTGTCTGTACCAGGCGTCTCTCACATTACAGTGTGGGCCTCGGACTCCCAGGGAGGCTTGTTAAAACATAGGTTGCCGGAGTCTCTGCCTCAGTAGGCCTGGGGAGGGGCCTAGTATTTGCATTTCAAGCAGCTTCCCAGGTGGTTTTTTCCCAGGCTGATTTTCTTATATTTCTCTGTCTTCTTTTTTAAAGAAAAGAGAATCTGTCTTTTATTTCTAAGGCACCACTATATGGCCTAATATCCACTGGCACATACTAGGAGCTCAATAAAAGTTTGTAGAATAAATGAATGTTTAAGTAAATTTAAATGCATAAAAATATAAATGAATGAGGTAATCAACTAAAGTTCTATGTATGCTGGAAAAAAAAATACAGATGTATACTGGAGGAAGTTCTAAACATCTTTTGAGTACCTACTATGTGTCAGGTGCTGTGCTAAAGAGCTAGGTATATGACGGTAAAAAAAAAAATAGATTCAATTTGGATCATCATTTAATTTGTAGTCAAGTGGAGAAGATAAACAGCTATGCATCACTTAGCAACAGGGATATGTTTTGAAAAATGTGTCCTTAGGGAATTTTGTCATTGTGGGAGCATCATAGAGTATATTTACACAAGCCCAGATGGTATAGCCTACTACATACGTAGGCTGTGATAGAGTCTGTTGCTCTTGAGTTACGAATCTGAACACCGTGTTACTGTGCTGAATATTGTAGACAATTGTAACACAAGGGTAAGAATTTGTGCATTTAAACATAGAAAAAGTGTATTGAAAATCTATACCCTTCATACTTATAAAAGATTTTTATATGGTACATCTGTAGAGAACACTTCCCATGAATGGAGCTTACAGGACGGGAAGTTGCTCTGGGTAAGTCGGTGTGTGAGTGGTGAGTGAACGTGAAGGTCTAGGACCTTACTGCATGCTACTGTAGACTTTATAAACACTGTACATTTAGGCTACACTAAGTTTATTTTTAAATATTTTTATTTCCTCAGTAATAAATTAACCTTAGCTTACTGTAGCCTTTTTGTGCACTTTTTAAATTTTTTAAACTTTTAGACTCCTTTGTAATAATACTTAGCTTACCACACAAATGCATTGTATAACTTTACAAAAAAAATTTTTCCTTTATATCCTTATTCCATAAACTTTTTTCCATTTTTAATTAATTTTTTTTTTACTTCTTAAATATTTTTGTTAGTTAAAAATGAAGACAAACACGCACATCAGCCTAGGCCTACACAGGGTCAGGATCATCAAGATGTCAGTCACCACATGCTCTCCCTCATAAGTGGGAGTTAAACAGTGAAAACACATGGACACAGGGAGGGGAACATCACACCCTGAGGCCTGTTGGGGGGTGGGGACCAAGAAGAGGGAGAGCATTAGGACAAATACCTAATGCATGCGGGGCCTAAAACCTAGATGACGGGTTGCTAGGTGCAGCAAACCACCATGGCACATGTATACCTATGCAACAAGCCTACACGTTCTGCACATGCATCCCAGAACTTAAAGTAAAAGAAAAAAGAAAAAACAAAAAGATGCCACTAGGCAGTAGGAAATTTTCATATATCCAGGAACTTAAAGTAAAAGAAAAAAGAGAAAAAAAAAATGTCACTAGGCAATAGGAATTTTTCAACTTCATTATAATGTTATGCAACCACTGTCATACCTGCAGTCCATCATTGACTAAAACATTGTCTGTAGTGCACAATTGTACATTAAAGACATAATTACCAATGTCTAAAATAGATTGTGAGGGAGAAGCACATGGTGCATGGAAACTCAGGCATGCTGCAGTGGTACGGGCAACTGTGGAAAATTTCTTTGAGCTCTGAACAGTAAGTGAGAATTATCCAGATTTAAATTGTAAAGATGTGAATATGAAATGAAAATTCACTTTTACATGAAATATTTGAATATATCATATAAATCACGTTGATAGTGGATTTGGACCCTGCAGCAAGAAGACCACCTGTTCTTTCAAATGTTTTCAGGCCAACAGATATCACTGGTCTATAAGAACTCTGGATTTTTGTTGGTTTTATAAAAATTAAAACATAGAAGAAATCCAAGTTTTTAGTGAGTGACTATAAAGAGAAAAGGAACAACAGTGAAAAGAGTAGTAACGTGTTTGTTGTAACTGGCATTTATCATCTCAAATCTTATTAAAGCATGGATTACCTCAAATGCCCTAATTATATGTTCAGAATGAGCTATATCTCTTGTTAAGAGTATCAAAGTAAAATAAAAGCATAATGAGTTTAATTCTATCATCACTTTGGCTCTTGCTGGGTATAACTTAAAAGTTTTTTAGAACTGAGAAAATGCTACTTCCAGGGAACATTTTTCAGAAAAAAATAAGATATAATAAAAGTAATCATGTGACAGTCCTCCATAAAAAGAACTTCACTTAATGTAAAAAGAAAATTTTAGGCTAATATTGGCTTACATTTTTTAAATCATGCAATGCACACAAATTTATTCTCTGGATGTTCCATTGTTTCCAAATGAAAATAGTAGATTGTTTGCACCTGGTTAATTCAAAGGCCATTAAAAATAAGAAAAACATAAATTTGGAATTTTAAAATTACTATATATATTTCTGCTTATATATCTTCTCAGAATTTTAGTGATATTCCCATAACCCACTGTATAAAAATAAACTAAAATATTTTAAGACTTTTCTGTGGAATTACATGAACAGGAATAAATTTCAGAATCCAATTACTTGAAGGAGCAATCATCGAACACCTGTTGGAACATGGCACGTGGTTATCCACTGGGGGATTGTGGTAGCATTTAGGTTGCAGCCAAAAGTACACAAAGACATAGAAAGTAAGAAAGAGCATGATGTACTTAAGAAATTAGTATGGCCTCAAAACAAGGTTGATGTGGGTAGGAAGTGGTTGTTGACTGAGGAAAATAACCTGGAGAGGGAAGTAAAGACCAGATCACAAGGCATGTTATAAGTTCTGTATCCTAGCTTGTGTTTTCCCAAGAGTGAAATACAAGACAGGCCTTGGATACAGGTCATTTATTTAAGAGTTAATTTCAGAATGCACAAGCAAGGAAGAGGTAAAAGAGAGATAAGGAAAGAAGATAAAACAAAACAAAACGAAACAAAAAACAGTGTGTTATTGAGCTGGTCATGATCATTGGCAATGGGTCTCAACCCTACATGCCTACATGGCATCCCTCTGAGGTACCAAGCGTAGTCATGGCCTCCAGTGGCCTCAAGGGTCTAAGAAGAATCCCAGTGAAGGCTGGGAGGCTGGGGTGGTGGGAGAAGCTGGCATATCTATCCATTGATGCCGTCCTCCATTGTGTGAGAGTTGACCCAGGGGAGCCACAATGAGCGATGAGCAGCTCCACCGTATAGAGAAAGCCCTGATGTAGAGACAAAGAGAGATCATTTAACTCACATAGGAAGCCACTGGCTTTTGAGAAACTGCCCCTAACTTCAGACATGCTGATGGACACAAAAGATACAGGGCTAGATTGTGCATTCATAATGTCTCCAACTCCATGTGACTGTTTAGAGGTTACTGGTTTTAAGCAATGAAGGGACACAATCAGATTGCGATTTGGCAAGTTTAATCTAACTGTAGTGAAGCAAAGAGATTGAAGCTGAGCATAAGAAACAATGACCAGGCCGGGCACAGTGGCTCACACCTGTAATCCCAGCACTTTGGGAAGCCGAGGCGGGAGGATCACCTGAGGTCAGGAGTTCAAGGCCAGCCTGGTCAACATGGTGAAACCCTGTCTCTAGTAAAATGCAAAAAATTAGCTGGGCATGGTGGCGGGTACCTGTAATCCCAGCTACTTGGGAGGCTGAGGCAGGAGAATTGCTTCAACCCAAGAGGTAGAGGTTGCAGTGAGCCGAGATCACGCCATTGCACTCCAGCCTGGGCAATAGAGCAAGACTCCATCTCAAAAAAACAAAAAAAAAGAAAAGAAATAAAAGAAACAATGACTGGTTAGAAAAACAAATATGTAACAATGATTCTAGATAGGAAAAAGTAGGGGGATTCACGTGCGATTTTGAAAGCAGGATGGACTGAAGGTAAGAAGTACATTACAGGGATGATGGATAAGGACAAGTTAAGGATGACCCCGAGTTTTCTGACTTCTAAAATGGATGACAATAATTCCATTCAGAAATAGGACAAGGGATCAACTGGGTTTCCAAAGTAGAGCAACAAGAAGATATATCCATTCTTCATGTCATTTAGTGATTCAACGATAATGTTTTGAGGACCTGCTGATCTAGGAACTAGAGATTCAGCAGTGAAAAATATAGACAATATCCATACTTTCCAGAGTTTATATCCATTTGGAATAAAAACAAAGTAAGCAAACAAAAAGATAAATAAATACAACAATTTCAGATATGGACAAGTGATATAAAGATCATAAAAGAGGAGGATGAAATAAAGTGTAATGAGAGTGGGTTGAGCTCCTTTGGAATGAGTGTTCAGGAGAGACCTCATGAAGAGGCGATATCTGAACCAAGATCAGAATAACACAAAGGAATCACAGGAATAACTAGGAGAAAACTATTCCAGGCAGAGGGACGAGTGGGGTCCAAGAGTAGGATGAAAGCTGGCACACCCAAGGAGCAGAAGGAGACCATATGGGTGAAGTTTAGTGAAACCAGGTGAGCCTGGCATGAGATGAGAGCAAGAAGGAACCACAGGGGCAGATCATGACAGGACTAGAGACCAGGAAAAGGAGACTGGATTTTTATTTCCAGCATTAAAAAAAATCATTGATGGTTTTCAAGCAGGGAGATAATGCAATAGATTTCTGTTCTTAAAGGTCACTCTGGATGTGTTGGGGAGAATGGATTTTTAGACAGGCAAGAGGAGACACCTGGGAGATTGATTAATAATGAGAACTAGCTCTAACATCGCTAAGACACTGCTCTAAGTGCATTGCAAGGATTAATTTATTTAATCCATACAGCAACTCTACAAAGTATATATTATTTTTACTCCCTTCTACAGATAAGAACATACATGTTTCATAACTTGCCCACTGTCAGGAGGTAGCCTGGCTCCAACCCTGTGCTCTTACAAACTATGAATCTTACCATCAGATATGAGGCACAGTGCTTGTCCAGGCCAAAGGTGATAGAGTGGGTTGAGTGACTAGAGATTGAAACCAAAGTCAATTCAGGGAAAACTGTGATAGGCTGAGGTCCAATCCAATATGAGGTTCATCTCACAAACACCTAATGTCTTCTTTATTCCTCTTATGCATGGGTTGGTACACTTTATTGACTTTTGGACAGATCATTAAACTGGAAGAAATTTTCTGGATTTGAATTATTTAGTTAGGTAAAAAAGTAAAACATTCAAAATTGTCTTTAACAGTTTTCAGCATTGACAAAATCCCCATAGTTCTGTAGGTGGAGAAGATAGAAACTTTAATTGAACATGGTCAATATTCTTAAGAAATTGGTACTAGCGAAAGGGATGATAATGCAAACAAATTTATTACAGTGAGTGATCTGGCAAATAAATGTTTAATAACTGGCACTTGGGAGTGAGGGAAACCTTTATTTGTAGAGTTTGCCAATTTGTGTGATTTCAAGCTACTGATGGTACCTTAACTGACTCAAAGAATTCCAGAAAATTTAATACTCGGCTCTCTTGAACCAAGGCAAACTAGCTCCAGCACTTACAGAACAGTGTGAAGAATGTGGAAGAAAGGTGTTCAACAGAGGATCTAGGACCACAGAAAGAATCCTGACTGATTATGCCCAAGAAAATCATGCAACACTTCAATGAGGCAATGGCATTTGAACATGGTCTTTAAGAAGGGAGGAGGAAAACTGTCAGTTTATGTATAGTCTATGGCAACTGCAGTTCACATATTGTCCATAGAAGATTTCTACTACAATGGTAACATGAAATAGTTATAATAAAGACTACAGGGACCACAAAGCCTAAAATATGTGATTCTTTCCAGAAAAAGTTGCCAACCCTTGCAATAATCAATGCCAATAAAAATCAATTAAACCCTTAATAGAGAAATATCTTTGACTTTCAACACACTAATACAACTTCTTCCATCCTACTCTCTGCTGATGAGCTTGCTTGAGATTTTACTGAGACATTGAAGCAGTCAGAGCACAGTATCCTTGCTTTTCCTTCTGCTACCATGGGCAAATGATCATTGTGCCTATCTAGAGCCAACCTTTTCATTTGTATGCTACAGACCCACCCCTCAGGTTCATCTAAGGTCACCCCTCAGGTTCATCTAAGGTCACTGGTCCAAGTATCCAAGCCTCTCTCTTCCCTGCATCATCGGGTTTTTCCTCTCCACTGAATTATTCTGATTAATGTACAAACATGCCATTATTCTCATTTATTATTATTATTATTATTATTATGGTAAATAACATTTGACATGAGATCTACCATCTTAAATTTTTAAGTGTATAATACATTATTTTTTACTATAGTTACAATGCTGTACAGTGGATCTCTAGAGAGATTATTCATCTTGCTTGACTGAAACTAATACCCATTGATTCATAATTTTCCATTTTCTGTTCCCCACAACAATCACCATGCTACTCTTTGATTCTATAAATTTGACTATTTTAAACACCTCATCTAAATGGAATCATGCAGTATTTGTCTTCCTGTGACTGACTTATTTCACTTAGCATAATGTCCTCAAGGTTCATCCAAGTTGTCACATTTTGCAGGATTTCCTTCCCTTTTTAAGGTTCAATGTATTCAACTGCATGTGTATACCACATTTTCTTTATCCATCCATTTGTCAATAGACATTTAGATTGTTTCCACATCTTGGTTATTGTGAATAATGCTGCAATTAACATATGAGTGCTTATATCTCTTTGACATTCTGACTTCAATTATTTTGGATAAATACCCAGAAGTGGAATTTCTGGATCATATGGTAGTTCTATTTTTTATTTTCTGATAAACCGCCATACTATTCATTCCCATCAACAGTGTGCAAGTGTTTCAATTTCTCCACATCCTTGCCAACACTTGTTTTTTGGTTTTACTTTCGATTCTAGTTATCCTAAGAGGTGGGAGTGGATAACTCATTGTGGTTTTGATTTACATTTCCCTAATTATTAGTGACATTAAGAATTTTTATATACCTATTGGCTATTTTATGTATTCTGGAAGCATCACAATTCTTGATGTTAAAAATTCATTACAAACCTATATCATTAATGAAAATGATATAGTACTGGCATAATGACAGACTTGTAGACCAACAGAACAAAATAGAATATCCAAAAACAAAATCACAAATATATGGACAACTGGTCTTCTAAAAGGGTGCTGAGAATATAAAATGGGGAAAATCTCTTTAACAAAGGGTGTTGGGAAAACTGGATATCTATATGCAAAAGAATGAAATTGGACTTCTATCTTACACCATATACAAAAATCACCTCAAAGTGGGTTAAAAGCTTTAAACGTAAGAATATAAACATTCTCAAAAAACATAGAATGGTCATGACATTTCTCTTGACAACAATTTCATGGATATACCACCACAGCACAGACAGCAAATGTAATAATAAACAAGTTGAACTTAGGTCAAACTAAAAAGCTTCTGTATAGTGAAAGAAACAATCAACAGAGTAAAAAGGCAATCTATGGAATGGGAGAAAATATTTGCAAACCATACATATCTGATAAAAAGTTAATCTCCAAACTATATAATAAATGCCTACAACTCAGTAGCAAAAAATAAAACTACTAACCCAATTAAAATCAGCTAAGGACTTGAAGCAACATTTCTCCAAAGAACACATTATACCATATTTTAAAAACAATCTGCCCCCAGCCGGGCACAGTGGCTCATGCCTATAATCCCAGCACTTTGGGAGGCCGAGGCGGGCGGATCATAAGGTCAGGAGATCGAGACCATCCTGGCTAACACGGTGAAACCCCATCTCTACTAAAAACACAAAAAAATTAGCTGGGCGTGGTGGCGGGCACCTGTAGTCCCAGCTACTCGGGAGGCTGAGGCAGGAGAATGGCGTGAACCCGGGAGGCGGAGCTTGCAGTGAGCCGAAATCGCGACACTGCACTCCAGCCTGGGCGACACAGTTAGACTCCGTCTCAAAAAAAAAAAAAAAAAAAGTCTGCTCCCAATCCCCGATTCAGCTACCACCTCTTTCTCTTATCCAGTTTCCCCAACACCTTTTATTGAAAAGACTTTCCCCATTTTATATTTTTGGCATCCCCTTAGAAAGACCCTATATTTGTGATTTTATTTCTGGGCTTTCTATCTTATTTCATTGGTCTATACGTCTCTCTTTATGCCAGTACCATATTGTTTTGATTACTACAGGTTACTCCTCTTTTTTTTTTTTTTTTTTTGAGACAGAGTCTCACTCTGCTGCCCAGGCTGGAGTGCAGTGGCACAATCTCGGCTCACTGCAACCTCCGCCTCCTGGGTTCAAGTGATTCTCTTGCCTCAGCGTCCTGAGTAGCTGGGACTACAGGCACATGCCACCATGCCCGGCTAATTTTTGTATTTTTAGTAGAGACAGGGTTTCACTATGTTGGCCAGGCTGGTCTCAAACTCCTAATCTTGTGATCCACCTGCCTCAGCCTCCCAAAGTGCTGGGATTACAAGCATGAGCCACTGCGCCTGGCCGGTTACTCCTCTTTTTACTGCAAATTCCTCAAAGGAGTTGTCCTAATTTGTCTCTTGTTAGTCTCTATTGTATCCACTTCACTCAAATTTTATCACTCCATCCTTCTTACTCTATCAGAACTGCTCAAGGTCAACAATGACCTTCACATTGTAAACTCAGTAGCTAATTCTCAGCTATGCTATGGTGTGCATGTTGGTGTACCCTCAAAATTAATATGTTAAAACCTAACCCCCAATGTAATAGTATTAAAGAGTGGGGCCTTTAGGAAGTGATTAGGTCATGAGAGCTCTGCCCTCATGGATGAGATTACTAACTGTATATAAGAAGCTTGAGGAAGCTCCAGAGCCCCGTTATACCCTTCTGCTATGTGAGAACAGAGCAACAAGGCACCATCTCTGAGGCAGAGAGTGAGCTTTGCCAGACACTGAATCTGCTGGCACCTTGATCTTGGACGTCCCAGTCCCCAGAGCTGTGATACATAAATTTCTATTGCTTATGTTGCCCAGACTATGGTTTTTTGTTACAGCAGCTCAAATAAATGAAGACACTAGATGATACGGTTAATCACTTCCAATTCCTTAAAGTACTTATTCACCTGACTTCTAATTAACCATACTCATTTGATTTCCATTTTTGTCAGCATTAAGACCTCATTGACAGCATATATTTCCACCTTCCATGTCATAGATCAGAAAGATAAAAACTGAGGTGCACTTAACATGAAAATTATGCATTCACCCTCAAGTGAAGGCTATAAGGACATCACAACTCAGAACAAAGGTTTAGGTTTCATAGTAGTTTAAATGGATCAATATGAAGACAGAATTGACCCATTACTGGAAAATAAAAGTATGAACTTGCTAAACTTGAAAGAACTTTGGTGGCAACAACACCTAATTCCATGTTCATGTGGCGAAACAACATCATATGCCACAATAAATTGATCCTAATAATTCAAACACTACGCTGATTCCCTAAGAAATTACAGGAAGTGCCTTATGAATCCTTCTGATGCTTTTTCTTCTCTAATAAGATTATGGGTCAGTAACCTCAAAGGTAAATTTTATTTCTATTTTTAAAAATAAAGCAGATTCAGCAAGTTAATGTTTTATTTTCTCCTCTATTTTACAATTGAGATATATCTAAGCTTCAAAAGAAAACAGAAACGACTTTTACCCTGACCTCATCATATCTTCCTTATCTTCTTTTGACGTATACTCTCTATATTAATTGGTTCTTAATTAAGCTTTGTGCTTCGGGATTTGAAATAGCTTTAGAGTATTGGTAGCCAGTTTCTACTCTTGTTCTTTTTTTTTTAACAATGTTGATTGAAAATTAATTCAATGTAGAAGAAAATGACGACGTACTATGTAGCAATGTGGCCTGTGGGTGCTCAATTTAAAAATCCTGTCAATTAGGGTCGTAATTTCAACTAAAGTTTGCATGTAGACACTAAAAAGGCATCATCCTAGAGCCTAAAGGCATAATCCATGCTCAGAAGAATCTCTTTTGTTAGTCAATGAAGATATTATTCTTTATTTGGAAAGAGGACAAAAATATTTGTTGCTGGCTTTGAATTTCTAGTTAAACAATATGAAATTATTGAGGGTAATTGTACCCTGCACAAGGTCTTAATGTAACATGGAGACCTGAAAAACACACACGTACAACTTCCTGAATGTTTCTGTAAAGCCAGCCCCCAGCTATAGAGATCTGAACAACATTTGATTAAGATTTAGATCTTATTGCTTTTCTCCTTACCCAGTGGGAGTCATTTTGTTTTTTGTCTGTTTAGAGTAAAGAATTCCTAGAAAACTATATTCAGATGGTTCATAACAATCAGGTGATTGCTCTTTTTCTTATTTGTAGACTTGATTATTCTCTTTAAAAATTCATATTTATCTATTGTCTGATTATGTTCTCCATAAATCCAAATGTTACAATGATGGATAAGAGTATAATAATTCAATTGCTTTAACAATGGCCAATAACAAATGGAAAAATATATTCTTAGCTTACTTAATGCAAATCCACAAAAGCCTTTTAAATTTTTCCCCTATTTTCTAATATTGAAACATCATGCTGCCACATTTAACAGCAGCTAAATTGCTAAAACCTAACAGCCAGCATTACCTTTGCTGAAAGTCAAATAAGGACATGTAGAAATTATATTAATTTTGAAACATAAACTCATATTTCCTTTTAAACAATATTCATAATATGTATGCCATTAACACAGAGTATTAACCAGTCTAGTACATTTGGCTATTTCTGGTTCTGAGTAAGAATGAATAATTACTAACAAAATTCTGGGAAAATTTGAATCTATTAACATCAATCATTCATGTCCCAATGTCAAAGTATTCTAGTTGCCTATCCAATGGCCCTTTTCTTCTTTTCCCCTAGCAATTGAACTGTGGACATTTTGACCAAATTGTGCACTTTGCAGCTACATTGTGGCAAATGACCAACTCTCGACCCATAGTATAGGTTATTGGTCATTCCATAGGTTCTATAAAACTGCTGATAATTCTCCTTAAAAAAGAGATCTGACACCACTGTTTCTCAAATTGTGGTTTATAGTTACTTGGGAGTCTAGGAGTTCAAATATGATTTTTTAATGTTTATTTTTTATCTTATGTTAAAAAGAATGTATACAATTTTGAAAGATGAAACCTCCATTTTGCAATGAGGTTTCTCACTTTAAAGTCATCATCAGATGGCTTTTCTTTCTGAGCCTGGATTACTCCCAAAGCAGGGTCCAATGCAAAGGTTTGCTTGCACTTGTTCACATAGGAATGTGGTCCCAGGGAGAAGTACATGCTGAAGAATAAAAGAGAGAAGAAGAGGAAAACCATCCCAAAAAAGTTTTATCTGCTTGGCAAATGCTATGGGAAGCTGGTGCTTGATCTCCCGGTGAATACGGAGGAGACTTTGAAAAAACATCACAAAATTGCCTGGTCAGGAGACAAAAGAGGAGATTAAGAGGAGTCCCACAGGTGGTAGTTTTCCCACTTTTGGATTGCACACAAATTAGTGCAAAGTGGCTTCTCAAAAACATGTCCTGAAAAGGCATCAGAGAAGACCAGGGCAGGAGCCAAGAGGTGAGTTGAACGGCTCAAGCTGAAGCACTGGATGATTGCTAGGCTCATCAAAGCCAGTGTAGTAGCTAGGGTAAGAGGTGAAGCCAAGAGAATTTTGAAGGATAAAATACAATCTACCATCTGTACCACTCAGATCCATTCACGCACTTTATTATTCCAGCCTAGTATATTGTGATGGTGCTAGCTAGGCACAATCTCAGCAGGGATGTTGTACAACAGAGCTAGTAGAACAAGCTAGATTACTCCTGTTACATCTGAACCTGATATTCACTATAGCTCTCCCCAGCACGTGGGGATTACAATTTGGATTACAATTCAGGATGAGATTTTGGGTGGAGGAGACACAGCCAAACCATATCATTCTGCCCCAACCCCTCCCAAACCTCATGTCCTCACATTTCAAAACACAACCATGCTCTCCCAACAGGCCCACAAAGTCTTAACTCATTCCAGCATTAACCCAAAAGTTAAAGTTCAAACATCCCTTCCACCTATGAGCCTGTAAAATCAAAAGCAAGTTAGTTACTTTTCAGATACAATGGGGATACAGGAATTCGGTAAATACACCCATCCCAAATGGGAGAAATTCGCCAAATCAAAGGGGCTACAGGCCCTATGCCCTAATAGGGCAATCATTAAAGCTTAAAGTTCCAAAATGATCTCCTTTGACTTTATGTCTCACATCCAGGTCACACAGATGCAAGAAGTGAGCTTCTATGGCCTTGGGCAGCTCTGCCCCTGTGACTTTGCAGGGTACAGCCCTCTTTCCAGCTCCTTTCATGGGCTGGCATTGAGTGTCTGCAATTTTCCAGGCACACAGTGCAAGCTGTTGGTGGATCTACCATTCTGGGGTCTGGAGGACAGTGGACCTCTTCTCACAGCTCCAAAAGGCAGTGCCCCAGTGAGGACTCTGTGTGGGGGCTCCAACTCCACATTTCCCTTCCCCACTGCCCTAGCAGAGGTTCTCATTGAGGGCTCCACTCCTGTAGCAAACTTCTGCCTGGACATCGAGGTATGTCCATACATCCTCTGAAATCTAGGCAGAGGTTCCAAAACCACAATTCTTGACTTCTATGTACTCATAAGCTCAACACCACGTGTAAGGCACCAAAGCTTGGGGCTCGCAGCCTCTGAAGCAATGGCCCAAGCTGTACATTGGCCCCTTTTAGCCATGACTGGGACAGAAGCAGCTGGGATGCAGGACACCAAGTTCCAAGGCTTCACAGAGCAGGAGGGCCCTGGGCCTGGCCCGTGAAACCATTTTTCTCCCATAGGCATCTAGGCCTGTGATGGGAGGGTCTGCACTGAAGGTCTCTGACATGCCCTGGTGACATTTTCCCCATTGTCTTGGTGATTAACATTCAGCTCCTTGTTACTTATGCAAATTTCTGCAGCAGGCTTGAGTTTCTCCCCAGAAAATGGGTTTTTCTTTTCTATTCCATTTGTCAGGCTGCAACTTTTCCAAACTTTTATGCTCTGATTCCTCTTGAATGCTTTGCTGCTTAGAAATTTCTTCTGCCAAATACCCTAAATCATCTCTTTCAAGTTCAAAGTTCCACAGATCTCTAGGTCAGGGGAAGAATGCCACCAGTCTCTTTGCTAAAGCATAGCAAGAGTCACCTTTATTCCAGTTCCCAACAAGTTCCTCATCTCCATCTGAGACCACTTCAGCCTGAACTTAATTGTCCATATCTCTACCAGCATTTTGGTCAAAGCCATTCAACAAGTCTCTAGGAAGTTCCAAACTTTCCCACATTTTCCTGTCTTCTTCTTCTGAGCCCTCCTCTCCTGGTTAACTGGCTGTTAACCAGTTCCAAAGTCACTTCCACAATTTTGGGTATCTTTATAGCAGTGCCCCACTACCTGGTACCAATCTACTGTATTAGTCTGTTCCCATGCTACTATAAAGAAATACCCAAGACTGGGTAATTTATAAAGAAAATAGATTTAGTTGACTCACAGTTCCACATGACTGGGGAGCCCTCAGAAAATTTACAATCATGGTGAAAGGCACCTCTTCACAGGGCAGCAGGAAAGGGAAGTGCAGAGATAAGGGGGAGAAAGTCCCTCATGAGAACTCACTCACTATCATCAGAACAGCATGGGGGAAGTGCCCACATGTTCTAATCATCTACTACAAGGTCCCTCCCCCAACACGTGGGGATTACAATTTGGATTACAATTCAAGATGAGATTTTGGGTGGGGACACAGCCAAACCATATTACCACCTGAGCTCCATCTCCTGTCAGATCAGCGGCAGCCTCAGATTCTCACAGGAGTGCAAACCCTATTGAGAACTGCACATGCAAGGAATCTACATGCAAGGAATCTAGGTTGTGCACTCCTATGAGTATCTAACTAATGCCTGATGATCTGAGGTGGAACAGTTTCATCCTAAAACCATCCTGCCACCCTCATCCCCTGTCCATTAAAAAATTATCTTCCATGAAACCAGTCCTTGTTGCCAAAAAGGTTGGATACCACTTAGACAAAAGGGAACAATCCTCTGAAAAAAACACAAATGGTTACAAGAAACAATTTGAAATAATTTTGAATAGCTCTTTAACTATTAAGAAAATTGAAATTGTAATTTTTAAAAATTCCCAAAACACAAATCTCCAGACTTCAATGAATTTACTGGAGAAGTCTACCAAATGTTTAAAGAAAATTAATGCCAATTCTAAACAATAGCTTTCAGAAAAATAGAAAGGAGAGAACACTTCTCAATTCATTCCATAAAGCTAGTATTACCACCAAAACCAGACAAAAACAATACAACAGAAAACTACAGACCAATATCCCTCATTAATACAGACACAACAATCATTAGAAAAATCTTACCAAATAAATTCAGCAACATATGAAAAGAATTATGCACTATGACTACGTGTGGTTTATGGTAAGAACACAAGGCTGGTTCAGCAATCAAAAATCACTGTAGCCCACCATGTTAATATACTAAAGAAGGAAAATAAACATGAATTTTGACAAAACGTAACACCTATTTCGAAGAAAAGAAAGCTGTCGGAAAAATCGAAATACAGAGAAACTTCCTTGACTTAATAAAGAGTACCTGCAAAAAAACCCTACAATTAGCATTACACTTAAGAGTGAAAGATTGAATTTTCTCCCTGTGACTAGAAAGAAGGCGATTGTCCACTCTCACTACTGTTAATCAAAACAATGCTGGAAGTTTTAGCTAGTTCAAGAAAGCAATAGAAAGTGTTCACATTGGATAGGGAGAAATAAAACAGTCCTTATTTGCAAATGACATAATCATCTAAATAAAAAATCCCCAAAAATCAACAAAAAACCCAAAATGAACAAAAACAAAAAAACGCCAATAAAAGAATTCTGGAACTTATAAGTAAGCTCAGGAAGGTTTCAGGATATGAGATAAATATACAAAAATCAATTGTATTTCTATACACTAGCCATTAACACAAATATTTAAAATAAAAGATAATTTACTGTACAATTTAAAATTGCTCAAAGAAATAAATATATGTGTTAATCTAATAAAACATGTATAAGATTTGTATTTTGAAAACAAAAGACCAATAGAGGAAACCAAAGAAAATTGAAATAAATGGATAGCTATAGCATGTTCATGGGATGAAGCACTAAACATAGCAAAGGTGTCAATTCTCTCCAAATCAATAAGCAATCTTACCAAGATCCCAGCAAGGTGTTTTTACAGACATAGACAAGTTGATTTTTAAATGTGTATAGAAAGGCAAAAGAATCAAGAAGCTAAAATCATTTTGAATTAAAAATTGATCTACTAGATGTTAAGACTTATAGCTTCAATAATTAAGATGATGTGGTACCGGCAAAAGATAGACACAAAAACCAGTGGAATAGAACAGAGATCCCAGAAATAGACCCACACGAATATGCCCAATTAATTTTTGACAAAGATGCAAAAGCAATTCAATAGAGAAAAGGTAGCCTTTTTGACAAATGATGCTGGGGCAATTGGATATTCAGAAGCAAAAGAGAGGGAGAGGAAGAGAGAGAGAGACAGAGAGAACCCAAACCCAAGTCTCATATCCTATAAACTCGAAATAGATTGGATCATGGACTTAATTGTAAAAAGTAAAACTGTAACACTTTGAGAAAACAGTAGGAGAAAATCTTCAGTATCCAAGGCTAAGTAAAGAGTTCTGAGATTTTACACGAAAAGCATCATCCAAAAATAGAAAAAAAATTGACAAATTGGACTTTCATCAAAATTAAAAACTTTTGTACTGCAAAATGCTCTGTTACAAGGACAAAATGACAAATTACAGACTGGGAGAAAATATTTGCAAACCACATATTTGACAAAGGACTAGAAAATATTAAAACTCTCAAATTTAACAGTAGAAATAAAAAACAACAATTCAGTTATAAAGTGGGTAAAAGAGATAAGGAGATATGTCATTAAAGAGAATACACAGATGGCAAATAAGTCCAAGAAAAGATGTTCAATAATATTAGTCCTTTGGAAAATTTAAATTAAAATCATAAAGATATATCTAATTTATCAGAAAGGTTAAAATAAAAAAAAAGTTACAAGACAAAATGCTGGGAGAATGCAGAGAAACCACCAAATCACACCTACTTTGTAGGTGGGAATATGAAATGGTCCACCCACTCTGGAAAACTGCCTGTAGATTCTGAAAAATCTATACATGCAACAACTCTCCTACAACCTAGCAATTATTCTCCTGGACATTTCTCTCAGAGAAATAAAAACACATTCACCCAAAGACATGAGCACAATTGTTCATAACAGCTTTATATGTAATAGCCTGGAAACAACCCAGATGTTCCTCATGAGGCAGTGGTTGAACTATATAATATTCGTACCATGTATTGCACACTCAGCAATAAAAAGGAATAAACTACTGATACATGCCACAGTCTGGATGAATCTCCAAACAATTAGACAGAGTAAAAAGGCCAATCCAAAAAGTTACACCCTATAAGATTCAAGTTGTACAACATTTTTGAAATGAAAATATTATAGACATAAACATAGTATTTAGGCTGCCTGGAATTAAGGAGGGAATGCAGGCAGGAGGGAAAGGCGGGTGGCAATAAAAGTGCATGAGAGATGTTTGTGGTAATGGGAATGTTCTCTATCTTGTGTGTATCACGTGTGAACATCCTGAGAGTGACAGTGTATTACAGTATCATAAGATGTTACCATTGGGGGAAGCTGAGTACATGGTATTGTCATCTCTGCATATTACATCTTATACTGTGTGTGAATTCACAATTACCTAAAAATTAATTTATAAATTATGTGGTAGCAGTAATCCCATTATTTTCTTCAACCTGTGTCTAAATCCAAGTGTAATTATTTTTATATGCTGCTTAAGTAATAGCTAAATAGTGTGATGTTTATTACTTCCAGAATGCACTACACTGCATTGTGAAAGAGTTTGAAATTATTTTCAGGTGAAGAACAAAGGAAACAATCAAACCTCAAACTGTTGCCTTATAATTTTCTTTTTGCTGATTTTATACTAAACTATTTTAAAATATCCTTCTGTACTATTTTCTAATTGTAATTTTGTATTTAATTCATAATCCAAGGGTCTTTTAAGTATACTGATATGTTTCATTTCATTCTAATGATTAAGAATGGGAATAAATGACAGTATAAATTTTTTCACCAGATTTAATGGAATGCAACGGAATTAAATGAAATTAAGTTTTACTCACGGCAGAACTAAGTCTTCCACTTTTCTTCCAATGTTAAAATATAATTGAAACAGTAGAAAAATGGCAATACATTCATTGAATTATGCTTGGAAAGATCAACCACATTTCATCAGTGAAATACATTATCACATTATCTATGAAACACATTGGGTTTTACTCAATACAAGGGCAGCTTTAAGCTTTTCAGCTTGGGATGGGATTTGTAGTTATTGTTTTTATTTGTTGGCAGTTAACACAAAAAAGTCAAGGACTTAAGAAGTAGGGCTTTTTCCTTAGTAATAGAGCATTAATTTAAGATTCCAAAGTGACTAAGTGATCCATGGTTACTTAAAGGATATTTATCAAGCATATGTCCATGTTTCCAATTCTCCCCATGAAGTTAAGAGTGAAACAGCTGTAACCTCTCAGGAACTCCAAACAAAGATGTTCCAGGCTCAGCTGTACCATATAGGAGACTTGAATGAGTTATCATAAAATCTCATTGCTCAGTCAGGCACCCTCTTAACACTGCAAGATTACTTAGAGAATCCTGTAAATTTTAGTCATGTGGCTCAGAGAGTATTGCCCAGTGGTTCAAAGTAGACCTATTGGACGGTAGTTCATGGTTTATGGATCAGGGATGAGGTTAGAAAAGTCATAATTTACCTCTATGCCCTGCAAAGAAACCAGTGTTAGAATCCAGTCATTTGAAGTTAATGCATGATCACTTAAAAAAAAAGAATGGTAAAAAATTGAAAGATAAGAATAAAAGAAAAGGTAAGAAAAAGAGCAGAGACAGCCAATCAAGATCAATAATCATTGACCTCTGTTTTAGCAAATTTAAAGAGTAAACATAATCCTAGTTCTTCTGATTTACTTAGTTATGTTGAAGTTACTCTAAGGGACATTTAAAAATATTTGTCTTCACAAATATGCTTAGCCAGCCCTTTTAACAAGCTTCTTGGGCTTTTGTCAATCAATTGGATATGTAGTATTTTTTTCACCATTTTGTACAAAGTAACATATAAATTCATGTCCAGTGTTTAGACCAACTGCAGTAGCATTTATGATACAGCAACTTTATGGATAATTCTATTTGCAACCCAATGTTACATTTATAATCAATACCTTTAACCTCAAATTCCATCCTCCTCTCATTAAAAAATTTCAGAAAAGCCAAAATGAGCCCCTTTTCAGAAAAACATTGGAGACTTTGTTGTAATGAAACATCTCCCAAGTCCATCATATACTCACACATCATAAACTTATTCTGTGTATGCTGTAGACAAACTTTTTCAAATAACTCTAAAATGAGGGACCAGAGCACATACATTATGAAGTTTCAAAAAGTGGAATGTGATTTACACTCTTTCATTATTTTCTCAAATTAGAGTTTAGTTGCCATGATTCTGGGAGTTGATTGGAGCCAAATACCTATGAAGGGAAAGAATATAACTTTTCCAATATCTGGGGATTGCCATATTCCGTCAATGTAATTTAGCATGTTCAATAAATCCTTATATAATTTTTAGAAAAAAATTAAAAATCACCTAAATGTCTAAAAGCCTGAATAATAAATTATAAAAATCATTATTTTTTTGCTGCAAATATGAAACACCTACATCAAACATTGTGCAAGGCATGTAAGCCAAGATTACCAATTTGTAAGATCACCATTTGATTCCCAAACCTGTTTCTAGCCCTGTGTTTCCCATTTCTATGAATGCAATGTTATCTTCACTCTCCCAGGCATAGAGATGAATACTGAAATGCCTTGTAGCTTCTCCCTCCAACCTTCCCTGTAACATCCTCCCTTCTTTTGGCTGTTCACTACTTCTGATTCCTCTGACGTTGGTCCGGTATCTGTTTTTCCTATTCAAGTTCTCATTTTCTCACACCTGAGTGATTGTGGAATTCCCCACACTTCTCACCTAGGAGCTTCCTCTTCTCTTAGTCCATGTTAGGCACCCATGTTAAGATTAATCTTCTTGTACCATCTACTGTATCATAATCCTCTCCTGCTTCAAAACCTTCTATAATTCCCTTACTGCACAGAAAATTCAAGTTTAATTGCTCAGCCTGACATTCAAGGCCTCATGTGATCTGAATTTCCTCCCAAGGACCCCTCCTGTCTACCTTTGAGCTGTAACTCCTAGGATGATTTCCCATGACAAATGTTTTCTCAAACACATTTGTGTGCAATTTCCTATTTCTTACAGCTGTAGATAATTTCTCCCTACTCTGGTGCTCTACTTGCATCCCCCAATAGCAGTAATACTTTATTTGTACATGTGCTTTCTTTTCCTTTTTTTTTCTTTTTCTTGAGATGGAATCTCACTCTGTCACCCAGGCTGGAGCACAGTGGCACGATCTCGGCTCACTGCAACCTCCGCCTCCCAAGTTCAAGCAATTCTCCCCCTTTAGCCTCCTGAGTAGCTGGGACTACAGGCACGCGCCACCACACCTGGCTAATTTTTGTATTTTCAGTGGAGACGGGATTTCACCATGTTGGCCAGGCTGATCTCAAACGCCTGACCTCGTGATTCACCCACCTCAGCCTCCCAAAGCACGGGGATTACAGGCGTGAGCCACCGTGCCAAGCCGCTTTCTTTTTCTTGATAGACTATATGTTCTGTGATGTTAGGTACCATGTCATATCCATCATGGTGTGATTCACCATATCTGACAAGTGATGGGGTAGACATAAGTGAGTATTTATTGGATAGACTGACATATTCTTCTTGAGAAACAAATTTTTAATATAAATACTTGCAAATAAAAGGGCCCCCTAGTGTTCCATTACAATTTGTTCACATTTCTTACATTTTATTGGTAAGATAAATGTAGATAGATCCAATAGATGAGTTTTAAAGCCATCTTTTCTGAATCTGCGGTCCTTCATTGCAGTGCTGCACAGATTAGTTAATAGGTTTCAGTTCCTTGGTTAAAAAAAAAATTCTGAAAATTGCTTGTTGTTATGTTTTAAAGAATTTTGCAATCTATTTTCAACAAAAACATAAATCTAGTCAATAAAATGGGGATGAAATAATTATGAGAACAATGATCTTTAAAGGATTCTTTTTTCTATTTTAAATGCCATCTCAGAGGCTGATGCATGGTTTTATTTTTTCACCCAGTGCGAAAAGAAGGCTTTTTAAAAAAAATTCTTTGTCTGGACTGAAGTAAAAGACTATAAAAGATCTTAAAATAAAGTCACTTTGGTAATCCCCCTGCCTTGGGAGGACTATATATAAACCCAACTGGAAAGAGAGATATATTTTCAAAATTGGGAAGGGTAAATATAAACCTGAACTTGATGTTAACTTTCCTTTGATTCAACCAGGTGTTTAAACATCCTTGAAAGGTAAAAGTTTCTTTTTCCTCCTTAAATACTCTGCACTTCAGTCACTTGCATTGAACGTTTATAATCTGCTGTGAATTATTTCTCTCATCAGTGCTAGAACTAAGAAATGTCCTGTTTTAATAGAATCCATTCCAAAGTAACACAAACTTACATAACACTTGAATTACAAAAGAACTCACCACAATGTGCTTTCAAATAACCAGTTTCCTTAGTGCATTTAAAATATCATTCAATTTATAACTTCTCAGAAACATATTTGTTATGCAAGTTGAGGTTTATCTATGCTTTGAATGTTAGGTTATATGGAACCTATGTAAAATGAATAAAAATATTTTAAAACTGCACCATGATTTCAGCATATATAATAAAAGCTCTGAAGTTGGAATCTTTTGAAATCAAGAGGCAGGTGACAAATAGTTATTTGAGAATTTACTGTGTTGGGTGCTATAATATGTTGATGATATGTTAGTTACTATTATACCAGGCAATCAATAGACTTATCAGATTGAAACTATAGGCATCCTATTCAGCTGTCTTTATACAAAAACCAAGTAGTTCAACATTATATGATTGTAATATTTTGGTAAAGACTTTGAAGCAATTGTTATGTCTTATTAAAATCTTTCACCCTACTGAAGTATTTTTCTATTCAAATAAACCATTTAATATAATGTGGACAATAATGAAAACTTCCTTTCTCTCTCTAAATGTAAAATATTGGAACGTCCATTTTAATTGTCATATATAAACCTGAAAATTAAATGCCACTGAATACTTATAGCATAGCTTGTATCCCATCCCCTTCTCATCAGAAATTGTGGCAGTGTATCTGCATGTGGCATTGATTTCTGAATAAGCAGCCAAGTTGAGATGTGATCAGTTATACAGACAAGCTCACTGCACTTTCTTATATCTGAAACATCCCTGGAGGCCCTTACAATTTCTCAATGTCATAGACTCTAATCTTTATGGATCTTAAGTCCAAAATTAGAAAATACAGAATATCATGATTGCCTACAATATGAAATATTCACAAGTATAAGTAAAACCCATTTTCTTTATATAAAAAAGCACTTTTTATTGAAGTGCATGATCAACCACCTTCTCTACAGTAGCTTGCTTTTAAAAAATGAACAAATATGGAACAAATTTAAATTTTCTATCTAAACTTCTTGAAACCAAACCTCACAACTATTATTCTAATGGATGTTATTTGTTTCCATTTGATTGTTTACAGCTCAACCACACTTTTAATAGCTCCCTGTATTGTAAATTCTGAAAGTTCCTGTACTGCCTTGACATCTGTGAGCCTCGCAAGGCTTCAAAGGCCTCACTATGAATTTCTCTGCTCTCATTAGATATGCAACCTCTGCCCTCAAAAGGAAAGTCTCCCCACCTAGCTAGTCCCCCATCTGCTGGGCCAGTTGCTTGCCACCTGGTCCTCCACACAACAGGTTTCACTTCCCTGCCAGCCCATGAAATTATTCAAACAAGCCAATCACATCCTTCCATAGGAACCAGGGGTCACTTCACCCTCTTGTTACTACAAAGCCTACACTCCTACGCCTTTGGGGTTCACTCTCCTCCTGAGCCCATCCTCATGTGACTCTACATGGAGCACAGTGTCCTCTTCCCCTGGACTGCAAATATGTATGGCTAATAAGCTGCTGTCAATCTCATTGTTCCCAAGTTGGGTGTTATGTATTTGGTTGTCTTGTAATTGGAATTGGGGGTTCCTCCTTCACCCAACAGGGTGAATAGAAGGTATTGAAATACTCTTCTAATTTTTAAAATTCAGAGTTAGTAGGTGAACATGTCATGGAAAGGATTTTATGTTTTACAGCCCTGCCACACCCATGCTGCTGGATGAAGAAGGCAGGGATAATGTGAGGTAGAAACCAGTTCTGTGCCCATGTTTGGGTGTAACCAGGCTGTGTGGGACACAGGAATGAAGGGAACTAGGACAAAGAAAGACCGAGGAACATGGCGGCATCTCTGACATTGTTCTACACTGGGATAAGTTTCCTCTTCTCACCAAAAATTATACTGAGAGTCTAGGAGATATTTCAAACATTTAGAAAATGAGACTGAATATTTCACAAATCTCATTAGATGTCTCTCTTACTATTTTAACTTAGGTTACCCAGAAACCCAGAGATTAGGACTCTAGAGTCAGTGCTTCATTTGGGAGGTGAAGAAATGGGATGAGGATTAGCAGGAGGTAATTACAGTCTTTTATCAAGCAAGATTTCACTATAGATATTTGGAGCTTATTTCCACTGGGAGACTCTGAAAGACAGTGTATACATTCACCTCAGAGAAATCTCAGTCAAGATGGAGGGAGATGGGTTCCACAATCCTGAGATGGCTGAACTCAATAAGAATTAATTTTCAGCTACCCTTATCCTCCCTACATAAGGATCACCCTCTTTCAAACAGCCCACAGAACCCCTGTCCCCTGACATCAGTCTCTATTGCTTGTCCAGCTTTATTTAATTTATATTTCTTATCATCTCCACAAATAGGACAATATTTTTTTTTCAGTTGCCTGTGTCATCTACAGGGAAGATCCAAACGACTGGAGACTTGTTTTGTTCACTTCTGTAACACCAGGGAACAACCTAGTACATTGTAGGCACCCACTAAAGAATGAATGAATGAATGAATGAATACATAAATTCCATGGGGGAAAGTTCTTTGAGCAGTGAGATTTAACTCTGGGGCAAGAGGACCAAACTCCTACTGGTGGGCTACAAGAAAAGGTTAGGGCTGAATGTGGAGCCAAAGCAGGCACACATGGTTCCCCAAAGGTGCAAAACCACTGAGAGAAGCAATGGACTCAGCGACTCTTCTCCAACATCACTCCTTTGTGCGACCGGCCCATGGGAAGCTAAGATGAGTCCTTCTCATTTGTCTTACCAGCATCGCTTTTTTGAAAGTAATCCCATATCACTCCTCGACATGTTTGTAGTAGCACAATCTATGCTATGTGGGTCTTTGCTGCACAAAACTGTTTTCCCCACTAAAATGTAAGTTCTTGAAAGAGGAAATTGTGTCCAATCCACATGTGTACTCCAGTCAGAGGTGGGCAATCACGGCTTCTTAAAAAATGAATGAATTCATGATCTATTAGTTATTATTCATTGCACGTTTAATGGTGTGGCTTTCAGGAATAGGGTAGGTGGTCATTCTGATCTGTAAAGCAAGGATTTTCACCCATCCCTCATGCATGCAGGTAAAAGGAGCTCCCTTTGGCATTTGAGTCAAGACTATTCAATTTTCTGTGCTGTCTTATTTGGCACCATATTTTCTAAGACGAAAGCTATTATAGACCTTGGTTTCTATGATGCTTTGCTTGTGGTTTTTCTCCTCTTCCCCAGCCTGCTAATGTCTCGGTCCCTCTTGAGGACTCTTGTTCCATTGTTAGCCTCTTAGGTGTTGGTGTTCTTCAGATCCTTCCCTGCACCACATTCCATTCTTACTCTAGATATTCTCTTTGAGCTATCTTATCGTTTCCAAGTCTGTATTCAATCACACACAGTCTCCTGAAGCCCAGGTATTTTACTTCAGATCTGATCTTTCTTCTGAGCGTCCAATCTGCTTACTAACCAGCTAATTGAAAATCTCTGCTGGGTATCACATGAGCCCCTCAAACTCAGCAGATGCAAAACTGGGCTCATCATCCTTCTCCCTACACCTGCTCTTTTGCATGTATTTCCTATTTTCAGGAATAGTAAAAATATTCAACCACATTTATCCAAGTTGGAAATTCTATCATCATTATTGAGTCTTTCTTTTCATTCACTCACTCATTTACAGTGAAACAGCAAGTTCAGTCTTTACCTTCTGATCTTTCTCAAGTTTTCCCATGTCTCTTCATTCTCCACTGCCCCTTCCCTATCAAGGTGGCATTGCCCTTCCTCTGGGTTGCTGCACCAGGCTTCTAATTAGTCTCTCTGTCTCCAGTTTTACCCCCTCCCATACATTCCCTGTGCTATCACAAGAGTAATCTTTCTAGGACACAAGTACCATGTTTTACGCCTCTGCTTAATATCTTTCAGTGATTTCTCATTGCTTCTAAATCAATCCAGAGTCTTATCATTGCATATAATACTTCAAATAGATACTATAATTTCAGTTCCAGCCTTGTCTCTTACCATTTATTTCTGAGAATTTTATTTTCCAGTTACATGGCACCTTTTTCAGTTTCTCTATGTGTTATGCTTTTTTCTTATTTCTGCAACATTTTGAGTAAGCTGTTACCTTTGCTTAAAAATTTATTGCTTCCTCTTTCTCCTTGTCTGTTATTCACTTTTCTGGTCTCAAATCAGATGCAGCTTCCACAAGGCAGTCTTTGCCAACCCCCATAAATCCAAATTAGGTTCCTCTTTTATATGTTTTCAAAGCTTACCCTATCATAGCCCTGTCTTGCAATTGTCTGTCAATATTCTCTCTTAAACTAAAAGACCTGTGAGACAGATGAGGTATCTAATCCTTTTGATTAAAGAATCTATCACAATGCCTAGCACATAACTGGTAATCAATAAATATTTATTGAATGAACTAAGGAACTACTAGTAAAGTTGATTGGTCACCCCTGAAGTACATTCAGAAAACAGGCATAGAGATATCCTAGGAAAAAAATTAAAACTCCCATAAATAATTATCAGAAATTATTTTTATCATGCTACCTACTGCTATTCAAGCCACTAATTACGTCTATGAATGATAAGTACCCCGAAGTGTTACGTTTGATAGATATTCTTCTCACTTTTTAGTTGGCTAATCAATATAAATGCTGCACTCAGCAAATTCTAAGCAAATAGGCTGAAGATTTATAGATTTAGGTTGATTTTCATACAAATTTGTAAATATGCCTACTGAGGCCTATGAATAATTGACAAATCTTTGGGTAAATATATCTATAAGTGCAGATCTCCCCACATTTTGAAAGAATGTTTCTATAGCTTTTTGCAAGTATTGCAAAGCTGAATGATTTGATAGGCAAAATACCAGAGCTGGCTGCTGGAATTTTCAAGTATGTTCACCGGGAGAAAAAAAGTGTGTGCGTGTGTGTGTGTGTACACGTGTGGATGCATATATTTGTATATATACACATGCATTAAATACATTTTTCAGATTGTAATTACTAAGTTTGTTCCTAAGGAAAGTGTGTGTTCTAGAATGGGGAGGATAGTTCTTCCTGAATGCAACGATTCAAATGCAGTAAGCCACATATATTACCTCTGCTACATTTTCATCCCTAAAACCTGAAAGATTCAGTGAAAATAGTGTTAAGCAGTTGGTCACTGGTGTCTCTCATAGAATCAAGGTTCTATTTGGTGGATGTTTTCACAATTTGCATAAAATTAATCTAATCTGGAAACCGATTTTCTGTGTCTAGCTCAAAACTAATAATGAAGTGTAGTATTTGCTGAGCACCACCTAGCACTTTCATTTTTTTCCCCCATAGGTTAAAAATGATCAGTGACAAGATAACAAGGTGTAAATTAAAATTTTTCTCAGAAAAGGTTTTGGGAAAATCCTTTAGAATGACCTACATTTTTCTGGTTTTGAGACCACCTCAGGTAGTTCCTTTTTCTTTTTTTTGAGACGGAGTCTTGCTCCATCGCCCAGACTGGGGTGCAGTGGTGCGATCTTGGCTCACTGCAACCTCCGCCTCCCGGGTTCAAGCAATTCTCGTATCTCAGCCTCCCCAGTAGCTGGGACTAAAGGCACCTGCCACAGCTCCCAGCTAATTTTTGTATTCTTAGTAGAGACGGGGTTTCACCTTGTTGGTCAGGCTGGTCTCGAACTCCTGATCTCAGGTGATGCACCTGATGCACTCAGGTGATTCCTCCCAAAGTGCTGGAATTACAGGCGTGAGCACAAAATTCTTGAGAATCTCTAAGGCAATTTATAAGAAAAAATTCATCTTGAAATTCATCATCTGGAAATTTACCTTCTTTTATAAATATGTGGTAGGCTACATTTTTCAGAGACGAAGATGGTATCAAGAAATCCAACATTCCTCAGAGGAGAATGTCAGGAGCTATTGAATGTCAGTTACCAGTTATGGGTGGCTCGGAGTTTCCTTCAGAGATTGATCAGCTTCCAGGGCCCAGTGCCATCCTTACTGGCTGAAATGATGTCAAAACAGTGATCTGTGATCAGTTCAAGGATTGACCTGCCCTAGCAAAAAGGGACTCCTTGTGAATGAAACTGGTGTATCCTTTCCTAGTTGATTTCCACTTCTTTTTTTCTTTTTCTTTTTTGTTTTTTGAGACAGAGTTTTGCTCTTGTCCTCCAGGCTGGAGTGCAGTGGCGTGGTATCTGCTCACCACAACCTCCGCCTCCCGGGTTCAAGTGATTCTCCTGCCTCAGCCTCCCGAGTAGCTGGGATTACAGGTGCCCACCACCACACCTGGCTAATTTTTTGTATTTTTAGTAGAGACAGGGCTTCACCATGTTGGTCAGGTTGGTCTCAAACTCCTGACCTCGGCCTCCCAAAGTGCTGGGATTACAGGCGTGAGCCACCATGCCCAGCTACTGATCTCCACTTCTTAACTTGAACGTTGGCTTTAAATTCTATTGTTTAGTTTGATGAATCTCCAACTCCTTAATCTAACCCAGGCTGATTTCCAGAGTGAAGTTTACTATTCATTTTACCTTTGATGTCATTCAAATTTTGGACCCCATTCTTGCCTGATTGTCTTAAACCCATTTTCCTAAATCTTATCTCATATAACATTCATATACCTGACTCAAATTTTTGTTTTAGTACTCAACATTATCTCTAAGGATACCACTGCTCATAAAGGGAGGGAGGGATTTTCTGGATCACAATATGCCATTGGGCCAAGCTAGAACACAAAGAGGTGGTTTATCAGGTTGTTTACCATCACGATTTTGATATTCCTGCATCCTTATTACTATATTTAACCATAATTATTTGCTTATTCACCTTCTTCTTCATTGACCCATTCACCTCCCACCCTAGATAGTTACTTCTTAGAGACAAAAAGCAGGTCATATTTTCCTATGTATCTACCCAACAGATTATGTAAGATTTTGAAGTAAAATTGTAATTATTGAAAACAGAATGTCATTAAAATGTATCTTCACAAAAATAAGAGATAAATTGAATAAATTTAAAAATGAGAGGTGAAATGTACAGGACTAAATCTTGAAATTCTAAAATTGCATTTCAGAATATCTCAACTAATGAAAAGATACTTTGATGGAAAAAACATTTACTAGGATAAATTTATATACTCTTTGAGAATAAAATGGAATTAAGAAAGGCTTTATTTTGTAACATCTAATGTTGGTGAAGGATTCAAAATAATCATAAAGAGATGTCATTTGATAAAATTTTTCTTATAAAATATTTGTCAAAGAAAATTTCTCTGAAAGAAGACAAAAGGAAATTATATTTGTGAAAATATGGTCAAAGAAATTGAATAGCCTTTTCTCCAAAGAAGATATATAATTTGCCAAAAAAGCACAGGGAAAGATGCTCAACATCACTAATCATCAGGGAAATGCAAGTCAAAACCATAATATGGCATCATCTCACACCCATTACTATCAAAATAACAAATTCTGTAAGATTCCACTTATATGAGGTACCTAAAGCACTCAAATCAATAGAGACATCGGCTAGGCACGGTGGCTCATACCTGTAATCCCAGCACTTTGGAAGGCCAAGGTGGGCAGATCACCTGAGGTCAGGAGTTCGAGAACAGCCTGGCCAACATGGCAAAGCCCCATCTCTACCAAACACACACACACACACACACACACAAACACACAGACACACAACTAGCTGGTCATGGTGGCATGTGCCTGTAATTTCAGCTACTAGGGAGGCTGAGACAGGAGAATCACTTGAACCCAGGAGGCAGAGGTTGCAGTGAGCTGAGGTCACGCCACTGCACTCCGGCCTGAGCAACAGAGCAAGACTCCATCTTAAAAAAATAAAAAATAGAAACCTAGAGTAGTGGTTACCAGCAGCTGTGGAAAAGGGGAAATGGGAGTTAGTGTTTAATGGGTTAAAAGTTTCTGTTTGGAATGATGAAAAAGGTCTGGGCATGGTTGGTGGAGATCATGACACAACAATGCAAATGTCCTGAATGTCACTGAACTGTCCAACAAAAAATGGTTAAATTAGTAAATTTTATGTCATGTCTTGTTAGTCATAATTTTAAAAATAATTTTTTAAATTATTGAGGTCTAAAGTGAATAGTTCATTATTTGCAAATTTCTCAGCCATCAGCCATGAAATACTAACATTTCAATCTTCATCTGTCAAATGAACAGGGGACAAAGTGGTTATCTTTAAGCCAAACTCTGCCTGAAATAAGCTGACTACATTAAACTGGTCATGAAGTTATAAAGTCTCCATTACACTAGAATCTTTAGCTTTGTAAAAATTTTCACACGAAAATATAATTTAGTTTTAGATTGTATAAATTATTCATTATGAACATCATATATAATTTTATTATTAATAATGACAAACTAAAATGGCAGCATATTCTAGTTTTCTAAGGTATCACCTCATCTATTGTCTCTAACTTTATCCTCAATGCAACCTTGTACAAATGAAGACAAGGGTATTAAGCAATTTGCTTAATGGCAGATGTGGGAATAAGATCCAGATCCTCTTGGGTGTGTTCAATAATTACTTGTTTATGAACTGACCACTTGGGATTCTCCTACAGAAAAAATGCTATGAATCTTAGGCCAGCCCATAGACTCCCTTATGTCAATTTAAGTTAAAACAAAGTTACCCACTGAAAACATTTTTTGATTATGTGATAATTTTATTCATAAAATATCCCTAATTATAGTAGCCAAATTAAGTTAAAAAATTCAATCTCAAGTCTCCCTTTGAAGTCTCAAATTTTGAATGGGTTACAATGATCTGTGCCACAGACAAGCTATAGCATAAATTACATTAAAATGTGGGCATAAATCTTATTAAAATAGGTAATCAAAGGTGGAATATAAATCACGCAGAAAGTAAAAGAAAAATGTTTTATTTTTTAAGCAACAAAAGAATCAGATGTAATGACAACTGATAAAATGATATGATGCAAAATAAAAAATTCTCAATACTAATTATGCAGATTCAAAAAAGAAAATGAGAAAGTTCATATTAGGTAAGCTCATCATTAATAAAGTCCATTGAAGACCTCTAAGAACCAGAAATGGTGAATTTTAATGTAAGTATTGAGGTGGATATTGGAGAGCCAATAAAATTGGTGTGTGGATGAATTTTATAAAGGAGTATAGAGATGACCATCAAAGCCAGAATTTCAACAGAAGTAGAATTGAGGCAGAACTTTATAAACAGTACAAGTTTCATGTACCCAAATATGTGGACAGAGATTCAAATCATCGATTTCTTTTCATTTGAGAAAGTTGAGGTCCAGATATACTAATTAATTAGTCCCAAGTCATAGTTAGGCTGAAGCCAAGATTCATATACAGGCTCACTCTAACATTCTCAAGGCTTGGCAGAGAGGGCAAAGAGGCCCACGTATCTCATGCCACAGACCACATACCACAGCCCCAGCCTTGCCCTTTTTTTTTTTTTTTTTTTTTTTTGAGACGGAGTCTCGCTGTGTCGCCCAGGCTGGAGTGCAGTGGTGCGATCTCAGCTCACTGCAAGCTCCACTTTCCAGGTTCACACCATTCTCCTGCCTCAGCCTCCTGAGTAGCTGGGACTACAGGCGCCCGCCACCATGCCCGGCTAATTTTTTGTATTTTTCATAGAGACGGAGTTTCAGCGTGTTAGGCAGGATGGTCTCGATTTCCTGACCTTGTGATCTGCCCCCCTCGGCCTCCGAAAGTGCTGGGATTACAGGCGTGAGCCACCGCGCCTGGCCAGCCTTGCCCTTTTTACTGCCCTATCCTGGTTCCTTCATGCAGCATGAAGGGCCACACATCCTCATGCATGAATGAGGGCATCTCATTGTGGGCATCTCAGCCTGCAAGTCCAAGATCTGTCCGTGTTCCCCAAACCCCGGCACTTACACCCTTCAGATTTATAAATGAGTAAGTCATGGGTGCAGCTGAGAAGGTGGGTCTGGGGAAGCGATCAAGGCAGAGCCAGGGAGGAGACTCAGGCTCTTCGAGCAGGGAACTCTGCGCCCCAGGTACCCAGATCATGGTGCAGAAACTGGAGCTTGGGCTCTGGTGGGCACTTTCCCTTGACCCCAGGGATTCCTCATGCTGTGAGGAGGCGCATGGCTAGAATAAGCTAGCGCAGGTCCTATGAAGCATGTTCATTTCATTGGAGGCTTCCCTTCCCAGGTCTAAAAGTGGCACTTTGTATAAATCCCTTACGTTTACATAGCAATTGTGGTCAACAAAGCTGTTTTACACACATGATGTTATTTGATCATCCCAGGACATGCATGAAGTAGAAAACACAGATGTCACTGAGGAAACTGTGACTTGAGATATGAGACTCAGCATCCCAAAGTTAGAAAGAAATGGACGTTAAGCTTGACATTTCCTACTTCCACTCTGCTTTCATTTCCTCCGTTCTGTATCCAGTCCCCCTTTCAAGAACTTCTCACTAAGCCATTCTTTTTGGTGTGAAAAACGCTAAGCTAGATCATAACCAAAATGCAGGGGCCAGCTTGGGATTTCATTCAAGATATTTGGCTTTGGGATTTGGGAAATATTCACCATGAATAAAATTAATATTACATATACACTAGCACAAATTACTAATGAATTGTCTTAGTCTAGTCGGGCTGCCATAAATTTATTTTCTCACAGTTCTGGAGAATAGAAGTCCGAGATCAAGGAGATAATCAACTTCGTTTCTGATGAGGGCTCTCTTCCTGGCTTGCAGACAGCCACCTTCTTGTGATCTCACACGGCCTTTCCTCAGTATGGTAACACGGAGGAAGAAAGAGCCCTGTGGTCTCTTCCTCTTTTTTTAAATATAATTATTTATTTATTTGCCAAATAAGAATTGTATGTATTTACTGTGTCCATGTTGTTTTGAAATATTCTGTTTATCTTCTTATAAGTGTACCAGCCCTATCAAATAAGGCGCCCATCCCTGTGACCTCATTTAAACTTTATCACCTCCTCACAGGCCCCATCTCCAAATACAGTCACATTAGGAATTAGGGCTTCAACATATGAATCTGGGGCCAAGGACACAAACGTTCCATCTAATATTAATCCAGACATAAGATGCATTTCTATCACTATCACAAAAGTGATGCCCAATAAGTTATTATTCACCCTATTAGAGCTGATTAAACACAGAACTGCTTAGCTCCGCTGCATTCCACAAACATATGATTACTTTCTTTGTGTTGGAAGCCTTTGATGAGCTTTACATTCTAGATTGACCTACATATAATTGCAAATGCATACTAAGTGTGATGCCAGACACGCACAGCATTCCATGGCAGTCTGTCCCAACTGTTGCTGTTATAAGCAAAACCTAAGTCCAGATTCCTTCAGCGCTCCCCACTAGCCATGGGTCAATATTTCTCAGCTGCTGATGGGTTCACCCTAACAAGGAGCTAGGGGAAGTTAACTTGCCCAGGATTTTTTTTCCAGGGGTAAATATATGTAAGATGATACTCTACATACAATTTTACCTCCTGCCGCATTAAATCATTATTCATTATTACGGTCAGCAAATATTTCATGTGCCAGAAATCATGCCAAGTGCTGAGGAGACAACAGTAAGCAAAACACACATGGTACGGCTCTCAGGAAGCTCATAGTTGACTGCTGACAAGCATTTTATTATGCCATGGAAAACCTTTCTGTGATGGTAAGTTTTATGTCTGCATTGCCCAAAATATGAAACTGCTTCCTAATGTTGAACATTTGTGATTTTTATAACACTGAAGTGATTTTTTTTTTTTGAGATGAATGCTCACTGTTGCCCAAGCTGGAGTGTAGTGGTGCAATGTCAGCTCACTGCAACCTCCACCTCCCGGGTTCAAGCAATTCTCCTGCCTCAGCCTCCTGAGTATCTGGGACTACAGGCACGTGCCACCATGCCCGGCTAATTTTTTTGTATTTTTAGTAGAGACAGGGTTTCACTATGTTGGCCAGGCAGGTCTTGAACTCCTGTCCTCGTGATCCACCTGCCTTGGCCTCCCAAAGTGCTGGGATTACAGGCATGAGCCACCGTGCCCAGCCCAATGGAGTGATTTTTGTAACACTTTTGATTTGTGATTTTTATAACAATGAAGTAGCTATGATAGATAGCATTGTCCACATGTTCTATTATTTCCTTGGGATGGAGTCGAGGGTCTTGTTTTAAGATTTTAATGTAGATTAATCCCATAATCAATGGAAGTAATGTTTAATCTACGTGAGATAATATATTTTAAACCCTTGTACAATAAAGAATGTCTTTTGCTTTTACAAAAGAAAGATAATACAGTCAGGTGTATAATTGTTGAGACAGAATATTTTCTTGTCAGGGATCTAGACAAGTTTGCCATCATTTTCAGTTATTTGAAATTTGAGTTATTTGAAAATTATTTCAAATTATTTTCATTATTTCAGTAATATAGTTTGGCTGTGTCCCCCACCCAAAATATATTCTTGAATTGTAATCCCTATAATCTTCATGGTGAAGGAAAAGACCAGGTAGAGATAATTGAATCATATGGCAGTTACCCCCATGTGGTTCTCGTGATAGTGAGTGAGTTTTCAAGAGACCTGATGGTTTTATAAGAGTTTGATAGTTCCTGTTCTGTTCATTCTGCTTCCTGTTGCCTTGTGAAGAAGGTGCCTTGCTTCCCCTTTGCCTTCCACTATGATTGTAAGTTTCCTGAGGCCTCCCCAGCCATGCTGAACTGTGAGTCAATTAAACATTTTTCGTTTATAAATTACCCAGTCTCGGATAGTTCTTTATAGCAGTGTTAAAATGGACTAAGACACTTAGCTTTTCAGAGATGTATGAAATCAGTTTGATTTTTCCTCTTTTAATAATATCTTTTTTGTTGCTGTTGTGCCTGGATGCTTTAAAGGTTTATTTTTAATTTATTTGTGTACATTAAATTATGACATTGTACACCTTAAATATAAACAATTTTTTCTTGTCAATTATACCTCAATAAAGCTGGAAAGAAGTTATAGCAACCTCTATTTTTACCGGTGACCTTCCTTATTAATGTTAACTGAAACATACAGAGTCTTTTGATCTGCATGTTTACACCATTTTTTCTGCTAGTGAAATTGTCTTCAATGATTCTGAATGTTTGTTTGCTTTTCCCATTAGGAATAGCTATCGTTAGGTTAGAACCTCCATTCTCTATTCTTCAGATGTGTCATCTTCTTTTGAAATCCAGTATTTCAATTGAATTTGTTTGTTCACCTGTTGTATGGAAGTTCTTCTTCCCAAATTTGCCTTGGACTCACTGATGTGATTTTCCAAGTGTCAGCTCTGCTCTTCATGTCTCCAATATAAATTTTAATTATCCTACTCAATGTATCATGGCACAGAAATTCACCTCTGTCTTATCCTTCTCCTACTGGCACTGTTTTCCTTTCATTTCGCCTTTCCTCTTTTAATATTCTGTGACTATTCCAGAGAAGCTGCATCTTCATGGCATCTTACTATTAATGCCTAAATAGTTTTGCTTTCTTCTAATTCCTCATACAAATCATTTTCATGATACACTGCTGACTCTGAGTTTTCAGAATAATGTTTCATGTGCCTTGATGTAGAAGAGCGTTTTATGGACCCTATTCAAGTCTTGTTGTTGTTGATTTTTCTGTTGGTTCATCCAGAAATCAGGAGGTATCTGTGCTGACTCATTCACTCTTTACCAGTGAACAGCAAATGGGCCCTACCCATCAACCTATTCTCCACACACTCAGGGGCTGGTTT
This sequence comes from Pongo pygmaeus, assembly GCF_028885625.2. Taxonomy (NCBI): domain Eukaryota; kingdom Metazoa; phylum Chordata; class Mammalia; order Primates; family Hominidae; genus Pongo; species Pongo pygmaeus. The sequence goes on along the minus strand of NC_072378.2, from coordinate 8,578,107 downwards.
GTATGCCCCTATTGAATCAAGAGGGTCCAATTACCACTTTCCAGTAGACTTTTTCTGGGTCTTTCTAAACTTCACATGTATTGTCAGACCTTTTGTACTATGGGTGGATGAAGGGCATAGAAAGCCATAATTGTCAGTACAAAATGTCACCCACAAAATTCATCCTAGATTTCCTTGTAGAAACAGTATCACCCATAGTATAATATGCTGCTACCAATTCTCCAGCCCCAAGGCCACCTTGCACCTGGTTGTTTCGTGAGGCTCAGCATTTCTGACTAGAGGAGACACAAGACAGGAGGCCAATACTGTGTCTCAAGGAGTGATGGTTCTGCAGGACTATTGTCTCAACAACGAAGACGTAGACACTGCAAGAAAGCAGATCTCCCCAGTTATTTTTATTACAGTTAGAGCATGGTTCCCTTTTCAGTTTAGTTCCATCATCCTTATGGTTATTAGAACATTCTTCCAGATTCTGAAATTGGATTAATGCTAGTGTTGTTTATTTTTATTTGCTTGTATATTTGCTTGTTTTTATTTTGTTTATATTTTGGTATGGCAATTTTGATCTTTCCATACTTTTATAGGAACTTGCAAAGGTTTACACCAGCATCTGTTAGCTACACGCTATTTTAAACCTCAAAAACATAAAATTTTGATTTGAAAGTCCATTTATACAGGTAGACACATACAGAATTATTTCATTGACCATTGTGATTACACAAAGGCAGCTAACTCTAAGCTACCATATTAAACTAGTTATGGTTGTGTGAACAGAGGTCAGGCCAAAAGCCATCCAAATGCATATCCAAGTGCAGAATGCACCTTGTTGTTCAATGATCAGTCACACCCACTATGTTTATGGCTTTTGATTAAAGTAATAAAAATATTTTCTCCCTAAGTTTTTATCTTTATCTGGTTTTGAAGAGACCCCCTAGGTCACTTCATACCATGCAGTAACCACTTTAACATTGTGCCAGTTCTGAAAGATTAAGAATCAAAGATAATCTGGTGAACCTTTCCCACAAGCAAATACATACAGACACACACACACACAACTGCACACAAGCATACATGGGCACACATGCATACATGGTCACACATAAACACAATTAGTTGGGAAAACAAGTTAAAGAGTTCATCGCAGACTAACCAACCCAGGGCAGAGTTTTCAACACATTCAACCTGTTGCAAAACTTGATCTATTAGGACGCCCCCCACCCACCCAGAAATAAATGAAAGAACGCTTTTCTGGAGAATTATTAATATATGTTGCATCAATTTTTGCCATAAGTAAAGTTTAACAATATTGAGTCACACCAAAAAATTTTGTCATTATGAGTAAGTACCTTTCAACTTTTAAAAAACATGCACAAATTAAAACTAAAAAAACACAGCATATCTTTATATTACATGAGAAGCACAAAGAGTATATAATACCATAAATAATTTTTTCTATCCAAGTTCGCATCGTTATTCTGAAACCCATTTAGAAAACAATAGAATAGGGTATCATGGGAATAAGGGATCATTTTCCATGAGACTTTAACGTGTGATTACTTAGTTACATAATTAAAAGCATGACAGTACCACAGTGCCAGGTTCTATTGCCAGGAGATTATATCAAAATAATACAGTCTATTTCACATCCTGTTTTTTTTTTCATTTTCCAATACTGAACAAAATTGTATGTCAAGTCATCAGGTAATATTTATAACATAACCAATTTTAGTGATCAGCAAAGAGATGCCAGACTCTCACATAATGCTGCACAATAATATTCACCCGCATTTACAAATGTTACTGTCTCTTCACCTTCATTTCTTTTTTGTTTGACTTTGTAGCACTAAAGGTCAGGAAGTGGATAGAATCATATGGACAAAAATGAGAAGAATGTCAAAATAATAGATGCAAAACTTTTTTAAAGAGTTTTTGTTATTCTTAAGGTTTCTATGGTTATATACAAACCACATAAAAGATAGAATAAATGTATGCCCAGTGCTGGACCTCATGGATAGGAGACTATATCATAAACAAACACAGTGACCTTTTCAAGCATAAGAGTACCCAGCACAGTACCTAGTACATCATCAGCACTGAAAAATATTATTAAACAAACATTAATTGGGCAATTACTTTTCTTCTAGAAGCTTCTATTCAATAGGAAAACTTGACTAATTGTCCAAATAGACTCTTTCTAAAATCCTTTCTGTAAGTGTGTTTTCTTTCTGGCCAAGACCCCTAATTTTTTGAATGAGACAAACCAGATTGTCTAACATCATAGACACTTCTATTTTGTATTAGTGTCCCAGCATCTGCATTAATAAAGCCATATTATCTGCCTGTAGCCCTGCATTTTTGCTGTAGAAAGCCATGGCAATCCCATTTAAAATCTTTTAACCTATTCACTTCATGGTAGCAGCAGTAAGCAGAGCCTTCTGGGCTTTGTAACATAATAGCGCCCCTTTATCACGCTGAATGGTTTATTAGAACCTGCTTGTACTGATGATTTAGTTTTACCATGGTGAGGCCACCACTCCAGGGCTTTCCACTCTGTTTGGGGACTTTTCTGTCATTTTAATGTTTAGGGGTTTGTTTGTTTTCTTGTGAAATGGGCTTTCATTTAATTTTAGCATTATTTACATTATTTATTATCAGGAGACAAATTGAAGACTTGGGGGTTGAGAACAGTGCACTGTACCGCAGAATCCCTCTGAAATCTGTAGTGTACCAATATCACCGAGAATATTCTGACTCTCAAAAGTCAACACACAGACTCTTGTTTCAGTTACAGAACCAAATAGAAAAATAATTCCTAACCATCTTCAAAAGTTGAATTTTGCAAACCCAACTGCTCTGTTATACTTAATGGAGTTTCACATCCTGACTAATTTCCTTTGTCTTTTTTTATTCTCCAGTTTCCGGGTATGCTAAGGGCAAAAAACATAAGCTAGGACCTGAGGTCCTAATACCAAATACTGAGTAAAGTTAAACCCCTTGCTTCTTCTTTTTTTTTTTTTTTTTCATTCTATCTTTTAACTCTATTTGCAGGCATGAAATTCTGCCTTTAATTTCATTATAAACCCTGCCTAGTTCCTCTGCACCATACTTCCATCTCCCCATTCAAGGAGGGACCATGAATTGAACCTCAGCCCACAAGATACCAGTGGGCTCAGCACCCTTTTGAGGTTAGCTCTCTCCAGCCTGTTTTGTAAACCTACCAATTGGGTTGGACTGGTCTTGGCTTTCCCTTCCCCCCTGTCTGAAATGGGCTTTAATTATCAATACATTTCCCTCTTCACCCTCCCAAGACCTGAGATTTAATGACAAATCTAATGACAGTAAAAGTAGAATTGAAAAAATCATGCTAATTTTTCAAAAAAATATAATTTTCATAAACTAAACATAACATCACTGTGAAAAAGTATGGTATTGCTAAATTTATGCTATTTTAGAGATGGAAGAACATAATGTTCTAAATTAAATTTGGTAGATAAGGATTGATTGGCAGATCTCAGCTTCCATTTAACCACAGCATGAGGAATACCTTTGTTTTTTTCAGGCCACTTCTCAAATCATCAGACAACGAGAAAGCACTTTTTAAAATAATAATTTAAGGGCTAGTCAGAATAACTAACAAAAACCTTGTCATTTTTAAGTCAATCAACAAAACCCAAAGCCTAAAATTATTCCTACCTCCATTCTTAATATCAGCAATGAGGTGAGAGATTTAATTAGGAGTAAAATGATCAAGAAAACATGGGAAAAAACTAAATACCTACAAAACTTTTTCTTTAGTAACTTTGCTATGGATTAGGCCTTCAACTGCCACTGAAAAGGTGAAATTATTTATATATCTGGCCTTGCAGATCACAATATTCCACTACATTTGCTGTGTAAACCAGCAAAGAACAAAGACAATCAATGAGGGTGGATTCTTCCAAATTTCGGCAGCCTGCAATGCTAAGATACCCTTCCCGGTGACACATCCAAATGAACTCCATCCAGAATCAAACCTTTGCATTTGTCGACCTTTGGTGGAGGGGGAAAAAAAGGCTAATGGATAAATTCCATGACTACTTTCTTTCTGGTATGCAAATTTTCTTTGGCAAGTTCTGCATAACAGAAATCTCATTGAATTTAATGAAATCGAGGCAACAGCCAAAAGTTAATACCATTTAGGTACCAAATGTGTCAATCACCATTATTGTTTGATTGACTTCAAAAAGAAACCCACAAAACATCTCTGATCTCTTGTTCAGTTTCTGGGGATTTCAGAAGAAATTCAGTTAGTAACTTAACATAATTCATTTCTAGTTACTTCTTTTTTTTTTTTTTTCCAGAGCTGGAAAATACTATAGTCATTGGCATTTGAACTGTTCCACAAATGATTTTTTTCTCCCAATATGGACTGATTACAGTCTGAAGCTTCATGCATTCTTTTAATAAATTAGTTATTTGATAAAACAATAGAGTCAAAAAACTGATTCACCAAAGTCCATGATCACCTCATTTGCAACCATAAGCCCACAAAGAATAAATAGCATCCAGTGTGACAATCCAAACATAAGGCTGAAGTTATCTTTTTGTTCATCATTCACTAAAGTTTGACCTGAAACATGAGTCAAAAGTAACTGCCTGAAACAACAGAAGCACTCCTGCTTTCTCCTGTATAGCTTCCAATTTGTCTTTGATCTGAGTTTTAAAAACAGAATAAAACAGTACTGATTTTTAGGAAAAATATAACCAGATCTCACTTCCTTATAAAATAGATCCTTGCAAATTCTATAATGTTGCGTGAATGAGCTTTCTTACTAGAGACAGCACTGACTTATGGCATTAAATAATCTTGAGACAAGTCCTACAATGGTTTCAGTGCAAAGCTTAAGAAGACTTCCACCACTTCACTCAATATCACCTGAGTATTAGAGAGTTCTGTAATTATAAGTAACAAAATGGGTCAATTTGGCTTTCTCTGATTAGTTTTCTTTCTAATACTCTCTATCCTTAGCATCTAGCAGGATGCCTAGCTTGCAACTGGTATTTAGCAAGTATTTGATCAATGAATAGCATTTAAAATGAATGAGTCAATAAACATCTTAGTAAGCCATGTTAATTATTAAGTGATGGACAGATTTTTCAAAATTCATATCCATAAAAAGAAGTCCCTACAAATGTAGAGGATATACTCTCTATATTTAATATAGGAGTGGGTAACTGAAATTAAGTAGCACATGAAAATGAAATCTCCTAAGCAGCAATGTAACCATGTATATCAGGGTTTCTGATTCAGGTTTTTAAGTTCTCCTATTTAGTAAAATGTTTAAGTTTAATTTTTTATCTTTTTTTAAAGCACTCTTAAGTTTCATGGACCAAGTGCTAGTTATTCATTTTAATACTTTTTTCTACAGCTTCCAGAAGGATAAAAAAGGAAGAAGCAAAAAGCCACTTACACCTCGGCTTCCAAAACATGATGTCACTATAATGAAGACAAGCAGCAGGACCACAGAGAGACGCCTTCATGCAGCCTTCAAGTATCCACAGAAAATTATCATTATCTCCCCCACCACACACACACACCACCCAAAACAAAAAACAAAAAACAAACAAACAAAAACCATCTGCAAGATTTTTCAACCTTATCCTAGAGAGAGCCAAAACAAACTGTATTTTCTGGTAAGAAGAAAATTGGTGTTCAAAACCACAGAGAGCATAGATACAAATTACAAATTATAGTTCTGAATATTCATACCTGTATTCATTAGATTTCATTGCCTTAGTTATTGGCCAAGTTGTTATGAGTATAGATATGAATCAAAGATAAGAGTATTGATTTTGGAAACCAACCCTTCATCTTACCCTTAGTGCCACCATTTTATAGTTGTGTGATTCTTAAGAATACCAAACAAGTATCTGGTAAATATAAAATTTATACACTTTCTGCATATATATATGTGTGTGTATGTTGCTTTGAGTAACTTAAAAATCATAGATTTTTCTAAAATCTGAAATGTTATTATTGTATTATTCATAATTTCAAAGCAGAGAATATGCAGAGAAAAAGGTAAGTCTGATGGTAAAAAACAAATTATCTAAATGTTGAGGCTATTCATAAAATGGAATTTTATCTTATTATTGAGAATATAGTATAACATTTAAAATACTTAAATAAGCTATACGGACTTTCCAGATATTTTATTTATACCTAAACTAACATGCTGTGATTAATTCTGAGCACCTATAACATAATCTTAAACTCTAATGTGACAAGACAGAAAAATGAAGAACTTTTTTTAACCCAGACTTTCATAATTTAAAATGTAACCTTTTGGTTTACATGATGCCTGCAAGCAGTGACATAGATGTTGACAGCATTAATATCACTATTTCTGTCACTAAAATCTATAGCAAATACATTAGCAGCCACAAACGGAGGTGGTTTTTCAGAGAGCTTGCTAATTGCATTGCAGCTGTGAACTTAGTTTTGCAGTGTTCATACAGAAAAACACAGAGCTGAGAAGGAAACACAAACCTTAAGAAGACTGTAAACAGGTTGATAGCTACTTTTGAGGCCGTGTATTTGTATTTAGATTATATATTATGTTCACATTATTGATACTGCAGACTGATGTTTCCCAAATCTTGATCAAAGATATAAAGACTATCTATTAGTTTGAGACAGAACAATTTACCAAATGCCCTAAATTAAAGGTAGGAATTTAATTGAGTACAAGAGCAGATCTACATTAGACTCTAGGATGAACTCAATTCTTACTCTTCTTTAATTTGGCTATATCTACCTTCAGCCTCCCAATGCCCTCCAGGGCAAAGAAATCTCCTGTGTTCAAAGCACAAGTCCTTCAGTTCCTGGTGATAACCATAGAGAATGTAGTCAAAGATGACCTATCAGAGAGGAGTAAAGCTGGGTTTCCAAAATAAGCAACCTTATCTGTGTAGCCTACACTTTTAAATGCCACATAGCAGGTTTGCCCTTCCATCAAAAGGCAAATTTATCCACCAGATATTCCTGGACAATGGAGGAAATGTGATTTTCAATTCTGAGCAATTAGTAATTTTTAAAAGCCATCACTCTGTTTCTATCATAAAGAATACAATTTATTATCATATCTCTGTACCCCAATTTTGCTGTTTTCTTTAAAAACAAAAAAGAATTAACAGCTAAAAATCACTTTCCTTATTCCATCTGCTGAAAATCCCAGATCTTTAAGACTGGAAAGAAGTTTTTCAATTGCTGCTTTCTTTCTCATTTTGTATATGGAAAAACATAGTTAGAGAGACGATGAGTATGATGAGGTCCCCTTCCAAAGTCATAGCCTGGTTGGAGGCCCCAAACCCCTGGCTCCCTGACCCTGCTCATTCCACTGCCTGTCTCAGCAGAGCGCCCCAAGGATGTACATTTCTTAAAAGCCAATGCTCCTCACACACCTTCAGAGAAAACATAAAGAGGGTATTCATTCATTAGATTTCATTGCCTTAGTTATTATCCAATTTGTAAAAGGATAAAGACATTTTTGTTTAAAGCATCATGATATATCATTGGGCAATGGTCATAAATTCAATATTCTTCTAAGAATTAATCAAAGAATAGAAAAGGACAGGTATACCTTTATTTGATAGCACTGCCATACCGTTAAAAGAAAAAAATACTTTCCAAATAAAACAAGTTATTGGCAGTAAAATGCGGGGTTTCCCCACCAATTTTAACATCAAATAATCATATCAGGAAGCCCCAACTGCCAGTGTCAAGAGGACAAAGGGATTCGTGAATGGCATGTTGTTAGATCAGCCTTCTTCAATGGGTCCCTCCTTTTCCTTTTATTCTCTGTTCTTTGTGATTGCCTAAGCAACAAAACAGAATCTTAATTTTATGATTGACTTTATTTATGACTTTGTGATTAACTTGATTCATGTGGAACTTAAAGATGGAAGCATATCACCTAACCTATAAGAAATCATTCATGGTTCATAAGTTATTTAACTAATGCTTATTCTAAATCCTCACATATCATGATTTGCGCTAAAGTGATAACCAAGAAGATAAGATAAAAGAAAACGACTCAGGAATAATTGGACATTTTATATTTGAGATTTAAAATTTAACAAAACAATCTAGACTTTGTTCTTACCAATGAAGTTTCATATAGTTGAAACAAATAAAATCAGAGTTTACTAAACACAGTACTTTATTCATCTTATGTCAATTTTGAAACAAAGGGACAGGGTACTTGAAATTATATTGTTTTGAAAAAAAGGGGGTCCATTTTATTCTGACTCAAAATACATTATAAAAATTGACATAAAAATAACAAATTGCCAAAAATGATGAAACTTAATTCCTCAGAAGTAATAATTGAATTTTAGTTGACCTGTGTGTTTCATAAATATCAATTAAAATATTTTATTGTATTACATTTTTGCAGTTGACCTTCAATCTATGTAAATTCATTACAACTCTACATATTGGATTTTATTTCACAGCAATTTGTGCCATAAAGATTATAAAATCAAACTGCGAGAGAATGAGAGTCAGAAGGAACGTGATAGATATTTTGGTTTAAGGGCAAAGGCATGAGTTTGAATCTCACACAGACTCTCATCTTGCTTAAGATACATGATCTTACACAAGCTGTTTCACTGCTTTGGGCTTTGACTTCCTTTTCTATATAGAGGTGGGTAAAAAATACCCACCTCATGTGCTTATTTTAGTAAAAATTAAAGGGTCACAGGGTTGCTGTTCAACAGTGGCATTCTTATTATTACCTAATTTATCTTCACCCCCTTTCTTTGAAATGTGAAAATCCATCCAAGAGCCAGGGTCATTCATGTTGTCAGGTACCACCCCTGTCGCTTTGTTTGTTTCAAATGTGCCCTTTTCCCAGGCCTTATGCTCATGCTGTAGGGATAAAGAGGGGAAAAATATTTTAATATTGAAAACTGATTTGATTCCTACTCTCAATAGCTGAATACCTAAAAGGGAGGACCAAGGGTCCCCAGGGAACAGCAGTAAGCATCTGTAGTAACATGAGATATAAAATAACTCTACACACTGCTGCTGCTTATTTCATATGTCATAACTCAAACCTCCCACTCTGAAGTATTTATCAGTATGGATTATTGTCACTACAACAGGGCAGAAAACGGGTGGGTTGGGAGAGATGGAGTAGAGAACAAAGCCAGAGTTTAATTATAGCCACACTGGGATGGTGTCTCGGTCAGTCCAGAATGCTATAACAGAACACCACAGACTGGGTGGCTTCAACACGTAAATTTATTTCCCACAGTACTGGAGGCTGGGAGGTCTGAGTTCAGGGTGCCAGCATGATTGAGGAGTTCTGGTAACCCTTCCTTGGTTCATGGATAGCTGTCTTCTTACTGTGCCCTCACATGGCAGAGAAAGGGAGACCATCTTTCGTGTCTTTTTAAAGGACACTAATCCCATTCATGAGGCTTCCACTCTCAAAATCTAAGGCCCAGTCTCCAAATACCATCACGTTGGAAATTAAGTCTTCAACATAAGAATTTAGGGGGGATGTGGGAACACAAGCATTCTGTCCATAGCAGATGGAGTAGGGAGACTTTGTAGGCTGGCAGGATTCCAGGTTACATGCAAGCTGTTAGCGTCAGCCCCTCTCACTCCCCTTACCTGACCATTCTCCTGATGTCTTCATTTATCTTCCTGTAGTTCCCCCAGGTGCCGCCTTAGAGGAAGGGCTATGCTGTTTTCCGCTGCCTCGGTCTGCCCTATCTATTCCTCTAGAAAACTTGCTTTCCTTCCCTGCTGTTTAGTTAGATAGTATGAGGAAAGTGCCTGCTTCATTCCCATGGAGGTAAGTGACTAATTACCCTTTATCTTCTGCGGCGCATTTGCTTGAAAATCCAAATAAATCTCAAATGGATCACATCCCAAGCAATGTGAACAACATTTTCAGGTGGTGTCTGGTCACTCCTTTGAAAAATTGGGAGTACAAGGAATCCAGACGAGCTAACTTTGCACATAAAACGTGATTGCATCAGCATCTCCAAACGGGAAGCTCGCTTACAGCCTAACACCCAGGGGAAGGCTGGTCTCTTTATTTACAAAACTCCTAGGGCTCATGGGATTTACTTTCTTTTAGCTCATTAAAGCTTTTCTTTCTAAAAACAGTCCTTCCAGCTTTCATTTCTCTGCTGGTAGCTCTTTAAGGACTCCACTCTCCCTTCTGATTTCTGCTCCTTGGACATGGATTCCCCAATGTTGTACTGATTCATCCACGACCAGGGCTCCCTTCCTGACAGCTGGCCTGTGCTTTGTTATGGGAGTTCCCCAACCTAGAGCTGGCTCACTTCATCGTTGTTAATTTACAGTGTCACAGGTGTATTTCCGAGCAATTTAATAAGTGTAATTGAATCCATTATATACCAAACAAGTTGTTTCACAAAATTCTATTCATTGGGTTGCCTTCTACTGAGGAACACCAGTAATTACTCTCATGATGTAGAAAACTTAATAATCCAGGCATCCCTGAAGAAACAGAAAAATCATCTTGAACACACGTATCTCTTCAAATTACTACAGTGATCATTGGCTGGAAGCCAATGATAAAGAATGTTTTAAAAGAGCTAGAACTTTTCATACGATAAATGAATATTTAAGATTTTTCTGTTTTTTTTTATTTTTTTTTTTAGGGAGGGACTCTATCACATAACATGCCTTATCTATATTTAGAAAATGAGAACCAGATCATTATACACATCCACTTACTTCAGGAGCACTGCTATGCCTCAGCCATTTGAAGGGTTTGCTTATTTATCTTGCAGGGGAAGAGTAAGAGCTTTATGGCTATCTAAAGATGCTGCTAATGTAGGATAAAATGCCTTTTCATGAATGTTTTTGAGGTTTAATGTTAATGCACTGTATTATTACTCCATAGAAGGGAAATGAAATGTAGTACAGAAAACTAAATGCACGCGATGCATCAAATCAAGGCTAAAGAAGAACTGTGTTTCATGGAGAAAAGTTGTCACTGAGATGGCAACTTGCATGTGTTTGTTGAAATAGATAGACAGATTGCTTAAATAGTGTGGATTGCTTAGGATGCATGATCATTGTGGGCTGCTTCTGGAAAATGTGTGTCCTTTCAATAAGTCAAAAACATTTTTGCTGACTAATGTTAGAAGATGCTAAATTTATCAGACTGGTTTATTCATTGAAGAAATGTCAGAGTTTCACATGAGTTGCTCTACACTGAGATGAACTAGTTTTAAGGTGAAATCTCTAACACATCTGCTATTTAATCATAAACTTATGACTAAGATGAAAGGTAGCTGGAAGCAATAGAAAGAAGACTGGATATGGTATCAGAAATAGTCCTTGGTCCAGTTTTTACTACTAATGAGCTCTGCTAGCTGGACCTAAACTAAACACACTTTTTAGTTTTTTAAACTAGTACATTTAAACTGTATTTTATACACACATACTCCACAGGCTCCAGTTATATTGATCAAGACCTAAATTAAGAAGAAAGAGAAAAATAAAAGCTCCAAATTCTTGACCTTCCCAAAGGGAGCATTAAAAGCCATAATTTTGTTCCTCTCCTTCATAGTTACATAAAATTTTAGGCTTCTCTTAAAATTTTAGCCTTCTCTTGAAAAAGATTGAAATAGCAACTGGTAGAATGAAAAAGAGAGTGGCTACACTTCCACCTGTAAAAATAAATAAATAAAAGGCAAGAGTATTACATATTTTAAAAAGTATAAATGAGGATGACAAAAGAATAACAGAAGAATAAAAGTAAAGGGTCTAAATTTCCCCTTTATAATATAGGCAAAGACTCTCAGAAACAATTGAAAATAATAATCTGTTATTTCTTACACAAAATATCGCAAAAATAATGTATCACAAGAAAATATCATACACAAGGCTCTAGAATGTAGTTCCCCCCATCAAAGAAAAACCCAGAGTACAAATATTGATGTCAGTATTATTTGTAATAATGACTACATTGTCTGTAAGCTCTACAAAATGGGGACAGTGAATTTTGTTCATAGGCTCCTAAAAGCATTTGGAACGTAATCAAACTTAAAGAAATACTTGTTGAGTGAATAAATCAGCTAATTAATCATTGTTTTGTTAAGACAAATATGAAATTGAGTAGAGGGCAATTTTACATTGATCTAGTTTATAATCAATAGGAAATTTATAACAGTATTCAACTTTTATGCCCTGAATATTCTCAAAATGTCTTAATTTCAAAATGTCAAATAATGGAAATGCAGTCTTAGGTGTGCTCAAGTAACATTAAGAAATTGTATGGCTAAAAATATGGAAGCAACCTAGGTGACCACTGATGGATGAATGAAGAAAATATGGTACACATGGAATACTATTCAGCCTTAAAAACGTGAAAGAAATCTATCATTTGCAACAACATGGATACACTTTGAGGATATTATGCTAAGTGAAATAAGTTGGTCACAGAAAGGCAAATACTGCATGGTTACACTAATATGAGGTACCTAGAGGAATCAGACTCATAAAGGCAGAAAGTAAGATAGTGGTTATCAGCAGTAGGAGAGCTACAAAGTTGGGGAGATGTTGGTCAAAGGACACAAAGTGTTATTTAGACAGGAAGAAGAAGTTCAAAAGTTCTATTGTGCAATATGGCAAGTAGAGTTAATAACAATGTATTATATACTTGAAATTGCTGAGAGTAGATTTTAAGTGTACACACACACACAGATACATATGTGAGGGAATGCAAATATTAATCAGCTTCATTTAGCCATTCCACAATGCATACATAGGTAAAAACATCATGTTGTATACACTAATTATACACATTTTTTATTTGTCAATTTAAAAGAATAATAACGAAAGAAATTACACAGCTAAATCAAAGGATGCACATGTCAGAGTAACTGGAAAGACAGCACATGAATGCCCACACAAGAGTCCTGTTACGTACAACCCCACTCACAATCACCTCTTTTTTCATTCTCTACACACCAGGCTCACTGCCCAGCTAATAGCCCCATTAAGCAAACCCAGGTTCTCCTATATTTCAACCTCTGTTTAGATACATTGCCTCACACTATTAATAAGTATCATCAGCCTTTCTAGCTTTGCCAATGCCTCAATTCCCTTTCCCCCTTTCTGCACATCACTCCAACAATCACTGGTCGACTTTATTGAACCTGCCTCATGGGCAGGATCCATATGGAGCAAATTTGTGAAGAGCTGCATTCCTCTGCTAAGCAGTTTGTAAAGCATTCTAGCTGAAACAGGGAAGCAGATAATTGTTTTCACCAACATCCATTCCCTCGAAACTATCCCACTAAAATTAAAGCAAGGTCATTGGCAGGCTGGGGACCAGAATAATGAGAGATTATTGACAAAGAAACTAGTTACGAAAATGCTGAGAAAATCCAGGCAATACATAGAGAACTTGGAATAGCACGATCAGTAAGAATAAATTGGAGAAGTTGTGTTGGAAACACATTTGTGATTTAACAGGATGAGGTGGCTAACAAATAAGGTATGGAGTTAAGGATGACTTCAAAGTGAATAGTTTGCAAGATTCAGGGGATCATGATGCCATTCATACATAGACGGAATCATTTTAGAAAGAAAGGACATCTCTGAGGGGAAGGTAATGGCTTTCATTCTGGACATCCTAATTTTGATGAACCCATGGGGCATCCAAGATGAGAAATCTAGTAGGCAGTTAAGAGGAATTTGGTCTAAATAATGTAGCTAATCTGGTAACAGGCTGTTTTGACTAAGTACCACCTATAGGGAAGAAGTAATCATTGGAACAGTAAGAAATTACTAGATTTTATGGTGGATTAGATCAAGAAGAGGGATAAATAGCTCTTTGGCACAACTGTACATCTTACTGCCTATTTTGGGTCATCAATAGAAATAGATTAGGACAGATTGCACCTATGGACATGGTGCAATATTTAAAGGTAAGCCATGCTGTAAAGAAATTAATATAATGTTCAGTATCTTTAAAAATATTAGTTGTAAGTTACATAAACCAAAATAGCAATGCTAACATTGTAAAAGTAAATTTAGTTAAATTATTAATGATTCAAACTTACATCTCCCCACTTCTTAAATCCCACAAGATTCCTGTTGTATGTAAGCAACACTTTCCTCAAACCAAGAGCCTTTTAGGAGCCTTCTATCATATCCATCTGGCACCAGGGTAGCAACGTTATGGATCATTGAGACAGGTTGGCTAGAAAGGTAGATCACTTTTGTCAAGGAAGAAAATTTAAAGAGTCAAAGGATCATAACTCTTATCCTCTACAGTAAAAATGGCATTGTTGATGATTTAAGAACTTTGGATGGTGCTATTCAGCTCAGATAATTATAAAGAATACCCCATTGTGGAATATTATTCCATAGGTCTGTAAATTTTCTGTCACTTTTCCTATTTCAGCTCATCTTACACATCAAACAACTCACCCTGTCTATAAAATGGAAGATATGCCGTATAACAGTTATATCAAAAAAGATCTTTTATGTGTAATCACTTCATAAAGTGCTGTTCGAACATAAGGTATTAGTAGTTATTTTAGCCTATCACATGAATAGTGCATCCAGACTCCAAGATTTAGAGATTTAGAATCAAGCTCCTTTTTCTTTTCTTTTTTCTTTTCTTTTTCTTTTTTTTTTTTTTTTTTTTTGCCAAGCTCTTGGAAACAGTACCCTTGATTCTAAAATAGAAAAATAACAGTACAGAATTATGATCATTGCTCTAGACTTACTGAATTTAATTCTTGGTTCAAATAACAATGATAATAATAAAACCAACTTTAAACTCAGCACTTTTTTCTATGCATTGTCAACTCCTTTTGAATTTCATCTTTGACCCTGAAGTACAGATTCGATTCTTTCTTCAGAATGTTTACATTTATTTCACCTTTCAAATTACCTCCTTTTTCCTTGGTCTCTGAGTTTCAGAGGTATCTGACGCATAATTTATGCCCTAGAGACAAAAACATTGGCTGCCAAGATGCATAAAACTAGTGGCCCAGTTGTGAGGATGAATTAAGAATGGACATCATTTTATTTCATTTTAATTAGTTTTGTTTAATTCTAGTTTCAGTTTTGATGATATTTTGCCAGCCTTTCCAATTTTTTTCTTTGATAACAACATAATTCAGGGAGAAAGTACAAATTTGCCACAGGTTGAACACTTAATTTGTGTTCCTTAAAAAATAATGCTGTGCTTAGTTTATTGCCAGGAAACTTCTTGCTTGATGTTTTGGTCTGTTTTGTTTTTAATGTTTTAAACAAAGAATCTTCTCGCCTTTACTTCAGAATTTCTTCCAAAGATACACATGCATTTCTAGGAAGAGGAAACAAAGAGTTGTAAGACATCTATCATCGTAAAAAATTAATCACTTGACTCATTCCCTGTCCTGCTTGTTTCCGTTAGTGTTTTCAGCTTCCCAAGACCATACTGTTCTACATCTGTATGTAAGAGCTCTGGTGTATCTAGAATTTGTAAGCTGTCCAGCAAAAATGAAAGGGGGTCTCTCCATTCACTTTTCAATGATTAAAAAAAAGAGAGAAAACAATCAATTTGATATAACTCTTTTACTCTAATCTTATTCTCTGCCTTGTGTTAATTTCCAGCAAGGCCCTAAACAATCGATCTTTAGCAAGTGAATACATTGTTCCCTAAATGGTTTCAGTTACACAGGTTAGCTCTGTTGGGGGTTGCACTCACTGTGATGTTCTAAGGAGACTACATGGTTTCAGAGAAGATAAAATATTCGGTAGCAGTGAAACAGGTCGAATATAATCCTACGTAATATTCTGGTGCTGTGTTGTGGATTTGCAATAGGTGAATTCAGACAAACTGGAAGTACAGTTCCCAGAATTCCTTTATCTGCAGAGTTCTGGGTTCGGGATGGAGCATAAGAGAATTTGCACAAGATTTGAAAGGTAAAAGTGAAGTAGCAGCCATACTCTTTGCATGCTATAAAGGTCCACAAGGGCGCCAGGCTGTGCTTCAGACAGCACACATGGTTGTCGCAGTGCCAGCTCAACTGGTTGGCTGGGGTAGAAGCCTAGTGCCGCTCCTCAGCAACTTCTCACTCCCTTCCTTCAGCTTATCCCACCCATGGCAGCAGCGGATTTAGCTCCATGAGGAAAGGCTCCAGTTTCTCCAGCAAATCGATTCCATAATCAAAGATGGAGGCTAACAGGTGGTAAGAGGAGCTAATGGGTCCCAGTTGGTCCTTGTGGGAACCAGCTCAGCCTCAAGAGTTCCAGATTGTTTGAACCCCTCTCTATTTCACACCCTCTTTTCTCCCAACTGCCTGCCCCGTGGACTTAAGGCTCCAGCACCAGATAGTGAAGGAACAGCCCCACATGGACTGCTTCACTTGTCTCAGTCCACCTTCACGCATCTCAGTCCGCTTAGGCTCCTATAAAAAATAACACAGACTGGGTGGCTTAAACAACACTTACTGGATCACAGTTCTGGAGGTTGAAATGTCCATGATCAGAGTTCCTGCATGGTCTGGTTCTCGTGAGGACTCTTCCTGGCTTGCAGATTGGGGCCTTGCTGTATCCTCACATGGCATTAAGAGAGTTCTTGTCTCTTCATTCCCTTGTAAAGGCTCCAATGCCATCATGAGTTCCACCCCCATGACCTCATTCAAGCCCAGTTACCTCCCAAAGGCCCCACCTCCAAATACCACCACACTGGAGATTAGGGTTTCAACATATTGATTTGTGAACTGCAAACATTCAGTGTATAGCAACCAGCTCCCACTTGTAGTGGACCTGCTTTTCTGACCCAGGCTCTAAATGCTGCACACTGAAATTGCCTTCTTCATGACGCTTCTTACGTGCTGTTTACTTCACTCTTTCCCATATCTCTACCTCTCAGAATCTGATCTAAACTTACATGAAAAACTCAAAGCCTATCTTTTGCATGAAGCCTTCCCTGATATTTATGGTAAAAATTAACCACTTTCTCCTGCATGTCCCTAAGCACTTTAGTTATATCTCTCTTTGTGCACTTAATGCATCCTGCCTTGTATGGCAGTTCTGTGTATCTCTGTCTCCCCTTGTAAATTTCTTGAGGGCAGAAATGATGTCTCACTCATCTTTGTATCCCCAAAAGCAACTATCACAGTGCCCCATGCAGAACTGGAGTTCAATAAATGTCTGTTGACTTGAAGTCTGGTGCAGCTTGCTTTATCCTCTGGCACTGCATGGGTTGTCACCATGACTGTATCTAAAGGACAACTTTACCCTTCTGGGCTCTCTGCTCTTGTTTTATCTATTTTTATGATGTGTTTATACATAGTCCCTGCTTTATGCCAGAAGCCAAGCACTTTGGTGATACATTTTCAGTCAGGTTAAATGTTTGGCATTTTTTTTCAAGTGGAAAGGCCCTCACCGGATGTATTAAGAGTCTTCTTTTGGAACCTTATCATGAAAATAAATGGAGCAAATAACTGCATACAATAAGGCACTGCATAGTTAATGTAGCAAAGTATCCTGCACACAGCAAGCTCGTAGGAAACATAGGTTGAATGATGGAGGAAATAAATTGATGAATTTACTAATGAATGAAGAGCCTAACCAAGGGACAAAGCCATCAGGTATATTTATAGTACTGCCATTTTTAATGACATGATTTGAGACTCTTCCAAAGAAACATAGATAACTACCTACCTTCATGTAGTCCTACCAACAGGCACAGGATTTCTCTCCTCCAAATTGCAGTAGTTCATCATTCTTGCTTAGAGTTTGCTATAAGCTATAGTTTATAATGAACTATAATTTATGGTTTATACAAGATAGGTCTTATCTACATTTCAAAAAATAGGGAACCACAACAATTCATGGAGCATAGTGTCAAAGGAAAGGAACTATTGTCAGAATAGATCTAGATCTATTTTTTTTGTCTGACATCTATGAAAGGGTGAATGCTAATGTATTAAATATTTTTCTAATATTGCTAAAAGAGAATTTTATAAAATTCTTTCAACTCCCATCTTGTATATGAGATTCTAGAAGTTGCTAAAAATTGTGCTAGAAAATGGGTACAGCTTGGTCTTGCAAGTTTTATGTTTCAAAACATTTTCCCCTCAAAGAAAGCTTTATTTCCAAGTCCTGAGGTGCCAGGTAAAAATCTAATGTAAAGTAAAAGTAATTATCTAATATCTCACTTAGTAAATCATCAGGATAAAACTTCTTTAGGAAAAAGCTAGCTCTTTTTGTTTGTGAGGAAAAAAGAAATAAAACAGACTCTGGGAAATTTTTCAAGTGATTTTAAAAAGCAAAACTTTTACTCTAATCATTTTCTTGTAAATAAATCTAAGAAAATAATAGTTTAGTTTAAAGTAAGTTTCCTGGTTCAATTTGCATCCACTTTTATGCACAACCTATCATGTTACCTCTCACAGTGTCTTTGGTTGCACTTTACGTATCTTAAGCTTATCCTGCTCAGTATAGTTATCTTCACAAAATTGCTTTGGTAACCCAGGAATTGCAACATTTCTGTTGCCTCATTATCTAACAATGTATCCAACCAATCAAAATTCAAGACGGTCAGAGAAGATCCTGCAAGTCATTCATCCAACAAATCTTCATTGAGCAGTAATGAAACATTTAGGACTGGTTTTCAATTTAGGACTGAGGACAGATGCACCCACATGAGTACAACACTTGTTACAGGTGCAACCATGGAACATCTCCACAGACACCAAGAGGTCAAGAAAGAAAATACAGAAAGGGTGGCTTCTTATACACCAATAACAGACAAACAGAGAGACAAATCATGAGTGAACTCCCATTCACAATTGCTTCAAAGAGAATAAAATACCTAGGAATCCAACTTACAAGGGATGTGAAGGATCTCTTCAAGGAGAACTACAAACCACTGCTCAATGAAATAAAAGAGGATACAAACAAATGGAAGAACATTCCATGCTCATGGGTAGGAAGAATCAATATCGTGAAAATGCCCATACTGCCCAAGGTAATTTATAGGTTCAATGCCATCCTCATCAAGCTACCAATGACTTTCTTCACAGAACTGGAAAAAACTACTTTAAAGTTCATATGGAACCAGAAAACGGCCCGCATTGCCAAGTCAGTCCTAAGCCAAAAGAACAAAGCTGGAGACATCACGCTACCTGACTTCAAACTATACTACAAGGCTACAATAACCAAAACAGCATGGTACTGGTACCAAAACAGAGATATAGACCAATGGAACAGAACAGAGCCCTCAGAAATAATGCCGTATATCTACAACTATCTGATCTTTGACAAACATGACAAAAACAAGCAATGGGGAAAGGATTCCCTATTTAATAAATGGTGCTGGGAAAACTGGCTAGCCATATGTAGAAAGCTGAAACTGTATCCCTTCCTTACACCTTATACAAAAATTAATTCAAGATGGATTAAAGACTTAAATGTTAGACCTAAAACCATAAAAACCCTAGAAGAAAACCTAGGCAATCCCATTCAGGACATAGGCATGGGCAAGGACTTCATGTCTAAAACACCAAAAGCAATGGCAACAAAAGCCAAAATTGACAAATGGGATCTAATTAAACTAAAGAGGCTCTGCACAGCAAAAGAAACTAGCATCAGAGTGAACAGGCAACCTACAAAATGGGAGAAAATTTTCGCAACCTACTCATCTGACAAACGGCTAATATCCAGAATCTACAATGAACTCATACAAATTTACAAGAAAAAAACAAACAACCCCATCAAAAAGTGGGTGAAGGATATAAACAGACACTTCTCAAAAGAAGACATTTATGCAGCCAAAAAACACATGAAAAAATGCTCATCATCACTGGCCATCAGAGAAATGCAAATCAAAACCACAATGAGATACCATCTCACACCAGTTAGAATGGCGATCATTAAAAAGTCAGGAAACAATAGGTGCTGGAGAGGATGTGGAGAAATAGGAACACTTTTACACTGTTGGTGTAAACTAATTCAACCACTGTGGAAGTCGGTGTGGCGACTCCTCAGGGATCTAGAACTAGAAATACTATTTGACCCAGCCCTCCCATTACTGGGTATATACCCAAAGGATTATAAATCATGCTGCTATAAAGACACATGCACACGTATGTTTATTGTGGCACTATTCACAATAGCAAAGACTTGGAACCAACCCAAATGTTCAACAATGATAGACTGGATTAAGAAAATGTGGCACATACACACCATGGAATACTATTGCAGCCATAAAAAAATGATGAGTTCATGTCCTTTGTAGGATGTAGTCCTGACATGAATGAAGCTGGAAACCATCATTCTCAGCAAACTATCGCAAGGACAAAAAACCAAACACCGCATGTTCTCACTCATAGGTGGGAATTGAACAATGAGAACACATGGACACAGGAAGGGGAACATCACACACCGGGGACTGTTGTGGGGTGGGGGGAGAGGGGAGGAATAGCATTAGGAGATATACCTAATGCTAAATGACGAGTTAATGGGTGCAGTGCAGCACACTGACATGGCACAGGTATACAGGTAACAAACCTGCACGTTGTGCACATGTACCCTAAAACTTAAAGTATAATAATAATAATAAAAAAAAGAAAGGGTGGCTTCTTTTTTTTTTTTTTTTTTTTTGAGACAGAGTCTCGCTCTGTCACCCAGGCTGGAGTGCAGTGGCACGATCTCAGCTCAGTGCAACCTTGGCCTCCTGGGTTCAAGCAATTCTTCTGCCTCAGCCTCCTGAGTAGCTGGGACTACAGACGTGCACACCACACCCAGCTAATTTTTGTATTTTTAGTAGAGACGGGGTTTCTCCATATTGGCCAGACTGGTCTCGAACTCCTGACCTCGTGATCAGCCTGCCTCAGCCTCCTTAAGTGGTGGGATTACAGGCGTGAGCCACTGCACCCGGCCAAGGGTGATTTCTAAATTACATCTTGAAATATTATCAGTGTTCATCAGGCAGAAAAAGGGTCTAGATAAGACAGAGGCATCTCACGCAAAGAAAGCAGAAGGAGCAAAGCATGAGATACGGAAGGCTTTGGTGCAATCAGAAAAACATCTGGTATGGCCGATGCTTGTCAGGGAGAAGGAAGAAAGTAAGGGATGCATTATGGGTTGAACTGCGCCTCACCAAAATTTACATGTTGAAGTCCTAACCCCATATCTCAAAATGTTACTGTATTTTGAAATTAGAGTCTTGAAAGAGGTAATTAAGGTAAAATGAGACTGTTAGATTGAGCAGTAATTCAACGGTACTGCTACCTTAGGAGAAGAAGAAATTGGGACACACAGAGATACCAGGGATGTGTGTGCACAGAGGAAAGGCCCAGTGAGGACAAAGAGAGAATGTGGTATTTACAAAACAAGGAGACAGGCTTCAGGAGAAACCAGCCCTACTGGCACCATGGTCTTGCACTTCCAGCCTCCAGAACTGTGAGGAAATAAATTTCTATTGTTTAAGCCACCCAGTCGGTAATGTTTTATTATGGAAGCTCTAGCAAAGTAGTACAAGACGAAAGAGATGAGGGAGGCAGGGGTCTTCATGGGAGAATGTGTATGCCCTGAGAAGCTCACACATCCTGCAGGCTATGCAAATCCTTAAACAGTTAGACATAAGAAATTAGCAATACGTTAATAATATATTATACTTCATAAAAGTATCACTCTGACAACTGTGTACAAGGTAGAAGACACCAGCTGACTACAGGAAGAAAAACTAACTGTTGAATCAAGTAGCAATGAGAGGCTAACAGAGGCAGGCATGGAGGGGAGAAGAGCTCTGATGTGTGAGATGTTTCAGAGGCACACTCAGCCAAAGTTGGACCCAGAGGTGATGTCATGTTGTACAAATGAGAACGACAACCCAGATCTGCTTCAATGCTGGGACCTACGATACAGGAACTCAATAAGCATTTATTTCTCAAATGAATGAAGACAAGCCAACTACCCACTTTCATGAGATGGACATCTGAGAATAAACCATACTACTCCAAACATCATAACATCCATTCTACTATACTAAATGTGCAGAGAGTTGAGTGTTGACTATGAAACTATAGATATAAGATCCATCCATTCTCATATGATTACACACTGTCTTTCTATAACATGTGTTGATTGAATGCTCAATGGAGATACAATTATGTGCTAGCTTGGTTCAGGAGTGGTGTCATAAAGTAACGTAGACTAGGTTTGTGCTCTAAAAAATATTTCAAAAAATTCAGAGACCACAAAATATGTGTTCTTTGAATGTATGTAGCAAAACAGAATTTATTTCAAAATGTCAGAGGAGAGGTGCTGCTGGTGTGGCCCTGACATACCTTATTCTAAAGGGGTCATGTAGAAAAATTTCTGTGTGAAGGAAGAAGAAAGAAAAAGTTTAATCAAGGCAGTAGGAACTTAGTGAGCATTGAGGGATGGGTAGAGTTAGGTTTGTCTTCAAGATTTTTGCAAAAGCACAAGAGAAAAGTAAGAAAACAGTAATACAGAATACTGATCTGGCTAGTGTGGAAAGAAGTACTGATATCATCTAGGTTACCCATTTTAGTTTAGAGCAGGGGTTGGCAAATTGTGGTCCATGGGCCAGATCCAATCCACTGCCTGTTTTTGTATTGCCCATGAGGAAAGAATGGTTCAAAAACATCAAAAGGAAAAAAAAAATCTTGATGTGTGAAAAGTACATGGAATCCAGTATTCGTTAGCCATAAATAAAGTTTTATGGGAATACAGTCATGGTCATTATGTTTCCATATTGTCTGTGGCTGCAAGGGCAGAACCGAGTAATTGTGACAGAGACTGTATGGCCCACAGAGCCAAAAAGATTTGCTATCTGGGACTTTACAGAAAAAGTTTTCTGACCTGTGGCTTAGAGGAGAGACGAAAAGGCCAAAGACCTAGATAGTTACTGTCGTTTTATGAATACTACAGTGATACAGAGGCGAGCTTCCTGCACACAGGACCATGTAAGTGTTTGTTAAATTAGCATCTTGTAATGTGTACTCCGTGGAAATTAAGTTCAAGGAATATTAAAAATCGTCACATGGCAAAAAGAGGTTCAAAACAGCCTAAGCAAATGATAACTTGGAGAGATGCTGAATGATATTTCAAGGCATTAATATGCCAATATGTTATGGGTCTATAAGGGAACGTCACACACCGGGGACTGTTGTGGAGTCAGGGGAGGGAGGAAGGATAGCATTAGGAGATATACCTAATGCTAAATGATGAGTTAATGGGTGCAGCACACCAACATGGCACATGTATACATATGTAACAAACATGCACGTTGTGCACATGTATCCTAAAACTTAAAGTATAATAATAATAAAATTAAAAAAATAAAAAACATTTCTCAAACACCCTGGTATTTTTTTCTGCTCCATCTAATTCTCTAACATGGGACACTGAATGGCACTATTACGTAATAGAATCGGGGAGTGCTACATCAATTTGGTGAAGATGGTGACGATCAATAACATTTATTCAATACTCACTGAATTATTTGAAAATTTAACTACAAAGGCATGCAATATGTGATATTCTATTGATAATTCATAATCTCAAAAGTTGCGTTCTGATATTATTGTTGCCAACACATACCATCTACTTCTTGGTGACCTGTAAGAATTAAATTCTTGGCAAGGAAACATAGCTTCTGAAGGAACGGAAAGTCTACTGGCATGAGTGCCACTGTTTAAAAAGACCAAAGGGGGTTTAATGTAGTAGAAAGCCAAGGTAGCCAGATTATCAACCAGCACAGATTTCACTCAGAGCCTCTAATCGGCAGGACCACTTGGATAAACACACAGTCTGCAAGGGATAATCACTGCTTGGAAGATATGTTATACAAAATATGTTCTTTTTGTGTGAATACCACAAGGCACTGAATTGGCTCCTAGCAAGAACAATCATGGAGGCTGATAGAATTATCTCACCAATTTTTACTGTTTGGGAATATTCCTAAAATTTTAACTTCATTTCTTGATTTTATATCACTGGAAAGAAGTACTAACAAATCAGGACTGGGATAATAAAATATACTGCTGAAAGTAAGAAGAGAACTTCTATCAGTTTGTTGAATGGCATACCAGAGTATTTGGTGTTTTTTGTTTTGCTACATATTTTACCCAACAGTTGCAGTTTGCCTTCCCAAAGAAAATTCACATGCCCAGAAGGTACCAACCTCAACCTTTCTGTGAATGGTGGATTAAAGAGCACAAAAACAGGCTGGGCACGGTGGCTCACGCCTGTAATCCCAGCATTTTGGGAGGCCAAGGTGGGTGGATCACCTGATGTCAGGAATTAGAGACCAGCCTGGCCAAAACAATGAAACCCCGTCTCTACTAAAAATACAAAAATTAGCTGGGCATAGTGGCAGGCGCCTGTAATTCCCGCTACTCGGGAGGCTGAGGCAGGAGAATCGCTTGAACCCAAGAGCTGAGATCACACCATTGTACTCCAGCCTGGGCGACAAGAGTGAAACTCCATCTCAAAAAAAAACACAAGAATACACAAGAATACACAAACCTACTTTCTGCCCAATTGTCTGAGTATTATCTGTTATCATCATCATCATCAGAGAAATTTCTATTCAGGAAAGCTTTAATTTAAATTACCACAAGGCCCAGGCATCGTGGCTTACATCTGTAATCCCAGCAGTTTGGGAAGTTAAGACAGGAGGATCATTTGAGGACAGGAATTCTAGACCAGCTTGGCCAACATAGAAAGACCCTATATCTACGAAAAATACAACAATTAGCTGGACATGACGGTGCACACCTGTAATCCCAGCTATTTGGGAGGATTGTTTGAGCCCAGGAGGTTGAGGGTGCAGTGAGCCATGATCATGCCACTACACTCCAGCCTAGGTAACACAAGACCCCATCTCTAAATAAATACATAAATTACCATGAAGTCATAACCCTTAGTAATCTGTCCAGTAATTTCTGATGTTTATATATGTTAACTAACTTTCTAAAATATGGCAAAAGTTACTAAAAATGTGTCACCATAGCTGCTATCATTTTATTTTTTTTAATATTAAATCCAAAGACTGGTTGCTAAGATCCTTAACAATAATGAACTTCAGTAAATTCTAGAAGAAAACAGAAGATGACAGATGTGGATTGGCCCTCATGCATCCTGATGGCTGCCTTCTGGCACAAACACTGATTTTTATTTGGCACTTAACTCACTATCAGCTTATAGGACCTGAATGTGACCCATGGGTGAACTAATCACTATGTTGTATTTTCCCTGGCCACAAATCAAGGTGGCTAGTAACTCAAGCTGGTCAAATCAGAGTGACGCTCAAGGGATGCTGCCAGAAAAGTTACTTGTTTGCCGCAGACTTAAATGTTGCTAACGCTCGTGCTGCTGCAGCCATCCTGCCACTATGAAAACACTGTCTAGGTTAAAGCCAGGCTAGGGGGCAGACACAGCTGTGAGGCGGGGGAATGTTGAGTACTGATGACATTATTCGAGGTCCTACACCAGATTATGGTTAAATCTAGTCCTATTTCAAACTTTTGAGTAATATTTCGTTTTTATTAAGCCACTTCGGGTAAATCACAAGGAAGTGTTTTAGCTGTTAAAGTAACCAAAAAAAATAAGCATCGGAGCCATGCTCATAGGTCAGCTCACATAAATCTAGTGTTTCATTAGGAGAAGGAAACAGACCACTGAGTCTGGAGTTTCTTCCTTCTGGCGGGTTCTTGGTCTCGCTGACTTCAAAAAGGACGCCACAGCCCTTCATGGTGAGTGTTACAGCTCTTAAAACTGGCACGGCCCCCAAGAGTAACCAGCAGCAAGATTCATCATGAAAAGCAAAAAAACACAGCTTCCACAGCATAGAACGTGACCTGACCCAGTTGCGACTACTGGCTACCAGCCAGCTTTTATTCCCTTATTTGTCTCCACCCACATCCTGCTGATTGGTCCATTTTACAGAGAAATGATTGGTCCATTTTACAGAGCGCTGATTGGTCCATTTTACAGAGTGCCTATTGGTCCATTTTACAGAGTGCTGATTGGTGGGTTTATAATCCTTTAGCTAGACACAGTGCGCTGATTGGTACGTTTTTACAGAGTGCTGATTGGGGCATTTACAATCCTTTACCTAGACACAGAGTGCTGATTGGTCCATTTTTAGAGTGCACTGATTGGCGCATTTATAATCCTTTAGCTAGACACAGGGAACTGATTGGTGCGTTTTTAGAGAATGCTGATTGGTGCATTTACAATCCTTTAGCTAGACACAGAGTGCTGATTGGTGCATTTTTACGGAGTGCTGATTGGTGCATTTATAATCCTCTAACTAGACACAGAGCACTGATTGGTGTGTTTACAATCCTTTAGCTAGACAGAAAAGTTCTCCGAGTCCCCACTCGACCCAGGAAGTCCAGCTGGCTTCACCTCTCACTACCACAAATAAAGAACTAGCATAAGCCAAACATTTTATATTTATTAAAACCTCTTTCCCTTCTGGGTTACAATATTAGTATTTTGCTCCTATTTCTGACCTTCAGAGTAATAATTATAGATCCAAGCTGCCCGGGGTTTGCCTGTATCCTCCCTAGATTATAACATTTTGTATTCCTTTATATTTAGATTTACTTTTTAGGCTAATCTTATGACACATAGTGACACTCAGAAGCTCAGTGTTTACTATTTGTCTTATAAAGAAATGAAAGCTCCATTCATATGCAACTGTTCCAACTGTGTCCAGGTATACTCATTCATGTAGTCAATAAACAGTGGGAAGCCTCTCTATTCTAGGCACTGTTGTCTGTACCGGAGACACAGCAGTGAGCAGATAGGCAGGCATGCCTTCTCTCGAGGAGATCATATGCTAGAGGAGAAAATGGATGATACACAAGAAAAACACATGAAATTTAAGTATGTTAGATAGTGAATTCCATGAAAGGGATCCCTGAGGTGGGTAGGGCCGTGGGTTACAACTTTACATAAAGGGGACTGGGGAAGCCTCATCAGGAAGGTGACATTTAAGTAGAGACCTTAATTAAGGAGGTCAGAAAGAAGAAACATTGTAAGCAGAGAGAGTAGCAGATGCAAAGGTCCTGTGGTGACAGCATGCCGTGGACACTGTGTGTGCTCTACAAACAGCAGGGAAGCTGCATCAGTGGACCAGACAGAATGAGGAGAGGGAACAGCAATAAGAGGTGAGATCAGAGAGTATACGGTGGAAAGTGAGTGGTGAAAGAAGGTAGCAGATCCAGTAAAGCCACACAGGCTACATGGATCCAGGCTCTTCGTTTGTCTGTTTCCTTAATGTGTAAAAAACATTGGAAGTTATAAGCCAAAGTGCCACAATCTAACTTACATTTTAACGGGCTTACTCTGGCAGTGTTAGAATAGACTTGAGGTCAAGATCAGAAGGGAGATCACACAAAAGAATATGACAATAATCACAGTAAGCAATTATAATGGCTTGGATGGAGGTGGCAGTGATAGAAAGGTTAAGGATTTATCAGATTCTAATAAAGACAGTGGATATCGACAACATATTCTGATGAAGTCCAGATGCTATAATGTAGATGGAACTTCATGATCCAAGTGCCCTGGTCACTCCTTTCTCTCATGCCATATTCCAGCCACCTTGACCTGCCTCCGTTTCCCCTGGTGCCCTGCCCTCTCGCCCTAGCAGATGCTAACCCGCTGTCACCCAGCAGGACTCAAGCTTGAATTCACCTCCTCCAAGGAATCTTCAAAGCCCTCATCACACTAGTTCTATGTTTATTTATCTATCCCCCACTACACCATTACACTTCTAGCTGCTTGAAATTCTACTCTGTGACTTGGTCAAGGTTACATCCTTGTGGTTTAAACAGTGTTTTCCATAAAATCGACACCATAAATCTCTGTTTAATGAATGAGTGAAATCCCATTTTTATTTCGTGCTTTTAAATTTACTTAATTGCTCTTTCCTCATTTGTAAAATTGGGTAATAACTTCCTTACTAATTTTGTTGATGTGAAGATGTAAGTGTCCAAGATAGATACAGGCAGAGAAGAGGCACACAGACATTTCTATAGCTTAACTCACCGACTTTCAGTTTATACAACTAAGGAAGGCTGTCCTATTTTGGCTGACTTTCTCTGCCTTCTGAAAAAAATGTCTCCACTTTTTATTTAAAGTGCCACTTTACATTTTTGAATGCTTGCTTTACCTTTTAAAATGTTAGCCGAAGGATAGGGAAAAGACATTGGATTCAGTGAGAAACAAACAAAACTTTTGCAAGAGCTTGGCTAATTCAAACAAAAACAGTACTGTGAATCTCCCCAAAGGGAGACTGGGTGCTGACCTAATCTTGTTTGCTTTCCTATTCAGTATTCTTCCCTACCAGCCTCCCTGGGGGCCTTAAAAGGAATTACCAAACTGCACAAAGAACTGCCTTGATGGTCATGCTTACTTGGTGTTTCTGGTCTAATGGACGAGTGATGTTGAAATAACAGAAAAGTGCATTTTTTCATTTTTATTTTGATAGCTTAACATTTTTAGGAAGTTTGTCTTCCTCTCCAAAGAAGTATCACATAGAAACAACAAACTGATTGCTTAGTAGGAAAAAAAATACCATCATACTCCCCGGGAGAAACTGAAATGATCATTAATTTAAGTAACTGTAGCCTCTGTTTGTTGGTATTTACTATATAGGCTAAACAGGCACTGGGATGAGTGAATATTCTCATTTACCACCCACTCCCCTAGAAGTCTGTGAAATGTGTACTGGTATTATCACCATTTTGCATGTATGTAATATGAAGCTTAAAGTGATATAGTAACTTGCCTAAGGTTACATAGCCTTCTAAGTGGCAGAACCTATAGACTAGTGACTCCATGATACACATTTCACTCAAGAAGTGCCTTTTCATTTGTATCTTCCCATTTTATGAATCTTATATCAAGGCTTTCCATATCATTCTTCAATTGCTGTGGTGGATCCTCAAGACAAAGCAAGAGGGAGAGAAAATCAGATAAGTCACCTTTTTAATTTTCCTTGTTCATCATGTAGACCATGCTAGAGGAATCTTCTTAAAACACTGCTTTCCTCTGACTCCTGCACTACACATAAAGCACTGATAACTCTCATTGCCAATAGAACATAGGTCATATTTCTTTGTCTGACATTCGAGGGTCTTCACCCTCTGCCCTGGTCTTCTTATCTGGTATTATTTGGGCCTTATACTCAAGGTCACAGCATGAGTTTCTGTACTGAAAGGCTGCTCAGCTATATGCAATGAGCCTGTTTTCAAAAGGCTTGAGCGCCAGTCCATCTGTCTGGTCTCCATTTTTTAAATATCCCTTGGGCTCTCCAATTCCATTCCCATTTCATCTCTCTTGAATGCCTCCCTCTATAATTTGCCTATTGAGATCCTATCATATTCGAATGACTGCTCAAGCTATTCATCTTTAATCATGTCTTTCCGAAGCAATTTCTCTTTTGTTCCACATTCGAAAAAAATTTACTTTGAACCATATATTCATGGCGATATTCCCATATTGATTTGAATAGTAACCTGCCTCATCTCTTTTATTGGATTTCAATCATCTTGAATATAGGAAATTGTAAGAGTCCAGGATAGGTTTGGTTATGGTGCAATAAAGAAATTTCTCAGTGAGTTACAATAGCAAATGTGTATTTCCATTTCATGCTCTGTGTCCATCAGCTGTGAACTTGGTTTCTGCAGCATCATCCTCCACCATGTGGGAAGTGGCCCATTAAAATGGCAAGGACAAGGACAGGTAAGGTAAACACTAGTTCTTAGGGCTTCTACCCAGAGGTAGCACATCACACACATCAAACCTACTTATATTTTATTATCCAAACCAAGTAATTGGTCAAGGACAACTTCAAGAAGAGTGGAGACATGCAAACATAGCATGGTCCTGGAAAGAGGACAAACAGGATATTTATAAAATTCCCTAATGGCTATCAAAGCCATCTTCACAGGCATCGCAAGAACTAAGGCCTTTACCCACTTCTGCACTGCAGGCATGCCTCACCAAGACAAAGACTAAGACCATCTTCTTGTACTTCTCTACCATGGTCAGTGTATAAGGGTAGGGGTGAATTGGCAAACACTCTTCCTGCTCTGGCTCCAAGTGTTTCCTAATCATGAAAGTACAAAGCCAGAAAGAACAGACAATCATGCCTGTACAACCTCAGATGCCCTTTGACCTTCACACACAATCAATACTGTCTTGCTAATAATTAAAAGGAGGGGCTGGCTGATGTCTCAGTTATTGACAGATCCAAAATCTCAGTGGCATACAAAAATAAGCAAGTTTTTTCTCACTCACACATCTTCAGGGTAGCTGGGATGTAGCTGAGCTAGGTCAGCCTCAGCTGGGTTGGGGTCCAGGCTTCAGATTGGGTCCAAGTTATTCTGTGTGTGTCTCTCTCATCCTCTTAGAAAAATTACTCAAGGTATCTTCTCGTGATAAAAGGCAGGAATACAAGAATGCAAGCCCAACTGGGCAAGCACAGGTTATGCCTCTGAACAAATTGTACCTGATAAGATCTATTTGACCAAAGTAAAACACACACTCAAGCCACAGACCAAGGGGTGGTAAAGAACACCTCGTCCACCATGAGACAAAGTCACAGGGGCAAGGAGAGAAATAGTATACTCCTTCCACCAATGAAGTAGGGAAAGAGGTAACATTTGTGTGCAAGAATCTATCTACCCTATTTGATGTCAAAAGAGGGGGAAATACATGAATTTTATGATAACATTTTTTACACTCAAGCAATATTTTCTGCAGGACTTCCCTAAGTCAGAAAGATGGATGTGCACTTATCTAGAGAGTTACGTCTGAGCTGTGTATGTTAACTGACATCCAGAACTATGTTTTTTAAAATAAATTGCCTGTTCTTCCTCCACTGCAAATCACATAGAGAAAGCCCTGGACTGCTGGAAATTAGAAGGTGTCTAATGTGTTAGCATGTGGGGGGATGATTGGGACTCCATACCTATATTATTCGGAGCATTTGCGTCAGGTGTGATATGGCCAGTGCCAAGCTGTTGGCAGTAGCACCATTATCACACAGCTCCAGCAAAAGATTCCCAGTGTAGGTGACGAGGTTCTTGTCCCCTTGTCAAGATTCAACAGGAATCTTGAAGGGAAACAGACTGAACTCCTAGACCTCTTGCTACTACCAGCAGATCAGGAAGGGGGTCTTAAGTATTTCCACCCTGAAGACACACTGGAATCATTCCCCAGTTGTATAAGGTGGTACATGCTTACATAATTAATTCGAAATTTGCAGGATATTAAATTTAAACTGACTAAAACATGACAAAAATATTTAGAAAAATAGAGGCCAGGAAGAGAGAGGAGAGATGTAATGCAAGAAAATATTAATGCAAATCAGACTGTAGAGTGGAGGTCAAGAAACGGGAATGAGAAGTAAATTGTTTAAAATAACCCATTTGGAGAACTCTTTTTTCTGCAGAAGGTCCAAGAAAATTAAGGCATTCAAAAGTTTCTGAGCATAGAGTTTACCTTATATTGAAAAACCACATAGACCTATGCAAGAGCAGTGGAACTACAGTTTCTGACTTGAATTCAGTTCTGCGGGTCTGAAACAAGAAGCTCTGGAGGGTCTAAGGGAAGCAGGTTAGAACAAAGAGCTGGGCTGGAAAACTTCACAGTGCTGCTTGTGGTAGTAAGCTCTATAATTTACCAATAAGAACATAATTTGTATCCCCCAAATTGTGTGCTCTGTGGTAAGGTCAACTATCATTTTCTAGTCTAAACAAATGGCTGCAATATTCTGGTGTGGATTCTGCCCCATGAAAAAAGGATGTGAACTATTTGTGTGGGACTGGGGCTGACCTTCCAGGGTTTGAAGAATGCATTCTCTCTTCAGCTTTTCACGGGTGGAAATGGAGAACACAGGTGACCACTGCTTGCCAATGTCCTGGTGGCCCCCACCACCATTTGCATTTAGCAACAGTGTGGTCCATCCCATCCCATCCCATTTGTGATGATGGAAATGTTCTATGTCTGTGCCACCAATAAAGGGGCCACTTGCCACATGTGGCTATTGAGCACCTGACAAGTGGTTGATATGACTGAAAAAAATAATAATTTTAAAATTTTACTTAATTTTAATTAAATTTAAATAGCTATACGTGGCAAGTGGCTGCCATATTGAATACATAGTTCTAGAATCTCTGGGTCCTCTGAGCCTCCACACTCTTTTAAGTACTCAAAAGCTGCTCACATGGTCCCTGTTCTGCAAACACATACTCTCACTGCCAGTAACTGAGTGCCAAGGAGCAAATGGCAGTATCTTAGCAGCTTTTTCAGTTGTCAAAAGAAAAAAAAATTTCTGCTTCTGGGCAGACATCTGACTGTGCAGCCGTTGCAGAGAGACAATTTAGTTCAGAATTACGTGCCACCCTGACTCTACCTGGCAGGTACCTTCTGTGCTAGCTCTTCTATCTGCAAACTTGAGAAAGATGACAGGGTTTTAAATGATTAACTCCTCTGGGCCACATTACTTAATTATACAGTACATCCAGGGATAGGCACATGGGTCTTTTATGGTAAATGATATGACGGTCTTAAAAACTCATTAATATGTCATTAACCAAGCAGACATTTACTAATTAAACAATTAGCCCCTCTGTTCTATTCCTTTGTTCCTCCCAGAGATGCTCGGTTACCCAGATCCCCAATTTAGCAGAAGTCCCCCACTTCTTTTCCCAGAGAAAATCACTCGTAAAGCAAACTCAGAGACTAAATGATTTTACCATATTTTTTTTTCCAAGTTGGCTACAAAGACAATCAAAGCTGATTTCCGTAGCATAAATGAATGTGGATGTTGGTCTAGTTTAAATAAATCATCTGATATGTAAATCAATTTTAGATATATGTGAAATAGCATCCGCCATAACTGGCGTAAATACTGAATATAACAAAACTACATATCCCACTTAAGTAAATACAAACAGACAAGATTAATGACTTGAGATGTATTAATATGATTCATCACATAAAGTCAATACCAAAGAAATGTGTAATGTTCTTAACTTTGTATCTCAGAAGGTTTTTAATATCCATTATGCTTTCAGCTAATTTTAACTAAATCATATTTGTTGTGTTGAAACTATGCTAAACTGCGGCACAAGGGGGATTATTCAGAATATCAAAATATAACATTGCAAATGTCTTCTGAAACAAATGTCTCGTGTATTTTAAAAAATGAAACTTAATAGTTTTAAATTTGGATTAGCAATTTTCTAAGAACATTCAGAAGTATTAGAACACATGCATATATTTTCAGCTACATTTTGGTTCTCTATTTTATGATTCAACTTGACAGTTACTTTTATCAATCTCCTGTTGACCTAAAGTAATGAACACTGGCAAAGGATCAAAAGCTGGGTAATAACTGGGATGGTCCAGAGATGATTAAAAAAAAACAAAAAACGGTGGAATTGCTGGAGCTTAGATGACCACATTCTCATGCGGCATGATCAGCTCCAAGTTGGTCAGCTATTTTTGGTTTTTCTAGTTTGTCTATTGGCTTGTCTTTCTGCCTTCCAATGAGGTGATGAAGCTGAATGAGAATTAACACAATGCCATAAATTATACTAACAGCAAAGTATGTCTAGTTAAGATTCTCAGTAGCTCTAATCTTGTGGAGGACCAGCAAATGGATTATCCACTCCATGAAATGGGTATGCAAGGGGTCTCAGGGTAGATGGAGCACTGTACCCAGGGCATTAATTGCTCCAGAAAAGCCCACTTCATGCAGACAACACTGGTTCTTAGACCAGAAACAGCTCTACAGTGAAGCTAATAATGCTTACGCTTCAGGACCCCTCAGTGGCCCAGGCTCTTGCAAGTACTAGGAGCTAGTACTTACTGGTTGGGAGGGGAAGTCAGGCAACAGTTAGGAAAAACTCTTTATACATTGCTGCAAGTGATTTAAGAAGGAAGAGGCATGGATCTCCAAAGCTTCTGTTACATGTTCACATTTTTATTCCCATTCTACATAAATATTGACTTTCATATTTATTATATTTAAACTTTTCAGTACCTTTTTTAAAGGAGAACTCCTCAAATAATGTAAGCTTTGGGATGCACAAACGTGGATCTCCTCTTAAGTTAACTGATGTGTTTGCTGCTGATATTAAATAACGGGCTCTGATTATCTATTTTAAGATGCTATTTGATTTAGCACAAAGTTGAGGAATATTAATTGATTATGTGAGTGTTTAAGGGTATTCTGCAAAAAGCATCATGATTTTTGTGACTTTCTGCTGGCAGAAGAAGATTGGAAAACTCTCATTCCACATAGAAAACACTGGGCAGAGGAGCGGAGGATCTGGCTCTCCTCGTCTGTGCAGCACTAAGGGACTCTGTGGCCTTGGGAAAGTTAGTGTCTCTGGCCTTCACTATGCTCACATATAAAAACAGGGAGGAATGGAAAGTGGACTAGATCCTTGGTACTCAAAATGTGGTCCAAGGAAGTGCTTTAGAAATGCAGAAACTCAAGCCCCACCACCACCCCCCTAGACCTCCTGAATCCAAATCTGCATTTTATCAAGATCCCCAGGAGATTCATATTTGCCTTGAAGTTTAAAAAGGGCAAGTACAGGAATGCCCCTAATACCCCTTTCAGGTCTAAAATCCCAGGACTGAAGTGTAGGCGGGCACATAGAAATCAACTGAAATATTTAGGAAAAAAATATGAAACTCTTGCTCAACTTTACCTTCTCCTCACTATCCTTTTATCCCCAGCCACTCACAAATTTTCTTTTTATCCTCCAGTCCAATCATATTTTATCTATCATTCATATTATTTGGTTTATCTAATTTCTTAGAATAAATTCACTGAGGAATTGCAGTTTTATTTAATCATAATTGTGTTAGTTTTTTTCTCACACTGCTATAAAGACATACCCAAGACTGAGTAATTTATAAGAGAAAGAAGTTTAATGGACTCACATATCCACATGGCTGGGGAGGCTTCAGGAAACTTACAATCATGGCAGAAGGTGAGACAGAAGCAAAGGCACGTCTTACACGGAGGCAGGTGGACAGCAAATGAGGGGAGGGGGAAGAGCCCCTTATAAAACCACCAGATCTCATGAGAACTTACTCACTATCACAAGAACAGCATGAGGGAAACCACCGCCATGATCCAATCACCTCCCACCAGGTCCTGCTCTCGACAGGTGAGGATTATGGAGATTACAATTCAAAATGAAATTTGGGTGGAGACACAGAGCCAAACCATATCAATTATGACCTTTCACACGTTGCTGAATGTTTGTGTTCTCCCAAAATTCATATGTTGAAATCTCCCAAGGTGATGATAGTAGGAAATAGAACCTTTGGGAGGTGACTAGGTCACAAGGACAGAGCCCCCATGAAGGGGATTAGTGCCCTTATCAAACAGGCCCAAGGGATCTCATTCATCCCTTCCATCACGTGAGGACACACTGAAGAGAAGATGCCATCTACAAGGAAGTGGGCCCTCACTAGACTATTCCAGCACCTTGATCTTGGACTTCCCAGCCTCCAGAATGGTAAGATAGAAGTTTCTGTTGTTTATAAACCACTCATCAATGCTGTTCTGTTTAGCAGCCCAAAAAGACTGAGACATGGATGCAGTTCAAAGTTTTGAAGATGCAAGAAATAAATAAAAATTATATACTGTCTTTAATTCACTGTGATTTCCTATAAATACTAAAATACAAATTATAATTCAGTTCATTGATTATTTTGTCATGTCCTTTGAAACTTTCGTCTTTTTAAAAAATCTATGAGATAATTTCTCCAACTTTCAAGGGAAATTACATCAAAAGGCTTTCACAGTAAATCAGGCTGGGCGTGGTGGCTCATGCCTGTAATCCCAGCACTTTAGGAGGCCAAGGCAGGAAGACTGCCCGAGGTCAGGAGTTCAAGACCAGTCTGGCCAACATGGCAAAACCCCATCTCTAATAAAAATACAAAAATTAGCCAGGCATGGTGGCGCACACCTATAATCCCAGCCACTCAGGAGGCTGAAGCAGGAGAACCACTTGAACCCTGGAGGTGAGATTGCAGTGTGCCAAGATTGTGCCACTGCACTCCAACCTGAGTGAGAGAGCAAAACTTCATCTCAAAAAAAGAAAAAAAAAAAAAAGAAAAGGCTTTCACAATAAATCAATGTAAAAAACATTGGTGGTGGAGGTTTGATAGTATGGCCCAAGTTTTCTGGATATTGACATAAAGCTGCCCAGTGACAAGCCTTCTTATAAACACTACTCAACTCTACAAGGCCACTGGCATGTATTTGGGTTAAAGAACTCTGTGAGACACACAAACTATATGTTTATAAGAAATGTTTAATCAAAAAATGTATGCCTACATGAGATTGTATTCCTTGTTTATGAAACTAAAAGGTACTTACCTGTACAGGTTGCTATACTTGCATTACATGCAAATAGACTTAGAGATAATTTAAAAGTTCTAAGTAGTGTATACTTTGAAAAACTTTGATTCCTAAAGAGGGAAACAGAAGTCATCAATAAACTTGGCTCTGACTTTGCATTAGTCATGGATTCAGAGAATCATGAGCTCAGATTCCAGTAAATACCTGTACAACAGGAGAAAAGCCATTCAACATTTCAACACTGGGAAACATTTGCGTGAGAAAGTTTTTCACAAAGGGAAGATCAATCCCCCCTCCACTAACTGAAAACAAAATTAATTACCACAGTTGGCAGGAGATAAATGGCTTCAATGCACAGAATTGTGTAATTACAGCAGCTGCAGAGCTGGAAACCCGTTCCTAACTTTGAACCTCAACCTCAACTTGACATTTCTCCCCATGTTCAGTTGTGCCACTAGCAAACATATTCAAAGTTCCTTCATCCTGCTTCCATAATTATATGTTGGGGTGCAGAAGTAATCATTGACTCCATTGCCTACATGAACCTTATCATCCTCTGCTTTGCAAAAGGTATACTGTATCATCTTTTGAAGTGTTGAAATCTCCAGAGAGAAAAATTTATTAGGAGAAAGTTACTGGTATGGCAGTGAAATTAATTCTGCCAGAACATGTCAAATTAATCACCCTCCTAAGGACTGGAGTCACAGCCAAGTTCAGAAATGGACAAATATCCAGGATCAATTTCTTCAATGTCACTTTAGGTTTGAGTAAAGCCAAGGTAAGCAACACAATCTATCTCAACATTCCAATGTTTAGTCCAAAACAACACTGGCTGGAAAACAAGAGGTTAAGAACTAAGGAAACACTTCAAGCAATTCCTTTTTTCCCTCCCCCTTTCCAAGCAGCAACAAAGGTTGTCAGTTAGGCTCTGTAGAGATTTTGGTTCTCCCTTTGAAGCAAAGAGAAAAGTTTTTAATCTCATCTTTAATTTTAATCCTTTAAAATATGTAAGTGATTTAGAAATGTACAAGTTAAATTTGGCAGAGGAGCCTACTGGTAGAGAAGTAAAGCAATTTATTTCAACTTTGCAATAATAAAATAGTTCAAAGCTGGCCACCTAAACTATCCAGATGCCTCAGCCACAAGCTGCAATCTACTGATTTTTAAAATTCCCCTTATCAAAAATGCTTAGAAGAGCAAAGTATATGGTACAAAAAAGGGGAGTGACAAGGTAATATCAAAGAAACATGCTCATGCTTGAAAATGTATTTACATATTGGTTTGTTTCTCCTGCAAGGGAAAAAAAATCTCCATAAGCTTTTCAGAAAGTTTTTCTTATTCAAAGGGAGTTTTATCATTTCAGAGTAATACATTTACAGGTTACTATATTTAGGGATTCAAGTCATTCATTTTTGATGTACAGCTATATACTCATAGGATTCTCATGTGATTTACATCAAGTCAGAGACGGTAGGTCTTGCTTAATGGTGGTATACTTGGGCCTGACAATGGTTTTTCAGTTACTATTTCTACATTTTAATAAACACTCCTCACTTAGCAGAATAAAACAACCACCATTATAATGGTCACAAATTCTGTGAATCGGATTTGGAGAGTGTGCGGGAGGGATGGCTTGCCTCTGGCTCCATATCTGGCCACTCAACTGGGAAGATTCAAGACTGCAGGCAATGACTAGTCATCTACAGCGGGAATCCCCAGTCCCCGGACACAAACCAATACTGGTCTGTGGCCTGTTAGAAACCAGGCTGCACAGTCTGTGAGCAGCCATCAATTGAGCATTACCACCTGAGTCTTCCTCCTGTGAGATCAGTGGCAGCATTAGATTCTCTTAGGAGCCCAAACCCTATTGTGAACTGTGCATGCGAGAGATCTAGGTTGTGTGCACCTTATGAGAATCTAAGTAATGCCTGATGATCTAGGTGGAACAGTTTCATCCCAAAACCATCCCCTTACCCCTAACCACCTCCAACCCCCACCCCTGTCTGTGGAAAAACTGTCTTCTACCAAACTGGTCCCTGGTGCCAAAAAGGTTGGGGGCCATTGATCTAGAGGATCATGCACACACATATGCGGTGACTGAGCATCATCTAGACCTCAGTTAAGACTATGGACCAGAATACCTTCATGTGGCCTCTCCATTGATTTCTTGGGCTTTCTTTCAACATGGTGGCTGGATTTTAGGTTGTGATCTCAAGAGACAGGAAATGGAAGCTGACAGTTTCTTAACACCTGGACCCAGAAACTGGCATGGCATCACTTCTACTACTGATCAAGCAGGCGCAGAGTCCAGACTCAAGGTGATATATATCACATCTCACAACTAGAGGTGTCAAGGATTTCTGGACCAGAGTGGTATGCTCATGTCCTCATCAAAGACCTAATTGTTGGCAATTACTTTGGACCTGTTCTGCCCATTCCAATTAACTTTGTCTCTCTAATTTCTACCTAAGTTCTCATTGCCCATAACTATAAAGCTATAGCTCTTGCCTCCTGCCCTGTTATCATCATTTTTTACTTCTTTATTATCCACTCATTTCACAACCTGATGGCAAATCTCCAGTCCCCTAACCTTGCCTAATGGGTGCCGGTCATTAAGCAGGGGGTGATGCTGTTTGTTGGATGAGCAGAAAAAGGACTATGGGCTATGCTGATGTGGAAACTGGAAGGAGAATAGCTAAGGGAAGGTAGTAGAAAGCTTTTCATGGTCACTAAGGTCTAACACAGAAATCATTCCACTGACTTCTGGAAGGAAGCCAATACAAATCTAGCTTATCTTTTAGTGTTAATTTATTATAAATTTAAGTGTTAACTGGCCCAAACAAATCATTATTGCCAATTTTCATGCAGCAAAAACAATTAAAATTTTAATGACAATCATATAGAAATAGCAAAAGCTCTAAAGATGTCATTTCCAACATCTTCATTTGGAATTTCCCATGGAAACCAAATGGAAAGTGATAAAAATTGTTTAACATAATTAATATGTATGTCTTACGTGGAAATGTGTAGCACTAAATCAGTGAGAACAATGAGACTGTATTTTAGAAATAAAATTAGCAATTGAAAGATAGGGATCAGCCACATAAACCTTACCTATGAGATTTTACTGGTTTTTATGCTTGCTTGTTTTCTGTTTTTTGTTTCAATTTTGTTTTGGAGGGTTCAGTTATTCTTGTTGTTGCATAATATTTTTAAAAATACTTGCACACTTTTAGAAGAGTGGATACAAGATTTTAAGCTGATTTACTTAAATTTAATTATGCAATATAATCTCCATTTAATAGATATCCCATCAGTTCCCTTTTAAATGCCAGCCTGATGTTTCTTTTGAATGTGATCACATGCAGGTGACTGGAGATGCACCTCAGCTTTGCGTGGGTTGCATTTGAGGCTATAGGCTGAGACTTTGGATTTAAGAAGTTCTCAGTAACATCTGAGATTCTATGATCACCTACCTGTCTGTTAGGTTTTAGTACACCAGAAAGTGAATCAGCTGGGCATGGTGGCTCACATCTGTAATCCCAGCACTTTGGGAGGCCACGGCAGGCAGATCCCCTGAGGTCAGGAGTTCGAGACCAGCTGGGCCAACATGGTGAAACCCCATCTCTACTAAAAATACAAAAATTAGCCAGGTGTGGTGGCAGGCACCTGTAGTCCCAGCTACTCAGGAGGCTGAGGCAGGAGAATCGCTTGAACCCGAGATGCAGAGGTTGCAGTGAGCTGAGATCATGCCACGCACTCCAGCCTGGGAGACAAGAATGAGACTCTGTCTAAAAAAAAAAAAAAAAAACAAAGAAAGTGAATCAACCCATCAAGGGCTACGATACTTCGGGGGAAAGTGGAGGGGAGTGAAGGAAACTGTCCTGCAGGACTGGATAAGCCAGATGGGAGCCAAATATCCACAGCTCAGGGTGAGTGCACTAAACTGAAAACTTCTAACAAACTCCTTAGAAACACTGTAAAATAGAGATCAATGTTAACTAATACTTCATGGAAATCTCATGTCTTGAGAAAGTAGAGATTTTTCTTGATGGCAAGAGAAGCTGGGCAGCAGATAAGCTTAGGCCACTTGAAGGTCTCAGTACTGTTCCATCTGCAATCATGAGATCCAGGAGATTCAGCTGTTACCATGGTTTTAGAACTTTTGTAGAGTCTTGAAGGAGGTCATTCCAGAGATGAATGAAAGATACATTGATCTTTGACTTAAAGCATGCCACAGAAATATAAGGATCGAGAGCCTTGGAAGTGGACAAATGCCAACATTAGGAATCGTTCACAGAATCAAAGCTCTGAGGCCTCCATTCTCTGGCAGATTACCCTACTCTCCTAGATAAAACACATGGTAGAGTAAAGAATCCCCAGGATATATAGGTCAAGAGATAATTCTGTCATTGGCAGTTAGATAGAAGGTCAACATAGAGCATCAGGGGACCACACGGCCGTATTAAAGCATTTTGGATGTCATCGCAAACCAGGATCAGGGCTTTATTCTGTTATTGAAGCTAAATACAGAAGAGAGGGTGGGGAGGGATGGAGACAGAGGGTAAAGCAACTGTACCAAGGCTCTTCTGTGACACCATCATCATTCTCTTAGCTCTTGATGTTGAATGTCTCCAGGGTCTTTCAGATAAGGCCTTTCTGAAGGCCCCAGCATCCTTCAGAAGAGGGCTTCAGACTTTTTCTCCTATTTATTAATGTTTAGTACCTAGCTATTTAGGCACTTCACACTTTTTCTCCTATTTATTAATGCTTAGTATTTCACTGACTCCAATGGTTTTATAAGATGAAGACTCTCAAGTTTAGAACACCAATCCAGACCCCTTCCTATGCTCTAATCTCATATGTTCAACTGCATAATCAATATCTGTACTCGATGCTTAATAGGCATCTTGAAGTCAACATTGCCAGAAACAATACAGTGGTGACTCCTTCTGAGATCCGAGGCCCAAAAGATAAAATCCTACGAGATGAGGATAATTAGGTTCCTCATAATCTACTATACATCTCTAAGCAAACCCAATGTTTGGAAAGTGTGCCCACAGATTAGCTTCTAGACATCAGGATCCACAGAACTGCTGTGACTACTTCTATATCCTTGGACTCCAACTATAAATGAATGACAGAATGCCAGACTGCCCAAGATCAGGGAATAAAGGAGACACTCCCACACTGCCTTTATATGTGATTAAGATGTCAGGTTTGTTGACCACAGTCACTACAGGCATGAACAATTCAAGTGGTACAATATGAAATAGCACAGTCATAATAAATGCCATGTAATGAATTCTCATAAGTATCCCTTTGCGTGACTTTAGGCTAACATAAATGCTGAAGCAATGGCTAATATTCAGTACAGCTGAGATATTTCCTGGCAGCTGCTGAAGAAACATGGAAAATGGACCAATAAGAACCGGCTGAAGAAGGCTGAAGTCAGCAACGAGGCTGATAATTTATCAGAATATTTGGTACGTGACAACTGTTATAAAAGGTAGGGCATTTATAGTTAATTCATCATTCAGCAATTTGATCAATGAAAGAGAAAGAAAGGAAGAAAGAGACAGAAAGAGAAGAAGGAAGGGAGGAAGGAGAAAGAAAGAAAGAAGGAAGGAAGGAAGGAAAGAAAGAAAGAAAAAGAGAGAGAAAGAAAAAGAGAGAAAGAAAGAAAGAAAAAGAAAGAGAAAGAAAGAAAGAAAGAAAGAAAGAAAAGTAAAGAAAAAAGAAAAGAAAAGAAAAGAAAAGAAAGCAAGCAGGCAGGCAGGCAGGAAGGAAGGAAGGAAGGGAAGGGAGAAAGAATCAAGAAACAATGTATCCGAAATATCAGTAAGGTCCCAATAGGTGCTCTGTCCTAGTCAGTTTGAGCTGCTGTAACAGAACACCATAGACTGTGTGCTTAAACAATAAACAGTGATTTCTCACAGTTCTAGAGGCTGGGAAGTCTCCAGGCATTTATGCTCAATCCTTGTACTTTGCTTCTTGGACTGCCCCAGCATCTCAGAGTAAATTTCTGCCTTTGTTTCTTAGCTAATTCTTACCAAATTCTATAGAAAAGTCAAGAACAATGAGGACAGAAGAAAGAACTAAAAAGAATACAATTATTGATGACTGTGATCCCAGCAAAATGCTGAGTAAATTAGACTGAAATTTCAAAGGATTAAAAGAAAGATTGTTAGAGGATGAATAGAGCGAGTTGAGAGCATTTATTTAATACATGTCAGCAGTTAAAGCAAAATGAAATAAAATGATGGCTAGAAGAGGCAGACTATAAAAGGAAGAACTTTTTAAGAAAGGAGAGCCTGAGTGTTTGAAGGCAAGGAGAAAGGAATCGCTGTAATGAGAAAGACTTAAATCACAGTCACGGGAAAAAATAAGCTTCAGAGTGAGATACCTCAAAATAACAACTGGACAGAACCTAGGACACAAATGGGGAGTGTTTGTTATAGTGAACAGGACTCAGCATGAGAGCTTAGCACAGAGGAAGAGATGAGTAAGAGAAAGAGATGAAAGTGGATGTTTCTGCAATGACTAGGGTTGGACTGTGAGAAAGAGGAAGTAAGAGTTAGTTTGGAACAGGGCCACAGGTGAAAGCAGTAAGGAATCAGAAGGAATAAATAGAAGAGCTTCCGAGAAGAAGCAAGTGCCAACATGTAGCTGGAAACATCTGCCATTTAAGTCTACATTTTTCTAGAAACAGAATTTAAAGCTATAAGATACCCCAGGAATGTTTTTATTTTTCCTAGTGATAATCTATGATCTAAAGAGAGGTGTGAATAATGTATATTTAAGAATTATTTTAGACTGGGGGGTTGACGTTGAAGGCTTATCTAAAATCAAGAGACTTCAGGAGTCTAGACTGATGTGTATGAGCCACTAAAACTAGAGACAGCCTCATCATTCAGCTGGGGAAAGATGTCATCAAAAGACATGAAATACTGGGGCAAAATA
This sequence comes from Pongo pygmaeus, assembly GCF_028885625.2. Lineage (NCBI taxonomy): Eukaryota > Metazoa > Chordata > Mammalia > Primates > Hominidae > Pongo > Pongo pygmaeus. Next base: position 8,534,713 of record NC_072378.2, on the reverse strand, counting down.
AAATAAACTAAAAGGGAGTGTGGATCAGGAGAGGAGAGATACTGAGAGTTAGGTTCAATGGGGATAAAGAAGAGGGAGAGATGGCAAGCAAAACAGTGTGTCTGCAATGAGCCCACCAACTCTGAGATTTCAGTGGTATATGATGACCAATTCCAGAGCATGGCAGCTAAACAGGGAGAGTGGAATGCTGAGACTGTTGATACTATGAGTCTGTAAAGCTTGCTTGATGAACTTTCAGTAGGAAAGCCAATGTCACTGAGAACAATAATCAGAAAAGAAGAACAAATGAATCAAATATTCTAATACCTACTAAGGAGGGTAAAGTCTGGAACAGACTCAAAGTTGACTCCCATCCATTCCACTTGTTATCTTTGGACAAGTTATTCAACATTGTGAGCTTCATTCTCCTCTGCTACAGAATGGAAACAATAAGTAGACACTTCTTAAGTATCATGATGAATAAATAAAATAAGGCACGCCAAGAGCTTAGCATGGAACCAGCACAGAGTAACTCCTCAGTAAATACTAGGAAATACCCTTAGAAGGACAAAAATCAAATGAGGGGAGCCCTCCAGGGCAGCTAGAATGATTAAGAAAGGAAGCATAAAGAGGCATCTGGAAGACTTTGAAAGATAAGGAATGATGGATAGCTGGCAGTGTTCTGGAAAGATCCATCAAAAATGGCAGAGGGAAAGGCATGTGTCTGTTAAGACATGAGAACAAAGGAAAAAGTGAAAATGAAAAATGGGCTCAAGAGAGACAGAATTTCCCCAGTATCCAATCAAAGACTTTGTAGGTCACAATCAAAAGGAGTAGGGGAATGAGGGGGAAAGTATAAGGCAGTGGTAAACGCCCAAAGAACAGATGAGCAGGAAAATGTTAGCTGTCGCGAGCACTGAAAAAGTCTAGAAGTGTCTAACTCCTCTCATCGTCAAGACCCAGAAGACATCTCCACTAAACAAAAAAGGGAAAAGCATCTGCTTCTCAAAGACAAAGGGCCTGAATGTTTGTGTTCTGTTATCCCAAGAGCCAAGAACATGAAGTCAGGTGTGTGATGTTCCCCTCCTGTGTCCATGTGTTCTCATTGTTCACACCGGGGCCTGTTGTGGGGTGAGGGGAGGGGGGAGGGATAGCATTTGGAGATATACCTAATATTAAATGAAGAGTTACTGGGTACAGCACACCAACATGGCACATGTATACATACGTAACTAACCTGCACATTGTGCACATGTACCCTAAAACTTAAAGTATAATAAAAAAAAAAATACAGCTATTATAATAAAAGATTTTACTCTCCTGGGAAAAAAAAAAAAAAAAAAGAACATGAAGTCAGAAAGAAAGATCACATAAGACATCATCGCATATGTGCTCACTAAGACCAAATAAGCTTTCACAGAAGTCTCATCCTCATAACTAGAAAAACACTACATAGACCATTTTATGTCGCTTTTTTTTAATTTCCTGTCTTTATTTTTCTGTCACCATGCTCAGGCCTCTCAAACATGTTTAAATAGTTGTGATTTAACATTAATGAGGTACATGATCTTGATCTGCTAATGATACAGATTATGTTTTCCACCCCAAATATTGATTATTGTATAATGTAAGTAGTATTGTTCTGTTAAAATGCAGAACAGGTGAAAGCATCTTCCTACAGAATTCATAAAATTATGAAGAATCTATGTGAACTATCGCTACTATTAATATCCACCAACCTTAGCTACAAATTCATCTATTTCTATTTTGGTATCTTCCATCATCCTTTTATCTTCCATTTCAGAATAAACACTTTTAGATTTTACTGGGCTACAGAACTTTTATTTTCTAATCATTCACTGCCATCCAAAAACAAAAGTTACCACATGTTTTATAGTACATCACAATGGTGTTTGTGAGATTATACTGGGAAAACTGGAGGAGTTGGGGGAGGGTTCTACCTTTAGGCCATATCATTTACATATGAGAACCTAATACTATTTAAATAAGTGAAAATCACAGCCTTCCGACACAAAACCAGCTATTAAAACATTGCCATAAGCAAAATATTGAATCTTAAACTGAATTTGCACAAAATGGAAATGGACAGAAGGGCAGGTCACTAAAACAGTATTGTTTTAATCTTTTCCATGATCCTTTATATCCACGGATTTCTCTACATTCTCCCCTGTACATTTTATAAAAATCACTTTCAGGTTTATGGAAAATGGAGCATAAAGTGAGCAGTTTTTTTAAAATGAGTTGCATGGAAGAAAGAACAGCAACTAAGATTTTTGCAATTAATCTGATAGACTTTCAGTAGGAAGTATTTAGTTTATCTGTACATATAAAATGAATATTAAAATATTCATACCCCAAGGCTACCAGGAAAAGTAGATAACAGCTGTTGGTCTAAAATGTGGTTTCATTATGCAGAGATTGGAATAAGCTTGTAATTATGAATTAAAGCTGGAGCAGTTAAAAAATGTTGAGTAGATTTTCTAACCTCAACATTTAAAATCAGTTTTCTGTTAAGAAATACAGTGTTCACAGCAATGGACTTTCAAGTGGTATCAGCAATAGCAGACTTGCTTTTGCTCACCTCAAAGAGAAAAATGCAATAGATCCTTCACATAAATTTCTTAATGATTTTTTTCCTAAAGCAGGTTTGATTATCTTATACTAAGTCCATATTCCAAACAAACAAAACTCTAGTTTAATATTTGTTTTAGACCTGAAGACCCACTAATACAAGGAAACAAGGGTTTAAAAATTATTTTGGTTAATAATGCACATTATGAGTTTTTTATGTATATGTATTCATTTCCCTGGGACATGATACCACTACAACAGATGAAATATTTTTAAGGTAGTTACACTATCAGATTAACAAAATGAAGTATTATAAATAATATAATTTTCTTATTTGAAAATCACTGAAGTTAGAAATATATTTTTGATTGCATTCTAGTAGTAAAAAATAGGATAATCTCTTTTCCTATTGTTCAAGTAATAATCCATTGAGAATTGTGACTTTAGTTCCAAGCAATGTAAATAATATAAACTCTCACGCACACACACACACCCAACATAAACAAATTATATGGAACAGAGTAAAGCATGAATTTTCTCTCTCACTGCTCCCCTATTACAATCTGTTAAAAAACAGGATGGATTATTACTGGAAAGAAAAAGACAAACTATGATTGAACAGTATGAATAGTGACTAAGAGATGCTTTTACCTTATTGTGACATATTTCATTAAGAATTACAAAGCGTTTTAAAAATATTTTCTTAGATTAAGTGTTATTATCTGTTCTTCAAAATGAAGAAAGTTGGCTTCAGAAATTATGTACTAGACCCAAGATGAGTAACAGTTAAGTACTACAAAAAAAAAAAAAAAGACAAGAAACTCTGTGTTCATTATTTGCTGTGACATTAACTTTCAGCTAAATTATGTGTGTCTTGGCACAATGAATCACATTTCCATGCTAATTTTTCCCTTTAATACTATACTAATATTCTACCTCTCTGACTCTAAAATGTGCCTAGAAAACGAAGGGGAGAGTTAACACTCTAACTCTCCCCTACAGATTCCACCTACCTGGATCAGATGCAGGTAAGACAGCAAGGCAGACAGCACAGAAACTCTGCAACTGTTCCCGTAGCTCCAACGAGCACCCTGAGTTTTGAGCTGCTCATGCGAAAGAAAGGGAGAACAGAAACAATGATCTGAATCATATTTTTTAAAAATCAGACTCTTTATTTTAAAATAATCTTAATAGTATAGCTGAATTGGAAAACAGAAAAAGAGAAGTTCATCTTTGTTACACTTTATGTTTGACACCTTTAAACATTGTATGCTAGGCCGGGCGTGGTGGCTCACGCCTGTAATCCCAGCACTGTGGTGCCTCACGCCTATAATCCCAGCACTTTGGGAGGCCGAGGCGGGTGGATCACCTGAGGTCAGGAGTTTGAGAGCAGACTGACCAACATGGCGAAACCCCATCTCTGCTGAAAATACAAAAATTAGCTGGGTTTGGTGGTACGCACCCGTAACCCCAGTTACTCGGGAGGCTGAGGCAGGAGAATCTCTTGAACCTGGGAGGCAGAGATTACAGTGCGCCGAGATCATGCCCCTGCACTTCAGCCTGGGCAACAGAGTGAAACTCCATCTCTCTCTCTCTCTCTCTCTCTCTATATATATATATACATATGCTGTGAGTGTATTCACTCTGTTCCTGGAATGGAACAGTGGTAACAGAGCATCCAAAGATAAAAGACAAACCACGCAATGGCAAAAACCTGCCATTCTCCATGGAGCTCCAGTAATATATTCAATAATTTGTGTAGACAAACAGGCTTCTAAATGCCTTCCTTGAATAAATGATAACCATGAAAACAAATTGACCTCAAATATTTAAAAGTAACCTACTACTTTATTACCAATGTATCAGCAGATAAAAATAATTTGCTGATCATAAAGATGACTTTCCAGTTATCCTTAATAGGAATCAAGAGAAACTTTGATGAGTGTAATCAATCTAAAATCTGTTTTTATGCTCATCCTAACAGAAGTTGTAATGCAAAAATTAGAATCTAAATATTTCTTAGATATAAAAAATTTTATAGCTGAATTATAAGTGCACATAAAGAAAAAGAGAGTATATTTCTTTCCCAAAAACTCAAATAAATAAACAAAAAAATAGTTAACATAAGTATATAATACTTTGATGGTTTATATTAGATAACCACATTAATGTTTTAATCAGAAGTTCATGGGTAATATTAAATACAAATGTAGACATTAAAAAATTTTCTAGTTATATTGTGGTGCTTTTTTTCCTAAGATAAAATGCCAATATAAAGGTAGTAGAAAACATTAAGAGAAACATGAAAAATGTTGAAAAGAATTTCTTTTTCCTTGCAAATACCAACATACAATTATATGGCAAGAACAGAACTTGTGTAATTTTTTATATAAAATAAAAGAAAAACACCTTGAGAAATAATATCAGCCCTTAAGAGCATCTAAATATGGTTTAACATCTTTGAAAATACCATACAAATATTAATTAATCCTCACTTAAAAATGGAGGTAGATAAGCATGATCATCACCCTCTGATGAGGAAATAGTGTGGTAAAGAGTCTAGCCCAAGGACTTAGGCCGGGGTCATCTGTCTTCAAAATTGTGTAACTCCAGAAAAAATCAGAAGGGAGAAGACATACTTCAGATTGCAGTTGTTTCTAAAACATTAGAGTTTCTGTTTATGGCCTGAATCTCACCCATTTATATTAACTGAACACCTTTCTTTGAGGATAGCACTCAGCCGCACAGACATCCTGCACTCTTTTAATTGAGCCCCTTTGGGGGAAAGTATCGTTTAAATATAACAATATATTCAGAACCCTAAAATAATTTGATCTATAATAAATTCTTAAGCAAGAGAGGAAGACCAGCCTGGGGACCCTGGGAGGGGAAGATTGCCAGGTACGAAGTCAGAGATTCACAAGGAAGTTGTAGAAGCTCCTTCCCTGGAGACTTTTAAAAATAGACTAGACAGCCCTCTCCATACCTTGGTGTAGGAGGCCCCATTATACTTTGCTATTAAAGAACTTCACTATAGGTTTCCTTAGACTTGATTTTTTAAAAAGGGAAGAAAAAAATGGGAGGAGGAGAAGGGAAAGCCACCTGGTGTGAGGAAAATTCAGTTTAATAAATGCCTTTGATAGTTTATTATAATATGAATTCTCTGATTTTCACACTGATTTTAAGGATAACGTCTTTAAGGGATTTAGATTCAGATATCTACTAGGTTTCTCTGCTTTACATTTTTATTACTATTTTGTTCACTATACATTGTACTATTTTTATAACTTCAGAATATACCAGGTCAAGCAGAAATTGGAAGTTGTGTGGATATTTTGTATTTTTCCCTATTTTAATGCCATAATTCCCAATATAATTGAATATATATGAAAACACACACCCCTAGATATATAAAGTACAATAATAACTTTTCAGGAGGAACAATCAGCATTTTAAATATATCTATCTTCTAATTAATAAACTGTGGAATATAGTCATCACAAATTCCACATACCTTTCACCTTCAATTATGATTGAAGTTTGTGACAAATCTTCTTATTAAAAACAAATAAAAGAAAAAGAAAATGCTTCTGAGTTCATTCTGGATCCTCGAATGTATGTAGAGCGATTATGGAAACAAGATATTTTTTATCACCCATGCTCAAAACTTTGACAACTTTTTTACCTTTATGATTGACAGTATGTATTTGAGGCCTTTTGAGGACTACAGAGATTTCTTCTGCATTAACTATTTGGTTAAACTCATCATTTCTTTCTTAACTGAGTTACCCATTAGCATTTAGATAAGCTTCTCTTGAAAGTAAACTAGATGCTTTGGACAGATAATGTTAAGCAGCTGAAAAATAGTATTCATTTGACTATGTCACAACTTCTAGAAAGTTCTACAAACTGTTCTAAAAGGTTTGACAATTATATTACTTTCATAAGTTTCTGCATATAGTATTTTTTTAATACTCTATGATGTTGCAGCTGAATCATAGAGTAATCTTTCTGAAAATACTTCAAAAACTCCACTGGGGTCCAAATTCAAGCTAAAATTCATTATGGAGCAACAATGTAAAAAATAACATAATATGTCCACCAGCTGCATCATAATGTATAAGTACATTGTAATGTAATTTCCCACCTAGCAGCTGACAACATTTTTTATCCTAATTGTGAATTCACCTATATTTAATAAATATTAATCAAGGACCCAAAACATGCTACCCATTACAGCGATTTCAGTAACATTTTAAGCTTTCCAAAGCATCACATATATTTATCTTTGGTATCAGTTTTCTATTGCTAATGTAACAAATTACCATAAACTGGCATCTTACAACCTAGAGTGCTAGAAGTCAGAAATCTGACATGAGTTCCGCTGAGATAAAAATCAATGTGCTGGGGTGGTGGCTGGCAAGATGGCCAAATAAGAACAGCTCCGGTCTGCAGCTCCCAGCGAGATCAATCCAGAAGGTGGGTGATGTCTGCATTTCCAACTGAGGTACCTGGTTCATCTCACTGGGACTGGTTAGACAGTGTGTGCAGCCCACAGAGGGTTAGCCAAAGCAGGGTGGAGTATCGCCTCACCCAGGAAGTGCAAGGTGCCGGGGAACTCCCTCCCCTAGCCAAGGGAAGCCATGAAGGACTGTGCTATCCAGCCCAGATATTATGCTTTTCCCACAGTCTTCACAACCTGCAGACCACGAGATTCCGTCGGGTGCCTACACCACCAGGGCCCTGGATTTCAAGCAAAAAACTGGGCGGCTATTTGGGCAGAAACCGAGCTAGTTTTAGGAGTTATTTTCATACTCCAGTGCCGCCTGGAACACCAGTGAGACAGAACCTTTCACTCCCCTAGAAAGGGGGCTGAAGCCAGGGAGCCATGTGGTCTAGCTCAGCGGATCCCACCCCAACAGAGCCCAGCAACCTAAGATCCACTGGCTTAAAATTCTCACTGCCAGCACAGCAGTCTGAAGTAGACCTGGGACGCTCAAGCTTGGTGGGAGGAGGGGAGTCCACCATTACTGAGGCTTGAGTAGGCGGTTTTTCCCTTGCAGTGTAAACAAAGCTGCCAGGAAGTTCAGACTGGGTGGAGCCCACCGCAGCGCCACAAAGCCACTGTAGCCAGACTGCCTCTCTAGATTCCTCCCCTTTGGGCAAGGAATCTCTAAAAGAAAGGCAGCAGCCCCAGTCAGGGGCTTATAGATGAAACTTCCGTCTCCCTGGGACAGAGGACCTGGGGGAAGGGACAGCTGTGGGCACAGCTTCAGCAGATTTAAACGTTCCTGCCTGCTGGCTCTGAAGAGAGTAGTGGATCTCCTAGCACAGCACTCAAGCTCTGCTAAGGGACAGACTGCCTCCTCAAGTGGCTCCCTGATCTTTGTGCCTCCTGACTGGGAGACACCTCCTAGCAAGGGGAGCTCTGGCTGGCATCTGGCGGGTGCCCCTCTGGGGCAAAGTTTTCAGAAGAAGGAACAGGCAGCAATCTTTGCTGTTCTGCAGCCTCTGCTGGTGATACCCAGGTAAACAGGGTCTGGAGTGGACCTCCATCAAACTCCAGCAGACCTGCAACAGAGGGGTCTGAATATTGGAAGGAAGACTAACAAACAGAAAGGAATAGCATCAACAATAACAAAAAGGATATCCACACAAAAACCCCATCCAAAGGTTACCAGCATCAAAGACCAAACGTAGATAAATCCATGAAGACGAGGAAGAACCAGCTCAAAAAGGCTGAAAATTACAACAACCAGAATGCCTCTTCTCCTCCAAAGGATCACAACTCCTTGCCAGCAAGAGAACATAATGGGATGGAGAATGAGTTTGAAGAACTGACAGAAGTAGGCTTCAGAGAAAGGTGGGTAATAACAAACTCAACCAAGCTAAAGGAGCATGCTCTAATCCAATGCAAGGAAGATAAGAACCTTGAATAAAAGGTTAGAGGAATTGCTAACTAGAATAACCAGTTTAGAGAAGACCATAAATGACCTGATGGAGCTGAAAAACACAGCACGTGAACTTTGTGAAGCATACATAAGTATCGATAGCTGAATCGATCAAGCTGAAAAAAGGATATCAGAGATTGAAGAGCAACTTAATGAAATAAAGCATGAAGACAAGATTAAAGAAAAAAGAACAAAAAGGAATGAACAAAGCCTCCAAGAAATATGGGACTATGTGAAAAGACTAAATCTATGTTTGATTGGTGTATCAGAAAGTGACAGGGAAAATGGAACCAAGTTGGAAAACACTCTTCATTATATTATCCAGGAGAAATTCCGCAACCTAGCAAGACAGGCCAACATTCAAATTCAGGAAATACAGAGAACACTGCAAAGATACTCTTCAAGAAGAGCAATCCCAAGACACAAAATCATCAGATTCATCAAGGTTGAAATGAAGGAAAAAATGTGAAGGGCAGCCAGAGAGAAAGGTCAGGTTACCCACAAAGGGAAGCCCGTCAGACTAACAGCAGATATCTCTGCAGAAACCTTACAAGCCAGAAGAGAGTGGGGGCCCATATTCAACATTCTTAAAGAAAAGAATTTTCAACCCAGAATTTCATATCCAGCCCAACTAAGCTTCATGAGTGAAAGAGAAATAAAACTTTTAACAGACAAGCAAATGCTGAGAGCTTTTGTCACAACCAGGCCTGCCTTACAAGAGCTCCTGCAGGAAGCACTAAGCATGGAAAGGAAAAACCATTACCAGCCACTGTGAAAATGCCAAATTGTAAAGACCATCGACACGCTGAAGAAACTGCATCAACTAACAGGCAAAATAAACAGCTAACATCATAATGATAGGATCAAATTCACACATAACAATATTAACCTTAAATGTAAATGGGCTGAATGCCCCAATTGAAAGACACACTGGCAAAGTGGAGAAAGAGTCAAGACCCATCAGTGTGCTGTATTCAGGAGACCCATCTCATGTATAAAGACACACATAGGCTCAAAATAAAGGGGTGGAGGAATATTTACCAAGCAAATGGAAAGCAAAAAAAATTTTTTAAAAAGCAAGGGTTGCAATCCTAGTCTCTGATAAAACAGACTTCAAACCAGCAAAGATCAAAAAAGACAAAGAAGGGCATTACATAATGGCAAAGGGATCAATGCAACAAGAAGAGCTGACTATTGTAACTATATATGCCCCCAATACAGCAGCATTCAGATTCACAAAGCAAGTTCTTAGAGACCTACAAAGAGACTTTGACTCCCACACAATTATAGTGGAAGATTTTAACACCCCACAGTCAATATTAGACAGATCAATGAGACAGAAAATTAACAAGGATATTCAGGACTTGAACTCAGCTCTGGACCAAGTGGACCTAATAGACGTCTACACAACTCTCCAAATCAACAGAATATACATTCTTTTCAGTACCATATCAGACTTATTCTAACATCGACAACATAATTGGAAGTAAAACACTCCTCAGCAAATGTGAAAGAATGGAAATCATAACAAACAGTCTCTTAGATCACAGTGCAATCAAATTAGAACTTTGGATTAAGAAACTCACTCAAAACCACACAGCCACTGAACAACCTGCTCCTGAATGGAAACAACAACCTGCTCCTGAATGGCTACTGGGTAAATAACAAAATTAAGGCAGAAATAAGGAAGTTCTTTGAAACCAATGAGGACAAAGACACAACTTACCAGAATCTCTGGGACACAGCTAAAGCAGTGTTTACAGGGAAACTTATAGCACTAAATACCCACAGGAGAAAGTGGGAAAGATCTGAAATTGACACCCTAACATCACAATTACAAGAACTAGAGAAGCAAGAGCAAAAAAATTCAAAGGATAGTGGAAGGCAAGAAATAACTAAGATCAGAGCAGAACTGAAGGATAGAGACATGAAAATCCCTTCAAAACATTAATGAATCCAGAAGTTGCTTTTTTGAAAAGATTAACAAAATAGATAGAACACTAGCCAGACTAACAAAGAAGAAAAGAGAGATGAATCGGACAGACATAATACAAAATGAAAAAGGGGATATCACCACTGATCCCATAGAAATACAAACTACCATCAGAGAATACTATAAACACCTCTATGCAAATAAACTAGAAAATCTAGAAGAAATGGATGAATTCCTGGACACATACACCCTCCCAAGACTACACCAGGAAGAAGTCGAATCCCTGAATAGGCCAATAACAAGTTCTGAAATTGAGGCAGTAATTAATAGCCTACCAACCAGAAAAAGCCCAGAACCAGACAAATTCACAGCCGAATTCTACCAGAGGTACAAAGAGGAGCTGCCACCATTCCTTCTGAAACTATTCTAAACAACAGAAAAAGAGGGACTCCTCCCTAACTCATTTTATGAGGCAATCATCATCCTGATACCAAAACCTGGCAGAGACACAACAAAAAAAGAAAATTTCAGGCCAATATCCCTGATGAACATTGATGTGAAAATCCTCTATAAAATAATGGCAAACCAAATCCAGCAGCACATCAAAAAGCTTATTCACCATGATCAAGTCAGCTTCATCCCTGGGATGCAAGGTTTGTTCAACATACACAAATCAATAAACATAATCCATCACATCAACAAAACTAATGACAAAAACCGCATGATAATCTCAATAGATGCAGAAAAGGCCTTCAATAAAATTCAGCACCGCTTCATGCTAAAAACTCTCAATAAACTAGGTATTGATGGAATGTAACTCAAAATAATAAGAATTATTTATGACAAACCCACAGCCAATATCACACTGCATGGGCAAAAGCTGGAAGCATTCCCTTTGAAAAGCAGCACAAGAAAAGGATGCCCTCTCTCACCACTCCTAGTCAACATAGTATTGGAAGTTCTGGCCATGGCAATCAGGCAAGAGAAAGAAATAAAGGTTATTCAGTAGGAAGAGAGGAAGTCAAATTGTCTCTGTTTGCAGATGACATGATTGTACATTTAGAAAACCCCATCATCTCAGCCCAAAATCTTCTTAAGCTGATCAGCAACTTCAGCAAAGTCTCAGGATAAAAAATAAATGTGCAAAAATCACAAGGATTCTTATACACCAATAATAGACAAACAGCCAAATCATGAGTGAACTCCCATTCACAATTGCTATAAAGAGAATAAAATACCTAGGAATACAACTTACAAGGGATGTGAAGGACCTCTTCAAGGAGAACTACAAACCACTGCTCAAGGAAATGAGAGGACACAAACAAATGGAAAAACATTCCCTCCTCATAGATAGGAAGAATCAATATCGTGAAAATAGCCATACTGCCCAAAGTAGTTTATATATTCGATGCTATCCCCATCAAGCTACCATTGACTTTCTTCACAGTATTAGAAAAAACTACTTTAAATTTCATGTGGAACCAAAAAAGAGCCCATATAGCCAAGACAATCCTAAGCAAAAAGAACAAAGCTGGAGGCATCAAGCTATCTGACTTCAAACTCTACTACAAGGCTACAGTAACCAAAACAGCATGGTACTGGTAACAAAACAGATATATAGATCAATGGAAGAGAAAAGAGGCCACAGAACAAATGCCACACATCTACAACCATCTGACCTTTGACAAACCTGACAAAAACAAGCAATGGGGAAAGGGTCCCTTATTCAATAAATGGTTTTGGAAAAACTGGCTAGCCATATGCAGAAAACTGAAACTGGACCCCTTTTTTACACCTTATACAAGATGGATTAAACACTTAAACATAAGACTTAAAACCATAAAAACCCTAAAAGAAAACCTAGGCAATACCATTCAGGACATAGGCACGGGCAAAGACTTCATGACTAAAACACCAAAAGCAATGGCAACAAAAGTCAAAATTGACAAATGGGATCTAATTAAACTAAAGAGCTTCTGCACAGCAAAAGAAACTAGCATCAGAGTGAACAGGCAACCTACAGAATGGGAGAAAATTTTGCAACCTATCCATCTGACAAAGGGCTAATATCCAGAATCTACAAGGAACTTAAACAAATTTACAAGAAAAAATCAAACAACTCTGTCAAACAGCTGTCAAAGCATATGAACAGATATTTCTCAAAAGAAGATATTTATGCAGCCCACAAACATATGAAAAAAGCTCATCATCCTGGTCATTAGAGAAATGCAAATCAAAACAATAATGAGATACCATCTCACACCATTTAGAATGGTGATCATTAAAAAGTCAGGAAACCACAGATGCTAGAGAGGATGTGGAGAAATAGGAACACTTTGACACTGTTGATGGGAGTGTAAATTAGTTCAACTATTGTGGAACACAGTGTGGTGATTCCTCAATGATCTAGAACCAGAAATACCATTTGACCCAGCAATCCCATTACTGGATATATACCCAAAGGATTATAAATCATTCTACTATAAAGACACAAGCACATGTATGTTTATTGCAGCACTATTCACAATTGCAAAGACTTGGAACCAACCCAAATGCACATCAATGATAGACTGAATAAAGAAAATGTGGCACATACACCATGGAATACTATGCAGCCATTAAAAAAGATAAGTTCATGTCCTTTGCATGGACATGGATGAAGCTGGAAACCATCATTCTCAGCAAACTAACACAGGAACAGAAAACCCAACACCACATGTTCTCACTCATAAGTGAGAGATGAACAATGAGAACACATGGACACAGGGAGGGGAACATCACACACCAGGGCCTGTCAGGAGTTGCAGTGCTAGGGGAGGGATAGCATTAGGAGAAATACCGAATGTAGATGACGAGTTGATGGGTGCAGCAAATCATCATGGCATGTGTATACTTATGTAACAAATCTGCACATTCTGCACATGTATCCCAGAACTTAAAGTATAATAATAATAAAAAAAAAATCCATGTGCTGGTAGGGCTGGCATTCCCTTCTAGAAGTTGTAGGGAAGAACCTGTTTCTTGCCTTTTGCAGATTTTGGAGACTGCCACATTCCTGGGCTGGTGGCCACCTTCCTCCATCTTCAACAGTGATCCTCAACCTTTCTGCACCAGCGACCGGTTTTGTAGAAGGCATTTTTTTTCAAAACGAAGGCAGGGTGGGGATGGTTTTGGGATTATTCAAGTGCATTACATTTATTGTGGACTTTATGTCTATTATTATTATGTTGTAACATATAATAAAATAATTATACAACTCATCATAATGTAGAATCAGTGGGAGCCCTGAGCTTGTTTTCCTGCAACTAGACAGTCCCATCTGGGGGTGATGAGAGACAAGGACAGCTCATCAGGCATTAGATTCTCATAATAAGCACACAGCCTAAATCCCTTGCATCCACAGTTCACAATAGGCTTCATGCTCCTGTAAGAATCTAATGCCATTACTGATCTGACAGGGGGCAGAACTCAGGCAATAATGAATGATGGGGAGCTGCTATAAATACAGATGAAGCTTTGTTCACTCACCACTGCTCATGCCCACTGTGTGGTGCAGTTCCTAACAGGCCACGGAGCAGTACTGGAGCCTGGGGAGCCCTGATCCTCAAAGGGCAAGTTGAGGCCTTCTCAGATCACTTCACTCTGACCTGCTCTGCCTCCCCTTTCACTGTTAAGAACTCTGTGATCACATCTGATCAGCTGATTAGCAACCTTAATTCCATATAGGACCTCATTTCCTCTTTACCATGTGATGTAACAGAGTTGCAGATTCCAGGGACCAGGACATGGACCTTTTGGGGGAGGGGAGCAATTAGTATCCCTACCAACTTCTTAATCTAAACTACAGATTTATGATAAATTCCTCCATTCCTGAAAAGTACTGAAAAAATGCTTGAAACTGTATGCAACCAGGAAGGAGGGGGATACCAGCTACATCTTGATACAGCATCTGCATCTTGTAGTGCACTAAAGGCAGGGAGAGGAGATGGTGGCAGAGGCAGAGGCTGGTATCTAGCCCTTCTGGGCATCACAGCACAGTACTGAGTTCCTGGAAGCTCTAGCACTCAAATTAAAATGTGGCTGTCCAGGTTGTTATAACTTATATTTGCCAAGGTAGGAGGGTAGAGCATGCAGTAAGTAGTCTCTTGGTATCCATTTGGGATGAGTTTCAGGAGCCCCCGTAGATACCAAAATCTGTAAGTGCTCAAGTCCCTGATAAAAATGTTGTAGAATTTGCATATAACCTGCACATATCCTCCCATATATTTAAATAATCTCTAGATTACTTATAATACATAATACAATGTGAATGCTGCATAAATAGTTATACTGTATTGTTTAGGGAGTCATGACAAGAAAAAAAAATCTGTACAGGCTCAGTACAGATATAACCATCCTTTTTTTCTTCCAAATATTTTCCATCCGCAGTTGGTTCAATTCGCGATGTGATGTAACCTAAAGATATGCAGGGCCAACTGTATTTGAGAATTTGTTAGTTTGATTTATTACTCTTAAGTATTTATGCATAGGGTATATGGATGTCCATTGGTACACTCCTGCCTTGGGTCTTCAAAATACCAGGGGCCAGTCTGTCTCAGATATCCTCATTCTGATATTTTAATTCAAATTAAATTTGCACATCTATAAAACAAGTTAACATCTCCCCAGAAAACAGTTTGCTGCCAAATACTAGGATGTATTTAATTTCTTTCGCCTTAATTTGAATTATTCTCTGAGACTACCAGCATTTGTTAAACTCAGTGTTTGAAGGACTTGGATGATTTTAACTTCATTTTCTTATTACTCATGTGTATGTCTGTCTAAATAAGGGTTCTGAGTTAGCTTATATATAATGGAAAGCCAGGGGAAACCATGAGAACTCTAGGGACATAGGATGAGCTGAGCATAAAGGTTCTAGATAGAGAATCTAAGAGCAGGAAAAATAAGTAGGGCCACTCCAAGTAATGATAACAGATTTTAATCATGTTTCACTGGTAGAATTATGACATAAAATCTGGAGAATCCAGGAATTTTACATAGGTGTTCATACTGATTAATTTAGTGAACAAAATTTTAACTTGGCAAAAAGTATTTGCAGAAATGCAAATTCAAGTTCTTCTTATAATAAAATATGAATCTGAAATTTCATGGGACATGCTAGGACATAATGACCAACAGCAAGTCTAATCAACGCTGATCATATAGACTAACACCATCTCTGATAAATGGGCATTAATCTCTAATTGAAGACCAATCTTATTTTTAATATATTGCCTCACTGTTACTACATATTTAGCTATTTGCGTTATTGAAAACAAAACAAAACACAAAAAAATTCCAGGTTGTTTTCTTACATCCAACCTCTTTTTGGAGAGGAACTCTGGAAAAAATTAACATTATTTCTAATCTCTTATTGATTATGACTTCCACTGCTTATGGATAACAATTACATGAAGTTGACAAGGTTCATTCCTATTAGTTTGAGCCATAAAAAATCAATTAGTCTTTGTTTTGTATAACTATTTTATAAACATACTATTGGATGTTCTTTCTTGTAAGATTGTTTGATTATGTCTTCTGTCAAAGAATGGGGGGAAATTAATTACCTTAAAAAATTACTGAATCTTAAGAAGTATTTTACAAAATGCCATTCTTTACTTAATAAAGGGCCAGCTCGTATTTCATGAGTTTCCATTCATCTGACAGAGCTGTGGTGTTTGTAATTCTGTATATAAAGTCATCAGTCTTCTAGAACCATCTTTAGCTGAGCAAGCCCCAAAGCATGGTCCATTCTGCTCAGATCTGATCAGCATCTTTATAGCATATCAGCCTTGGGGTTCAATTTTGTTTTGGATGCTTTTATAAATGAGCACAATCACTAGTGAATCTGTTCTTCCAGATTGCAAAGAGAAAAATTGAGAGAGGAACTTTAGTAGATTACTGTGTCATTGAGAATAAAGTACAAGCACAAATGCACCTAAAGTAGTCTCAGGGATGATTTTGTCGGGTGTACATTTTCAGTTTTATTTCAGTAAAATTAGATGATTGTCCTAGTTATTATCGTTTTTGAAGTTATGCGCTAACCCCAGGCTAGGGGTATGATCAATGTACTATCTAAAAAAATCAATTTGTTCCAAAGTACTATGTTTTTCTTAAAAGGAAGGAAAGGTAAAAGAAAAGAGAAGTAGCAATAGGCGAAAAGCATAAGAATTATTTCAGGACTTTCTTCATTTAGACAGGTGTATGATGCATTTAATACTTTTTACTAGCTAGATCCAACGGTATAGTTGTTCTTAGGAACCAAGACATCTGCAGAAATAGCAGAAACCAAGAGGAAATTTTAATCATTTTAATGGCTTTTGTACTTATAAAATTTTCTCAGAAAAGAGCTCATAATACTATTACCTTAATGAGTATTTTAAGTCAGTAGAACAATTACAGTACAACATTCAGATAAAAGTTTTATTTTATATATATATTTATAAAAACCTTTTGTTGTAGCCAATGTAGATCATATAAAACATTGTTTTATTTAATATTTTAATAGAAGAAATAACATTTCCAAAGGTCAGGATATCAAACCTTCAAGAGCTTATTTGTAATTTATGAAGCCTCAGAAAGACTGTGAGGTTGTTAAAGCAATTCCAGTGCCCAGCCAGACATAATTTTCCCCTTTTATGCTAGAAATATAGAGGAGTAATAGCAGCATCAAAAATCCATGTCAATCCTGTCCTATTCCTGGAAACCTACTTCCAGTTATTGTAAACTATAACTATATACTAGAGATTTTACTCTGCATTGCAGGAGTGAACACTGACATGAATAAGCCTCAGATAACATTTCGTTTGCCTGGTTTTTACCTACCCATTCTGTGCAGGGCGGCATATCCTATAGCATCTTTTTAAAATAACACTCACAACACAGAACTGAAAAGTGAAACACACCATACGATCCAGCAATCACACTCTGGTATTTTTCAAAGTGAGTTGAAAACCTACACCCACACAAAACTTTCACATGGACACATACAACAGCTTTATTTATAATTGCCATAACTTGGAAGCAACCAAGATGTCCTCCAGTAGATGGCTAGATAAGTAAACTGTGGTACAGCTAGACAATGAAATATCATTCAGTGCCAAAAAGATGTGAGCCATCAGACTATGAAAATACATGAATGACACAAATGCTTATTACTAAGTAAAAGAAGCTGCTCTAAAATGCTACCTACTGTACAATTCCAACTATATGACATTTTGGAGAAAACAAAACTATGGAGAGAGTAAAAAGATCAATGGTTGTCAGGGGTTTGGGGAAAGAGAGAGAGAGATGAATAGGCAGAATACAGAAGATTTTTAGGGCAGTGAAACTATTCTGTATGATACTATAATGGTAGACACATGACATTATACATTTGTCAAAAAACAGAGAATGTACAATACCAAGAGAAAACCCTAATGTAAACTGTGTGCTTTGAGAGAGAATGATGTGCCAAAGCAGGTTCCCTAATTGTAACAAATTCTCACTATGGTTAGGGATGATGATAATGGAGGAGACTGTGCATGGCGGGGGTAGGGGGTAGGTGCAACATCTCTGTATTTTCTATTTCACTTTGCTGTGAACCTCAAACTGCTCTAAAAAATAAAGTATTTTTTTTTAATGTGAAACAAATCCCTGAGACCACTTCAGGTGCATTTCTTCTCACAATTTATTCTCCATCACACAGTAATCTACTAAAGTTTATTTCTTGACTTTCAGCCCCTATCACAACATCTTTAGAGTTGACTGCATGTCTGATCATTTTGGCTGCATTCACCTTTACGGTCACATAGGTTCACTTCTATACCAATCAGCAGGAGATCCACAAATACCAGATCAACAGCCAAGATTTCTGGTTCCCAGGGCCCACGACTCATTATCTTGTCATTTTTATGCCAAACAGAAGCTAGAACTTTATAGAAGTTATGCATGATTTAAATGATTTTCAATTACTTTTTTTCGAAATAAAACAAAACTACTTCCGGTATTTCTCTAAAAATATAATGTACCACTTTTCCCCACCCCCACCCCATGGTTTTTTGCTCCTTTTTTGTAAATTTCAATTTCATGAAACTAAGTGTAGTTAAATGTAATTAACATGAAAAATATTGATTTTAAAAGTGGCTGCCATTTCAGCCAGAGTACACTATACTCAGAAGTTTGTGGAGAGCTTCAGCTTTTAGTAAAACTGAACACATTTTGGGTTAGCTACAAAGAAAAAAGGTAAGGGATGAAATAGGATTTCTGAGTGTTGGTTTTATGCATAAGTCAAATGGAGATAAGGAACTTCATTGCCAGCATTTGACTGGGTCACAAAAAGACATATTTGAAGGAAGGAAGAATTATAAAAAAATTACTGCCTAGCTAGTAGAGATCTTTCAACCAGACCTCTCACCCTTGGAGGAGGGGGAAAGGAAACGTTAAGAACCACAGTAGAAAGATATTAATAAATAAAACTAAACTAAAAAGAGCAGTATCTGAGAGAAAAAAACGGCAAAGAATGATAGACCCTCTAACAGCAGATTCAGAGCTAAAATACTTCAAGCCTAGGGCAGCTGGCCCCCAGATGGAAAGAGATTGCCAATGTGCTTCCTGCCTGGGCTGGGCAGCTCAGCTCACTGTCACATCTCAGGCAGTGCTGAGGAAATAAGAGAAACACCATGTTTGTAAGGTTAAATAGACTTATAGAGAAAAATAAATTAGGAATATAGGCAATTCTATGGAAACCAGAAATAGAAGTGCGAGTAGAAATATTGGTAAGAACTTTTAGATGCAGTAAGTATTCAAAAGTTCTTACCAATATTTTGCTGTTTGGCCTTTTGAAGAAATCTATGGTGAAAAAAATTCCATATATGGGTATCTACCCAGAGGAAAAGAAGTCACTATACAAAAAAGATACTTACACACACGTTTATAGCAGCATGATTTGCAATTGCAAAAATATGGAAGCAGCCCAAATGCCCATCAGTCAACAAGTGTATAAAGAAACTGTGATACATAATGGAATACTACTCAGCCATAAAAAGAAACAAAATAATGGCATTCACAGCAACCTGAATGGAGTTGGAGACTGTTATTCTAAGTGAAATAACTCAGCAATGGAAAGCCAAACATCATATGTTCTCACTCATATGTGGGAGCTAAGCCATGAGGGTGCAAAGGCATAAGAATGATACACTGGACTTTGGAGACTTGGAGGTAAGGGTAGGGACTGGGGAGGGATAAAAGACTACACATTGGGTACAGTATACACTGCTAGGATGACAGGTGCACCAAAATCTCAGAAATCACCACTAAAGAACTTATTCATGTAACCAAACATCACCTGTTTCCCAAAAACCTATGGAAATAAAAAAAGAATAAAATTTTTAAAATTGTGCACATGGGGATTTAGTAGGAGAAAATAAATAGCTCCCAGTCTCTGTGCTGGTCAGATTTGGAAAACAGGTGCAAGTTAAAGCCAATGGGGTGCTGTTGTTTGAAGCAAGGAAAGTGTGAAAGCTTTTTTTTTAATTAAATAAATATTTATTCTGTAATAGTATGTAATAGTATGAGCCAGGAACTGTATTGTTAATCTCATTTGACAGAACTACTTTGTAACATAGATGTTATTTTTTAAATTTTTATTTTATTCTGGTAAGAACACTTCATATAAGATCCACCCTCTTAAGTTCTTAAGTGTACAATGCAGTGTTAATTATAGGTACAATATTGTACAGAAGAGCTATAGAATGTATTCATCTTATTTAAATGAAATTTTATGAAGTCATTAGAAACATACCATTTCCTCATTCCCCAGCCCCTCACAACCACATTCCACTCTCTGATTCTAGGAATTTGACTATTTTAGATACTTCCTATAAGTAAAATCATGCAGTGTTTGTCTTTTCATGACTGGTGTATTTTACTTAACATAAGAGGATAAACATCAAGATTCACCCATGTTGTCACATATAACAAAATTTCCTTCCTTTTTAAGGCTGAATAATATTCCTTTGTGTGTATATACCATATCTTCTTTACCCACTCATGGGTCAATGAGCATTTAAGTTGTTTCTACATCTTGAATATTGTGAATAGTGCTACATTGGACATAGGAGTGTGGATTATATCTTGATGCTGATTACATTTTTGTTTTTTGGATAAATACCCAGAGTAAGATTGCTGGATCATATAGTAATTCTACTTTTAATTTTTTGAGGACTCTCCATACTGTTTTCCATAGCAACTGCACCATTTTGCATTTCCACTAAATGTTGTGCAAGGGTTCCAATTTATTCACATCCTCACCAACACTAGTCATGTTTTCTGTTTTTTTCAGTAATAGCCAACCTGACAGGTATGAAGTGATATCTCACTGTGGTTTTGATTTGCATTTCCCTGATGATTAGTGATGTTGAGCATTTTTTCATATATTTGTTGGCCGCTTGTATGTCTTCTTTGGACAAACGTCTCTTCAGGTCTTTAGCCCATCAACAGAGTGATGAGGCAACCTACGGAATGAGAAGTGTTTGCAAACATATATTTGACAAACATTAATCTCCAAGATATATAATGAACTCCTGCAACTAAAGAGCAAAAAGCCCAATAACCCAATTAAAAATGTGCAGTTCCTTTTTAGAATTTAGGTCCAAAATGTTAATGGTTGCTTTCTTGAAATTTTATTGGTAGAGTGGAAGAATCAGAGCAAGATTAAAGTGCTCATCCTCAGAGGACTGGATGGTATTTTCCTTACCAGCTAAAGCCTCCTCATACACCTCCTCATCTCTGAACAATGCCTTGGGATTTATTTCTTGAATTAATTCAGATGTTGGGTGTAAATGTATTCATCTATATGACATTTTTCTGTATCATGAAATCTAAATTTATTAATAAACAGGAAAAGCTTTATATTTTGTATTATATGGACATAAGTTAAATACTAGAGAAAATAAATTATTTTACACATTTTAATTTTTAAGATTGCATATTGTCTTCAGAATGAGGACTATCACAATTCTGGTATTACTAGTCCCACATCAATTCTGTTTGCCTTATCAAATTGGGGTAGTCTAAAACTGAACAAATGGCATGAACAAGTTATGCCTCATGTCTGACTGTTTAATAGAAACATATGTTCTTTGTATTTTTTCAGTTATCTCTCTTGTTTGCCCATAATTTTAATAAGCACACTCACTTTATTATCAAGATTAATAATGTGATATAATCACTGGGAAATTGCAAGACTGCCCTCCCTGCAACACAATCCCCAGCAATGAAACTTCTACATGTTACATATCAAATATCATCACTTGTCTAAAAAGTGGAGCCTATCAGGTCAGGAAGTATGTCAACGAAGGAGGATTTTAAATTAAAAATTTCCTTATTTTACCCTGTGCTACTCTCTAAACCGTGGAATTTGGAAGGACTGATACTTTCATGAGTGGGCTATAATACCAGCTCTGCTTGAAAATGTATTTTCCAAATGTTGAGGATTTTTGCCATCCATTTGTGAAGTTACAAAGGAACTGGCTCCTAAGAGAAAGGACTGGATTTGATACAAAGTATGTACAAAATAATAAATGGAGTCGCTAAATAAATATTCAAATAAGTTATAGACTCCTAGTCAAAATGATATTTTGATGAACATCAACAAACCTCATCTGTTCCAAACACATGTTAATGGTAGACAAAATTATATATATATATAACTATTATTTATATATAACTATTATATATATTTGTATATATATAACTATTATATATATTTGTATATAATAATATATGGTATATATATATGGTATATATAATAATATATACTAATAAATATATATATATACATACACAGACAAAAAGACATACACTAGCTTGAAAACCTCTCTGTGGATGTGAGCTAGCAAGAAGCCCAGTGGAAAGCAAGAAGACTGAAGGCACAGGCTGGCTGGGTTCCAGCACAGAAAAAGGCAGTGGGGCCAGGAGCTGGATTCCTACAGGGCATCAGAGGGCAGAATGGCTCACCTGAGATTGGGGAACAGAGCTCAACATCCCCACCCATGAAATGAAGCTAGAAAAACAACAGCTGCTGGTTGGGACTGGGACGTCTGTAAGGAAGTGTGCCTGAGGAGGGTAGAAGACAGAGCCACTGCCTCAGACCTAGCTGCTGAGCCATGCTACCTGCTGCTTGGTAACCACATCTGTGATGTCTCCACATGCCACCCAGGAGGAGCGGCAGAGAAACATTCGAATGCCGAGTTCTGAATCTGCGGGCTGGAGGGCTGGAAAAAAAGGCATGTCACCAGTCAGAACATCCCACTAGTTGGGAAGAATGAGAGGGAGGAGAAAGGGAGAGAGAAAAAAAACAACACAAATAATTTTCCATTCAAAATCAGTTTGCAAACCAAAATATCAAAATACATAATGAAGAATTCTAATGATAAAAAGTCAACCAATTTAATCAACATACTTAAAAGACAAATTCACCCAGAAAAAATTAATATTCACAGTCTAGAAAAGACTTTAACACACTCAGGAGACTTAAAGAGACAAATAAGTGATTAGCATTCATTTAAAAGAAAAATAAACGTTGGAATAAAAAATAGGGAGGAAAATGACAGAAAATAGGTATTTAAAAAATGAAAAATAAAGATATTTCAGACAATAAAGATTTCAAAATTAAAGAATTAAAACGACAAACTAAATTCTAGACTGCAAAAAGAATTTATGAGTTGAATAACAGTACCCAGAATACGACTCAAATAGACAGAAATATTACATTTTTAGGAATTTTGTAGGTATATTAAATGATAATTTTCCAAAACAAAAGAGAGACATTAGTTGGAAGATCAGAATGCATTTAGTATGTTAAGAAAAATAAATAACTACAAATCAACTCCAAAAAACATTGCAGTGAAACTATAAAAAAAAGAGAAAAAGCAAAATCTAAAATACTATAAAAGAAAAGATAAACTACAAAGTAGTGAAAACCCAGCTGCCTATCAGTAATAATAGAGGCCAGAAGACAATGGAATAGTATCTTCAAAGCTAAAAGAAAAACAGAAAATAATTGTCAGCCTAGAATTTTATATCTAAACCTTTTTCAACAATGAATCCCAAATAAGTCATTTTAAACATAAATAGAGAACTACTACCCACAGGTCCTCAGTATTAAAAAATATTTCAAAGAAAGGTTAGTCCAGAGTAAGAAATGGGAGTTAAGAAACAAAAGTACTCCCAGCTATTTGAGAGGCTGAGACAGGAGGCTCACTTGAACTCAGGAGTTTGAGTCCAGCAAAACCCTTTGATAGCAAGACCCATCAAAGAAACTGGGAGAGACAGAGAGAGAGAGAGATGGAGAGAGAGACAGAGAGAGACGGAGAGAGAGAGAGAGAGAGAGGAAGGAAAGAGAGGAAAGAAAGAAAGATGAAAGAAAGAAAGAAAGAGAAGAGAAAGAAAGAAAGAAAAGAAAGAAAGAAGAGAAGAGAAAGAAAGAAAGAAAAGAAAGAAAGAAAGAAAGAAGAAAAAGAAGAAAGACAGGAGGAAGGGAGGGAAGGAAGGAAGGAGAGGGAGGGAGGGAGGAAAGGAAGGAAGGAAGGAGAAAGAAGGAGGAAGGAAGGAAGGAAGGAAGGAAGGAAAAGAAAGAGTGAGAGAGAGAAATAAAGGACAGAAAGAAAAGAAACAGGCTGGGTGTGATGACTCATGCCTCTAATAATCCTAACACTTTGGAAAGCTGAGCCAGGAGGATTGCTAGAGGCTAGGAGTTCGAGACCAGTTTGGGTCTCAAACATAGTGAGACCCTCATCTCTAAAAAAATAAAAAATTAGCTGAGTATGGTGGTGTGCACCTGTGGTCCCAGCTACTAGGGATGCTGAGGTGGCAGCATCACCTAAGCCCTGGAAGTTGAGGCTGCAGTGAGCCATGAATGTGCCACTGCACTCCAGCCTGGGTGAGATAGTGAGATCTAGTCTCAAAAAAAAAAAAAAAAAAAAAAAAAAAAAAAAAAAAAAAACCCAGAAAGAAAGAAACAAATAAAGGTGCACTAATCTTAAAAATATATGCCAGTAAGAAGTATTTATTTATTCATTCATTCATTTGTTATTTAGTGATATTCTCTAAGAAGTGATCATAATATTTGCTTATGATTCTTAATTAAAAATAAAGTTGGAGACTGAGATCATCATGGTAGACGGGAGGCAGCACTAGATTGCCGCTCCGACTCAGATGGACAGAGCAGTTTGCAAAGACTTGCATTATGAATTTTAGCTCCAGATCGACTGCAAGAACAAACCAGCAATCCTGAGAGGACCCACAGATCCTCTGAAGGAAGTGGACTGCTCCTGCAGGACCCAGGAGACATCCCAGATACTTTGAGGGCCCCAACTGTGGAAGTGGGAAAAGAAGAGCCTCCTCTCCAGAACACACCCCTGCTGGAGAAACTGAAGGTCTGTTTGTCAGAGAAATTTCCTACCTTAACTGGAGCTGAGTCAATTTAGAGAGCCAAGCAAAATACAGGGGTAGAGAAGCAGCAGAAAGACCCTGGGAGCTCAGCTGGGTCCCCAAGCAGGCCATTCCTGCCTGGCACCACAGGCATCCACTGGAAGGGCAGCCAGAGGAGCAGAGCAGAGGGGAAAGCATCACAGGGAGAAGGAAATTTCCAGTTGAACTTTGTAATAATTTGAATGGGGTGAGAAGCCTCTTGACCAGAACTCCAGGGAGGGTGTGAATCTGGTGTGCAGACTCCACAGGTGGGGGAAGAACCAAACCCTTTTCTTTGGCAGCTGGGAGGCAGGTAGCCTGGGGCAAGTTCTCAAGCCCAGCTAGCCCACTGCCTGGAAACAAACTCAGGGCTGTTGGTGGGGGCACAGTGGGAGTGAGACCAGCCCTTTGGATTGTGTGGAAGCTCAGTGAGGCCTGTGACTGTCGGTTTTCCCCTACTTCCCTGACAACCTACATGACTCAGCAGAGGCAGCCATAATCCTCCTAGGTACACAATTCCAGTGACCTGGGAATCTCACTCCCATCCCCACAGCAACTGCATCAAGACCCACCAAAGGAAGGCCTGAGCTCAGAAACACCTAGCCCTGCCCCCACTTGATGGTCCTTCCCTATCCACCCTGGTAGCTGAAGACAAAGGTCATATAATCTTGGGAGTTCTAGGGTCCCACCCACCACCAGTTCCTCTCCATACAACCACAGCTGATGCTCTCTGGAAAGCACTGCCTCCCAGCAGGAGGCCAACCAGCACAAAAATAGAGCATAAAAACCACCAAAGCTAAGAGCCCTCAATGGAGTCCATTGCACCCCCCTGCCATCTCCACCAGAACAGGCACTGGTATCCATGGCTGAGAGACCCATAGATGGTCCACATCACAGGTCTCTGTGCAGACAACCCCCAGTACCAGCCTGGAAACATGTAGACTTGCTGGGTGGCTAGACCCAGAAGAGAGACAACAACAATTGTTGCAGTTTGGCTCATAGGAAACCACATCTATAGGAAAAGGGGGAGAGTAGTACATCAAGGGAACACCCCATGGGACAAAAGAATCTGAACAACAACATTCAGCCCTAGACTTTCCCACTGATGGAGTCTCCCTGAATAAGAAGGAACCAGAAAACCAATTCTGATAATATGACTAAACAAGGCTTTTTAACACTCCCCAAAAAATCACACTAGTTCACCAGCAATTGATCCAAACCAAGAAGAAATCTTTGATTTACCTGAAAAAGAATTCAGGAGGTTAGTTATTAAGCTAATCAGGGAGGCACCAGAGAAAGGCAAAGTCCAACGCAAGGAAATCCAAAAAATAATACCAGAAGTGAAGGGAGAAATATTCAAGGAAGTAGAGAGCTTAAAGAAAAAAAATCAAAAATTCAGGAAACATTGGACCCAATTAGAGAAATGCAAAATGCTCTGGAAAGTCTCAGTGATAGGCTTGAACAAGTAGAAGAAAGAAATTCAGAGAACAAAGACAAGATCTTTGAATTAACCCAATCCAACAAAGACAAAGAAAAGAGAGTAAGAATATATGAATAAAGCCTCCAAGAAGTCTGGGATAATGTTAAACAACCAAACTTAAGAATAATCAGCATTCCTGAGGAAGAAGACAATTCTAAAAGCTTGGAAAACATATTTGGGAGAATAATTGAGGAAAATTTCCCTGGTCTTACTACAGACCTAGACATACAAATACAAGAAGCACAGAGAACACCTGGAAAATTCAGCACAAAAAGATTATCGCCTAGGCACATTGTCATCAGGTTATCCAAAGTTAAGACGAAGGAAAGAATCTTAAGAGCTGTGAGACAGTAGTACCAGGTAAACTATAAAGGGAAACCTATGAGATTAACAGCAGATTTCTCAGCAGAAACCCTACAAGAAAGAAGGGATTGGGGACCTATCTTCAGCCTCCTCAAACAATTATCAGGCAAGAATTTTGTATCCAGCGAAACTAAGCATCATATATGAAGGAAAGATACAGTCTTTTGCAGACAAACAAATGCTGAGAGAATTCAACAGTGCCAAGCCACCACAACAAGAACTGCTAGAAGGAGCTCTAAATCTTGAAACAAATCCTGGAAGATTATCAAAACAGAACCTGTTTAAAGCTTAAATCACACAGGACCTATAAAACAAAAATACAACTTAAAAAGCAAAAACAAAAAACAAAAAAACCAAAGTACACAGGCAACAAATAGCATGATGAACGGAATGGTACCTCACATCTCAATACTAACATTGAATGTAAATTGCCTAAATGCTTCACTTAAAAGATACAGAACAGTAGAATGGATAAGAACTCACCAACCATCTGCTGCCTTCAGGAGACTCAGCTAACATGTAAGCACTCACATAAACTTAAAGTACAGGGGTTGAAAAAGGCATTTCATGCAAATGGACACCAAAAGCAAGCAGGGGTAGGTATTTTTATATCAGACAAAACAAGCTTTAAAGCAATAGCAGTTAAAAGAGACAAAGAGGGACATTATATAATGGTAAAAGGCCTTGTCCGACAGGGAAATATCACAATTCTAAACATATATGCACCTAACACTGGAGCTCCCAAATGTATAAAACAATTACTAATAGACCTAAGCAATGAGATAGACAGCAACACAATAAAGGTGGGGACCTCAATACTCCACTGACAGCAATAGACAGGTCATGGTCATCAGGACAGAAAGTCAACAAAGAAACCACGGATTAAAACTACACCTTGGGACAAATGGACTTAACAGATATATACAGAACATTTCATCCAACAACTGCAAAATACACATTCTATTGAACAGCACATGGAACTTTCTCCAAGATACACCATGTGATAGGCCATAAAACAAGCTTCAGTAAATTTAAGAAAATTGAAATTATATCAAGCACTCTCTCAGATCACAGTGGAATAAAACTGGAAATGAACTCCGAAAGGAACCTTCAAAACCATGCAAATACACCTAAATTAAATAACCTGCTCCTGAATGAGCATTGGGTCAAAAACAAAATCAAGATGGAAATTAAAAAATTCTTCAAACTGAACAACAATAATGACACAACCTATCAAAACACCTGGGATACAGCAAAGGTGGTGCTAAGCAGAAATTTCACAGCCCTAAATGCCTACATATGATAAATGAACCAAAAAGTTGGTTCTTTGAAAAGATAAAACTGACAGACCATTAGCAAGACTAACCAAGAAGAGAGAAAATCCAAATAACCTCATTAAGAAACGAAACAGGAGATATTACAACTGACACCACTGAAATACAAAAGATCATTCAATGCTACTATGAACACCTTTATGCACATAAACTAGAAACCTAGAAGAGATGGATAAATTTCTGGAAAAATACAACGCTCCTAGCATAAATTAGGAAAAATTGGATACCATGAACAGACCAATAACAAACAGCAAGATTGAAATGGTAATTTTAAAATTACCGACAAAAAAAATGTCCAGGACCAGACGGATTCACAAGCAGAATTCTACAAGACATTCAAAGAATTGGTACCAATCCTTTTGACACTATTCCATAAGATAGAGAAAGAAGGAACCCTCCATAATTTATTCTATGAAGCCAGCATCACCCTAATGCCAAAACCAGGAAAGGACATAACCAAACAAAAAACTACAGACTGATATCCTTGATGAACATAGTTGCTAAATTCCTTAACAAGATACTAGCTAACTAAATCCAACAACATGTCACAAAGATAATCCACCATGATCAAGTGGGTTTCATACCAGGGATACAGGGAGGGTTTAACATATGCAAGTCAAAAAATGTGATACACCACATAAACAGAATTAAAAACAACAAAAATCACATGATCATCTCAATAGATGCAGAAAAAACATTTGACAAAATCTAGCATCCATTTATGATTAAAACTCTCAGCAAAAGTGGCATACAAGGGACATACCTCAATGTAATAAAAGCCATCTATGACAAACCCATGGCCAAATTTATACTGAATGGAGAAAAGTTGAAAGCATTCCCCCTGAGAACTGGAACAAGGCAAGGATGTCCACTCTCACCACTCCTCTTTGACATAGTACTGGAAGTCCTAGCCAGAGCAATCAGACAAAAGAAAGAAATAAAAGGGATCCAAATTGGTAGAGAGGAAGTCAAACTGTCACTGTTTCAAGGTAAAGACGATATGATCGTCTACCTTGAAAACCCTAAAGACTCCTCCAGAAAGCTCCTAGAACTGATAAATCAGCCAAGTTTCCAGATACAAGAATAATGTACACAAATCAGTAGTTCTTCCATACACTAACAGCAACCAAGTGGAGAATCAAATCAATAACTCAACCCCTTTTACAACAGCTGCAAAAAAAAAGAAAATACTTAGGAATATACCTAACAAAGGCATCAAAAGACCTCTACAAGGAAAACTACGGAACCCTGCTGAAAGAAATCAGAGATGACACAAAAAAATGGAAACAGATCCCATGCTCATGGATGGGTAGAATCAATATAGTGAAAATGACCATACTGCCAAAGCAATCTACAAATTCAATGCAGCCCCCATCAAAATACCACCATCATTCCTCACAGAATTAGAAAAAAGCAATTCTGAAATTCATACGGAACCGAAAAAGAGCCTGCAGAGCCAAAGCAAAACTAAACAAAAAGAACAAACCTGGAGGCATCATACTATCTGATTTCAAAGTATACTATAAGGCCATAGTCACCAAAACAGCATAGTACTGGTATAAAAACAGGCACATAGACCAATGGAACAGAATAGAGAACTCAGAAATAAACTCAAATACTTACAGCCAACTGACCTTCAACAAAGCAAACAAAAACACGAAGTGGGGAAAGTACACCCTTTTCAACAGATGGTGCTGAGATAATTGGTTAGCCACATGCAAGAAAATGAAACTGGATCCTCACCTTTCACCTTATACAAAAATCAACTCAAGATGGATTAAGGATTTAAATCTAAGACCTGAAACCGTAAAAATTCTAGAAGATAACATTGGAAAAAACCTTCTAGACAATGGCTTAGGCAAGGATTTCATGATCAAGAACCCAAAAGCAAATGCAATAAAAACAAAGATAAATAGTTGGGACTTAATTAAACAAAAGAGCTTTTGCAAGGCAAAAGAAACAGTCAGCAGAGTAAACAGAGAATCCACAGAGTGGGAGAAAATCTTCACAATCTATACATCTGACAAAGGACTAACAACCAGAATCTACAACGAACTCAAATCAGTAAGAAAAAAAACAAACAATCCCATCAAAAAGTGGGCTAAGGACGTGAATAGACAATTCTCAAGAGAAGATATACAAATGGCCAACAAACACATGAAAAAATGCTCAACATCACTAATGATCAGAGAAATGCAAATCAAAACCACAGTGTAATACCACCTTACTCCTGCAAGACTGACCATAATCAAAAAAATTTTAAAAAAGTAGATGTTGGCACGGATGCAGTGATCAGGGAACACTTCTATACTGCTGGTGGGAATGTAAACTAGTACAGTTACTATAAAAACTGTGGAGATTCCTTAAAGAAATAAAAGTAGAACTACCATTTGATCCAGCAATCCCACTACTGGGTATCTACCCAGAAGAAAAGAAGTCATTATACGAAAAAGATAATGTGCACACATGTTTATAGCAGCACAATTCACAATTGCAAAATCGTGGAACCAACCCAAATGCCCATCAATCAACAAGTGGATAAAGAAACTGTGGTGTGTGTGTGTGTGTGTCTGTGTGTGTGTATACATATACACACACATACATATACATATGTGTATCTATACACACACATATATACGTGTGTGTATAGATACACACACATATAAATATATGATGGAGTACTACTCAGCCATGAAAAAGAATGAATTAACAGCATTTGCAGTGACATGGATGAGATTGGAGACTATTACTCTAAGTGAAGTAACTCAGGAATGGGAAACCAAACATTATATGTTCTCACTAATAAGTGGGAGCTAAGCCACAAGGGTGCAAGGCATAAGAATGATACAATGGACTCTAGGGACTTGGGAGGAAGAGTGGGAGGCAGAGGGGTAAAAGACTACAAATATGGTGCAGTGTATACTGTTCAGGTGGTGGATGCATCAAAATCTCACAAATCACCACTAAAGAACTTACTCATGTAACAAAATACCATCTGTACTCCAATAACTTATAGAAAAATAAAAAAATTAAAATGTAAAAAGCACCACAGAACTAAACTTCAAAAAAATTAATAAATGAAATAAAATTGGAAATAGCAATGTAAAATGGAATTTGTTCATTAGATAGTGAAAAAAAAGGCCAAGATCCTTTTTTGTGTTTGATAGGTGATTGAATAATTTTGGAATTTTTGGAAGATTTTATAACTAAGTATATGTACTAAAAATTAAAGGTAAATAATAAAAGTAAAATTTAATACAGATACAACGAATGGCCTTAAATTATTACAAGATGGGGAAAAGAGAATATATAACCTTTATCAAACTAATGCAAGTCAGAAAAAGGAGGGAAAAAAAGGAAGAAAAAAGGAAAAATAAATGATACAAATCCAAATATATCAGAATAAATGTAAACAAAGTAATTCCATCTGTGATCAGATTATCAGATTGCATTAAATATTCAAAACCCAATTTAAAACAGAATCAAAAAGACAAAAAATAAAAGAATAGAAAAAAATTATGCAGCAAATCCTAATTAAATCTAATTAACTATAACTATTGGCTAACTATATTTTCTAACTATATTATAAAATCATTGAAGTATTATTTGAAGTCAGAAAAATTAATAAACAAGTAATATTACATTACTAGCAAAACAAGTAATATTATATACTTTATGCATTTAACAACTTGACTTAAAAATATTTAAAAAACTAATAGAATTACTTAAAAATCACAAAACAAAATCATTGTTTGGATAGTTTAATATATTTGTCTCAGAAACAGAAAAAAATTTATTAAAAATATACAAGATTTGCAGAACAAAATCATAAACCTGATAATATATAATTTATCTGTGATAAAAATGTATAATTTATATTTACATATTCTGAATTAATCTTTAAAATATGCATTAATATCAAGCCCATATGGAACATTTATAAAATATTTGACCCACATAGTGGGTCATAAATTAAAACATAAATTTTTAAAAAAACCAGTATCACAAAGGTCATATTCTCAGAAAAAGAAACACAAAATAGAATTCAACAATAAATAAAGTTCCTCATTTACTTGGAAATTTAGACAGGCATGTTTAAATAACTCATTAGCTTAAAAAGAAAATCACAATAAAAATTATAAAACACACTTGAAATAAATAAAACCAAACAATGAAAGTAACATGAAAATGATAAAAGTAACATATTTAAAACTGTAGAATGTAGCAAAAGTAATACCTAGTATTAAATTTATGGTCTTAAAAGTGTTCATTTAAAAACAAAAAGAAAAACTGAGGGAAAAAAGTAGTAAAATGTTTAGGTCGAAAGCCAAAAAAAGAGTAAAGGAAAATGGAAACCTTAGGAACAAATGGTAAATACAGTGTTAGAGTCAAAATGAATTTAATAGATCACTAATAAGCAACAGATCACCCAGAAAACCCTTGGTTGCCTTATGTAAACTTGTTATCAATCAAGAAGAAAGTTTACATCAATCTCACACATAAACAGAAATGCAAAAATACAAAATAAAATGTTAGCCCAACAACTTCAGCAGCAGAAGTATACAATATACAGTACTGTACACACATCTAGACACACACATATTTTGGTGTAAGAAAGTTGGTTTTAAAATCAGAGGGCTGAATCTGAGTCCCGGACTATCCACTTACTAGATAAGTATCCTTGAGTTTAGTGTTTAAGGTATCTGTTCTGTTCACGTAATTTTAATAGAAAGCATTGACATAGCTACACTCCAGATGGTTCTGAATTTACTGAAAATTATGAAAATCAAACATTTCTCTTTTTTTGACAAAGGGTCTTGCTCTGTTGCCCAGGTTGGAGTGCAGTGGTGCTATCTTGGCTTACTGCAACCTCGACCTCCCAGGCTCAAGTGATCCTCCCACTTCAGCTTTCCGAGTAGCTGGGACTAGAGGTGCACACCACTATGCCTGGCAAATTTTTTGGGGGGGGCGGAGCGGGGGCATTTTTTTTTTTTTTGTAGAGATGGGGTTTCACTGTGTTGCCCAGACTAGTCTCAAACCCCTGTACTCAAATGATCGGACTCCCAAAGGCATGAGCCACCACGCCCTGCAAAAATCAAACTTTTAATGGAATATTTTAGTGGAGAAAACATCATCTTTGAAGCTATTCTTTTGTCCCAAAAAGTGTTAATGCTGTAGTATTTTTGTTGAGTAAAAGTAAATATTAACTAAAATAATTTTAAAGTATAAACATATTCCAAGGTTGGCAATTGAATGCTGTTTTGATTTTGTTTTGTTAAAAACAATGTTTTTGTGGTGGTGGTTTTCTTCGAGTAAGTTAAACATTAAAAAAAATACTGCTTATCATGACTTTACTTTTTTATTGATACATAATTGTTCATGTTTGTGGGGTACAAGTGATATTTTGATACATGCATACAATGTGTAATGATCAAATGAGCATAATTTGATATCCATCACCTCAAATATTAATCAATCATTGCTTTGTGTTGGGAACATTCCAAATCCACTCTTCTAGCTATTTTGAAATATATAATAAATTATTGTTAACCATTGTCACCCTACTGTGCTATCAAACACTAAAACTTATTCCTTCTATCAAACTGTATTTTTGCACCCATTAACCAGCCTCTCTTCATTCTCCCTTCCCCCTACCCTTCTCAACCTCTGGTAACCATTATTCTACTCCCTACCTTCATGAGATCAACATTTTTAGCTCCCACATCTAAATGAGAACATGTGATAATTTATCTTTCTGTTCTTGACTTATTTCATGTAACAGAATGTCCCCCAGTTCCATCTGTGTTGCTGCAAATGATAGAATTTTTTATGGCTGAATAATATTCCATTGTGTATATATATCACATTTGCTTATCCATTCATCTGCTGATGGACACTTAAGAAGGTTCTATATCTTAGCTATTGTGAATTGTGCTGCAATAAACATGTGAGTACAGATATCTCTTCAGTATACTGATTTCCTTTCTTTTGACACTGTAC
The DNA here is from genome assembly GCF_028885625.2 of Pongo pygmaeus. Classification (NCBI taxonomy): domain Eukaryota; kingdom Metazoa; phylum Chordata; class Mammalia; order Primates; family Hominidae; genus Pongo; species Pongo pygmaeus. The sequence continues at coordinate 8,500,591 of NC_072378.2, read as the reverse complement.
CAAGCAATGGGATTGCTGGATCATACGGTAGCTCTATTTTTAGTTTTTTGAGAAGCCTTCACCCTGTTTTCCATAGTGGCTGTACTAAGTCACATTCCTACAAACAGTGTAGTAACATTCCCATTTCTCCAAATCCTCATCAGAATTTTTTTTGTTTTTTTATAATGGCCATTTTAACTAGGATGAGATGATATCTCACTGTGGTTTTACTTTGCGTTTTCCTGATAATTATTGAAGTTGCACATTTTTCATATACCTGTTGGCATTTGAATGTCTTCTTTTGAAAAACGTCTATTCATACTTTTGTCCATTTTTTTAAAAATTCTGATTATTTGTGTTTTGGCTATTAAGTTGTTTGGGTTCCTTATACATTCTGGTTATTAATCTCCTGTCAGATAGATAGTTTGCAAATATTTTCTCCCATTCTGTAGGTTGTCTGTCCATTCTGTTTATTGTTTCCTTTGTTGTATAAAAACTTTTTAGCTTGAGGCAATCCCATTTGTTAATTCTTGCTTTTGTTGCCTGTGCTTTTGAGGTCCCACCCAGAAAGTCTTTGCCCAGACCAACGTCCTGAAGCATTTCCCCAATGTTTTCTTCTCGTTTTTTCATAGTTTGGGGTTTTGCACTTAAATCTTTAATCCATTTTTATTTGATTTTTATATGGTAAGAGATAGGGGTCTAGTTTCATTCTTCTGCATATGGATATTTAGTTTTCCCAGAACCATCTATTGAAGAGATTGTCCTTTTCCCAATAAAATTTCATGGTGCCCTTGTCAAAAATGAGTTGGCTGTAAATGTGTAGATTTATTGCTGGGTTCTCTATTCTGTTCCATTAATGTATGTGTCTGTTTTTATGCCAGCACCATGCTGTTTTGATTACTATAGCTTTGTAGTATGTTTTGAAGTCTGGTAATGTGATCCCTCCACCTTTGTTCTTTGTGCTCAGGATACTTTGGCTATTTGGGGTCTTTTGTGAGTCCATACAAACTTTATGATTGTTTTTTCTATTCCTTTGAAGATTGTCTTTGGTGTTTTGATGAAGATTGCATTGAATCTGGAGATCATTTGGGGTAGTATGGACATTTTACACAATATTATTTCTTCCAATACATTAGCATAGGATCTCTTTCCATTTTTTTGTGTGTCTTCTTCAATTTCTTTCATCAGTGTTTCATAGTTTAATTGCAGAGATCTTTCACTTCTTTGGTTAAATTTATTCCTAAGTATTTTAAGTTTTTTGTAGCTACTATTAATAAGACTGCTTTCTTACTTTCTTTTTCAGATTATTTGCTGTTGCTGCATAAGAATGCTACTAGTGTATAGAAATGTTGCTGATTTTTGCATGTTGATTTTATACTCTGCAATTTTACCAAATTTGTTTATCAGTTCTGACAGGTTTTTGCTTAAGTCTTTAGGCTTTTCTAAATATTGGATTAGTCTTGACATTTCTGATTATTAACTGCTTCTTGGTACCCTCAGGGGTCAGAACCAAGCACAGCGTAGAAATTCACAACTCTACCCACCGCATCCAAATGTTACTTATGCGGGGATATACAGTGTCTGCTCTCACATGGTCTGAGTCCTCCACCAAGGTCTTGATCCTGTAATTCATGAAGGCAATTAGGGTAGAGTCATTATCAGGACAATCCAGCCCTCAAAATGAAACCATCTCCCTTATCTCATCACTGAAATCAATGCCATGATGCTGGAAGAGACCTTAAAGATTATAATCAACCCTCTTGGAGATTTGAAAGCCATAAATTTAGTGGTTCAGGTGCCAGAGAAAATTAGAAATAATGAACACGTCCGTAAAAACAGATCAATTTCCAGCCAGCTGCCAGAAGTTGGCATGCTGGCACTGTGCCTGCAGCCCACCCCTGCAAAATTTCCCTTCATCTGCCAGTGGAAAATCCAACACTTACAGTTACCAAAACAAATGTGTTGTAACTTGCCTTTTAAGGCAAATTTTTACAGGTATAATGTATTCTATTAAAACATCACCACCTTAGAACACCTGGAGACTCTGTAGAAAGCTGGCAATAGTTTTATAAGAAAACTAAGAGTTACAGTTCTGGGATTTCCTCCTATCTTCTCCTTTGGTCTATTTCCCATCCACCAAAAATGACCTTGTACTTTACATATTTATTTGTGTAAGACGATCAGACCATTTCTTACACACCTGAATACACATGGGGGTGGAGAGAAGGCAAGAATTTCTCCTTCAGAGCAAAAGATGGCATCCTCTCTTGCCATGAGATACGCTGAACTCAAATTTCTTCTTGGAACAACGGTAGTAATTAATGTGGATCTGATTGTCCCAACTAATGATGAAAGTCAGCTTTGTTGCTATTATATAGAACTTATTTAAGGATCAACATTATTTTATTACAGACCATACGTAAAAGGACAAGTATAATAAAATCTGTAGGATCATATAAGGAAAAAATCATATTCCTCTCTACACAATTTGCTTTGTCTTCAATATCTTTCTGTTTTTTTTTTTCAATCTTCCTCACAAGGACTACTGATTGAATTAAACCCAAACATTAGAAAACAACACCATAGTAATTGTTAATACTGAAGTTGAAATATCCTAAGAGAAAACAACCTTTGGGTTTTCAGTATTTTCTTACTGTTTTTGTGGTGGTGGAGGTGGTGATGGTGTAAGTATTTTTAGTTGACTGGAGAGAAAGGAGAGATAAAAGGAAAAACATTCTTGGGTTTTAAAAAAAATTAATATTATCAATGTAATTATGGTAAAGACCATATTTTGAGAGAGGTTTCTAAGCAATTGAATACATATTATATATTATATGTTACATATTATATATTTATTATATATATTTTTTGGTATTTTAGACTTTGATCAAATGATACTTCTTTTGGAAAGATAAAATTGAACCATATATATTTATAAATATATATTTATATTATATATATTTATATATTTATAACCATATATATATATATATATATATATATGGTTCAATTTTATCTTTCCAAAAGAAGTATCATTTGATGAGGTAAAAGGCTAAAATACCAAATTGGGAAGCAGAAATTTCAGCTGCCTATCTGGCCACCAAGGTGTACATTTTTAAATGCCACAGGGGTGCAGCTTCTTTGCAAAATCTAGCTCCCAATCACCTATGAAACATCTTCGGATGTATTAGAGAAATAATTTAAAGGGAGAGATGCAGAAACCAAAGAGCTCAAAAAGAATCAGTGCTGCAGCCCCAGCCCTAAGACGTTTCCTAGGTGCAGTTCATTCCTAGGTCTCAGGAGGGCTCCAGAGAGAATTTGCATCTCCCCCAACCTCTGGGCCCCCAAGCCCTGCCCACAGCAAGTCTATGTCAGAGCAAAATGGATTGGGGGGTGGGTGTGTGTGTGTGTGTGTGTGTGTGTGTATGTGTGTAGGTAAAGATGAAAAGGTACACTTTAATTACTCTACTGCAATAAGTACAAGAAAGCTTCAAAGAAATACTGAAACATGCTGGCAGACAGCCAAAAATATTTAACGGTTAGCAGGGTGACTGGAGTCTTGCCGCCTTATTCTTAATAATAGTTTAAAGAGCTCTGCTCTCCTCCCCGTCACTGAAACCTCTACCCATTTGCACATCATTCCTCTTTCCATACATACAACACCAGCCAGCCCTCACCCAAGCCCAGGCCCTGACCTGATGGAGGGGAACTAAGGAAATGCAACTTCAGCTGAGGGGTTCCTTTTTAATTGGTCACGGTCATGCTAAAGAAATCTGCAACCCATTAGACCTTTTCCTCCTGCATTAATAGGAAAAAAATTATATTTTGTAGCCACTTCTATTATTGTTTTCTTTTCTGGTTGGGAAATATTCTCAAAGGGCTGTGCCTGGATAGCAGCATGCAGAGTCAATTAGATGGTGAAAAAAGAAAATAACTAAAGGAGTGAGCAGATTTGTAGTCTTCTCCTGCAAATAGAATAGGAGAGATAGGAGACAGAAAATAGGAGAGAGGAAAGTGGCAAGAGAAAAAGGGGACAAGGAATTTGGCGTACGTGGTAACATGAAGTAATTTGCCACAGACTGGTCAGTTCAATAAAATTACTCTCAAATAACCAACCATGTGTTTTTGAAACATTTCAAATTGATCACCGTAGGTACCCATTGTAATCCTTATCGACCTACCCTTGACTTTCATTCCTACTGGAAAGAAAAGTTGAATCAAATTTCCTGTTCGAAATCACACGGTTGCTCTTGGAACGTCTGAGAATTTAAACCTTTTAATATGCAGGTCACAGAAATAGCTACACAATCACCTGTGTGTTTTCACAGTAGTTTGGACAGAATCAAGTAACCATATTAGATGCAGGGAATATTTAAAATATGTGCTTCTGCCATTGGCAGTTTACCTAGTTCACTTCCTCCCAAAAATAATATTTTATGACCTAGCATTTTTAAAACTTGCATAAATTGCAGGATTTTAGAACTGAAAGCAGCCTTATATAGCATCTAATTAAATTTCTTCAATTTCCCGATGAGGAAACTAGGCCTGAGGAGATGAGGTGACTTCATCCAAGGTAACAGCTAACTACTAACAGAGTGGGAATTGGGCTATGATCAATTTTTTCTTCTTAAAACACTGGTAATAAAAAAATCGAGAAACATATATTTGTTTCCACAACTATTTCTATATTCAATTTCCAAATTTAACAGAACTATAACATGCTCTAAATAGCTGAAATTCAATAACAGGTTTTCTATATTTATTTTATATATTAATGTGTTTGTACTTGTACTTATTGACATACTTTTATAACACTAAAAGGCAAATTTATACATGTGACTCAAGTCTCAGTGTTAGAATAAGAAAGGAGATTTAAAGGCAAGATTTTTCCTGACAGTATATTGTAGGGTATTAAGTAACTTCATGATCTAAGATTCATTCTTTTTCTCCTTTAAAATTGTTTTAACACTATCATGACACTTACAATAACCATTCTTCTGTTTCAAAAATAGAAATAGATTTTTCTGTAAAGTGTCAGGTAATCATGAGAGTGCTATTATTTTCTCATGATTATTTAAATTTATGACAGTGACATATTATAACTAACAGCAGAGAAGGAATTAAAAAATTTTTAAATATGTCACTTTCATGAATATAGCACTTTATGGTTTCCAAAACATTTTCACTTTCTTAACAAACTGAGAATCCAAGTAAATGGCATTGGCACTTGAATTCTCGTCTTTTAAAAATAATCCTACTCACAGAAATGTGAAGATAGTCAATTTATGAAAAAACTATTTTTAAAGTAACTTACAAACACACACAGTAAGTATCTGTTGTTTTCTGCTCTCTGGCTATCCTCCTTTTTGGTAACAGTACTTTGACTTAGCCCCTCTCCGTTCATGTGGTTCTGGGCATCTAAACCCCTTCCCCAACCACCACTACCATCCTCACCCTTATCTCTCACCAACCATATGGAATCATGAGCCACACCCAGCCAAGAAATTCCATCCCCTCTCAACAGGGACTGCTTTGGTGACAGGCACTGAATAAAGTCTTAGCAGTAAGACTGAATCCTGGTGTGCTGCTGGATTTTGTTTGCCAGTATTTTATTGAGGATTTTCGCATTGATGGAATATTGGCCTGAAATTTTCTTTTTTTGTTGTGTCTCTACCAGGTTTTGGTATCAGGATGATGCTGGCATCATAAAATGAGTTAAGGAAGAGTCCTTCTTTTTCTATTGTTTAGAATAGTTTCAGAAGGAATAGTACCAGCTCCTCTTTGTACCTCCAGTAGAATTCGGCTGTGAATCCATCTGGTCCTGGGCTTTTTTTGATTAGTAGGCTATTAATTACTGCCTCAATTTCAGAACTTGTTATTGGTCTGTTCAGGGATTCGACTTCTTCCTGGTTTAGACTTGGGAGAGTGTATGAGTCCAGCAATTTATCCATTTCTTCTAGATTTTATAGTTTATTTGCGTAGAGGTGTTTATAGTATTCTCTGATGGTAGTTCATATTTCTGTGGGATCAGTGGTGATATCCCTTTTTTCATTTTGTATTGTGTCCATTTGATTCTTCTCTTTTTTTCTTCTTTATTAAACTGGCTAGCAGTATATTTTCTTGATCTTTTAAAAAAAAACAGCTCCTGGATTCATTGATTTTTTGGAAGGGTTTTTCGTGTCTCTATCTCCTTCAGTTCTGCTCTGATCTTAGTTATTTCTTGTCTTCTGCTAGCTTTTGAATTTGTTTGCTCTTGCTTCTCTAGGTCTCTTAATTGTAATGTTAGGATGTCGATTTTAGATCTTTCTCGCTTTCTCCTGTGGGCATTTAGTGCTATAAATTTCCCTCTAAACACTGATTTAGCTGTGTCCCAGATATTCTGGTACATTGTGTCTTTGTTCTGATTGGTTTCAAAGAACTTATTTATTTCTGCCTCAGTTCTGTTATTTCCCTAGTAGTCATTCAGGAGCAGGTTGTTCAGTTTCGATTTAGTTGTGCGGTTTTGAGTGAGTATCTTGATCCTGAGTTCTAATTTGATTGCAAGGTGGTCAGAGAGCATGTTTGTTATGATTTCCATTCTTTTGCATTTGCTGAGGAGTGTTTTACTTCCAATTATGTGGTTGATTTTAGAATAAGTGCTATGTGGTGCTGAGAAGAACGTATATTCTGTTGATTTGGGGTGGAGAGTTCTGTAGATGTCTATTAGGTCCACTTGGTCCAGAGCTGAGTTTAAGTCCTGAATATCCTTTTTAATTTTCTGTCTCATCGATCTGTCTAATATTGACAGTGGGGTGTTAAAATCTCCCACTATTATTGTGTGGGAGTCTAAGTCTCTTTGTAGGTCTCTAAGAACTTGCTTTATGAATCTTGGTGCTCCTGTATTGGGTGCATATATATTTAGGATAGTAGCTCTTCTTGTTACATTGATCCCTTTATCATTATGTAATGCCCTTCTTTGTCTTTTTGGATCTTTGTTGGTTTAGAGTCTGTTTTATCAGAGACTAGGATTGCAAACCCTGCTTTTTTTTTCTTTCTTTCCATTTGCTTGGTAAGTATTCCTCCATCCCTTTATTTTGAGCCTATGTGTGTCTTTGCACGTGAGATAGGTCTCCTGAATACAACACACCGACGGGTCTTGACTCTTTATCCAATTTGCCGGTCCGTGTCTTTCAATTGGGGCATTTAGCCCATACATATTGAAGGTTAATATTGTTATATGTGAATTTGATCCTGTCATTATGATGCTAGCTGCTTATTTTGCCCATTGGTTGATGCAGTTTCCTCAGAGTGTCAATGGTCTCTAGAATTTGGTATGTTTTTGCAGTGGCTGGTAGCGGTTTTTCCTTTCCATATTTAGTGCTTCCTTCAGGAGCTCTTGTAAGGTATGCCTGGTGGTCACAAAATCTCTCAGCATTTGCTTGTCTATGAAGGATGTTATTTTTCCTTTGCTTATGAAGCTTAGTTTGGCTGGATATGAAATTCTGGGTTGAAAATTATTTTCTTTAAGAATGTTGAATATGGACTCTCTTCTGGCTTGTAAGGTTTCTGCAGAGAGATCTACTTTAGTCTGATGGGCTTCCCTTTATGGGTAACCCACCCTTTCTCTCTGGCTGCCCTTAACATTTTTTCCTTCATTTTAACCTTGGTGAATCTGACGATTATGTGTCTTGGGGTTGCTCTTCTCAAGGAGTATCTTTGTGGTGCTCTCTGTATTTCCTGAATTTGAATGTTGGCCTGTCTTGCTAGGTTGGGGATGTTCTCCTGCATAATATCGTGAAGAGTGTTTTCCAACTTGGTTCCATTCTCCCCGCCACTTTCAGGTACACCAGTCAAATGCAGGTTTGGTCTTTACAATTTACAAGGGATGTGAAGGACCTCTTCAAGGAGAACTACAAACCACTGCTCAAGGAAATAGGAGAGGACACAAACAAATGGAAAACCATTCCATGCTTATGGATAGGAAAAATCAATATCATGAAAATAGCCATACTGCCCAAAGTAATTTATAGATTCAATGCTATCCTTATCAAGCTACCATTGACTTTCTTCACAAAATTAGAAAAAACTACTTTAAATTTTATATGGAACCAAAAAAAGAGCCCATATAGCCAAGACAATCCTAAGCAAAAAGAACAAAGCAGGAGGCAGCACAACACCTTACCTCAAACTATACTACACGATAAATTAACCAAAACAGCATGGCACTGGTACCAAAACAGATATACAGACCAATGGAACAGAACAGAGGAACAAAAACAATGTCACACATCTACAACCATCTGATCTTTGACAAACCTGACAAAAACAAGCAATGGGGAAAGGGTTCCCTTTTTAATAAACGGTGTTGGGAAAACTGGCTAGCCATATGCAGAAAACTGAAACTGGACCACTTCCTTAAACTTTATACAAAAATTAACTCAAGGTGGATTAAACACTTAAACGTAAGACCTAAAACCATAAAAATCCTAGAAGAAAACCTAGGCAGTATCATTCAGGACAGAGGCATGGGCAAAGACTTCGTGAGTAAAACACCAAAAGCAATAGCAGCAAAAGCCAAAATTGACAAATGGGATCTAATTAAACTAAGGAGCTTCTGCACAGCAAAAGAAACTATCATCAGAGTGAACAGGCAACCTATAGAAAATTTTTGCAATCTATCCATTTGACAAAGGGCTAATATCCAGAATCTACAAAGAACTTAAACAAATTTACAAGAATAAAACAATCAAAAACTGGGCAACGGACATGAATAGACATTTCTCAAAAGAAGACATTTATGCAGCCAAGAAACATATGGAAAAAAAAGCTCATCATCACTGGTTGTTAGAGAAATGCAAATCAAAACCACAATGAGGTACCATCTCACACCAGTTAGAATCAAAAAGTTAGGAAACAACAGATGCTGGAGAGGATGTGGAGAAATAGGAATGCTTTTACACTGTTGGTGGGAGTGTAAATTAGTTCAACCATTGTGGAAGACAGTGTGGTGATTCCTCAAGGATCTAGAACCAGAAATACCATTTGACCCAGCAATCCCATTACTGGGTATGTACCCAAAGGATTATAAATCATTCTACTCTAAAGACACATGAACATGTATGTTTACTGCAGCACTATTTGCAATAGCAAAAACCTGGAACCAACCCAAATGCCCATCAATGATAGACATTGATAAAGAAAATGTGGCACAGATACACCATGGAATACTATACAGCCATAAAAAAGGATTAGTTCATGTCCTTTTCAGGGACACAGATGAAGCTGGAAACCATCATTCTCAGCAAACTAACACAGGAACAGAAAACCCAACACTGCATGTTCTTACTCATAAGTGGGAGTTGAACAATGAGAACACATGGACACAGGGAGAGGAATATCACACACCAGGGCCTGTTTGGGGTGGGGTGCTAGGAGAGGGATAGCATTAGGAGAAATACCTAATGTAGATGACAGGTTGATGGGTGCAGCAAACCACCATGACACGTGTATATCTATGTAACCCCAAACCTGCATGTTCTGCACATGTATCCCAGAACTTAAAGTATAATAAAAAATAAAATAAACGCACACACACACACACACACACACACACACACACACACACACACACACACACACACACACACACAAAAGATTGAATCCTGGAACTATCACTGGCCTGTCAAGAAAGTTTTTTCTTTCTGCTAGGAATTACTAATCTTGGAGTATGTGAATTAAGAGCAGCCACATTGCTAGTTTATAAGGAAAGCCTGCTGAAAAGATGAAACCACACAGAAGCCAGTGCAACCGAGAGATCACTACTGATACTTTTACTATTACCCAGGTCTTTGGATCTAGTAATGCCTGAATTCAGAGTAGTCCTTGGCAATTCAGTGACAGGTGCCAGTGAGTCCTCCCACTACCTTCCCACCCTGCTTTTCCTTGTTTTTTGCTTCCACCAGCATAAGTTGGGTTTTATTCCCTTGCAACTAAAAGACTTTTAACTCATATCAAAGAACAGAGGCTCAAACTAGAAAATTGCAGGAATCCTCAACTTTGTCCCTTGAGCTAATTTCATCCATTTAACTAGAAGCAGCAAACGAAGATTTAAGCAACCAGGACTTCAAATTCTGAACTTAACGTCTTCTTAATCTAAACACTGCCATCGTTCATAGCCTACTTTGGGCTCACTTCCTGGGATGGTGTTCGAGTTCTTGAGAATCCCAGGTAATCCTTAAAAATATACATGAACAGAAACTGAACAATATTTTCAATTTCTCTTCTTCCTTATTAGCAGATTGGCTGGCCCAAGCAGAAGCATGAGAAGATAGGCCTGGTTAAGTGGAATCTGTCAAGCTGGCAACCAAGGCCACAAAGACTTAACTGTTTTACCCAAGTAGGAGGACTTGAGAGCTGTTAGAATGCTGATGTCAGGAAATATGAGTATTTTGATCATAACATTTTAGGGTTTTAAAATAAAATTATGTTTGAAAAAAGGACAGAATTCATGTATATCTAAGTTCACAATTTTAGCAAGCTGGTTTACAATGATATTTTAATATATCTAATGTAAATAATTACTTTAATTCTAGTAATGTATAGTGCTACAGTTCTTCCACATCTTCTCAAGTATCTGGACATTGAAATTTTTCGTAATTCAAGACATTGTTGTTTTTCTTACCCCCTCCTCATCACCCTTTGGAGAAGTACATTTAAAAGTCACTGTTCTGGCCAGATGCAGTGGCTCACACCAGTCATTCCAGCACTTTGGGAGGCCAAGGCAGTATGAGACCAGGAGTATTGAGCTCAGGAGTATGAGACCAGCCTGGGCAACAAAATGAGATCCTAAAAACTAAAAAAATTAGCCGGGTATGATGGTGTGGGCCTGTAGTCCCAGCTACTCAGGAGGCTGAGGTGGGAGGATGGCTTGAGATGGAGGCTGCAGTGAGCCAAGGTTGTGCCACTGCACCAGCCTGGGTGACAAAGCAAGACCCTGTCTCAAAAAATGAACAACAATAAAAAAAGACACTGCTCTGGGATATCATATCAAAATGTAACTTAATATTTTTTTAGAAGATTGAGTAGGGAAAGTGGCACACAAGATAGTAAACCTAACAAATATTAATATCACAGATATGACTTATATAGTCTGCTACATGCTATAATATTTCGAATGTTTCTGAGAACAAAAGTTTAGGATCATACTAAGGTTGATTCTATAAGAACTCATAAAACGCAAAAATGATCTTAAAGAGAAGCCTTCACCTTGTTTTAAATAACTTTAGCTCACCTGCATTGCTTATGAAAAGGCACTAATTAATTATATTAAAATGTTACAATATCTTATATTTATATAGCTCTTCCTAGTTTAGAAATGATCTCAACCCAACAACCCTATAAAATAGGTCAAAAAGAATTACCCCTTCTCTACTGAATGAGAAAAAGAGGCTCAATCAGGCAGCTGGTAAATGCCTAACCTGGATTCTAAGTTGGTTCATACCTTTGGATTGGGTACCAGAAAGCACCCAATCAGGAGCATTTCCTACTTGAGCATCGATCTAGGGTATTCCCTGCTTAGCCTCCAACATCATGACCAAGTGGCCAAACGTAGGTCCAGGTATCAATACTAAAATCCTACCATGAGGCTTGAGAAAGAAGAAATTCATTTACAAAAGCCAAAAGAATGCCAAGAAGAAGATCAGCTCCATGTAGGCGCTAAGGTATCACCTGTCTTGGTTTCCTTTCAGATACCCAAATTCTATCTTGCTCAAACACTATTTTCCAATGAATGAACAAATCTACCCAATTTAATTAATCAGTAAAATCTAGCAAATGCTTGAGTCAATAGTTTCTACGTACATTATTTTGAGATCATAGATTAATTGGTCTCAAAATAATGTATGTATAAACTTTTGACCCAAGCATTTGCTAGATTTTACTGATTAATTAACAATTAATAGTAACACAGATACTATTTTTAATGAATAACCAAACCTTCCTCACCAGGACTAGGTGAAATGTGGTCATGAGTTGCCAGACACAGGTCTCAGTCATAGTCTCACTGTTCTTATATGTAAACCTGTTTGCCACAAAGATATCTTCTTTTGTATTTAATCAAATCTTCATAAATATACTGGCTATAGAAGAAGCACCTTTACCTCTTTGTAAGAGGTCAATGAGCTCAGGGTCACAACTTAACCCTGATTTTCCTAATAACCACAGCCTCACTGACGACACTTAACCTGTCTTTCAAGTCTTTCAACCACTCTTCTTTGCTACTTGGGTCCTGGTGATCCTTCTAGTGCAAACTTCTCTTTCAAGCTAATGATTCCTTCGGTTTCTTTCAGTACCCTGGGAGGTTCCATTTATTTTGGCTTCACAGTTTTGTATAGGTAGACACAGCTTGAGTAAACTTCTTATTTACCCTTTTCTAAATGTAATGGAGGAAAAAACATACTGGAAAAACTCATCCTCTTCTTTCTCATAATAGTTTACTAGCCTAACCTATCCTTATCTCCACTCCTACTCAAGAATTTAGGCTATTGGCCGGGTGCGGTGGTTCACGCTTGTAATCCCATAATTTGGGAGGCCTAGCGAGTGGATCACCTAAGGTCAGGAGTTCAAGACCAGCTTGGCCAACATGGCGAAACTCCATCTCTACTAAAAATACAAAAATTAGCTGGCCATGGTGGCGCACACCTGTAGTCCCAGCTACTCGGGAGTCTGAGACAGGAGAATTGCTTAAGCCCAGGAGGCAGAGGTTGCCGTGAGCCGAGATTGTGCCACTGCACTCCAGCCTGAGTGACAACGCGAGACTGTCTAAAAAAAAAAAAGAAAAAAAGAAGAATTTAGGCTATTATGTATATGTTGTATGCTCCTCACCTTATTTATTTCTGGCTCTATATTTTTTTAAAGGCCCTCAGAAAAATACTAAGAACTCCAGGAAGAAATATCATCCATTACAGCAGGGGATTTGAGGAGAATGAGAGTCTGCTCTGATCCCAAATTCACAAATAACAAAATTGGGTTATATTTCAGAGTTTAGACGAGAAATGTGACAGAAGATATTTTGGTGAGTTGTAGAGAGAATCCCAGCACTCTTTTCTTAGAAAGGACTTGTGTCCTTTATGTTAGACACTGTGAAGAATACAAAGTAATATATAACGTACAATCTCCTCCATCAAGTGACTGATAACCTAATTGGGGACAGGGAGACATATTAATGTCGTATATTGATATGTACCCAACAAGTTGTCAGAACAACAAAATTTCTACGAGTTTAGACAAATGAAGGATCAGCGTGCTGGAATCGTCATGGAAAACTTCACAGAGAAGTATTTTTCCAACAGTGGATAAAGACCCATTGGTGATCATGAAATTATTTTAGGAAGTTATGACTAGGCTTTGTAGGATAGAAGTATTAAATATAGTCCATGTATGTATAATTTAATGAGGCTTTTGTTTCAGATGTCTGTGTGCATGTATTTTGCATTCACTGGGACTTGATATAAAATGCATTTCTTATTGTGGGTCATGACCAAAATGTTTAAAGCCACTGTCATATAGGAGATGGAGATCAAACAGTTCTTTGAAAGAAGAGTAGGACTGCAATGTGCAGAGGGGAAAGTGGTGGGAACTACATGGACCAAGTTGGAAATCAGGAAGGCATGTACAAACAAAAAGGAATCAACCAGCCTGGGTTTATGTATGAATGTGAGTGAAAAGATTGTGAGAGGGACTTCTGGAAATGTTCTAATTAAACTATTTTTTCCTTGATATGTAAAGGCTAATTCCCTTTAGATATTTTTGGACGGTGAAACTATATCACCATCTTCAATCACTTTTAGACATTCATTCATAGCTTCAGTATCCTTTTTAGTGCCTTTGAGAGCCTCTCTTTCTTCCATACCATCACCCAGTAATTCTGATAAAGCCAGCTTCATACACACACACACACACACACACACGTACACACACACACACTTAAGCATCACACACACAATCCCCTATGGGCTTAGATCTAGATTCAAGTAAGTCTAACAGCCTCCAACCCTGCATACACCCAATAATTATCACAACCATAACACCTAACGCACAACCCAGACAACCTCCCAAATCCTTAAAATGCATTACTCCCATCCCCTTGCAAAACATATAGTTTGTTAGAGAGCTGGTGGGACAAGAAGGGGCAACACTGCTGCTACTTCCTTGAGTGCTTTGCCTCTCCACAAATGCTACAGCCATGCAAATGTCTGCTGATCAGAACTGCCTTGTTCCCAAATTGTCTAGTAATTCATATTCTGCTCAGCAGGAGAGAATGCCAGAAATCTCTGGAGGGGAGAAAAGGAAACTGGGAGAATTCCAGAACCCTTTTGTTATTGGCTCAGTTGGCTCAACTGGTAGACATAATGTTTCTGTCTTTAGCTGGAGGTGATTATGTAAAGTCTGAGTCAGAAAAGAACAAAAGATTTTTTAAAAAATTATTTAACACCCTGCAGCAATTTTTGTTAAAACACCAAGGAGTCAACCAACAGAGGGAACTCTAGTGGCTTACTCATAACGCCAAGAGGCAAGTCATGAGTAGAAAATGAAGATCTTGAAAAAGAATGTGAAGATATTTTCATGAGAACAAATCCAATCCAATCAAGATAATTTTGCCAACCCTACTATGTGTGAGACTGTGATGTCATTTGAAAATAGATTAGTGTGGCCGGGTGTGGTGGCTCACACCTGTAATCCCAGCACTTCAGGAGGCTGAGGCTGGTAGATTACCTGAGGTCGGGAGTTCAAGATCAGCCAGACCAACATGGAGAAACCCTGTCTCTACCAAAAATACAAAATTAGCCAGGTGTGGTGGCACATGCCTGTAATCCCAGCTACTCGGGAGGCTGAGACAGGAGAATCACTTGAACCTGGGAGGCGGAGGTTGCGGTGAGCCAAGATCGCTCCATTGCACTCCAGCCTGGGCAACAAGAGCAAAACTCCGTCTCAAAAAAAAAAAAAAAAAAAGATTAGTGTTGGGAAGCAAATACTACCATACAGAGATTGGATTCCTTTTTGAAACAATTACCCAATTGCTTCATGCCATATACATATACAGCCTCTGGTCTGATGTCACTGGCTATTTCATCTCACCATCTCTGGGTCCATCACTAAGTGACTTAATAGACTCTTTTCCAGATAAGAGAAGTAGTGCTTAGTACCAGGGTAATGAAATTTTTGTGGTTATCATCTCCACATACACCTTTTTACCAAAGAATGTGTGGGTTTTAAACAAGCATATCAACCTCCATTCCTTGAGAAACCATGGTGAAATTCTTGAACTATTTCTGGTAGGCGCTTTATCTTTGAAATCCCTTCTAGTCTCTTTGCCATTTTTATAGATGTAATCAATTATTTTAGTCAAACAAAATACACTGCCAACTTTCCAGAATTCCTAGAACGATTTTAACTACTAGCTTGGGGTTTTATTCGGCATAAGCATAAAAGTTATTATATTCTAATTGCTTGTGATTGTTACGACATTGAGATTTATTTTGGTTGGTTATTTCAAGGGACTCTTAAAATGAGTTTAGTGACTTCATTCTGGTTTTCCTGATTGATTCTATTATTAGGACTGTGGAAGCCTGGGGCCTTTTGGCCTGACTGAATATCTTGAACAATTCTTTAAACAGTTTGGGTTTGGCAAAACCTATTTTGCCAAGAACATTACCCCTTAATTTTTAAAAACCATATGCATTTTAAGGAAAATGTAACCCATATGTTCCTAATTCCTCTGTACTAAACACATCAAAAGGTTTTGTAAGAACTGTTTGATTTCCAAGAAGCCTTATGAGCCTTCCTTATACGATCTTTTAAGTTATTTTCTTTTAAAACAGGAAGTTATTTCTGCCAAGGATGAAGTTACTTAGACACCAACTGTTTCAAAAAACTCATGAACTAAGTGGACAGATTTTGTTTCTGTGGGATATATTCACCAAATAAAGTGGTAGCAAAACACACACGCGCGCACACACACACACACACAACTAAGCTATGAGAAAACCAAATCATATAAAGAAACATTTAAATATATATTCATATATATATATATATTTCTGAATCCTCATACACTGAAATACTTGGTCATGGATTTAGTATTTGACAAGAACACCTGCTTCAAAGGAGTTTTTGAGAAGTATTGTTTTATTTTGTTTTGCTTTGTTTTTTAGTTCTAGAGAAGGTGCTCTAAAATCTTATCTGAATATCCCCTTTCATGATGTTACAATTTAACTTTTACCAGGGGATTTGGAAATTTTAATTTGGTTTACTTGCAAAGAATATTAACAAATCAGAACATGTATATATTTTTACATGTCTGTACATATGTGCGTGTATATATATAAATGTTTGTGTGTACGTGATCCTAGATCTTCTTCTGGGTAGTCAGCGTCCCATATTAATCTCTCAAGGAGACTCCAAATCATTGCACTCTTACCCCTCAAGATGGCAAAAATTGGTAATCATTCTTCCCTCCCAGTCTAGATTCATGAATGGTGTGTCCAGTATACACCTGGCAGTTTGTGAGGGCAGGGCTCCCCCACAAAACCCCCATGGAGAGACCAAACACAAAATGGACAAGTTATTTTCATCTTCTCTAGGTTGCAGTTCTTCATCTATAAGTGATAGAAATGGACAGAATTGTTCCTAAAGTTATATTATGCACAAGCATTTTTATGAACCAATTTTTAATATATTATCTAGTAATTCTGAAAGTGAAGGACACAGCATTTGCAATTAGTATTCAGTGCACACATCGCTTCTTGATGGAAACATTTAGGCATTTTGCTAAGAATAAAAGAAAGAAGGGGAGGGGAAGGGAGGGGTAGGGCGAGGAGGGACAGGGAGGGGTGGCACGGGGAGGGGAGGGGTGGGACGGGGAGGGGAGGGGAGGGGAGGGGATTCTTCTCTCAAACTTTAGAGGGTTTTAGATAAATAAACATCCAAACAGCTGTAACAATGTCTGATTAAAATTTTCATTAATGAAGAAAGAAAGCAGAAGCTAGAAGTTCTCAGAACTTGACATGGAGATTTTAAAATTGGGATGATAAGGCTCAGGGGATAGTTGCCAAGGAGAGTGTCATTTCAGGAAAACTCCAAGAAAGGTGGTCAGAAGAAGCAAGGCTGGATATCTTCAGGAGAGGGTAAAAAGTCGTTTTTAAAAGTTTAAGGGAAATGTAATGCAAATAAAGGAATTTAAATTTCACTTATTTTGTACCCATCATGTACGTTCTGTCCTGTCTCTTTTTTTCATTTTTAAAACTAAAGCTTTTGTCAGTTTTGAAATAGAAATATGTAGTGATTGAATTATTGTTTTTTAATTCGTGTTGCTTTAGTTTATATACCTAATTTCTACGTAATGCTTTTCTTCCTATTTCTCTATCCCAATGGATTGCAACTACCACCAAAAATACAAAAAAAAAAGAAAGCAAGACAGGAAGAAAGGAAAGAGGAAGGAAGGAAGGAAGGAAGGAAGGAAGGAAGGAGGGAGGAAGCAAATGAGGAATGTTATGGGAATAAAATTCAAAACAGTATACACTCATTATACAGATTCCTGGTTTCTCTGGGCCTAGAGGACAACCTGACTCTTTTGGGACACACTTATACTAGGGGCCATGCTGAAGCTGGGGGAGGCCAGGGAAACACCAAAGAATTTACTCATGTAATAGTGAGACTGCAACATGCTGGGATTGTTTTTGAAAATATAACTCTTCTATCTGAAAAGGCAAGAACAAGGCCAGTCATAAGTAAGATTCTAAAATTCTGAAGAGTAATATTAGAATGTGCTATGGGCTGGGTGCAGTGGCTCACAACGGTAATACCAATGCTTTGGGAGGCTAAGGCAGGAGGATCACTTGAAATCAGGAATCCAAAATCAGCCTGGGCAACATAGCAAGACCCTGTCTCTGCAGAAATTTTTTTTAAAAATTAGCCAGGCATGGGTGCATGTGCCTATAGTCCCGGCTGCTCAGAAGAATGAGGCAGGAGGATTTATTGAGCCCAGGAGTTTGAGACTGCAGTGAACTATGTTTGTGGCACCGCACAACAGCCTGGGTGACAAAATGAGACCCTGTCTCTAAAATAATAAAAAATTTACAAAGAAGGTGCTATATAATCTGAATGTGTGTGTCCTTCCAAAATTCCTATGTTGAAATCCTAATCCCAAAGTGATGGTATTAGGAGGTGGGGCCTTTGGGAGGTGACTAGGCAATAAGGGATCTGTCTTTAGAATGAAATTAGTGCCTTTATTGAAAAAAACAAAAACAAAAACAAAAAAAATGGAGAGCTAGCTTGTTTCTTCTACCATGTGTGGACACAAGTAGAAGGTGTCATCTATGAGCTAGGCCCTCACCAAACACCAGATCTGCTGGCCTTGATCTTGGACTTCCCAGACTCCTGTTGTTTATAAGCTACCCTGTCTACGGTATTTTGTTATAGCAGCCCAAACAGACTAGGACAGAAGGATAATTCAGTCCTGTTATGCTCCTTAAGGATTAAAGAATTGCATGAATACATACATATTTTAAAATAGTTAATGGCAGCTCCACTCATAATTCACTACTAAATTCACCTAAAACTCCCTGAATATATATATAATCAACAACACAATGTATTTCCCATTATTTCCCATGTGAAACATTTATTGATGACATTGTTAGAAGCAGACCTTATCTGTAAGTCTGATCCAATAGAAAAATATTAATGAATTGTTCTTAACAAGGACCTAATGCTTCAAAACTGTATCAAGTCCACCAATATAGTACGATGTTCCAAAAAATTTACATGGGATTGAAATTTTCTTTCATTTGTAGCTTTTGGCTAAGGCATGGATGAGGAGAAGAAAGAATTCTTCAGAGTAAAGCAACACGAGTATAAATGATCATCTGTTACTATTCCTTTTTAACCTATATTGTGAAGAAAGAGAGAAAGAATGAAAGAGGGAGGGAAGGAAGGAAGGAAGGAAAAAAGGAAGGAAAGGAAAAAGGAAGGAGGGAAGGAAAGAAGGAAGGAAGGAGGGAAGGAAGGAGGGAGAGAGAAAGAAAGAAAGAGAAAGAGAAAGGGAGGAGTCAAAATTTTTAAAAATCCAACAACTTGAGCTTTAAATATATTTAAAAAGTGGAATCATTAATCTATCTTGAGCTACAATATTTAGAAAGTTTTATTTGAAAAATAAAGAAAAGAGTGAAGAATACTACAGAATTCTGACTGCTTGAACTCCATTTTTATTTTTCACTAATCCATGTCTGGATTGGTTACTTTTAAAACTACTTTCACATAATTGACCTTGAAACTTTGCCTCTGGGGGAATCACAGGTCAATGTGTGAAGGAAAGTAGTGAAGTTAAAGGTAGAAAGTAAATGTAGATGATACCAATGCAAATTTTTCTGACTCATCAAATTTTTAAAAATTCAGCAATATTATGATCTACAGACGAGCTATTTTACTTTTCACCCATTCACAGTGACTTTGAAAGGCAAAATTAACTAGATTTGAAAAGCTTTCCATTACTAATGATATATTCCCTTTGAAGCATGCATCTCTGTGACCCATTCCCTATTCGTACCCGCCTCCCCTTTTGAAATCCCTAATAAAAACTTGCTGGTTTTGCGGCTCAGGTGGGCATCACGGAACCTGCCAACATGTGATGTCACCCCGGAGACCCAGCTGTAAAATTTCTCTCTTTTGTACTCTTTCTGTTTATTTCTCAGACTGGCCAACACTTTAGGGAAAATAGAAAAGAACCTATGTTGAAATATTGGGGACTGGTTCCCCCGATAAACTTATTTGATGGTAATTCTAACATGTTTGGCCAACCTTTTCTATTAAGCTGTGCTGAACAATACCCACTTAGGCAACGGTCTCCCACCACCTCATTCCAATCTGCAGTGATGTCTCCAGATTTGTGATAACAGCAATAACACAAAACAGGCTTTCTACTGTTGTGAGTAAACAGCAGAATTCATGAAGAAGCAAACTGTTTACCCATGTGAGGTGAATGAGCTTTTCCAGAGAAGCAGGGTTTAGTGCCCTCAAGGAGGCAATTTATTAAATGGAGCCAGAAATGTGTGCTCATTTCGCTGGTCTGAATAGAGCAAAGGCATCATCATTAAATAGCTACTTTAGGGCACCAAGATTTCTGTATCAGGTATTATGTAAACTTTATTTGTACATGCACCCAGTCCTCCCAACCAGGAACAGCAACAGGAAAATACCTACTAGGCCACTCTGCAGGATAGTCACTTATTTACAGTGAGAGAGGAACAAAGGTCTATTCTAGAAGTCAGGACACCTTTGTTTGTGTGTCCTACTGTGGGCAAAACACATAACAGTTCATTCATCTATAAACATGGCAGTTAAACAAGATGATTTCTAAAATCCCCTTCAATTCTCAAATAAAATTATTGATTCATTTTCCTCTCAATGTGTTACTTTATGTCTTCCAAGTTGTATTAAAAACGTTTTGATTTCAGTAATGCCTTTTCCCTACTCAGCCTAAATATATGCATAATTACCTTGAATTGAAACAAGATTTTTAGTGCAATATTCTCTTTCCTGTCCCTCCAAAGCATATGGAGAAACCAAAGCAATGCAAAAGTTGTTCTATGGCTGTGGCAAAAATCACTGAACACATAATTTCCATGCCCAAATAACATGAGTTGAAGCCAGTAATCTCATTTCTCACCTCCTCTATTTTCTGTCCCCAGAATGGATGATTACTTGCTTATTTTGCAAAGTAGATGTTACAAAGTTTCCTGGACATTGGGGAAAAAAAAAAAAAAACAGAGATGCAAAGCAAAACCTGATTATCTGTTTTTAAAAATGTGTAAATCTATTTTGGGAACTTGATGGACTCAGCCATCAGGTGTTTTGTAGGAAAAAAAAAAATGAAGAGGAAGGCCTGGAACTATAGTCAAGTCAGATTGACTTCAGATAAAATCCAATGTGATAAATTTTAAACTATTATTGGAAAAATAAAGGAGCTATGTTTACATGATTAGCTTCCATAAGTCCCTAGTGTTGTATTTCAGAATTCAGGATTCAGTCGCTTAGAATTCTGTACCCTCTAACCCTATGTAAAAGTCATCTATGAATGTCTATGTCACATATGCACTCCAAAAATATTAATTCATTGATTTTATTTTGTTTAGATAAAATTTTAAAAAGACAAGGAATTATTATTCTTCACTCTTTGGACATGTACACAAGCACCCCAAACACAGCTAGGCTAGTACTTTCTTGAATATAAAAGATCTGCATTACTCCTCTTTGTTTCCAAGCACCTAACACCATGTACAAAATATGATTTACAAAAATGCATTGCATGCAGAAGAATAAAGTATTTGATGTGAAGTTTTTTTAAGGCAGAGCAAGAAATGAACACTAAGAAAATAAAATATTTTTAATTTACTCAGTAGTCACTGGTGCCAGGCACTTTGCACATTTTACCTTTAATTCTTAAAATTACCCGCTGAGGCATTATCACCCCCACTTCCCAGAAGAGGACATTTCCAAGAGACAAACCAAATTGCCCACCATTATATCGCTAAGAATCGGTAGCTTGTTCTCAAGCCCTGTCTGGCTGGCAGCAATGCCTGTGTTCTCTGTTGCAGCCCAATTTCTCTTCCTAGTCACTGCTCAACCATAAGCTGTCCAACTTACATGTAACTTCATGAATACTGTTATAGAAAAGCATGGAGAAAACTGTGTTTTTGCTTCAGGGCTAGCTAATGTCTTCCAACCAAATCTCCAACTAATAATCAGTTTGTCTCATGCCTGGGTTGTTTTGTTCTGTTTTACTAAAATGTCTTTAAAATCTTTTCCGTCAGAGGAAAAGCTTGTCTGAGAAGATAGACATATATAAGTACCAAAATATCAAATAAAAGGGCCATTAAATGTTCCACAGGTGACCTCTAAGCTACCCAGAGGAACAATGGAGGGAAGAAGGAGGTTGGGAGAAAGGAAGGACAACCGTCATAGTCTTCCTAATTTAAGTAAGTCCTCAAAACTCAGCTCCTGAACCAGAGGCCTAATCACTGGAGGTCAGTAGACATATAAGTTTCCATCTTAATTAATTATTTGCCTGTAAGACAAGGCCTTGTGACAGCCTGGGCTTCTTCCTCAGACTGGTGAGCTGGTGAAGGAGGTCACAGTAGTGACCAAGACCTCTCAGACTGTGACTTGATGATGCTAGGCCCCACCTTGTCCCACATTTCAAATGCTTGTGTTGCCAAAGCTGAAGAATCAGGTTAGAGCTCCAGGGCTGGCTCCATACCCAGCAAGCAGCATGTGGACCGTAGCAGCTGTGGCCTTTGACCTGAGTTCAGTCTTTTTATTGTATGTTCTTAAAACTCTTGTCATCAGGAATGGGGCCTGCTCATTGGAAATGGGGCCTGACTCTTATTGGTTGTACATCCTCCCAAAGATTAGCGACTTTATCACAATACTTTGGCCATTCACTCCGAAGCAAGCCATATACTGGAATTTGTCATTTGCTCCAATTCTTCATTCATGACACCAGAAACTAACATTTAACTTCTTAAAAATAGTACTTAGAAAATATAAACATCCTTATTACTTGATCTTCTTTCTTCAGCTTCCAAGAGGAGATGATCATAAGTGAAATATGACTAATTTTTAACAATTCACTAAGCTTAAGTTTTATATTTATAGCTGCTCTGCATACAGACGTATAATAAATGTCATATCCAAATTTGTCATAAATGTATAATTAAGATGCTTTCCAAGGATTGTGCAAACTTGTCTACATAAATTACCTCACAGCAAACCTAGGAGATAGTAATGGGGGAAAAAGAAGGCTGGGAGAGGTAAGCATGTCCAAAGTTGTGGAGCTATTTAAACAAACTTTACAAATACCCATAACTAAGTAGATCACTCTCATATCCATTGAGATAAATTAATTGTATCTTCTGAAGTGGCAAGAACTTATCTGAATCATTATTTTTGCTCTGATAATATACTCATCTATATGATAGCCATTTGTTGTACGTGTCCAATTATATAGTCAAAGGTTTAAGGCTGTAGATTCTAATGAAAACTATGAAGTATTTCCCCAGAAAAAAAAAAAAGGGCCATCCATGCATCTGCCACAGTTGTTTCCACAATTTCAGGGTGCTGGAAGGCCTTCTGTAGCTTGTCTGCAGGCTTGAAGACCCATGTATTTTAGAGGATCATGAGCCCCAGACTTAGAACACCTCCCTCACTATCTTACACTAATTCCTCTTTTGCAGGCTTTTGCCTTCCACACTTTTGGTGCTGGAGAAAAAGGCTAACGCTGAAAAAGGAAGACATTTGCTCTAAGTGTCTTTAAACTTTTGAAACCTTCACAGTCTATGAGGCTATAAATACAGTTTACCAGGAAGCTTGTTTTTCCTTTTTATTATCATATTCTTTAAAATATAAAACCCAGAAAAGACATAACTGTAACGTGCACTCTCTGAGCCATGACTTTGGTGAGCACTTGGGGAACAGACATGTCTTTATTGGATTGCCTTTGTCTTAACACAAAACGCACTGATAGCTCCAGGAAATCCAGATATGTCTGTGTAGGTTATTTCATGCTGTAGATATTTAAGGAGGTGTGAAAGTGGACATTAGCACTCTTTTTGGAAGGAAAAGACTCTTCTTGCTTGAACACTAGTAACATTTAAACATAACTTAGCAGACCGAAATTCAAGGCTATTTAAAATATGTTCCCTTGGTAAGATCTAAAGTTCAGTTGTAAATTTTTAACCTCGGTATGAAATTCACATGTTATCTCACTTTATGCTCCCTCCTAAAATGCTTTAAATTCTAAACATTCTATTTCTTTCTGGGATATGTAGCCGAAATATCTTACATCCAATCCTCTGTCCCATCCTTTCTGCCGTATTTTGGAACTTTATAATATCTTGCCTGGGTTTTTTTTGTTTTTGTTTTTGTTTTTGTTTTTTTGAGACAGAGTCTCACTCTGTCACCCAGGCTGGAGTGCAGTGGCGTGATCTCTGCTCACTGCAAGCTCCGCCTCCCGGGTTCATGCCATTGTCCTGCCTCAGCCTCCTGAGTAGCTGGGACTGCAGGCGCCCGCCACCACACCCGGATAATTTTTTGTATTTTTAGTAGAGACGGGGTTTCACCATGTTAGTCAGGATGGTCTCAATCTCCTGACCTCGTGATCCACCTGCCTCAGCCTTCCGAAGTGCTGGGATACAAGCGTGAGCCACCGCACCAGGCCCTTGCCTGGGTTTTTTAGAATAGCTTCCTGTCTCATAACTCCCTGACCAAGTCAGAGAGTATTGACAGACATTAACTATTTCCCTAATTATTAAATCTGATCATGTCAACCACTTGCTTTAAAATTCCTTTTGGTTCCTATTCCTTCCAGATTTAGACCCAAATTTCTTATTTTAGCTCTCAAGGCCCTTCCAATCTATTTCTGGCCTAATATCCCATTGGTAACTCTAGCTAAACTCCTCTCCACTTCCATTAAGCCACCAATATGCCTCTAAATTCAATCCAGTTATACTAAAGTCCTCATCATTTTTAAGCACATCAAGATCTGCTATAAAAGATATGGAATCAGCCGGGTGCAATGGCTCAGGCCTGTAATCCCACCACTTTGGGAGACCCAGGGGGCAGGTCACGAGGTCAGTATATTGAGACCATCCTGGCCAACATGGTGAAACCTCATCACTACTAAAAATACAAAAATCAGTCAGGTGTGCTGGTGTGTGCCTGTAGTCCCAGCTACTCAGGAGGCTGAGGCAGGAGAATTGCTTGAACACGGGAGGCAGAGGTTGCAGTGAGCAGAGATCACACCACTGCACTCCAGCCTGACAATAGAGCAAGACTTCATCTCAAAAAAAAGATATGGAATTAACCTAGATGCTCATCAATGATAGGCTACATAAAGCAAATGTAGTACATGTACACCATGGAAAACTACACAGCCATGAAAAAGAATGAGATCAAGTTCTTTGCAGCAACATGAATGGAGATGGAGGCCATTATTCTAAGACAACTAATGCAGGAACAGTAAGCCAAATACCACATGTTCTAACTTATAAGAGGTAGCTAAACATTGAATACACGTGGACACAAAGAAGGGAACAACAGACACCTGGGCCTACTTGAGGGTAGAGGGAGGAAGGACGATGAGGACGGAAAAGCTACTCATTGGGTACTATGCTTATTACCTGGGTGACAAAAGAATCTGTACACCAAACCCCCACAACACACAATTTACCTATATAACAAACCTGCACATGTACCTTTTTTTTTTTTTTTTTAGTTTTTTCTTTTTTTTTTTTTTTTTTATTATTATTATTATACTTTAGGTTTTATGGTACATGTGCACAATGTGCAGGTAAGTTACATATATATAGGCACATGTACCTTTGAACCTAAAATAAAACTTAAACTTTTTTTAAATTTAAAAAATGAATAAATAAATAAAGACTTGCCATAATAAGAATCATGCTCTCTCTCCTGGCATGTTCTTTCTCACCTTCATCAACTGAAGCTGCCTACTCATCTTTTAAGACTCAGTTCCAATGTCATCTCTTCTGAGGAGACTTTCATGAACTCCTCATATAGTTAGCCTATCTTTGTGCTCAATCCCATTTTCTGTGTAACTCCATAAAAGCTAGTATCAGCCAGGCGCGGTGGTTCACGCCTGTAATCTCAGCACTTTGGGAGGCCAAGGTGGGTGGATCACCTGAGGTCAAGAGTTTGAGACCAGCCTGGCCAAGATGGTGAAACCCTGTCTCCACCAAAAATACAAAAACTAGCCAGGCGTAGTGGTGCGCGCCTGTAATCCCAACTACTCAGGAGGCTGAGGCACGAGAATCGTTTGAACCCTGGAGGCAGAGGTTGCAGTGAGGCAAGATCGCGCCATTGCACTCCAGCCTGGGCGAAAGAGCGAGATTTTGTCTCAAAAAAAAAAAAAAAAAAAAAAACTAGTATCATTGAAAGCTTTATGCATGATAATCTGTCTCGCCAGGAAGACTATGAGGTTCTCCAAGAAGACGGATATTATATTATCTTTATAGAGCCTGCACCAGGCCAATGATTGACATAGCTCATTAGCTCAGAAATTATTTGAATAATCAATAATATAGTGGAGTGAATGTGAGAATAAATTTTTATTGTATTACTATCAATCGCTAAATGGGATGTAAATAAATTACAGTAGAAAAATTTAGACATTTCTAAATTAATATTGTTAAAATATTTAAATATATGAGAAAGGAAAAAAGGAAAGTTGGATTTATTTGAACCTTGTAGTCTCTAGACAAAGATGAAATATCACATTCTAAATTCCTAGAATTGTTTTCTTATTTAAGAGAGAAAGCGATATTTTAGAAAAAGTAGCTTGGAATTTAAGAATCATAGGAACATTTTGGAGTCAATATATTCAAAAGGTAAGAAAGGAACTATGATAGTAATTCATTTAAAAAAATGAAAAAACAATAGGGCTTCTCTCAAATCTTACAGGAATTTGTCCTTGCTGTTACTGGATACAATCCTGGAAATGGATATTTATTATGGCCTTTTTTTCTTTCCAAAAGAAAACAATTTAGTGTAAAAAGTAATGTTTGAGTCTGTTTGTACCTGTCCACCTTTAGTTTGCTCCAAGATTTAGCCCCTAAATCAAGGCTCTGCAGCTGGCTTACATATTTCCCCAAGACATCACCTATCCTCAGTAACCTGTGGCTTATTCAAACTGATAAGTCTCTGGGATTCTGAATTTTACGGTGCAAGAGTTTTACAATATTTCTCTGAAAGTAAAAATTAGAGAAGTGTTTTTGCAATATACTGGAGTGTGAAAAAAAGTGATCTATCACATTTTAGAAAATGTTATTTTTCAAGACTTGAAATACTATGAAAGTTAAGTAGAGTAAAATCTTACAAAAAAGGCTTTGGTTTCTGCTGTTTCAATTTAATCAAGGCTTGATCTCCTCTCCTTTCTAGCACAATTCCACAAGATGCCTTAAGTCTGATTTCTCCATCCTCTTGCATACCCAGGACAACCTCAAATCCCCAGAAAAGCAAATCTCTCTTGCCCTCCTCAATCTCCAACTGCCTATCACTCCCGCTTTCTTTCTCTCCTCCTTCCCCACACCCAACCCAATAGAACCCCACAGCTAGCCCACATGGTGACTTCACGTAGGTCAAGCGTAAGACAAAAGACAAGACACTTTATTGTCATGTGCTGGAAAATTTTTGCAATAACTATATAAATATTTGATGACTGTGAGATAAATGGTTTCTCCAAAATCCTTCAATCTGCAAAACTACAAGCAGAGCCCCCCCCCCCCCCCCCCCCACACACACACACACACATGCACACACCCCTACCAGGACCACCAGCTTTAAAATATCAATTAATCTGGTGGAATTTCAAAAAAGGAAATTTTTTTTTCCTAGACTTTCCTTAAAAATACAGTGTTCAACTTACTCCATAAAATCCAGGAACATGACTTAGACATCATATGTTTCCTACTATGTCTGGCAACTGCTGAATGAAAGAAAAGTATACTGTCAGCTCTGGAAAGTCTCCTTCCCTTCAGTTAGGAAGTCGGGCAAAGAAGGAAGGAATTTGGCCACTAGGCAGCACCCCTGGTACCACTTTGGAGATCCCTGGGAGAAAGAGATCTGGCCTGCCTACTTCCCGTAAAAAGCATTCATAGTGCAAGCCTTTTTAGAAACCTTCAAGCAAGCAGTATTGCTGAAGGTAAGTTCTGTGATCTGGAGAATTTACTGTGAATCCTACAATAGATCTGGATGGTGCTCGCTTTGGCAGCACACTTACTAGAATAGATCTGGATGAAGACTGGTCACCGTGCTCCTCTAAAATTAAACTACGAATTAGAAGACACTAGGTGAGTATATGAGAATATAACCAGGCTCATGAGAGAGGAGGGATTTCTAAGGTGAAGAATAATGGAAAATATTGTGAAGAAGAAATTACTTACTATTATATTGCTAGATAGCTAGCTGGATAGCTAGACATGTAAACTAAAGGGCAAATTTAGAAATTCATTTAATACTAATGAGATAATGGTTACATATGGTTAATATAAAAAAGTCATACAAATAGATACAAAAAGACTAAGGCACCAAAAAAATAGATATAAAAGGTAGCTCATTCATTTATTTATTCATTCAAAACTACTAGAACATCTCCCATGTGGCAAGCACCATCCTGGGTGTTATAAAGACAGCCATGAGTAAAGAAAAATCTATGACATAGATATTCATTCTTCGTGGAGAAGACAGAAAATTAAACAAAAAAAATGTATAACATAATGGCTGAAATGTCAGATAATGACAAATGCTATGAAGTACTTTAAATAAATGATCAGGGAAAATCTTTGGTTTTTGCAGAGTTTTATACATAGAAGGTCAATGTAGTCTCTTTATTTTGTAGAATATTACTCTGGCTCATGTGTGGTAAATGCATTCTAAGAGGGCAGGAGTGAAAACAAGAAGACCTGTTAGATCATGACTACACTACAACAAGTAAAATCTGATGGCTATGGAGCTATGAGAAATGACTGGATTCTACATGTTTTTGAAGGTATCACTGAAAGGATTTCTTTATTGATTCTATGTATTATATGAGACTAAAAAAATTCAAAAAATACTTTCAGGTTTGTACCCTGAATAACTGGTAAATCACAGTCCCAAATATTAAGATTGATATTGTTAAGGGGTGGCAATTTTAGGGGGAAAAAATCAACATTTGGTTTCAAATATATGAAGTTAATGACATCCAAGTGGAGTTGTTGTATAAGAAATTACATACACAAATCCAGGGGCTAGGTGGAGTTCGATAAAAGAAGATTTTTGGGGATTTGTCAGCAAAGAGATGATATTGAAAGCCAGAGGACACCTAAGATGTCAGCACAGGTGGAGAGAAGGGTCAGAAGAAGCTAAGGGTTCTATCTGCTGGCTGGATGTTGGTGCCTTAAAAACTGTCCGTTGAATACAACAGTTTTGCTAATTTGGGTTGCTAAATGAATGCATAGAATAGAACCCCAGCCCCTCTATTGAGTTTTACATGAGCAAGAAACAAACATCTTAACATGTTAAGCCACTTAAATTTCAAGGTTTATCTGATGCTTTAATTGGTGTTATCTTAACTAAAATAGAAATTAGTACCAAGAATGAACACTAACAAAAACAAAACCTTAAAATTGGTGGCACTGGCAGAAGATAACTAGGAAACTAATATCAGAGGCTGGAAAAATGAAACCCCAAGTTAAGCAGAGGCAAAATTTTCAGTAACAATGATGCCCACGATACCTTTGGAGGCAGGCCACTAACCTCCCTAGCCTGTGGCTGTAGCAAAAGATATTGTAAAATAGAATTATGTGAGCATGCATTAGATGTTACTAGCTTTATTTGGCAAGATATTAGAAGAAGAAATGACCACAAGAAGGAATTATCCAAAGTACAAATAAAAATGAAAGGGAATAAGAAAGCATCCAGAAATTTTAAGCCTCAACAGTTGGGAATGCTTACCTCAAACATTAATACATAATTTTTGAGATTGAATAATGAACAGTTTTAAGATATAATTATGTGACAAAATTCAGATTGAACCAGGCCTTCAACCCAAGCCTCATGGCCTTGGGGTAGATGTCACTGAGTTGAAAAAGAAATAAATGGTGATGAGAAGAAAAACAGATAATACTACTTTAAGAATTATGTCTAAGAAAGAATTGTGGGTATGGTAGCTGGCATATTGAACTGATTGTAAGCAAAGAGATGGAAGTCTATTAGATGCTTTCTATTTTTAATTTTTTAATTTTTATGGATACGTAATAGTTACACATTTATGGGGTACATGTGATATTTTGATACAAGCATACAATGTATAATGATCAATGCATAATGGTAATTGAGGGTATTCGTCACCAATTACTACAAACATTTGTCATTTCTTTGTGCTGAAAACATCCCACATTTATTCTTCTAGTTATTTTGAAATGTGTCATAAATTATTTTTAACTATAGTAGCCCTATTGTGCTACCAAACACTAGATGTTATTCCCTCTATCTAACTGTATTTTGTAACTTTATCCCCTTACCCCCACTACCCTTCCCAGCCTCTGGTAGCCACCATTCTATTCACTACTTCCATGAGATCAATTTGTTTTAGCTCCTACATATAAGTGAGAACATGCAACATTTGTCTTCCTGTGCCTGGAAGAGATGAAAGTCTTATTAATTTTAAAGAAAATTATATTGCAAAAACAACCATGAGCTAGGACGTAAAAGCTTTTGGCTGAGCCTTGAAGCAACTCTTAGGCCACCCAACTCATACAGGCAGGAGGCAGGCAGCAAAACCTATAGAGCCAGCCCTCAACTGCCATTGCGGCCACGGCAAATTTACCTAATGCTAAATGACGAGTTAATGGGTGCAGCACACCAACATGGCACATGTATACATATGTAACAAATCTGCACGTTGTGCACATGTGCCCTAAAACTTAAAGTATAATAATAATAAAATTTAAAAAAAAGAAAAAAAAAATAGACAAGCAAAGCTTCCCAGATGGCAGAAGCAGGGACCCCACAGAACAATGGACGGGAAAATTCCTCCCTGAGAATAGAATCAAGTTCTGACCATGGCACTTCTCTCACTGACAAGACCACATAACAGCTGTCCACAGGATTTCATCACTACCATGGACCAGTGACTACTGCATACATTGCAATTTTCTGTTTTCTGCCTGAGGTATTTATTCCATTATCCTGTCCTGGTGACACCACCCATGTAGCTGGAGTAGAGGAGGCAGAAAATTTGCAACTAATCTAGTAATCTAATAAATAATTGGTAACTTTGCATATTAACAGGTTATAGTAAAGTATGAAATATTTTGCAAAAATATTACATATATATACACACACATATATACACACATGCAAATATTATGGATAACTCTTAAATATATTTTATCTTTAGCTTACTTCCAACAGATACTCAACAGTTTGACTTTTTAATGCTTTAAGTTATGTCTAATATCAGGAATTTCTGAGACAAGATTCTACAGTATTTTCACATCATTTTTAGTACAAGACTTTGTAATCAAAGTCTCCATTAAACTGCTGTAGGCAACCTTGCTTGTCTACACCTATTTCATCTTTATCTACCAAAAGTACTTACGCAAGGAACTTCGTGCTGCCACTACCTCTGAATTATGTATTTTTTCAGGTCCCATAATATAGTACAAGAAAAAGGAGGCCTGTAGCTAGGGAAATAGCCCACCGTGTTAGTTTTACTTCCTCAACATCATACCCAAAGAAAAAGATTTGAATTCACGTAGTTTATTTGGAAATTGATCCCAAGAAACACTGGTTAGAGAGTCGGGGAGTGAGGTAAAGATAGGAAGGAAGTCAGGAAAAGCTACTTTGTCAAGCAAGTTGCCCCTCAGGTGACTATAACTTTGTGCCCTGGGAAACTGTAAGATGGACGCTCAACGTGGTGCTCCTCCTCCGTGTTGGTTCATCCACTGGGACCCACAGAACTAATCTTCTGGGTCTGTAATTGAGGGCTGCTCCTTGTTGGCACTCTTTCCTCCAGTACTCTCAGACTGCTGCAGGTCCCACTGGCCAGAGACACAGTCATCAGCAATTGGAAGTCAAACCGGATTGTATGAAAATGGTAAGGACGCAGGTGATGTGGGCAGCATGTGCTCTCTCCACCATGCAATTTGTCAGAGAAAGCACTCATAGGTAGAAGCTGCTGAGCTTAAAATATCTGAAACTTCTGTCCCATCAGCATTCCTCAGGGTATTCAGGAAACATTATCAGTTAATATTTAGGATTTATTCCCAATACTTTTTACCTTTCAGTATTTAGATGAAAGTTTTCTCACTATGAAGATATTAGCAAACTAATGGCATGCTTTATATCCAGAATAAAACCCAATATTCAGCTTCTAAAACAACTTATAACAAAACAACTTTTTTCTAAGCATAGATGAGGCTGTCATCTCCCTATAGTGCAATCAGTTCTAAATTTGCACCTATATAGTATGTGACATTATCCCACTTGTGCATAAATTACATGCATTTCCAAAGGTGCTAGATATTCTTAATTTTCTTTATAGTCCATTTACAAATAGTAATACTACTGGAGGAAGAAGAATATAGTTAAGTTTTATACTGAGTAATATATAACTTAATCATTCTAAAAATTGCCACAGATCAATTTAAGAGCAGATAATGTTCCTGCGAATAATAGAGAACCAATTGCATGTCTTTAGATCAATACTGTCTGTTTTAGATTATAAACTCCTACAGGGCAGGGATAATTTTGTTTAAATTTCCTTGACTAAAGGCTTAGTACCATACCATGCACTTTAAAAAAAAAGCTTTTTTTAATGTAAATATTAATATTTTGATCCTAACAATGTTCAGAAAATTCTTCCATGCTTTCTTTCCAGTCAACTGTATGGATTTGGCTTTGTTAAAGTTCTGATATAAGCCAGGTGTGGTGGCTCACACCTGTAATCCTAGCACTTTGGGAGGCCAAGGTGGATGGATCACCTGATATCAGGAGTTCGAGACCAGCCTGGCCAACATGGCAAAACCCTCTCTCTACTAAAAATACAAAAATTAGCTGGCACGGTGGCGGGCACCTGTAATCCCAGCTACTTGGGAGGCATGAGAATTGCTTGAACCCAGGAGGCAGAGATTGCAGTGAGCTGAGATCATGCCACTGCACTCCAGCCTGAGTGACAGAGTAAAACTCTGTCTCAAAAAAAAAAAAAGAAAAGTTTTTGCATAATCTACATATAGGCTCTGTTGAATATCATGCAAGTTGTTCAGAAGTTGTTTGTAAATTAAATTCTGCCTTAATTATTCTGCCAATCCATATCCCAGCTTTAATTTAATTTAGGGACCAGCATGCTTTGAACAGAAAAGTTACCCATGGTGGTTATTCACACTGCTCAGTTTTATCACATCCCCTTCTCATTCAGGCACCTGGTAGAGTTCAACTTTCTGGCTCCCTGAAGCTTGCACAGGACCCTGAACTAGTTCTGGGTAAGTACAAATGACATAAATTATTTAAGACCAAAATACGTAATCGCTGGCTTGAGACTACCCCAAATTCTATTTCCCTCTATCAAAACAATTGGTTATATTCTGAAGAAATGTCTGCTCCATTTCTGAAGTTCTAGAGTGAGGACACATGGAAACACTCCCTACTGATCCATGCCAGAAATTTAGCATGAGTGAGAAGTAGGCCTTTGGGACTGTAAACCACTAAATGTGGGGAGTTGTTTTTTCCTCCAGATCACACTCTTCACCCTAGTCAGCTGCAGGAGGCCAGTCTAAAGAATCAGTCCATTAGATTTCTTGCCCTCTGGCTCCAGATTGGATTCTATTATTAGAGAGATCTGGCAGAAGATCAGAGGGAGGAAGTGAATGAGGAAGGAGTATTTATATTCCCTTAGCTCACAAGTTCCCATTTCCCTCTGTGACGACCACGGCTCTTCTCAAGGTGGCCCCTCCGTAGGAGCCTCTCTTTCCAGGTAACTCACCCCTTCAAGCGTAGGGTTAGAAATAGACCCTGTGTTACTAGTCTTGGATACACTCTATCTCACGGCTCACCTGTTTCCTATCTACACCTTTGTAAGTAGCCCCTTTATTGGATATTCTTTGAATTACTCTATTGGAATGAGCCATCTGTTTCCTGCCATAACACCAACTGATACGTTTTTACAGCCTGTACTGCCTGGTTTACTCATTTTACCAATAAAACATGACATTGTTCACATAGCGTTCTTCCTGAACGACTGTGGTTTCCTCTCCATTCAATCTTGCCAAAACCAGGGAAGAGGCTGGAGATCTAAATTCCACTATCCTCTCAACAGTATTTATACAATAGAACTCTTTCCCCCAGACAATAATGCCTTTATGTCTGAGAAAGCAATGGCACTCCTAAATTACAATTTGTTGCTCCTCTGTCCAACCCCAGCCTATTTTAAAACTGCAGTACTGATTCTTTCGTACTTTAGGGAACTTTGAGAAAGCAAGGTCTTTGATATTATTCCTTCCTCCTCACATTACCTCCACGCATCTTCCCCCAGGTTGAGTTTATTTTTGTTTAGTGTGCAGAAAGAAAAATCTTCATAAAAATAATGTTCATAGAGAGTTGATTAGTGATTCCAGATACTGGATCTTGATAGGCCTGACATACCGTCAGTATCTTAATAAAGCAATTCATTTAGCTAGTTAAGAAATGAACAGGTTACTTACCTACTTGGAACCCCAGAAAGTTACTTGTTTCATCTCTCACTTAAGAGTTCAACGACATCACCTAAAAAAAAAATCATAAAAGGATCTCAAATACATACATTAAAATTTTAAAAAGAGAAACTAGTAAATTACAGATTATCATCTATGAAGTATGTTCAAAAGCACAGTTTAACAAGCCTATATTTAAAATTACTACAAATAAAAGTGATTTTGCCATTAGAGGTAATTTATGTTTTATGTACATTTGACTTATCAAATTATCTCCTAGAAGTCCAATCCAAGTTTGTTGGAGACAGATAAACATTCTATCTCCCTAAAAATTACTGTTTGTTTTCCTTTCCTGGATAGTGCTTCTTTATCCTTGATTTCTAACATTTATGTAGCATTTCACAATTTCAAATCCTTTTCATATATGTTGGTAGTTCTTAGCCTTTTGCAATTTGTGGAGACTTTTAAGGATCTGATGACAATAATGAACATTCTCACCAGAATTTTGTGAATGCAATGTTGGAGGGTTCATTGATGTCCTAAAATCCATCCAGGGTTACTAACTCCAGTAATCCACAGGTTAATCCTCACAACATCTCTATGAGGCAGGTATTGTTATCACCATTTTTTAATTAAGAAAATTAATCTGCACGGGGTTCAATTACTTGTCCAAATCATACAGGAGAATTTGGTGTTAAACTGAAGCCTTTTGACATGACAACCATGTTTTTCTTTGTGTCTCACGACAGCCTCTCACTTTTGTTGATGTGAATTGACACCTATATTACACTATTTTATTTAATGAAGGTATAGTCAAAATTTACTAGATAAGAGTCCCAAACATACAAAATTTTCTAAATAAATCAGGCTAAAAATCTCATCTGATCTCCAAATCATAGATCTATTTTGCTTTTAGATTCAGTTAAATCTCTAATCTATAAAAGTCATTCACTCGGAAGCATTTCGAGCTTATCCCATGGTGCTATGCAAAATTAAAAGCAAATATCTATTCCCAAAACAAAGATGTGGTTCACATTTTAAACAGCTCT
The DNA here is from genome assembly GCF_028885625.2 of Pongo pygmaeus. Taxonomy (NCBI): domain Eukaryota; kingdom Metazoa; phylum Chordata; class Mammalia; order Primates; family Hominidae; genus Pongo; species Pongo pygmaeus. Next base: position 8,465,283 of record NC_072378.2, on the reverse strand, counting down.
CACTTTATCTGTTTTCCTGTCAGTATCCATGTACATCCAGCTTGGACTCTGCATCCATGGCCATAGTCCCTGCCTGCTTGGTCTTCCTTCATTTACTTCAACTAAAATTCTCAGATTTTCTGACCAAGGATACCCAAAGCCTCTATTTTACTATTAGGTTGAGTCATATGAAACTGTAACGAGCTAGAAAGAGTAGAATATTGTCAGTTTAATAACATTCAGTTTTATTTAGCTTTAGTGCCCTGACCTGTTGATGTTCAAGTCTTATGGGGAAAAGAAGAAGAACATGATTCCAAGAAGACCTGGTTCTAATGCACTGTGCCATTTAGCAGGTCAATTGCTTCAAGAGAAACACTTAAACTCTCTGAGTAACAATTCCTCATCTGAAAATGAGGACAATATGGTTCACAATTGTGTCATAGGATTGTGGGGAAGTATTCCACAAGATAATATCACCTGCGAAAGTGCTTCAAAAATTGTTAAAGCACTATACACATTTAGGTTGCTGTTAATGTAGTCAGCAAAGAAGCCTTCATCAGCAAAAGCAGCATTCAATTTTTTTAAAGAGCAGTAGAATTATATGTCCACTAATTACTCACTGCAAATGTCCAGCCATTACTAGTACCCCTCACATGTTGGTGCTGGTTGATTTATATATATTTATTTACATCACATTGTGATGACTTGCTTGGTCAGCTTTACAGAAGAGCCGATGACCTGGTTCCTACATTGAACATAAGCCAGCAGGTGAGTCACTTAAGAGACACAGAGGAATTGCATGATGTCATTATCAGCCCACTGAAATCACATAATTAATTTACTATCTGGTATTAAATTACCACTTCACCATAAATAACACCAATCTAACGGTCTTAAAAAATAACTGAAATAAAGAAGGGAAAGTTATCTGTAAATAGCGTATGTGAGATTTTTAAAGATATTGTGGTAAAATTGTGTTTTTTCAGAATTTTAAAAATGCACTAGGGCTTATGTTTAACAACTTTCCTACCTTCTAAAGGTTGAGTAAACAATATTGCAGTATAACTTTCAACATCAGAGCCAAGCCCTTCAGTAAATAAGGCCAAAATGAATTGTATCATTGACTACAAAATGTGCAAGGCCAATATGAACCATGAGTAAAAATCAAGTGGAGGCATCAAAGACCTTTCAGCAACTGTTTTCTAGGCTTGTAAAATTCAGCTGGAGAAATTGGTACAGAATAAGTTTACAAAATAATGAATTTCCTACTATGTTATAGATCTTGAAGAAAAAATCAAAATAAAATGCAATTCCTCAAAAGGGCCAGTTTTTTACGATTTGACACCTAACTCATGACCCTAAAACCAACAATAACTGCTGTCACTTCAATAGCCTTTGTAAACATTTCATGGTCAGGTTCTCTTAGGATGCAAATCTGTAACACTTAAAAAGTTTATGAATAAAACAACTCAGGACATAAATCTAAGGTTTCAAATATGTGTATAAATAATTTTTACTTTATCTTCTTTTACAATTCATTTCTGTCTTGAGCCTCCATTCTATTCAGTAGTCAAATTTAGTCAGTGCAGTATTTCCTCAGTCTGTGACTAGCTTGATGATGTTCTCTACTCACTCATTATCCAAGGGCTGTCACCTTAGTTTCAAGGAGTCTATTTGGTGCTACTGAAGTGCCATCCTCAGTGAGAATGGGAGGATGTCATCTTCTGTCTCCATAATCAGATGATAAGGCATTCACATTTTACCTGTTTCTGGCCATTGGTATCTAACCACATCACCATGTGCCCACTCTCATTGGGTCTTAGATCATTGCTTCATGGAAGTCACTTTGCATCTTTTAAGACTCTGCTATGAGGCCCCTTCATGTCCACTATCTCTCTCTCTCCTCTATTTATGTGCCTCTGTAAGGAGGAAGTGGAGGAGAAGAATGAAGTGTACAATGCAATACGTTGGTAGATAGAGTTTAGAAAGGACTTCTTCCCTATCTAGAGGATAAACCTAATGGTTCTCTCTGCTTCTCTCCTACTGGCCATCCCAAGCTTTACCCACTTGAGTATGGGCTTTGGATTCAGAGAGTGCATTCAATCCCAAAGTCCAGCACTTTGGAAAAGTTTCTACTTTTACCTTGGATACCTCATCTATAAAATAAGTATAATAGTATCTCCCTCATAGGGTTGTTGCAAAGATTAAAGGAGATAATAAATGTAAAAATAATTAGAGCATTGTATGATGTATAATAATCATTCAATAAATGATATCTATTATCATCATTATCTCTCCTCTCTCCATGTGGTCCTCCAGCTTCTCCTACTCGTAGCAATGCATCAATTTATATGACTCCAGTCAAAAGACAGCAGGGTCAATGCTGAGTTTATAAATAAAAGTGGAACACAATGTTGGTTAGGAGAAGACATTTTTACAAGATCCCAAGTGTTGGTCTCAACCCTTGCGTACATGAGTGTGTGGCATTCCTTATCACTGTAGAAAATGTCCCCACATGCCTAAAATATATCATTCTAATGTAGGCACAGAGAGTTACTATTTGAATCCAGTCATTAATACCTATTTAATGTTATAACCACCAACCACAGTTGGATATTTTAAGTAAGGAAGGAGATCAGTATGAATTCTGTCAGCTTTCATCTGTTTCTTTTCCTGAAAGTATCCATTTTTAAATCCAAATAACCAGTTCTTCCAAAGTATTTACAGTGAAAAAGCACCAAAGATTAAATCAATCCAGAATCACCTCATGAGTAACTAGCCCGGTAAGTTAATTACAGGATTCTTTGTTGCTCTTTTTTATTGTGGGTAAGAGTTCTTGATGCAATATTTTTGGTTAATTGAAGATTTTCTTTAAAACTATGCAAGACAGCCAGCAAATGGTGCATTTATGTATGTAATAGAAATGGTTGTAATATATCATTAAGACACTCCAGGGCATGTTTTATTGGTTCATTAATACAGTACATGCCTTAGGTGTATTCAACCACTCGGCCCTATATTAATGGACCAATAAAATGTACCCGGGAGTGCCTTAATGCTACCCTAATATGGCTAAGTTTAAATTAATTTTTTCAGGCTTATCTTTTTAAAAATTATTTTTGCCCACTTGGGAAGATAGATTCCTTTACAGGGGGGAAAAAGTTCATGGTGACAGAATAAGAAGAAGCAGGATAATAAAAATCTTTTGGTTTTATCAGTTTTCTAAAATGGCTTATCCTTTCATATGGTTCCATTTCTAATCTCCTGCATTCCATTCCCAGGGTCTTCTCATATCTTTCATAGAAATCAATAATCTTGTGGCTAGGAGCAGGAAACTAATAACTATTTCGTTTTGGAATTAGGAGATCAAGAACCAGCAAATGTCATGTCTACCTATAAAAGCCCTGTTACCTTTCAATCTTTCACCGGGTCAGAACAAATACTTACCTTGCTTTTTCATCTACCTCCTAGCACCTTCTGTAATCAAGGAATGATGCTTCCTCTTAAAAGGAAAACGATTCTTTCATCCTTCTCTTTCTGCTTATCATCCACATGATACTCCTTCACTCAGCTTTTTAGAAATTCTTGGATTCTATCTTGGGTTATTTAGTAATCCACTTGATAACAGAAATTTGAGGAAATCTGAGGAAGGTATAAAAGTGTTTAACCCAGCTCCAAACTGAGTTAAAAATCTTAGCCTTACTGTGGACTTACTGGGTGGTATCGGTCTAAAAGTTTCCAGTTCCTCCTCAGCAAAAGGATAATAATGTCTGTCTTACAGGCAGAGCATGAATACTAAATGAGATAATGCATGCAAAACACGAGGTATAAAGCCTGGCACATAGAGACCATGGGGTGGTAGTGGTAGTTTTTGTTATTAACTTCTGAAATGCCACTGAAGAAATGAGGATGGATGACAACAGTTAAACAGTTTGGACTTCCCCAAGAAATGCTGACAATTTAGCCATCTAGAGTATACAAAGTAGATGCCCCTTCTCACCCTCCTCCTTTTTTTTTCTATTACCACTAAAGCACAAGACCTTTAAGGGGTACCTAAGAAACAGAGTATAGACTAGGGCTTCCTAATTTCTTTACCAATGGTTTAATTTTTCTTCAGACTGTAGTCATGTAGAGATGTTTATCACCACTGACGTCATGAATGTCATAAGTCCTATAATGTGGAAAAACACCATTCTTGACTAGAACTACAGTCTCTGTCTTCAAAGAGGTTATCTTTTAGTTGAAACAACCAAATACATGAAGAAGTTTAAGTAACAATACAAGATAGATTGTAAGTGCCACAGGAGCTTTTTATTCAACTTTAAAAATAATGGAAGAGGGTCCTGTGAAAAAGATTAATCACAAAAGGAGTCAACCAAGATGCAGGATCTACACAGCACCCTTAGTTTATTGAGGAAAGGGGTAAATTTTGAACTGGGCATGATGAACTGAAAAGAGAGATGTAGAAGTAATTCACATTGGGGAATGGGGCCAAAAATAATGTAATTTTACCAGTGAGCTTTTGATGAACAATATTTGGGTCAGAGGAATCTTGGAGAGCACTAGTGGGAGATGCATTTGGGCTACTCCAAATTTCAGGTTGTAGAAAATGAATACAGGAATTTTGGTCGGGGAGATGACTTAAAATAAAAGCAGTATTTTAAAAATATGTTAATTACTGTGATGCCTAGCGTAAACTGGAGAGAGGTGAGATGCTATCAAGAGAGATCAGTTGAAAGAGGATTATCATATTCCATATTTGAAGTCATTGGATCCAAAACAAGAAAAACATGAAATAAAATAGAAGAAGAACGTTCAACAAAAAAGTTGATAAATATTTGATTGTAAATACGCAAGGGAGAGGAAAAAGAAAGCAAACAAGAAAACCAAAAAGTTGAAGAAATGGGAAAATTATATAACTATTTGCTCCATTTAATTTGCTTAGCATAGAAAAAATAATTTTTCAATATGAGCCTCACATGTTCCTAGAATAAAAAAGGCGGAGAAAGTAAAAGCATTATCATTATTAAAAAATACAGTTAAAAAGTAAATAGCTCAGCAAAGGTGGGTCAGTTGTGTGTATTAATTTAATGTATGTAGAAAAGTACACTTTGTCAATCATCATAGCACAAAGTATAGCAACTCTGAAAAACCTCATTTCTTTCATTTTGCCAAAATGATTTTCTTCATCGGAACCCTGACTTCTTTCCACTTACTTAAAATTTATTTTTCAAGGCCCATCTTCTCTAAGAAACTTTCCTTGAGTTTCTTAGAGCACATTGAGCACCCTTCCTTCCTTGAACTCCTAGAGCCTTTGCTGAATTAGCCACTTAATTTAGCACTAAATTATGCATGTCAGCAGCATACAAGTCAGCATGATTATAAGAGAAAGAGGCAACAGTAGGGAATAGAGCTCACATTTCACAAAGTTTACCATGCCTACTCCCATTTCTCCAAAAAGAGGAATTCTATATACAGTTGGAAGAATGGTTGCATCATTGCAATGTGTATATCTACTCTCAGGATAATTGCATTATAAAATACTGCATCTCCATTTAGTGATTCAAGTAAAACATGAATTCATTAGATGAAAGTTGCATCTCATTATACCCACAGATTTACACGTTTGAGAGATAGGAAGGGTGCCTTTTATTAATTTTTTTGCCCAATTTGCACAAAAGAAAATTACCATAAATATGTGATGATTTATTGGGAACTTTCAATAATTATGTGAACCCTTTAAGAAACTATACACTTTAATTTTCCAAATATCTGCCCCAACTCAAGGATGGTATAGCCAAGGCTGTCCCAGCAATGACTGCCAGGGCCATGTCTTCCAAGGAGCCATAGCAGGGTGAGATGGAGCATTTGGGGAAGAGGGGTCTGCCCATCAGAGGTCATACAAAGTAAGAAAATCCAGAAAGTCAAGAGAAGCCAAAATCCATTAAGGAAAGCAATGAGTAAAAGCTAGAGAGAATAGTATTTGGAACTAGAAGCCAAAGAGCCAGCGGCAGATCAAAGCTGGGGTATATTGCCAAGAGTCACAGCTGAGATTAGTGAGAAAAACACCTAGTGACAGCCTATCAGTACTAGTGTTGCAAATTTAAAGCAATTGCTTAAAAATAGCTTTGGAACATTTAAGACTAGACTTAACCATACTGAGTTAAAGACATTGTTCTCATTTATCTTGACACCCTTTTGTTTTTGCATTTATTTCTACTATCTTTTGTGTGTCTAGACACAGTCTCAAAGATGATTGTTAATTTCAATAATTTGCCCCAAATTCAAATTTTAAGTTTTAGAGTCCCTATATTGTCTCTTTACTATGTACATTCATTTTTTTAACTCTCTATACAAATTTTAAAAACTACACATTACCCATAAACCTTGAAGCTGACAATACATTTTCATGATCATTGCACAATGATATCATAGGGAAACAATGTCATTCTTAATTTAAAACCAAATAGGAAGACAGAAATTTTATAGATTTCCAGTCACATGGCACAAATTCCATCATCAAATAAGAATCTTTAAGTAGATTTCAGTTTTGTCAATAACTATTCAAGGTCATATTTTAGAATCTGAAATTCTCCCCTCGCCCCCCATTATCTCTGTAATTTAGGCTCAAAAACTGGATTTATTACAGATGGTCGTCTACACTACCATGGAAATAATTGCACCAGCCTTTCTGGAAGGCGATTTGGCTATGCATACTAAAAGCTTTCAAATACCCTTATCTCTCTATCAGAGAGATCCTGTCTGTGATGTGTAAATGTTTCCTAAGGAAACAATCATGGATGTTGAAAATATTTGTCTACAAGGAGATGTCCATCACATCATTGGTAATTATAGCTTTTTAAAAAAATCCAAAGGTACAAAATAAGAGTGTGGCTAAGTAAACTATAAAAAATCTATGTAATGAAAGTAATTAACCACAAAAAAAATGTTGTGGAAAAACATTTAATAAATATAGAATGATGCATTACTAAGTATATGAAAAAAATCATCTTCTCACATAGTCTGATCCTCACATAGCATTTAACATCTGATCTTCTTAAAACACTGAAAAAGAACAAGCAAGAGGAACCTAGTTGATACAAAATGTTAGAATTCTTTATTTCTGTTTGTTCTTAGAATACAGCATGAGCTCCTTCCTATATTAAACGTCCCATATGACTATCTAGTTCCTCTCATTCCAACTTATTATTTGCTACTTTCCTTTTTGCTCACTACTGTCCACTTATTTGTGCTCTGTTCCTGAAATATACCAGTGGTCTTGCAGCCTTGGGGCCTGGCCATTTGCAGTTCCTTGCAACCAGAATGTTCTTCTTCCATTCACCATCCCTACCACCTCTCTCCCTGACTCTCCTTCAGACCTCACATTAAAACACATCCTCACAGGAGCCCAACCCTCTCCCCAGTTTAGAATAAGTCTCATTATTAGATATCCTCAAAGAACTCTGGATCCAGTTTTCACAGCATTTAAATCTATTTTAATCATTTAGTGATTTTGTGGCAATCTGTTTAGTATCTGTTATCTCTAATAGACCAAAAACTCCATAAAGGTATGAAATGTGTATTTCATCTATTAGGCATTCAATAAATTGTTGCTGAATGAATGAAGTTATGGGTATTATTTACTTTTTTCTCTTCTAAGTTTCTACAGCAAGCATGTGTAACTTTTATAATAAGAAAAAGCTTAGTTGCCAAAAAAGTCTAATTGAAACATTCTAATACCAAAGAACATCAGGATTAGGAAGGTCCTGGAATTATTCAATTTATATCCACATTCCATTTTCTTGCTAAGATAAACTAAATCATTACTTTAAAATCAGGATTTAAATATCTCTGTTACATATTTTGAACTTGAATTTGATTTCCTATTTTTTCGCTGTAACCATTAGAAGCTCCTCAAAGTTAAGAACATAAAATACCAAGCAGGAAGTCTCCGTGTGTGTGTGTGTGTGTGTGTGTGTTGAAAAGAATTTTGCCTTAAGTTAAGAAGCTACTTCTCAGATAGTAAGTACTAAAATAGGAATTTCATGAGTCAGATCAAAAGAAGAGACAACTCTTAAACAGTGGAATGGTCCATTGGTATGTGCGAACTGATACTATCTTCTACTTCTTTCTTTCAGCCTTGACCTATGTAACAAAGAATTTGGTTTTCACTATTCAACCAATGTGAAAATGACTGCCAACCTTCTACATGATCCACAGTCTTAGTCTGTGATTCTTTTTTGATGAGAACAGATCCTTGTGTTTGTACTTGTCTTCGTTTGTTTTTTTTTTCTGTCTCAAGTTACTTCTCTGTTTTTAAGCACATAAAATGTATTTCAACACTTAACAACACAAGAAGTGTAATCAAGAGCTACAAAAACGTTCCAGCTAAGTTTGCCTTTTGAAGTGATAACCAAGTATTGCTACACAGGCAGACCCCCATGGTAGCTTAATAGTATGTTATAAAAACCCTTTTCAACACTAAACAGGAAAGTAAACCTGCCAAATTTACTTTAAAATATGAAATTAATTTCCTGCTGCAGTCTCATTGCCAAAATAATTTCATCCAATGTTGAAGGTTTGTAAGTTGAATCTTTTCCTAAAAATTGGAAATTAAATGCTGTGTTTCTAATTAAGCCTCAAGTTATGATTTCTACTTGAGAAAAAGAACAAATATAGTTACTTCCTCTTCAGGGGATCTGAATTGTTCAATATGTGTAAGGTTCTTGATAATATTTTAAGTTTATTATTAACCTGGCAGAAAACACTGTTTCATAACTGGGTGTAATTTTAATAAAATAAAATATAACTGCATTATTATAAATGCCTCTTCTTGACTTTCTCCTAATCTGTCCAAATTCAGTGCTTCTGGTGGAACCACTTGAGTTCACATAGATTTATCTCACCCTATAAAAGCACAATTCATTAAATAGACTAGTCTATTTAAACTAAGGCAATTTTATCACAGTCAATTCAATTATTTAACACTGCTTTTTTAACTCACTACTTAAAGCTTTCTTTTGACAAGTATTTCTTTAAATAAATGAGTTGTAATTTAAAGAATGAAAAAAAGATCAAGTTGCCTTACAATATATGCAATTAGCCTATAGGGAGATGTTTTGCTGATACAAACCTAAGTTTGATTTGAAAGTTTAACTGAATCTCCAGTAACAGAATCCACCAAGGTTATTTTTCAGCAGAAATAAACAAAAAGAAACTTCCTATGTGCAATTAACTTTACTTTCCTGTGTCGGTTGCATTTTCATTTAAAGGGGTAACATTTTGGCCAAGTCTGCATAATTAAACAATCAGTGATCACTGAATAATTTATTTTAAAGATAATGTAATCTGAAATATGCAGAACTGACTTTCTCATCCTACTAAATGATAATCTGGTTAGTAACTCTGTAAAGTAGTTATAAACCATGGAATGAAAAGTTTAATGATTGCCTAGCTGAGTGCTAACAAAAACAAGATTTGCACTACAGATTAAATGAGCTTAATAAGGAATGTTGCCATAATTAAAGAAAAAAGAATTCAAATGTGTTTAGAGCACAGTGCGTTCATCAAGCAGTGTCTTCATCAAGGCAATATCATTAATTTTTCATTTGTGTTATCCAAAAAAAATAAGGTGAAAAGGTTCAAAGGAACATGCTACATTGTCTGTCATTTTATGAAAGGATTACTGCGATGTACATATGCAGCTTTTGATATGTGATTTATGAAATGAAGCTCATGACTTTTAGTCAGATTTCAGGTAGCCTTGCTCCTAAATAGAAATACTCAAAATATATTATTGTGACTCAAATATTTCAGGCAAAGGAAATTCTTGGTACTTGGCCTTTCATATTTTTGTTTATCTTTCTTTTATTATTAAGAAATAGCTAAAGATGACCTTCATTTATCCGGTATAGCCACTCCCCATATTTTAGTAAGCAACTCATTGGAGCAAATTACTTCTGTTAGTATCGATTAGAGAATCAATAAGTTTTATTAAAAATAATTGAATAACTGTCCAGAAGTAAACTCTTCATTATATTGGAATCACCTAGAAATTAAATGCTGTATACTGAGATACATCCAAAAAGGCAGTGTTAAACTTAAGGATAGCTCTGTATGCCCTCAGACCTACTTTGCCCTTCTATATCCTAAAAATGAAATACATACTTTTTAATAAAGCATGACAATATTTTCGTACGACCTAAGCTTCAAATTTAACCAATCACAGTTTATAAAAACTAAGAGCTAGCCATGGCTCACGCCTGTAATCCCAGTACTTTGGGAGGCCAAGGCAGGGGGAATCCTTGAGCTCAGGAGTTCGAGACCAGCATGGGCAACATGGTGAAACCCCGTCTTTACAAAAACCAAATTCAAAAATTAACTAGGCGTGGTGGCTCATACCTGTAATCCCAGGTACTCAGGAGGGTGTGGCAGGAGGATTGCTTGAGCCCAGGAAGTTGAGGCTGCAGTGAGCCGAGATGGCACCACTGCACTCCAGCCTGGGAGACAGATTGAGACCCTGTCTCAAATAAAACAACAATAACAAGAAAAAATTAAAGCCAAGTTGGGGATCATCCTGAAAGCTTCATTTGGATGTGAATTCACATGTGTTAATTACCTCATTTAGGAGTACAAAGGTAAGCCAAGCTATACCTGGAGGAAAATGACAGAAAAGTCTACACGAAAATTTCCAAAAAAAAATTGTGTGTGTTTACTTTAGTGACCTGTTTCATGCCCATCATTCACGTTCCGCAGTAGACGTGTCCAGTGTCCCATCCCAGTCAGGTCTGTCTCTGCCCTAAACATTCAGTTTAGTTCTCCTATGCATCACCACACCACTGATAAACAGCGGCCAAGATTGAGGACACCCCAGTGTGTGGCGAGATCCTTGTAGCTGACAAAGCTGATAATGGCAAAATCAACATTCACGAAACCGTTCTCCACAACAAGGACCTAAATTATTCATCCTGGTTTATCAGAAAGTACAAGGATGTATCTCTCTGAGCTATCTCTAAATTCCAATTATATACCCTCATTCCACATTGAAAAGTAAGGATTGCAAAGGCCTTTGAACCATCACATTGAGCAACAAATGGGTTTTAAAAAGGCTTTTGGACATACTTCATATTAAAAATATTACAATAAAACATTATAATTATAAATGTAATATTACATAGGCAAATATGAATTTATCAGTGAATTCTCAAAAGTATATCTTATTTAAAATGGTAGAATTGGTTTTTTTTTATTTGTTTGTTTGTTTGTTTGTTTGTTTTGAGACGTAGTCTTATTCTGTCACCCAGGCTGGAGTGCAGTAGTGCAATCTCGGCTCACTGCAACCTCCACCTCCTAGGCTCAAGTGATTCTCCTGCCTCAGCCTCCTGAGTAGCTGGGATTACAGGCATGTGCCACAACGCCTGGCTAATTTTTGTATTTTTAGTAGAGACTGGGTTTCACCATGTTAGCCAGGATGGTCTCAATCTCCTGACCTTGTGATCCGCCTGCCTCGGCCTCCCAAAGTGCTGGGATTACAGGCAGTAAATACTTGCACAGCCAATTATTTGTTAAAATTGTATGTGCTACAAAGTGGTGTAGGGTGGGTTTGGGATGGAGAGTAAAGAATGGGCTTCACTTTGAGATCAGACCTAGTCCAGGACATCAAGGAAGTCTCCTTGGAGAGGTTCCATTTGAGATGGGTCCAAAAGTTGATACGAATTCAGCAGAAAAGGGAAAGAAAGAGCATTCGAGCCAGAATTGTTGGGCTCTTTACAGGAAAGCTGACTGGAGAGTAGAGAGCTAGCAAGTTTTGCTCCAAAAAGATTGGTAGAGTAGGCAGGGGCCGGGTCATGAAGGACCAGACTAAAAGGGTAGATTTCAAGATTACAGCCCTGAAAATGAATTACATGTGAGCAAAAAGCCAACTAAATGAGCTTGTAGGATATGCAGACAAAACTGAGATTGGAGGGTGCAGAAGCGAGAGTGATGAGGAGGGGAGGGAACTGCCTACAACCCTTCAGGAAAATCATGTTTTCTTTTGGCTTGCCAAGAGTCTCGCCTCAGGCTGTCTTTGACTTCTTGTCTTTGTAGCCTGAAATTATATATTGCTGTCTCATCATTCTGTGGGTGCTTCCTGCCTACTCCTGGAGGTTAACCAACCAAGTCTACAGGAACACACACACCACCTAGCTCTGTCCATGTAAATATACCAGAGAGGGTGGAAATGCACAATGCTTAAATCTTCACTTGTCCAATGGATGTTTAACTCATTCACTATTTCCATCCTCACACAATGAAGACAGGTGAGTCTTTGGACTCTGCTACTTCAAGATATTTAATTAATTAAACACCAAGGTATGTTATTAAGAGTAAGGGGGAGGATGAAAGCTGTTTTGGTCAACTAAATGATAGACTCTCATTACCTTCCAAAGAACTAAATACCTTTTTTCCCCTTTCTTATGAAATATGGATAGAGATATGACTCTGAAACCACTTATGTCTTCAAGATTTAGGCAAGCTTTATAAAGCTTTGCATATGAAAGTCTGGGAAATTATATCCCAGTTTCTAATCTAGTCTGTGAATTTTAATTTTTTTCTATAAAAGGATATTAGAAAATTAGTTATCTATTTACCTCTCACGGGTTTAACAGATAAAGATACTGCATTTTTGAAATTAAAGGAAGCTCATAATTAAACATTCATCCTAATAAAAGACACCAATCTTGAAGCAAAGGCTACTCTTTATAGAGTTTCTCAGTTTTTAGTTTTCTGTGATTTCTTGAAAAGTCTGCAAGGAAACAAGTAGCATACTTTTTTATGTCTGCTTCAATTGGAGTCCATATACCATAGTTCTAGGGAAAATCGCACCCAGGATATTTTATTACCTGGTTGGTGAATTAAATAGATATAAATTCCCAGCAGATGTTATGCATAGGTATAGTTGCTGATTACTATTTCAAAAAGTTATAAACTAGCTATGGATGGTATTCTGGGATTGTGAAGAGGAGAGGAGAGGGTGTGTTTGTTTATTTGCTTGTTCTAACTTGAGTTTTAAAGGGTAGAGAGACTATGAAAAAAGCAAATGTTGAGTGTGTGACACAAAGGCAATACTATTTCACCCTGAGATATAGAAGTTTCTCCAAGGAAATTATGACACAAGGTGCTTGATTAAATTTTGCAAATAACTGATAAAATGCAGCTATAGGCAGTCTTAAATAGTTGCCCTTTCAAAAGTTTATTGTATATTATTAAGAATTCAAAAATGCATAGTTCCAGTAAGAAACTGTACAGTATTTGCAATTGTTAAGTATCATACCAGGTAAGTTTGGCTCACAAGTACAAGTAAACGCCGTATTTCTCATATATGAGCATTTTTGTGCGGGATACATAAGATCATAGAAAACATAAGATTTTGAGTACATGATCCAATTGTCATTCCTTTCCATGAAATATAACGGCTTAATATATGTTTATTTCAATTCCCTATTCTTTGTTATAGGCTAATTTGAACTCAGTGTGCTGAGGCATATACAGGAAGCTGGGAATATTAATAAAGAAAAAGGAAGGACGAATTGAGTAACATCCTCAGCATCCCGGTGTTTGCTATATAGACATTCAGTACTCTTGTTTTTGCTCACCAAATCTTCTCATGACAGCAATCTATCCAGGCCTGCTCTGAGCTCCAATTTGTATCAACACTTATCTTAATCAATCCAGTATGGCTGATGTCTGCTGGGTATTTTAAACAAAATCATGCTAACATATGAATGTAGATTTAAGAAAGTTTAAAATACTGAAGAGTACTCTAATTTTTAAGAAAAGATTCCTTTGTAGCATAAATTGCTTTTCTAATTTGTTGAAATTTCTAAATTGTGCAAATTTAAAGAAAATGTTAAAGAAACATAGGGGTATAAGGGAAAGATATTTGACATTGAGAATCTATCAACCACAAAGTCACTGCCAAGAAATCTACTATGTCAGTTTCCCTAAGCTAGGCAAGATTTTGACAACCCTTTTGCTGTCTGCACATTTAAACCAACTTCATTATCCCCAACAGTTTTTGGGTCCATATATGTGTGATATTGTGATTTATAATAAGATTTATATATTTGATCTTCCTCCTGTCACACAACTTCTAAAATGCTTGGGATCTCAGGAGTGGTAAGAGTGTCTTTTGTATGTTAATGGGATGACTGGTTGCTGAGAGGCCCTAGATAACCTCAGAATGATGGCTGGCCACCAGAAGACCAAGGCTTGATTAGAGTTGGAATATATAGCCCCATCCCCCAAATCCTGGGGAAGGGTAAAGTACTGAAGGTTAAGGTGATTGACACCAATGGTCAATGACTTAATCAACCAGGCCTACCTAATTAACCTTCCCTAAAAATCCAAAAGGACTGGGTTTAGAGAGCTTCCAGATAGCTGAACACATGGAGGTTCCAAGAGGGTGGTGTGCCTAGAGAGGGCACGGAAGCTCTGCAACCCTTCCCAAACACCTTGCCCTAGGCATCTCTTCCATCTGCCTATTCATTTATATCCTTTGTAATATCCTTTACAATAAACTGCAAACAAAAGTGTTTCCCTGAGTCCTGTGAGCAACTCTAGCAAACTAACTGAACCCAAGGAGGAGGTCATGAAAACCCCAGTTTATAGCCCGTCAATCAGGAACCAAGCCACAGCCTGAGGCTTGCAACTGGCATCTGAAATGGGAGACAGGCTTGTGAGACTGAGCCCTCAACCTGTGGGATCTGATACTATCTCCAGGTAGATCATGTCAGATTTGAATTGAATTGAATTGTGGACCACTCATCTGATGCCCACTTGGCGAATTCCTCGGTTAGTGAAGGGGGAAAACCCTCACACCTCTGGGGTCAGAAGTGTTGTGTTGGCTGCATGAGAGCAGGAAGAGGCACCCTGGCTTCTTCCTCTATCCAAAAGCGTGCACACTGAAAAGCAGGTGAAGAGAACCATCCTAGCAGTAGTCTCTTTTGTATGTAAATAATGTCATTCCAAAGGGTGGCAACACTGGCATTTTCAACATGATTTATTTTTAATAAATTTTAAAATGCTGAGAAACTCAATACTCAGGAAAGGGCATAAAATGGTTAATTTCCTATAATCTACTGTTTTAACTGATAGAAAGCAAAATTTCAATAGTGTTGTGTTTTTATTAATGTAATTAAGCTTCCATGTATTTTATCATGAGAGAATTCCAGGTTCCTGATGAATCCTACAAATATACATATGACTACCTCTGAAGAGAAAAATTAAGAATCATAGTTGCAAAATTTATTTTTCTTTTTTTTCTATTATTTTATTGTTAAAATGGAGATGTGTAGAATAGGTCAAAAACAATTCCTGCTATTGCTTTTGCTATGTAGTTGGTGCATTGGTGAAAGAGGAGGAAGAGAACAGATTCTAGTTTGTTTATACATTTACCAGATACTGGACATTTGGTTTTTTTTCCCATTTGGGATAACTTAGGAACAAAGCTACTATAAACATTTAGGTAGAGTTTTGGGGGCATTGCATGTGTGTGTGTGTGTGTGTGTGTGTGTGTGTTTTCTTCTCTCTCATGTAACTGTGTAGGACTGGAACTCTTTGGTTATATGGCAAGTATATATTTAAGTTTATATATGTTGCTAAACAATTTTCCAAAGTGACTGTACCATTTCACATTACCATCAGCAATATGTGAGGGTTATAGCTGGTCTCCATCCAACCCGGCACCTGGTATTGTCTGCTACAGTATTTTGTTTCAATTTTAACTATTCTAACAGGTATGTTTTGGTATCTTATGGTAGTTGCAATTTGCATTTCTCTAATAAAAAATGGTGTTGAGCATCCTTTCATGTGATTTCTTGCAATCACTATCTGTAGAGTAATGAACTATCTTTTCAAATATTTTGCTCATTTTTAAATTAGGTTATTTTCTAATTATTGAGCCTTAAAAATTATGTATATATTCTATTAAAGACTGCTTCTCAGTTATATGTCTTATAAATATTTTCTCCCAGTCTATGACATTTGCTTTTTCATTTGCTTAACACTGTCCTTCAAAGAAAGAAAGTTTTCAATTTGAAGAAGTCCTATTTATCATTTTTTCCTTTTATGGTTTGGGCTTTTTATTTTATGTCTATGAAATATTTCCCTAACACAAAGTCACAAATATTTCTCTTATGTTTTCTAGTTTAGTGTCTTATGTAGTTTTAAAGTTCTGGGTTTTATATTTAGTTCTATTTTTCATTTCAAGTTCTTTTTTTATATATAGTACAAAGTATAGGTTGAGAGTGTCTGTTCTTATCTATTATATTTTCAATATTTCTTCAATCCATTTTCTATTCTTCTCTCACTCTTTTCTTTATGGGATCCATTAAAGATATGTTAGATTATTTGATATTGTCCCACAGCTCTTGAATTTACCATTTTCATTTCCCACTCATTTCTCTGTACATGTTAGTTTAGATTATTTTAAAGACTAATGCTTTCCTGATTTTTTCCTCACTAATATTTTCTTCACCTATATCAAGTTACTGGCTGAGCTGTTCAAAGGCATACTTCATCTTTCATCTGTAGTAGTTTGTGTGTGCATACATGTTTGTGTTTGTGTTTATAATTCTAGCATTTCTCTTTTACTCTGTATTATCGTTTCTAACTCTTTGTTGAAATTTCACACTCCATCTTTTTCATTTTAAATCCTTTGACATTAATCACAGTTATTTTAAAATCTCTGATACTGCCAACATTTTGATCATCTCTGAGTCTGGTTCTGTTGACTGGTTTGTCCGTTGACAAGTGATTGTTCTGCCTTGCCTTCTGTGAATCTTAAAACTTTTATTAAACATTGTGTGTAACAGAGACATTATGTGTAATAATTGGACCATTAGTGTAAGGATTTGAGTCAAACTAGTCAAGAGTTGAGCTGTATTTGGGTTGTGACTCTGCTATGATTATTGGTTTTGCACCACAGGCTTCAAATTCTTCTAGTGGTAGACTGCCATTGCCTTAAGCTTAGAATCAATGTTGGGTTGTAAAAGGTTTTCTTTGCATTTCTCTTCTACCTAAGCTTTCATCATCCCTCCACACACCATCATTTAATGGTTATTTCTCCACCCTCTTGTGTTTCCCCTAGTGGTGGACCACTGCTGTTTGTTATTCTATGCTCTTGTTGGCAAGTGGAGAGTTTTCTGGATATGATAACCTCAGACATGTGGCTTCCTTCTGCTATCCATGGTAGAAAAACTCTGACGTGTATCTCTGGTTAGCCTTAGGCAGAAATTTCCCCTAAATCAGCTGCAGCAGGCCTCTAATAATATAGATGTGGATATAGCCATAAGATTCGGGAAAAGAAGGGTTTACTGTCTCCCGCTTACTCCAATCATAGAGTAGAATGTGTTTTACTTCTATGCCCAGCCAGATCAGCTGCTATGTGTATTTGGTCTTACTCTGTTGCCACTTCCAGTCCTAGCTGCCTTCACAAAATAGTCCCTGGCCCTGGAAATTTTTGTAGGTTGTCTGATTTTTCTCTCCTTGTAGGATGATAGCAATAGTTTTAATTGTCAGTATTTACTTAAGTCTACTCTCTCATGTATTTTGTAATGTAATATTCATATCTGGTATTTTTTTTCCTTTTTATTCTAATTCCTGAAGTCAATCAACTCTTAATTTCATCCTCTTTTTTGGAAATTTATTTTCTTAGTTTTCAAACTTCTAATTTAAGGTATATTTTTTCTGTATCCCCAAATGTTTTTTGGAGAATATTCAATTTGAGAAGTTGTATTATACTTCTCTTCTGCTTTGTGATTTTTTTGGGAGGGGAGAATATTCAACAACTGAAATTATTCAGATTTTCTGTTTTCTTTTTACAGCAGTTTCATGTGAATGTGATCTGCTTTTTTCTAGTCCTTGTCAATGGGGTTACTAGTTCAAGAGTGCCCTCTTCTGTTAGTTTAATAAAATACAAATGCTTTAATGGGTAATGATAGAGAGGAGAGAGTATTGCCATTTTTTTCCACTTTCTCTTCTGCAGGATCCTTAATTTCTTCACTCTTATTTCCTTCTTTGCCTTAATTGTGACATCTCCAAAAGCCACCACCTTTCCTATATATTTGATTTTTCCAAAGAGCAATGCTTCCCCAAGGATGTTATTGTTGGTCTGACTCTTTCAAGGCCCTTGCCTGTAGTCAGAGCAGTAAACTACCAAGTCCCAGCTCTGCGTTCAGAACTATGGAACTTATTCTTGGACTTTTTCTTACAGAAGTAATTTCTGTGCTTGATCTAAGTGTCTCCACTCATCTATTCTTTTTCATGAAATTTTTTAAGCCTTCTCTGCCTTTCTGCCCATACTCTCAGTGTCAGGCACACTCTAGAATTTGGTTTATTATTCGACTTATAAGTAATTCCAAAGTGTTGATGTTTGTGTGTCCTATAATGCTAAAAGTGTGGGGCCACCATAGCTTAATATATACTCCCAGTTTGTTATGTGTTCTTAGGCAGAAACTGTTTGGAGAAAAATAAAATCAAGTATTTATCATTAAATGATAGTATATGCATAAAATTAAATATCATATAGTATTAAAACACAGTGAATTTCTGATAAACATAACATGGATGAACCTCAGAAACATACTGAGTTGAAAGTAGCTAGATACAAAGGACTATATATACTATATGTTTTTATTCATATGTTTTTAGAATATTATTGAAACTTGTGATGATGAAAATATTCTCTATCTTCACTGGGGTGATAGTC
The DNA here is from genome assembly GCF_028885625.2 of Pongo pygmaeus. Taxonomy (NCBI): domain Eukaryota; kingdom Metazoa; phylum Chordata; class Mammalia; order Primates; family Hominidae; genus Pongo; species Pongo pygmaeus. Next base: position 8,446,556 of record NC_072378.2, on the reverse strand, counting down.
ATCTATATGTATATATTTCTCAAAACTTATCAAATGATACACTTAAAATGTACGTATTTTGTTGTATGTAAATTTTACCTCAGTTAATTTTATTTTTAATAAAACTCAATATATTGGCTAAATAGTAGGTTAGATAGAGATGAAGAGAGAATTAATAAGCTGAAAGATCAGAAGAGTAAAATACAAGAAGAAAGTAAAGAGACTTAGAAAATAAGCTGGGCATGGCGGCTCATGCCTGTAATTCTAGCACTTTGGGAGGCCAAGGGGGAAGAATTGCTTGAGTCCAGGAATTCAAGACCAGGCCTGGCAACATAGCAAGACCCCATCTTTACAAAAACAAAAATGAAAACAATTAGCTGGGCATGGTGGCAAGCACTTGCAATTCCAGGTACTCTGGAGGCTGAAGTAGGAGGATTGCTTTAGCCTGGGAGGTTGAGGCTGAAGTGAGTTATGATCACACCACTGCACTCCAGGCTGGGTGACAGAGTCAGAAACTCTGTCTCAAAAAAAAAAAAAAAAAAAGGGAGAGACCTAGAAAATAGAAAAATAATGTCCAATATACATTTAGCAAAAATTCCAGAGAACAAGAATAGGAAGAACAAAAGAGAAGCAACAAAGCAAAATGACTGTGAATTTTCCAGAACCAAAGGAAGAAATAACTTCTATATGGCAAAAAGAAACACAAAGTGAGTAGGTTAATTTTTCTTCTTCATAATATATTGCAGTGAAACTGTAGAATTTCAAAAACAAAGAAAAAATCTATAAAGAAGGCAGAAAAACAGAATGTATAGAAGAAAAGTTAAATAATGAGCAATATTCTTATCAATAAAAATAGTTGCCAGAAAACCACTGAAGTGCTGTTAACATAAAAGTTTATACCTAAATTATCACTCAAAACAAAGGCAAAAATAAATAAAAATTCACATGAAGACAAACTGAGAAAGTTTCCTATTCACTGTGAGTTGTTGAAAATTTTGCAAAAGATGTTAATTCAGTAAGAAGTAAGGAAAGCAAGGAACAATGTTGGGAAAAAATTAGAAAAAAAAATAAGATGAAGACATTTTGTCACAGCCTTAGAGATACGATTAAAAAACAAAGTATGAGTCCAGGCGCGGTAGCTCACGCCTATAATCCTAGCACTTTGGGAGGCCAAGGCAGTTAGATCACCTGAGGTTAGGAGTTCGAGACCAGCCTGGCCAACATGGTGAAACCCGGTCTCTACTAAAAATACAAAATTAACCGGGCATGGTGGCACATGCCTGTAGTCCCAAATACTTGGAAGGCTGAGACCGGAGAATTGCTTGAACCCAGGAGGTAGAGGCTGCAATGAGCCGAGATCGCACCACTGCACTCCAGTCTGGGCAAGACAGAGAGAGACTCTGTCTCAAGGGGAAAGAAAAAGTAATTATCTGAAAAGGACAAGGAATTATATGATTATTTTTTAAAACTGAAAAGGAAGACAGACTAGGAAGGACTCTGGGAAAAAATATGACATACATTAACTAAAGAATTTGTAAAGGCAATGGTGTCCTTGTAGACATAGCACAGTTTCTAAAAGCAGAATGCATATGTTCCATTCCTAATTTGTCACGTTCCAATGTTTTTACTTTGGGTAAGTTACTAAAATATCTCAATTTCCTCATCCGTTAAATGAAAATAGTGACAGTACCCATCTCAGATGATTGTTGCAAGGAATAAATATAAACAGCTTTTCATGGAAGTTGTCATCATTCTTGGTTACTGATCATACTTAGGCATTTCGATTCTGAAAGCTAGTTGGAACTGAGTGGATTTCCTTTGATAAGTGTGTTTCCTCCTAATAATGAAGTTTCTAGTAATCACTTTGTGATCTTTTGCTAGATAGGACTTTGGATCCTTCACTTGACCAGCATGAGGCTCAGTTTGCTCATCCATACAACGGGAATAATGCTGTCCATCTTTCCATTGTTGTGATGCATAAATGAGTCAGCCAAAATGCATAACTAATCAAAAATATGAACTCCCTATAATTACCTACATGAGTCAACATCATCCAGACATTCGCTCATATTATTCTCCTCATAACAAGTTCCTCTCCTCCCTCACTCGCCTCCTTGCTGTTGCAGGAATGTGCCCACACACTCCATAATCAGAACCTTTGCACTTGCTCATGTCCAGATATTGTCATGGTTGTGCTTCCATTCTGTTAGGTCTTACTCAAAAGTGATCTTTGCAATAAAGAATCTCTTGACTACTCTACTCTCTATTCTAAACATTTCATATCCATGTTCCAGCTTGATCTTCCTCCAACATGCCATATATTGTACTTATACATCTTACATTTTTTTTCTTCCCTACTAGAATATATGCTTCATGAAAGCAAAGACTTTTTAACTTTGTTTTCTTTCACTGATGTTTCTCCATCACCTATAACAGTGCCGGGCATACCCTTGGCATTCAATAAATATTAACTGAATGAATCATTTAAAGGTTCTGTCAGACCCATCTTAGGTGTTTCCTCATATTTCCTTCACACTTTCCAATTTCCAGACTCTTAGCAGCTTCCTCCACTCAAACCCTGAAATTCAAATCATGCCTGGGCCTTCCAGATAGCAGTTTTGGGTGTGCCAGGCCCTATCCATTAGCTGTCACTGTAGATCCATGCCTATAAGTCATTCCCGGACTTGGCTGAATCACTGCATCCACCCAAGATGTGAGATCTGGCATCTTGAGTGACCACCCAACAGGCCAGATGATGCAATCCAAAAAGACCAAGAAGTTAACTCCCCTCTGTGAGAAGAACTTTGAAAAACAGGAAATGAGGGAAGAAGGGGAGATGCAGGCAGCTGTATTCCCACCCTTTCCTCACTCCTGCAACTGCTTAGTGATATGAATTCTCCTTGCAACCAGTCTGGAGATAATCCTTGGGCTAGGCCAACACATTTGCCAAGCAGCCTACCGTGTCTCTCTGTAGCATGTTCTGAAGCAAGAGCCAAGTGTGGTCACAACCCGTTCACATTGCTTCCCATTGCTCCTTGCTTCATTTCTCTCCCTTCCCCTTTTTCTCATCCTCATCATTTTGCCTGAGTTTTCATCTTCCAAATCAGGTTCCAGTAGTGTAATCATAGCCTCAGACTCTGTTTTCTGAAGAACCTGGGTTAAGAGAAGGTTTTTGAAGTTTCCATTCCTTTGGATTCAAGGGGCAAACTACATGAATTACTTAGTAAATAAGAATACAGTGATTGTAAGTCATGTCATTGGAGTCAAACTGAACCAAGTTGAATCTCAGTGGTACCATTTCCTAGCCACATGACTCTGGGCAGTTCACTTAATCTTTCAGATATTTAACATCTCATGTGTAAAAAGGAATAACACACCTACCTCTTGCTGTTGTGGTGATGACAAAATGACATAACATAGTACAATGTCTGACATGAAATATTTGCCCATAAAAGTGGTGAAACAGAAAAAGCCATACTACATTGATTACTCCTCACAACAGAGTAAGGAGAGGAGAGGATTCAAAGTATGTTGAGCAAAAAAAAGCTGTAAGCAATTTCTTACAATGTTGCAGAATACAGTGTTAATACACTTCCATACCAACTCATAGGTGCAAATGATTTGTTCCTAGGAAACCAAGGGAGAGAATAAGAAATTATGGCAAATTCTGTACATCTGGTTAGCACTATGAAACACTTGTGATATGCTTTTTCATTTGAGGCTCCTAGCAACTCTGTGAAGTAGGCCTCCTCATTTTGCATTTATTTATATTGCAGATTCTTGTTATATTTAAGAGATAAAAAAAAAAACCAATGCCAAGATTTACATTGTATGTATTAGTTTGCACAGTAGTGTTAGCTGCTGTAACATGCTATCATTTCAGAACTCGTAACTGTGGTCAATGGTCAGGACCCCTTTCAACACAGATATTCATGACTTTTTGTGTCTTGTGGTTCTGCCTTCCTCTAAGGCCTCACAATCCTCTGCCTTCAGGAAAACACGAAGAAAATGGGAGCATACATACCTGCGTCTTAACTGGCTTGGCCCAGAAAAGACATCCATCACTTCTGTTCACATTCCATAGTCTTGTGGTTGCAGTTCTATGCAAGAGGTAGAGGGACATGGGGGCATGGGCTGTGGCAGGGAACATACTTGCCAGTCACCACTCTATGATATGAAAGGTGGCATGAAAGATTGATGGACAGTAAGCCATCTCTGGATGAGAAAGTTAGATGACAGAGTTAGTTCACTAACCAAGGAATTGTGACACTAGAGTTTGTGTTCTACTATGCCATATTGCTTCTCAGCAGATATAAGCAGCTCTGTGACAACTCATCACAAAAACAGAAAATCAGACTGCATCCCTTCCTATTGTAGCCAGTTTTAATTATAAAATATGGTATTTGGTTTTTAATAAAAAGCAATATCACATTCCTATTACCTAGCTGCACACACGCTAATAAAACTGTAAGGTCTATAAATATATAGCTCATTTGAGGATATGAATGATGTCCAGGACATGGAATTTTTCATTCTAACAGCTTACAATATATTTTTAATGAACATGTCTAACAAAATAAAGAGAGGCAAAACTTGGAAAATTAAGACTAACCAATTATTGGTTTAGTTTTGGCCTGCTGTCTTGATTTCTCCTTAGCCAAAATATTTTGAGGTGAATTAGTAAACATGCAAACAGCAGAGAAAACAATGAAACACAAAGACAGTGCTCTCTATGATATGCTAAAGTTAATTTTAAAATGTCATTGTGGTTTACCCAATAGAAATTGAATCCATGAGGGTAGAAAACAAAAGAATCCATTATTTTCATTTGAAATAGAAACATTTATGTTTGCAGCCAAATTTTTTATTTAAAAAGATGAAACAAATTCATTTTGTCTTAGAATTCAACATGCAGGCATATCTCAGAGTTATTACAGGTTTGGTTCTAAACCACTGCAATAAGGGAATATTGCAATTAAATAAGTCACATGGGACCTTTGGTTTCCCAGTGAATATAAAAGTTATGTTTACACTATAGTCTATTAAGTGTGTAATAGCTATGTTTAACAAAATAGTATGTATATACCTTAATTTTAAAATATTGCTAAGAAATGCCAACAATCATCTGAGCATTCAGCAAGTCGTAATCATTTTGCTGGTGGAGGGTCTTGCCTTGACATTCGTGGCTGCTGACTGATCAGGGTGGCGCTTGCTAAAGATTGGAGTTACTGTGGCAATTTCTTAAAATAAGACAACAATGAAATTTGCCACACTGACTCTTCCTTTCACAAAAATTGCTTCTGTAGCATGAGATGCTCTTTGATAGCATTTCACCCACAGAATGGATGCTGTGTTAGCAGGCATGAAAACAACATGAATCCCCTTGTACATCTCCATCTGAACTCTTAGGTGACCAGGTGCACTGTCAATGAGCTACTGCTATTAATATTTTAAAACGCATTTTTTTTTGAGCAGTGGGTCTTGACAGTGGGCTTAAAATATTCAGTAAACTGTGCTATAAACAGATGTGCTGTCATCCAAGCTGTGTTGTTTCATCTACAGAGCACAAGCAGAGTAGATTTAGCATCATTCTTAAGGTCCCTAAGGTTTTCAAAATGGTCAGTGAGCATTGGCTTCAACTTAAAGTGATCAGCTGCATTTGCCCGTAATAAGAAAGTCAGCCTGTCCTTTGCAGCTTTGAAGCCAAGCATTGACTTCTCCTCTTTAGCTATGAAAGTCCTAGATGGCATCTCTTTCCAATATAAGGCTGTTTTGTCTACACTGAAAATCTGCTGTTTAATGTAGTCACCTTCCCCAGTGATCTTAGCTGATCTTCTGGATAACTTGTAGCTTCTACATCAACACTTACTGCTTCACCTTTCACTTTTATGTTATGGAGACGTCTTCTTTTCTTAAACCTTGTGAACCAGCCTCTGCTAGCTTCATATCTTTCTTCTGAAACTTCCTAACCTCTCTTAACCTCCATAGAATTGAAGAGAGTTCGGGCCTCTGGATTAGGCTTGCCTTAAGGGAATGTTGTAGCTGGTTTGATCTATCCACACCTCTCAGGCTTTCTCCATATCAGCAATAAGCTTGTTTAACTTTCTTATCATTCATGTGTTCGCTGAAGTAGTACTTTTAATTTCCTTCAAGAACTTTTCCTTTGCATTCACAACTTGGTTAACTGCTATATGAGGCCTAGCTTTCGCCCTTTCTCAACTTTCAACACACCTTCCTCACTAAACTTAATCATTTGCAGCTTTTGATGTAAGGTGAGAGATGTGAGACTCTTCCTTCCTTTCATTTGAACACTTAGAGGCCATTGTAGGGTTATTAATTGTCCTAATTTCAATATCATTGTGTCTCAGGGAATAAGAAGTCCCAAGAAGAGGGAGAGAGATGGCAATACTCAGTCAGTGAAACAGTCAGAACACACATAGCATTGATTGACTAAGTTCACCATCTTATATGGGCACCGTTCATGGCACTCCAAAACAATTATAATAATAACATCAAAATCAGTGATTACAGATCACCATCACAGATATAATAAAAATAATAATTTTGAAATATTACTATAATTACCAAAATATAATAGAGACACCAAATTTACACATGCTGTCAGAAAAATGACACCAATAGACTTGCTTGATGCAGGTTTGCCACAAACCTTCAAACTGTAAAAACACAATATCTGCAAAGTGCAATAACATTAAATATGCCTGTATTCATTGTCCATTTTTTCTTGTAATTTCCCCTCTAACCAGTAAAGTTAGTGTTATGAGAAAAAAACATATATTTATTTAAATGGTATTGACATACACTGAGAGTGTTTAAACATGTTTGTTTCCACATGCTCCTTCCTCAGCCATATACTCTTTGAAAAATAGAGGGATTTACATAATGGTAGCATGGGCCACTTGTGTGGCATAAATATATATATTGCTAAGTAAACATTATATACACATATATACACAGAAAATTTATACATAACACTAAGTCTTGCTTATACAAGAGCTAAAGTAAAGTGTGCCTTCTGGCTCAGCTCAGAAAATGTAATTTCTATAATAAATCATTTTTGTCCTTATATCTTGATAGTCAAGGTCCACACAATAAGATAAAACTTTCACACACAGCAAGATAAAACTTTCTCTCTCACACACACACACACCCACACACGCACACACGCGCGCACGGAAACCAGGGATAGCAACACTATCAAAAAGGAAATGGATCCCAAAGCAGTGAATGCTAAATAGTCAAAAATCACCATTAAAAAAAGTGTGTGTTGCTGTTTCTTTTATTTAAGCCACTTGGTTTTCAACATTCATCAGAATAAGAGAGAAGCTTCCATTAGTTTTTTTATGGATGGTAACTAGATCTGCTTTCTTTAACATTACAAGCCGGCCGAGTCTGGCAATGCGTGTCATTACTCTGATCAGCTGTAGGGGTCTAAAGACTCCCTGCGGCTGTCTTTTGCTTATCATTCTAAAGACACTAATCTCCAAATAAGAGTCTGGTACTGTTAACCTTAGGTTTGAGCTTTTTAGTTCATCAGGAAAGAAAGGGCAGTGTTCAGAATGGTAGAGAAAATATCTACAGTTTATAAAGGTAAACGGAAAGTGCTTTCCCAATGTAGCAAATCCTCATCATTAAAAAATCACTCACTCCAGAAGGAAAGGTCCATGGTGGAATACTGTTTTTACCTATCCTTTTTCACTTCTTCGCCCAGAAGTTACCTATTAATAATGACAGACTCTCAGTTGAGAAAAATCCAAAAAATTGGGCAGAATTTTTAAAATTTTCTCTCCTATCCTTTCAGCTGTCTGCCCAGAATTTGACCGCAATTGGAAGCAAGTTCTATGTTTACAGCAATTTATCTTTCTACATCACCTGTTTCTAGGTGATAAATATGCCATTTTAAAATTAGTGTGGCATTTGTGCAGTTAATTATATGCATTAGAAATCATTGCAACAGGAATGTTGCAATGTTGCAACAGGAATGTAATTTTCACCCCACACATACGAAAGCAGAAATCTTCCCTAAACACACAACTCCCATGCATTAAATTTCATAGCCAATTCTTACTAAGTGAAACCTTAAAAAAATAATTTCTGAGAAAAATAATTAACACTTTGAAGAAACAGTAAACGTTACTAACTCCCCAAAATGCCCAGGAATAAGACAGAGAATACAGTTTTCTTACAAATCAAAGATAATCACCTAGAAACCCCCAAAAAAGGCCGCTTCTTACCCTCAGGTAACTTAGAGCCTAAATTATGAAATTTTTAATGACTTATTTCAGGTTCAACTGTAAAGCTACATTTTAAATGTAACATAAACTTGTCAATCCTATATTACTTTCCATCTTTGTTACTTTTAATAAATTACAGATAATTACTAAAATCTTGATACATTTTTCCTTCATCTCAAATTTGGATAAGACCTTATTTTCTCTATACCATTTGGCTATAAAGAATTTTAAAAGTAAAGTGCTTATTAGCTTGTTATAACAATAGCTGACTAAATGCCAACAAAAAAACCACTCTTCACATTTACTTTCATTTTTGGACTCAGTTAAAATACTTCCAAAACATGCCTGCTTTGACTTTGAGAAGATGTAATTGTGATATTAAATTTTATTGAAATTTCTCAGGTCCTGATTTGTGTACAGGCTGGTGCTCTGAGTTCCCACGAAGCAGTAAAACGTTTAAAATACTGTCTGTGCAAATGCAAAATTTATGAATTCACACATCTCTGGTTGATTTATGTGAAATAATAATGCACTATTTAATGCTTAAACATGGCTAGGAGCAATGCTAGGCTATCAAGATGTACAATGGAATAATAGATTTATAAGACGGATAACCTTCTTGCCTAGAGAAGCTTGTTTAAAGGTGTTGTACAGATATATTAAACTATATGTAATTTTATACTAACTTAATGCTGTAGGCCTGTACTGCAGGCAATAAAAGATTACAGCCATGGCATTTGCAATAATAAAATGATCTGGCTATTCAACATAAGGTATCCGAGGACTAAAAGGAGATAAGGAGCTCGTTTAAAACTTTTGTCCCTTTTCATTCATTGCTCTTTACAAAATATTTTTTCCCCTTTATGTGGCCAACATCAATCCACGGCCCAGTGGTTGGCTCTCATCATATAACTGGGGGGAAAGTTGTCCGTGAGGATAATAACTGGATGTTTTCAGGGGTCCTCCAGGCACGTTTAATTATTACCTGATTTGCTTCAAAAAACTAACCAAAAACTTACTAAGTTGAGACACGAGAGAATTATAATTGGCAGGTTTTGGGTAGTCTCTTTACACTTTTTCTTACACTGCAAGTATTTTTTTTTAGTTAGAGAAGAATATATTATTGTCATCTGAGTTTTTGTTCTTTTGATCTTTGTAAGGTAAACACTGAGATACATGAGTCCAACTTTTATGTCCACAGGAGTTAAGAGATTTAAAAAAACTTTAGAATTTTTAGTTTTTATTCTCATGATATAGTGCTTTGAATTTTGTAGTGATTTTCTTTCAAAGTTTAGTCTTCTTCCACATAGCGTGCTAAATTAATAACAAAATGTCTCTCTAAAATAGAGATATAAACACAGTAATAAGCACCTTTAAAATATTTCCATTTGTATCGCAATTTCAACTGAATTTAACAGATGTATTCATTTATCTATACACAATTCAGCAAAGTGATTTTAATAACCAATGAGATATTTTAAATTTTGTATTAACTAATGCAGAATTTTAATGTGATCTCTTGAAATCACCAATTTTTTGTCACATTAAAACTTCAATGTAATTCATTTTACATTGATTAGTGGAGTTACAAACCAAAAGAGCTATACAGGATAAATGACCAGCTATAAGGAAATACAGATTAGTCCTATACTTTCTAATTATATTGCAAAAGGTCCAGTTGAAATCAAATTAAAATTTGGTGACATTTTCAAAATACTTAAAATGAAGAATTTTTTCTTCCAGCTAGGAAAACTCCATTGTATCTCTGTGACTCCATTGGCTATTTAAGACAACATTTTAAAAGTTTGACAGTAATATCAATTATATGACCTTCAAGTCAGCTCTGTGTGTCAGGAAATAGCCTGATTGCCTATTGACCATGAAATGTTCCACTCTCTTTCTGTGCATATAGTTTCAGAACAGCAAAATTTCCACAGCTATTGTTAATGGCATTTCAGCAACTTTTATTCCCTATTTACACATACAGTGGAAACACATATAATTAAGAAATATCTCAGTGCTGAAATATCATCTTATGTGGGGATCTAACTGTTGAATGATTTTCAGCATTTTCAACATTGCCCTTAGGAGATGTACAGTATCTGAACAGCCAGAAATCTAGTAACCAGTTGAAACTTGCCAAAATATGTGGTCAGTCTGAGTTTTGAAAAGGCAGAGTATATAACTTGTGTCCATTTTAACCAGGTTTCCTGTAAGTAACATCTGCCTAGCTTCCTGAGGTGTGATCAACAGAAACACTGTGAAAACAGATAAATGTATTCCCCTTTATAAAAAGAAGAGAGGAAAGAAACTGTGGCATTGTACAACCTTGATTCCTAAAGGTATACAAATGTATTCTTATTCAGAAAAACATGAATACAAATACAAAAGATACGAATATAATTAGAAAAACATTAAATTTGATATTTGAATGTTTTGAATTGGAAGTTAAGAGAACGTTCAAGTTTCTGCTTAAATGGCACCAATATAAACAGCACAACCTCCCCTCTCCTATCCCACCTACATTACTTTCTATCTTCTTACCCTGCTTTTGTCATAGAACCTTTAATACCCAAATTATTATGTATTTATTTGTTTCTCAGTTTTATGTCTCATGCCCTCTACCAAAATGTAAGCTCCTCGAGTGCAGGAAGTGACTCCATTTTGTTCATTGCTGTATCTTCTGCACCTTGGACCAATAGCACCTGGTAGCACCCAATAAATAAATTTTCATTGAACAAATCAGTTATCTCTTTCACTAACTAATTCTTTTTTTTTTTTTTTTTAGCCCACACATTTCCAGTATTTTAATAAAAATCTAATGGTGGTAACTTACTTTCATACAGCAGTTTCCATGCAAATTTTCTTTTTTTTTTTTTGACGTGATTAATTATCTTTATTTCTGATGTGCGTGCTTCCGATTTCTCGCCACTTCTTTTTTTTTTTAATAATAATATTACATTTAATTGATTACATGATACACTTAAATCTTTTTAACATTTCTGAAATTGGGATGCATCTTATGTGTTGATGTGCCATGTAATTGGCAGCATTTTTTTTCTTGGGAGTAGGTAAAATCATGGTGCATGATACAATCAATGATACCTTTGATTCAGCAAAATGTAATCATAATTACTAATTTGGGGAACGTAACAAAATGGAAACAAAATTATTTACAATGGGAAATTGAGGTTAAAATGTTCTAAGATCCTTTTATTTTTTATTTTTATTTATTTATTTTTTTTTGGAGTCAGGCTTTCTGAGCACATACTGTGTCAAATCTGCTTACTGGCTGTGTGACATTTGACAAGTCACTCAGCCCTTCTTTGACTTAGTTTTATTATCTTTATTATTATTATTATTATTATTATACTTTAGGTTTTATGGTACATGCACGCAATCTGCAGGTAAGTTACATATGTATACATGTGCCATGCTGGTGCGCTGCACCCACTAACTCGTCATCTAGCATTAGGTATATCTCCCAATGCTATCCCTCCCCGCTCCCCACACCCCACAACAGTCCCCAAAGTGTGATGTTCCCCTTCCTGTGTCCATGTGTTCTCATTGTTCAATTCCCACCTATGAGTGAGAATATGCGGTGTTTGGTTTTTTGTTCTTGCGATAGTTTACTGAGAATGATGATTTCCAATTTCATCCATGTCCCTACAAAGGACATGAACTCATCATTTTTGATGGCTGCATAGTATTCCATGGTGTATATGTGCCACATTTTCTTAATCCAGTCTATCATTCTTGGACATTTGGGTTGGTTCCAAGTCTTTGCTATTGTGAATAATGCCACAATAAACATACGTGTGCATGTGTCTTTATAGCAGCATGATTTATAGTCCTTTGGGTATATACCCAGTAATGGGATGGCTGGGTCAAATGGAATTTCTAGTTCTAGATCCCTGAGGAATCGCCACACTGACTTCCACAGGGGTTGAACTAGTTTACAGTCCCACCAACAGTGTAAAAGTGTTCCTATTTCTCCACATCCTCTCCAGCACCTGTTGTTTCCTGACTTTTTAATGATTGCCATTCTAACTGGTGTGAGATGGTATCTCATTGTGGTTTTGATTTGCATTTCTCTGATGGCCAGTGATGGTGAGCATTTTTTCATGTGTTTTTTGGCTGCATAAATGTCTTCTTTTGAGAAGTGTCTGTTCATGTCCTTCGCCCACTTTTTGATGGGGTTGTTTGTTTTTTTCTTGTAAATTTGTTGGAGTTCATTGTAGATTCTGGATATTAGCCCTTTGTCAGATGAGTAGGTTGCGAAAATTTTCTCCCATTTTGTAGGTTGCCTGTTCACTCTGATGCTAGTTTCTTTTGCTGTACAGAGCTCTTTAGTTTAATTAGATCCCATTTGTCAATTCTGGCTTTTGTTGCCATTGCTTTTGGTGTTTTAGACATGAAGTCCTTGCCCATGCCTATGTCCTGAATGGTAATGCCTAGGTTTTCTTCTAGGGTTTTTATGGTTTTAGGTCTAACATTTAAGTCTTTAATCCATCTTGAATTGATTTTTGTATAAGGTGTAAGGAAGGGATCCAGTTTCAGCTTTCTACATATGGCTAGCCAGTTTTCCCAGCACCATTTATTAAATAGGGAATCCTTTCCCCATTTCTTGTTTTTGTCAGGTTTGTCAAAGATCAGATAGTTGTAGATATGTGGTGTTATTTCTGACGGCTCTGTTCTGTTCCATTGATCTATATCTCTGTTTTGGTACCAGTACCATGCTGTTTTGGTTACTGTAGCCTTGTGGTATAGTTTGAAGTCAGGTAGTGTGATGCCTCCAGCTTTGTTCTTTTGGCTTAGGATTGACTTGGCGATGCGGGCTCTTTTTTGGTTCCATATGAACTTTAAAGTAGTTTTTTCCAATTCTGTGAAGAAAGTCATTGGTAGCTTGATGGGGATGGCATTGAATCTGTAAATTACCTTGGGAAGGATGGCCATTTTCACGATATTGATTCTTCCTACCCATGAGCATGGAATATTCTTCCATTTGTTTGTATCCTCTTTTATTTCCTTGAGCAGTGGTTTGGAGTTCTCCTTGAAGAGGTCCTTCACATCCCTTGTAAGTTGGATTCCTAGGTATTTTATTCTCTTTGAAGCAATTGTGAATGGGAGTTCACTCATGATTTGGCTCTCTGCTTGTCTGTTATTGATGTATAAGAATGCTTGTGATTTTTGCACATTGATTTTGTATCCTGAGACTTTGCTGAAGTTGCTTATCAGCTTAAGGAGATTTTGGGCTGAGACAATGGGGTTTTCTAGATATACAATCATGTCATCTGCAAACAGGGACAATTTGACTTCCTCTTTTCCTAATTGAATACCCTTTATTTCCTTCTCCTGCCTAATTGCCCTGGCCAGAACTTCCAACACTATGTTGAATAGGAGTGGTGAGAGAGGGCATCCCTGTCTTGTGCCAGTTTTCAAAGGGAATGCTTCCAGTTTTTGCCCATTCAGTATGATATTGGCTGTGGGTTTGTCATAGATAGCTCTTATTATTTTGAGATACGTCCCATCAATACCTAATTTATTGAGAGTTTTTAGCATGAAGTGTTGTTGAATTTTGTCAAAGGCCTTTTCTGCATCTATTGAGATAATCATGTGGTTTTTGTCTTTGGTTCTGTTTATATGCTGGATTACATTTATTGATTTGCGTATATTGAACCAGCCTTGCATCCCAGGGATGAAGCCCACTTGATCATGGTGGACAAGCTTTTTGATGTGCTGCTGGATTCTGTTTGCCAGTATTTTATTGAGGATTTTTGCATCGATGTTCATCAAGGATATTGGTCTAAAATTCTCTTTTTTGGTTGTGTCTCCGCCAGGCTTTGGTATCAGGATGATGCTGGCCTCATAAAATGAGTTAGGGAGGATTCCCTCTTTTTCTATTGATTGGAATAGTTTCAGAAGGAATGGTACCAGTTCCTCCTTGTACCTCTGGTAGAATTCGGCTATGAACCCATCTGGTCCTGGACTTTTTTTGGTTGGTAAGCTATTGATTATTGCCACAATTTCAGCTCCTGTTATTGGTCTATTCAGAGATTCAACTTCTTCCTGGTTTAGTCTTGGGAGGGTATATGTGTTGAAGAATTTATCCATTTCTTCTAGATTTTCTAGTTTATTTGCGTAGAGGTGTTTGTAGTATTCTCTGATGGTAGTTTGTATTTCTGTGGGATCGGTGGTGATATCCCCTTTATCATTTTTTATTGCATCTATTTGATTCTTCTCTCTTTTTTTCTTTATTAATCTTGCTAGTGGTCTATCAATTTTGTTGATCCTTTCAAAAAACCAGCTCCTGGATTCATTAATTTTTTGAAGGGTTTTTTGTGTCTCTATTTCCTTCAGTTCTGCTCTGATTTTAGTTATTTCTTGCCTCCTGCTAGCTTTTGAATGTGTTTGCTCTTGCTTTTCTAGTTCTTTTAATTGTGATGTTAGGGTGTCAATTTTGGATCTTTCCTGCTTTCTCTTGTGGGCATTTAGTGCTATAAATTTCCCTCTACACACTGCTTTGAATGCATCCCAGAGATTCTGGTATGTTGTGTCTTGGTTCTCGTTGGTTTCAAAGAACATCTTTATTTCTGCCTTCATTTCGTTATGTACCCAGTAGTCATTCAGGAGCAGGTTGTTCAGTTTCCATGTAGTTGAGCGGTTTTGAGTGAGATTCTTAATCCTGAGTTCTAGCTTGATTGCACTGTGATCTCAGAGATAGTTTGTTATAATTTCTGTTCTTTTACATTTATTGAGGAGAGCTTTACTTCCAAGTATGTGGTCAATTTTGGAATAGGTGTGGTGTGGTGCTGAAAAAAATGTATATTCTGTTGATTTGGGGTGGAGAGTTCTGTAGATGTCTATTAGGTCCGCTTGGTGCAGAGCTGAGTTCAATTCCTGGGTATCCTTGTTGACTTTCTGTCTCGTTGATCTGTCTAATGTTGACAGTGGGGTGTTAAAGTCTCCCATTATTATTGTGTGGGAGTCTAAGTCTCTTTGTAGGTCACTCAGGACTTGTTTTATGAATCTGGGTGCTCCTGTATTGGGTGCATATATATTTAGGATAGTTAGCTCTTCTTGTTGAATTCATCCCTTTACCATTATGTAATGGCCTTCTTTGTCTCTTTTGATCTTTGTTGGTTTAAAGTCTGTTTTATCAGAGACTAGGATTGCAACCCCTGCCTTTTTTTGTTTTCCATTTGCTTGGTAGATCTTCCTCCATCCTTTTATTTTGAGCCTATGTGTGTCTCTGCACGTGAGATGGGTTTCCTGCATACAGCACACTGATGGGTCTTGAGTCTTTATCCAATTTGCCAGTCTGTGTCTTTTAACTGGAGCATTTAGTCCATTTACATTTAAAGTTAATATTGTTATGTGTGATTTTGATCCTGTCATTATGATGTTAGCTGGTTATTTTGCTCGTTAGTTGATGCAGTCTCTTCCTAGTCTCGATGGTCTTTACATTTTGGCATGATTTTGCAGTGGCTGGTACCGGTTGTGCCTTTCCATGTTTAGCGCTTCCTTCAGGAGCTCTTTTAGGGCAGGCCTGGTGGTGACAAAATCTCTCAGCATTTGCTTGTCTGTAAAGTATTTTATTTCTCCTTCACTTATGAAGCTTAGTTTGGCTGGATATGAAATTCTGGGTTGAAAATTCTTTTCTTTAAGAATGTTGAATATTGGCCCCCACTCTCTTCTGGCTTGTAGGGTTTCTGCCGAGAGATCCGCTGTTAGTCTGATGGGCTTCCCTTTGATGGTAACCCGACCTTTCTCTCTGGCTGCCCTTAACATTTTTTCCTTCATTTCAACTTTGGTGAATCTGACAATTATGTGTCTTGGAGTTGCTCTTCTCGAGGAGTATCTTTGTGGCGTTCTCTGTATTTCCTGAATCTGAATGTTGGCCTGGCTTGCTAGATTGGGGAAGTTCTCCTGGATAATATCCTGCAGAGTGTTTTCCAACTTGGTTCCATTCTCCCCGTCACTTTCAGGTACACCAATCAGACGTAGATTTGGTCTTTTCACATAGTCCCACATTTCTTGGAGGCTTTGCTCGTTTCTTTTTATTCTTTTTTCTCTAAACTTCCCTTCTCACTTCATTTCATTCATTTCATCTTCCAGGGCTGATACCCTTTCTTCCATTTGATCGCATCGGCTCCTGAGGCTTCTGCATTCTTCACATAGTTCTCGAGCCTTGGTTTTCAGCTCCATCAGCTCCTTTAAGCACTTCTCTGTATTGGTTATTCTAGTTATACATTCTTCCAAATTTTTTTCAAAGTTTTCAACTTCTTTGCCTTTGGTTTGAATATCCTCCTGTAGCTCGGAGTAATTTGATCGTCTGAAGCCTTCTTCTCTCAGCTTGTCAAAGTCATTCTCCGTCCAGCTTTGTTCAGTTGCTGGTGAGGAACTGCGTTCCTTTGGAGGAGGAGAGGTACTCTGCTTTTTAGAGTTTCCAGTTTTTCTGCTCTGTTTTTTCCCCATCTTTGTGGTTTTATCTACTTTTGGTCTTTGATGATGGTGATGTACAGATGGGTTTTTGGTGTGGATATCCTTTCTGTTAGTTTTCCTTCTAACAGACAGGACCCTCAGCTGCAGGTCTGTTGGAGTACCTGGCCGGCCGTGTGAGGTGTCAGTCTGCCCCTGCTGGGGGGTGCCTCCCAGTTAGGCTGCTTGGGGGTCAGGGGTCAGGGACCCACTTGAGGAGGCAGTCTGCCCATTCTCAGATCTCCAGCTGCGTGCTGGGAGAACCACTGCTCTCCTCAAAGCTGTCAGACAGGGACATTTAAGTCTGCAGAGGTTACTGCTGTCTTTTTGTTTGTGTGTGCCCTGCCCCCAGAGGTGGAGCCTACAGAGGCAGGCAGACCTCCTTGAGCTGTGGTGGGCTCCACCGAGTTCAAGCTTCCTGGCTGCTTTGTTTACCTAAGCGAGCCTGGGCAATGGCGGGCGCCCCTCCCCCAGTCTCGCTGCCGACTTGCTGTTTGATCTCAGACTGCTGTGCTAGCTATCAGCGAGACTCTGTGGGCGTAGGACCCTCTGAGCCAGGTGCGGGCTATAATCTCCTGGGGCACTGTTTCCTAAGCCCATCGGAAAAGCACAGTATTCGGGTGGGAGTGGCCCGATTTTCCAGGTGCCGTCTGTCACCCCTGGAAAGGGAACTCCCTGACCCCTTGCGCTTCCCGAGTGAGGCAATGCCTCGCCCCTGCTTTGGCTGGTGCACGGTGCACTCACCCACTGACCTGCGCCCACTGTCTGGCACTCCCTAGTGAGATGAACACGGTACCTCAGATGGAAATGCAGAAATCACCCATCTTCTGGGTCGCTCACACTGGGAGCTGTAGACCGGAGCTGTTCCTATTCGGCCATCTTGGCTCCTCCCCCACTAACTAATTCTTTAGGCTTGAATAAGTCATTTAATTCTTCTAGGTTTCAGTCTTCCTCTACTTTCTAGAATGAAGGATTGGACAATCTTTCAGATTAAAAGACTTTAATTTTATTAAAATGCTTTGATCCCATAGACTTTCCCCTATAAATTATGGTATGTTTCCATGAATCTATTTAGACAAATATTAATTCCCCAAACAACACTAGTTATGGTTATTCCATAGCTATAACCAGATTAGAGCTGGAACAAGTGTCATACTTTTCCATTGTAATAATACAAATTCGTCTTCAGTTACTTAAATTAAAAAAAAAAAAAACATAGTTTTGTGCCAGCTATCAATTTATTGCTCCTCAAGTCCAAATCCCTCATTGTACTGCCTTGTGATACTGCAGCTGGACCCTCTAAACATTTCTCCTTTTGTCGACTCCATTTGTTGACTGGCACACTTTTAAGTATTATCAGTAGAGGGCGATAGTGGAACACTGGAGAAGAAAAGGATTTCTCTTCCTCAGTGTTTCCTCCCTTCTGGCTCCTGCAGTGTCCACCAGCATGTGGGACGCTGGTAGCTCAGTTACCCAGCAATCCAGCAGCAATCCTGCAGGCAGCTTCCTAGCAAGTTCAACTGGTACCCCAGCCAGCAACCCAGAAAGTCTGGCAGACACCTCATTGAATGGTTTCCTACAGTGTTCTGCCTGTGTTCTAGATGATTTCCCAGTAAGTTTCACTGGCATCCCAGCAAGAAGTTTCCTGTTTGTCCTACGATCCCACTCCAGGGAGCTTCTCCATCCAGTGGGCTGCAGCCACGCCCTCTCCAACAGGACTGAATCTCAGCATGGAGGCAGGGGCCGCTTCCAGATTCAGTCCTTCCCGTTGGTACTTGGACTTAGCCATGGCATCAGTGACTGCATTCTCTGCTGTTCCTGTATTCCTAGAAGTTCTCTTTACCTCTTAGTAATTAATCCCTAACTACTAATTAATAATGCTCTATAAGAAACATTAATTATGCAGATTACTGTGTGTTTTCTGTCCCCTAGCTGGACCCTGAATGATAATAGTGGTTAAAAGGAAGTGTTTCCCACACATTGCGGCTAGATTAGTCTGAATTTTCTACAATACTGTTTGTGCAGAAAGGAGGCAAGAGCTCCGTATAAAAGTTCGCTGGGTCTTGGAGAGGTCAGAGAAACTTAATAAAATCAAATAATATATCTACTATTACCTCAAATTATGCTAATATCTGTATTTGTATTTTCTAAAGTTATGGGAGTTCTTGTAGTTTTGAGACTTATTGTTCCTCAAAATGCTGAAAAACAGAAAAGTCTACAATTTAAAAGTATGCTTCCTTAGTTTCTAGTTTTATACAAGGGAATTATTTAAAAAGAAGGACAGATTTTTAATGAGCAAGTGAGAGAAATGGAATTTAATAAGTACACACACCCCTAGAGTCCAATTTCCTTTATACAAGAGGATGAAATTGGTCAGTAAAACGCCTTCATGTAGATTGTTACAGACTTTACACATGGTTGTTCATATGTATAAACCATCAGGGTCTTACACATCCAACGATAGTAGCTTAAACAGGATTAGGCATGGGTACTTTCTGGTTAGAATATAGTACTTCACAGACCCCATGAATCTTATGGAATGCTTTATGGTTTAATGCAAAACATACAGTAAACCTTCACACCATGATTCCTTTTCTCCTTTTAAAAGACTCCCTTAAATTGTACAACAAACATATATTCTTTTGAATCCCCTTCCTTAACTTTCAAAAGCTAAATAAGATCCTCAATACTTGTCCACCTTCTCCTTTCACTTAGCCAAAAGAGATGATGTCATCTGACAAAAATATACATACTTTGTTATATTCCTCAGAAGCTGTACAGATGTCCTTCACTCTTTTAAGAAACTATTAAAGTCAGAATTGGAAATAGGTACCCTATTTAAGTAAACATCAGCAGTAATTTCTGGAAAAAAAAACACTTAAAAAATTTTCATTGATGTTATTCTTTAACTGCTACTTGTTAAATATTTTGAAAGTTGTCCCTATTGAAGAAAAGAAATAGAGCCATAATGGGAAATAATTTCCACATAAACTATATTGCACACTGAGGGCAGGCTGGATGGGAGAATAAGAGAGGGAAGATGATGAAATTGTAACCTATAAGCCTGAGTATATGTGGAAGTAGAGATTGCTCTTGCCTGGCAAGACAGATATGCTTCTCAGATATGTTTTAACTGTCAGAGACTGCTCCACTCCTCTCTCTACAGCTTTCCTGATATTTCAGTCCTGGTGTAAGCCCCTTCTTTTACAAACCTAAAAACTAAGCTCTATATAGGTTAAGTCCAAGGTTACATGGCTCATTGCTGAACTGAGCTGTAATGCATCGAAAACTGCAGTCCTTTTAACCAAAATCAGTTCACAAACACTGTAGCAGAGGCTGCTAGTTGCCTCCCAAAGTCCAACCTCCTGTCTTGAAAAAGAATTCCACTTTCCAGATGAGCACATTGCTACCCAGTCTCCCTTGCAGCTAGGTGTGGCTACGAGACCACTTGACCTGTAAGATGTAAACAGAAATTGTCTATGTAGCTTCCAAGACTTATCACTAAAGCTGTAAGTCATAGCCTTTTCTGCTACCCCAGTGTTCTTGCTGACTCAATTAAAATTAAGCAGCTGACAAATAGTCATCTTGGACCCTAAAGTGATATACTAAATATGACTGACCAACAAGAGACAAAGATCATGGGTCTTGATGCAATGATGCCACCATACCAGGCCTGGACTCCTTACCTCAAGAAAGAAATTATCTTGTCTAAGCCACTAATAGACACCTAGAGCTAATCCTAATCCTAACTGCCACAGACAATTTCAGGTCCACGATTTTTACGGCTGCTCTTTGAGACAGAACTACAAATCCTTACATCTCAGGAACAGTCCAACAAAAATCTGAGACCTTGCTACTCAAAATGTGATTCACTGACCAGCAGCAATGACGTCAGCTGCAAGTTCAATAGCAACTGAGAATGTCAGTCCTCTCCGTATGAAACCTGAATCTGCATGTTTACAGGATTCCTGGGTATCTGCACTCACACTGAAGAAGCACTATTTTAAGGTAACTGACATAACCTTCCCATGAAAATTGCTATTGGACCTAGTGGGTGTGGCCAATTTTATTGTAGGATCTTTCTGCTAAGACCAACAAATATCATGGTCTCTGGCAAGACGTCCAAAATCTGATTCAGGTCTTCCAGTCACTCGTAGCCAGCTATCAGGTGAAGATCTATATTTTAAATTTAATAATCATCAAAAAGCAATTTTAAACATAATTTTTTATGTCTCAGTAAACCCTAGGAACACAAAATGTCGACAATCAGTTAAAATATGAGGAAATATTGGTCTCTGTTTTCTTCTCGTGATTGTATAATAGTCCTTTGCAGAAGTGGACACAGTTGATCCAGAGGCATGTTTCTTAGTCCCAGTCTAGAGTTTGATCCACACACTGTGGCTTATTTGCGCAGGAAGGAGGAAAGCGCTTCGTACAAGAGTTCGGTGTGTCTTGGAGATGTCCGAGAAACTTGCTCCTGGTTACAATGAATCAGAGGTAGAAGTTGGACTGCCATGGGTCCTAAATACAAGATTCCTTCTCTTTGACCAAAAAAAAAAAAAATCCATTACACAATTTTGTCTCTGAAAACATTCTTCAAAAAGGTTTTTATAAGGTGAAGATTCAAAATTGTATAATGTCCATTTTGAGTGAGTAACTACAATTGCTTAAAAGTGATTTCTCTTGATATCTTGGCTTCTGTAATTATTTTAAAAATAGTTATGATCTAAAGCCTAGTAAGTTTAAGGATGGGCACTAATAACTTTAACAAACCAGAAAGAGTGGCTGTCCAAACAACTGAACATGTTCTTGAATATTCTTGCTCGTGTACTGACAATGTTTGGAATCGATGCTAGTTCTCATTGTTCTGTCCGCTGCTTTTTTTAAAAAAAATTTATTTTATTAATTTTTATTTTGTTTAATTTTACTTTAAATTCTGGGATATATGTGCAGAATGTGCAGGTTTGTTACATAGGTATACATGTACCATGGTGGTTTGCTGCACCTATTCACCCATCCTCTAGGTTCCCTCCCCTCAGCCCCCCACCCCACAACAGGCCTTAGTGTGTGATGTTCCCCTCCTTGTGTCCATGTGTTCTCGTTGTTCAACTCCCACTTGTGAGTGAGAACATGCGGTGTTTGGTTTTCTGTTCCTGTGTTAGCTTGCTGAGGATGATGGCTTCCAGCTTCATCCATGTCTCTGCAAAGGACATGATCTCATTCTTTTCCATGGCTGCATAGTATTCCATGGTGTATGTTTTTGTTATCCAGTCTATCATTGATGGGCATTTAGGTTGCTTCCATGTCTTTGCTATTGTAAATAGTGCCGCAATAAACATACATGTGCATGTGTCTCTATAGTAGAATGATTTATGTTCCTTTGGGTATATACACAGTAATGGGATGGCCAGGTCAAATGGTATTTCTGGTTCTAAATCCTTGAGGAATCGCCACACTGTCTTCCACAATGGTTGAACTAATTTACATTCCCACCAACAGTGTAAAAGCATTCCTATTTCTCTACAGCCTCGTCAACATCTGTTGTTTTTTTGACTTTTTAATAATCACCATTCTGACTGGTGTGAGATGGTATCTCATTGTGGTTTTTGATTTGCATTTCTCAAGACTCAAAAAATCAGTGATGTCTTGAGCTTTTTTTCATATGTTTGTTGGCCACATAAATGTCTTCTTTTGAGAAGTGTCTGTTCATATACTTTGCCCACATTTGATGGAATTGTTTGTGGGTTTTTTGTAAATTTGTTTAAGTTCCTTGTAGATTCTGGATATCAGACCTTTGTCAGATGGGTAGATTGCAAAAATTTTCTCCTATTCTGTAGGTTGCCTGTTCTCTCTGATGATAGTTTCTTTTGCTGTGCAGAACCTCTTTAGTTTAATTAGATCCCATTTGTCAATTTTGGCTTTTGTTGTAATTGCTTTTGGTGTTTTAGCCATGCAGTCTTTGCCCATGTCTATGTCCTGAATGGTATTGCCTAGGTTTTCTCCTAGAGTTTTTATTGTTTGGGGTTTTACATTTAAGTTTTTAATCCATCTTGAGTTAATTTTTATATAAGATGTAAGGAGGGAGTGAGTGTCAGTTTTCTGCATATGGCCATCCAGTTTTCCCAGCACCATTTATTGAATAGAAAATCCTTTCCCCATTGCTTGTTTTTGTCAGGTTTGTGGAAGATCAGATGGTTGTAAATGTGTGGTGTTATTTCTAAGGTCTCTGTTCTGTTCCATTGGTCTATATTTCTGTTTTGGTACCAGTACCATGCTGTTTTGGTTACTGTAGCCTTGTAGTATAGTTTGAAGTCAGGTAGCGTGATGCCTCCAGCTTTGTTCTTTTTGCTTAGTTTGATGGGAATAGCACTGAATCTATAAATTACTTTGGGGAGTATGGCCACTTTCATGATATGGATTCTTCCTATCCATGAGGATGGAATATTTTTCCATTTGTTTGTGTCCTTTCTTATTTACTTGAGCAGTGGTTTGTAGTTCTCCTTGAAGATGTCCTTCACATCCCTTGTTAGCTGTATTCCTAGGTATTTTATTCCCTTTGTAGTGATTGTGAATGGGAGTTCATTCATGATTTCGCTCTCTGTTTGTCTATTATTGGGGTATAGGAATGCCTGTGATTTTTGCACATTGCTTTTGTATCCTGAGACTTTGCTGAAGTTGCTTATCAGCATACAGAGTTTTGGGGCTGAGATGATGGAGTTTTCTAAATATAGAAACATGTCATCTGCAAACAGAGACCATTTGACTTCCTCTCTTCCTATCTGAATACGCTTTATTTCTCTTGCCTGATTCCAAGAGATTGTAAATTTGTGGTGTTATTTCTGAGGTCTCTGTTTTGTTCCATTGGTCTTTGAATTTTATCAAAGGCCTTTTCTGCATCTACTGAGATGATCATGTGGTTTTTGTCATTGGTTCTGTTTATGTGATGTATTACATTTACTGATTTGTGTATGTTGAACCAGCCTTGCATCCCAGGGATGAAGCCAACCTGATCGTGGTGGGTAAGTTTTTTGATGTGCTGCTCTGTCCAGTGTTTTCAATGGAGTTTCAAGCAGTTATAGTTATAGACACAAGGGAACTCAAGTCAAACATACCTAAGGATATAATTCAAGATTTTCAAATAAATTAAATAGAGTAATATAGATTTGTCTCTCATACATTTATCTTGGCTTTATTTAACATAATAAACATATCATAAATTCCACGTATTTAAAATGTGCCATGTAATATCTTATGATACATGTATACACTCATGAAACCATTACCAGAATCAAGGCAATAAATCACTCTCAAAAGTGTCCTTATGCTACTTTTTTGTTTATTTGTTTGAGACAGCATCTTGCTCTGTCGCCAGGCTGGAGTGCAGTGGCGTGATCTCAGCTCACTGCAACCTCTGACTCCTGAGTTCAAGCGATTCTCCTGCCTCAGCCTCCTGAGTAGCTGGGACTACAGACACGCACCACCACGCCTGGCTATTTTTTTGTATTTTTAGTAGAGATAGGGTTTCACCATGTTGGCCAGGACGGTCTCAATCTCTTGACCTCGTGATCCGCCTGCCTTGGCCTCCCAGAGTGCTGAGATTACAGGCGTGAGCCACTGTGCCTGGCCTATGCTACTTTTTAATCCCTCCCACCTGTACCTCCCCACTGCCTGATCCCTTACTAGAGATAATCACTATTTCTGCCTTCTGTCACAAGATTAGTTTGAATTTTTTACGATATTATTTGTCTAACTTTTTCCACTCTGCATAACAATTCTGGTAATCATCTACGTTGCTGCATAGACTAATAGTTGTTCCTTTTTATTGCTGAGTAGTATTACATTATGAGGACATATAATAGCAAATATGTACATATAATAGCAAATGTCCACATAGCAATGGACATTTGGGTTGATTCCAGTTTTTAGCTACTATAAATAAAGTTGTCAAGAACATTCATGTAAAAGTCTTTGTGTGGACATACAATTTCATTTTTCCTGGGGGAATGTTTGGAACTTGCGGTAGATCAATGTTTACATTTTTAAGAAACTGCCAAACTGTTTTATTTTAAACCCCACCAGCAATAACAAAGTTCAAGTTTCTCCACATCATCACCAACTCTATTGTCTGTCTTGCTGATTATAGTCATTTCAGTGGGTGTGTAGTGGTGTCTAACTGTGGTTTTTATAGTTCCCTGATGATTAATGATGTTGAGCATATTTTCATATGTTTATTTTCCATCCATATATCTTTCGGTAAATGATCTGTTTAAATCTTTTGGCTTTTAAAAATTGGGTTATTTGCTGTCTTATTTTCATATTTTGGAGTTCTTTTAATACTCTGGATATAAGTGCTTTAACAAATGTAATTTGCAAATATATTTTCCCAGTCCATAAATAATGTTTTAAATTGTGATATAGGCCAATATATCACTTTTTTCTTTTTGCATTGTATTTTTGATGTTGTGTTTAAATACTCATGATCTAACCCAAGACCACAAAGACTTCTAAATATGTTTATCTCCAGTTGTTCTATGTTTTTTAGGTTTTACACTTAAGTGTAGGGACCATTTCAAGTTAATTTTTACATGTTGCAATGTATAGTCAAATTTCATTTTTTTACAGATGGCTGTCCAATTGTTCCAGCATCACTTATTGAAATTATTATCCTTTATCCATAGAATTGTCTTTGTTGAAAATCATTTCACCATGTATTTTGAGCTTGTTTCTGGGTTCTTTATGCCTTTCCATTGATCTAGTTCTCTATTCTTATGCCAATACCACATTATTTGATTCCTGTAAGTAATAAGTCTTGAAAAACAGACATTGTAAGTCTTCCAACTTTATGTAGAAATAAAACTGAATTTTATTCTTCTACCATTTCAATTTTGACTTATTTTATTTTGTCCTTCCTTATAGCATTGGCTAGAACTGCTAGTATAATGTTGAACAGAAGGGATTAAAGAGAATACCCTTGCCTTGATCTTAGGAAAAAAGCACTCAGACTTTTGGTATTAAGGGTGATATAGCTGTAGGTTTTTCATAGATCCTTTTATCAGGTTGAGAAATATCCTTTTCATTCATAGTTTTCAGAGAATTTTTATCAGGGATAATATTTAATTTTGTCAGTGGCTTTTCCAGTCTCTATCAATTTAAACATATGCATTTTTTATTAATATGATAAATTACACTGATTGATTTTCAAATGTTAAATGAAACTTGCATTCCCAGGATCACCCTCACTTGATCAAGTTTTATTGCCTTTTTAAAAAATGTTAATGAATTCTATTTAGAAAATTTTGTTAATTGTTTTTGCATCTATGTTCATGAAGGTTATTGGTCTGTAATCTTTTGTCCTCTAACATCTTTTTCTGGTTTTGGTATCAGGGTAATGCCATTCTCATAGAATAAGTTGGTAAGTGTTCCACTTTCTTCAATTTTCTACATTTGTGTAGACTTAGTATTATTTATTCCTCCAAAGTTTGTAGAATTGCCTAGTGAAGCCGCCTCAGCCTGGAGCTTTCTTTGTGGGAAGGTTTTAGCAAATTCAATTTCTCTTGTAGACATAAACCTATTCTGGCTACCTGTTCCTTCTAGAGTGAACTTTGGTAGTTTATGTCTTTCAAGAAGTGTGTCCATTTTATCTAAACCATCAAATTTGGGGACATAAGTTGTTTGTACTATTATTCATTTATTGTCCTTTTAACATAGGTAGCATCTGTATCTATGTCACCTCTAGAATTTCTGATATTGATAATTTGTGTTTCCTCTCTTTTTTTCTGATCAGTCTGGCTAGAAGTTTATCAAGTTTGTAAATTCATTCAAAGAACTAGTTTTCGGTGTCACTAATTTTCAGTGTCATTGATTTTCTCTTTTTAAAATTTATTTCTGCTCACATAGTATTTTTCTTATATCTGTTTACTTTGGCATTAGTTTGCACTTTTTTCTAGTCTCTTAAAATAGAATCAGAGGTCAATGATTTCAACTTCTTTTCTAATACAGACATTTCTGGCTATAAAATTTTCTCTAACCACTGCTTTAGCTATAGTCTACAAATTTTGATATATGGTGTTTTCACCTTCAAAAGATTTCACTTTTGATTTCTTCTTTAACTCATCGGATATGCAGAATTATATATTTTCCAAACATTTATGAACTTTTTAGGATTTTTTTTGGTTAATGATTCCTAATTTAATTATATTTTTAGAGAATATACTTTGTAAGATTTGAATTTAATGAAACTTGTTCTATGATCCCAAATATAGTTTACTTTAATAAATGTATTGGGTACACTAGAAAAGAATGTGTATTCTGCTCATTGAGTGTAGGGTTCTAGAAATAAAAGATCAAGTTTGTTGACGGAGTTATTCAAATATTCTACATCCTGTAGATTTTCCTTTTACTTATTCTATAATTATTGAGACGAAATGTTGAAATCTCTGATGCTAATTGAGGATTTTTCTACTTCTTCTTGAAGTTCTATCAGCTTTTTTTCCATTTTAAAACGTTTGTCTCTGTTATTAACTTGTTATTAACCTTTGTTATTCAATGCATAAACCATTTGGCTTATTATATGTTCAGAAATCTACTTCAATGGATATTAACATAACTACTCCAGCTTTCTTCTGATTAGTGGTAGTACATCTTTTTCCATTATTTTATTTCTATTTATTTCTTTATATTTAAAGTGGATTTCTTGCAGACAATATATGGTTTAACCTTGCTTTTTTAATCCAAATTGCCAATCTTACCTCTTAATGTGAAAATTAGAGCATTCACATTCATCGTGATAATTTATATTCTTGGGTTTAAATTTACCATCTTGCTATTTGTTTCCTATTTGGTTCATCTGATTTTTGCTCTCTTTTTTCTACCTTTTTTGGATTAATTTTTTTCATGATTGCACTTTATCCTCTTTGTTAGTTTATTGACTAACAAAGACTTACGTAGTTGTTTTTATCCTTTTAGTGGTGGTATTTTTAGTTTTATAGTATAGATCTTTAACTTACTACAGTCTACTTTCAAGTAATATAATAACACTTTAAGTACAATGTAAGAAGCTCACAAAGTTTACTTCTGTTTCTGTCTCCCAGACTTTGTGCTACTTCTATCAGATGTTTTCTTTCTACATGTTATAAACCCTACAATACATTATTTCTATTTAAACAATAAAGGATCAAACAAACTGAACAAAAATCAAAAAAAGTATTTTACGTTTAATCACATATTTACTCTTTCCAGTGTTCTTTATTCTCTTACGTGGATGCAGGTTTTTATCTAGTATCATTTTCCAAAGGACTTTTTTGTTTTAACATTTTTTATGCTTAGGATCTAATGGCTATGAATTCTTTGGGCTT
This sequence comes from Pongo pygmaeus, assembly GCF_028885625.2. Classification (NCBI taxonomy): domain Eukaryota; kingdom Metazoa; phylum Chordata; class Mammalia; order Primates; family Hominidae; genus Pongo; species Pongo pygmaeus. Next base: position 8,418,487 of record NC_072378.2, on the reverse strand, counting down.
TTTTAATATTTGAAAAAATGTTTATTTTTAAAAACATATTTTTACTATATAGAGAATTCCAAACTAACCATTTCTTTCTTTCAGTACTTTAAATATGATGCTCTACTATCTTCTGACTTGCATTATTTCTGTTAAGAAATATGCTATCATGCTTACCTTTTTACAGCTAAACATATGTAATGTTTCTTTTTTATCCTTGCCTTTAATATTTTCTTTTATCACTTGTTTTAAGCAATTTGCATTGGAGCAATTATCTTCATGTTTCTTATGCTTAAGGTTTTTTCATCTTCTTGGATCTCTGGATTTATGGCTTTCATTATATTTGGAAATTTTTCAGTTGTTTTTTTTTTTTTTTCAGGGGCAGAGGTTGCTTCAGGTAGGAGCATAAGTATTGTCCCTGTTATTCCATTATATCTGAAAGTAAACATCTTATTTTAAAATCTCTCTGAAGTAAAAGCAAATAGAACTGAATTTGAATCTAAGCTTTACCACCTACTAATTGTTATTTAATCTCTTTAAGCTTTATTTCTCCATTTCTGAATAAAATGAGAATTAAATGAGATAATGTAAACAAAGCATTTATAGTGTATCACATATACAAAGCATTCAATAAATACAGAAATTATATCTGTAAAACTGAAGATTCTTTCAGGGCATGAAAAACAAAGTTCAATTAATGAAAATTATTAAGAACATTTTATGAACACATCCATGCTATTTTCTGTTTTTCTTGCATGTTTTACAGAATCATCTGTTATTTCTTGCTGTGAGCTAAAATCTCTTTGTGTTTCAGAAAGTGACTTACTATTTTGCATTGTACTTGATCCAGAATGTGGTTGGATTTTGTCAGCTATGGAGAACATTAATATTTTAGAATTTGTTTCTCTGAGCTTTCTCACCTTCCCCCGCCCCTTGAAAATGGTAATGACAATAGCATCTTAGAAATTCAGTGTTATTTCTTCAGAATGCTACACGTGGCAGAAAAGCCTATCCCCGACCCTAGGCACCTATTCCCATCCTAATTAAAATTCCCATTACTTGTGACAGCAACTTCTTGCTTACGCACTAGCTACCAACTTCTTTGGGGCAAAGTTCACCTTATCAAACTTTTACAGATAGTTATAGCAAATGGAAAATATAGAGAATTCTTATTTAGTAGTTTCTAAAATAATCAATTTTACTACCTTAGAAACTTTCATTTGTTCAAGCTAATCTGTCAGAGCATTTGTTCTATCCTTTAAAAATTAATTATGATGCTGTCTTGTTATATTCTAAAATATGCCAAGTCCTTTGTGATTAAGAATTCTTTATTTCTGACTTGGGGAGTAATCCTTAACTCAGAAGAAGGGGAAGAAACAGCTGTGATCCTGACAGCTAACAGCTGATTAAGAGGCTGAAAATATTTTGGAAGAAAGTCTCTTTATGAAAAAAAAAAATTCCAGCAAGATGCCAACAGCAAAGAATTCTAATAATTAGAGCTGAAATACCTTTGTGTCTTGGTATAATAGATAGTGGAGGAAACTAAGGGAGAAATCGCCTGGATGTCACTCAATATGAAGAATTCATGTTTTGAGTTTTAAAATGGTCATCAGTGCAGAGTTGTTGGGTGGTAGTAGTTGTTGATAATGATGATGCCCTTTTTTCTCTAGGTTGAAAAGTTTGCTATTTTATAAGTGTAATGGTTGATACTCTGTTAAATCCAACAGAACAAGGTTCTATGCCAAAGCTTTCTTTTGTAAGCACCTTGTCTGTAACTTTGGTCAAATTCAGTCATCTTTTGGGAAACTTGCCACAGTTACTAAATTTAACTCAGATCACTAATTGATAAGTATTAATCTGTTGGAAAAATGTGATAAAATAAATTAAGAGAGAACTGAGTTAGAATGTAGTATTAGAGAAGGAGAATTTTTGGAAGAAAATGAACCCTAAGATAGATTTAAAGCCTTATATTTAATTTTACCATAATTTAGGTAATTTAAAGATTTAATAATTCAGAGAAGAATTTGGTTAATGGTATCATTAATTAAAACTAATTTTTTGAAACCCCTCATATAATAAAATAGAAGCTCCAGATTATTATGACCCTGGAAATAATTGAACAATATATTATCCATTTCTAAATTTTTTAAGATGAACATAAAATTCAATTAAATAAACTGAAATAATTACCACAAAAATAATGATAATAATGTATTGAGAAATTATGAGATTTTTATAAGAAACTAAGCATGCCCTATAAATTTTAGAAATACCTATTACTATTTTTTCATTTGCATAAAACATACTGTATTTTGAAATAAAATTAAAAATTAAAGATGTTCATAAGTTAGAAAAAATTTTTAAGAACATCTTAAGATAATGTAATTTATTGGTCAGTCTTAAAAATCGTGCAAAGTAAACATTTTCTCTTGAAAACTAAGACAAAGGCTTAATTTTTTTAATTATCAAAGGTTATATTAATATACTAAACAGTGGTGTTTTATTTGCTGAGATTATGTATCATTTTAAGATACAAGCCCCTTCTAATCAGAACCAAGCTAACACAATCCATAGAAGTGAATTAATAGTCATTCCTTCATTGAGTAATTGGCCAAAAGTCTTTGGGCAAGAAAAAGACATTTTCTTGTCAATTTAAATAGAAAAATATAGGGAATATGCTGTAAAACTACAAGTACAAAATACAGGAGTGGTCTTTTTAATATTTTTATTTTCTAAAAAATTTTTATATCAATAAAAGGTATATGTAAGATGATATTATTAAATAATCCATAAATGTTGCTACTCCTATGTTAGCAAGAACATATTTTGATAATTATATATAGCCAAGTAATGAGTTTTGAAACTTGACCATATTCTATAGTTCAAATTTAAAATACAAATTAAGTTTTTTTGATAAAAACAGAAATGGGGTCTCACCATGTTGCCCAGGCTGGTCTTGAAATCCTAGGCTCAAGCGACTCTCCTTCTTTGGCCTCCCAAAGTGAGGAGATTACGGCATGAGCCACAGCACCCAGCCTGAATTAAGTCTTTCAAATGGATTCTCAGTGGATGTGGCAGTAAAATTAGTGAGGAACAGGCAACAACACAAGAACCCTTCATTCTTATAGAGTCCACTGTAGATTAATCCCATCCTAAATCATATCTGCCCAGAACCAACACTCTAGCATAGGATCGCCAGCCTTCTCATGCACACAGTACGTCTCCTGGATACCTACTATACCTTTCTCTATAAAGGTTGCCTATAAGTTACAGGAGCCTATGAAGAAATATCAGCTCACCCCAATTCAGCAGTTACCAGATCTTGAGAGTGTTTGTTCCTTTCATGTATATATTGGTGGTGACTTCTCAGAGCAGGTAGCTCAATACAAACTTCAGGTGGCCCAGAAAAGGGATACAAATTGGAGGCCAGTGAGCTGGATTTAGATGACAGAGGAGTTTTTGTTTGGCTAGCACTGTGTCCTTGAAAAAGTCTAAACTGGCATGCCTGTATGGGAAGCACCCAGATCCTGTTCTCTATAGCCTCTTTCATGCTCTGTTGCCTCACCCCCAGGTGAGTTCCACCTGTATGTGCTTGCCCAGCTTGAAGGCACTGACGTTCAGAACACCTGCAGAAGGTGCATGGTTCCAGCCCGTCCCCTCAGCAAGTGATCAAGTAGATGGCACATTGACTTTTCTGCCCTCCAGATCTCATAGCACCATAAATTCAATCACAGAAACAGAAACTCACTTGAGGCTACCTAACAACAACAACATAAAATGATTGATGGTGGAGTCTACTAGAGGTAAACACAACTAATAAACATTATTAAAAATATAAATAAAACATAACATAAAAGGCCTTAATAAGTAGAGATATGAAGTTTCTGGATAGAAACTCATTTAAAAAAATAGCTTAATTGAGGTATACTTTAAGGATACCACAATTAATAAAATGGATAAAATCCATTTTGAGTGTACAGTTTGGACAAGATTAATCCATTTTAAGTGTACAACTCAATAATTTTTAGTAAACTTACACAGTTTGACTAGTATAACCCAAGTTCATTTTTAGGCTTGCTTGATTTATTTATTTATTTATTTATTTATTTATTTATTTATTTATTTTGGAGACGGAGTCTCACTCTGTTGCCCAGCCTGGAGTGCAGTGGTACAATCTCGGCTCACTGCAACCTCTGCCTCCCAGGTTCAAGTGATTCTCCTGCCTCAGCCTCTTGAGTAGCTGGGATTACAGGCATGCACCACCACACCCAGCTTATTTTTGTATTTTTAGTAGAGACGGGGTTCGCTCCATGTTGGCCAGGCTGGTCTTGAACTCCTGACCTCAAGTGATCTGCCTGCCTCAGCCTTCCAAAGTCCTGGGATTACAGGCGTGAGCCACCAGCACCTGGCCTCATTTTTAGGCTTAATATAATTTTACTCAAACTCATAGCAGGAATGGTTTTTAGGAAATAGAATAGGAACTTGACAAAACCATTCTAAGGTTCATTTTGGAGAACGATGTGTAAAAGTAAACAAAAGTGTTTAGAAAAAGAAGAGTGATGAGGGTTAATTTACCCCCAACATTAACACATTTACAAAATTTTACCTTTATATTCTAAAGAAAATGTGGTACTGGCCCAAAATTGATCAGTAGAGTCTATAGTCAAGGAGTGGATTCTACAAGATATAAATATATTTTGTATGTTTGTTTGTTTTGTAGAGATGGTCTCATTCTCTCACCCAGGCTACAGTATAGTGGTGCAATCATAGCCCACTGGACTCAAGCAAACCTCCCACCTCAGCCTCTTGAGTAGCTGGGACTACATGGTGCATATAATAATTTTTAATTGATAAATGTAACTTTTCAAATTAGTAAAGGGAATTTTATTTAATAAGTAGTGTGTGTTTGATTAATTTTTGGAAAAATTTTTAACCTTAACTTACATCAGACCTAATAGTACTCCAAATGGTTTAAAGAATTAAAATTACAATAGGGATTTTTTTAAACAAAACACAAGAGCAATATAAGTCATAGATTTGACAATATAAGCATTGAAAACTCATATATATGAATTTTTATTTTAGGGAGGTATTTAATACACTTATACTAAAATGGATATAAATTATCCATTTTAAGTGTACAATTATACACAAAATGGATTGATTCTATCCATTTTATTAATTTAGGTACTTTAAAAACAAAGACCACATGATTATTAAGTGACAGAACTGGGGTCTGTGCTCTTAATCAATATCCTAATCACCTCCCTAAGATAAAAATTGTATTAAGTCTAAAAATGAACTTGGGTTATGCTGGTCAAACTGTGTAAGTTTACTAAAAATTATTGAATTGTACACTTAAAATGCATTAATTTTATACATTTTATTAATTGAGGCACATTGAAAAACAAAATTAAACAAAAAAAGGTAGAAAGAGTTTTCATAATAAGCAGGACAAATGTTTATAAGCCTAATATAGAGAAAACTCTAACAAGTCAACAAGAGAAATACAGATCCAGACAGAAAATTGAGTGTCACTTTTTGGATTCTCCAGAAAGCAACATGGAGATGAAGTTCAGTGTTTAGGACATTTATTTGCAAATGTGGAAGATGGGAGAGGATAGCACAATAAGGCAGGAGAAATTGAGATGTGATATGGGTCTGACAGCTTCAGCTAATCCCATGGTGAGGTTGAGGGGAAGGGTTGGGCTCTAGATCTAGAATGGCCATTCACAGTTGTCTCAAACTGGACCAAGATGTTCCCTCCTGTATACAGTCATGTACTACATTAAGGACACTTTGGTCAACAACAAATACCATATATAACAGTGGTACCATAAGATTATAATGGAGCTGCCCTGTTCGGTTTATCATTTATACTACGTTTTTACTATACCTTTTTTATGTTTAGATACACAAATCCTTACCATTGTGTTACAGTTTTCTACAGTATTCAATACAGTAACATGCTGTACAGATTTGTAGCCTTAGAGTAAGAGTCTCTACCATCTAGCCTAGGTGTGTAGTAGGCTCTACCATCTAGGTTCGTGTAAGTACACTCTATGGTGTTCACATAATGACAAAATGGCCTAACAACACTTTTCTCAAAATACATTCTCGTCATCTAGCATTAGGTATATCTCCCAATGTTATCCCTCCCGAGTTGGTGGGTGCAGTGCACCAGCATGGCACATGTATACATATGTAACTTACTGCACATTGGGCACATGTACAAAAAAAAAAAAAAGAAAAAAAAAAGAAAGTAGTATATTAATTATCTACATTTTGAAGTGACATATTTATAATGTAGACAAAGAATGTTATATTTGTATTTTTTACATCAAAAATATATTAAGAAATAAAATAGCTTTTTGAAGCAGTTTAAAAAAAAAAAAAAAAAAATACATTCTCGGCATCAAGGAACATAACGACTGGACTTCCATATCTATCATTCATTGTATTTCAGCTACCCTAAGAAGGGGCATGATCTTAGGCCAGGCAACCTCTGCAGTCAAATAATCCCTGAAGGCACTAACACCGAAGGATGTCCACTCTTAGATCCTGGGGCACAAAAGTTTGCTTGAAATAGGTCCTTAGGCAGCTCATCTCCATGCCTACCACAATGGATAAATAATATGACCAGAAAATTGGTAATCATACAAAAAAGTAAAGAGGGCCGGGTGCAGTGGCTCATGCCTGTAATCCCAGCACTTTGGGAGGCCAAGGCGGGTGGATCACGATGTCAGGAGTTCGAGACCAGCCTGACCAACATGGTGAAACCCCATCTCTACTAAAAATACAAAGATTAGCTGGGCGTGGTGGCACGTGCCTGTAATCTCAGCTATTCAGGAGGCTGAGGCAGGAGAATCGCTTGAACCCAGGAAGCAGAGGTTGCAATGAGCTGATATCGCGCCATTGCACTCCAGCCTGGGAGACAGAGGGAGACTCCATCTCTAAATAAATAAATAAAGTTTAAAAAGAGGAAGAAACAAAAGAAACAATGTTCAGTTTCACTAATAATAAAAGTAATGCAAATCAAAATAATGGTAATATACCACCTTGCCTATCAAGTTGCCAATCATCTACAATATTAATAATAGCAAACACTTATCGTGTAGTTGGTATGTGCCAGGCGCTACATTAAGAGCTACAGATCTATTATCTCATGTAATTCCCAAAACACTATAAAATCTGTGCTATTGTTTCAATCTTAATTTTGCAGATAAAGAAAGTAATACACAAAAAGCTTAAATAAGTTGCTAAAGACCACATGATTATTAAGTGACAGAATTGGGGTCTGTGCTCTTAACCAATATCCTCATCACCTCCCTAAAATAATAACTAGTAATCATTGCAGGGAGCAGCAAGACCAGTGCTGGCTAATCTACCACTGGGGAAAGTGCACATAGGGACAAACTTTCTTAACAATAATTTAATAGTATTGCCTTGAAAATGTTCATATCCAATAATCTTACTTCCAGAAAATTGTTCCAAGAAAATAATCAGAATTGTGGTCAGTTATTTCTGCATAAGAATATTTCTAGCAACATTATTTCTGTTATTGAAGAAAGTTTAAACATCTAATAAATAAAATATGGTACATCCACATGATGAAATATCCTACAGCCATTAGAAATATTATCTTAAAGAATATTTGAAGTTGGGGAAATACTTAGGATTTAATGCTTAGTTTCTTTGTTTTTGTTTTTTTAAGGCAAAAGGTAAACTAACACATGCGGTCTGGTCCTAAGTATGTACATACATGTGCACACACACACACTAAATTAGAAGAAAATATACTAAAAGTTAGTGGATATAACTCAATAGTAGCATTACAAGTCATTTTTGCTTTATTTTTTCTATTTCTGTTTTTCAATTTTCTGCAATAAATTTAAATTGCCTTCATAATAAGAATAAAATGCTATATGTTGGTATACAAATAATATTGTGATTTTAAAAAAACTGGGAATAGTCACAAAAAAAATCCAGAATATATTAATAGTTTGATAAGTCTGTAGCTAAATCTCACCAGATGGAAGCAAATACTGACATAGAGCCATATTAGTAAGTTGACATTTTGACCATGTCATGTTGAAGGACAAGAAACCTAAACATTTCTTTGGCCAATCTTCTCCAAGTCATCTCAAGGTGTCTTTTTGGGCTGACCATCTGCCTGATTATACTTCGTGGGACTAACAGGTGGCTTCTTGGTGAGGTACCTCAAGAATCTTTTCCTCCGAACTCTGATTCTCTATTATCTACAGCACTAAGTTATCAGGGTAGAGATAATATTAGGTAGAGATAACTAGAGCAAGATTGAGATTTTTTTTCAGACAAGTTTAAGATAAACCTAGAAACATTTCAAGTTTTCTTTAAAAGATTACTGTAATGATCAAGAAGTTTTGTTTTTGTTGTTGTTGTTGCTGCTGCTGCTGCTGCTATTGATCTTAACCACAGAACCAGTCTGGAGAATCACTGGTTTATGATAAAAATTAGATGTCTTTGACAATGAGCTGAGCCACCATACATATCTGATATCTCTTTATGACATTTTCAATAATGAGATAAATTCAAGGTTATGAGATAACCGCCAGGCCAGTCAATGCTTTCATGTGAACAATTAGTTTTCAAATATACTGCATGTAATATGGCCAATACAATGTAACAAACACTTTTCTGGAACAACAACGTAATTCCTAGATAAATCACCAATGTTAAAAGATACACCTTGTTTGTCATATGTTCACCTCCTTCAAATACTATTTGAAACAGTAATTCATGTCAGATACTGTTCAGTTTCTCATTCAAACAATCCTAAAATGTTAAAATTCCTGTGAACTGATGTTAAAATTTCTGGGAACTGTGGGAGGATAAGTTTGTGTATTAACAGCAAACCCTTAGATAATGCTAATTATGTCCCAGGCATGGTTCTAGTACCATTGTATGCATTAACTCATGTAAGCTTCACAACCACCATATGAGGAAAGGGATATTACAGATGGGGAAACTGAGACACAAAATGGTTAAGTAACTTGTCCAGCAGGAAATCCAGACAGTTTAATGCCAGAGTCCATACTTTTACCCACTTATTATGCTGCAATCTACAAGTTTAAAATAATAATTTAATTTAGGATCTTCAGGGACAGCTAAAAGCAGTAATGTTAGATTACCATCCTGAATTCTGAAATATTGACTCTGGCAATAACATCTAATGTCTCTTAGCAACATGTATACTATTCTTTTCTATAGATGACATTTTTCATAACAGTCAAACAGCCTATGAGATACACGTTCAAGGGAAGTATATTTCATTAAGAGTTTGGCTCTTCTTCACTTATCTACTAGAACAAAAGGAATGTTCCAAGCTCTGCAGGTAAGATGGAGCAGTACTGAACCAGGTGGCATGATCTGCCACCCCCAATTCTTGGGAAGTCAGTCAGTTATGTGGTGCCCACTTTAAAGTGACAAACTCAGGCCAAGAGTCCTGAAGGCTTCGGCCAGCTCTGGATTTTGAGCTGCCCATTGTATCAATCTCTCAATGTTCCCCAGAGACAGGGCCAAGCTGCCTGTTCCTCCCACGTCTGCCAGTGATAACTACTGTGCTCATCATCAGAGTCTGGAAAACTACCCAGAGTCCCAGAAACTGTTTCAATAAAATTGTGAGAGTATGTTGTGCAAAGTATATTTATTACTATTTGGTAAACTTTATCAGGGACATTTTCTATTTTCATTACTTTCAATGGCAAAAACCGCAATTACTTTTGCACCAAACTATACTCTTGAACTTTTTCTTCTTTTGTTTTGTTTTACCTGAACTACTACATTTTCACAAGGCAAAACATTAAAATTGCTCACTTGTCAGTAACAACCCTTTAGTTCTTTCTGTATTCATCCATTCTCACACTGCTACAAAGAACTACCTGAGACTGGGTAATTTATAAAGAAAAGAGGTTTAATTGACTCACAGTTGCACACACTGTACAGGAAGCACGGCTGGGAGGCCTCAGGAAACTTACAATCATGGCAGAAAGGAAAGGGGAAGCAAGCATGCCTTCACATGGCGGCAGGAGAAAGAGAGCGAGCGAAGGGAGAAGTGTCACACACTTTCAAACCATCAGATTTGGTGAGAACTCACTCACTATCATGAGAACAGCAAGGGGGAAATCTGCCCCTGTGATCCAATCACCTCCTACCAGGTCCCTTCCCCAATATTGGGGATTATAATTCAACATGAGATATCGGTGGGAACACAGAGCCAAACCATACCAGTTCTACTTCCTAAATTTCGCACTGATGGATCTGAAACATCACCCTATCTCAAGGTTGCACTTTTTGAGGGTGGAATCTGTATTTTGCACCCATTAGTCTACCAGTACATGATGAGTATCACCCCTCATAAACGGAACTAATTTGAAAATGGTGTGAAAATGTCCTGTGTTCCCCTGACTATCAGGCAAGAACAATTGAACAGGCATGATGGCTAGATCCAAATAGAGTCCTACTTCTCAGGTATTTTTGAGACATACTTTAAGGCAATACCCTAGATAGAGTCTTTACTGGGATTACTAAAAATGTCAATCTTGATTAAACCAAGAGGTGCCATTGGAAGGTTTCAAAGTAAACTTTATATATAAAGCTATCCTACAATATAGCTCAGAAAAAAATTAATTTCAGTGTTAACCCAAATAGCTTTGCAGTTCAAGCAGTAAAATCATGTCCAGATTTGCCCCTGTACTCCTAGACATGGCCAAACAATTCCTTCTTGGTAGAGCTGCTCTTTGAAAAGATAAAGAGCTCTGTCTGTCACTGCCAATAAATATCTCTACAGAAGCTCTAATTCCAGGAAGCACTTTAGAGCCCCTAGGAAGATAAAAGCAACTCCCCATTGAGGAGAGAATCTTAAAAATGCCCAGCAGCACCCTGGAGAGCAGCTCAGGAGTCCAAGATACTGGAAACTGTGTTCTGAGGGATTCTTAGGAAGAACCATCCCCCTCTAAGACTCTAAGACCTTGAGGAGCCATCCAGCAGGCCATTTGGATGTTAAGAGGATCTTTTACTTGGAAACTTCTGTTTCTCACTTGGTGAGAGAGTGGGGAAAACATCAGGAGCAAGAAAAAGGAAAAGTATAAAAAGTGAAAAAAGGAAAAACTGAAGGGAGAGCATCCATTATTTCCAGGCACTATGTGAGACGCTTTACAAGTCTTGCTTCATTTAATCCTCACATCACTGCTATGTGAGGACTGGTATAAACTCCATCTTATGCATGAGGAAATTGACAACCAAAAGGATTAAAAAGAAAAAAAACTTGCCCTATGTAAAATATCTTGTAAGAGTCAATGTCGGGTCTGTGAATTTTTTTACCATACTACATTGCCTTTCCCATCTGCCTTATTTGTTTCTATACGACCAGGAATCTGTTTGCTTTTTTCCCCTTACACATTTTGCTGCATGAGCAGAAAATTAATGATCTTCTTGGAAGTCTACCTGGTGAGATTGGTGTTCTAGAAAAACTCAATTGTCAGCAAAGGAAGAGTCCCTGAAATGCAGTACCCATTGGCATGGCTGTGATCTGGGTTCATCGAAATATTTAAACCTAATTTTCAATCTCCATTGCTCAGCTAATGCCATTGACTTGAGCTTTTCTTCCAGGGCCTCCCTGACACTTGTTACATACATCCTTCAGCTCAGAGCTTCCTATCTCAGTCTTGTTGTTGATATAACAAATAGCTCTACCAGAACATCATTTCCTAATCCCAGGCATTTATCACTTCTTTGAATTGCATCTTTACCATTCTCCATCTCTTCTTTTAAGCTTTTAACATAACTTTCTCATGTGCTATATTAATATAATGTATTCACTTTTATTAAAGGCGGGATTCATAAGCTAAACAACTAAGGAAAAGAAGGAAGGAAGGGAGAGAGATAATCACATTTCCTGAATTTTTGTAGAGTTTTCCCTCCTATGGATCTGTTTACTTATTTAACCATGGAATTTTTAGAAACTGAGTTTTAGAGATGTAGTTCAATTCCTTTGCTATATATATGCAGAAACTTCAGCAAAATTATACAACTAAAGGTAGGGTTGAATCTATTTTGTCACTATTATGTCACTGAGTTTTCTCCCTATTATGACTGTATTCTCAGAAACAAACCACCTGAGTTATATATACCCAAGGTTTATGATACAGATATTTTGTTAGCTACATAGATATTATAAAATATGTTACTTAATACTGTAGCTTAAGAAATTATTGCTTTATTCAATAATAACTGTTGAATTTCTAATTATAATAATCTCAAAAGTATTTTAAGTTTAATCATCAATAATGTCTTTTTATAGAAGTAAAGCTGGTGTCACTGGAATTCTGAGTAAACTTACAGAAATATAGAATCAGTTTCTCAGGACCTATGGCTGTTTATTAAAACAGCCATAGAAGACCTTCTGGATTCTTTCTGGTTTTCTAAATTCTAAAATGCAATAGAAATAAGAAACACAGTGTTTCCATCTTTAAAGCAAGCAAAGCACCTTAGTGTACATTTTTAAAATTTGTTTTGTTGTTTTTCAGTTTTTATACAAACTGTTTTTAAAACTAAAATGGAGAGAAAATCAGATTTTTGCAGAGTGCACGATTCTAAGATGAAAAGTGAAGGGTAGTTGCAAAGGGTGTTCCCTGCTTCACGCTTACTTTGTAATTAAGTAAGGTAAACCTCAAACAGAAGCTGAATAACACCCGGGTGCGTGCATGCGCGCGCGCGCACACACACACACACACACACACACACACACACACACACACACACACACACACACACACACACACACACACACACACACACACACACACACACACACACACACACACACACACACACACACACACACACACACACACACACACACCCCTGACATAAACTACTGCATTCCATTGTCATCAAAAATGTAAAGCTTAGCTGTCCCGAGGGCAAGCAAAATGAGCTTCTCAGCTACTCATCTGGGTTTCAGAATGGCAGCTTGACAAGTGGATACTCTTCAGTACACAAAACAGCTCCACAAGTAAAAACCAGTTCAAAGACGCCCTTTACAGAAAGACGTCCTTTGCAGAAAGCCAGTTCACTATTTTGACAAAAGGATTATTTAAACACTGAATTACAGTCGAGATTTGTGAAAGATGTTAGTGAAATTCTCTCCTTCTGCTCCTTTTCCAGAATTTCTTTGTTTCTGGTGCTCTAATTAAATTAATTACATTTTAAAAATAGTTGTCATAATTTTGTGGTGTTACTATTTACCCTTCTTGCAATGTCAAACAGCACCATCATATTGTTAAGAGTTAAGCATATTCTACCCACAAATAAATGTGTGAATATTCTTTGACCCAAAAAGGTTATAAAAGATACTGTTACTGTGCCCATGTTTAGCTATTAAATCTTAGTAAACGATTTAAATAGCTCCATTTGAAGTCATATTAACACACCAAAGATTGTGCATTTCCTGAGGATTTTGACTTGTTGAGCTACTAAAGCAATAGACTTTCTTTCATCATACTGAACTCTTTTTGCTTCATTTTCTTCCTGTTCACTATGTCTTTATATTCTATTTGAAATACAGACCTATTTTATCATTTTCTTGCTTTTGGATTTACCTAAAAAATTGCTTGCTTCAAAATTGAGATGCCTTTGTTATTCAAGATATGTGCTTCATATATATATTAAAATCAAGTATATATAATTTTTTATTTTCTAATATGTCAGCTTGATACATAGAAAAGAGACTAATGTTAACTTTAGGTGCCATGAGCATTTTTCTGTTTCATGCATTTTTGCATTATTTGTTTATGTAGTAGCTGTGCCTCTGCTTTTAGTTCCTGTTAATTTATCCACCCTTTTTTCCTATCTGAGGAAGAAGGAAGTGTTTCTTCTGAAGTGAGCATTATATTTTTGGGAGGGTGGTAACTGTGATGTACAGTCCCTCTATTGCCCATGAAGCAGTTTGAAATTCGACAAAAAAGAATTAGTTTCTAACATACTGAAGTTGACTAATATGATTTGACATTACTTGATACTGAGAATTTATTTTAAAATGCCATTTCTGTTTTAAGCTACATATGCAGTTTCACATTAGTTGAGGTAAAATAATTCTCACCAAGCAAAATCAATTCAAAATTTAGAAATGACAATATATTGAGCATAGTTGAGATTCATTAAGAGAACAGATTATTTAAAATCACTAAAATGAATAGTCTTGACAAATTTTATCCCCATTTTTGCCTTTTTCTAATTAATTACCATGAGAAAATGTTGAAAATCCCAATAAAATGCAAACCAAGTCACTTTTTAACAACAAACAACACACACAATAAAACCACTTCCATATACTGGGTAACACACAAATATTTGTTAAAAACAAAACTATATTATTCTCTTCTATCCTCAAATTTACTTTCTTGAAAGCGAAACTACATCATTGCCTACTTTTCTATACCTCAAGCTTTCATTTTTGTAATAAAAACTGCTGTTTCAACCTTTTATTAGTTTCTTGGGTTATTCTCTTTGTCTGTAAGAATCATTCAGCTTCTACTGACCTAGGTAACATTTGCTCATGTCAAAACTTAACTCAGGAGTCATCTCCTACAACAAGTTCTCCATAAACCCCAAGAGTAGGTGATTTTCCTCATATTTGTCCCCATATGACCCCATATTTCTCCTCAACCAGGGTGTAAGTTCTTCAAACCTACCACAGTGTCTAGTTCCTAGTAGGCATTCAAGGAATTACTATTACTAGGTAATAGTAACAGCTAAGTTCCTAGTAGGCATTCAAGTAACAGCTAAGTTCCTAGTAGGCATTCAAGGAATAACTATTACTAGGTAATAGTAACAGCTAAGTTTTCACTTCTAGGTAGCTGGGACTGTACGAATCATTCATTATACATTATTTTTTCTAATCCAGTGGTTCTCAATGTGTGTTCTCCAGACCAACATCAACATTGCCTGGGAACCTGTTACAAATGTAAATTCTTGGCTCCTACCCCAGATCTAACAAATCAGAAGCTCTGTGATTGGGTCTTTTAAATCAATGTTTTAACAAGCTCTCCAGATGATTCTGATACCTGCTAAAGTTTCAGAAATACTGCTCCAACTAGAAATGATTATTTTGTTCCTTAAAAAGAGTTGTTTTATAAAAATAAATCAGTGTGAAAATGAGAATTTACCTTCTAAAACAGTAAAAAAGATTACCATGTCTTCTAGTTTTGGTCTGCAGGTCCGTGACACAGAAAGGAACACAACAGAGTATTATTTAACTTCCCCTGCTCTTTGCTTTAGTTGTTCTATGCTAATTAAAGTTGTTGGGAACACACTTGAAACATTATTATACAATAAGAACTTTTTTGTTAATTAGCATTTCTAAAATCCATTCCAAGTCTATTGTCCACATTAAGCGTTGCTGTTCAGTGCACAAATGGCGTCAAGAGACAATTACATGCTTGGTATATTGTACAAATTCTAAATCTACTAATACCGTTCAGCAGCAATGAAGCAGTTAGCACTCAATTCTGAAGTGGTGGTGTAGAATAGAAGGCTTAAAACTTATCAGTAGTTTTCTACTTTCCCTAATGCTGATTACGAGCCTACATTGATTGCTTCATTTCCCTCCTAACAGTATGAGAGGCTTTTGAAGACCAAACTGTCAGCTTTACATCATTTATTATGAACAAGCTTCTTTGGGAGATGATTATTTTTGTTGAAGAATAATGTTCAGGTATGTATTTCTGTAAATCAAACTGTCCCAAAACTTTTTGGCTTAAAGCAAAAACAATCATTTATTTGGCTCACAAATCAGCAATTTGAAAAGGGCTTAACAAGGAAAGCTTAGCTCTCCCCCATATGATGACAGCAGCTAGACTGGGGCTGGAGATGATACTTCCAAAGTGGCTGGCTCACATGGCTGGCAATTTGGTGTTGTCTGTCAATGAGAAGTTCAGCCAGAGCCTCCATTCCTTTTCACATGGGTTGCTCCACAGTGCAGCTTGGGCTTCCATACAGCATGGCAGGTGGAATTCAAGGTCAAGTGTTTCAAGAGACAGAAAGCAAAAGCTTCCAGTATCCTAAAGCCTTGGTCAGGATACCAACACAGCCTGACTTCCACTATATCCTGTGGGTCAAAAAAATAATAGAACCTACCTAGATTCGAGGGAAAAAAAGACAAAACCCCATCTCTTGTTGGGAGGAATCTCAAAAAACTTGTTGCCATCTTTAATCTGCCACAAATTGTTGATATTCACTTAAATAGAGTATAGATTTTGAGCTAAATTTTTTTAGTTATTTTTTTTTGGTGGGGGACGGAGTCTCACTCTATCACCTAGGCTGGAGTGCAGTGGCATGATCTTGGTTCACTGCAACTTCTGCCTCTCAGGTTCAGGTGATTCTCCTATCTCAGCCTCCCAAGTAGCTGGGATTACAGGCGCCTGCCACCACACCAGTTAATTTTTGTATTTTTAGAAGAGATAGGGTTTCACCATGTTGCCCAGGCTGGTGTCAAACTCCTGACCTCAGGTGATCCACCTGCCTCAGCCTCCCAAAGTGCTGGCATTACAGGCACAAGCCACCACGCCCGGCCACTAATGACATTTTGAGACTTCTTTGGGTATATGTTTTTATTTTAGGCCCTTTACTAAAGTGCTCCTAATATGAGAATTTAATCAGGGTGAAATGAAGAAAAAAATTTAAAAACTAAATATATTCAGGAATAAAAAAAATATAGTGAAGAAAATGAATACCCACATCACTTTACTAAAACAAGGTCTGTAACAGAACAGTGAGTGACAAATTCATATGGGTCATCTGGTAACCCTATTTCTGAGAGGCCTAGATGAATACAACGTGCCATGGTGACAAGTGGACTGAGTTCTTGCCATTCAGTTATCATACAGTGTCTGGTTATATAAACAGAGCTAGTATCAACTCAAAATGAAAAAGGAAATGTGTACAATTACCAACAGAAATATTTAAATTCATATGTTTACTCAATGATAGGGGCTTCATTTGCTTTTTGTTTTTTGTTTTAATTGAATTATCCAGAAAACTTTTCCTCAATGCCCTACTCCACATGGCCTTTGAAGCACAAACTAATTCAGGGAAACATTTTAGATGAGCCTGAAGTTCATCTGGTACATTACCAAATATACCAGAGATAAGGCAAGAACAAGACAATAAAAGAGCTATTTAAGGGCATGATCACATCCTAAGTAAGAAAAAATTAAAATTAAAATAATAGCCTAATATTAATATAAGCAATTGTAGAGGTAAACATATATTATCCCATGTTGCCAGGAGCTTGCATTTAACTGTGTGGAATGATTAGGAAATAACTTTCTCATGTCAGAGGCAAAAGTTTAGACCAATAAGGCAGGTCTTCTGGGTGTTTGGTTATTGATTTTCTAATCCAGTGGTAAAGGTCTGACTTAAAGCAGAGATTGACTATCAGTTAGCAGTGTTTGTTAAATTTCACAAACACACAGTCTAAGAAGCTAATCTCAAGACATAAATGAACGAAAAGAAAATACATACCTGACACATTTCCTTTAATTTTACAACGTGACATTTGAGAGCTGTGCATTATTTTAACTATTACATTATTGAGTGGTAATTAATTTGAAGTACAAAAGTTTGCTGGAATCCGTGCACAGATGCCTCAGATGCAGTCAACTGCTTCCCTCTTCTGGCCAAAAGTGGAGGGAAGTTTGATTTTTATTACTGAATCTGAACAGAATTGTCTTCATGAGCAGCTCTAAAATCAGGTCTTAAACAATGAAAATTTACTATACTTTCTATCAGCAGGATAAAATGCAATATAATACAGAAAGCGTAAGTTAAACTATCCAGAAATTATTTGTAGGCAATTTCATTGAGCTTTTCATTGGTAAAAAATTTTGAAGTGTAAAGAGATTTAAATCTGTGTTTGCCGAACAGTCTTCAGAATAGGAAATGGTGGATTTCATTGCTTTCAGGTCACTGGGGGTTAATATATTTTGATTGTCAACTAAAATTATTCATAGATAGTGGAATGAGCATTGGTGGTTCTTACAGGGGAAAAAATGAGAAATTACAAAGATAAACTCCAGAGATTTCTACCACAGGTTCTAGAATAAAATGCAATTTCTCTTCATGATCTTGCTAAGCTTTGCAAGTGTTATGAAGGGCAATGACAAGATTAAATCATCAGATCAAGAGACTCAAAAATATCCCCCTTAATTGGGATAATTTAAATAATTTAAATCTCCCTGTAGGTTCTAATATAGACACCCCCTGGGCAAACGACTGAAAAAAAAAAATCTGTTACAGAAAATTTCAAGAAAAAATAAACTCTTATAAATAAAAGGCTTTCATAAAATGTTCTTTGCCTAATTGATACAATTATAAATCTGTATGCATATAGACGAACCTATAGACAAATCTCATTCCATATTTCACTCAAAAGGATAAAGACTGGAAATATATATATTTTTAATTTGGAAAGGAGATTTATTTATATATATATATATATATAATATTAATTTGGAAAGGAGAGCTTTATTTCTCATAAAGGGTTGCAGCCTGTAGGGTGGCCAGGCTGTCTGATGGGTTGGGAAGCACAACGTCTGGCCAGAAGCCAGAAAAGACACTTTGAGGGAGGGGAAATGGGGACAAGAATTTATCCTGAATGGGGTGGCCAAATATACACATTTAGTGAGCTATAGGAGGTGGATGAATATTTGTGATAGGAGAAACATGTGCACATGCAATAGAGCTATATGCTCCTTCATGGGTCCCATATACCAAAAATGGTGGCGTTAGCGTGATCCCAGGGAGTTTTCCACCCTGTGATGGCAAAAGGTGAAGAGAGGGCAAAAAAGTCTCATTTTATGAGGCCAGCAACATCCTGATACGAAAACCTGGCAGAGACACAACAAAAAAAGAAAACTTCAGGCCAATATCCCTGATGAGCATCAATGCAAAAATCTTCAACAAAATACTGGCAAACTGAATCCAGCAGCACATCAAAAAGCTTATCTACCACAATCAAGTTGGCTTCATCCCTGGGATGCAAGGCTGGTTCAACATACACAAATCTATAAACATAACCCATCACATAAACAGAACCAATGACAAAAACCACATGATTATCTCAATAGATGCAGAAAAGGCTTTCAATAAAATTTGACATTCCTTTATGTTAAAAACTCTCAATAAACTAGGTATTGATGGATCATATTGCAAAATAATAGAAGCTATTTATGACAATCCCACAACCAGTATCATACTGAATGAGCAAAAGCTGGAAAGCATTCCTTTTGACAATCAGTACAAGACAAGGATGCCCTCTCTCACCACCCCTATTCAACAAAGTATTGGAAGTTCTGGCCAGGGCAATCAGGCAAGAGAAAAAATAAAGCATATTCAAATAGGAAGAGCAGAAGTCAAATTGTCTCTGTTCGAAGATGACATATTTCTACATTTAGAAAACCCCATGTCTCAGCCCAAAATCTCCTTAAGCTGATAAGCAACTTCAGCAAAGTCTCAGGATACAAAATCAATGTGCAAAAATCACAAGCATTCCTATACACCAATAATTGGTGTAGAGTTAATTTTTGTATAAAGTGTAAGGAAGGGGTCCAGTTTCAGTTTTCTGCATATGGGTAGCCAGTTTTCCCAGCACCATTATTAAATAGGAAATCCTTTCCCCATTCCTTGTTTTTGTCAGGTTTGTCAAAGATCAGATGGTTGTAGATGTGTGGTGTTATTTCCAAAGTTTCTCTTCTGTTTGATTGATCTATATGTCTGTTTTGGCACCAGTACCATGCTGTTTTAATTACTGTAGCCTTGTAGTATAGTTTGAAGTTAGGTAGCATGATGCCTCTAACTAGTCAAAGCATGTTGACAGAGCAGAGAGCCAAATCATGAATGAACTCCCATTCACAGTTGATACAAAGAGAATAAAATACCTAGGAATACAGCTAACATGGGATGTGAAGGATCTCTTTAAGGAGAACTACAAACCACTATGCTCAAATAAATAAGAGAGGACATAAACAAATGGAAAAACATTTTGTCCTCATGGATAGGAAGAATCCATATCATGAAAATGGCTATACTGCCCAAAGTAATTTATAGATGCAATGCTATTCCCATCAAACTACCATTGATTTTCTTCACAGAATTACAAAAAACTACTTTAAATTTCATATGAAACCAAAAAACAGCCCATATAGCCAAAACAATCCTAAGCAAAAAGAACAAAGCTGGAGGCATCATGCTACCTAACTTCAAACTATACTACAAGGCCACAGTAACCAAAACAGCACGGTACTGGTACCAAAACAGACATATAGAGCAATGGAACAGAAGAGAAACTTTGGAAATAACACCACACAGCTACAGCCATCTGATCTTTAACAAACCTGACAAAAACAAGGAATGGGAACAAGATTTCCTACTTAATAATGGTGCTGGGAAAACTGGCTACTCATATGCAGAAAACTGAAACTGGACCCCTTCCTTACACCTTATACAATAATTAACTCAAGATGGATTAAAGATTTAAATGTAAAACTCAAAACCATAAAAACCCTAGGAGAAAATCTAGGCAATACCATTCAGGAAATAGGCATGGGCAAGAATTTCATGACAAAAACACCAAAAGCAGTTGCAACAAAAGCCAAAATTGACAAATGGGATCTAATTAAACTAAACAGCTTCTGCACCGCAAAAGAAACTATCATCAGAATGAACAGGCAACCTACAGAATGGGAGAAAAATTTTGCAATTTACCCATCTGACAAAGGTCTAATATCCAAAATCTACAAGGAACTTAAACAAACAACCCCATCAAAAAGTGGGCAAAGGATATGAACAGACACTTCTCAAAAGAAGACATTTATGTGGCCAAAAAAATATGAAAAAAAGCTCAACATCGCTGATCATTAGGGAAATGCAAATCAAAACCACAATGAGATACCATCTCATACCAGTCAGCATAGCAATTATGAAAAAGTCAGGAAACAATAGATGCTGGTGAGGCTATAGAGAAATAGGAATGCTTTTACCTTGTTGGTGTAAAATGTAAATTAGTTCAACCATTGTGGAAGACGGTATGGTGATTCCTCAAGGATCTAGAACCAGAAATACCATTTGACCCAGCAATCCCATTACTGGGTATATACCCAAAGGAATATAAATCATTCTACTATAAAGACACATGTACACATATGTTTATTGCAGCACTATTTACAATAGCAAAGACATGGAACAAACCCAAATGCCCATGAATGATAGACTGGATAAAGAAAATGGTACATATACACCATGGACTACTATGCAGCCATAGAAAGAAATAAGATCATGTCCTTTTTGGGACATGGATGAAGCTGGAAGCCATCATTCTCAGCAAACTAACACAGAAACAGAAAACCAAACACTGCCATGTTCTCACTCATAAGTGGGAGTTGAACAATGAGAACACACGGACACAGGGAGGGGAACAACACACACAGGGGCCAGTTAGGGGGTGGGGGAAGAGGGGAGGGAGAACATGAAGATAAATAGCTAATGCATGCAGGGCTTAAAACCTAGATGATAGGTTGATAGGTGCTGCAAAGCACCATGGCACACATAGCAAATCTGCATGTTCTGCACATGTATCCCAGAACTTAAAGTAAATTTAAAAATAAATAAATAAATAAATAAAATAGCAAAATAAAAAAAGGCTGACAGCCAATTTAAACATTCTAGGCCAGATGGGAATGGAGTTGGACAGGCAGGCATCAACCTTTAAAACAAGGTAATCAATTTTAAAAATTTGTAAGTGATGTAAGAGCCAAAAAACAAAGCCAAAAAGCAAGGTTTTTGAAGTTATAATGCAAGAATAAGAAATTGTATTAAAATGAAAATTTGTGGAAACAAGTGCTTTGAAATATTGATAAGAAATATAAATCAACTAAAAGAACTCAACTTACTGATTGCAGAATATCTGAATGCAAAGAACAACCAAAATTTGAACCCCTCTGTTTCATATTTACTTTTCAAAAATTAAATTTAAAAACTCCCAAAGAAGCAAACGAATGATTTAAAATTTACAAGATAAACTTGCATTGGGTATTCAAGGGATAATACTAAGGAATCAAATATATACAAGTCCTCATAACATTTTATAAAGTAATTTAAAACATTCCTAATAATGAGGGACTTTTCAGTTTCTCTGATGACCTTGACACAGCTATCACCAAAATTAGCTGCTAGTAGATCAAAAGGGGATTTTGTGCATTACGAAAAAGGCAACCTTTCCTTTTTCTTAACTGCATAAAGTGCAATTAAGAAAAAATCATCACTGTACAAATCTGCAGTGACTTGGAGGTGAATGGCACCCCTAGAGTTCTGCAATGCACTGCTTGCACAACTGTATATTTACAATGTGACAACCACTGCGGCATTCCAAAACCCATTAGCAGATCCTCTATGCAGAACTTGCAAAGTTGTGGTTGGAAACTGAGATACGGAAGTCTAAAACATTCAAGAAGGTGGTTATATTTGAACTGAGAGAGTTTTCTTGAAGAGATCTATGCATGTCCCTGCCCCAAAGGGAGAGGGTTAAGTGTGCTGACTCCTTATCTTCAGCCAGAAAAAAAAAGAAAAATTATTAGGGCCATTTGGAGACTCGGCTGCACAGTGGGCGAGGGTGTGACACAGGCCTGAGAAATCTAGTGTGAGAATCCATAACATGTTATCTACCCTGATAGTGGACAAAAGAGACATTCCTCCATTGGAAATAGCCTGGAGTCACAGAATGTGTCTGGGCAAAGAATGTGTGAGGTTTCTCCTATGGATCCAATAAGATCCACTCAAGAAACAGAGCAAGGTTGGGGATGTCTTAGGACTTCCCTAAGTAGATCCTCCTGGAAGGGAGAAATGCAGTAGAAAGAACCTGGAGGCTAACAATGCTAACAAAATAGACTCTCAGTTTCACCTAAATGCCCAGACAAAAGATGGCCAACCTCAGTGGCCACAAGATCAAAAGATGATTTTATGCAGAAAAGTGAATTTGTGGGGAAATAAAGAAGCCAAGCTGAAAGAACTGCAAATCAGAGATTTCCCATGACGCAGAGGATGGAAGAGTGTCCTGTACAAAAGCCCCATAAGAATGAGACAGCCAGCTGCAGGCCCAACCACAAGGTCACTCAAGGACAGGGAGGGAGAACTTTAAATAAAGTAGAATATCCAGATTTCACCACTGAACATATTAAAAATTGAATTGAGACTTAAAAAAATTGAATTGTTTTATATTGAAGTAACTCAACTCTTAAGAGACTTTATCAGGCTCAAAGCATAAACCACAGACCAGCAGCATTAGCATCATGGAGGACTTCCTTAGACATGCAGACACTCCAGACTTACTGAATCACAATCTTCATCTTAACAAAAGCCTGAGTGATCTGCATGCACGTCAAAGTTTAAGAAGTACAGTGGTCTTGCCGCTTCTACCTTTCCTAGCTGGCTTCTTATCATTCTTCTTCCTTCCTTCTTTCTTCTTTTCCTTCTCCCTCTTCTCCTTGCTTCCAGAAAGAAACGGACCTCACCCTCCAATAGTTGGCACTAACACACACACAGGTCCAGGGGGTTGCTCACCACTTACCTTCTTCCTGCCTGGAATGATGTTACACCACCAGGAGCTGCAGCAACCATCCTATAACTGTGAGGTAACCAGCATGTGAATTAAAGTCAATGTCCTAAGAATGTCAGAGGAAACAGAAAGAACCCAGTTTTTAGACTGTTGAGCTCCTGTACCAGCCCTAAGCTGTCTTCCTCTGGACTTCTTGATATGTGAGAAAAAATAAATAAATAAAACTATACTCATTTAAGCCACTTTAGTCAGGCATTCTGTTCTTTTCGATTATTTACATAACTGGATAATAAGGTATGAAATCAATGTTACCATTGCTGAGTTAACAGGGAGATCTGAAAAAGGGAGAATTGCTTCTGAGAAGTGGCCTTCTTCGTTGCAGCCAAAATGTCCCTTTCTCTTTGAAAATTCTGATAAAATATTTTTATCATACACTAAACTTTTATATGTTAGCTATCAGAACTCAACTCTCTCTTTTTAATACCCATGCCTATTCTGAGGTATTCAAACAAGTTTTTTAAAAGGCATTTCAATCAGAAGAACCCTAAGAAATATTGGCATATGACATCCTCTACAGTGAGACTCACGGAATGTCCTGAGGTAAGACTGTCTGACAGAAGCTTTCACAGTAATTGTGTAAACTGGAAATAATACAACTTCTTTGGTCCTCTCCCAATAAACACCATTTCCCTTTATCAACACAATAAAGGAGAGGAAATGAGGCATAGCGAATGTGAGCTCATCCAGAGATCTTCTCTCTTTACAAATGCCTCTAATTTTTTTTTTATTATTATACTTTAAGTTTTAGGGTACATGTGCACAATGTGCAGGTTAGTTACATATGTATACATGTGCCATGCTGGTGTGCTGCACCCATTGACTCGTCATTTAGCATTAGGTATATTTCCTAATGCTATCCCTCCCCCGTCCCCCACCCCACAACAGGCCCCAGAGTGTGATGTTCCCCTTCCTGTGTCCATGTGTTCTCACTGTTCAATTCCCACCTATGAGTGAGAACATGCGGTGTTTGGTTTTTTGTCTTTGCGATAGTTTACTGAGAATGATGATTTCCAATTTCATCCATGTCCCCACAAAGGGATCTAGAACTAGAAATACCATTTCACCCAGCCATCCCATTACTGGGTATATACCCAAAGGACTATAAATCATGTTCCTATAAAGACACATGCACATGTATGTTTATTGCGGCACTAATCACAATAGCAAAGACTTGGAACCAATCCAAATGTCCAACAATGATAGACTGGATTAAGAAAATGTGGCACATATACACCATGGAATACTATGCAGCCATAAAAAAATGCCTCTAATTTACACCACCAACAATACGTTCTTCATTATATTTTTAAAAGCTAGTTGCCTACATTTGACAAATTGTTACAGCTGGTATGTAGAAGAGGGCAGAAAAGCCATTATTCAGATGTCTTAGTCATTTATAGGCATTTTGCCATTAAAAAAGAAGAAAGGGAGAAAACCTCAGACAGGAAATATTAGTTATTGGACCACTTCATGATTAATAATGACCTTTTAAAATAATTCTTAATGTTCCACAACATGTGATTCTCAGTGTGGTTGTTTTTGCCATCTGGGGCTGGACAGCTCCTTACCATGTGGGAATGTCCCACGCCATGCAAGATTTTTGCATCCCCGGCACCCACTAACTAAATATCAGTAACACCACCACCCATCACTGTGACAGTATCTGCCCCCCCATTTCCTGTCTTGCCTACACATTTGCAAATATAAGGAGTAACATATGTATTTGAAACCTACTGGGTTAGTACCTGCAGAAGAAAAGTAAAATAATCTTCCATCCCAAAATCACGTAAAAGCTTCTTTATACTTGCTTTTTGTCATTTTATAGTTTCATTTCTTACATTAAGATTGTAATCCATCTGAATTTTCTTTTGGGATAAGATCTGAAATAGGGTTGGAATATTATATTTTCCTTATTTTTTTTCCAATACCATTTTAAAGAAGTATCCTTCCTTCAGTGATAAAACATAAAATCAATTTCTATCCTAAGATAAACTTTTCATCATAATTAGGTTTCCTTATGGACTTCTCTTTCTGTTGAAAATATGTCTGTTCCTGTGTTGTTGTCTTATTATTTTAATTATTATAACCCTCATGTGTTTAATTTCTAGGAGGCCAAAGAGTGCCTTAGTACCCTTTTTAATCAAAATTATCTTTACTATTCTTATCTGTTTGTTCTTCCTATGAATTCCAGAATAGTCTGTCAAGTTTTTAAAAGAAATTGCAATAGAATTTGATTAAAACATATTAGATTTATAGGATAATTAGGAAAAAGTATTATTTTTCTAATGTTAGGTCTTGCCTATGAACAACATAGACAGCTTCCATGTCTGTTCAAGTCTTCCATTACATTATTCCGGGAAGTTTAAAAATGTTTCCTGAACAGATTCTACATCTATTTGTATTTGTTAGGTTAATGCCTACGTTATATTTGGTATTGAATTGGGATTTTGTTTTTATCGTACTTTCAAACTACTGATTTATTATTAAAATTTATATATTTCTGCATGACTAGCTAATATGCTATAGTAGGCTTATTCCATAGTCTATGGAAATTTTCAGATACCTAAGCCTATCATTGACAAGTGATAATATTTTGCCTCTGTCCTCAAACTCATTTATTTTAAGGATAAAAGAACATTGGTGATAGTGTGGGCCTTATTGTCTTGTTCCTGACTTTAATAGAAATGTCATTGACTATAATGATGGCCATTGCTGGTTTTGGACATGCTTTATAATATTAAAGAAGAATCTTTAATTAGGAGCCACTAGGAATTTTTGTGGAAAAAATCATTTTTCACATTTATCTGCTGATGAGATGAATTATATAAATAGATATCTAATTATTTAACCATTCCTTAATTCCAGAAATAAACCCTTAATCACAGCTTGTTATTGTTAATTTTCATGCTGAGATGTATTTACTTTTATTTATTTAACATTTTTATCTCTATGAATAAACAAGTTTGGCCTGTGTTTTATTTTTCTTTGAGCAAGTTTTGTAAGGTAGCAAGGTTTTGCCATCTTTGAAATACAAAGAGACATTTCTTATCTTTTTGCATCCTCTGGAACCTTTTAAAAAATAATAGAAATATATTCTCAAATAATTAAAAAGCAAATCTTCCATTATTTTGAATCAAGGAAATATATA
Organism: Pongo pygmaeus; assembly: GCF_028885625.2. Classification (NCBI taxonomy): domain Eukaryota; kingdom Metazoa; phylum Chordata; class Mammalia; order Primates; family Hominidae; genus Pongo; species Pongo pygmaeus. The sequence continues at coordinate 8,391,653 of NC_072378.2, read as the reverse complement.
CACATATATTTACATATAAATATATTTGACAGCTATTCCATTTATTACAATACTTTATTAGTGCACATAAAAATTTTTGATAGTTCTCTATGAAAGACAATGCTGGTTACCTATGCAATGTCCAAAACAGCATGGTACTGGTACCAAAACAGAGATATAGATCAATGGAACAGAACAGAGCCGTCAGAAATAATGCCACATATCTACAACTATCTGATCTTTGACAAACCTGACAAAAACAAGAAATGGGGAAAGGATTCCCTATTTAATAAATGGTGCTGGGAAAACTGGCTAGCCATATGTAGAAAGCTGAAACTGGATCCCTTCCTTACACCTTATACAAAAATCAATTCAAGATGGATTAAAGACTTAAATGTTAGACCTAAAACCATAAAAACCCTAGAAGAAAACCTAGGCAATACCATTCAGGACATAGGCATGGGCAAGGACTTCATGTCTAAAACACCAAAAGCAATGGCAACAAAAGCCAGAATTGACAAATGGGATCTAATTAAACTAAAGAGCTTCTGCACAGCAAAGGAAACTACCATCAGAGTGAACAGGCAGCCTACAAAATGGGAGAAAATTTTTGCAACCTACTCATCTGACAAAGGGCTAATATCCAGAATCTACAATGAACTCCAACAAATTTACAAGAAAAAAACAAACAACCCCATCAAAAAGTGGGCGAAGGACATGAACAGACACTTCTCAAAAGAAGACATTTATGCAGCCAAAAAACACATGAAAAAATGCTCACCATCACTGGCCATCAGAGAAATGCAAATCAAAACCACAATGAGATACCATCTCACACCAGTTAGAATGGCAATCATTAAAAAGTCAGGAAACAACAGGTGCTGGAGAGGATGTGGAGAAATAGGAACACTTTTACACTGTTGGTGGGACTGTAAACTAGTTCAACCCTTGTGGAAGTCAGTGTGGCGATTCCTCAGGGATCTAGAACTAGAAATTCCATTTGACCCAGCCATCCCATTACTGGGTATATACCCAAAGGACTATAAATCATGCTGCTATAAAGACACATGCACACGTATGTTTATTGCGGCATTATTCACAATAGCAAAGACTTGGAACCAACCCAAATGTCCAAGAATGATAGACTGGATTAAGAAAATGTGGCACATATACACCATGGAATACTATGCAGCCATAAAAAATGATGAGTTCACGTCCTTTGTAGGGACATGGATGAAATTGGAAATCATCATTCTCAGTAAACTATCGCAAGAACAAAAAACCAAACACCGCATATTCTCACTCATAGGTGGGAATTGAACAATGAGAACACATGGACACAGGAAGGGGAACATCACACTTCGGGGACTGTTGTGGGGTGTGGGGAGCGGGGAGGGATAGCATTGGGAGATATACCTAATGCTAGATGACGAGTTGGTGGGTGCAGCGCACCAACATGGCACATGTATACATATGTAACTTACCTGCACGTTGCGCACATGTACCATAGAGCCTAAAGTATAATAATAATAATAATAATAATAATAAAAAGAAAAAAAGAAATAAAAATAATAGAAATATATTCTCAAAGAATTAAAAAGCAAATCTTCCATTATTTTGAATCAAGGAAATATATACACATATATTTACATATAAATATATTTCTTTGACAGCTATTCCATTTATTACAATATTTTATTAGTACACATAAAAATTTTTGATAGCTCTCTATGAAAGACAATGCTGGTTACCTATGCAATGTCCATTGCTGCTTCTCCTTTGTCAGCATTTTGTTAGGTATAGCACTGTGTTCAACTAAGAATGCTTAATCTCCCAGCCTCCTTTGCAATTAGCATTAGCTGTACAACCTATTTCTGATCAGTGACGATTCAGTGGGGAGAGCTCTTGTCTCAAATCAAAAGGTACAATTGCAAAAAGATAAAGCTTTTGATCTCCCTTCTTTCCTCCTGCAATGCAGATGCAATGCCTGGAGGTGTATCAGCAAATTTTTTTTAGAGGAAGTCTCCTTCTGTCACCCAGGCTGGAGTGCAGTGGCGAGATCTCAGCTCACTGCAACCTCTGCCTCCCAGGTTCAAGCGATTCTCCTGCCTCAGCCTCCCGAGTAGCTGGGACTACAGGCGCACGCCACCACACCTGGCTAATTTTTGTATTTTTCATAGAGACAGGCTTTCGTCACATTGGCCAGGATGATCTCAAACTCTTGACCTCAGGTCATCCGCCTGCCTCAGCCTCCCAAAGTGCTAGGATTACAGGTGTGAGCCACCGCACCTCACCTGTACCAGCAGTCTTGTGGTCATGAGGCTGATAGATACAGAAGAAGGATAGGAAAACAGGAAGTTATAAGAAGTCTTAGTGTCTGACGGTATTGTTGTGTTGCAATTCCAGCCCTAGACTGCTTACTTCTGGAGCTCTTGTTGCATGAGGAAAACAGAAGTATTTGTTTATTTAAATCACTCACCACTAGGTGAGGTTATTTGCTTTAAACATAGTTCTAAAAATACACTTTCTTTTTTTTATTGTTATACTTTAAGTTCTAGGGTACATGTGCACATCGTGCAGGTTTGTTACATACGTATACATGTGCCGTGTTGGTGTGCTGCACCCATTAACTCGTCAGGCTGGTTCAACGTACACATATCAATAAACGTAATCCAGCATATAAACAGAACCAAAGACAAAAACCACATGATTATCTCAATAGATGCAGAAAAGGCCTTGGACAGAATTCAACAGCCCTTCATGCTAAAAACTCTCAATAAATTAGGTATTGATGGGACATATCTCAAAATAATAAGAGCTATTTATGACAAACCCACAGCCAATATCATACTGAATGGGCAAAAACTGGAAGCATTCACTTTGAAAACTGGCACAAGACATGGATGCCCTCTCTCACCACTCCTGTTCAACACAGTGTTGGAAGTTCTGGCCAGGGCAATCAGGCAGGAGAAAAAAATAAAGGGTATTCAATTAGGAAAAGAGGAAGTCAAATTGTCCCTGTTTGCAGATGCCATGATTATATATTTAGAAAACCCCATTGTCTCAGCCCAAAATCTCCTTAAGCTGATAAGCAACTTCAGCAAAGTCTCAGGATACAAAATCAACGTGCAAAAATCACAAGCATTCCTATACACCAATAACAGACAGAGAGCCAAATCATGAGTGAACTCCCATTCACAATTGCTTCAAAGAGAATAAAATATCTAAAAATACACTGTACACCTGTAGTTCAAAACTGACTTTTATTGAGGGCTTACTTTATGATACATATTTCTGTAAGCATTTTAGAAATTTATCACATAAAATCTTCACAGTCTCCTATAAAGCAGGTGCTACTATTTATCCTAATCAGTGGTCAGTAAGTGGGTGAAGTTGGTGATGTTATTGTTAATTATAATGCTATTATCATATCTATACTAAAATCATAGATTTATGCTTCCTAATTTTCCTGTTAGTCTTGGGTAGAAGCCTCTCTTTCTTTTTTTTTTCTTTTTCTTTTTCTTTTTCTTTTTTTTTTTTTTTTTGAGACAGAGTCTTACTCTGTCGCCCAGGCTGGAATGCAGTGGGGCAATCCCCAATCACTGCAATCTCCACCTCCCGGGTTCAAGCGATTCTCCTGCCTCAGCCTCCTGAGTAGCTGAGATTACAGGTGCCTGCCACCATGCCCAGCTAATTTTTGTATTTTTAACAGAGACAGGGTTTCTCTATGTTGGTCAGGCTGGTCTTGAACTCTGGACCTCACTCCAGACCTCAGGTTATCTGCCCACCTCAGCCTCCCAAAGTGCTGTGATTACAGGCATGAGCCACCGTGCTCGGCCTGAAGCTTCTCTCTTAATTGGATATTTTAAGAAAATCATTCTTGGAATATTTATCAAGTGAACTAAAGAATTAACTAAAGAACTAAGAATTAAAGCTAATTTTAAATGATTCAGTTGTGATTTTGAGGGAGTTAAATCTTTCTTACTAATTTTCATTTTAACTCTATGATAATAAAATGATTATTCTCTGGGGAACTTATTGAATTATCAATTTTCATGAATATTCCATTGGCATAGGAAGAGGTATATTTGCTTTTGTTAGCCACAATGTTTCATATGTATCTGTCAAATTAACTCATCAGTTACATTCCTGAGATTTTCTATATGCTTACTTGACCTCATAGAATAGGAAAGGTTAAAATCTCTATGTTTCCATTATTTCTTCCTTGCATTTTAATGATTTTACTTTACATATTTTGATGATACGTTATTTGGCACGTAACGATTTTTACTTTTATCATCATTGGGAATCAGCAATATAAAGATGTTTTCTTTATATTAAGTTATTCTTAATTATAAATAATTACATCAAGGTATTTATATTAAGACATTAATATAAAGGTCTTTTGCAGTATAAAGACCTTCTCTTTATTCCACCTAATTATTATGGTCTTGGTCTGATTTTAACATTTCAAGCACTGATTTCTTTTTTGTTTTGTTTCTTTTCATTTGCCTGACTCAATTTGCGCCTTTGTATTTTTAAGGCATTCATATTTATAGTTATAAAGTTTATATCTGGTCTTATTTTGTCTTCATGTTCTGTTTTCTGTTTTGATGTTTCATTGCTATTTGCTATTTGCTTTATATGTGGCAGTATTTGTCTGCTGCTTTGTCTGATTTTTCTTTTGAAAGGTTTTTTTTTCTTATTTTCAACTCAGTGATTATCCTTAAGATTTTTCTAAACATTTTTCTAAACATAATCCTAATCATTACGTAAATATAATGATTAGGATAACAAGTGAAAAATAAATTTGCTTGATTTCTTCTTCTATTTGAAAAACCTCCTCCACCTGGTTCACTCTTTGTGAATTTTATCTCTGACTTTAGGCCCAGATTTTCACTATACAATTTTTAATGTTTATATCTATCTTTTAGGAATAAATTTTTACATGTGCCTTTTTAAATTTACAATCTTACACTATTTTAACTGGCTCCACTGTCCACGGACTGTGTTTCCATATTATAATCATGTTACTGACCTCTGAATTTTTATCATCTTCGATTGGCAAGAATGGATCTGCAAAGCTGTAAATTACCATTACACTTGAAATAGAGTGGACCTCTATAAAACATGCTAAGTTGACAACTTTTTCACCTCAACATTAATACTTTTAATACAATAGGAGAGAAATTTGAGTCAAATTGGTCTGAGCTAATTTTCCTAGGTTATTCATTTTTTGAGATGTAACTTATATACACACAGTTCACCATTGAAAGTCTACATCTCAGTGGTCTTTAGTATATTCAAAAGAATGTGCAACAATAACCACTATCTAATGCCAAATCCTTTTATCACCCTCAAAAAGAAACCCCACTTCCTACTCCCCCTTTTCCTCATCCCCTGGAAATCATTAATATACCTTCTGTCTCTATGCACTTGCTTTTGCTAAACATTGTATACAAATGAAATCATATGATATGTGGCCTTTGTGTCTGGCTTATTTCACCCGGCATAATGTTTTCAATATTCTTCAACATTGTAGCATATAACAGTACTTCATTTCTTTTCATGGGTAAGTAATATTCCATTGTAAAACTATACCTCATTTTGTTCATCCATCCATCAGTCGTTGTATATTTGTGTGGTTTCCACTTTGGCTATTATGAATAATGCTGCTATAAATATCCATGGACAAGTTTTGATATAAATATATGTTTTCATTTCTCTTGGGTTTATAATAAGAATGGAATTGCCGGGTCATATGATAATTGCATGTTTAAATTTTAAGGGACTGACAGGCTGTTTTCCAAAGTAGCTATACCGTTTTACATTAGCACCAGCAACATATGATGGTTCTAGTAGCTCCACATCCTTGCTAATACTTGTTAATTTCTGAGACTTTTAATTTATTGTTATGGCCATATTAGTGCATGGGTATGAAGTGGTATCTCATTGTGGTATTGACTTGCACCCCAAAATGCAGTTGAGCACCATTTTATGTACTTATTGTCCATCTGCATATCATCTTTGAAGAAATGTCTACTCAAAACTTTTGCATTGTTCAATTAGATTATTTCCCTTTTTATTACTGTTATGGGTTTTTTATATGCTTTATAAACTAGACCCTTATTAAATACATGATTTGCAAATATTGTTTCCCATTCTGCAAACTGTCTTTTTGCTTTCTTGGCAGTGCCCTTTGATGTGCAAAGCTTTTTAATGTTGATAAAGTTCAATTGATATATTTTTTTCTTTGATTGCTTATGCTTTTGGTGTCATATCTAAGAAACTGTTGCCTAATTGAAGGTAGAGAAAATATACACCTGTTTTCTTCCATGCTGGATTAATTTTTATATATAGTGTAAGACATTCATCCAAATCATTCTTTAGCATGTGGATATCCAGTTGTCATGGCACCATTTTAAAAAAGACTATTCTTTCCCCCCTTGAATGATCTTGGCACCATGATTGAAAATCAATGGACCAACTGACCATATATGTTAGGGTTTATTTCTGTACTCGCAATTCCATTCCATTGAACAATATATGTCTATTATTTCTGTCAGTACCACACTGGCTTGATTAAATCTCACTTTGTAACAGGCTTGAAATCAGTAAATGTGAGTCCTACAACTTCGTTCTTTTTTTCAAGATCATTTTGACTATTCAGGTATGTTTACTATCTCATATGAAGTTTTTGATCAGTTTTCCCATTTCTGTTAAAAAAGGCAATTGACATTTTAATAAATACTGCATCAAATTTATAGATCAACTTGGAGTCTTTTACCATCTTAACAATACAAAGTCTTTTCATTCACAAACATAGAATGTGTTTCCATTCATTTTTTAAATAAAAGACATTTATTTAATGTCTTTCAACAATGTTTTGTACTTTTCAGTATACAAATCTTGATTTATTCCTATGTATCCTAGGCTTTTTTTTTTTTTTGATGCTATTGCAAATGATTTTGTTTTGTTAATTTTATCTGTGGGTTGTTTATTGCTAGTGAACTTAATTACAAGTGCTTTTGTAAATTGGTCTTGTATCCTGCAATTTGCTACCTTCATTTATTAACTCTAATAGCTTTCCATGAAATTTTTAATGGTTTTCTATATATAAGAAATGGCTTCCTCTGTGTTTTCTGTCATGTCCATCTGGAATAAAAATAATTTTACTTCTTTCCAATCTGCACACCTTTTATTTCCTTTTCTTGCCAATATTTCCCTAGCTAGAACTTCTAGTACAATGTTTAGCAAAAGCAGTGAAAGAGGACAACCTTGTCTTGTTCCTCATCTAAGGGGGAAGATTTTCAGTCTTTTACCATTGAGCATATTACTAGCTGTGGGTTTTTTGTAGGTGTCCTTTATCAGATTATAGAACTTTCCATTCCTAGTATGTTGCCTGCCTTGTTTTTCCCTTTTTTTTTAACCATAAAAGGGTGTTAGATTTTGGCAAATGCTTTTTCTGCATTTGAGATAATCACGTGGGTTTTTTCTCCTTTATTCTATGAATATGGTGTATTACATTGATTGATATTCATGGGTTGTGCCAACTTTGCATTCCTGGGATAAATCTCACATGGTCATGGTATATATTTCCTCGTATATGCTGTTAGGTGCTGGTGGCTAGTATTTTGTTGAGGGGTTTGTGTTTTGTTTTGGGTTTTTTTTTTTTTTTTGAGCTGGTTTTTAAGTACACCAAGATTCTGTATAGCATTGTGGCTGAGATCCAAAAGCAAACCTGTACTTAAATTTGCAAAGCACTTAGATACAGTCTAGTATAAAGCACTTTTATTTTCTTTTTCTCCACCTGAAAGCCTATAGGATTTGTTTTAATGGACAGTAGTTCATAGAGTAGAATCACAACTTGAAAAACAAATATTTGAAATCTTTCCTTTTGTGATGATCAAAGCCCGGAGAGTATAAATAATACAAGGTCAATTATGAATGGACTAAGATACACATAAACTAACAATAATCCATATTCTACATGCTTTATCATATCCATAACCTAATTTAGATTGTATTTTTATTTAACTTTTTAAACACTTAACATGTTTTATCTGCTAATCTGCAAATCTCAAGCTTTCAGAATATATATTCCTGTATTCAGGCATTAATATTGTCATTTCTTACATTTTTCACTTTAGTTTTTGATAATAGATTTGTAACCATAGGTTATATTAAAGTTAAAAATTCAGCATCTTTGCTATAATAGTTTTTCCTTTTTCGATTTTGTAATGTACAAAAAATAATATAGTAACAAAATTTTCCCAACATGTTTTCACACAAAAATTTTTGGCTCTGTCATCTTATATTCTTCATCAATCATCCACTTGTTATTGCACAAACACTTTAGGGTGTCTTAATTCATTCCATCCACTTTGTTAGGGACAACAGTATCTTTCATTTTATAATACAATGAAAGGAACATTGTATGGACTCTGCCTTCAGGGTTGGAGAAGACACTACAGAAAAAGCAACATTTGCACCTAGTAATGGAAGAAGGGCAGAAATTTGGCAGGTTAGAAGGAGAGAAAGTAAGTATTTCAGTTACATTATTTTTGAAAATAAAAACCATCTCCAAAATTGTTCAGACTAATAACATCATAATTATTTATTTGGAGTAATATTAGAGCCCCAACAAAAGCATGGCCTAAATTTTAGACAGAACATGCTGAAGTAAACAGTAATTATCTTGATTTTTACTTTGTATATTCTCTCTATTGGACCAGGAAAAAAAAGCTGATTCTCCTTTAAAATTCTGGGAAAATATTTGCAAGTGACATTTTACAGTTATTTTATCACCAAAGAAATTATCTACAAAGATAGGTGAGTCAGGAAGAGGTTAACCACGCTGGTGTGTCATTCTAAGACTGTCAGTCAATAATGACTGAAACCAGTGATAACCCGAACTGCAACTTTAGGACACAGATCAGCTTTGACACTATGTGACCTAAAACATATGTTTTAGACCCAACCCATTATGTTGGGTCTCAGTTTTCACATCTACTAAATTAAAAACAAAGATAATTACATTATCTGTCTAGTCTCCTGTAATATAAAAAGTCTACTATTTTAAAATAATTAACGTATCAGTGAACTAAAATTCAGATTTCAGGCAATTTTAACTGTTTGGAACATATTGGCCTGTAAATAGATAGAGAATGCCCTATAGCTAGTTGAAGTATTTCCCAAAAGAAATTGCCTTTTAAATAGACTTCTCATAGGCTTGATTATCTGATTCCTCAACCTACAATAAATTACAAAACTGGGGAAGAAGGATCATTCAGAATAAAATATAGAGGGACAAGAGACTAACAAGAAGTTACAGGTGAAGTAATTTAAACTGAATAAACTAATAACTGAAAGTCCCACTAAACTGCATGCTCTGAAATGTAGGCAAAAAATCTATTTTGAAGGAACACACAAACAACCCCAGGTAGAGTAGACTCCACATAACAAACAAATCCTACTGAAGATGATCTCATAATTAAAGATAACAAGTAACTGAAGGAACAATAATGCATAAGGAAGATACATTTCATAGGATGTGAAAATGGCCATAAGATAAATATAATATTTTTAAATGAGTAAGGATATAAAGAAGCAATAGAACCATGATAAAAGAACCAGTAATTAGGAGGAAAAAAAGGTAATTTGAGAAAAGAAACAAGCAGAACTTTTACAAATGAAAACCCCAGTTACTAAAATTAAAACTCAATTTCTGAGTTTTGACCAGCATATTAGAAACAGCTGAAGATACATTTTTCAGATGAACTGAAAAATAGACTTGAAATGATAACCACAAAATGTAATACAGATTTTTTAAAGGAAGTAGAAAAATGTGAAGAAAAAAATGTTTAGAAGCATGGAAGATAGAATGAGAAAATTCAGCATATATTCAATGGGACCACTAGAAGAAAGAAAGGATAAAATAAGAGGACGCCATATTTTTCAACATGGTTAAGGATTCTGCAATACTAAAGAAAAACAAAAGTCTCCTAGATCTAGATTTAAAAAATAATTCGGTCTTGAACAAAATAAATATAATAAAATCTGCACCTAGATTTGTGATAGTAAAACTATAAAACATTAAAATTAAGAAAACAATTATTACAAGCAACTGAACAAAATAAATAACTTACACCAAGAAAAAACTAGTTAGACTGACAGCAGGCATCATATAAGCAGATGTCTGCTTATAATGCCAGGGAATGAAATGATTTCAAGTGATGAAATAAAATAACTGAAACCCTAGAATGTATACTCACCTAAAATATCACTCAAGTGGTAACCTAATAAAGATATTGTCAGACAACTGAAAACAGAGCATTTCACTCTGGCATAAACATAAGCAAAACATTAGAGGAAAGATAGATAGATAGATAGATAGATAGATAGATAGATAGATAGATAGATAGATAGAGATAGATAGATAGATCGATAAACAGTAAACCTACTACAAGTAATTGAAAGGTAATTGAAATAAGAAGTTAATTGGAGGAAATTGAAACCAAAAGGGGAAAAGTGACAATGCAAGAAGCAAAGAAGGACTTCTACTTCCAACCAGGATGGATTAAGAATGAGAGCATTTACCTTCTGCCTTAAATAACTAGAAAACCAGACAAAATGTTTGATGCAACAATTTTTAACACTGAATGGCAAGGAAACACGGGAGGTCAGTGCTACAATTGTCCCAGGTTACTGCCTGAAGAGAATTTCCAAGTTGCAGCACAAGAAAGAGAAACCCAAGCAGGACCCCAAAACCTAGGAGACAGATGGGAGACCAGAAGTGCTGAAATTTGGGGTTGAGAGCGTAGGTAAAACATGAGAGGGAACTAGACAAGGAAAGAGCTCCCTCTAGAGATCTTAAGAGGAATCCCTTAAGACTGTGGCTGAGAACTGGTATGAGGATATACACAAGGCCAAAGAAAGAGCCACCTGTAAGGAGTAGGAGGAATAACCCTATGAAGCTCAAAAAAGTCTGGAAATAATTCATTTTCCCAGAAGCCAATCTGGGAAGACGTCCTAGTATACAGGGCATTAGGTTAATTACTAAAGAAGGTGTTGCATTAGGAGTGAAGTCAAATTTGCTCTGGACCAAAGACTTCTCTGGAACATCCCTAACAAAGCTTAAAAGCTCGACCTCCCAGGCTCAAGTGATCCTCCCACCTCAGCCTCCCCAGTAGCTGAGACCACAGGTGTGCACCATCACATCACACCCAGCTAATTTTTGTATTTTTTTGTAGAGATGGGTTTTTGTCATATTACCCAGGCTGGTCTGGAACTCTTGGGCTCAAGGGATACACCCACTTCAGCCTCCCAAAATGCTTAGATTATGGCATAAACCACCACACCCAAACTTTTAACATATTTTAAACTGAATTAAAAAGACAACACAGAACATCAGAATTTGTCTGAAACAAAATAGTGCTTGCAGAGATGTTCAAAGTATTAAATACTTATAAAAGGAGAAAAGTCTCAAATCAATGATCTAAGCTTCCACCTTAGGAAACTAGAAAAGATTAAAAAGAACAAATTAAACCAAAAGCAAACAGAAACAAAGAAATAGTAAAACCAAAAGCTGAAGGCAAGAGAGAGCATCACCACAGATCCTAAAGACATTCAAACAAGTAATAAACATTATAAATGTGTGTTCTGAAAATTCCACAACTTAGATACAATAAAAATTCTCTCAAAAACACAAACTATCAAAGCTTCCTCAAGAACGAATCTCCCTATATCTATTACAGAAATTTACTTTGTAGAAAAAAATCTTTACCTCAAAAAAATTCCAGGATCAGCTGGCTTAGTAGTGAATTTTACAAATATAAGAAAGTAATAGCACAAATACTACACCCTCAAAATCATTTTATGAGACCATAATTAACATAATATCAAAACTATAAGATGACTATGTGGTAAAGAATTCTGTCTTGCCCTAAGAGAGGTCTAGCTTTGTCCACAGCTCCTAGGAGTAACCCCTAAACACTTGGAATTTACCAAGTGATAAAATTGTCTTTGTTTTCCATGATTGGTCCCTCAGACCACACCTAATAGCTTATGTTAATGAGATGACTCATAGTGGATCCATCAGACTGCACATCAGCCCAGTCTCTAAGGACAGTGGGGCTAAATCAATCAATCATGCCTACATAATGAATTCTGGACATAGAAACTCAGATGAATTTTCCTGGTTGCCAATACTTCACGTGTATTGTAACACATTGATCTGGGAAGGTTAGGCGTCCTGAGGACAATAGAAGCTTCATGTTTAGAATTCTCCCAGATTGTGCTCTGCATGTCTCTTCCGTTGGATGATTTTAATGTATCCTTTCCCTGCAATAAACTGCAACTGTGAGTACAATCACTTTCAGTGAGTTCTGTGAGTCCTAGTGATTGTCAAATCTGAAGGTGATTTGGGGAAACCCTTGAACTTGCTGTTGGTGTTAGAAGTCTTGGGAAGACTTTGGGGTCAAGAGGCATATGCCCTCAAACCTCAAAGTTTGACTAACTCCAGGTAACAACATTAGTAGAACAGTGCAAATCACCACGCCTCATAAATGTATATGCAAAAATCTTTAACAAAGTTTGAGAAAATAATCTTAAATATGTATGGTCAACTGATTTTCAATAAAGATTTCAAGGCAATTAAATGGGGAAAGAAAAGTTTCTTCAACATAAAATACTAGAATTATTGGATAACCATATGCAGAAGGAAGGAAGGACCCTTACCTCACAAAAATGAACTCAGATAATCTAATATATAAGCTAAAACTATCAAAAGTCTAGAAGAATGCATATGGGAGAAAAATTTTGTGAACTTAGGTTAAGCAAATTTTTTTCTTAGGGTGAGAGATATAGGAAGTATTAACATTTAAAAAATAACACATTGAGGCCAGGTGTAGTGGCTCATGCCTGTAATCTCAACATTATGGGAGGCCAAGGCAGGTAGATCACTTGAGGCTAGGAGTTCGAGACCAACCTGGCCAACATGGCAAAACTCCATCTTTACCAAAAAATTAAAAAATTAGCATGGTGGTGCACGCCTGTAGTTCCTACTACTCAGGAGGCTGAGGCATGAGAATCGCTTCAAACCAGGAGGCAGAGGTTGCAGTGAGCCAAGATTTTGCCACTGAACTCCAGATTGGGGGAACATAGAGACTCTGTCTCAAAAAAATAAAAATTAAAATTAACACATCTAATTTTATCAAAATTTAAAACTGCTTTTAAATTTTAAAGACAACATCAAGAAATGAAAAGATAAGCCACAGAATGGGAGAAAATATTTGCAATTCATATATCTAACAGAGTTTATCCTAGGACTACAAAGCAAGTTTCATATCAGAAAATTGATTATTATAAATCATTCATATTAATAAATTAAAGGAGATAAATCTTTGTGTATGCAGAAAAACATCCACTTGTGACTACTAAAGTAAAGAAAAAAGAAAGAGAAAACTTAGTCAATGAGGGACAGAATAGAACTTTCTAAACCTGATGAAGGTATATTTTAAAAATCAGAGAGTAAGCATTATATTTAATAATAAAATGTTAAAAGTAATCTAAAGATACCTGCCATTACCACTGATTTTCACACTTCCATGGCTGTCCTAGCCAGTGGAGCAAGATAAAAAGAAAAGAGAAAAAGACGAAAAGAATTGGAAAAACAGAAAAAAAACTTATAATTACTCATGACTGTTCTATTTTCTTCAAGAAAATCCAAAGGCATCTACAAATAATTTTTATATTGGTGATGGCACAAACAATTTGGGGACAAAAAATCAGCACAAAAAATTCAAATGCAAATGTTTACACCAGCAACAATCAAAAATATAACTTTTTAATGTGTACAACAGAAATTAAAATAACATGTATCAAGAAATAAATTCAAAAAAATACAGGCATGCCTTTATGGACTAAATTATAAGGTTTTATTGAGAGACATTAAAGATTCCTAAGCAAATAGACAGATATCCCCTGTTGTTGAGTAGATCCTATCATGAATATGTATATTCTCCAAAAATTAATCTGTAGAGAATTCAATTTGAATCCCAACAGGATGTGCCATTGTTGTTATTGTTTTTGAAATTAAAGTTGATTTTATAATTTATTTGTAAGAACAAAAGCCCCCAAATAGCCACCAAGTTGGAGAGGAATGTTAAGCAAATGGATTTTAAGACTTACTATAAAGCTATATAATTAAGAACTGTAGTCTATATATATACACAGATACATAGACCCATGAATGGAATAGAAAGCCCAGAAACAAATGCATGCAAAAATGGTTTGTAATGATGTATAATACATATGAAACTTCAGATCAGTGGGAAAAAGATGAGGTATTCCAAAGCTAGTAGGCATTTTAATTACCCTTGTCAAAAACTGTTATCTGATTCCTACATCACACCATGCATATATCAAAAAGAAACAAATAGTTACTGGTTGATTGACAATCAATATGAAAGGCAAAAACATAAAATCTTTAAAAGATAATATAAGAAAGCATCCTTATGACCTAAGGTAGAAAGTATTTCTTAAGCAAGACACAACATGAATCTATAAAGAAAATATTGATAAATTCAGCTACATTAAAAAGAAAGATGTCCGGTCATTAAGTTACCATAGAGTAAAAACATAAACTCCAAGCTAAAAGAAGATATTTGTGACACATTATTGAAAAAATCTTATATAGAGAATATATAAAGAATCCTGTGGGCCAGGCGTGGTGGCTCATGCCTGTAATCCCACCACTTTGGGAGGCCAAGGTGGAAGGATTACTTGAGGCCAGGAGTTTGAGACCAGCCTGGCCATTATGGCAAAAATACCATCTCTACAAATATTTTTTTAATTAGCCAGGTGATACGGTTAAGCTTTGTGTCCTCACCCAAATCTATCTTGAATTGTAATCCCCATAAGCCCTATAATCCCTACATGTGAAAAGAGAGACCAGGTGGTGGTAATTGAATCATGGGGGCAATTTCCCCCATGCTGTTCTCGTGATAGCGACTGAGTTCTCACAAGATCTGACGGTTTTATAACGGGCTCTTCCCCCTTCACTCGGCACTTCTTCCTACTGACTTGTGAAGAAGGCGCCTTTCTTTTCCTTCGCATTCCACCATGACTGTAAGTTTCCTGAGGCCTCCCCAGCCATACTTAATTATGAGTCAATTAAACCTCTTTCCTTTATAAGTTACCCAGTCTCGTGCAGTTATTTATAGCCAGGTGTGGTGGTGTACACCTGTGGTCCAGCTACTCAGAATGCTAAGGCAGGAGGACCACTTGAGCCTTATAGGTCAAGACTGCAGTGAGCCATGATCATGCCATTGCACTCCAATCTGGACAACAGAGCGAGACCCTGTCTCAAAAAAACAAACAAACAAACAACAACAACAACAGAAACTAAGAATCAAGAAAAAAAGACAACCCCAAATTAAAATGACTTAGTTCTTCATAGAAGAGAAAAAAATGTGTGTGTGTGATTTTACACATACATATGTATATACACCAAAAAGTGCTCAACCTCACTACCTCAATAGTAATCAGAGAAATAAAAATTAATCACAATGCAACATTGTTTCATACCAATGAATTGAAAAAACTAAAATCAGACAACACAGTGTTAACAAAGTGTAGATATATAATATATACTGCTGGAGGGCATATAAACTGGTATGACATCTTTGGAAAACAGTTTGACATTACCTAATAAATTTGAACATGTACCTACCTTATGATTCAGCGAGTCAACCCCTAAGAGTATACTTAGAAACTCTTGCACATGCATACTAGAGTATTCGTACAAACATAGTCATAGCAGCCTTGCTCATAACTGTAAAACCTGAAATGGCTATAATACTAATCAACAGTACAATGGAAAAATAATGTATTATATTCACACAATGAAATAGTACGCAGCAGGGAAAATAAATTAGTTACATATATTTACACCAACATAGATGAATCAAAGACATAACATTGAACAAAATAAGTTAGAGAAAATTTGTGCAATTTGTTTTCATTATGTAAATATCATCAATGGAGGCCAGGCATGGTGGTTCACACCTGTAATCCCAGCATTTTGGGAGGCCGAGACAGGCGAATCACTTGAGGTCAGGAGTTCCAGACCAGCCTGGCCAACATGGTGAAATCCCATCTCTGCCAAAAATACAAAGATTAGCCGGGTGCAGGGGCCTGTGTCTGTACTCCCAGTTACTGGGGAGGTTGAGGCACGAGAATCGCTTGAACCAATATTGTGCCACGGCACTCCATCCTGGTTGACAGAGCGAGACTCCGTGTCAAAATAAATAAATAAATAAATAAATATCATCAATGGATAAGCCTAAATCATATATTATTCATATAATAGGAAAACTATAAAGATAAAGAAAAGCAAGGAAAAAGTGAACACAACCATTTTCCTGTGACCATTGGGAGGAAAGGAGAGGTTGGGAGGAGAATGAATTCAAGAAGGGTCGGTCACAAGAGTAACATCAAGGCAATATTTTATGTCTTGACCTGGGTAATGAATTTGTGGTGGCTCTTTTTATTATTACTCTTTGCACTGGACATAAACTTTTGTGTATTCTTTTGTATGCACAATAAATTTCACAATAAAAAATAAACCAAAAGTAAAAAGCCCAAAACAGAATACATATTTTCAATAAGAAAACAATAGTGTGTGTAGGTATGTGTGTTTATGTATATATGTTATGTGTGTGTGTGTGTGTCACCCAATCAGACATTAAAACTTCTATAAAATCCTAACAATGAAAACTGTGGAAATAGGGTAGGAATAGACAAAAAAACTAAAACAGATTATCTAAGAACAAACATAGCCTAAAAACAGTCCCATGTATGTGTGGAACTTGTTATGTGATAGAGGGACATTGCAAATCTCTGGGGAAATGATTCAATAAATGGTACTCAGACAATAAATACACAAACAGAATGGTTAATTCTTATTTGGAATAATGTATGTGTCTTCCCAGAGAGCAGAGAGTTAGTGATGAATGCCCCATCCTTGGAGTCAGGGGGTTGCATTTCAATCCCTCCTCCAGGTACTGAGAGTAAGGGCCTGGGTCGCTTCACCTCCCTGTGACTCCCTTCACTCAGCAGTAAAATGGGGGTGATAGAATGATAGTCCTTGCCTCATGGCCTTGTTAAGATTAAGCGAAGCAATCCACTTCTAGTATTTAAAGAAGCACCTGCCCTTGGACAAATGCTCAATAAATGGCTAGCTCCCAACCTTATTTAACAGTAAGTTTCCAAAGTTATGGACTTAATGTGATAAGAGGTAAGAAAGGCTTTTAAAAATCATTATTGGTTACTTCTGTCTCAAGCAACTGACTTTGACTTTGAACAGCTTGAGAGTAGCAATTATGCCTATTCGACTTCACATATTCAGTACCTAACACAAAATTTGCCATGTAATGGATGCTCGAGAAATAGACTTTGTGTTGATTTGAACTAAGAAGCAAAGAAAAAAGTAGCATTACTAAAAAAAGGGGAAGAGTCATTGTGGGTGTTGGAAAATGCCACCACTTTTCACTACTGTGTGGAGAAAAACAAAGCAGTGTATTAAAGGCCAAATTTAATGGATTCCCAAGGTTATGCTACTGTGAACTTATGCTACTGTGGAAGAGGAATTAGAATCAGTCATTCCAAAATGTAAAATACCATGGAAGATAAAGACATAAAACAGAGTATGCTTTAAGCGAATAGCCCAATTAGCCAAACACCAGGGAGAACTTAAATCAGAATGTACCTTTATGTGAGAACAAGGAGCGATGATTAATACTGAAAGGAAAAAGGAAAAAGCACCAAAAAGGTACAGCAATTATGCAGTAATGTGCTGTCTCATAGAAAAATCACAAAAGAAAAATCTATAGTTAAATGCATCCACATAATTTACTTGTGAGATACTTGTAGATTTCCACAATTAACATAATCCGTATCAGCAAAAATCAAAACAGATGAAAAAATGTATATTGTCCATCTCTCAAAGAATATCTGTGCCAAATTAGCAAACGTTATAGCAAAATAATGTTCAGGGTTGCTTAATTCTAATATTTTGGTAATCATTGATTTGTGGTTTCATCAAAATTCAATGTCTTGGAAGAAATGTGAGTTTCTTAGTGAATTAATTGGTATCATTACTAAAAATATTGAAGAAAATCTATTTTATTTGAAATTCACATCATAGACATTCCTTTAGGTGACATAAAAAATTTCATAATCTTTCATTTTTTAAATGAGATATAAATCTACAATATATAAAAATTTATAGCAACATTTTCAAAACAGTCTGTCTTCTTTTAACAAAAAACCAAACACCTCATATTCTCATTCATAGGTGGGAATTGAACAATGAGAACACATGGACACAGGAAGGGGAACATTACACTTCGGGGACTGTTGTGGGGTGGGGGGAGGGGGGAGGGATAGCATTGGGAGATATACCTAATGCTAGATGACGAGTTAGTGGGTGCAGCGCACCAGTATGGCACATGTATACATATGTAACTTACCTGCACATTGCGCACATGTACCATAAAACCTAAAGTATAATAAAAATAATAATAATAATAATAATAATAAATAAAATAAAATAAAAATATGTAGCCAAGCAGTTTAAATGTCAGGAGAACTATGATGAGATATTTCTCTCTAAAAAGGTATATTTTCAATTTCATGACCAAAAAAGAGAATCTAAGAAGCTCTGTTGATTTTGCTTTTTCATGATCATTCCAGAAATGATGTACTGTATATCAAAACTACATCTTCCAAGCTATTACATTTCACTATCTGGTTAACCTTATCAGTAAAGCACTAGAAAACAAATTCCACTCATTAGAATTTCATCCACTCTGCAGAGTTATCCTGACTATAAAGAGTTGCCCAAAACTAAGATAAATTATTATGGAGACCAGAAATGGGCTACATTAACTGTGCATGATTGGATTCAACTAGAAGAACTGAACCTATAACAAATCTTATTGTGTAATGCTGGTGATAGTGGCACAAATATAGATTAGAAAATGCTGGTTTACCTTTACCCAACACAGCATAAGTTGACTGAAAATATATCCAGATACAGACACATTTAGACTTTTAGAGTTTTTTAAAATAAGTATGTTTGAGCCACAAGGGTATCTTCATGTTCTATAACACTTCTCATACTCTTCTCTGTTTCTGAAACAAGACAGATTTGATGCAAAAATTATTATGATTCTAGCATAGTGACAAAACTAACACCTCCATAAGTAACAGAACTCATGAAAATTTAGGACTGAATTTAGATTTAGGCCAAGAGCCTAAAACACTATTGAAAGTATGGTCTTAGGAAATATATATTTTAGCCTGAAGAATTTATAGAATGGTCCCAGAAGGTTTCACTGGTATTACATAGAAGCTAGCATCCCCATGCCTATACCCTTTTCATCTTTGCCTGGATTAAGTGCAGGCAGGAGGTGGCTTTACAACTGAAATTGTGGCACAGGAAAATTATTTGTGATCTAAAATATTATGAGGATAATGCTCAAAGAACGTTAAGACTCGGTAAATATTCATGTTTACTTTGAAGAATGTAATGATCATGGCTATGATTATGACTTTTGGTAGTTCAAAAGCTCTTCTCATTTCTCTCCACACGTTAAGAAATCAGTTTGGAGTTTCACTCACAAGAGTATTCCATGCCACTCCTCACAGTTTTTCCTTTCATTCCCATAGAATGCCAAAAACTTTCAAAATGCATTACCATGCAAATGTCTTGGGTGCCTTTACTACACATTTATATTGCAAGGTAATCAATAAATTATTATTTCAATATTTATTGGAATCTCAGAATAAGAAAGAAGATAGATTACACAAATTCATCTTCTGTGATTAATGGATGTTCCAGCAGAAGGCATACACTGATGGAGTAGGTCAGTATGCAGACTATATTACTGAATATTTCAACTCGGGCTGTAAATATAGTATCTGTTTCTCTTAGGGACTGTCACACTGAGTGCAGTATAAAAGGCAATAAATTTCAACAGATTAATTAACTCTTTGGTTACTGGGGCTGTGTGTCACCTATCCTGGCACCTAATAAAAATTCCTTTAATGCCAAGACATAAAGAAGGGCCTCTTTGGAAATGAGTTATTAACAGCATTTCGTGAATAGATGGAGAAATTGTAGCCAAGCCATTTAAGTGTCATAAAGTGCAGCAAAGGCTGCTGGAGGCCTCTGAGGGACGCCAGGCAATACCATAACAATCAAATCTGAGATGGAAGAGGGATTGAGCTGTCCACTCAGAATTTTTATATTGTCAAAGAGCAGCGAGGAAATAATGTGATCAAGAAGTGAATTAACCTTGTGTGTGAAAGAAAGGGGATGATCTGATGGAAAAGGCAGTAAAGTAAAAATCACTCCATAATGCCTACATTGCAGCAGAGCCATGAGGGGCCCCTAATGTCTGCAGGCTGTCAGAGAGCGGATCCAGACCTCTAAGTACTATAAACCCATTACCTGCATTAGCCTACAATTGGAATACATTTATTCATGCTTTTTTAGTTCTTCAGGGTCTCTGCGTTGCATACCCACAGAGCATTAATTCCTATAAATGTTCTATCTTTGCACACTCCTGAAAATGCCTATACAGTCTTGGGTGGAAATTAACATTCAGTGAGAGAGGAAGAAAGTGCTGCATATGTAGTACAAGGTTCATATCCATTATCCAGCTCATACTGTGTTGTTTAATTTAGCACCTGGGCTACTCCACCCAAATAATCTTCGGATGCTTTCTGATGAATGTCTAGATATCACATTTTTAATATTTTTCTATTTCAATGTAAGAGCTCCAACAGGCAGAAGATAATAAATATCAAATACTAACCCATGTTTTTATTAATGGTCAGATAACTATCTTTGAAACTGTAAATTTCATTTCATCTCTTGAGGTTGCACCTCAATATATCGCACTTTTTATAAAGTCCACACATAACAATCCAAAAAGCACATAGAAATAACAATAAAATTTAAATCAATAATTTCTTTCTGAAGATAACACTTCGGCCTAAGTTACTTAGGAGAATCAAACCCAGCAAGTAGGTGCCTCGGACATAGAGCATTTTCCCTGTACCAGCGCTGCTCTGAATACTTTACATATATTAATTTAGGTCACTTTGACAACTCTATGAGGCAGGTATTGTAATTACTATCTTCATTTTATTGATGTGGAAACTGGAGCACAGAGAGGTTAACTAAATAACCCAAATACCCCAAGTTCACACAGCGGATTTAAAAACTCTGTCTAGGGGTCTGGGTTCTTAGCCACTTTGCAAAATTGCCTTGCCAAAAAAATAGTTAACAGACCCAACATACAAATGTTCTATTTGTACTCTACTAATTAATCTTAAAGTTAGGTATGACTATGCATAGATGCGTGTGTGTGTTGTTTGCAGGGATTTTACTCCTTCCGCTGTCCCTTGTTCCTCCTGTATTATCAATCCCTCTCTCTGTATGGGAATGTTCCCACTGGCATAAGATGTGCTCTAATCTCTCCTACTCTTACTTCCATCTCCTTGATCCAACACCCCACTGTAGCAACCCTTGCTCCTTCCCAGGACAACTTCTCCAAGCAGTTGTATTCACACACTGTCTCTACTTCCTCATGTCCTATTCACTCATCAGCCCCTTAGGAATCTGCCTCTTCCCTCACCACCCCTCAGAAACTGCTGTGCTAAATCCAAAGGTCACTTTTATATCTTCATTCTGTTCAACCTTTTGGCAAATGGGAAACAATTACCACTCCCTCCTTCTTGGAAACTACTCCCTTTGTGGCTTCCCTGGCAACATTGCTTTCTGCCTTTCTTCCTCCTGCCCACTTTTCTGGTCTCCCTTCGCTGCCACCTCCTCCTTTCCCCGAGCCAGGGTATGGGGGTTCTTCAGAGCCTGGCTCTGGGCCTCCTCTGCCACTTCTCATCCACTCCCCCATAGTTGACTAATCCGCTACATGGATTCAAAACTCATCTTTTGGCTCATTATGCTTATGTCTTTACATCCTCTTTTCATTCCAAATGTAAATATCCAACTGCTCCCTGACATCTCAATTTAGATGTCTGACAGACCTCTCAGATTTAACATATAGAATAGAACTCTTGACTGGGGGCAATGGTCCACACCTGTAATCCCAGCACTTTGGGAAGCCAAGGCGGGTGGATCACCTGAGGTCAGGAGTTTGAGACCAGCCTGGCCAACATGGCAAAACCCCATCTCTACTAAAAATACAAAAATTAGCCAGGCTTGGTGGTGGGCGCCTGTAATCCCAGCTACTTGGGAGGCTAAGGAAGGAGAATCGCTTGAACCCAGGAGGCAGAGGTTGCAGTGAGCCGAGATCCTGCCATTGTACTCCACCCTGGTGCAGTGCAATGAGACTGCGCTGTCTCAAATGAGATAGACTGTGTCTCAAAATAATAATAATAAATAGAATAGAATTCTTAATTTTTCCACACAACTCTGGTCTTCCCACCAAAACAAAACAAAAAAAAGATACTACGTTCCATGCAGTTGCATAAGCCAGAAATTCAGGTCATCCTTGGTCCTCTCCATTTCTTCTCAGCTTCACATCCAATCCGTCAGCATGTTCTGTTTATTCTGATCTGTGTCATTTGTCTGATATTGGTTGAAGGGTGGATATTTTATCCAGCTCTGACCACCAGGAATGAGGGGAAGATTTTCTTCATCTATGAAAAGACACAGGAGGAAATACCTGTCTGGCCCAGGGGATGGCTGAAGCTGCTGCTGCTTCGTGGTTCTGTGAGGAGACATCACCAACATGGCAAAAAAGCGCAGAAAGACGGTGAGGACCTGGGTATTGATTGGGCCACTGACTTGACCAGTGCTGCAGGTATACTACCTGTGCACCTCTTATTATGGGACAAAATTAACTCCTCATAACTTTAGTTGGGTCTTGTATTATTTGAAGCCAGAAGCAAACTAAGTGCCACTTCTCTTCTGTATCATTTATCTGCATAACAAATTACCTCAACATTAAGTGGTTTAAAATGACAATAAATATCTCCCAGTTCCTTTGGGTCAGGAATTCAGAAGTGGCTTAGCTGGGTGATCCTGGTTTGGGGGGTGTCTCATGAAGTTGTAGACGTGATGTCGACTGGGGCTACAGTCAGTGGAAGGCTTAACTGGAGCAGGTGGATCCACTTCCACAATGGTTCATTCACATTCACAAATTAATGTTTGCTGTTGGCAGAGGCCTCAAGCTCCTTGCATGTGGGATTCTCCGCAGGCTGCTGCAAGTCCCCACAACATAGCAGCTGACTTTTCCCAGAATGAGAGATCCAACAGCAAGCGAGTCACATAGAAGCTGTTCTTTTTAATGGCCTAACCTCAGAAATCACATAGCATCACTTCTACCACATTCTATTCACTAGGAAAGAACCACTGAGTCCAGCCCAGATATAAGAGATGGACATTAGGTGCCACCTTAGGAAAGAATTTGCAGACGTTTTTACAATTACTTTTTATTTTTTAATTGAAAAATAACTGTGCATACATACTCATGAGGTATACAGTGATGTTTCAATACATATAACGTATAGTGGTAATTATTTCAAAGCCACCACATACACCTTTTCTCACTGCATTCTAGTCCCAGTCATCTTCTTTCAGTTCCTAGAATTTGCTAAACTCCTTTTTACCTCCAAGTTCTTTCACACGTCCACACATCTGTCTGGGAGGTTTCCCTCCTGGCTGACCTTCCCTGAATACCTTGCTTTCCCCACCCCATTAATCTCTATCTTTGTCCCCTGCATGTTGCATGATGGAAGGGCCAGCTGTTGTCTGGTTTGCCATTATATGCCTAATTCTTAACACAGTGTCTGGCAGGCAGCAGGCACTCAAAAAATAGTTACTGAATGAATGAATGAAAAAAGAATATAAGTATGCATCCACAAATGTTTTTAGAGAGCTGCAAAAACCATTCAGCAAAATCATTCAGGCGAAAATGTCTAACATGATAAGGTGCTTAAGAAGTTTAATATGGAAAGTGACATTCTAGCTATCTTTTGAATATTTAAAGGGTTATCGTTGGGGAAAAGATTAAATTTATCCTTTATTATTCATGGAGTAGAATTAGAATGAATGGTTAGAAATTATGGGAAAACAGTTTAGTTGAATAAAAGAAAGACCTTTCTAACAATTAGAGTTATATAAAAAAACTGAAGCCAGTTGACTTACAAGACAGTAATTTTCCTATCATTGGAAATGTCCAAACATATATTATAAGACCACCTGCCTACCATGTCAGAGAAGAAATTCAGATATTGGATACCAAATGGACCAGATGGCCTAGGCCCCTCCCCCACCCCTTTTGGGTTTTTTTTTTTGCATTCTAGGATTCTGTAATACAAGCCTTAACAAAATATACATTTGTCTCAGTTCATTTGTGGTTTTATAACAGAATGCTAAAGACTGGGTAATTTATAATAATAGAAGTTTATTTTATCATAGTTCTAGAGGCTAAGAATTCCAAGATCAAGGCACTTGCAAAATCAGTATCTGGTGAGGCACCATTCCTCATTGATGACACTTTGCTACTGCATCCTCACATGGGGGAAGATGGAAGGGAAAGACAGTCAGGTAGCTCTCTGAAGGCTCTTTTACAAAGGCGTTAATCTATTCATAAAGGCTACACCTTTGTGAATTAATCACTTCCCAAAGACTCTTATCTTTTAATACCGTCATATTGGGGATTCAGTTTCAACACAGAAATCCTGGGTGGGACAAAACATTCAAACCATAGCATATTTTAAAAGTTCTAACGACTTGGGGAACATAACAAAGAGATAAACAATCAAGAAACATTTAAGGAAAAAAAAAGACTTCTGTCTATACTGTCATGCTTTGGGAAATCTTGTTTATGCAGAAAACAAAAACAAATTTTAATGTTTCTATTTCTAATTATTATAGTAATGTAGTTATTTTTAAAATGTAAATATTGTCATATATTGATGTAATATAGGCATTGACCTCAGAAGAACTAAAGAAATTTTAACTGAATGCTTAACTATAAGGCATATTTTCTGATTTCTCTGGTTTCTAGAAATAATAAACTACATAAGTTTCAGTTTTTAACCCCTGCACTAAAGCAATTTTTAAACCCTGCATTGAAAAAAAGATTATTCTTTAAGAAATAACGGAAATATCCTTTAACAGGTGAATACACAAACAGTGGGACATCCATGCCATGGAATTTTATTCAACAATAAAAAGGAATGAACAATCAAGCCAGCAAAAGACATGTAGGAATTTTAAATGCATATTGCTAAGCAAAAAAAAAAAAAAGCCTATCTAAAAAGGATATATACTGTATGATTCCAACTATATGACCTTCTGAACAAGGCAAAACTATGGAAACAGTAAAAAGATCAGTTGTTGTCAAGGGTTCAGGGGAAGGAGGGATAAATAGGTGGGGTACAAGAAATTTTTAGGGCAACAAAACTATTTTGTATGATACTGTACTGATGAATACATGTCACTATACATTTGTCCAAACTTATAATGTAAAATAGTGGACTCTAACATAAACTTCAGTTAATAATATTGGATCAGTATTGGTTCATCAGTTTTAACAAATGTACCACACTCATGCAAGATGTTAATAATAGAGGAAAATAGATGAGAGGGAGTATATGGGAACTCTGTACTTTCTGCTCACACTTTGTGCAAACCACTACACAGGTTCCATATGATATATATATATATATATATATATGCAATATATGTTTTATTACATATATAAATGATTGCAGTGATATTTAAGTACAAATTGTAAGAAATAAGTACTAAGGTATTTGAATCAGGCAGAGAAAGAGGCAATAATTAGGTGTAAAACAGTTGATCCAAACTTTGAAAGACTGTAGAATTTGGAGAAAAAAAAAAAAAACAGAAAAAAAAGATACAATCTAAGCTAGTGAAACAAAACAAAGAAAGGCACAAAAGGGGAAACGCTACTAGTAGGGGTACTTCTACCAATAATAATGAATATTACAAATATTCATATATGACACTGAAGAAATTGGCCTTGATTGGGCTTGTGAATTATTGATGAATTCAAAAAATAATTTAATTGACCAAGACACTGTGATAGGGTCACAATGTTTCCAGATGTTCCTAGTCATCAACTCTGCCCTCAAAAAGCTTGCCAGATGGCATGTGCTGCCACTCTTCAAAGTCATAAAGATGAGAATTCATGATTTCATAAAACAAAGAGTAAATCAAGGAAGTAGGGTAAACATTTGGACAGCAGACTGCACAACTCTACCAACCCCCACTACTGCTAGTCAGGCAGAACTTGCTGGCTTAGGTGTCAGCACAGCTGCCCCACTCCTACCTGAACTCTGCCAGGTGACACAGTTCTGTATTCTTCTAGGAAACACCTGGACAACAGTCCATGCTATTTCATCCACCCCTGCTGCTCCTAGTCAGACAAGACTTATTGGTATGGGTGGCACCCAAGCAGGGGAGGAGCTCCCACTCCCAGAACACTGAGAGGAGTGAGACACGTGAATTCATGGGCCGATGGGGGAATAAGATATGCCTCCTTCTGCAGGGCCAGTTGGGAAAAGGTATGGCCTGTCTGCCAACCATGGCCTCTCCCTGAGGGAAAGAAATGTGAGTGTGGCACCAGTTATCAGAGGAGGCTCCTCCAAGGCTCTGGAGCAAACCTGTGAAGATGTCATCTCTCTCCCCCCATCATACAGCACTACTGAGAATGTGCTAAAATACAAAAGAGCCACATGACTGAGTAAGAGCCTATCTGCCAGCCTTCACTATTAAGTGCCATCTGCCGGATCACAGCCCAAATTACAATACCAAAAATATTTTGCCAGTATACAGTGTCTGTGAAACCCTAGGCAAAAATCCAGCCACAAATAAAGATCCTATATAGAGCCTTGGCACTCTGAAAGTACCTAGAAATGAAGCCAACTGACTATATTTATCTTCCATCACAGTTAAAGGAACACCAGCTCTCTCAGATGAGAGAGAATAAATGCAAGACATTCTGGCTTTTTCCGGCAACTGAAAAAGCCAGAGTGTCCCCTTACCTCCAAACAAATGCACTAGTCTCCCAGCAATGGTTCTTAACCAGACTGAAATTATTGTAATGACAGAGATAGAATTCAGAATCTGGATGGCAAGGAAGCTAATCGAGACCCAGGAGAAAGCTGAAAAACAATCCAAGAAATCCAGTAAAATGATTCAAGACCTGAGAGGTAAAATAGTCATTTTTAAGAAAGAACCAAACTGAACTTCTGGAATTAAAGAATTCTCTACAAAAATTTCATAATATAGTCAGAAACATTAATGACAGAATAGACCAAGCTGACAAAAGAATCTCATAGCTCAAAAACCAGCTCTTCAAGTCAACTCAGTCAGACAAAAATATAGAAAAAGGAATTTCAAAAAATGAACAAAACCTCCGATAAATATGGGAGATTATATAAAGAGACCAAATCTATGACTAATTGACATTTCTGAGAGAGAAGAGGGAGTAAACAACTTGACAAACATATTTAAGGATATAGTCCATGAAAATTTCCTCAGTCTCACTAGAGGGGTGGGCACACAAATTCAAGAAAGACAGAGAACCCCTGTGAGCTACTGTACAAGATGACCATCTCCAAGATACATAGTCATAAGATTCACCAAGGTCAATGCAAAAGAGAAAATCTTAAAGGCATCTAGAGAGAAAGGTCAGGTCACTGATAAAGAGAATCTCAGCTGGGCACAGTGGTTCACACCTGTAATCCCAGCACTTTGGGAGGCTGAGGCAGGTGGATTGCCTGAGCTCAGGGGTTTGAGACCAGCCTGGGCAACGTGGCAAAACCCTGTCTCTACTAAAAACACAAAAATTAGCTGGGTATGGTGGCACATGCCTGTAATCCCAGCTGCTTGGGAGGCTGAGGCAGGAGAATTGCTTGAACCCAGGAAGCAAAGTTTGCAGTGAGCCGAGATCGTGTCACTGCACCCCAGCATGGGTGACAAAGCAAGACTCTGTCTCAAAACAAACAAACAAACAAACAAAAAGAGAATCTCAGGAAACCATCAGCAGGCATCTCAGCAGAAGTCTTATAAGCCAGAAAGGAAACATCCTCAAAGAAAAGAAATTCCAGCCAAAAGAAAAGAAATTCCAGCCAAAAGAATTTCATATCCCTCCAAACTAAGCTTAAGAAGCAAAGGAGAAATAAAATTCTTCTCACAAAAGCAAACATTAAGGGAATTCATTGCCACCAGACCAACCTTACGAGAAATCCTTAAGGGAGTGTTAAACATGGAAATGAAAGGTTGATACCCGCCAGCACAAAAACACACTCAAGTACACAGCCCACAGAAAATACGAAGCAATTACACAATCAAGTCTACAAAACAACCAGCTAACAACATGATGACAGAATCATAACCTTACATAGCAATACTAATCCTGAATGTAAATGGTCTAAATGTCCCACTTCAAAGGCATAGGGTGGCAAGGTAGATAAAAACACAAGGCCCAAAGTAAAGGGAAAAGATCTACCATGCAAACAGAAAACAAAAAAAGAGCAGGAATCACTATATTTACATCACATAAAACAGACTTTAAATCAGTAACAATCAGGAAGCACAAAGAAGGGCATTACAAAATGATAAAGGGTTCCAGTCAAAAAGAAGACTTAACTATCCTAAATACATATCCACCAAACGCTGGAGCACCGAGATTTATAAAAAATGATCTTCTTGACCTATAAAAAGACTTGACCTGTCACAGAATAATATTAGGGGACTTTAACACTATTTGACAGCATTGGACAGATCATTGAGGCAGAAAACTGACAAAAAAATTCTGGTCATAAACCTGACACTTGAACAACTGGACCTAATAGACATCTGCAGAATACTCCACCCCCAAACCACAGGATATATATTCTTCTCATCTGCACACAGAACATATTCTAAGATTGACCACATGCTTGGTCATAAAGCAAGGCTTGACTTCCAAAAGAATTGAAATCATACCAAGCACATTCTCAGATTAGTGCAATAAAAATAGAAATCAATACCAAGAATATCTCTCAAAACTACACAAAAACATGAAAGTTAAACAAACTTCTCCTGAATAACTCTTGGATGAACAATGAAATCAAGGCAGAAGTAAAAAACATTATTTAAAATTAATGAAAACCGAGACACAACTTACCATTATCTTTGGGGTGCAGCTAAAGCAGTGTTAAGAGGAAAATTTAGTGCTAAACACCTTCATCAAGAAGTAGAAAGAGGCTGGGCATGGTGGCTCAGGCCTGCAATCCCAGCACTTTGGGAGGCCGAGGCAGGTTGATCACTTGAGGTCAGGGGTTCAAGACCAGCCTGGCCAACATGGTGAAACCCCCTCTCTACTAGAAATACAAAAATTACCTGAGCATGGCAGTGGGTGCCTGTAATCGCAGCTACTTGGGAGGCTGAGGAAGGAGAAGCGCTGGAATCCGAGAGGCAGAGGTTGCAGTGAGCCAAGAGCGTGCCACTCCATTCCAGCCTGGTCAACAGAGGGAGACTGTCTCAAAAAAGAAGAAAAAAGAAGAAGAAGAAGTTAGAAAGATCTCAAATTAATGATCTAAAATCACATCTAAAGGAACTGGGAAAAAAAAAAAAAAGGAAAAACCAATTCCAACACTAGAAGAAGAAAAGAAATAACTAAAAATCAGAATAAGAAAAGAACTACACAAAATTGAGATGCAAAAGTCCATACAAAAGATCAATGAAACTAAGTTTGTAATTCAAAAGAATAAACAAGATTCAAAGACTGTTAGCTAGATTAACTAAGAAAAAAACAAGAGAAGATCCAAATAAGTGCAATCAGAAATGACAAGACTGATCCCACAGAAATACAAAAGATCTTCAGAGACTATTATGAACATCTCTACTCACACAAATTAGAAAATCTAGAGGAAATGGATAAATTCTTGAAAACATACAACCTTCAAAGATTGAACAAGGGAGAAAGTGAAAACATGAAGAGACCAATAACAAACTCCAAAATTGAATCAGTAATAAAAACCTGACAGCCAACAAAAGCCCTAGAACAGATGGATTCACAGCCAAATTCTACAAGACATACACATAACTGGTACCAATCCTACTAAAACTATTCTAAAAAATCAAATAGGAGGGGCTCCTCCCTAACTCATTCTATGAAGCCAGTATCATCCTCATGCCAAAATCTGTCAATTTTCATCTGAAAATCTGAAATTTCCTCTGAAATTTCATCAAATTTCAATCTGTCTTTTCATCTGTCAATGAAAAAAAAAAAACCTGAAGCCAATAACTCTGACAAACATAGATGTGAAAAACCTCAACAAAATACTAGCAAACTGAATCTAGCAGCACATCAAAAAGCTAATTCACAACCAGGCATGGTGGCTCACACCTGTAATCCCAGTACTTTGGCAGGCCAAGGTGGGCAGATCACTTGAGGTCAGGTGTTCAAGACAAACTTGGCCAACATGACGAAACCCTGTCTCTACTAAAAATACAAAAAAATAGCTAGGGGTGGTGGTGTGTGCCTGTTATCCCAGCTACTCGGGAGGCTGAGGTGGGAGGATTGCTTGAGCCCAGAAGGCAGAGGTTGAGGTGAGCCGAGATTGCACCACTGCACTCCAGGCTGGGTTACAGAGCAAGACCCTGTTTCCAGAAGAAAAAAAAAAAAAAAGTGAATTCACCAGGATCAAGTAGGCTTTATTTCTGGTTTGCAAGGTTGGTTCAACATACGCAAATCAATAAATGTGATTCACCACATAAGCAGAAAAGCAGAAACCCTATGATTATCTCAATAGATATATTAAAAGATTTTGATAAAACTCAACATCCCTTCATTATAAAAACCCTCCACAGACTAGGCATTGAAGGAACATACCTCAAAATAATAAGAGCTAACTATGACAGACTCACAGCCAGCATCATATTGAATGGGAAAAAGCTGGAATCATTCCCCTTGAGAACTGGAACAAGACAAATATACCCACTCTCTCTACTCCCATTCAACATAGTACTGGAAGTCCTAGTCAGAGCAATCAAGCAAGATAAAGAAATAAAAGGCATCCAAGTAGGAAAAGAAGTCGTCAAACTATCTCTGTTCACTGACAACATGATTCTATACTTGGAAAACCCTGAATACTCCATCAAAAGAGTCCTAGAACTGACAAACAACTTTAATATAAAGTTTCAGGACACAAAATCAATGTAGAAAAATCAATAGCATTTCTATACACCAATAATGTCCAGGCAGAGAGTCAAATCAGGAACACAGTCCCACTTAACAATAGCCACTAAGAAAATGAAATACCTTGGAATACAGCTAACCAAGGAAGTGAAAAATCTCTACAAGGAGAACTGCAAAACATTGCTGATAGAAATCAGAGACAACACAGACAAATGTAAAAACATTCCATGCTCATAGACTGGAAGAATCAATATTGTTAAAATAGCCATATTGCCCAAAGCAATTTACAGATTCAATGCTATTCCCATTAAACTACCAATGTCATTCTTCATAGAATTAGAAAAAACTATTCCAAAATGGAAACAAAAAGGAGGCTGAATAGCGAAAGCAATCCTAAGCAAAAAGAACAAAGCCAAAGGCATCACACTACCTGATTTCAAACTACACTATAAGGCTACAGTAACCAAACGGCATGGTACTTGTACAAAAACAGACCCATAGACGAATGGAACAGAATAGGGAACTCAGAAATAAATCTGCACACCTATAACCTTCTGATCTTCAACAAGGCCAACTGAAACAAGCAATATGGAAAGGAATCTGTATTTAATAAATGGTGCTGGAATAACTGGCTAGAAATATGCAGAAGAATGAAACTGGACCCATACATTTCACTATATACAAAAATTAACCAAAATGTATTAAAGATTTAAATATAAGACCTCAAACTATTAAAACCCTAGAAGAAAACCTAGGAAATATCCTTCTCGGCATAGGACTTAGCAAAGAACTTTTGACTAAGTCCCCAAAAGCAATTGCAAACAAAAAAAAATTGATAAGTGGGACTTAATTGAACTAAAGAGCTTCTGTACAGCCAAAAGAAACTATCAACAGAGTAAAGAGACAACCTACAGAATGGGAGAAAATATTCACAAACTACACATCCAACAAAGGTCTAATAATAAGAATCTATAAGGAACTTAAACAAATCAACAAACAAAAACCAAATAGCCCATCAAAAAAATGGGCAAAGGACGTAACAGACAATTCTCAAAAGAAAACATATAAGCAACCACAAACAGATGAAAAAATGCTCATCATCACCAATCATCAGACAAGTACAAACTAAAACCACAATAAGATACCTACTCACACCAGTCAGAATGGTTATTATTAAAAAGTTAAAAAACAACACATGCTGGCATGGCTGCGGAGGAAAGGGAATGCTTATACACTGTTAGTGGGGATGTAGATTAGTTCAACCATTGTGGAAAGCAGCTTGGAGATTTCTCAAACAACTTAAAATAGAGCTACCATCCGACCCAGCAATCCCATTACTGAGCATAAACCCAAGGAAAATTAGATCATTATGCCAAAAAGACATATGCATTTGTATGTTCATAGTCACGCTATCCACAATAGCAAAGACATGGAATCAATCCAGGCGCCCATCAATGGTGGGTTAGATAAAGAAAATGTGGTATATGATATACATATGATATACATCATGGAATTTCATGTAGACATGAAAGAACAAAATCATATCCTTTGCAGCAACATAGATGGATCTGGAGGCCATAATCCTAAGCCAATTAATGCTGGAACAGAAAACCAAATACCACGTGTTGTCACTTGTATGTGGGAGCTAAATATTGAGCACATCATAAACATGGGAACAATGCACACTGTGGATTACTAGAGTTGGCGGGGGATGTGGATTGAAAAACTACCTCTTGTGTACTATGCTCACTACCTGGGTACAATATACCCATGTAACAAACCTGCACATGTACCCCCTGTATCTAAAATAAAAGCTGAAAAGAAACTAGTCATCCTTGACAAAGGCTTTCTTGTCCTACTACTCACTATATATGCATTAAGATTGACATATACAGCTATGTGCTCTTAATGGGGAAAATTGTTTCTGCTTGGACTGTTTCCTTCAGCATGAAATGGTGCTGTTTGGGTCTGAAATGTTTCATCCACTTTTATTTCTATTCTACTTATTTGTTGGTATGTAACCATTCCAACCTCAGCCTACAGGTGTAAGTAGCTATTGACATGGGTGCTCATTCTGTATTGCTCCTTCTATAGGGAATTACATGACCAAGAAGGAGCAGTTTTAGCCATTAATAGCCCCAAGGTTTGACAAGGCCTGATAAGGAGCACTGGTCTGGAGTAGGGTGTCTGAAGGTTGAGAACCCTAAATGGTTATCTAGTTCGTTTCTATGATACAGGGGTCCCTTGTACAATAATGTCTCAGAAAAGTGACTATTCTCATGTCTGCTCTGTACTTCACAAGACAACCCATTCCATTTTGGAAAATTACTATGCTTAAAATCAGGGGAACAAGAAATTATGTATTCTATACCTCAGTTTAGTTCTAGCTATGCCTTCCAGAGGCACATAAGTCTAATTTCTTTTTATCTAATGGACATTAAATTACTTGAGGACAATAATTGCATGCTCATTTCTTTCAATGATTCTTCATTACATTATAGTTTCTGGATCCTAGAATAACATAGTCATTCTGTTCTGAATAGAAATTTGGGTTTGGAAGACTAAAGTTTAAACTTATACCATGCCTACAAACATTTGGCCTTTGCTTCCCTTCCCCACAATCAATTTGAAAGGAAAAGTTGATTATACTGAATATGTCATGACTAAATGCATGATGATTAAATAGACCAAAAAATATAGATATAAATGTATGTGAATAAAATATCAACGTAAGAATAACAGCTATAAATACAAATATATATGAATAGACCACCAAAAAGTTGTATATTTTATACAGCCTAAGCCCCTGTTTTGGCTGAATCTAGTTTTTTCAACTATAAAATCTAAGAAATCTCTATTATGTATCATTAGATTTAAAAAGGCAGATGCAGAAAATCATGTATTATGTTACTATTTTAATTTTTTAAAAGAAAATATGTTTGTGTGTGGATGTAATTATTATGGATATAATATTGCTGGAAATATATTAAGATACTGGTAACAACATTAGTTGCCTGAGAAGAGGGGAAGTTGGTGAATGAATAAGGCCAAGGGTGTGTAATCAACTTTACTTTACAGAAGCTTTTGCGACTTTTGAATTCTTAATTGTGTGGATATATTTCATAATCATAAGTAACATTAAAACTTAAATAAGACAATAAATAAAAATATAAAGTAATTAAACAATCACACAAATGCCAGAATAAAACATGTCTGGTGCATTTTATCTCACCAGTAGTATGATGCATAGCCTATTAATTAAGCACATGGGAAAATGAAATAATCCAAGTATTGAATTCAGTCCCCAAATTGCTGACTGTCTTCCAAGGTTCACATCCAGACCAAGATACATCCCTATATATACACAGACATGGAGGACGTAAAGTAATCCTCATGTTCAAGTTTCAAAATTACAGTTCTATATTAATATAATTATTTTTTAATTTTCATGCCTTTAAATATTTCATCACATATTGGATTGTGCATGTAAATCTTGGTTGGAAGTTTCAAACAATTTAAAATGATGATATCATTGCTCATTTTAGCAATGTCAGTAACTAACATGATCAATGGTTTGATAAGATTGATAATCAGAAATATATTTTTAAAGGTATAAGAAAATTACCTTCAAATTGTAGTGTTTGTTTCATAAAGCCATGAACAAATACACTTTCTTCCATTGTTGAGATTCAGAATGTGACTGAATCATTATTTTTCAGTAAGTCAAAAACTAAGGGAATAACACACAGATGTGCACTGCAAGCACAGTCATGTTAGGAATTTGTAACCTAGCATAATCCAATGACGGGTTTAGAAGTCATTCTTTCAACTAAACATACAACAGACAAATTGTATCAAATAACTGCCCCTGCTAAATATCAAGTTATAAGCAGAAATCATTGAGTCATTAAAGATACTCTATTCTAGCTCTCATATACAAATCTGTTCATTTAGCATATATTCACTGACTGCCCTCTATATGGCAAGACAGTGAAAACAAACAGAAAACATGGTCACTGCCTTCAAAGAGTTCCTATCCCAGTAAAGGAGGGAGAGAAATGTACCAACACTGCAAAACACCAAAATTACTGCTCTAATAGAAGCAAACAGACGTTGAGTATAAAAATTTTGTGGTGGCCCAAGAGAGGGAATTGTTAATCTACTTGGCAAAGGGGAATGGAGAGGGATCTTTAGGAAGATGCTACTTCTCACAGTAATAAAGCTTGACAGTGGCAGAGCCTTCGTTCGAATTTAGATCTCTGGATTTCCAGGTAGTATTCATTTTGCTACACTGCTCACTAACAAACTGATCAAAGATCACTGAT
The DNA here is from genome assembly GCF_028885625.2 of Pongo pygmaeus. NCBI lineage: Eukaryota > Metazoa > Chordata > Mammalia > Primates > Hominidae > Pongo > Pongo pygmaeus. Next base: position 8,356,090 of record NC_072378.2, on the reverse strand, counting down.
ACTATTAGCTACAGCACACACGCATATGAGTGAGATTTAATTTAAGCAGTGTTTTAAGCAGTGTCTTGCTAACAATTACCTACTATACAGAATGAAGACCTTTTCAACAACTCAAACTTTATACCTAAAGCACTTAACACTCATACACATCCATACTGTGATATGCATATGTGTGTGTACCTATAGTTTCACACAGAAGTTAATAGATATCAATAGCTAGTGATAAGTATTATTTCAAAGGTAGAGTCCAATTCTGTTTATTTGCAATCACTTTGGTGCTGAAAGCTTATTAACTAACAAGCTATTAGACTGTACTGCTGCAAAACCATTATCCCAGCAGGATACTATACTTGGATTGGAACCAAAGATGAATCTTTTCATTATCATCTTCTTTCTTACTAACAAAAAACATTTCAGAGGGATTACCTGGCTTAATCAGCTAATTCAATACATAACTAACTTGGCTACTTAGATTATTCAAATATACTACCCTCGTCAAATGTATGCAAAGAAAACAATTAAAACCCCTGATGCTATGCGTGACAGGTAAGAAGTAAGCACTAGCACACACCAAATGCCAATTCCCATCAGGTGGTGAAAGACTAAGTTTGGCACTACAGTGGATAACGCTTACTCTTCCACACAACTGAAAATACTGTAGTAATTTAAAGCCTCAAATTGGCTTTAAAGAAAGAATGGCACAGTATTCAGGCTCAGAGATAACAGCAACAATAATAGTTAAAGATCAGTGGACAGTGCCACCCAAAAAATCTAAAACAAGCAGATGCAGCTTGCGTCCAAGTCTTGGTATTCTCAAAGCTCCATCAAGCTCCTTTAACAGGGTGTGGTGGCTCAGGCCTGTAATCCCAGCACTTTGGGAGGCTGAGGAGGGTGGATCATTTGAGATCAGGGGTTTGAGAGGAGCCTGGCCAACATGGTGAAACCTCGTCTCTACTAAAAATACAAAAATTAGCCAGGCATGGTGGCACGTGCCTGTAGTCTCAGCCACTCAGGAGGCTGAAGCAGGAGAATCCCTTAAGCCCAGGAGGTGGAGGTTGCAGTGAGTCGACATCCTGCCACTGCATGCCAGCCTGGGCGACAGAGTGAGATCAGTCTCAAAAAAAAAGAAAAAAAAAAGAATAGCCTTTAAGATAATATGAAAATTTTTGTTAAAGTGAAGCATCTATCCTCCCAGAATCAGGTATTCTTCACACAGGTTATATTCAGCAGCATGCTCTTAGAAATAGAGCTTGTGTCTAACGTTTAAGTGGTGCCAGCCAGGCTCATTCCCCAGTCCCTTAGCTATTTATGCTGCCACACGTGTAACTAAAACTTCTCCTATTATGTCACAAGCCTGGAAAATACACTGTTATTATTCCATTATTTTTATCAACTTAAGACCACACAAGTTTTTTTAAAGGGTAAAAAATTACACCATCTTCTTTCTACATCATGACATGCTAAGATGGAAGAAACCAAAATACTACTATTTTTCTTCAAGCTATGCTGGTCCTGACCGCCTTTTATTCCTCCCTGATGAATCCAATAGGCTATTGCTACAAGAAGACATTTAAAGTAATATTTCTTTTCCATATGAGTTATATAATCCTAAATGTCCAAACGAATGAAAGCTGGCCATTCTATTTCTAAAAGAAGTTAGATTACTGTTAAGACCTAAATCACATCAAAATAATCACACAAAGTAGAAATAGAAAAACAGAAGATATATCTGTGTGTGTGTATGTGCATACACACACATATATACACATACACACAAAAGAGCTTACTTTATGAAAGACTATTGTGATGAAAGCAAACTAAAGGCAGCTGAACCATGGTCACAAATTATTTTGTTCTGATGAAAATTGATTCAAAGAACTTCTGAGGTAGGGAAGGGAGCTGGTAAAAGGATTATTGAGAAAAGAGACAAGAATGTTTCTTTAAATTCAATAGTCATATTAGCAATTTATGAACTTGATTATACCTTTGAAATGAACAATAACTCAGTAACAACTCCAATAGAAAGACAGTATATTTTTATGATATGGGATAACCATATTGGCAATTCAAGGATGTGACAAACATGACTCAAAGAAGAAACGATTCATAATAAACATAAGCTGAGTACAAATTTCTTATAAGACCAGTTTTTAAAAAAAAAAACTAATTCAAAAAGCCATGAAAAACCTTCATCACATCAAACCTCATTCTCAGAAAATACAAAGAAAATTCTTGTATTTTCCTCTTCCTCTGTACAGAAATAACAAGAATCTTAGCATGCATAATAATACAATAAAGTAAACTAGGATTGCTAAGTCATTAGTAACATTAGTGACTCATGAAAAAGTGAGCTAATATTCATCTAGAGTTATGCATTTATCATTATGGCTTTTTGGATTGCTTTTCTGGTCGTTGATGATTGTCTTTCTGTTTAAGAACTTTAGCCTTAAAGCTTAAAGAAGTAATTGTGTCTTTAAATATTACATTCAAATATCTTAAAAGATTAAAAGAAATATCTGCAACATATACTCTTCGGACTTCATTTAACTGTATTTATTCAACTGTAGAAATTTTTTTTCTGGAGTACAGAGGACACAGAAATAGTTATTTCCACCTATCTTTCCGTCATGAATTAGTCCAGTATTAGCTATAAACAGAAACTGAACAAATTCTTTACAAGTTCTTTGACTCTTTGTTTCTTTAAAATGCAAAAATACAATATATTTTGAAAGCAGTTTTTATATCAATTATATAAATATTATTTCATATATTTTATATGTTATGTATATTTAATGTATGTATATGTTATGCTATTAATTTCTTTGCAAAAACAGTAGAATGCATTTCACATGTTGATTTTAGATTTTTGCATACTTTCTAGTATTAAATGTAGCAAACTGCCTTTAACTACAATTACAACTAACCAAAATTAGTATGATTTCCACATATCAGATTAATATTATAATAAAATCTTTTAATTTATTGATTACTAAGTCAATTTTTAAAAGATCTAAAATAAAAATTTAACATATGTTATAGCCAAATGAAAGCTTTGAAAATAACTATAAATTTTACTTTATTCAATTATATAAATGAATTGAAACTTGCATTTCCATAACAGCATTTGAGATGAAATTTGTTGATAAAGATTTATTTTCTTTAATACTTCTTCCTTTCAAATAGGTACAAGACTGATTTGTCTAACTCTGGGTTCTGCTAAGTAGCAATTGTTTTATTCCAAAGATGCAGAGTGGCTGTCTAATCTCTGCTGTAATATTGTCTCCTAGGACACCAACATGAAGCTTCTAGAATTTATGATACATTTTCCTGGATCAACCACTACAACAAAAATTGAAAGTTCTTTATATCTCTGGAAGACCTTATTTATTGAATTCATCTGGAAATATCAAACAATCACTTTTCGACAGGAATTTACATTTCACTTGTTTTAAGATAATGTACTTCCAGTTAGCAAATGGTCACAATCTGTGTCCAGAAAATAGACGAAAAACAACAAAACTCCAAAAGAGTAATTTTCATCTTTAGTGTGTCCTGAGAAGCAGATTTCTCATTGGAAACAACGCAAGCAAGAGGAGAGTGCAGCAACATCACGAAAGTATTGAAAGAAAAACATCCATCATCCTAGAAGTTAAAATCCAGTGAAAATAACTTTCAAAAACAAAGATGAACTAAAGACCTCAAAATATATGTGAAAATTAACTCAAAATGGATCACAGACCTAGATGTAGAACCTAAAACTGAAAACTTCTAAAGTAAAATAGGAAATATCTTTGTGACACTGAAGCAAAGATACATTATTAGGTTTCTGCAAAAGTAATTGCAGTTTTTCCCATGGAAAGTAATGGCCAAAATCACAATTACTTTTGCAACAACCTAATAGCTATGACACAAAAAGCACAATCCATCAAAAATAAATTAATTAATTAATATTACACACATCAAAATTAAGAATTTCTCTTCAAAAGACATCATGAAAAGAATGATAAAACAAGCATCAGCATGGAGTAAAATATTTGCAAGCTGCATTTCTGATAAAATGGCTTGGATCTAGAATATATAAAGAATTCTCAAAATGTGATAATAAGAAAAGCTTACTATGGGAGGTTATAAATATGTTAATTTGCCTGACTGTAGTAATCATTTCACTATGTAAATGTATATGAAAACATTAGGTTTTACATCCTAACTATAGAAAATTTTTAAAAAGAAATAAAACAGTTGAAAAAATTTTAAAGGTTAAAAACATTTTTTTTAATGGGCAAAAAATGTGAATAAATGCTTCACCAAAGAAGATCTACAGAAGTCAATAAAGCATATGAAAAGATGCTCAATAAGTTAATAAGCATATGAGAAGTATTTAATATTATTAGGCACTATAGAATTGCAAATTAAAACCACAGTGTGATACTACTAAGCCTTTTAAAATGGCTAAAATGAAAAAGACTGGACCAGTCTTTTGGCTAGGATGGGAAGTGAATAGAATTCTCATCTACTGCTGTTGGGAATGTAAAATGGTATAAGCATTTTGGAAAATAGTTTAGCAGTTTCTTTTTCTTTTCTTTTCTTTTTTTTTTTTTTTGAGACGAAGTCTTGCTCTTGTCCTGCAGGTTGGAGTGCAATGGCATGATCTCGGCTCACTGCAACCTCTGCTACCTGGGTTCAAGCGATTCTCCTGCCTCAGCCTCCCGAGTAGCTGGGATTACAGGCACCTGCCACCATGTCCGGCTAATTTTTGTATTTTTAGTAGAGACAGGTTTTCACCATGTTGGCCAGGCTGGTCTCGAACTCCTGACCTCAGGTGATCCGCCCACCTCGGCCTCCCAAAGTGGTGGGATTACAGGCATGAGTCACCGTGCCTGGCCAGCAGTTTCTTAAAAAGTTAAATACACAGCTATGTGACAAAACTAGTCCACTTCTAGGTATTAATATTTACCCAAGAGAAATGGCAACATAGGTCCACACAAACACTTGTAACATGAATGCTCAACAGCATCCTGACAAGTAACAGCCAAAACCTGGAAATGGCCTAAATTTTCATTAACAGTGAAATGATAAATAATATTTCTTGAAATGGAATTTTACTTCAGCAATAACAATAAATGCTTTATTGATGAACGCAAAAACGTGAATGATTCTTGAAATAATCTGAGTTTAAAATGTGATATCATATGGCAAAAGGGATTTTTCCAACATCATTAAGGTTACTAATCAATTGATCTGACTTAATCAAAAGGGAGATTATCCTTTTAGACATGACTTAATCTCATGAGCCCTTTAGATCTGGGTCTAGCAGTCAGAGACAGAGAAAATCAGGGTTTTGAAACACAAGGTTTTGACACACCTGACTTTGTACATGGAGTGAACCAGTTGGCTAAGAATCACAGGCAGCCTCCAGAAGCAGAGAGAGGCCCGTCAGCTGACAGCCAGCAAGGAAACAGGGACTTCAGTCCAATAAGTGCAAAGAATTGGATTTGGCTAACAACCTGAATGAGCTTGAAGAAAGACTCTCAGCTCTAGATAAGACGATAGTCCTAACCAACACCTTGATTCTGGTTTTATGGGACCCAGAGCAGAGAATCCAGTCAACCCATATCCAGACTTCTCATCTACAAAACTATGAGCTCATAAATAGGTGTTGTTTTAAGCTGCTAAGTTTGCAGTAACTTGTTTTGCACTAAAGAAAACTAATACACATGGTAAAACTATGGTAAAAGAAATATTGTAAAAATATCAATACCTACCCAGCAGCAATCTATAGAATGGAAGAAAGTGAATAGTAGTGGATGCTGTAGGAGTCTCACTTGTCTTGGCACTCACCATGCCAGTACATGACCATAGTAGTGAGAAAAAGAAAAGCAGCTCCTGATAGCTGGGAGATTGACTGGTACTATCCAATAAGACACACTGTCCTTCTGTTGATCATAACCAGTTTCACAGAACACCAATAGTGGACAAGTCTACTCCATGACAGTGACGGATCAAAATGAACACAAGACCACTTGGTGATGATGTCTGAACTCAGACAAAAACAAGAACATTGTCTAAACTCCCAAAGTGAACAAACATCTCTATCTGGGCTAATATAAGTGAGAATTACTTCTTTACCAATTACAGCTGTAGCTTGCTTTTGTTCTTCCCTCCTTCAAGGTAAGAATTCTAGGCCGGGAGCAGTGGTGGCTCATGCCTGTAATCCCAGCACTTTGGGAAGATGAGGTGGGCAGATCATGATGTCAGGAGTTCGAGACCAGCCTGACCAACATGGTGAAACCCCCATCTCTACTAAAAATACAAAAATTAGCCGAGCATGGTGGCACGAGCCTGTAATCCCAGCTACTCAGGAGGCTGAGGCAGGAAAATCACTTGAACCTGGGAAGCAGAGGTTGTAGTGAGCCAAGATCGTGCCTCTGCACTCCAGCCTGGGTGACAGAGCGAGACTCCATCTCAAAAAAAAAGAATTCTAAAGATATCCAGACATAGGATGATCTATGTTTTCTGGCAACAGAAAATCCCAGAGCAAATCTCCACTTCCTAGAACCTCTTCCTTGTTACCTGACATGAGACCAAATCCCGTAAATCCTTTCTAATACTTGCTTACTGAGATGCTCCACAGTTCCCCCACAGCATGCACTCTCACGCACTGTGATGAGTCAATCAACAGAGAGTTCTTCAACCACAGGAGGGCTCCTGTTATCCTACTTACCCTCTGCCTGGGTGCTTTCTCCTAGATTTGCTTACTGGCATGGGGAAGGGTAGAAATAAACTGTTGGGGAGTTAACAAACTTACAAAAGGTCCTCATTCAATGGGAGGAGGTGGAGGATAAATCTCCAAGCTTCCTCACCCCTTAAGGGAGATAACTCAGAGATCTCCAATGGAATGGGGCCTCAAAATGTATGGATGGGCTTCAATCAACTTCTGCAGACCAGGTCTTCATAAAGGCTGAACAGGCAGGCCTCCATAACAACTGTTTCAGCACTGACCGAGTGATGAAGTTAAATATTAAAAGCTGAGACAGCCAGTGCCCTTATACAAAGGCTGGAATGTAACAAAAGCCCATCAAGAGTTTTGCCTAGGCCTCTCCTGGGCCTTGAAGCATGACGAGATAATGAAGGAATTCTTAACAGGACCCGTTTAAGATTAAACAACTTTTACTGGGGGTCTGAAGAAATTCCCCAGGCCTCTGCAAACAAGTTTATTGGGTCTGAAGGAACTCCCCACACCTCCATGATTTGGCAGGGGAGAAGATAAGGCAATCATCCCAGCACCTGGACCCATTTAGATTAAGTAAATGTACTGAGGCTCCAGAGGAAGGTCTTCTGGACTCAGATCTTAGTTATAGATTAGAAGAAGTTAATCACTTATCACTTTAGATGAATGTACACTTACACGTATACATATACCTTAGAAGGTATATAAGCTCTGGAAAACTTTATAATTTTGAGTTTGTCTGGTGATATTTTACAGGCCTTCTCCCTGTACCTGGTTACAGGAATAAACTCCCCTCCTTCCCAGTTCATCTGCATCCCATTACTGGCCCACAGGAATAAACAGCCCAGCCCTGGGTTTGATCCTGGAACAAACTGACCTTAAAAAAAGGAGATTATCACTAACAGCAGCCAGAGAGAAAGGCTGGGTCACACACAAAGGGAAGCCCATCAGACTAACAGCGGGTATCTCGGCAGAAACCCTACAAGCCAGAAGAGAGTGGGGTCCAATATTCAACATTCTTAAAGAAAAGAATTTTCAACCCAGAATTTCATATCTAGCCAAACTAAGCTTCATAAGTGAAGAAGAAACAAAATCCTTTACAGACAAGCAAATGCTGAGAGATTTTGTCACCAACAGGCCTGCCTTACAAGAGCTCCTGAAGGAAGCACTAAACATGGAAAGGAATAATCAGTATCAGCCACTGCAAAAACATGCGAGATTGTAAAGCCCATCGATGCTAGGAAGAAACTGCATCAACTAATGGGCAAAACAACCAGCTAACATCATAATGACAGGATCCAATTCACACATAACAATATTAACTTTAAATGTAAATGGGCTAAATGCCCCAATTAAAAGACACAGACTGGCAAATTGGATAAAAAGTCAAGACCCATCAGTGTGCTGTATTCAAGAGACCCATATCACATGCAGAGACACACATAGGCTCAAAATAAAGGGATAGAGGAAGATCTACCAAGTGAATGGAAAGCAAAAAAAAGCAGGGGTTGCAATCCTAGTCTCTGATAAAACAGACTTTAAACCAACAAAGATCAAAAGAGACAAAGAAGGCCATTACATAATGGTAAAGGGATCAATTCAACAAGAGCTAACTATCCTAAATATATATGCACCCAATACAGGAGCACCCAGATTCATAAAGCAAGTCCTGAGAGACCTAAAAAGAGACTTAGACTACCACACACTATAACAATGGGAGACTTTAACAACCCACTGTCAACATTAGACAGATCAATGAGACAGAAAGTTAACAAGGATATCCAGGAATTGAACTCAGCTCTGCACCAAGCAGACCTAATAGACATCTACAGAACTCTCCACCACAAATCAACAGAATATAAATTCTTCTCAGCATCACATTGCACTTATTCCAAAATTGACCACATAGTTGGAAGTAAAGCACTCCTCAGCAAATGTAAAAGAATGGTAAACTAGTTCAACCATTGTGGAAGTCAGTGTGGCGATTCCCCAGGGATCTAGAACTAGAAATACCATTTGACCCAGCAATCCCATTACTGGGTATATACCGAAAGGATTATAAATTATGCTACTATAAAGACACATGCACACGTATGTTTACTGCAGCACTATTCACAATAGCAAAGACTTGAAACCAACCCAAATGTCCATCAATGATAGACTGGATTAAGAAAATGTGGCACATATACACTATGGAATACTATGCAGCCATAAAAAAGGATGAGTTCATGTCCTTTGTAGCAACATGGATGAAGCTGGAAACCATCATTCTGAGCAAACCATCACAAGGACATGCTCTCACTCACTGGTGAGAACTGAACAATGAGAACACTTGGACACAGGGCTAGGAACATCAGACACTGGGGTCTGTCCTGGGGTGGGGGATGGGGGAAGGGTAGCATTAGGAGAAATACCTAATGTAAATGACGAGTTAATGGGTGCGGCAAACCAACACAGCACATGTGTACCTATGTAACAAACCTGCATGTTGTGCACACGTACCCTAGAACTTAAAGTATAATAAAAAAAAAAAAAAAAGGAGATTATCCTGGATTATCTGAGTGAGCCCAGTATAATCACAAGGATCTTTAAAATGTATAAGAGGAGGCGGAAGAGTCAGTACACACTGAAGCCATGTGAGAAAGACTCAAATGGCTTTGCTGGCTTTGAAAATGGAAGGGGACAACGAGCCAAGGAATAGGGATAACCTCTAGAAGATGGAGAAAGAAAGAATATGAACTCTCCCCTAGAGCCCCTAGAAAGTGATATAGGAGTTAAGAAGATATCACTTAGGCAGATAGTAAGGGTATGGGAATCCTCAGTAAGGCTTTTCTTTTCAATGAAAAGCAGCCCCAAATCATTTCCTAACAAAGAGCAGCCTGTAAAGTCGAGCTGTAGACATAGAATAGACAAGCAAGCTGGGAGCTTCCGTGGGTGAATGACGGCAGGAACTAGGGACTAGTACCATGTTCAAGATGGCGGCTCCATCTACCCTTCTCTGCCTTACGTGTACAGTAAGGAGCAGACAAGACAGCACTGACCAAGGGGAGAGTTCATTTGCATAAGATTACGGTGGGGCGACCAGTCTTCCCCTTGTGCTATGTAAACATCATACCTGATTGAACCAATCTGTGAGCCCCACTAAATCAGACACCACCTCCTCAAACCGGACTATAAAATCTGGCACATTCACTGCCAGCTGGTCTTTTCTGCTCAGAAGGCCGCTCTCTATAGAGAGAGCTGTTTTTCTTTCTCTTTTCTTCTGCCTATTAAGCCTCCACCCCTAAACTCTTCATGCATGTCTGTGTCCTAAATTTTCCTGGTGCAAGACTACGAACCCCGGGTATATACACCAGACAACATAGCCGCTTCAAAAGGAATGCAGCACTGTTGACCATTTGATTGTATCCCAGTGAGGCTCATTATGTTTGTATGTAATGTATGTATGTATGTATGTATGTATGTATGTATGTATTTAGTAGAGATGTTACTCTACTCTACTCTCTATGTTACTCAGGCTGATCTCAAACTATTGTCCTCAAGCTATCCTCCCACCTCAGCCTCCCAAAGCTCTAGGATTATAGGCATGAGCCACTGTACCCACCCAAGATCCACTTTGAAATTCTGTCCTATAGAACTGTAAAATAAAAAAACTGTGTGGTTTTCAAGCCACTAAGCTTGTGGTAATTTGTTATAGCAGCAATAGAAAGCTAATACAGTTACTTATATACACAAGATGGACCAAAGTGAACTAATACAAGTTAAATATCCCTAATCTGAAAATCTGAAATCTGAAATGCTCCAAAATCCAAAACTTTTGAGCACTGACATAATATCACAAGTGGAAAATTCCACACATAAGTACTTAACACAAACTTCGTTTCATGTACAAAGTTATTTAAAATATTGTTTAAAATTACCTTCAGGCTATGTGTATAAGGTATTTATAAGGCATAAATGAATTTTGTGTTTAGACTTGGGCCCCAGCCTCAAGATATCTTATTATGTATATGCAAATATTCCAAAATTTTTAAAAAATCTAAAATCTGTGAAACACTTCTGGTCCCATGCATTTCACATAAGGGATACTCAACCTCTAGAACGGACAGAGAAAAAGAAATAGTGATAACAAATAATTAGAGTTTTATTGAAAGGAAAAGAAAGGAGGAGGGAAAATACTGTTTTGTGAAAGAAACTGAGTTCACACTTAGGATGACTACAGGGTTACATCACTGCATCCAATGTCTAACAAGCAGTTTGAAAAATGAGAATAAAGCATAGGTGAGCAGTTAATTACACAGATATAAACATAGGGGACAAGTCCGTAATCTTAAATTAAATTGATTTCCTGAAGAGGAGTTTATACAAAAGATCAGGAAAACAGAGACAAACATGAACATTTTGAGGACAGGACAAGGAACAGTGAGGTAGGAGAACCAGTCAGTGCAGTAATACAGAAGTCAAGAAAGAACAAAGTTGCAAAATGCAGCTGTTTCTCAAAAGTTCTAATTGCAGCCATAAAGAACAGCCTAATAAATGTTTATTTAGGTTGAACAATTAGTGTCATAAACCCTTCAAGACTTCACAGTAGAGGAGTGGAGGAAGTAATGCTTATCTTATGTAAAAACAAGCTTTAGCAGTTCTCACGCACTTGCTCCTACATCCCTGGGAGCCATCTTTATTTTTACTCCACACCCACTTGGCCACAGAATTTAGCCTTCTTTAAATTCATCTGAAATAATGCACCTATGCAGGGCATTAATGAACAATGCAGATTTACTGAAGCTTTTTAAGAATATGAAGTGGTGGAATTATAAATCACAGCCTCCATAAAACAACTTAAATACTCCAGTTAGATACAGAACCTATAGTCTCCCAAAAGCTCCCTTCTCAGCCATATCACGCTGGTGATTCTCTTTATTCTCTCCATCCTTGGTTCGTTTGTTCTTTCTTTCCTTTTTTTTTTTTTTTTTCTGAGACAGGGTCTCACTCTGTCACCCAGGCTGGAGTGCAGTGGTGCAATCTGGGATCACTGCAACCTCCGCCTCCCAAGCTGAAGGGATCCTCCCACCTCAGCCTCCTGAGTAGCTGGGACTACGGGCATGCATCACCACACTCAGCTGATTTTATTTTTGTTTTGTTTGTTTGTTTGTTTTCTAGAGGCAGGGTTTTGCCATGTTACCCAGACTGGTCTTGAACTCCTGGAATCAAGAGATCTGCCTGCCTTGACCTTCCAAAGTGCTGGGATTACAGGCAATGTGAGCCACTGCGCCCAGCCTGGATTTTCTCTAGCACTTTAAACTTCATCACCTTCCAAGTGGTGAACAAGAATTAAAGTGCTCTAAAATTCCATTGTCCCGAGTGGTAGATAGTAGTCATATGTGCTACTGAGCACTTGAAATGTGGCTGGTCCAAACCAAAATGTACTGGAAGTGTGAAATACACACTGGATTTCCAAGATTTTGTATAAAAAAAGGATGTTGAAGTATTTCATTAACAACTTTTTATATTGATTGCATGTTGAAACGATAATATTTTGGTTATACTGAGTTAAATAAATATATTATTAAAATTAATTTCACCTTTTTTTTTTTTTTTGAGACAGAGACTCACTCTGTTGCCCAGGCTGGACTGCAGTGGCATGATCTCAGCTCACTGGAACCTCTGCCTCGCTGGTTCAAGCCATTCTCCTGCCTCAGCCTCCTGAGCAGCTGGGATTACAGGTGCCCGCCACCACGCCCTGCCAATTTTTTTTTATTTTTAGTAGAGATGGGGTTTCACCATGTTGGCCAGGCTGGTCTTGAACTCCTGACCTCAAGTGATTCGCCTGCCTTGGCCTCCCAAAGTGCTGGGATTAGAGGCATGAGCCACCACACCCAGCCTCATTTCACCTTTTTAATGTAACTAGCAGAAAATTTAAAGTAGCTTCCATGGCTTATATTATATTCCTATTGGACAGCACTGTTCTGGAAATAAAAAGAACTTCATGTTAATAAGACTAACCCTCCATGGAAGGCAGTTTAAGAATAATCTTCTAAGAGGCTAATCAAATTACTTCTTACAAAAAGAAAACAAAACACAGAAACTTTGACCCAAAAGGGATTCAAAAGCCAGGTGTTAAACGAGCAAAATATTTCTCCATCTCATTACACATGCTACCTCTTTATAAAGAATTTTGCCCCATGCCAATTATCAGTACTGGGAAAGAAGAGGAGTCATGGCTGGTGTCCAGGTGGCCCAGTTCTGTGAACCTCTATCCATTTAGGAGACAGCAGAGAAAAGCTGATAGCCCTGGAAGTCAAGCAACCTACAGGGGAACTGAATCTATAACCACAGCCTCATTAGCATAGCCTATAGCTCCCATTGCATCCTGTAGTTAATTCCCTTATCATTAACACAAATCACACTATAATTACTTGTGTAATTAATTATCTCCACCACACAAGGCTGTGAGCTTTGTGAGGGCAGGGATCCATGTCTGTCTTGTCATCCACATATCCACAATACCCAGTAACATGCAGAGTAAGTGCTCAATAAGTATTTATTAAATGGATATTTAATGAAAATCAAATTAACTAGTTTTTCTGCTCAGTGCATCTGGAACCATATATCTATCAATGAACTTCCTAGTTTGAAAATGCTATATAACCTATTCCTTATGGAAGAGCTAGAAAAGTGACAACTGATGACTATATATAAATGATTATTCTAATGATAGTAGGTTATATTAATAAAAATATTAATAGCTAACTTTTACTAAGTGTTTGTCAGGTAATAGGTGTTGTGCTAACCATTTAACCATCTTTAAACATCTTTCACTTACTCATCACCACAATTTACCACGTAGGTACTACTGTCATTCCCATTTCACAGATGGGGAGATTGAGACTTAGACAATTTAAGCAATTTGCACAAAGACACTCAAAGAGCAAGGGTGGTGCAAGGATTTAAATTTAATCTGACACTAGAACATGAGGCTTAACTATGCAAGATGATTCTTCACAGACACATGACTAAGTAACACCAATTGACACGAACTGACATTGTTGATCACTCCTTCCTCCTTTAAACATTGTTTTCACCTGGCTTTTAGAAGACTGTACATTCCTTGACCCATCCTATGTCAATAGCTGCTTCTTCTAAGTCTCCACTGCTGGTTTCTCTTTCTCGCTCCCCCAAGTCACGTGACTTGATTATCTAGGCCATCCTAAAATACATAAAAAACACCTCCCCAAAAATTGCCCCTGGGAAATGGAAGGCATTTATCCATAGGTGCTCATTCCCCATTGGTGGATCATTGCCTGGGGGTGTTAACGCCACCAAACTTTCCAAGGGCCAGGTGTGTGTGTGTGTAGGTCTGTGTGTGTGTGTGTGTCAGGAGTGATGGCATCTCAACCCTATCTGAGCACTGTTCCTGAAAAGGATACTTGCTGATGTTCACAAAACAATGTCAGTGTTCTATCAGGCCAATTTCCTCCAGTTGATACAATATATGGTAGGACCAGTGGAATTCCATGGTCATGTGTCATTGTCACACCTCTTTTACCATAAAGTGTGTCCTTTAGCTGGAGGCAATACTTCAGAAAATCATGTGTTTGGGCTGGGTGTGGTGGCTCATGCCTGTAATTGCACCACTTTAGGAGGCTGAGGTGGGCAGATCACCTGAGGTTAGGAGTTCACAACCAGCCTGGCCAACATGGTGAAACCATGTCTCTACCAAAAATACAAAAAAATTAGCCAGGTGTAGTGGCAGGCACCTGTAATCCCAGCTACTGGGGAGGCTGAGGCAGGAGAATGACTTGAACCTGGGAGGCAGAGGTTGTGCCACTGCATTCCAGCCTGGGCAACAGAGTGAGACTCTGTGTCAAAGAAGGAAGAAAGGAAGGAAGGAAGGAAGAGAGGGATGGAGGGAGGGAAAGAGAGAAAGAAAGAGGAAGAGAGGAAGGAAGGAAGGAAGGAAGGAAGGAAGGAAGGAAGGAAGGGAGGGAGGGACGGAGGGAGGAGATGGAAGGAAGGAAGGAAGGGAAAGAAAGAAAAAAGAAAGGAAGGAAGGAGGAAAGAAAGAAAAAAGAAAAGAAGGACGGAAAAGAGAGAGAAAGAAAGGAAAGAAGGAAAAGAGAGAAAGAAAGAGGAAGGAAGGAAGGAAGAGAAAGAGAAAGAAAGAAAGAAAGAAAGAGAGAGAGAGAGAGAAAGAAAGAAAGAAAGAAAGAAAGAAAGAAAGAAAGAAAGAAAGAAAGAAGGAAAGAAAGAAAGTCAATCATGTGTTTGTAACTCTATTATATAATGGTACTGGCAGAGGCACCACGAACAAGACCAGTCATATCAAGGAAAGTGTCAGTTCCGTAAGTACAAAGCACGGCTCTCTCCAGGAAGGAAGAACTTTTGTGTAATTGCTCTCCTTATGGAATTTACCATCAATCTTTGCTGCTGATGGGCTGGACATCCAAAGAGGCAGTAGTCATATCGGCTTTAGTAAAAAAGAGCTTTAATTGTTGGGCCATGCACATGTCCTCCCCTTAATATCACTAAGGAAGTCCTTGTTGTCATCTGACTGCAAAGTAACCCACTTCCAGAGTTCTGAGGAGCTGCATTCTAGACTTTCTTCTTACATTAAATTTCTTAGCTTGGTTTCCCTCAAAACCTGAGACAACTAACTTATGTGGGGACAGGTAATTTGGGATGTGATCCTAGTGAGAAACAATGAGAGAATGGAAGGGAGAATATAGACATAATACAAGAATGTGTTATTGAAGTTGCTGTTGTGAGAAACCAGAATTCAATTTCACTGGAACTTTTTGAAAAACACACAGAATGGCCTACAAAACTATCTTGCTCAAGTGTAAGAAGCAAGAGCATTTATCCATCAGCGACTGTCACCCCTTGGTTGAAGGGCCCAGATGTGTTGACTTACCAGCACTTCAAAGCTGTGCAGGACAGGAGCTGAGAGAGCTACTGCTGGAATGTGTGAAGTCCAAAGAACCTCAGGGAAGAAAGCAAAGAGGCCTGGTAAATGTGGGAGAGGAGAAGCTGTCAGGGAGAAGAATGTGGAAGATTGCATGAAACTGCCCCCCACAACCAAGTCAGAAATGAGAGGTGATGCTCAGAAGATGTGAAAGAAGACACCAAAGGTTTCTGATACTACAGGATTATTAATTTCTTAAAAATTTAAAACCAATTCATAGGACCAGGCACAGTGGCTCACGCCTATAATCCTAGCACTTTGGGAGGCCGAGGTGGGTGGATCACTTGGGGTCAGGAGTTCGAGACCACCCTGGCCAATAAGGTGAAACCCCATCTCTACTAAAAATACAAAAATTAGCTGGACATGGTGACAGGCGCCTATAATATCAGCTACTGGGTAGGCTGAGACAGGAGAATGGCTTGAACCCAGGAGGCAGGGGTTGCAGTGAGCTGAGATGCGCCACTGCACTCCAGCCTGAGCGACAAGAGTGAGCCTCTGCCTCAATCAGTCAATCAATAAAAAAACAATTCATAGCTGCAAGTCTTTAATTTTGTTTACCACATGGTTATCACAGGAGTAAATGGGAAGTATTGTAAGAGAGTCAATATTTATTAAACACCTACTCTATAATAAGTACTACTCCAGACAGTCTCTCTTACATTTCACATTTGACATGTAAAAATATTTCACTGACATGGTAGTCAGAGAAGAGCCAGGTGACATTTGAGCAGTGACTGGAAAAAAATGAGGAAGCAAGCTCTGTGGACATCTGAGAGGGCAGTGTTCCATGCAGAAGGAACTACAGCTACAAAGCACTGACGCTTGCTCTGCTTGGGGGCAATTAGAAAAGCTCTGAAGTGTAGCTTGGATGTGACCCATCAAGAATAAGTTCAGTCTTAAAAGTCAGGGTAAGAATTTTGAACTTTAATCTGAGTAAAATGGTAAACCACTAAAAGGTTCTGCACAGAGGAGTGGCATATTCAAGTTCTAATGGTATCACTCTAGCTGCTGAATGCAACTATGTAGAGAAATAAAGGGAATGCAGAAAGCTATGCTCACGGCTACTGCAATTGTCCAGGCATGAGCAAATGGTACCTTGTAACACCTCTTGTACCTTAAGTTGTTTTATACTGCCATTTACTTTCTCATGGAAACCCCTAATTTCTTCAGGGCAGGGAGCTCATACGCACAGTTTATGATATGACCTATACATATGCCCATTTAATAGATACTTGATAAATAACCATCATATAAATGGCTAACAGTAGTACTAAATTCACATTATACAGTGATGATATGGCATCACTGAAAGGTTTTGTCATCTACTATCTCTTTAGGAAATTTAAGTTCTCTAAGCCTTAATTTCAACATTCCTAAATGTTGCTAACACCAGCCTAACAAGGTTGGCAAGTATTAAATGAAAATGTCTACCCAGACCTTTTTTTCTCACCACCAAAGTAGTGCCTTGCTTTATTACAAACCCTCAATCCCAATACAAGACACAAATGCTACCCTTTCTGAAGAGTGCCTGTAAAATTTTAAAAGTTGTCCGTAACTGACTAGATTCTAACATATATATTAATCCAATTCATCCCTTTCTGGTATTCAAGGCATGCTTTCAAAAATTATCCATCTTCGTTACAGTAATATTTTCCTTAATTATTCTCTGAAAACAGCTCATCCCCAGACCGTCTTGGTTTTTACATTATTATATCTCAGTGGTGATAGATGTGGCCCTAAATGCGGGGAAAACCTTTTACAAAAGTTTTGATGGCTGGTCCTCAAGCTTTGAGATTTACCTTCCAAGAATTAAGCAGCACTATCAAAACAATGCTGGCAACATTTTTATGAGGTCGCAAGGACCACGGTTGCTGCAGCTACAGGATGAGTTATAACGTCAGAAGCAACCCAAGCGTTACTTCAGCCCATCTTCACGGGAGAAGCCCGTATGAATCAGGCAAAAACATAAAAACAGGTTCTGTGACTTTGCCCTATCTCATTTAGATCAAGTAGCAAGCAGAAGGAAGACAAGGATTTTAAAATCTGGCTCCAACATTCTCCACTTGGTCGCGTTCTCAAATCTCAGCCCAGGGCCGCTGACGTAAAGTCGCCTCTCTCGTGGGAACCACGGGCTCGGGGGTAGCCGGCAGCTGAAACTTGGGGGACTTCAGAGGCTTGGAGGCCAGCAGCAGACAGAGCGCCGATGGGATAATGAGATTCTCCAGCAGATCGGCGCTCACGCCCTACTCCATTTCAATGGGTAGAGGTAAAGGCTGAAAGGCAACCCTCGCACCGCCGGGCCTACCTTGGCAGTGCCGGCCTAGCGTCTCTACCCGATAGAGCATGCGCGGGAGGTAACAGCCCGCACGCCGCCGGCGGCACAGGCCTGACGGGAGGCGGGGCCACGCGTCTGCGCACGCGCGCAGGGACACATAGGCGGAAGTGGCTTGCGGGCGCCGGAGTTGAGAGTGCTTTCTGGGGAGGCGACCGCCGCGGTGGAAAGTGCAGGAGTGGGCGAGGAGGAGGAGGAAGAGGAGGTGATGGCGACGGACCAGGGGAGGGGGAGATGCTCCGTCTAGCTGAGGCGCCACGCAGGCTGTCTTCACCCTTCCGGGTGACATACCGGCCTTGGGGTACGCGTGCCTTCGGGGCCTTTCCTGTGTTTAGGACCCAGATCTCCTCTCCTCCAGAAAACCTTGACACTGCCCATCTTCCTCATCCAGAAGGAGCGTTCGAGGAGTGGATGAGGTCGGGATGGAAGAAACGGGTGACTCCCTTTTTTTAAAGAGCGGAAACCGGCCGGGCGGTTTCCAGGGAGGAGCATCTGTTCCTCCTCGCCCGTTTTTCGCCCTCGGGCTGGCGAGAACTCCCTCAGGTCCCAATCCGTGGACTCGCAGGGGTGAGGTGACCTCAAGGGGTCTTTTACGCTGTTCTCGGGGTCTCTGGAGAACTGTCAGTCACCTGGATACCTCTAGACTGTATTTACAGTTAACTGTTTCCTGGTTCCGTGTTTATTAAATAGGGGCACTCCAAGGTACTCTTTTCTCCATTTGGCTTGCAGTAGAATGTGATTGTTCTGGCTGGGCTATTAAGTTTATGGCATAAACTTCCACTAGAAGTTCTGCAAGTTTCCTCCAGTCTTTGCAACTGAATTATCTCTCCCGTCTTTTTATTATTATTTAAGGAATATTGAAAGTAAAAGATGGAATGATTTGGTGCGCTAACAAAATCTTAAGTGTTGAGTATCTGCATTTTTTCTACATTAGGATATCAGAAGCCTAGAATTGTTTTTTAATTAAACGTTTTTCTAAGTGAATTGAGATAGTTTGGAACTTGGAAGAGAGGCAGCATTTCAAAATAATTTAGACAGCGTTATTTTTACTTAATTACTTAATATATAGATTAAGTCCTAGTGTTAACTTTTTCTCTTGAAAAAAAAAAAAGAATAGTCTTTAAACATTAGCACAGGGTTTCTCCACCTTTGTGTAATGATGTGTGTACAAAGAAATGAGATGGAACTTTGTTTTTTCTGTTTTATAATCGTATACCATAGGCCATGATTGATTCCGGAGCGCAGTTAATCAAGGCATAATGGCATGGTAAGATTCTTTTATTTGTAACGTTGGGTGTGGCAAAATATAGTTAAAATCACGTTTTTTCAGGTTAAAGACACCGTAATGATTTTTTTTTCATATTCTACCTTTTTTTGGTGTGGGACTTTTGTCCTTCAGGTCGGAAAACTCAAAAATAAACTGAAATAATTGTGACTTCAATAGGTCATTGTAACTCAACATTATCACTAATTGTAATTTTTAAATATACATTGTATGCCGGAAATGCTACCTTTTTATTCCATTTTAGCAGTTGAAGTTGAATATCTGTGTTGAATTTAGGAAGAGGCCTCAGGCAATGATACACACCTGTGATTTTTTAAATATATATATATATATATATATTTTTTAGTTTCACTGATTACTGTGAGCTTCAAAAGCAAAGCACAATGTTGATCATTTAGTCTGAAAACTAATTTTAATTCCATGCTTCATTTTTGCTCCTTGCACCACAAGGAGTTTGGCCCATTTTTTTTTTTAGATAATGGTTAATATCAGTCATTAATGTTTGAAGTGGAAGGGATATGGCAGACATTCCCCAATGATCACAGTTATTAGGTATCAGAGGTCTTCATCAGTCACACTTTCTCACCAGTGATGTTCTTATTAATAAAACAGCATTCTAAATGCAAGGCTTTGATGGGCAAGTTTTATGAGACTGATGCCTCAGGCAAAGGAAACAAATTTATTTTCATGTTCATTTCAAATGTTTTGTGGGGAGTTTCAGTAGCGATGTCGGTATTTTAGCATACATGTAGAAAAGACAGTGCTAGAGAGATTTCATTCTGCACGTATGGCCTAGATCTGCAGCACATAAAGTTGCCAAGAAGTGTATTAGAAGTGGTAAAGTGTTGGAAAGGAGCTGAATAACGTTGATTAAATAAATGGTGCTTGCTGAACTGCGGTAGAGTCCTTCATTTAATCTTACGTTTTGTTATGTGCCAGAACATCATAGGAAGATATCTCTTGCCTTAAGGATTTCATAGGCTTTTAGGAGAAACAAGTATAAAAACAAGCTATACCATTATAATTTAGGAATTTGAAAAATATGTATAATATGATATTAGAGTACAGGACATCAACTCGTTTTTAACTTCGAGGCCTTATTCATGGATGCAGCATGATCAGACTTCACGTTGAGCCATGTGACAGATGGGTCAGAAAGGGAAGAATTGATTATAAACAGTCTAGTAAGTCTAGTAATCTAGGCGAGAGAAAATGGCTGCCTGATGGAGTAGGGTCCGAAACAGATATTAGATATAGTTATAGATGTAGAGTTAACAGGAATCTTGGCAAAATATAGAATGTGAGGAAAAGGAAAGATTCTTAAGATGACTCCCAGATTTTTAGCTTGTGTTTCATACTAGGTACTGTTAAGTGGGATTGGGAATATATGAACAAACAGTAGATTTGTTTTGAGGGGAAAATAATCAGCTTTGGCCATTTTAAATATGAAGTGCCAGCAGAGCTTATGAGTAGAGGTATCAAAGAAGCATTTAGACATAGAGCTCTGGATCTCAGGAGAGAAGGCAGCGTTGGAAATTCAGGTCTTTATTTCCAGCTGCACATCAAAGGGATGAGTCAGCTTGAGCACACCATATCACCCTAGCAATATTTCTAAAAAGTTGAAGAATGACAGCTAACACACTTACGGACTGTCATATGCCAGGCAATTTTACATTTATTTCATATAGTCCTAACCAAAATCCTGTGATAGGCACATTTTTAACTCCTCCCACTTTTGAAGGTAGAGAACCTAAAGCTCAGAAAAGTTAAACGATTTGCCCAAGGCTCCTCAGCTAATAAGTAGTAAAGCCAGATCTTGAACTCATATCTGTCAAAATTCCAAAGCATGAGGAAAGCATTATGCTATACTGCTTTCCTATACTATTACCTGTAATTGTATTGAGTCATTACAATATGCTTGGCAGTTTACTAAATTACAAATATCTCAGAAGAAGGTGACTTTGGGAAAGCGTGACCTTCTGGAGAAATGTTTTGATGCCAATAAAAGCAGGAAAGATATTTTCTAGAAGTTTTATTTATTCTGTATGTGTGTGTAAATATATAAGCATTATTTGTAAATTTTCCCCACTCTTTTTCTATAAGATTTTCAGTTTTGCTCATAAAATTTTCCAGTACCACCATCCATTTCAAAAATTGTATCCAAGCAGAAGGTGAGTGATTGCAAGCTGAAGTTTGAGGGTATCAAGAGGAAGGATCAGTTTATTTAGTTCATCTGAATATCAGGTCAGAGTATATGCCAGGTACCAAGGACGCAGAGACAAATAAGATTTGAATCTTGCCTTTCAAGTTCTGTTTTCTGATAACTGGGGTGATTAGTGATGGTGTCACAAAGCAGGGGATATTAAAGCTGAACTTCCAAACCTGACCTTGAGAAAGAAGACCTCAGGTTGAAAGGACATCATGAACAGAAGGCAGTGGTGTTTTAAAGTCCCTGATGTATTTCAGGAATGAAACGGGTGGTTTAGGGCTTTATTGAGAGTGGAGGGAGAGCAAACTTAGAAACGTATGTGAGGCTGGGTTTATTTGAATGGTGCACTATATCCATGCCCACACATAGAAAAGAGTAAATTGTTAAGGTTTTCGTCTCTTCTCCATTCAAGCACAGGTTTGGCCAAATATTTAGGCGAGATAATTTAAAGCATGGTTTTAAAAGAAAGTCACATCTCAAAGATATCCTGCAAGATTACATAAAAAGTCTTACAAATGACAGTGATTGAAAATGTGGGAAGCAAGAACAAAGGAAAGCGAAGAATCAACAAGAGGAACACAGTAAACTTCATGAAACTACTTTTCTATTTAGAAATATGGCAGGTGCCCTATAAAATGTTGTGGTGGCTGCGTATTTTTAGTTACAAGTGGTATTCACATCCTTGACCCCTCCTTTAATTCCTAAGGATGACCTGGTTAACCTCTGTAAATTAGCAAACTAGAAGTGATCATGAAGAGGCGACTCTAATTTTGGCCATTTTAAACCATCTTGTAACAGTTTAAAAAAACATTACCAAAGGAAAACTCACCATCAAAATTATTCTTATTTCTCTTCATGCCGCAGAGTTTAAATTTTTGTTCCCACTGGAATTAAAAACAGATGAGTCGTTTATAAGAAAATAACTTTTTCTTTTACATAGGTTTGTTCTATACTTTGTCATAATTCTTCAGTCTTTCCTCAGTCTTTACATGGAGTTCATTTTTTCAGTTTATATAAATCCAAAGAGAAATTGATGGCTTCATAATTTTTTTTAGACTGACAAAAAATGACATGTTTTCTCCAGCCTTTTACATCCCAAAAGAATGTAAATTAAATTAAAATGATTTGTTCCAGAGGAAGAAAACATTTTTTAACCTAAGAGATGCTACTGCTGAAGCATATTGTGCTTTCTACAGTCTGTGATAAATCTAGCTTTTTAAGGACCTTAGTTTTGGGTTTTTGGTTTGTTTTTTTTTGTTTTTTTTTCATTTATTTTCTAGAGACAGGGTCTGGCTCTGTCACCCAGGCTGGAGTGCAGGGGTGCAATCATAGATTACTGCAGCCTCAAACTCCTGGACTCAAGTGATCCTCCTGCCTCAGCCTCCCGAGTAGCTAGGACTACAGGCATGCACCACCATGTCCAGCTAATTTTTTTATTTTATTTTATTTTATTTGGTAGAGAGAGGGTCTTGCTATGTTGCCCAGGCTGGTCTTGAACTCCTCGTCTCAAGCAACATCTCTGCTTCAGCCTCCCAAAATGTTGGGATTACAGGCATGAGCCACCGCACCTGGCCTTCATTTTTTTAGTTTATTTTTTAAATGTCATTAGCAAATATATCTTAGAATTGTCTTAGTATTTAAAGGAGAATTACTTATTTTTTACTCTTCTACAAATGAAGATTGACTTTAATGTTGAGAATGTTATGTATCAACTATATATAGACACAAAGACATGTTTAGTTCTTTGATGAAATACTAGCTTTTGTTGCTGTGGAAATAAGTATGGTTTATATTCAGTTTAGTGATGTACTAATCTTTATCAGCTGTAGACAAATTGTTTAAAGATTGTAGGCATATTGTTTTTGGTGATTTGGAACCTAGAATACAGGAATTAATATACTAATATCCAGAGAGAAGCAGACATTTGTATAATTTTAAAGTATGATTTGGAATATTATTTGGAGGATTAAACTTTATCATGTAAATGTTTTCTTTTAATTACTTATTTCCTTCTCTAGGACTTGACACAGCAAGCAAAAGACATACAGAACGTAACAGTCGAGGAAACCAACAAAAATAACTCTGAAAGCATTGAATGCAGCAAAATAACAATGGATCTCAAGTTCAACAATTCCAGGAAATATATTTCTATCACTGTACCATCCAAAACCCAAACAATGTCACCACACATCAAGTCAATTGACGACATTGTGGTACTTGGCATGAATCTCAGCAAGTTTAACAAACTTACTCAGTTTTTCATATGTGTTGCTGGAGTTTTTGTATTTTACCTAATTTATGGGTATTTACAGGTAAAAAAGTTATATGTTTATAATATGTTAATTATTTATAATAATTGCGGTCAGTATGAGCATTTACTAGTTTTGCCCGAGATAGTCACTTACGGGATACTGGCTGATTCATAAATTTGTATTTTTTAGTATTAAGAGTAGAAAAGAGTTTCTTAAAACAGAAAACAGATCAAAATTCAAGAGTTAAATATTTTAAGTGGGAAGGAGGCACATGTAGAGACTATCTTGAAAAATTGTCATTATGAAAATTAATTTTTAAATATTTAACAAAATGTAGGTAATAATTGCAACCATGTGTTTCCAAGAGAAAGAAATGATTCAAGTATTGATTGGTATCTTGGAACATTATTGAATGATAGTTCAGTTTACTCGATTCTTGGAGCTCAATAATAAAAGATCATTTTTGCAAAAATGTATCAGGATATTTTATGGTTTTCTAAAGGTATCTCTTTAATCCTATAATATTTGAATTATTTCTTTTTTAAACACCTCTTATATTCTCATTCTTATTGGCTTTGTCTTCTAACTTTGCCAGAATCTTATTGTTCTGTGATTTTTTGCTGGCACAAAACATTTCTAACACTGCAACAATTTGTCTCATATTTACATTATATTTGGAAAAGTTATATACCTTTGGCGAGGAGCAAATTTCTGACCTTCAAAGACATGGGCTGGATGGGTGAGGATCTGGGCTAGTGAAAACAGGATGTTGGAATGGGTTCTAATTTTATGAATGGTCATTTAATTAGTGGATATTTTCCCATAACATAAGAAAGTCTTTGTAATTCAAGGAAAGGAAAATGATGTATTTTCTTAAAACACAGATAATATTTCCAGTATTCTTTAGTACTAAAAAGTTAGTGAATTTAAAAATTGTTGTATTTTTTCATTGTCTTGTAGAGATGAAACATCAAGGGAAATGTAAGTGAACATGGAATTGTGACTGTTTTTTAGTTAGCTTGCAAGAATGCTATGAAGAATATTAATGTAAAACAAAAATGAATTAAAAATGTTAATATTTATAATAACTGATATTCCACTAGTAGGTGATATAAAACTTGAGATGCCACAATGAAGAACAATTAAAAATAGAGATTAGAATTTCATGTTGAGAAACATTTTAGAAACATTTTTTTCTTCAGCATACCACTGTTACCAAATAGCTTGGGAACAGAGTTAGCCATTGCAATGGAAAATGAATTTGAAATTTACCCTGTAAGTGTCATTAAATAAATTTTCTCTAATTAATAATCAGATATTTTAGTTTATAACTGGTTTATGCAAAGTTTTTTTAAATTACACAAACCCCTGCTAATTGTGTTTATAACTTAACCACTTTGATTTTGTAAAAACTGACATTGCTACTATTACTTATAATTACATATCAAAATAGTTCAGAAAAAATGGTTGGGGTTTGGTAATGAAGTGTTTTGTATAGATGTATGCATATTCATACATACACTTCATTTGTTCAATTTGATTTATTGATCAATTTGATTTATTCAATTAAAATTAAACCAGATAACTATTAGAATAACTCTTGGTGACTTGTTAAGAATGGCTTATTAATAACTGATATAAATATTGCTTTATAATATAACATGTTTAGGCAAATTAACCATTTCCTCTAAAAGAAGAAAGTTTAGATCATCTATGGCACAAAAATTTCAAAAAATAACATTACCAATATGAAAGAGCTTCTAACCTCTCTAATTTACATTTTGTTGTTGTTGGAGGTGGGGCTTGGTTTCTTTAAAAATGTTGTGTTTATAAGAATTTATTTTTAGAAAATTAATGTGCTGCCTTGGACTTAACAGTGTTCATGTGTCTTTTGACAGGAATTAATATTTTCAGTGGAGGGTTTTAAGTCCTATGGCTGGTACCTTACCTTAGTGCAGTTTGCCTTTTACTCCATATTTGGCCTAATAGAACTTCAGCTTATTCAGGACAAAAGGAGGAGGTATGTGGTTTGTTTTTATTTTTTGATATTTCACTTGTATTAGTTGAATTTTTTTTTGGCATACTGAATATGCTGAAATTTATACTTCTATTAACAAAACATCTGATAGGCACGAACTCTTATCAGTATAACTAAATAATACTAAATACATTTTATTCATTTATACACTGAAAAAAATAAAGTCTCTTCTTAAATGCAGTATTACAAAATAAAAAAATAATAGCTTTAGGCTCAACTTAGTGTTATATCTGCTTAAAACATGATAAAAAACACAATGTACATACTTGATTTTTATAAATTCTGCTGAAATAGGTGCGGTTACTGATTTGTAGTACAACTAACATCACAGTGGTGAAATGAAATATCAGTACAGATTGAGCATCCTAATCCAAAAATCCGAAATCCAGAAATGCTCCAAAATTAGAAAAGTTTTGAGTGCCAATGTGACACAAGTGGAAACTTCCAAACATAAGTACTTAACACAAATTTTGTTTTGTGCACAAAATTATATAAAATGTGCACCGTGACCAGCTCTGGGACAGCTGGGATGCAGGACACCAAGTTCTTAAGCTGCACACAGCATAGTGACCTTGGGGCCAGCCCACAAAACCTTTCCTTCCTCCTAGGCTTCCTGGCCTGTGATGGGAGTGGCTGCCGTGAAGACCTATGACATGCTCTAGAGACATTTTCCCCATTGTCTTGGGGATTAACATTCAGATCCTTGTTAGGCAAATTTCTGCACCCAGCTTGAATTTCTCCTCAAAAAATGGGTTCTTCTTTTCTACTGCATCATTAGGTTGCAAATTTTCTGAACCTTTTTGCTCTGTTTCCCTTTTAAAATGGAATGCTTTCAACAGCACCCAATTACCTTTTGAATGCTTTGCTGCTTAGAAATTTCTTCCACCAGATACCCTAAATCATCTCAAAGTTCTACAGATCTCTAGGGCAGAGGCAAAATGCCACCAGTCTCTTTGCTAAAACATAAGAAGAGTCACCTTTGCTCTAGTTCCCAACGAGTTCCTCATGTCCATCTGAGACCACCTCAGTCTGAACCTTATTGTTCATATCACTATCAGCTTTTTTGCCAAAGCCATTCAACAAGTCTCTAGGTGGTTCCAAACTGTTCTACATTTTCCTGTCTTCTTCTGAGCCCTCCAAACTCTTCCAGCCTCTGGCTGATACCCAGTTCCAAAGTTGCTTCCACATTTTTGGGTCTCATTTCAGTAACACCTCACTCCTGGTACCAATTTACTGTTATTAGTCCGTTTCATGCTGCTGATAGAGACATACCCGAGACTGGGAAGAAAAAGAAGTTTAATTGAACTTAACAGTTCCACATGGCTGGAGAGGCCTCAGAATCATGGCAGGAGTCAAAAGTCACTTCTTACGTGGTAGTGGCAAGAGAAGATGAGGAAGATGCAAAAGCGGAAACCCCTGATAAAACCATCAGATCTTGTGAGACTTATTCACTACCACGAGAACAATATGGGGGAAACCACCCCCATGATTCAAATTACCTCCCACTGGGTCCCTCCCACAACACATGGAAATTATGAGAGTACAATTCAAGATGAGATTTGAGTGGGGACACAGAGCCAAACCATATCAAAAATGTTCTATAAAATTACCTTCAGGTTATGTGTATAATGTATATATGAAACATAAATAAATCTCATATTAAGACCTGTGTCCCATTCCGCAAGATACCTTACTATGCAGATGCAAATATTCCAAAACCTGAAAAAAATCGAAATTTGAAACACTCTGGTCGCCAGCATTTTGGATGAGGGATACCAAGTCCGTAGCTGTTGTTATTCTGCTTTTTTAGAATGTGAAGTTATATTTTGTGGGATATGCCCCAGCTAACATTGCCATATGATGTTCGATAGCTGAGGTTGCGTTCTTAAGCATTAGAGAAACACATCTCATTCCTTTTCATCAAGACCAAATGTGCTTGTTTGAAAATATCATTTCAGTTAGCAACCATCTAGATTTGAGAAATATCTTGATATATCTTTAATGGCATCTAGAACAATATGCAATAAAACTTAGTCTCTGATTATAAACAGAAAGTGGTTAGGAATTTGAATATAAAATGTTCTTGGTTAATGTAAGAAGTGTGCTCCTTCTGTCATACCCTAATGTGTGTATATATCGTGTATCTATTGGGCAGTTTAAATGTAATAACGACTGTAATACTGACATACCTTGATACAAATGTTTAATCCTTTAGTGAAGATTTCAAAAATTATGCAGCTTTTTTTTCCAATCATAAAATGGTTTTGAAGTTTGTATCAAGGTAACTATAGTTTTACGTATTTAAATCTATATTACAGGTTTCTTCATGGGTCTAATTTTGCCTCTCAACCTGTCTTAATTGCTAATACATTATTGTAGCAATTATTATAAAAATATTTGAACCTTAGAATATCATCTTCGTTATTTTTATGTTCTATCATGATTCTCCATGATAGAATCATGGAGGCAAGCCGATGAAATCCAACTTCCTCATTTTACCAGTGAGAAAACAAAGACCTAGAGGAGTACTGGGAATAGCCATAGGTGATAGAATAGGAAGTAATGAAATATATCTGTCAAGACTAATATATAAGGAAGCTTGATGATGATTCACTACTTATTGCAAACTACTGGGCCTTCTAAGGTAAGATTGCTTCTAAGGTAAAAGACACTAATACTATCTTTGTAGGTGAAAAATGATACAATGACGATGCATGTCCTGTTACATTTCAGAAAGAAACACCTCCCTATCAGCTACCCCGATGAGAGGGGAGGGGGCCTCAAACCATGTTTATCCCAACTTTTAAATCACATGACCATAACATATTTTAAAATAAAATAATTTGTACTTGATTCAAATATAAGTGAAACAATTTCGGAGAATAATTTATGTATTTATAATAAATGTAATTATGAATTGAAACCTTTCTGAATTTATTTTTGCAAACACATATCTGAATTTATTTAATGGTACTGCTACTCGTTAGACCTTTAATTAGCTAAACTCTTTGCAGTTGTTATTTTTTTCTTCTTCCCACATTTATGTGAATACCGACATACTGGAATAAGTACATCAAATACTCATTGAGAATTTGGAGTTAGAAACATGGGTTTGGGTCTTGGCACTTGGGTCTTATTACATCTGTCAAGACCTCAGAGAAGTTTCTATAATACTCTAAATTTTATCTTGAGGATCATATGTGGTAATGCATGCTAAAGTACATCATAAACTGTAATATCCTAAATATACTGCTTATTATTTTTTGTCAAAGAATACCTTGTAACATTATTATTAATTACTATGAGTTTCTAATTAAGGAGAGTGCTCAGATTTGTCTTGAAGAGGATTTTAAAGTTAAAATTTTCTCCCCAGCCAGGTGCGGTGGCTCATGCCCGTAATCCTAGCGCTTTGGGAGGCCGAGGCAGGTTGATCACCTGAGGTTAGGAGTTCGAAACCAGCCTGGCCAACATGGTGAAACCCCGTCTCTACTAAAAATATAAAATTGGCTGGGCATGGTGGTGGGCACTTGTAATCCTAGCTACTCAGGAGGTCAGGAGGCTGAGGCAGGAGAATGGTTTGAACCCGGGAGGCGGAGGTTGCAGTGAGCCAAGATGGCGCCACTGCACTCCAGCCTGGGCAACAAGAGCGAGACTCCATCTCAAAAAAAAATTTTCTCCCCATTTCTAAGGAAGCAAGCAATGGACGTATTAAATAAAATAGAAATAGTGAGTATCCTGGAGGCAAGCTGATCAAATCTAATTTCTTCATTTTACCAATGAGAAAACAAAGACCTAGAGGACTGCTCAGAATTTTTTGAGCTCCTTTTGGAGCTACTTTTGGATTTAGTTCCCCTGTCAGGCTGGTTTTCTTTCTACCTGTACTGTGCTACTTTTCTACTCATGCCTTGTAATTCTTCTGACTTGAATTTTTATTTTCTGCCAATGATTTGCCATTTATCTTTGAGAAAATCTGACCACCTTGACTTGTATCATTTTACCTGGCGAAGTGGTGCTCCACCATCACTGATGATATCCCAATGAGGGTCAAACCCCATGGATGGCATGAACACGTTTACACTGATGCATATGGACATGCCACGTGGATTTTCATGGTTAACTACTATATTAGTAGTTAAGTAGAAAAAAAACCCTCAGAATCAAATGTAAATGATGCATTTTAATTGACTTTTTCCAGTAGATTATTTTACCTTGTATCTAACCATATATAAGATGAGGAATTTTGTTGCCTTGATTTCAATGTGAACACAAATTCTAAAATGGAAATTACATCTAACTCTCCAGCATTATCAGTATAAATAGTGCCTCATTGTGTCTGTGTTCGTCATACCAGCATACAAGATTATTAGTTTAGACCATTAAATATCTAGTCAAAGTGAGCATATGCTCACAGTAATGGCTCAAAATTCTGAAGATGCTAAATTAAGAATCTCCTTTAGGAACTTTAGATAGAGCCAAAGTTAAAAGACTTGAAATCATGAGGAGAGAGTCAGGTACCTCATCTTAAAAGTTGATTATTATAACATAGAATACAGAGAGATTATCTATAAGATATTATAATAAAAATTATATCTAGGGTTTTAAACCACATGAACTTTTCCTAGAGAAAATCTTCTTGGGTTATTTTAGCAGAATGGATAGATGTATTTTTCCTAATGCTAGATGGAAACATTAGGAAACAGAACAACAATTCAGGAGTTAAAAATTAGTTTTAAAATTGTTAAGGTGCCTTTTACCATTATGGAGGCCAACATTAGCTGGGCATGGTGGTGCACACCTGTAGTCCCAGCTACTCAGGAGGCTAAGGCAAAAGAATTTCTTGAACCCGTGAGGCAGAGGTTGCAGTTAGCTGAGATCATGCCACTGCACTCCAGCCTGGGCAACAGAGCAAGACCTTATCTCAAGCAAACAACAACAAAAAAAGAAGCTCTTTTTCTCTAACTTAAGATGGTTAAGATGGTTTTTATTTGTGGCTAGAACTGCTGTTAAAAAAAAAAAAACTTTTTGTCAACATTTATACCTTCAGTAAAAATCTAAACTCTTTTTTACATAATTGAGTGGCCTCATTTATGATTGACTAAATAAAGGTAAATTGTTATTTTTATAAACTTTTTTATACAAGAGCATTAGTTTTTAAATAGTGATATTTTTAGTGATATTTCCAGAAATAGTAACCAGAAATTAGAAAAGTAATTAGACATTTACACATTGTGAACACATTATCTTTTAGTAGCATGAATTGGGTCCCAAAATGAAGGTTTTAAAAATTGTCTTTTACAGAATACCAGGAAAAACCTACATGATAATAGCTTTTCTAACTGTGGGTACTATGGGGTTATCAAACACTTCCTTGGGCTACCTGAATTACCCTACCCAAGTCATCTTCAAGTGCTGCAAATTGATTCCTGTTATGCTAGGAGGAGTTTTTATTCAAGGTATAGTAATGATATGTTTTTATACTATTTAAAACTAATAGGCTATGTTATGGCATCTAGCATTAGGAAAAACATTAAACTTCTATTATATTTTCAGTGAGCATTCTAGATATTGTAACAATTCTGAATTATGTCTTACCAAATGAGGTATTCTAAAAACACTGATGGCCAGGCACAGTGGCTCACGCCTGTAATTCCAGCACTGTGGGAGGCCAAGGTCGGCAGATCACAAGGTCAGGAGTTCGAGACCAGCCTGGCCAATATGGTGAAACCCCATCTCTACTAAAAATACAAAAATTAGCCAAGCATGGTGGTGTACGCCTGTAGTCCCAGCTACTCAGAAGGCTGAGGCAGAAGAATTGCTTGAACCCAGGAGGCAGAGGTTGCAGTGAGCCGAGGCCACACCACTGCACTCCAGCCTGGGCGACAGAGCGAGACTCCGTCTCAAAAAAAAAAAAAAAAACACTGATATGCCTTAGTTTCTGAAGTCAGTAATTTGGACTTAAGAAAAAGAAAAGATAATACTTTGTTTTTATTATTTTATTTTGGAATCTACCACATTTCCAGCAATACTATATTTACATATTAAAGGTCTAGTTCAAAAGTACATGGAAAGGTCCCTTTTTTCAGTTCCTTCATTCTTCTACTCTCTAGGGCTCTACCCTTCACTTCCATTGTGCATGGGCAGTTCTTATATTGAAGTAAAGTTTAATCTGAGCAGAACTGCGTTTTTACCAACCCTGCTGGCTTAGTGATGTTTAGAGCCCCAGCTAAGTGACAAGTTTTGTGGAAATAGGAGTAAAAGAGGAGGCAGTGATAGCAACAAACAGTGGAAGTAGCTTCTGTTGTTCATATTAATTGTCATGAGGAATATTCGTGTTTTAATAGTCGGGTGTTTCTGTATCACTGAAGTTCTTATACAGCCTGATATCATTTATGCATTAGATACTATCCCGGAATAAGCCTTTAAAAATGGAAGTGTTGTCAGCTACTTCACATATCATTTCAAGATAACTTCATATAGGAAAAAATAATTGATGTCAATCCCTATTAAAAATCGCATTTATTGTCCCAACTGACTAGGCATATATAATACTGTCCTTATAAACCTTACAAAAAAGTCATACTACATTTTATTTTTAAAATAAGGATATGTTAAAATAATTTAATTTTCACCTGCCTGGAAGTTATCGCATTATGATATTTGCAAACTTAAACAGTTATGTAACCAGAATCATTATTCTGGTTACTGTGTAAACTTACAAACTACAAGAAAATTCATAAGCTTTTATTATGCACGAAGTAAAACAGGAACTAAATTTCCAGGAAATTTTTTAAATGTTTGTGGATGTGCATTATTCTTGCTGTCAGTTTTTGCCAAAGTATGTATTTTAGTGTTACTATTATACCAGATAAAGTAGCTCTCGTTTCTAACTTACAGGGACATATTGCTGCCCATTGGTAGTTTTCAGAAGCCCTCTTGTGACTGTCTTCGGCCTTGACCTAAGTGTTCACGTTTTTGGCATTGGATATAAAAAACAAATCCATGTTCTACTTAACACATAGAGCGAATACACAGCTGGGTGGGTATTTGCATAATGAAGTGGACTTACATTTGTTTTATACAGGAAAGCGTTATAATGTTGCAGATGTGTCTGCTGCCATATGTATGAGCCTTGGCCTGATATGGTTTACCCTCGCTGACAGCACAATTGCACCAAATTTCAACCTGACAGGTAAGCAATTTATTTATATTCCTAGCTTTTGTAGGCATTTTAGTTTAGAATACAAATTTCGAATATTTTGTAAGCATTTTAAATGATAGGATGACAGCTGCAATTTTCATATCTAACATAAAGCTTTTGGGCTTTCCATATAAGATGTAGTGAAAATATCACAGCTCTGTAGATAAAACAATTTGTTTGTTTTTTAGTGTGCTTGCATTTTGATGCTCCTCAAGAATGAAGTGTTGACTCAGATTTGTTTATGTCAGTTGTACCTTTATTATAATTATGTCATAACTCAGTATCAAGTTATTCAAAAATGAATATGAACAAATAATTGTTTTTGTGAAAACTGAGTTAACTGACACAACTTGACTGACAAGCAATAAAATCACTATTGAATGAGGTGTGAGTAAAACCACCCTGAATTTTGGAGGGAAGCTCATAAACATATGAAAGGATTCTGTACTCTGCAGGGCACTTTTAAACAAAAACACCTTGGAAATCATGGAAAATGTGTGCTATGAGTGTGTTTATACAAAGGAGAAAATACGGAATTCTATTCAGGACCCATGCTCAAAGAAAAAGGCCCTGACAGCTGCGTGCATGTTTATGTGATTTAAATTAAACATTTTAGTAATAATAGGGTTTTTCAAAAATGACTTTTCTCTTCATCTGTTTTTTTTTTTTTAATTAACTGAATAGCCACCAATCCCAATAGATAGATATCCTAAGAGTTTCTTCTACACTTTCAGAACTAGTGGAACTATTAGACTAGTAGAATATTTGTGGAACTGTTATTTGATATGCTATTGAAATGTGAAATGTGATATGTACAGAACTAACTCAGTTTATTAGTATATATTTTTTAATATCATCACCTATGTACTTGTTACAACTGATTGTGAATAAGAATATTCTGGATTACTGAACAAATGTAGTTGAAGATCTGCTTTTGTTTTTTAGACCAATGAAATTTCTGACAAAGCTTGATTATAGTTCATATGTTTAAATAAGGAGTTTTTTTTTGGTTTTTTTTTAATACCTTCTTGAAGGTGTGGTGCTTATTTCCCTGGCACTATGTGCAGATGCTGTCATTGGAAATGTTCAAGAGAAAGCTATGAAACTTCATAATGCTTCTAATTCTGAAATGGTAAATACTCTAGTGTTTTTTCTTCAAATTAAACAGATTTAAAAAATGGTGATATACATAATTTGATGAAATAATTATTATAACTAGCATTGCATTTTTAAACTATCATTTTTACAAAAGTAATACATTCAAACATTATAGGAAAGTAAAAACTAAAACTACAACTAGCAGTGCTAACCGCTTGTTGCATAGTTGACAAATTTTTTCCTCATTGATTTAGTTTTTTATGTATTAAAATCTTTTGTTATGTCATTTCTCTCATCTCTTTCTAGTGGGTGGTATTTTTCCATGTAGAAATTTGTAATTTTTATATGGCCCAATTTGTCTTTTCCTTGCTGGCTTCTGGCTAAGTATCATGGTTGAAAAGAGCTTTCCTAACCCTGAGATTTAGAACATTTCATCCCTGTTGCCTACTAGTTTTGTGATTTCCTTTTTTATTAAGCCCTTGATCCAATCTAAAACTTTTTTAAAAGAACTTTTCTTTCAAATGACTACCATTTTTTCTAATATCATTTATTGAATAATCCACTTTCAGCTCATTTTAAGTGCCCTCCTTATCATATCACACTCTTGTGTGGCATTCAAAATTGTATTTGAATTTATTTTTGCAATAGTACATATAATGTCAGCAGCTTTATCATACATTTATTATCTGTTAGGACTAGCTACCATTGTTCCTTTTCTTTTGCAGAATATTACTACCAGTAGTTATTCTGGGGTGTTTATATTCCCAAATAAACTAAAAATTCCATTGGTATTGTGATTGGTATGGCATTGAATTATAAATTAATTTAGGGAGAATGGCATCTTGATTATTTCAGTCCAAGAATAAGGTATGACTTTTCTTTTACTCAAGTGGTCTTTTTTTCAATGTCCATTAGAGTTTAAAGTTTTCTTCATGTAAATCCAGCACATTTTTTATTAAAGGTATTGTTAATAATAACTTATTAAAGTTATTTCATCTTTTTGTGGTTATTGCAAATAATATCTTTCTGTATCTCTTGTAACTGGTTTTCTTTGCAAATAGTGTCTTTTTATATATCTTGTAACTGGTTTTTATATAGGAAAATTCTGTGTATGTGTGTGTGTGTGTTTACATTAATTTTATAACCAACCACCTTGCTGGAAAGAAACAGCATACTGAATTAAGGATAGACAGGACTATTCTTTCCTGTTATTTTCTTGACACAGAATGGGGCAACTTAGCTAGTCTCTAATAACACAGGAACTTGGTTAAGAATTTTCTTCATCATAATCACTACTCATTGTAGATAAGGTAAGGATGGGCGCAGAGAGAATTGAGGGAGTGTAGGTTGTTAGAAAGTTAATATAATGCAGTGTTTGTGATGGTAGGCTCTGGAATAAGATAGCTCAGTTCATATCCTGGCTTTACTAGCACTCATTTGGGGAAAATTACTTAATATCTCTAAGTTATAGTTTCTTCATCTGGAAATTGGATTATGATAACTAAGAATACCCATATCTAGGGTGGTTGTAAGAAGTAAATGGAATAATCCGTACCGAGCTTCAGCACAGTACCTGACACACAGCAGGTATTTAGGTTTGCTGCTGCTGATTCTGTTTATGAAAAGCATAGTAAATTGGGATTAAAAGGTTGGTTGGAAAATAGAGAAGTTAAGCAGTAGATATACCATATGCTGCTTATTTTCATTATATTTTAATGTCTTTTAGAAACTTAATTTTTTTATGTTTTATAAGTATCTTTAAAGCTTTTTGTTTTGTTTCATTTAAGTATATTTTTTTAGAACTCTAATATGAAAATCTGGTTTGATTTCAATAATTAAGCCTAGAAAGAAATGAATATGTAAGCATATATGAAAGGATTAATATTACTAGGTGTTATTTTGTACATAAAATGAGGCATAGACTTATAAAACATTAGGATCAAATATCATTTCTGGAAATTTAGGCCATATTGAAATGATAATGTTTCTTTTAAAATGTTTGTTCTGCAAACCTAATTGAGCCATAGCGTTAAAACCCTTAATCTTCCATTTTCAGTTTCATAGTACTTTTTTCTGCTTTATTTTTATCTGCTCTAGGTATTGTATTCGTATTCAATTGGTTTTGTGTACATTTTACTGGGATTGACATGCACTAGTGGATTAGGCCCTGCAGTAACATTTTGTGCAAAGGTAAACACTAATCACATTTTTTTTTTTAAATGTTCTGTTAAATAATTTTCTCTGTATTTCTAATTTCCCTTGTTCAAAAGAGGCTATCATAGATATAATGATACCTCCTTTAATATAATATATGCCAATCAGAAATTAATTTCAGAAATGAAATGATTGATATTTAAATTTATTTTATCCTTGCTGTACCCCATGAGTTGATTTTTAAGCTGTTCATAATGTAGAAAAGTTGAGGATCTTTAATTTCAACATTTTTTTTCATTAAATCAAAATAAGAATCTTTGCTTGACTGCACTGTCAAACAACTTATTATTGCTCAAGAAGTTGATTAAAATCTGTAGTTTTATTTTATTTGTAATACCTCGGGGTTTGTTTTACATTTTTCTAACAGGCTTTTTTATTTTTTGCAGAATCCGGTTCGGACCTATGGTTATGCGTTCCTTTTTTCCCTCACTGGATATTTTGGAATCTCCTTTGTTCTGGCTTTGATTAAAATTTTTGGTGCACTTATTGCTGTAACAGGTAGGAGGGATTTACTTGCTTTGATTATAAAATAAGCATTTACATTTTCTCTGATGCTCTTTTTCAAAACATAAGGGCAACATCTCCTTTACATTAAAAAGAAAATTATCATATTTCACCAATTTATTCTTTGGCTTATGGTGTTTCTTTAGAATTGTAAAGAAAATGTTGTTTGATCTTGATTTCTTATTTTGATGGTTTAATTTTAAAATCAAACATATACATTTATCAGAACAGTAACCCTTAAACTCATTAAAAGAACTTTCTATAAAATTATGATGAGATGACGACCTCCAAAGAAAGTACTGCCTTTATATGCTTTTAACCTGTAACAGAAACTTTCAATTTTGTTGCATTTCAAGTATGAGAGGTACATTTTAAATAAGCTTTTTAGGCCTTTCATTTGTACATTTTCTAGGACACCAACCAGATTAGCTTCCCTTTTCACCAGTAAGTACTATGCATCTGCTGTGTGCAGGGTCTTTGCTTGGCCCTGTAGAAAAATTGTTGTATTTGTTCTGCTTTGGAGGAGTGTACAGCCTAGTGAGGGGAACAGATGAGTCAATGTGCCACCTGTGTCATTTTCCAAAACTCTAAGGTACAGCTTTTGCCTTGGAGGTGCAGGCAGGAGTTTTCCTCTCTCACCTAAAAGAAAGCCAGAGTTGGCAATAATCATAGCTAATGCATACATAGCCCTAGTACGTACCAGACACCATTATTTTTATCTCACAACAGTCCTATAAATTAGGCACTATGATTATTCCATTTTACAGATGGATAAACTGAGGCACAGGGAGGTTAAGTGACTTGTCTCATAGTCAACCAGAGCCAGGTTCCAGTGATAGCAGTCTGGCTGCATACCTGTGCTCTTCACCATACATTATACTGCCTCTAAGCTGGTGTGGTGACTCCATGGTCATGAGAAACCTACGTTCTTTCTGTCCGCTGTGCCATCTTCATCCTCATGCTATGCAGTGGGATGGAGTAAGAGAAGATGAAAATCCTAAACATCATACTCCGAGAAACAGCACTTCTGCTCACATTTCACCATAGCCTAGACACATGACCACACCTAGTAGCAGGAGAAGAGGGAACATATACCCAGCTCAAAATAGGGGTCCTTTTACTATAGAAAGAAAAACAGACATTGGGAATCTGACTCTGGCACGTTTCCAGAATAGCTTCTTCCTTTGGAATTCATTCATTCATGCATAAATTACTAAATGCCAGGAACTGTAGAGTCTTGGAATATACAGATGAATAAGGCAAGAAACTAAGTAAAGCACATAGTCAAGTGGGAAGATGGCAACTGATAGTGCAGTGAGGAGGAAAGTACTGTCATGGAGATCTATGCAGATCTCCCCACTCTGCCTGGGACCAGGGAGGAAGGCTTCCAGCCTTACGGCAGACTTCAAAGTGTAGTACTTCAAAGGACAGGAAAAAGTTAATACAGTTGTGTAAAGAAGATTGTAATAGTTACTCACAGTCTTATCCAGAGATGACCCCTATTAAGATATGAGTATATCCTTTAGATTACTGTTTTTAAAGAATAACCCCTGCCTCTAGCTAATCATAGCTTCCATAGGAAAGCCTTTCTCTAAGACTTAAACTGTGGCTTCATAATAGCATGGCCTCCATCAAGTACTTCCTACAGCTGTACTTTAACATTTAACTGTATTAATTATTTAATGTCTATTTCCCTACAAGACTAAACTCCATAGTAACAGGGAACAGTGACTTTTGTGCGTGTGTTTGGTTGGTTGGTTTCTACTTTCCATTGTTACCTTGGCACCTCACACAGATTCTGGCATATAGTCAGGTCTGTAAATATTTGCTGAATAAGTGATTTCTAAAATATTGTCAAGATAATAGGCACATTCTAAACTATTTTTTTGCTCCTACAGTGACAACAGGAAGAAAAGCAATGACCATTGTACTTTCATTTATATTCTTTGCTAAACCATTCACATTTCAGTAAGTACTTTTTAATTAAACAATTTTTCTCAGTTTTTAGATACTGTGTTTCACATTTCCTCTTAATCTTAATTTCAACTTTTCTACTTTTTCTTTTTTGTAGTAAATTTATTTTTATATAAATTAATAATGTGTTTTTTTCTCGTGTTATGCTTTATAAAGAAAGCTTTTCATCTTGATCTCTTAACTATCAGTGTGTCTTCTGCTATTTTGGAAATGTTGGTAATTTATTATTTTGAATTTATCATTTTGTATACTTAAATTGCCTAACCAGAGTCCACTGCAAATGTGACCCGTTTCCATTATGAGTGAATATGAGTGATGTGTACATTGTTGAGATTAAGGGATTCCCCTTTGCCCTACTGCAAATATATAAATTATGAATTTACAGCACATGCTTTTAAAAAATATTAGTTTATTTGATGCCTGTTTCCACAAAGGATTTAAGGTAGAGAAGTATCCTGTAAGTTACATCCTAAAGACTTTAAACTCAGCTTGTATTTTGTGTGTGTGTGAAAGTGTTTACTATCATATTTACTGTCTTTACTATTTGTTTGACATTAGCACCATTTAAACTTATATTGGTCAGGATTGTGAAGTTTCAAACCCAAAACTTAACCATCTATAAGTTTAGAGGGAAACATAAAATTAATTTCCATCAATGTATTACAGATTATTATTTGGCTATAAACTAGTTTTTCTTTCTGTATGTACTAGGTATAATACATAATAGTGTTATGTCATACATAAATATAATTATAATGATTCCCCTACTTTCTCAGGGATGTTTCTCTTTTTATTCCTTTATATTCTACCCAACTGAGACAACGAGTCGGACAGCTGAGTTTAATTCCCAAAATGGCCTTTGGTAGATATACATGTCCAATGCTTTAAGTTTACTCTTAAGACTTTTGGTAGGGGATTGTACTTTGAATATACTGTTATCCCCAAAGTTCAAATGAACTATGTCATATAAAATTTTATAAAATATCTTTCTTTATATATACTCAATGCATTATTAAAAGATACAGAATTCTGTCAAATCTCATCTAAGAATACTATTTTTATTTTAATGCTATTATTGTTGGCTTCTAATAGCAGAATTTTACTTCACTGAAGAATTATTATGGACATATTACCAAATTCTGTGGTTAACAGTACATTGTTATTTTGCTAATTTTAATTTTTTTTCCTTATTTCTTTCTCTTAGGTATGTATGGTCTGGTTTGCTAGTTGTCCTTGGTATATTTCTCAATGTTTACAGCAAAAATATGGATAAAATAAGACTACCATCACTGTATGATTTGATAAACAAATCAGTGGAAGCAAGAAAGTCAAGGACGCTGGCACAAACTGTATAGACAGTGATTGTCCTATTTAAAATAGAATTTTAAGGGAACAATCATCAATTAATTAACTTTCCAAAGGGACTGATAAAAACCAAAGGATCTGGAGGCATTGCTATCCCGTTTGTGGATAGATTTCATATGAAGTTGTTTTGTGGTATCAGCCTTTTCTTCAGAGCATTTGTTTGACTGACTTCCAAAGCAATCAAGAGAGCCACGTCTAGCAGACTTTACAATAAAATGTCAATATGAAGGACTGTAAGTCCTAGCAGTTTATTGAGAATTTCACTGGAAATGGACCATGTGTTGCAAGACTAACTGGCTATAATTATGTCATATCAAAGCAATCGATATGTAATAGCAGATTGTTTTATATTCATTCCATTTTGATGGTGTTATTTAAATTGATTCTCTGTTATAAGAGTAAACTGATGAGTTGAAGTCTGGAGAGAATAACATTCATTATAAATAAAATTATTCTGTGATCTTTTTTCAAGATGTGTTAATAGAATTTTGTTATAAAGAGAGAAATGGAAGTTGGAGTAAGGCTTAACATGAACTTTAAAACTTGAGTTTTCTCTCATTTAAAATTATTCTTTAGAGCAGGAGCTCCCAACCACCCAGGCCGTGGACTGGTACCAGTCCGTGGCCTGTTAGGAACCAGACCACACAACAGGAGGTGAGAGACTGACAAGTGAGCATTACCATCTGAGCTCCACCTCCTGTCAGATCAGCGGCAGCATTAGATTCTCATAGGAGCGGGAACCCTGTTATGAACTGCATATGCAAGGGGTTTGGGTTGTACACTCCTTATGAGAATCTAATGCCTGATGATCTGAAGTGGAACAGTTTCATAGTTTTATCCTGAAACCATCCCCTGTCCCAGTCCATGGAAAAATTGTCTTCCACGAAACTAGTCCCTGCTGCCAAAAGGGTTGGGGACCACTAATTTAGAGAAGACATGCTTTAAGTTTTATGTAGAATATAGGCAAGGTAGTAAAAACAGACATCATTCTGCATCATGTAAGTATGTGTTGTAAGAAAAATTTGCTACTGTTTGCCCAAGTAATCCCAAAGGATTCATGATTGGATTTTTTTTAATTGAAGAAAAAGTAAGTGATGTCTCAAAATTATAATAAAATAATTATAAAATTATCCTAGTTTTTTCCATAAAAGTGAGATTTAATTTGGAAGTTTGAGGACAAAATAGGATAAACTTAAGAAACACAAGTAGAGTTAGCAAATTTGGACAATATTTTCTCCCTTAGCACATTCAGGCTGCTATATAAAATACCATAAATGGGTAGCTCGTAAACAATGGAAATTTATTTCCCACAGTTCTGATGTCTGGAAGTCCAAGATGGAGGTGCTGGCAGATTTGGTGAGAGCCTGCTTTCTGGTTCACAGAAGTCATTATGTCCTTATATGATGAAGGGCCAAACAAGCTCCCTTGGGTGCTAATCCCATTTTCAAGAACTCTGTCCTCATGACCTCCCAAAAGGCCCCACCACTTAATGCAATCACTTTGGGAGTTAGGATTTCAACATATGAATCTCAGGGGGACACAAACATTCAGACCATAGGAATGTTGCATGCATAGTTTTGAGTCTAAATTCAAAGATGTGGGTACTTATTTTTGCAGTGATTTTTAGAATTGCTTCTATTGTATTTTTTTTAAATTCTGTTATTCTTTGTTTTCGATATAAATAATACTGGTTTAAAAAGCTCAGTGCTCTTGGGGACACTGTTTATATTTTGTAAGTATAATATACTTGGAATAGTTAATCTCATTCTTAAAATTCCATTGTGTTCTGATGGCTGCTTTAACCTGTTATGTGCATATGCAGGTACGACAGAGCCTGTATCATGGAGGGGTCCAGCATGAGGAATTCTGACTGGTTTTCATTTGCCCATTTGCTAAAATACAGTTGTTGTTTTTTCCCAAGTGGTAATCATTTTAAATTTTCCTGGCTTAAGATAGAAGGGATCTTAATGCATACCTCATTATGCTGCCTTAAACTTTTAAGAAAAAAAGGATTTGTACTTGAAAGAAAAACTTGTCAACTTTCTCAAATCTTTGATAAAATATAAATTTGACTTATCAAAGCATTATTTTGCCTCTACACTTTCCTAATATTTTACCTCTGTCTCCCTATTATCAACATCATTCCACCCTCCAATTTTAAACAATTCAGCACTGTTTAAAAATCACTAGTTGCCAGTCGTACCCTTTAAACTCCATTTCTTTTGTCATTTGCCATTAGATGGAAGTAAACTTTACCTCACTTATTTGTAATGAATAGTCTGAAATATGGAATGATTTCTATAGTAAAGAAATCAACATTTAAAAGTATACTGAGAATGGAGGCCTTGTGAATGGGATTAGTGCCTTTATAAAAGAGACCCCAGAGAGCTCTCTTGCCCTCTTTACACCATGTGATGATATAAGAAGTCAGCAGTCTGCAACCCAGAAGAGAGCCCTCACCTGAACATAACCATGATGGCACCCTGGTCTTGGACTTACAGTCTCCAGAACTGAGAAATAAGTTTCTGTTGTCTTAGACCCCCAGCCCATGGTGCTTTCTTGTATCAGCCTGAGCAGCCCAAACTAAAATAGTGCATGAGGAAAGGTTTCTAAGTAAAGAATTTGTGAGATCATTTGATTGAGACATTAGTTAAATATAGGTAGATGTGTTTAAGCAGCATGTAGCTAGAAACTCTTTCTTCAGCTGTATTTACATTAGGTGACTGTCAGTAGGTACTCACTAAATACCTGTCATGCAAGACTAATCAAAGAACAAGCACCAGTAGATCAAAAATATTCTGGAAAAATTATGTTCTAAATTTTGCCATATCGTGTTTTATTTTATGACATAATATTCAGTGCAACAACAACAACAACAACAAAAAAACAGTAGATCTAACTGGCCAGCTTCTGTGGAGCACTATATTAAGACTGGCCTAGAGGTAAGCCAGCCAAGCCAGAATTCTTAGTACAACCATGTTGCGTAACAAGGAGTCTGGCTGACCATTGTCCCTGGTTCTTGGGAGGGAGCCTACAAGTCCTTGGAATTTTCCAATTGATAGGAATGTGGTTATTCATGGTTGGTCCCTAGATAGTTTCAGGGTTGGGGCTGGCCATGCTGAAAAGTCTAAGGATGTGACTGTGGGGTTGGGGCTTTGAGCCATTGTCATATCTGCCCAACATTCAGGGATGGAAGGGAAGCTGAAGATTAAGTTTAGTCACATGAACAATGATTTAATCAGTTAGTCCTATGGGCTACATAGTGAAACTCCAATAGAAACTGTACACTGAGGTTAGAAGAGCTTCCCTGGTTCATGACACACATGGGTGTTCCAGGAGGGTGATGGTCCTCAGGACACAAAAACTAGTGTTTGCAAGCCTCCCAGACCTTGCCCCTATGGATCTCTTCTTTTGGCTGGTCCTGATTTGTATTCTTTATAATGAAATTGAAAGTACAATGCTTTCATGAGTTTTGTAAGGCATTCTCATGAATTGTTGAACCTGAAAGGATAACAAGAACGCTTGAATTTGCAGTCAATTTATCAGAAGTGTGAATGGCCTGGGAACCCCAAGGCTTGCAACTGCTCTCTGAAGTGAGGGCAGTCTCGTGGAGAGTGTGTCCTTCACCTGTGATGTGATGGTT
The DNA here is from genome assembly GCF_028885625.2 of Pongo pygmaeus. Lineage (NCBI taxonomy): Eukaryota > Metazoa > Chordata > Mammalia > Primates > Hominidae > Pongo > Pongo pygmaeus. The sequence goes on along the minus strand of NC_072378.2, from coordinate 8,312,289 downwards.
AATACTGAGTGTCAACTTGATTGGATTGAAGGATGCAAAGTATTGATGCAGGGTGTGTCTGTGAGGGTGTTGCCAAAGGAGATTAACATTTAAATCAGTGGGCTGGGGTAGGCACACCCACCATTAATCTGGTGGGCACCATCTAATCAGCTGCCAGCAAATATAAAGCAGGCAGAGAAATGCACAAGACTGGCCTAGCCTCCCAGGAAAAGGTGAGACTGGCCTAGCCTCCCAGTCTACATCTTTCTCCCATGCTGGATGCTTCCCGCCCTTGAACTTCAGACTCCAGGTTCTAAAGTTTTGAGACTTGGACTTGCTCCTCAAGCTTGCAGACAGCCTATTGTGGGACCCTGTGTTTGTGTAAGTTAATACTTAATAAATTCCCATATATATATTTTATATATATATATAATTCTATTAGTTCTTAATAGAATATATATATACTATTAGTTCTGTCCCTCTAGAGAACCGTGACTAATACAGATTTTGGTACCAGGAATGGTTCTAGAGGAACAGAATATTGAGGATGGAGTTCTTTCATTGGTTTTTGGGTTTCTGGGGTTGGCTGCTTAATATGATGAAACCCAAAAATGCTAAGGACTCCACTTCCAATAGTATGGAGAACACTGATAGTCCTTTTGGCCTGAACTGTTTAAAGAGTTATGCAAAATAAATGCATTTGGCACTCCTGATTCACCACTCATGAGAAGCAAGGAGTTTAGTGACTATACATAATACCTTTGACCATATGTGGAGAACCAGGAACATAGTGAAGCTGGTTGGTTACTCCTAAGTTCAATGGACAAAGTGATAAAAGAAAATGATGAACTCAGGGACTCTTGTCTCCTGGCTTCAGAAGCAGATACTGAGCCTCAAATCTGCTAAGATTGCACTGAGTCAGAGTCTTATCTCCTGTAGAGATAGAGCTGAAATTGTGGAAAAACGAACACAAGCTTTTATCATGTGACTAGCTGACCTGCAATGAAAGGTGCATGCACAGCCTTGCCAGGTGTCTACTGTTAAAGTGAGGCATTAATTGGAAAAGAATGGGATCCTGCAACTTGGAATGGGGATGTGTGGGAGGACCATGATGCAGCTGGGAACACTGAGTTTGTAAACACTGAGGAATCTTTTTTGCTACAAGGAACAGCTTCCCCATCCCCAGTAGCAGCAACATCTCCTCGCTGACCCAGGCTGCCATCAGCGTTTCCACCTTTGTCTGAGGGGGTAAGTCCTGCGCTGCTTGAGGCAACAGTGATAGCCTCCCTTGAGGTAGTTGCCAGGCAAAATAATGTTGATTCTCCTCAGGAGCCACCCCCAGTACCCCTGTTTGCTTCTAGGCCTATAACTAGAATAAAGTCCCAGCAGGCCCCTAGAGGTGAGGTTGAGAGTGTGACCCATGAGGAGGTGCGCTACACTCAAACTGTTTTGAGTTCTTTAATTTATATAAACAGAAATCTGGAGAACAGGCATGGGAATGGATATTAAGGGTATGGGATAATGGTGGAAGGAACATAGAGTTGGATCAGGCTGAATTTATTGATTTGGGCCCACTAAGTAGGGACTCTGATTTTAATGTTGCAGCTTGGGGAGTTAAAAAAGGTTTTAGTAGTTTGTTTGCTTGATTAGCTGAAATATGGATTAAAAGATGGCCCACTGTGAGCGAGTTGGAAATGCCTGATCTCCCTTGGTTTAATGTAGAGGAAGGGATCCAAAGGCTTAGAGAGTGTGGGATGGTAGAGTGGATTAGCCACTTTAGACCTACTCATCCCAGCTGGGAGGGTCCAGAAGATACACCCTTGACCAATGCCTTGTGAAATAGATTTGTGAGGGCAGCACCTGCATCTTTGAAGAGCCCTGTAATTGCTCTTCTCTGTGTGTCAGATCTAACACTGGGAACCGCAGTTACTCAACTACAGAATTTAAATACAATGCGAATAATTGGATCTCAAGGTGGCAGGGATCCGTAACGGACAGCAGAGGCAAAGCAACAATCAGAATAGTCTGACTCATGTAGAGCTGTGGCATTGGCTAATTACGGTGTTCCTAGAAGTAAAATTGATAGGAAGCCTACTGCATTTCTACTTAATTTATACAAGGAGAAAACTTCTAGATCGAATGGATAAAAAACTAATTTGAATTATAAAAACATTATAATTCTCAATTATAATGAGAATCGCGGCCCCTTAATCAATTTCCAGACTTGAGCCAGTTTACAGACCTAGAACCCCTTGAATGAAGGGGAGGCCAGGCCCCCTTGAGGAAGGACCCCACTACATACCAACAATTTATGCAGTGATTGTTTCTCCCATCCTTCCCCAAGGAGACCTCTGGCTTTTCACCAGGGTAACTGTGCACTGGGGAAAGGGAAATGATCAGACATTTTTGGGACTACTGGACACTGGCTCTGAGCTGATGTTGATTCCAGGGGGCCCAAAACGTCATTGTGGTCCTTCAGTTAAAAGTAGGAGCTTATGGAGATCAGGTAATTCATGGAGTTTTATAAAGCTCAACTCTGACTTACAGTGGGTCCAGTGGGTCCCCGGACTCATCCTTTGGTCATTTTGCCAGTGCCAGAATGCATAATTGGCATAGACATACTCAGCAGCTGGCAGAACCCCCACATTGGCTCCCTGATTGATAAGGTGAAGGCTGTTACGGTGGGAAAGGCCAAATGTAAGCCATTAGAGCTGCCTTTACCTAGAAAAATAGTAAATCAAAAACAATGTGTTATCCCCGGAGGGATTGCAGAAATTAGTGCCACCATAAAGGACTTGAAAGATGCAGGAGTGGTGATTCCCATCACATCCCCATTCAACTCTCCCATTTGGCATTTGCAGAAGACAGATGAATCCTGGAGAATTACAGTGGATTATCGTAAGCTTAACCAAGTGGTGACTCCAGTTGCAGCTGCTGTACTAGATGTGGTTTCATTGCTTGAACAAATTAACACATCTCCTGGTACCTGGCATGCAGCCATTGACTTGGCAAATGCCTTTTTCTCCATTCCCGTCCGTAAGGCTCACCAGAAACAATTTGCTTCGGCTGGCAAGGCCAGCAATATACCTTTACTGTCCTACCTCAGGGGTATATCAATTCTCAGGCTTTGTGTCAGAATCTTATTTGGAGAGACCTTGATTGCTTTTTGCTTCCACAAGATATCACATATGTCCATTACATTGATGACATTATGCTGATTGGATCCAGTGAGCAAGAAGTAACAAACACACTGGACTTATTGATGAAACATTTCCATGCCAGAGTATGCGAAATAAATCCAACTAAAATTCAGGGAACTTCTACTTAAGTCAAATTTCTAGGGGTCCAGTGGTGTGGGGCCTGTGGATATATTCCTTCTAAGGTGAAGGATAAGTTGCTGCATTTCCCCCCTCCCTCACCCCCCCACACTCCCCAACCAACAAAGAGGCACAAGGCCTAGTGGGTGTATTTGGATTTTGGAGGCAACACATTCCTCATTTGGGTGTGTTAGTCTGGCCCATTTATCGAGTGACCCAAAAGGCTGCCAGTTTTTAGTGGGGTCTAGAACAGGAGAAGGCTCTGCAACAGGTCCAAGCTGCTGTGCAAGCTGCTGTGCCACTTGGGCCACATGACCCAGCAGATCCAATGGTGCTTGAGGTGTCAGTGGCAGATAGGGATGCTCTTTGGAGCCTTTGGCAGGCCCCCATGGGTGAATCACAGCAGAGGCCTCTAGGATTTCAGAGCAAGGCCCTGCCATCTTCTGCAGATGACTACTCTCCTTTTGAGAGACAGCTCTTGGCCTGTTACAGGGCTTTGGTGGAAACTGAATGTTTGACTATGAGTCATCAAGTCACCATGCGACCTGAATTGCCTATCACGAACTGGGTGCTTTCTGACCCATCTAGCCATAAAGCGGGTCGTGCACAGCAGTATTCCATCATCAAGTGGAAGTGGTATATACGTGATCAGACTCGAGCAGGTCCTGAAGGCACGAGTAAGTTACACGAGGAAGTGGCTCAAATGCCCGTGGTCTCCATTCCTGCCACCCTGCCTTCCCTCCTCCAGCCTGCATCAATGGCCTCATGGGGAGTTCCCTATGATCAGTTGACAGAGGAAGAAAAGACTAGGGTCTGGTTCACAGATGGTTCTGCACAATATGCAGGCACCACCCGAAAGTGAACAGCGGCAGCACTACAGCCCCTTTCTAGGACATCCCTGAAGGACAGTGGTGAAGGAAAAATCTTCCCAGTGGGCAGAACTTCTAGCAATGCACCTGGTTGTGCACTTTGCATGGAAGGAAAAATGGCCAGATGTAGGATTATATACTGATTCATGGGCTGTAGCCAATGGTTTGGCTGGATGGTCAGGGACTTGAAGAAGCACGATTGGAAAATTGGTGACAAAGAAATTTGGGGAAGAGGTATGTGGATGGACCTCTCTGAGTGGTCAAAAACTGTGAAGATATTTGTATCCTATGTGAGTGCTCACCAACAGGTGACCTCAGTGGAGGAGGAGTTTAATAATCAAGTGGATAGGATGACCCGTTCTGTGGACACCACTCAGCCTCTTTCCCCAGCCTCCCCTGTCATCATGAACAAAGTGGCCACGGTGACAGGGATGGAGGTTACTCAGGGGCTCAGCAACATGGACTTCCACTCACCAAGGCTGACCTTGCTATGGCCACTGCTGAGTGCCAAATTTGCCAGCAGCAGAGACCAACACTGAGCCCTAGATAATAGCACCATTTCTCAGAGTGATCAGCCAGCTACCTGGTGGCAGGCTGATTATATTGACCCCTTCCATCATGGAAAAGGCACAGGTTTGTCCTCACTGGAACAGACATTTACTCTGGATATGGGTTTGCCTATCCTTCACGTAATGCTTCTGTCAAGACTACCATCCGTGGACTCATGGAATGCCTTATCCACTGTCATGTTATTAAACACAGCACTGCCTCTGACTAAGGCACTCACTTTACAGCTAAAGGAGTGTGGCAGTGGGCTCATGCTCATAGAATTCAGTGGTCTTACCATGTTGCTCATCTTCCTGAAGCAGATGGATTGATAGAAGGTGGAATGACCTTTTGAAGTCACAATTACAACACTAACTAGGTGACAATACTTTGCAGGACTGGGGCAAAGTTCTCCAGAAGTCCATGTATGCTCTGAATCAGTATCCAATATATGGTACTATTTCTCCCATAGCCAGGATTCACGGTCCAGGAATCAAGGGATGGAAGTGGAAGTGGCACCACTCACCATCACCCTCTAGTGATCCACTAGCAAAATTTTTGCTTCCTGTTCTGGCGACATTACGTTCTGCTGGCCTAAAGTTCCTAGTACCAGAGGGAGGAATGCTGCCACCAGGAGACACAACAACAATCCATTAAACTGGAAGTTAAGATTGCCATCTGGACACTTTGGGCTCCTACCTTTAAGTCAATAGGCTAAGAAGGGAGTTACAGTGTTGGCTGGGGTGATTGACCTGGACTATCAAGATGAAATCAGTCTATTACTCCATAACAGAGGTAAGGAAGAGTATGCATGGAATACAGATCGGTGCCTCTTAGTATTACCATCCTCTGTGATTAAGGTCAATGGGAAACTATAACAGCCCAATCCAGGCAGGACTACAAACGGTCCAGACCCCTCAGGAATGAAGATTTGGGTCACTCCACCAGGAAAAAAGCCATGATCTGCTGAGGTGCTTGCTGAAGGCAAAAAGAATACAGAATGGGTAGTAGAAGAAGGTAGTCATCGATACTAGCTACAACCACATGACCAGCTACAGAAATGAGGACTGTAACTGTCATGAATATTTCCTCCTCCTTTTGTTAAAAATATGTTTATGCATGTATACACTTGTACTAAGAAAATATCTTCATTTTATTTCCTTTTCCTTTATCATGTGACATAAGATTTATTGACTTCATATCAGCATTTAAGTATTGTTAACTTTATGTAATAGTATTTGGGTTGGGGATTGGTGCATTTCTGGTTGTATGAAGGATAGTTGTATTATGTTAGGCATAATTATGACCTTATTATTGTCTTTATTTGAAGATGATGTACGATCTCAGGAGATGTGTATGGGTTCAAGTTGACAAGGGGTAGATATATATATATCTCCTATTAGTTCTGTCCCTCTGAGAGCCCTGAGTAATACATGTGACATTTGACCTAACTCTGGATAGTTAGGATCAGAACTGTACTGCAGGCATTATGCTTGTTAGCTATCATTAAAGAACTATTAGCATTGTCTGAACAGTTATCAAATGCTTTTAGTTTTCCCAAGTGTTTTTTTACCTTAAACCTACTTTATATTCTAGATTTTGAACCCACTTTACATTCTAGATTCTTATTTGATCAGTAAGCCTAGAATTTTAGTAAAACTTGACCAGTAATGGGCCAGTAACGTGGCTTAGCACACTGCAAATATGTATGCATTATAAAATCACATTTACTCTTATATACATAGTTGCAAACACTAGCTTCCATGTCCTTATGATGCATCACCCTCCTGGTACATCCATGTGTTCAAGCCAGGGAAGCTCTCCCAAGTCTTGGTATGTGGTTTTTATTGGAGTTTCACTATATAGCCCATAGGATTGATTAAATCAGTGGCCACGTGACTGAACTTTACCTTCAGCTTTCCTTCCTTCCCCAGAGGTTGGGTTGGTATTGCATGGCTCAAAGTCCCAAACCTCATGGCTCAAAGTCCCAAACCTACGGTCACATCATTAATCTTTCCAGCATGGCCAGCCCCAACTCTAAAACTAATTACATGGTTATCAAATCATCAGGTTATGCATTTTGACACTCAAAACCTTTGCTGTGTGTTTTCTTCCTGATTAAACACTTGATAAGTTTTCTGTATTATGTGTTTGAGCAAAAATATTTTACATTTTCACTTATTCTGCTTTATTGTCCCTATTGACTGTCCCTATACTTGCCCATTGAACCAGCTGTCTTAACATTTGTAAACAGCTAATGTAGCCTCATTGATATGACTGCTCTATTTTTACTATAATGTCATTTATTCATTCATCTTCACTGGGCCAAATATGAGCCAGGCATTATACTAGATGCTAAGGATGCAAAAAGAATAAACTATAACCCGTACTCTTGAAAAACTTCCAATCTATGGAAGATTTGCTATGATTGTTATATAAAAACACATCACATTAACCCTAAGTTTTCAGAATATTTCGCCATGGTGGTAGTGCTTCTAAAACTTCAGTGTGCACATGTACCACCTAAGGATCTAGTTTTTTAAAAAGAATAAACAAAGGATTTGAATTCAAAAGGGTTGGGTGGGGCATGACATTCTGTTCTAACACACTTCCAAGTGATGCTAATGTTGCTGGTCCATGGACCATACTTGGAGTGTCTAGGGTGTAGCATACAAACTCTCAGAAGTTTTCAATATCAGGACATCTGAAATCATCAGAATAATTTTCACCCAAGTTTGTTCCATTTGCTTTTCAAACTTCACATTCTCTGTGGCCTGCCCTAGCAAACTGAACAGCAATCTTATGTTGGGAGAGTTGCTGGCATAAGCAGAAAGAGTTTTTTAATCATTGTAGGTGTTTGAAAGATTTAATATTCATGACTTTCTCCATAAATGTTATCTTTTTAAAAATCTTCATAAAAGTAAGATAAACCTGTAATTCTCTCCCAGTCATGGTCTGTTGTTTTAATTTCATGGCATGTAGTTAAGATAGTTTTTATGCTATTTTGTAGTGACATTATGAAGAAAATGTTCACATCAATGATTTACTGCTGTTTCAGAATGAACTGTGAATTACAGGGGGTTCTAGGGAAGTAGGTCTTAACACTTAAGGGATTCTTCTGAGTCTTTAATCACAAAAATGTGTTTTATTAAATATCTTAATCCTATGATAACCCCCCACATTTCTAAAACATAATTAGACCATTTTAATCAGTTTTTACACAATTGATAAGATTTAAACAGATAAGTAAAGAAATGTGGATAATTTTTCACAATAGAAAATAATAGCAATAAGACTTCGGAGTCTGATTATTCTAGATCTCATTATAGGGCTCTTCCCCCATTACTTTTCTCCTAGTACTGGTTACAGTGAATGAAATAAAAAGCAGATCAATTAAAATGTTTATTGTGTTTCATTTCTGACTCAACAGTATATAAGCACTTAGGAATTGATTGGGGCACTTAGGAACTGATTTTTTTCATACATTCCAAAATTCATTGATAGATAGACCTTAATTGTAATTGTTTAGAATAATTTTTGTATATAAAGCAGAGACATTTCATAAACACAGGTAATCATCTTTTTCTCTAGTTTCTAACTATATTTTAATTGATGATGTTGGTCTACGATATCTGCGTTAAGCAACACAGAATCATAAAATCTCAGGACTGTTAGGATGCTTGGCCACCTTTCTTTAAATCAAAGAAGACATTTGAAATGTCTGCTCTTAAGAAGGTTTGATCTAACAGGGTGAGGCTGGGGGAATTTACTGTAAAATGTGTATGAACCATAGCTAGTTTGAATCATCCATAGCCAGTTTGAGTCATAGAGATGTCCATCTCTAAACAACTAGGAGTTATGCTAGATTCAGGAGAAGCACAGAACCAGGTGTGCAGCTGCACTGTTTACACAGGTGATTGATTAGGCCTAACTAGGTCCATGGCTAGGGGACCAGTAAGAGTGTAGATTCACAGGCTGATAGTCCCACACTGAATTAAGAGATTTATTGTTTTAAATGTCCCAGCTATTTGGTAAATTCTGCAAACTAATCTTACTAACATACACTTTATTTGTTCAGTTATTTCTTAGCAGTTTGCCATTCTCATAAAACTGAAGCGTGGGTAGTGATTTTTTTTTCATAATTCTAGGGGGTTATCTGTTAACAGTTTCTAGGAATATCTAATAGTTTGATTATTTTTTCTCCTCCACCTCTGGGACTCCCATACATGTTGGCAGTTCTACTTTCATCTACATATCCCTAAGCTATTCTCTTATGGTTTCCATCTCTGCTGTTTCTTGCTGCTTCTGAGAGAGTTTCTCAGTCTGGTCTTTCAGTGTACTAATTTGTTCTTCATCTGTTCCACCTGCTGTTTATCTCCTTTGTCATGGTTGTGTTTTTTATATTTCAACCCTTATGTATTCAGACCTAATATTTCTACCTGGATTTTTAAAATGATTTATTGGTTTTGCTTTATGCTACCAGTATTGTTCCTAATTGTGTTATTTTTATCATGGTTATTTTAAATTCCAAACAAATTTAATCATTCTGTTTCCAATGGTAGATATTTTTCAGTTGTCTTTTTTTTTTTTAACAGTAATTACACACTTTAGCATAGCCATTGGCAGTTTCTCTCCAAGCCTTCTCACTGCCTTCTGCACCTTGCTGCCTTCTGTGCTTCTAGTCTATAACTCCAAGGTTAAAACAGCCTCAGTCTCCCCAGAACATCTTACTTTTGGTATTGTTTTGTTTTTTCCTAGAATTCACATGTCTGTCTGTCTGAATCAATATGTCTGTCTTCCTCTATCGCTCTCTCTCACTCTCTCTCTTTCTCACTGTCTCCCACCCTCTCTCCCGTCCTTTCTCCCTACCACGCCACCCTCCCCCATCTCCTAGTTCCTCTAGGATTGTTTTTGGAAGAAGCCAGCAGCCTATCCTAGCTCACCATGTTGACAGGAGCCAAAACTAATTAAAGGAGAATTTCTCCCAACTCTTTGTCTTAGTGATTTATACTACTAATGATTCTCAGATTTGCCTTTCTGATACAAATGAAAACTTGCTGGCTGCTACCTTGATTCAATCTATTTCAGAAATATTGGTTCATTTACCAGTTTTAATTGGTAAAATTCAAATTTTGGCAGTAAGATTTGTAATGTTTTATTACAAATCTAATTACTAATTTAAAGGTAATTTTGAAATATTTTACTAACTTAAATATAGATTTCAAATCTTCTAGAAGAAGACTAAGTAATAGAAATATAAAACAGAATTCAGTCCTAATAACCAGAAATGTATGTCATATTATGGCTAATTAGGTAAGATTGTTTTTAATACATAGGCATACTTGTTTGTGATTGGAAAACTTCACCATAAAGCTTTGATTATTTGAGATGATACCAATTAGTATACTTTGTAAAATTTTCTAATTTTGCTGTTGTCTAATGCATATCATTTGTACAAAGTGATGTGAAACAGGCAGGGAAGCAGTAGTTTGTATTTTGAAGACATGGAAACAGACCTCAAGAAGACAAGTGATGTACCCAAGGTTCACACATAGTAAATGGCATAATGCACCTAAATCGGTTTCTTTGACTCTGATGCCTAGCTGATAACCCACCATTCCTCAACTCCCGCTCTTTCCAGCCACAACAGCACCAGGTTAGGACTGGCATCTTCTCCAGCTGTTTGTGTCCTCTCAAATTCCTGACACTGCCTTCCTTCTCAGGACCACGTAAACGGAGCAAGACTTTTTCCAAGGAAGGACTTTTGTGTACACTCCTGCTGTCATACTTACTAACCCGCCTAAGAAGATTAGCATCTTCAACCAGGCTTTAAGAGAATGCACAGAGGTGAAAGAAGAAGGGATTTCCTGCCTGACATCCCCAGTCAGCCAAATCCACCTGTGCGTGAGTGAGATGGCCTATACAGGTAGACACTTCAAGTCATCTACCAGCAGGTAATGGGACTCAACCATAAAGAGAGGTGTTGAAACAGGGCAACTGGGAGTAAGGGACATAATCCAAGGACCAGTCAGGATTTTACGTTGAATTAAAGTGAGATACTTTGTAAAGGGGCCAATGCAAATGTAGTCAAGACAGAGAGGACATTACTGGAAGTACAAGGCAAGACAGAAGCTTAATCTTGGGGAAAGAAAAATAGAGTGTAGGCGTCGGAGTCAGAGAAGAAGCAAAGGGAATCTGGCTTGCTTAGCTGTGAACTCCTAGGTCATTTTGTCTCTCTTAGCAAGAGATCCAGTTGGGACTACAGATGGTCCCCAGTTCACTGTGGTTCAACTTTTGATTTCTTGGCTTTATGATCAAGAATGTGTGAAAGCAACACACATTCTGTAGAAACTGCACTTCAAGTACCCATACAACCATTCTATTTTCACTTTCAGTACAGTATTCAATACATTACACAGAATATTCAACACCTTATTATAAAATAGACTTTGTGCTATGTGACTTTGCCCAACTGTAGACTGATGCAAGTATCTAAGCACGTTTATGGCAGGCTGGGCTAAGCTATGATGTTCCGTAGGTCAAGTGCAGTAAGTGCATTTTCAAATTAGGATATTTTCAACTTATGATGGGTTTATAAGGATGTAACCTGTCATAATTCGAGGAACACCTATAAACTTAAAGCTGGAGCAGGGATTAAAAATAATTAACATTGGAAATTTTTAAAATATGGGATATAAGTGCCAGATCGGAAGTTGTACTTAAGGATTTTATGTGACTCTCCTGTGTTAGCTGGAAATGTCACCACAATAAGAAAGAGGAGACTCTAGAATTAGGAAGAAATACTTCTGAATTATTGTCAGGAATATGATAAGAGTTAGCATAAATTGCTTGATTTTACTGTGCTTCACTCACCACACTGAAAATGGGGTGATTAAAAATACCTTCTTGATAGAATTGAGTTTTCTTCTTTATAATGGTTTTGTTAATAAGTTGTATGTAATTTGAAATTATAATATTCAAAATTCAAATTCCATGATCCTAAGCCTTTCTAAGCATACAACTTTGCTTATGAATAGACATGACTGTTCAAGTGATGTGGCTATAATAGCAGAAGGCTTTATTATGACCTTATGAACAGACTTTTCCTGGATGGCAGAGCACTATCATAAAGGGTCCAGCTCTATTTCTATGTGACATTGACACAAGTCCACTCAATAGTTCCATCTAAACTAACTCTTTCAGAAGGGTTAATAGTAACACTCCATGGACCCACTTGACCTCTCCACTTAATTTTGAAAAGTATGAATTATCCACAATTTTAGCAACCACTGTGAAAATCATAAGCTTTCCTTTCCATTTTTTTTCCTAGGACAGCCATTGACCAAATATGTACTGAGCAATTTGCAAGTCTCTTCGGAGATATGTAAATACATATCTATGTATATGAGATAAATTATATATCTGTCTCACAACTCCTTCACTTAATTATCTCAAAGTTTAGTGAGAAGCAGGCATAGAGTTATGGTGCGTTAATTTCTATAATGTGAATGTATATGAAGTGTAATAGGACTATTCTGAGAGACTTTTTCTAAGAGGTAGCATTTAAGCAAGTCCAGGTAAGACATCGTGAGGATCTAAATACACACTCAGGCATTGGAGCTGGTGAGGATGGAACCAATAATAGGGATATCTAGAGGGTAATTGATAGGGAGGGGATGAGGGAGAGGAAGCATCTTAGAATGACTTTTGCAGTTCTGACTTGGAAAACTGGATGAATGTTACTTGCTGAGATACACAATTCAGGAGAAAGAGTGTATTTGTCAGTGGGGAGAGCGAGTTGAAGCATAGTTTGGACATGACTGAGTTTAAAGACTTACTTTGGAACCTCCAGATGAACAATTTCAGAACGCGATGATAATATGTAGTTTGAGAGGCCTGGGAATCTGGATTCGAGAGTTAAAATAATGAGCATGAGTAAGATTGCCAATGTTGTTTTTTTTTTAAGTGAAGAGAGTGTTTACAAAGACTGAGGAACACTGATGTTTAGTGGTAAACAGAGCAAGAGGGACCTGCACAGGGGCTGAAAATGAGAGGTCAGAGAAGGAGGAGAGCATGATCTCAAGGAGCCAAAAGAAGGAGAAACGGGTCAAAAGGGAGGAAGTTGTCAGTGCCGTTTTTGAGATACATGAAAAATTTTTTAAACATGATCAGCATAAAGATGGATTTATAACAATTAGATTTCTTTACTGACCCTAGATTCTTTATAATGCCAACAAATATTTACCATATTCTAATTTTTTCTTTAATTACAAAATAGAATTTTTGAAAAAGATAAAAATGTATTTTATACTAATCATATGTGAATTCAAGATATTTAAAAAGAATATAGACTTTCTATACAAACAGCCCTAATTTGAATTCCAGTTTCATAATTAACCTGGAGCAAATTAGTTACCTTCTCATTTTCTTCATCCAGAAGAATGGAATTAGCACACCTTTACAAGGTGATTTTGAAGATAAAACAAAGTAATGCACATAAAAGAACAGCCTATTTTTTATAAATATTTATTATGTTTTAGGCATCTATTTTAAGAAGTGAGGAAAATATTCAGCAAATGAAGCCCAAAGAAAGCAGAAAGAAGTATGTAGTAAGAGCAGAAATTAAATAGTAAATAAAAATATACAATTAAAAAAATTAAGGCCAGGCCCAGTGGCTTCCCACTGTGACCTCATACTTTGAGAGGACAAGGTGGGAGGACTGCTTGAGGCCAGGAGTTTGAGACCAGCCTGGGCAGCATAATGAGACCCCATCTCTAGAAAAAATAAGAATTTTTTTTTAAAATCAGCAGGGCACAATGGTGTATGCCTGTAGTCCCAGCTCCGTGGAATGCTGAGGCAGGACCATCATTTGAACCCAGGAGATCAAGACTACAATAAGCTGTGATTGTGCCACTGCACTCCAGCCTGGGTGACAGAACAAGACTCTGTCTCAAACAAAAAAAAAAAGAAAGAAAGAAAAGAAAAAAGTTGATTTTTTTTTAAGAATTAAAATTAATAAACTTCTGGGTTGTCTGATCATGAATTTAACAAGATAAAAATGTGTAGTATACCTGAAATGAAAAAAGGATATTACTGCATGTTCTATGAACATTTAGGAAGAAGAAAAGAATATCTTAAAGCATTTTATGCCAATAAATTTGAAAATTTAGATAAGAACAACTAATTTCTACAAAAATACAGTCTACCAAAACTGACATAGGAAGACACAAAATTTTAATAGTTCCATATATGTAAGTACCTACAATAAAACTTACTGTAAGCATGATACTTAATGATAAGTTATAGAAAGTATTTGGTTTGATTTCAGAAATAAGTGCATATTCCTGTTATTAGTACATTTATTCAACATTGTACTGGAGGTCCTAGCCTGTACAGAAAAAGCCAAAAAACAAGGAAGAAAAAATAACTGTAAGGAAAAAAAAGTATATTCACAAATGACACAATTATGTACACACAAAATCTAAAGCAATCTACAAATACACTATTAAAATTAAAAAGAGGATTTAGCAGAGTCTCTCAATATAAGATCAATATGCAAGAATTGTATTTCTTTATACAGCAGCAAACAACTAGAAAAATTGAATATTAAAAGTGATTCTAGGCTGGGTGCAGTAGCTCACGCCTGTAATCCCAGCACTTTGGGAGGCCGAGGCAGGTGGATCACCTGAGGTCAGGAGTTCGAGACCAGCCTGGGCAACATGGTGAAACCCTGTCTCTACTAAAAATACAAAAATTAGCCGGGCATGATGGCGGGTGCCTGTAGTCCCAGCTACTCAGGAGGTTGAGGCAGGAGAATGCCTTGAACCCGGGAGGCAGAGGTTGCCGTGAGCCAAGGTTGCACCACTGCACTCCAGCCTGAGTGACAGAGCGAGACTCTGTCTCAAAAAAAAGTGATTCTATTCACAGTAGTATTAAATATCATGAAATTCTTTGAAATAAATATAAGATGTGCACAATCTCTGCCAGTAAACTATAAGTTATTGAGCAAAATTATAGAATCCCTACTTAAATGAAGTTATATTCATGTTCATCTATTGGCAGTTGCAATATAGTAAATTGTCATTCCCAAATGATTTATGGATTCAGTTCAAGTCCCGCATGCCTGTGTATGTATGTGTATATGAGAAAATAAGCTGATTCCAGAATTTATAAAGAAATGAGAAGTGCCGAAATGGCCAATGATCTCTTGAACAAAATAGGTACCACCATATATCAAGACTTGTTATCGGTTCCAGTAATTAGTGCAGTGCGCTATGGCACAAGAAGAGACAAATAGACTGTTGGAACAACATTAAGAGCTCAGAAACAAATCCACACACACAGGGACATTTGATTTGCCTCAAAGATGGGACCACAGATAAGCGGGGAAACTTTTTTTTTCAATAATTGATGTTTGGTGGGTTAGATATGGAAACTATGGAACTTGGCCTAAACTTATAAACTACATACGAAAGGTGAAACAGTGGCTTTCACAAGATATGAAAGGCAAAGTAGGCTCTGTGGGGAGGGAAAGTTATTTTAAAAGGAGACAAAAAGCATTACTATAAAGGAGAAGATTGACAAACTATATTACATTAAAAATTAGCGAATTCATCTAATCATGAGAAAACACTGGAGAAGTCCAAATTGAGCTTTATTATCAAAATACCTGACCAGTATTGAAGTGTTAAAGTCATGAAAAATTTGAACTGAGACAATTGCCACAGATTGAGGGAGACTAAGGAGACTGACCGCTGAACGCAGCATGGTATTCTGGATTGGATCCTGGAACAGAAAAAGGATAACAGCGGAAAACAGGTATAATCTGAATAAACTGTGTTGTTTATGTAACAGTGTTGTACCTATATTAATATCTGAGTTTGATAAGTGTTAGTTATGTTTGATAAATGGTTATGGAATGGGTTAACATTAGAGGAAGCTGGATGGAGGATACATTGGAGCTCTCTGTACTCTTTTCTACTCTTCTGTAAATCTAAAATTAATTCAAAATAAAATGTTTAAAAATTTAAAAATTATATTCATCAAAAGATACCATTAAGAAAGTAAAAAAGCAAGCCACAAGTAGGAGAAGAAATTTCTCATACATGTCATCAAAATGAGCTTGTATCTGGAATACATAAAGAGCCTCTACAAATCAATATGGACAGCATAATACAAAAGTTGGGAAATGACTTGAAGCATTTTACAAAAGAGGATAACCAAATAACCATAAACCTTTGAAAAGCCTCATTATGCTTCAGTGATAACACAAATTTAACCCCGAGTAAAAATCTACTACAATCTTACCAGAAAGGCTAAATATTGACAATTCTCATATGCTGCTATTAGAAGTGCAACTTGCTATAACCAGTTCCGAAAACTATTCAACATTATCTGAAAAATTTGAATGTACATCCGGTGATGCAGAAATTCCACTCACAAGCACATACAACAGAAATATAGGCACGTGTATATCAAAAGACACATACAAAAATATTCGTAGCAGCATCATTCAGAAAAGCAGAAACTGAGTCACCCAAATACAGTAGTCACCTACAGTCCAACGGGTTAAAAAAATATTGTGCTATATGCATATAACTGAGTGAATAGGAAAGACTTACCACTACTCATAGCAGCAAGAATTTGACATACATAATATCACATGAAAAAGCATAAATACAAAAGAGTATAAACTATATGATTCTGTTCACGTAAAGTTCCAAAAAAAAAAAAAGGGCAAAGCAAAACTACAATGGTTAGGGATCCATGTTTTCATGGTAAAATTATCAAGAAAAGCAAAGAAGTGATAATGTAAAAGACAATTGTATTTTGGGGGAAAGGAGAGATTAGGGCTGGGGAGGGCTGGCCTGAGGCGGCTTGTGTGGTGGGGCAATGTTTTATTGGCCTGTGTCGTGTTTACACTGGTGTGCCCTTTGAGAAATACAACTGAACTGTGTGTTTTTATTGGATGGAGTTTTCTGTATTACATTCCACAATAAAAGACTTTTCTAAAAGAGGAAGTGGGCTGGGGGAAGAAAAGAAACATTTTTTAGAAGAACTGAGCAGCTCTCTAAAACTGGAGACTCTTAGATCAACCTATGTGTATTTCTTTGTCTTAAATCTTGTTTTCCTCTTCCAGGAAAAGATCCATTCCTTCCTTTTGGGCTGCATCAGACGTTTTTAATAAAATATGAAATTTTCTTTTAACAGCACTTTCTCTCAATTGGAGTAATTTTAACAAGCTCAAGTTGTGTGCTTGGTTAATGACAGTAGCAGCTGATTAAATGGATGTAACTTACACCCACACATACCTACCTTCACATACATACTTATTTTTTAAACCCTCCTTTAAAGACAGTATATTTGACTTTAAGGGATGTATTCAGTCATTAGATGCTTTTTCATCACATGCTGCATTAAGTGTTTTCCATTTAGAAGACAGATCTGAAACACTAGCCTTATCATTCTTGGGTTTGCAATTGAAGTATAAAATCTTGCCAGAGTTGCATCCATTAAAATAAAACAGTCTTGGAAATTAACCACTAATTTCCCCTTCAAATGGCCATTTCTGGTTTTTTTCTTTCTAATTACCACTGTAATGAAGTGGCCAGTATTATGGTAGGAAGTGATTTCAAAGGCAGCAATCTCTTATTATGAATTATAGGCTTTATTTTCCACCCTAATGGGAGTCAGCCTTAGTTATCGAAAATGCATGTGCAAACTCCATCTCTGCTGGGACTAAAATAGTTTTGGAATAACAAATCATACTTTCAGCTCAGAGAGAGAGGTGGGATTTCAAGCATTTCACTAAAGCAAAGATGAAGAGGAAAACCATTATATTTTCACTACAGGATCATTTCTAACCTGTTGCACTCTAATCTATTGCTCTCTATAGCAGACTTTCAGCATATTAAAACACTGCTATATTAATAACATCTGATAAGGACAATTTGTATCAAGATAGATATGAAGAAAGGCACTTAGAAAACCATAAAGCACTCTAAAAGTATTACTTTTTGTGAAGCCATTAACCTGACCACAGGGACTCTTATGGGTCGTGCAGTCCACTCTGCTTCTAACATGGGCAGTGGCCCTTTCTGTTTCCTGTCAACATGAGGTTTGACCTAAATATCTTGCTTTCATTTGTTGAAAAGGAAATTCTCTTTTAACTTTGATCATATCCCATGTGGACTTTCAATTTTTCTATGTCCCCTTGAAATTCTTTCCTGTCAAATGATTATAATGTGCCACTGCTTCTTGCCTGTGAGTTGGGGCACAGGTAACACCCACAATCATGCACTAAGCTTTTAGCAGCTTTGTTAAGTGGGTATTGTGATTGCTTAGTCCAAAATAAGTAGCAATAAGCATGCCCCCCATTCTTTGGTGTCAGTACTATCAAATTTAAATGGGAAGAGCCTCTAGAAATGAGTTGTTATCCATCTGAAAAAGCCATGCTAGGGTCTGCAATTTAAACCACTGGGTTTTTTTCTGATGGCAAAATAGAAAAGATGATCGTGCTGACCATTTCAATTGCCTACATTGTATATCAGATTATTTTATCTTCTCATATGTAGGAAAATGATAACTTCTTACTCTGATGTCAACAGTAGCAATTTGGTAATAGACAGGAGAAATCAAATTCCCTCATGGGCATGTCTGAGTCTAAGTTTGGACCCACATGTGTTTCCCGAGGGTCTTTCTTCATCCTATAACTTTGGTTGACCAATGATGTATTCACTGTAGGTTAATGGGAATAGAAAATGCAAACTGGATCTTGAAAAAAAAAAGAAAAGCATTACCAACTTTAAAAATTCAATCTGTGAACACTTTCTGACTATGCAAAATAACTCATGTTTCATGAAGACATTCTTTCTTCATTTTAAAACAAATAGAAAGAAGTCTGCCTATAAAGGTGATGGAAACTTTGGCTCAAAATACAATGATTACTGCCTGTGTTGAAAAATTATACAGACTGTCTGTGTTGAAAAACTACATAATCCCAGCACTTTGGGAGGCTGAGGTGGCCAGATCACTTGAGGTCAGGAGTTCAAGTCCAGCCTGGCCAACATGGCGAAACCCTATCTCCACTAAAAGTCAAAAAAAAAAAAATTACCTGGGCATGGTGGTGCACACCTGTAATCCCAGCTATTTGGGAGGCCGAGGCAGGAGGACTGCTTGAACCCAGGAGGCAGAGGTTGCAGTGGGCTGAGATTGTGCCACTGCACTCCAGCCTGGGTAACAGAGTGAGACTCTGTCTCCAAAAATAAAAAATAAAAACTATACAGATAGTAAAAAGATGAGGGTGGGCATGGGCTGGATGGGGTGGGGAAGGGAAGGGGAGGATGGATAGGCAAAGCATAAGTGAGACTATTCTGTGTGATACTACACTAGCAGAAACATGACGTTATACATGTGTCAGAACCTATAGAAGTACAACTAAGAGTGAACCTGAAAGTGAACTATGGACTATAGTTAATAATATATTGATATTGGTACATTAGTTGTAATAAATGTACCACACTAGTGAAAGATATTAATAATAGAGAAACAATATATGTAGTGGGAATGGGATGCATATGTGGAACTGTACTCAATTTTTCTGTAAATCTTTAACTCTACTAATAAAAACTCTCTTAATTATTTTATTAAAAAGAAGGGGATGAAAACACCTACACAAAAGGAAAGGAATACCCGGTTCTCTTAGTGGAGGTATGGGTGTAAACCCTCAGCCCCAAAACTTGCCCCAAAATGGTATGAGTTATTCATAAAATTGAAAACCTTGCACATATGAATAGACCTAAAACAACGATAACTTTTTTGAAGTTTTACAATTCCTATATTCATCTGGATTTTATCATAAAAATAAAGTAGAAAAAGGAGAAAGCCATTCCCTGTTCACCTAGGTATTTTAATAAATGTTAGATGTTCTCCTTAAAAATGATTTGCTTGTTCATTGTGAAAAATTCAGGGAGTAAAAGGTGAAAATAAAAGAAAATCATTTTAAATATTAAAAGATACACAAATCCATAATGACAAGGACATTAAAGGCAAAGATCTAAACAAGCCAGCACTAAGAGGTTGGGCAGAGTGAGCAGCTTAGGCATATAATTGCAGATGATTAACAGCAAAGGGTGTTTAGATAGCTGCAGGTAGTTTGGTGCAGCTGAAACAGATTTCAATTAGGGTTCGGCTGCAGATGGAAGCAGGGGGGCCTTGGAGTTTGCATTTGGTTCTTTGGGAGTACGAAGCTATTGTAAGGCCTTTGGCTGGAAGTAACATGATTCAGCAGTATCCCTCAGGAATGAGACAGGGACAAAGCTGAGGGGGACTAGTGAGGAGATGAACTAGAATAATGCAGATTAGACTTGATGAGAGTTGTATTGAAGGAATATTCAGAGGAGAAGACTTTGAGAGAGAGAATGCAGGCAGAACAATAAGCCTAGATGGATACTCGGATGTGAAGAGGGAAAGCACTTCAGCATGACTCCCAGCTCATTTATGATGTCATTAAATTTATGACACTGGAAATTTAGGGGAGGGTGGGCAGATGGGAAAAGCAGAGAGCAGAGTATAGGGAAGGCAGTGAAATTCAATTGGGGCATGTTGAGATTGAGTGCTCTGTGGTCATTCAGACAGAACTGTCCACTAAGAAGAAATGGAATCTATGGTTCTGCAGGTCAGAATGGTCTGTTACCAGAGATGAAGTCATCGGTCTACAGATGAATTGAGTGAAAGCAATCACCCAGAGCCAGGCAAGGTGTCAGAGCTCCAACATCAGAAGGTAGCTGACTGGTGGGTTGGTAAGAAGAATTTACCACTGACCGTACAGGACTGGAAAACAGTCAAAGAGTACAGCTGCAGTGGGGCAACTCAGCAAGAGAGGACTGAGTGCAACACAGTGGATTTTTCTTCAGGGGTATTTATGGACCTTAAAGCAGGAGCTGAAGGTAATTTGGACCATATTAGCCCATTAGTATCATTAGATAAATGATTACATTTGTAGACATTTTTGTGCTTAATGCCAGCCAGGTTGGCACAATGGGTTTCGGCATGCACGTATTCTGGGGATGTACAGAAATTCTAGTTACTTATAAATTTATAAGTAACTTCTATCTGGTATGAAAGAAGCTTCGTATCAGATGCCATCTTTAGATAATAGGGAAGTCTAATTGATACAGGAGATAGAAATTATTTAGGCAGACAGTAAGGACAACAGAGTCCTTGGCAGAATTTCCCTTTTAACAAAAAGCACCTCGAAATTATTTCTTTTCTAACAAAGAGCAGCCTAAAAAATCAAGCTGCAGACATAGATAAGCAAGCTGGAAACTTGCACTGGTGAATGCCGGCAGCTGCGCCAATAGAAAAGGGCTACCTGAGGGCCAGGCATGTTCAACATGGAGGCTCCATCTTCCCTTTCTTCGTCACCACGTGTACAGTAAAGAACCAGGCAACATGGCGCCAGCCGGGTAGAGAGCCCATCTGCATAATAAAAGATTAGGGTGGGGCAGCCAGCTTCTTCATGTGCTATGCATGTGGGACACCTGGTCTGACCAATCTTTGGTGCCCTATGTAAATCAGACACTGTCCCCTCAAGCTCCTCTGTAAAAAAACCTGCATTCCACTGCAGAAACCACAACCCGTTTTCTCTGGGACTCTTCTCTGCACAGAGATGTTTTCTTTCTTTCGCCTGTTAAACTTCTGCTCTTAACTGCACTCTCTGTGTGCCCACATCCTAGTTTTCCGTGGCCATAAGACAACCAATCTTGGGTATTTACCCCAGACAAGGAAGCCGCTTCATAATTACTTCTAAATTCCTCAAATAAGGAGTTTTGTCTTCGGATGGCCTGCTCCATGGTCACCAGGTGATCTTTGCTCTCCTTACCGAGGAGGCGTCATGTACACTGGGAAGAAAGGAGACCTCAGGACAGAACTCTGGGAAACACAGCCTCCAATGGCCAAGCAGAGAGAGATGATCCTCCAAGGGGCTTAAAGAGAAGTGAAAAGAGAGAGCTAGGAGGCTGCTGCCAGGGAAGGCAAGAGAAAGGAATTTTATGTTCTGGTGTAAAACGTTACTAAGTATTTTCCTTCTTCATTTCTAGAGTATTTTAAAAACTCATAAAAGAAGATGAAATCGGGTGCCATATATCTTCTATCTTTGAAATATTAAAAATGTGGCTGAGTTAAATCAATCTAATGATAATGGAGTGCCAAGTAAGAATTAATTTAAAGATTGTTGTATTCAACTTCTCAGCACTAGAGTCTAGAGAAGAAATACTGCTGGCATCCCCTGGTGTGATTTACCACACCATCATGGCTTATACATTTGTAAACTTTTGAGAATAAAAGTAAAGCAATATAATCTGTACTCGCCTTAGAGTCAGAAGACCTGAGTTTAAAATATTCCTGTCCCTTACCAATTGTGGAAAAATCATTTAATGTCTCTGAGGTCCTATTAGGAGATGGCAAATTCTGGAAATTAAATGTGTTGAATATAACTTTTTAATAATTCAATGTGTATTGCTCAACTCTTTTGTATTCATCACATACTTCCAAATATTAGACATTTTGATGACATTCTGGAGATTGGCTAGTATTTTCTTTTAGCATAATACCTGATTAGAGGCAGCACACAGGTGCCCCTGAGATCATAGAAGTTCCTCCCCTCTTTGTGAAGACTCTGTTGCAAATGTATACAGAGGCCAAATGGCTGAGAAACCCTTAACTATGCTCATTTTAAGTATAATAATTGGTGTGCAACTTAGCATTTTAGTTAGATCCTAGATTTTTAACTGAAATTTCCCCAAAATCATTATAGGATTGTTGAATGTTTACTTCAACATGTTTATAGAATGTTTACAGAAACATATACAACAAAACATAAACAGGTTTTCTGATATATAGCAGAAACGTAACAATGGTCTTCCTCTCCCCCATCAATCCCAGTCTGTTAATATCTCACCGCAGCTGGAAGGTGACCTCCACATTATATCCTAAACCTGTGTAATAAATAATAGTAGATGTCTAAAGCCCATCACAACAGCAAATGGAGTGGCACATAGCATACCGTCCTCTCGGATTTCCACGTTAGGGGACACTGGCAGACCATTTGTTACCTTAGTCATTTGGAAGGGGGAAAAAGATAATTTGATTCTTAGAAAGGACCAACCTGAAAGCAAAGTACATATCTCTTGACACACCAAACTGGAACTTTGCTTTTTATTGTGTTTTTTTCTTTTTAGACAGGTTTATTGAGATATAGGCATAATTTAGTAAAATCACTCTTTTTCACATAAAATTCTATGGATTTTGACAAACACACACAGCAGTATAACATATAGCCTCATCACTACAAAGGACTGAGTACTGTAAGATCCTTGTCCCTTTGTAATTAACCTTTCTATCCAATCAGCTCCTAGAAACCAATGATATGGTTTCTGCTTCTGTAGTTTCGCATTTTCCAAAATGTCATATAAAATAGAATCAAAGAGTGTGTCCAGCCTTTTGAGCCTGGCTTCTTTCATTTAGCATAAGGCATCTGAAATTCATCCATAACACATCATGTATCAGTGGCATGTCCTTTTTCATTGCTGAGTAGTATTTCATTGTACGAATGTATTGCAGTTTATCATTTTGCCTGTTGATGAACATTTGGGGTGTTTCCAATTTGGGTGATTACAAATAAAGTTGCTATAAACATTAATAAATAGGTTTTTGTGTGAACATGTTTCATTTCCCTTAAATACCTAGGAGTGGGATTTTCATGTC
This sequence comes from Pongo pygmaeus, assembly GCF_028885625.2. Lineage (NCBI taxonomy): Eukaryota > Metazoa > Chordata > Mammalia > Primates > Hominidae > Pongo > Pongo pygmaeus. The sequence continues at coordinate 8,288,813 of NC_072378.2, read as the reverse complement.
ATATGTTTCACTTTATCAGAAGCTTCCAAACTGTTTTCCTGAGTGGCATTCCCTTCAACCATGTGTGAGGGTTCCAGTTGCTCAGCATCCTTACCAACACTTGATATTAGAAAGTTTTTATATCTTAGCCATTCTGATAGGTATACAATGGTATCATCTCATTGTTGTTTTCATATGCATTTCCCTAATAAATATGATGTTGAGTATTTTTCATGTGTTTATTGTCCATCTGTATATCTTTTTTGGTAAAGTCTTTGTTCAAATCCTTACCTCTTTGTTAACTGGGTTGTTTCCTCATTACTGATTTTTAGGCATTCTTGATATATTCTGCATGCAAGTTTTTTTTTTTAATCAGATACATATTTTGCAAATATTTTTACAAATATTTTCCAAATATTTTCTCCCAGTGTATGGCTTTTCATTTTTCATAAGCTTGCTCTTCAAAAAGCAGAAGCTTTTAATTTTAATTTTGATGTAGTCTAGTTTACCGTGTTTTTCTTTTGTAGATCATGATTTTTATCATCTCCAAGAAATATTTTTACCCAAGACCACGAAGTTTTTCTTCTATGTTTTCTTCTAGAATTGTTTTTTAGAAGATAAATCTAATCATCAAATACTTTTAGAAATTATTTAACTTTTACATTTAGGTCTATTGTACTTTTTGAGTTAATGTTTCCATATAATGTGAAGTATGGGTCAAAGTTCATTATTTTGCATATGGATATTCAATTGTTCCAGCACCATTTGTTTCAAAAACATTCCTTTCTCACTAAATTGTCCCTGCATTTTTGTAAAAATCAATTGACTATTCATGCATGGGTCTACTTCTGAACTCTCTGTTTCATTCATCTCCGTGTCTGTCATTTTACCATCACTGCACTGTCTGGTTATTGTAGCTTTATAATAAGTCTTAAAATCAGGTAATGTGAGTCCTTCCCTTTTGTTCTGCTTTTTCAAGATTGTTTAGGCTATTCTAGTTCCTTTGCCTTGTACGATTTAGAAACAGCTTGTCAATTTCTTTTTAAAAATTGCTTCTGAGATTTTGCTTGGGACGGAGTTGAAATTATAGATCTCTCTATATATGACTATAGATTAATGAGAATTGACATCTTTATATTAAATTTGCCAATCCATGAATATTGTACAAATATTCATTTATTTAGGTCTTTGATTTCTTTCATCAATATATTGTTGAATATACTGATTCAATAATATTCCAACATACATATCTTGCACATGTTGTTAGATTTATGCCTAAGTATTTCATGTTTTGAAGGCTATTATAAATTGTACTTTTTGAAATTTTAATTTCCGATTGTTCATTGCTGGTATGTAGAAATACAATTGATTTTTCTATATTGATTGGAGTTTGAATTTCAGTTACAAGTTTCCTCCTGGACATTATATATAGTAGAACAGTGGTCTTCCAACATGATTGATCTTCAAAATGGCCTGGAGAATCATAAATGTACAAATAAATAGATTCCCAGATCCCACCTCCCACAGGTTCTTATTTCATAGTTCCTGGGATAGGCCTAGGAATTTATATTTAAAAAGCTTCCTTCGGTAGTTCTGTCTTTGTTGAGGTTTGGGGATCACTGTTAAGCATTTGTGGAAATCAATTATTTAATAAATAAGGCAGATATGGCAAGTAATATAATTCATTTCTTGTACTGACACTACAACCCATACTCATTAGGCATTTCCAGTTGGGTTTCTGGTGATGGATTTGTAGTGATATATGTGTTCTAAAACTTAGCCCCTCCTTTTTAGCCAGTGGCACATATTTGTTGGAAATTGTGCCACATTACTAACGGGTTAGAAGCTCACTAAAATTCAGTCTATGGCCACACTTGGCCAGATTATCATAATAATGAGCATACTATATAGTATTGCTTTGGGGAGGAACAAATAAAAGGACACTGGCTGGAAAAAAAAAAGTAATAAAAATTTGGTTAAATTCTAGAATGATCTGCCAAGATGAAGAATGGTGATAAAGGGATTGTTGAGTACAAGTGCTACAAAGTCACCTTTAAGTAGTTTTGGTGGGTGCTGGTGGGGGGTGAGTGAGGTGGGAGGCGAATTTATTACCAGGGCATTGCGGTATCTCTTAGAAGAATCTAAGAGCAGTGATTGCAGATTGGCCTCCCAGGGGACCAGAAGAAAGACAAAGACAGCAATCAGAATTCCAGGAAGATCCTGTGTTCCTTCTGTTCCTATGAGTGCTTCTTGCTTCCCTCTTGTTTTCTTTCCTGCAGAGCAGCTTTCTCTGCTCCCTTTCAATCAAGAATGTCCCGAAATGAGACTCCAGCTTTTAAGTCCCCATGACCCCAGAAGTCACACAAATGTCCAACTCACCAAGAAGCTCAGAATAGGAGAATTGGTCTTACTTGTATTAAGGAACAACCCATTGATAATATTGACTGATGAGGGCTATGGTAAATGATCTTCAGAGAAAGAAAGGATTCTCTGAGAAAGATTCACTAAGGCATGCAATTTGATTAACACCTGCCATAAATGGATGCCATATTTGGAATCTCTCCTCTAAAGTATGAATGATAGCCATATAGTGATATGAAGTCTTTCTGTCCGTGATAACAACATGGCATGTCCCATGTAAGTGGACATATTTTGAATTGTCTAATAAACTAAAAACAGCATTTGCTAAATAAAACTCTAATGCTGGTAAAGAAAACATTCTATCCTGAACGCATAAAGCTTGAATTTAGTCTATCCTTTTTAACATGAGCATTACAGAAACAGTATTGGGGTAATTAAAACTAAACTACTTCTAAATAAACAAGCTAACCACATAATGGCACCATGGAAATAAGGCCATTTACTTGGATTTTATAATATGTTTTTCTTCTTCACTACTTCTCAGATTGTAGTGGTTTCCAGATTGTACTTGAGAGTTTAATAAAGTTGTGCATAAGCGTTGGCATTACAGAGTTACCTGCATTGCAGAGGGGAAGGTTTTCATGTGCTATACAGAAGTGTTCTAGAAACATTGGAACCAGCGTATACATTCTTCAGAAGTAAGTCCTAGAGTCATAGAAATCAGACTGTTAAAATGCAGTCTTATAGTGATCTATACCTCACTTTATAGAAGAGGAATTTGAGGGCTCTGGAGATTATGCAAACTGTCTAGGTCTCACTGAGTTACTGGCAGGACTGGCCTGGGATTTCTGATTCTTAGCTGAGTTGCCTTCTGTGAAACATTTTCCCACTTAAAAGCTCTAGACAGAAAAAATAACAAAAGTGAGCTTTTCAATGCCAAGCCTGTTGTTCTTCCTGAAGAAACAAGTCTGAACAGAGTTTCCTCAGCTCTCACCTTGCTTCTGATTCCCACATCTGTCTAGCTGTATCTCTTTCCTTTATTACACTTCTCCGTCTGGGAGACCCAGCTTAGATTTCATATCCACTGCTTTATTAGAATGCTACTTTATCTCCAAAGACTATTTCTGTGTTGCTGATAGTTTTATAAATGCACCTGGGGTTTACAAGTGATACCTGGTGTAAGGATTTATGTGACTAAAAATATTTAGGCATAAATACAGCAGCAGAAGAAAATGTCTTAGACTTTTAATAAAAGAGTTGATACTGATGAGTGAATGAACTGAATGATTCCCCCCATACCTCACCGGCAAAACTTATATGCTGAAGCCCTAACTCCTACTACCTAGAGATAGGTGGAGTCTGAAAGAAGATGACAAAGGTTAAATGAGGTCATAAGGACATGGACTTAATTTGATAGGATTGGTGTCCTTGTAAGAAGAGAAAGAGACATCAGAGAGCTTTCTCCCTCCCCACATGCACACAGAGGAAAGCCCATGTGAAGATACAACAAGAAGGTATCCCAGGAAGAGAGCGCTCCCAGAAACAAACCCTGGCACCTTGATCTTGGACTTCCATCCTCCAAAACTGTGAAAAAATAAATGTCTTTTGGTTTAGCCATTCAGGCTTTAGCTACCACAGTATTCCGTTAATGGCAACCCGAGCAGACTGATACAATGAGCAGGACTGTGCAGTGTATTTTAAAAATATTTGCTAAACTCACATGCAAGGCGCCTCTAATGAGAGAGATAACAAACATATCTCCAGAACTGATATTACGTATCTTTTAAAGTTTATCATTGTTCTCCAGTACCAGCACTTTTAAACATTATTAGAGTGTAATATCTATATTTGCATGTGCTTCCTTCCACCATAACACTTATTGCCAGATTTTTCTAACAACCTATAACAAATTGAACATGTTTATGTTTACCTCTTGTATTTATTTCAGAAATACCATTTACTAACACTTTCCTATGCCACCACCTGTTGTATTATTTTTTCCAACTGTTTCTTCGGAGATTTCATCAAATACCGTGACATCTCAACTGCTTTTTCTAAATTCTTTTTTTCTGTGACCGAATCTTGCTCTGTCATCAAGGCTGGAGTGCAGTGGTACGATCTCAGCTCACTGCAACCTCTACTTCCTGAGTTCCAGCGATTCTCGTTCCTCAGCCTCCTGAGTAGCTGAGATTACAGGCATGCATCACCACGCTGGGTTTTGTATTTTTAGTAGAGACAGGGTTACATGATGTTGGCCAGACTGGTTTCAAACTCCTGGCCTCAAGCTATCCATCTGCCTCAGCCTCCCAAAGTGCTGGCATTACAGGTGTGAGCCACCACACCCAGCCATGCTTTTCCTAAATTCTTAAGTACTATGTTTTTTAAAAGTTCTATAAATTTTACATTATATATACTTTTTAGGCAGTTTGGATGATTTTTCATTTTACCTTAATCATGAAGATACCCTGAAAATAAGTTTTCTGTCTGTTTCATAAGCCTGTTAAAGAGATTCTAATGTCTCATCTTTCATCATATTCATCATATTCAGACCCCACTCCTATGTTGTAAGAGGATCCATATTGACAATATTTATGTACTTATTCCTGTAATGTATAAAATCTCTAAAACAGTATATTTCATTTTCACCAATAAATCCTGAGGTAATAAAGAAATTTGCCACTAGTTACATTATCCATCCCCAAGGCATTTGTATAGAAAAGCTTTAAGGGCATTTTACAGGCTGGTGAAATGAATGGCAAGATGGTGTGAATTTATTTTCAGAATCATGCTGTAGGGTCACAATGAAATATTCCATTCCTAGTCTCTCTTGTACATTTCCATTTTCTATTACCTTACTGTTAAAAACCATCCAAATATTCTTGATTGATTGAAATCCAGAAAGGAAGACAATGTTCATGGACTTTTCGCAGTTATAGTGCCAGTTTAAAGCAACTCTCTAAGATTTTTTAATCTGTAAGTAGAGACTTAAAAATTGTTTTAAAATACCAGTTACGATGTTCAGATTTACTTTAGTACAAGTTATTTTATATAAGGAATTTTATATAAGGAATTTAAACACATCAGAAATTTGGACAAAACCCATTATTTGAGAAAGATTGTCATTCACTGAGCTCATTAAGGGCATAACCTTAATTTTCTGCCTGTCGTCATTTACTGATGTTTGCTAAATCAGAGAGTATGACTTTGCCCCCATTCACATAATCTGGTGTGATTATTTTGACTGCATATCATCATGTATGTGAGACTCATGCCAAATGAGTCTCTCTCTCACACACACACACAAAACCAGAACAAGAACACAAACCTACACTGACGTCGCATTACCTCTCAGGTCAAATCCAAACTTCTTGTGAAAGACAAGTAAAGCCTTCCCTTACCTACCCTCACCCTCTGCCCCTTTTATTTTCCTCCACAGAAGCTTGTGCTCCTACCAGACCCTCTTCCTTCTTGCTGTTCTTTGAGTGTGATATTCGTTCCATGTTGCTTTCAGAGTAAAATCAGAATTCCTTAGTATGATTTGCCAGCTTCTCCCCAGCCTCACCCTGCCTGTGTCTCCAACCTCATCATTCACTGTTCCCTGGCACACAAACCTCCCTCCAACCAAACTGAGGGACTGCAGAAGTGTGTCTCTTCTCTTTCCTCCGCACCCTCACCAAATGATTCCCTCTGCACAGAATGGCCTTCCCTCCTACTTGCTCTGGCTAATCTCTTCTTGTTTTAAGATTCCTCTTAGGTGCATACGCTTTTTGTTGTCCTCTTATTTTTCCTCCACTGTGTCATGCAGCCTTCCTCTGAGATCAATTAGCACGCCACGTTTAGCTCTAGTATGGTATTTGTTGCACTGTATGTGTGACCTTTAACTCTAGAACAGGGACTGTGTCTTTTATCTAAGTGATGAAGATGAGTGGAACGGTGCATGTTTATGGAACTCATACCAATAATGTGCCTTCATTTATATTTTTCCTTCTTGCCTCAAATCCTTTTGTCAAAGCATCCCAATCTTTCTTTTTAATAAAAATCTCATTGAACCTTTATCTCTCTATAAACCCCTTTCCCTTCTCTCTTTTCCCAGAGCAAGTGATTTGTACCTTTATTTATTTTCTGAAGGTCGTTTATAGCCAAATCAGACTGGAAGATTTTCTAGATAGAAAGCGCATCTTTGTACTTCTACACAGTCTTATGCCAGGCATGTAGAAAGTTCCTAATACTCATTGATTAATTTGCCTGAATGGGGAATAAAACACTCTGGAAATAAGGCAAAAGGTTGATTCCTTCAAAAGAATAATGACCTGTACAGGGTCATGACACCATTTTAAAATAAAATAATTCCCTTTGTTTAGTAGAAGCACTATCATCATCATCATCATCATCATCATCATCACTATTTTCCAAATAAAACACATCTATCCTGAAGCTAAGAAAAGCAATAAGACTAGTGACATGCTTTGAGCGCATTTATTAGTCAGAACACTGTTCTATTACATGCTCAAGTCTTTAATATGCATGAAACAATATTCTCTGATGCAACAGATGATTAAAGAAATATATTAAAGCATTCATTCTGAATGAAAATACATGGACAAGGTAATTCCCAAGGCTCAGAGCAACTACAGGGAGGAATATAAGCTGAAGTAGGTCATTTCTCCCCAGAGAAATTCTACGGAGATTGCTTTCAATTTTGGGTTTTAAATCTAAGAGGTTGCTGTACAGAGAACTGAAAAATAAGGTTTCTGCCTTGTTCATATGCAAGCTCTGGGTTTTCCTTTTTTTACAGGGGTGGAGAAGGGCCTTTTCTTCTCTCTTCTATGAAGACCACTCATTGATGACATCATTGCAGGTATGGTTTACTATCCGAGCTCCCGGAGCCTCCTATTTGCCGTGTAAGACTCTACTAGCTAGCTAGTGTCCTTGGCTAAGCCTCTTGACCTTTCTGGTTTTTTAACTGACAAATTAAAATTGCATATGTTTGTCATGTACAACATGACATTTTGAAATATGTATGTATGCATTGTGGAATGGCTAAGTCGAGCTAATTCACAAATGCATTACTTCACATACTTAGCATTTTCTGTGGTCAGAACATTTAAATCTACTCTCTTAGCAATTTCTAAGAGAGCAATCCATTGTTACTAACTATAGTCACCATGTCAGCCTCTTGACCTTTCTGAACCTCAGGTTTTCTCTTTCATGTAGGAACAATAACCTATTTTCTTATTTCACATTGTAGTAGAGCTGGGAGGTCAAATAAGATAAGGAGTTAAAAAGTTTCAAAGCAAATTCAAAGGCAAGGTATTACAATTCATTTATTCCCACAGTTTGGAATACTGCAAATTAAACTTATATGCAGAACATCTGTAATATATCATGAGACCAGTGCCAATATATGTTCAATGCAGACTGAATGCAAAATCTGCTTTGCTTATCTAGAGGCAGAAGTATCTTCATACACTAGCTGGCAGCCTTGGCTGGGAATATGAAGTCCTGAGTTGTACTCTTCTTTCAACCAATCAATCAACAAGTATATATTGACTCACTGATATTCACAGGCAGATAGGGTAGGCCTTGGATAGAATTTTCCCAGCATCCAGAATAATAATACATATTTGAAGATGTATGGCATGTATGTGTGTCAAGTTCAGTAAAAACCCACCCACTGCAGTCATGCAGCACTGGGCAGGGGGATCCAGGAGGGTGGAGAATGGAGCACTTGAGCTGGAACAAGGGAAGGCAATGTGGCAGTTTGCTAGGGCTGCCCTAACAAAAGTCAGCAGTACCCCCCTATGCCAGGGAGATGCATTCCAAGACCCCCAGTGGATGTCAAAACCAAGGATAATATCAAATCTTATATGTACTGTTTTTTTTTAATCTGATCACCTAGACGGCTCCCAAGTGACTAATGAGAGGGTAGCATCAATGGCATGGAAACCCAGGACAAAGGGAAATTGACATCCCAGGCAGGACAGAGAGGAACGGCGGCAGATTGCGACATCCTACACAGAACAGTGTGCAATTTAAGACTCAGATATTATTTATATCTGGAAGTTTCCATTTAATATTTCTGGGCCATGGTTGACCACCAAGGAAAGTGAAATGGCAGATAAGGGGGACTACTGTACCCCAGACAGGGTCAGGGGGAGAGGGTTAACTGAAGGAAATGTATCCCTTCACAGTTTTGGAGTTCAGAAGTCTGAGATCCAGGTATGGTCAGGGTTGGTGTCTCCTAAGGTCTTTCTCCTTTGCTTGCAGATGGCATCTTCTCTCTGTGTCCTCACGTGGTCATCCCTCTGGGTCTGTGTTCTCATCTCCTCTTCTTATAGGGACACAGTCATAGTGGATTAGGGCTCACCATAATGACCTCATTTAACCTTAATTATCTCTTTAGTGATCCTTTCTCCAAATACACTCACACTCTGGTACTGCGGGTTGGTACTTTAACATATGAATATTGTGAGGACACAATTCAGCCCAAAACAGACAGGTGTAATTCAAATACTTAGAGGGAAAGGAAGGAAATATTCCAGGCAGCCAGAAGGTTCAGATGCATAAAGGTGCATGGGTGTGTAGGGACAGTGAGTGAACCAGCGTGATATAGCTCCAATCAGCAAAATGCTTCACAGTTACCAGAGGACATTGTTTTACTTAAACCATATAACAGTTCTATGAGAAAGAGATTCTTCTTTACAAATTGGAAAACTGAGATTTGAGTTGCTTGCCTCTCACCAGTGCCCTTGAGACTTAGTGTGCAAACACATCATCCGGGTATCTTATTCAAATGCATTCTTGTTCCTTAGGTTTGGAGTAGGGCCTGAGAATCAGCATTTTGAGTCAGCTATTTATGCGATGTTGATGCTGCTGGTCTGTGACCACACCCTGAGGAGCAAGGCCCAGGTAGGGCAGAGTAGTGGAAGGGTGTGTTTTAAAAGAGTATGATAGGAACAGGCTACCAGTTTGGACTTGACTCTGTGGTATTGTCACAAATCATGAGTTAGCTTGTATCATCTTGTGAAAATCAAACAGTAGTGATTACTTTCCTAATTTATAGAAAAACAAATAAATTAAGTTGATGGAGTTGTGTCTATTAAAAGTTTTCAGCCATAACATTTTCTTTAAAAATTTAACACTTTAACTAAAATGAAAATTCAAGAGGCAGGAAATTTCCAGGAAAAAAAAAAATCTGCAAGCAGCCAGCTGTGCTTAGTTCGACAACATGTTCTTAAGAGAGATGTGCTCATGTCTGTGATTTGCATATTACACACAATAGAAAATTCTCCTCCTACAAATATTATTCTTAATCTGCTTAATGGAATTAAATATATCAGTACTCCATGCAGTTCTGCAGCACCCAGACGTCCAGGTGAATAAACTGGCAATGACTTTGTAGGAAGAAGACCAGTGAGGTTTATTTGACCAAAGTGTGGTTTGGGGAGGCTGGCTGTGGGAGCATATATAGGACGGGCAAGAGGAGGAAAAGAGGTTGAAAGCAAAAGAATTCAGCATGAGGTTATGAAGCTCTGGGCAACAGTGGTAATAAAAAGCAGAGGATGGAGGCTGAATCATCCAGCTTGGGGGCCTGAGTTCAGGCTGAGTTCAGTCTTCCAGGCTTTATGTGTCAAAGGCATGAATGAAGTACCACCTGCTCATGCTTATCAAGAAGCTTCAACTAAGAAACTGGGCCAGGCACAGTGGCTCACACTTGTAATCCCAGCACTTTAAGAGGCTGAAGCAGGAGGATCAGCTAAGCCTGGGAGTTCATGGTGAGACATGGTGAGACTGTGTCCTGGGCAATATGGTGAGACTGTGTCCCTACAAAAAATTTAAAATAAATTATCCAGGCATGGTGGTGTGTGCCTGTGGTCACAGCTACTTGGGAGGCTAAGGTGTAAGGATCACTTGAGCTCGGAAGGTCAAGGATACAGTGAGCCATGTTTGTGCCACTGCATGCCTGCCTGGGTGGCAGAGCAAGACCTGTCTCAAAAAATAAACCAACAAAACAAACAAAAAAAGAAACTGACATTGGAGAAAACAGCTTAAGAAAGCTTTAAGATCCATTACCAATTCATGGTCAGAACTATCCTGGGAAACAAATGTATTGAAAATACTCTTATAACTAACTGTAAATCTACTTTCTAAATTACTACTATTTCCCTAGTTGTCTTAAGACAGGCTCCACAGAAAAAGGGAGTGGGAAGATTCAGAAGAGGCATCCACGATCAATTAAATTTGGAAAATGTTAGATATCAGAGCCCCTCTTTAGAGATTTGCCATGCACATTTGTTTATTAAAAGTTCTGAGAGTCCCACTATTAAAAAACATATACACTAAAAACTCTGCTGAGCTCTAAGTCAGCATTTCTTTAACTGGCCAGATAATCTTGTGTTAATAAATACTCCACTAATATCATGCTCAACTAGTGTTCCAAGGAACACATCTTAGAAAACACTGTTGTGAATCAACTAGCTAAATAAATACTTTTGTTCTTTGTAGTTTGTAAACTCTTACATAATTCCTCCACTTAACAATTGGGGAGAAAAATTCATCATTGTGTAAAATTTTGATGAAGAAAGGAGACAGCAGAGAATGCTGACTTTCTGCTCAAACTCATGGGTCTCAAAATCCTTACACTGATGATACATCTTCCCTTTGAACTTTTAGTTGGTCAGTTATTTATTATTCAACCCAAAGTTATTATTTACTTCTGAGCAAGGCATTGTTCTTGGCACTTTGGTGGCATCTAATATAGCACAGTCTCTGTGCTTAAAAACATAAGAAGAAATAAAAGAGGTCTATAAATAACTCTAACTGGGAGCCTAAGAGAGGAAAGAAGAAAGTCGATGTGATTTTGGAAAGGGATAGATCATAGCCAGTCAAAAGGATCAGAAGAGGCTTTATATGCAGGTAGCTCATGAATGAGAAGATTTTGGCAGATAGGAGTGAAAGGGGGTAAAGGTAAATAGTATACCTTATCATCCAAACCCACATGCTTTTAAGAGTGAAAGGGGGTGTCACTGATGGTGCCACTGACTCCAGGAAAACAGGCATAAGCTGGTCAATTCAGGTTAGGGAGAAGAAACAAGTCAGTTCATTGGTAGAGATCCTAGGGAGGACAGAGAATTAGGAATGGTCCAGCCAGGCTAGGACATTAGGCAGGGTATCTGGCCCCCAGCTCCCTCCAGGGCTCATCTTCTCCCCTCAGTATGAAAGGATAGATATGACAGGCCTTGGCACCTGCTTATATATGAGAGGAAGGAAAAGTGGAGAATCTACACGAATGGTGAAACTGCCTTTGCAAAAATTATGACAGTGAGAGAAATCTGACGTAGAAAAGTTAGGACAGTGAAAGGAATCTGACCTAACTGACTCCATCTTGCTTCTAACCTCCAAGCACTCCTTGTTCGTTCCTGGGCATATGCCAAGCTAACTATGGGAGGAATTTAGTTTAACCTTGAAATAAAGATAGTAACAGCTTCTTCCCAAAACTAACCCCCTCCTTGCTGAACGACCAAAACTACCTTCGTAAAACTAAGAAATTAGCTACAAGGTTAGAATTATGGTTCAGGAGCCATGTAGCCAGAAGTCACAAGATTTGTAACCTCCCCAGTTGCTCTTATAGATAACATCAGTATTGTAAAATTTAAGATTGGTGTTTGAGATATTTTTTAGACCATGCATTCTGATGACCATCTGGCACCATCTGGTTTGGTAAATTGGCTCAACTGGTCTTGTGATCCTACCCAGGAACTGAAAATAGTAAGAAGACAGCTTCAACCTCCTATGATGTCATCTCTGACCCAACCAACAAGCATTCCCTATTCCCTAGCCCCCTGCCTGCTAAATTGTCCTTAAAAAAACCCTAGTCTCCTAAATTTTCAGGGAGTCAGATTTAAGTAGTAACTCCCATCCTTCTGTTTAGCTGCCTTGTGATAATTAAACTGTTTCTCTACTGCAATAACACTCTCTTGGTGAATTGGGTTTATCTGTGCAGTGGTCAAGAAGAACGTGTTGGGCAATTAGAATACCAAGACAGAATCCTCCAAACAGTGTTCCTGAGAAATGCTTCTCAGGAAGACCCTTGTTCCAGATATTTGTCAGATCCATTGAGAAACACTGTAGTCTAGACCTCCTCTTGACAGTCTTTAAAAATGTGTTTGAGAGTGCACATTTTTAAAAAAAAAAACAAATGAACTTATAAACATCTTACTGGAGCCCCCTTTTACCAGTTAGCAAGAGCTGACAGTTAAATTTTTATTAATTTAGTGAGCCACAATTATCAGTGGCTTGAAATCAACCATGGTGGGGCTGGATACAACAGGCATCAGCAAACTCCTGCCTGCCTGCTTTTGTATGGCTGCAAGGTAAGAATGGTCTTTACATTCTTAAATAATTGAAAAAGTTTAGAAGATTTTTTTTGGGACATATGATATGACAAAATTATATGAATTTCAACTTTCAGGTCCATAGATAACATTGTATTGGAACACAGCCATGCTCATGCATTTAGGCATTGTCTGTGGCTGCTTTCACTAACAACAGCAGTTGAGTTGTACTTGAAACAGAGACCATGTGGCCTGAAAGCCTGGAACCTGAAAGCCTAGAATATTTACTATCTAGTTCTTTCCAGAAAAAGTTTACCAACCTCTGATTTACACTATGGAAAGCAGCAAATACCGTAAATCAGGGCTTTGGGGTGGTGGGTATTTACCAGCACACCACTGGAATATTTTCTTCCAAGAGTTCTAGCACAGGTGGTTAGGGAGATATGAAAAGGGTGACTTGGTTAGGGAATGAGGTGGCATCTGGTCTGGGTTATGACAAGACTGAGCTGCTGGGGCTAGACATAAAAATTTGGAACCATGCACACAGACGTGATTGTCAAGGAAGTGTGGGCTGAGGAGATCTGAGGGCAAAGCTGTGAGCGAGACCAAAGTTTGGGGAGTTTGGTTGAAGGTGAAATAAAAAGGTACAAGGAAAACCAGGTGTGAGAGCTCAGCGTGTGAGAAGTATTTGAAGGAAGGATGAGAAAACCCATTTGACTCGGTGATTATGTCGGTTTTTTGGGTGATTTGAGCCAGATTTCAAGGCAACTAAGGAATGGTGAAGAGTCAACAAGCATGAAGTGATGATGGCTTGAAGGAGAAGGTAAGTTTTTTAAAAACAAAATAAATAATATTTGTTTGTGGGAATATCTGAGTTGGCTTGAAGTCTGAAAGGAAATAGGGAAATTGTTGACGAAAAGGAATACTTCAAGTAAGAGATAAGACAGGTGATGGAGCAGGTCTCAGGGAAAGTGGGGACAAGATGAGTATCAGTGGTGGTGGAGGGGTTGTTGGAAAGCAGACACTTCTTCCTATAAGACAGGGGAGGGGAGAGAAGGAGGGAAAGGCAACATAAGGAAAACTGAAGGTGGAAAGGATTGGAGTTGAGCATTTCCACATTGTCTTAAAGAAATGACAGGTGAGTGATTTGTAGGAAGGGAAGATGTGAAGAGCTTGGAGCTCCAAGTGAATGGAGAGGGAGACAGTGGGCAGATGTTGGTCAAATCCATGGAGAAACACTGTGGTCCAGACCTCCTCTTGACAGTCTTTAAAAATGTGTTTGACAGTGGACATTTTTTTAAAAAAACAAATGAACCTACGAACATCCTACTGGAGCCCCCTTTTACCAGTTGGCAAGAACTGATAGTTAAATGTTTATTAATTTAGTGAGCCACAATTATTAGTAGCTTGAAATCAACCATGGTGGGGCTGGGTACAACAGAGATCAGCAAAATCCTGCCTGCCTGCTTTCATATGTGCATATGTGTCTGCGCCACTGATATTATGTTATCCATTCCGGATACAAGCCTGGTTCTCAACCAACAGGGGAACTCTGTGCATCAATATCTGAAATACCATACTCCTTAGTGGAAAAAGAAGAGGAGGGATGCAACAAATGCTTGCGGATTGATTTTCTAAGACCTAAACATGAAAGCTTTAGGAAGTAACCTAACCTACCCATCATTCATAAAGTGATTGGCACCAGGCTGACCTCAGAAGCTACGAAGATGGATATAAGACACAGTCTCCACCCTCAGGAAGCTCACAGTCTAGCCCAAATTTGAGTTCAAGCATTTGCTCAGGTCTTTGATGGTTTACCATAGAATTTAGCACTCTAGAGAAAAAAGCTATCAGCAGCACAAAGTATGTAGGAAGAGCATTTGTAAATTCCTTGATGGCAAAGCTGGGCATTGTGGCACATAGACCACCTAGATTGTATTTTTTAGACTGTATTTTATTACATATTAAATAATGGCAAGTTAAATTTATTAACTTGTGTTGCAACTCACTGAAGCTGTTTTTAAAATATGGTATTTATGTAAATAATACCATCTTTATCTTTACTATGCTGATCCTCTCCACTGTAAAACATTTTTCTGTGTGCTTCAGAAAAATGGCACAGTAGAAAAGTTAATGGAAAATAGCCCTAAGAGTGAATCATGAATTAAGATTGGCTGTAAAGTGCCTTCTGATTTCAAAAAAAAAAAATGTATCTGGACCATTAAATGGTATATTTAAATAAATAAAAATCTGTCCAAATACAGCCTCATCCTACAAATATCTGGCAAATAAAGGAAACACAAATATTAAGTTTCAAATATAAAATAAAAAGGAAATATAAAACATTTACAATATTAGCCTATAATAACAAGTGATTTCCAGTTAACCAAAGACCCACTCTCTTTTTTCCCTCAATGAGAAAACAAATATATTACCTGTTTTTTAAGAAAGCAGTTTAGACATGCCATAACTTGGAGGCAGGATACCCCTGTTTTGGGTGCACCATTGTGTATTATAATTTAAACCATGAGGTGTTCAAGTGTCAATCCTGGATCTTTCCAGACCAAATTTCAACATGATACATTAAATACTGGTGAGATAACAAAATTGCTTTTAGTATTCATAATTTAGATCTCTCTGGGGTGCTATTGCCAGAGACTTTTTTTTTTCTTTTTTTTTTTTTTTTTTTTTTAGAGACAGGGTCTCATTCTGTCATTCAGGCTGGAGTACAATGGCACAATCATGGCTCACTGAAGCCTGGACTTCCTGGGCTCCTGCGACTCTTCCGCCACAGTCCCCCAAGGAGCTGGGCACACAGGCATAGGCCACCACTCCCGTCTAATTTAGTGTTGTTATTATTTGTAGAGACGGCGTTTCGCCACATTGGTCAGGCTGGTCTCGAACTCCTGGATTCGAGTGATCCTCCCACCTCAGCCTCTCAAAGTGCTGGGATTACAGGCATGAGCCACCACACCTGGCCCAGCCAGGGATTTTTGACTTGTGTTCTAATGCAGAAAGATCCAACTTGTGCCTATACCTGGGTTGACACCTGGGTTAAAAATTATTTTTATTATTTATGAAATTATTATTTAATAACAGCTTCAGAAATGACAAGTGCCCCAGGACCCCTTGCTCTGTTCTGAGTTAAAAGGCAGACCCTCCATGTTTGTGTTTTTGCTGTAAAGAGATCTATCACCTATTTTGGTCAGCTGGCTTGTCAGTTTTACACACACACACACACACACACACACACACACACACACACACAGAGAAACAAATGAGCTCCTCACACTTCATTCATGTCAGAACCCAACAGCTTGAGTAGCGCAAATATTCTGCAGTCACTCATGAAAAGAAATTTTTAATAATAAATATCTAACAATTAATGGGCTGGTAGCTGCAATTGTCTTCAGGGCATAATATCTAATTTCCTTGCAATGTTTCATATCCTTACTTTTCACGCTGCAACAGTCTATCATTAAAACCAAATGCAGGTTTCTATCACTTTTATTTATTTTTCAAATCAACTTATAAATCAGTGCCAGGCCTTGTTACAGATGAGTTCCAATAAATTATCGGCTGCGGACAAATTCTGAATGTTAAACACTTCCTTTCTCTTCCTCCTTCCCTGGGTCCCTGTCTGTCTCTTTCTGTCTATTGTTTTTCCTCTCTCCTACTCTGAGAGGCAATGCTTCTCTATAGCCCTCTGGGCCTCCATACCTCACTGGGCACTGCTTTGGGTACAAGTAACGGAGAGCCCTTAGTATTTAATTATGTGCTATTTAAATAATGCAAAAAGACATTTATTTTTTCAGAGAAAAATATCAATATAGGAGACAAGAGTAGCTTTACAGTCCTTGGGAAATTTACCTTTCTCAATTCCAAAAGTGAAAGCACTCTTGTTAGAGGTTTTTTTTACATCCTCCTAGCAGCCTGAAGAGGAATACACGAGGTCTGAGGTCTATTTTTTTTTTTAATTGAGATGGAGTCTCGCTCTGTCGCCCAAGCTAGAGTGCAGTGGCATGATCTCGGCTCACTGCAACCTCCGCCTACTGGGTTCAAACAATCCTCCTGCCACAGCCTCCCGAGTAGCTGGGACTACAGGTGTCCAGCTAATTTTTTGTATTTTTAGTAGAGATGGGGTTTCGCCATGTTGGCCAGGCTGGTCTCGAACCCCTGACCTCAGGTGATCTGCGCGCCTTGGCCTCCCAAAGTGCTGGGATTACAGGTGTGAGCCACCGCACCTGGCCGTGAGGTCTATTTTTCACATATATCAGTCTGTGATGAAGCCCATCTGCCTTTGTCAAACTGCCTTGTCACCTCTAAGGAGTCCTTTTGCATTCCTTGACAGGCTCCTGTGCAGTCTCCCTGGAAGGGTCTATGGTCACAGCTTCTGGCTTTCTGCTCCCATGGACATGAACGTACAGGAACATATAGAACATACAAGAGACATGAGACACCCTTCCCATAAGACTAAGGAACAAAGATTCTAAAGAGACACTTAGAGTCTATTAGGATAACTCATGACTGTCTCATGCTTACTTAAACTTATGCACACATTCACAAAGTTTGTCTGAAATATTCATGTCTTAGCTGCAAACTAAAAATAGTGCTTTAGGATCCCACAAACAGTAAGACCTTTTATTAAAAGCCACTTTTAAAGTTGCCTACCTTGTTGCATTGTCAGTAGACAATACAGTGCATTTTACTTTATTACCTATCTTGGCCATAATTTTGACTACTGATCCATTGTATGGTAGATAAGAGTATGTAGAGATTTCTTGAAATTGTTCATTTGACAAACTCAAGAAAGCTCTCTAAAATGTCATCTGTAAAAACTTTGAAGTTCCAGTAGGTTTCTGGAATGGACTTCTAATGTTCTTTTATTTTTTTAATGTTTATTATTATTATTATTATTATTATTATGATTTTGAGACAGAGTCTCACTCTGTCACCCAGGCTGGAGTGCAATGGTGCGATCTTGGCTCACTGCAACCTCTGCCTCCCGGGCTCAAGCGATTCTCCTGCCTCAGCCTCCTGAGTAGCTGGGATTATAGGCGCCTGCCACTGCTCCTGGATAATTTTTGCATTTTTAGTAAAGACAGAGTTTCACCATGTTGGCCAGGCTGGTCTCGAACTCCTGACCTCAGATGATCCACCCGCCTCAGCCTCCCAAAGTGCTAGGATTACAGGCGTGAGCCACCGCGCCCAGCCTGTTCTGTTTTTTAATATTTAGCAAAGTCTTCCTAATGGAAGTCTGCAGACACATGGGTACAGGGACCATCTGACAAGCTGGGGTCTGGAGGGTAATCCTGGCAGGTTAGGGACAGGTCCCAATTATTAATAGAGCCCTGTGAGGCTTCACCCATGAGATGTGAAGTGAAGAGTTGGGCAGGATGCCCCTTGCCTTTCCTCCCTAGGACTGGAAGTTTCTACCTCAAGAATCACATATTTGAGTGAAAGTGTTGCCTTCAGAAGGTGCACCTGGGAGGGCCCATTCCAGATACATGGGGCCTCTTTCATCTTGCCTACAAAACCCTGCCCACACCTGCAATGATTTTTATTTTCATTTTCCATTCTACTAGTGTGAAGACTCTTTGAAACAGAGAATGTGTTTATTCGTTTCTGTTTTCCTCACAGTGCCTTAGCACTATGCACAGGCATTGCTTGGTGTTCAGGATAGGACTGGTATATTTGACAGGGAAATGCAGTAAAAAATTTGGAGGATGTTCTAGTTGATTCTGTAGTGAGGAGTACTGGCCATCTTGGAGGAAAATGGGAGGAGCCCATATCAAACACTGTCATTTTATCATTTTGACCATGGCTAGCCTTTTACTTGCAATATATTAAAAAAAATTCATTAAACACATGTCCGTCAGCCATTCTGCCTAAAATGAAGATGGACAAAACAAAATCCTTGCCTTCCTGTAGATTAGAGCCCAAAGCAAGACACAAGTGAATAATCACAAAGCAATCTTTTCCATGCTATGCTGTAGGCTTGTACACGATGACACTGGAGAAAAGATGAGAGGGAGACTCGAAGAGAGAAGTAATGATTCAGCAAAGGAGTGAGACCTGACCTCAGTCTTAAAGAACACCTAAGAGCTCAAATGATTGGCCAGAAGACAGATGGACAACTCAGGGGGAAATCACACACATAAACACACACACTCCACTACATGATCATGTCCAAGCCCAGCCCACGTCTATCTCCTAAGCCTCACCTGCATATTTCACTGCCCATTGGACATCTTCATCTGGATGCCCCATAGGCATTTTAAGATTAACTTAACCAAAATTGAGCACACAGTTTTTTCCCCCAAACCAATTTCCCCTCCTATCTACCTTCCCCACTGGAGGGAACCAATATCCACCCAGTTTCCCAAGCCATAAGCCTAGAGTCTTCCTTAATTCTACTCTTCTCTCTCTCCTCCAACACCAAATCTATCATCAATTTCTATAAATTCTACTGTCTAGGTATTTTCAAGCTCATCCATTTTCCTAATTCTAAAGGCCACCACTAACTTTCATCTAGGCTACTAAAGCTACTCAGAACGAGTCTCCCTGAATCTATTCTTCACTACTTCCACCTCCAAGTCATTTTCCATCTTGGAGAAGGGAAAATGCTTTTTATGGTATTGTGTCAAGTCCTCACACTTTCACATAGGCCATAGGGTCTGGATGACCACGTCTGAGCTTCCCCACCAGCCGTGACACTGTCAACCAAAGCTACTAAACTTTGTTTGGCTCCTTGACTTCACAGCCTCTCTGTTGTTTACAAGCGTTGTGTAAGCTCTTCTCTCTGCCTGGAACATTTACATCCCCACTTCCTGCCCCATCCCTACCCCAGCCTCCCTAGCTCCTACTTATCCTTCTGGTCTCAGCATAGACCTCACTTCCACCATGAAGCTACCTTTGATTCTTCAGTTACAATGAGGAGCCTTCCTTGCGCTTTCACAATACCCATATTTTTCTACTGTAACACTCAATCCATGATTTTATAATAGATTCAGTGCTGTCTCAATTCCCCACTAGACCGTGAGCCCCATGAGCTTTGCTCACTGTTGAATTCTCAGTGCTCGGTACCTAGCAGGTTCTTCATAAGTATCACTGATGCCCAAAAGACAGGAAGGAAGGGAGGGAGAGAAATGTGAGAAAATTAGCTTTTTTGGCAAACTGAAATAACTACAGTAATGCATTAGGGGGAGTGGAAGGTATAAAACTAAGCCAGTAGATACTGCCTTGTGGACAGATAACAGGAATGTATTTGAAGTCACTTAGAGGTACAACTGAAACTTGCAAGCATAAAATGATGCCTTTAGATGATGCCTATAATTTCCAGAAGAAAATTTAATATGAAATCCACTGGGGAGAATACACAACTGCTGGAGAATTTGAGAACAAAATAAGAGAATGATTAAGTCATGTGGTAGATACTGTAAGTGCAACAAAAGTTCCTAGAGGAGGAATAACAGAGTTGGAACCAACATGGAAGAAATGTGACTTGTTAGACTTTGAGTAGGGCATCTGCCTCAGGAGTTGGAGCAATGCATCATAACAACAATAATAACAACAGCAACTAATTAGATTGGGAACTCTGTGCCTACCATTTATACCAAGCTCCTTTAGAACCACAGCCCATGAGGTAGGCATTATCATTCTCCCCTACTCTATAACTAGAACACCTGAACATTGGACATATCATGAATGGTTGAGTTAGTTCTCAAACCCTGGTCTGTCTGTCCACAAAAGGACATAGCTTGGCCACTTGGCTGCAATGCCTCCAGTATGTAGAGCATAGACTTTGCTGAAAGACAAAGCAAACTTTATCTGTCAGCTTCTGGGTTTGTATCTCAGCTCCACCACTGCTGTGGGATTTGGGGGAAGTTGCTAAACTCCTCTGAGTCCCCAGGGAGTAACTTTTCTTGTTCCCATTTCACAGATTCCCAGAGCTCCCTATAAAATGGGGATAACAATACCTCTTTTTCAAACTTGATTTGAAGATTAATTAATGTCATATTTCTAAGGCCCTATCATGGTGCCTGATACATTGGAGGCACACAATGTACAATAACTATTTCTAGAACAATTTGACAAGTGGATAGGATTTGGTTATACAGTAGGTAGGGGAGGCTTTTCAGGCTGAGAACACATTACGAACTAAGGTATTAGTGATACATCTCTGTGCAGAGAGAGGATGGATACCTGCCCCACTAGGACAGAGCTTAGAGAAACATACAAAAGTCATGGGGCAGAAAGAACTGATAGCGAAGAGAAATGAGGCTGAGAAGCCAAAGGGGAGGCAGAAACAAGACCAGGTTCACAGAACATTGGGGAAACCAAGAAGGAAGAGTGAGGTCTTAGCCCATCCTGGCTGCTGTAACAAAAATACCAGTCTGGGTGGCTTAAACAAGTTTCCACAGTTCTGGAGGCTGGATGGCCCAGGATCAGGGTGCAGCAGATTCAGTGTCTGGTGAGGGTTCTCTTCCTTGTTGTAGATGGTGCCTTCTTGCTGTGTCCTCATATGGAAGAAGGGGCAAGGAAGTGCTGTGTCCTCATATGGAAGAAGGGGCAAGGAAGCACTCAAAATATGAATTTTTGACAGATACAAACATGCAGTCTATAGCCAGATAGCTAAGAAATTTGACCATCAGCAGAATCAAGCACCAGAGGAAAGCAAATGAAAATGAAGACAGAGGAGACACCATCAAATTTGAAAGTGAGGAAGTCCATGGTGAAGTTTCAGAGAAATTTCAAATTGGAGAGGCAGAAATCACAAAGGTAGAATGTATTTAAATATCCTAACTAATTTTAAGAAAACTAGTTTGCTTGTTTCCAACTCCTGATAAAGAAAGAGAAGCGAGAGCTTTTACACCAGATTTGTCCGGGATGCTGGCTGGTGTGCTCAGCTGGTGCCTGTATGCAATCCGGGCCACAACAAGGGCAGCAGGGAATTCCTGTCACCTGCGCAGGCCCTCTCAGGTACCACAGAAAGAGCAGCTGCCTCAGTTTCCCCATTACTATCCTGACCTACTCATTTTAATAGAGGACACTCACATGATTAATGTCTACGGTGAGGACCAAGAGCCAAGAACTCAGCGTGCAGTGTCTCTTGGAGAAATAGGTTGCATATGTTAATCCTAAGTCCCAGAGATGGAAGGCAATTGTGTTTGATTAACTAACCCACTAGCACAGTCTGCAAATAGAACCAGGAAAAAAAAATATTTTTAAGTTCTACCAGCAAAGAGATCTTGTGGGTTTATTTCCCTCAAGTGCATGACTTTCTTAATAGAACAGAAAAGCCAAAAGCGCCTAATTGCAGTTTAATGTAAGATGTATTTATTGAACCTTCCACCATAGGCCAGTTCCCCACAATGTGTGCGGGATTCCCTGAAAAGCAGTAGGCCTTTGCTATTTGGAGAACTTCTGCCATGGTTGAAACAGGTTCTCAAAGTACAGCATCTATACCCACAATACCTGGGGGAGTTAGGCCTGCTGAACAGCTGTGGTTCAGCGTGGTACTGGCCATGTTTAAGGAGTTGCACCTTCCATTTTTCAGCAATCTGTACTCATCTAACTTACTAAAAACACGGTTTTTCCATATTTTTTCCATTTTGAAAATTAAGTGAGTAAACTTTCATCTTGCTTTGAGTTTCCAAAACCAGGACTGGGAATCTGACGTCTGACTCACCGGACATCTTGAGGCTGAGGGCTGTGAAACTGGAATTAGGTCTACGTGCTGGTCACTTAAAAATATTCAGCAACTCAGTCTCCACTAAGATAGAGATGCCTTAACTGGGGAAATTAGAAGGAGTAAATAATTATGTGCTCTTACATGAGCTAGGGAGGATAGAAAGTTATTTACTCTGAAATGACTCTCAAACTTTCTGTTACACACTTTAAATTCAATGTCAGAAGATTTCACACCTGGCTCCTAGTGTATAGCCTTTACTCAGGAAAACAAAAGACTCTGAAACTCTCCAAATCCCTCCAGCTCGCTTCTGATGAAGCACATCAGCAGGGGAGGCAAAGAGAATGTTACACATCTTAGAGGGAAGGGGAAAGGAGGCAAATTACCAACGTAAATACCTAGCAGCTTATTACTGTTCCACTTGCTTTTTCTAGGAGGCATTATTAAGAGAATGAAGGTTAACATTGATTCAGTTTCCAGTGTTTAATTTGAACACCAACAACATTCAATAAGTTTAACCGTTTATTGAACACTTACTATGTGCCATGTTCTGACAGACAGATACAGTCTCTCTATTTATGAGGGAGATTGTTAATTGAGTAGATACTACATGTCAGGCAAGGGAAAATGTATTAAATGCTGGAGCCTCTGTCTAATGCAGGAGGCTGGAAACAAACTCATAATTACATAAATAGTTGCATTTGTGTATAATGTTATGAGGGAAAACTACAGTTGACAATGAAAGTGCAACACAGGGAGACTTTACCTTTTTTGCAGGTCTGATAAGGCTGATGAAGGACCATTTATGCTGAAACCCAAAGGAGTAGGAGTTAGAAGGGCAGCCACTTCTAAACAAGTGAACAAGGGGACAGTGGTGTATGATGATGCACGTAGGTCACACGGGGTCTTCTGGGCCATAGAAAAAACTTTGGACATTGTGGGGAAGGGAAACTGTTTTAAGTAGAAGAGTATTTAACCTTTAGGTTTCTACAAGATCATTCTGGTTTCCAAGCTGAGGATGGAGAGGCGGGTGGGCATTCCTAAAAATTATGGAGATGCAGTAGGGCTTTCTCATTAGTCTAAGTGAGAGACAGTGGTGGGTGTGGAGGTTGACAAAAGTAAACAGGCTTGAAAACTATTTTGGAAGTGAAATTAACAAAACTTGGTGATGGACAGGCTGAGGGGAGATGAAGAGTGCAGAGAATGACACCTTGAGTTCTGGAATGAGCAGCTCAGTAGATAGTGGTGGCGTTCACCAAGGTAGTAATGCTGAAAAGGAACAGACTGGGGGGAAAAGATCACGAGCACCATTCTGAACACGGTGAATTCTAACAGTCTGTAAGTGGAGGTGTGATGGTTAATTTTGAATGTCGACTTGATTGGATTGAAGGATGCAAAATATTGTTCCTAGGTATGTCTGTGAGAGTGTTGACAAATGAAATTAACATTTGAGTCAGCGGACTGGGAGACACAGACCCACCCTCAATCTGGGTGGGCACCATCTAATCAACTCCCAGTGTAGCTAGAATAAAGCAGGCAGCAGGCAAGAGAAGATGGAAGGGCAGAGTAGCTGAGTCTTCCAGCCTTCATCTTTCTCCCGTGCTAGATGCTTCCTGCCCTCGAACATCAGACCCCAAGTTTTTCAGCTTTTGGACTCTTGGACTTACACCAGTGGTTTGCTAGGAGCTCTCGGGCCTTTGGCCACAGACTGAAGGCTACACTGTTGGCTTCCGTACTTTTGAGGTTTTAAAACTCGGACTGATCCACCACTGGCTTCCTTGCTCTTCAGCTTGCAGACAGCCTATCATGGGCCTTTATCTTGTTATCATGTAAGTCAATTGTCCTTAATAAGCTCCCTTTCATATATACATATATGCAATTAGTTCTGACCCTCTAGGGAAACCTGACTAATACGGGAGGTGTTGACTAGAGATATGGATTAGAGTTTGATATGTGAGTGTGGAACTCATTGGAGAAGTCTGGGCTGAAGATATATGAGGAGTCACCAGAGTGCATGTGATAACTGAACTCAACGTGTCATTGAAGAAGAGAGGGTGGAGTGAGAAGATCATGGGACCAAGAGTGGAACCCAAGAATCCCGTATTTGGAGGTCAGATAGGATGAGGTGCTGGCAGCAGAACTGAGCTGGGGCAGGCAATGGAGAAACAGGGAGAGATGCGGTGTCAGCAAAACCAGGGGGTAATGTTTCAAAAAAATGGAAGCGGTCAAATGTGTCAAAGGCTGCTTGGCGGTCATGTAAAATGAACACAACTTTTCATCGGGATTTCATAACCGGGGATCATTAGAACCTTGAGGAGGACCATTTCTGTGGGAGTAGAAATGGAAATTGTAAACAACTTTAAAAAATTTATTATGAAAATGTCAAGCCTATAAAAGTGAAAAAAAAAATTGTATCATGAGCCCTAATCCAGCCAGAACTCAGATTCAGTCATTACCAACCTCTTGCCACACTTGCTTCATCTATCCTTTTGTTGCTGTTTGTTCCTCCATTGTGCATGTTTACTGTTCAACCGCTCACACATTCATTGCTTCACTCTACACATATTTGCCAGCATTGTTGACTAGTTGCTGTGAGGCATTTGTACTTCTTTCACCTTAATTACCCACATCATGCAATTGCAAGATGAATGGCTAATCTAGTGGTGTCGTCCATGACTTTCTTTTAATATGAAGTCAGAAATGCCAATAGAGGAGATTGCTTTATTTTACTTCTGCGTATGATCTTCATACACCATAGATTTTCTAACCTCTGACCCTTTACCCATACCATTTCCCTTGCTGGAATTACCTATCCTTGAAAGCCCCCATCTACTAAAATTCTCCCCAATGCCAAAAAGATAATACTATCTTTTCCAAGAAGACTTTTCTGACCACTCCAACCAGAAGAGCTTCCTCTATCTACTGAAACCCTATTGTTTTCTTAGCATGCTACCTTTCTGAATGCTTGTAAACAGAGCATTCCTTTTACCTGACTGTGAGCTTCTTGAAATTAGCATCTTGAAAGTCTTC
Organism: Pongo pygmaeus; assembly: GCF_028885625.2. NCBI lineage: Eukaryota > Metazoa > Chordata > Mammalia > Primates > Hominidae > Pongo > Pongo pygmaeus. The sequence goes on along the minus strand of NC_072378.2, from coordinate 8,263,418 downwards.
ACATTCACTTTAGTGTATAGTATACTACTAAATACCATCATAGTTTAGTTCTTGATAAACATTTAAGTGGAGAAGTAAAAATGTGTAAAGCACCTTAAGCATATAGTCCTGTGCTAAGCTCTGTATTACCTACTTCTATTTTGCTCTTTTCTTCCCCCCAAATTTGTTCTAGCCTCTGCAATCAGAATTCATCACAGCCACGGGAGCAGAGCTACCCTTTTATATACATTTGTGCATCATTAGATTACTAACCAAATTGATATTTTATATGCATAGAAACTTTTCCCCTATACATTAAGATATTTAAAAGATTTTCTTTTACCCCTAGTATCTCTGAAAGATAGACTTTTAAAATTATACATTACCTCCATATAAAAGAGATTTGAAATGTCAATTATGATCAATCCATACAGAACCCAGAAATGTTACAGAAATATGGAAAGTGTGAGTACATAACCCCTAAAGTTCTTCCAACCTAAGAATAATCACTTGATATGCTTGAACCAGACTTGGCATAATCTGATATACATAAAAGTCACATATTAACCACAGTTGAGAAAACTGATAAAAATATGTAAACATCAGATTCAGCACGAGAATATGGTCTGTAGATGGGACAAATAAATAGGTATAAAATAAAAGCAAACAAAAAGCACTTCAACAACAACTTTATTTAGGCATTGTCTATGTAGCACAGGTAATTTATATTATATATTCCTACATATACCTTCAGAATGGACGCAGAAGATAATAAGATGCTGTATAATTAAAATAGGTACAGTTTTAGGATTTGCTGAGGTATCTCCTCAGGGCTGTTCTCGACAGATTTTTTTTTTACAATAAAATTTTGTGATTTCAATTGTCTGTCTATGGAGGGAAAATATACAAACATACATGGATGCCATCACACACCTCAGCAGGAACAATGAACTTTTCAGTTATCTTCCCCCTCCCACTAAAAAGCAATTTAATGCACCACTGGAGGTTGCCTATTAATTGGACTAGAAATAAAGTAGCCTGTGAGGGTTGACCCAAGAAAAAACACTGTGTGTGTGTGCGTGCGCGTGTGTGTGTGTGTCTATAAACATATATAAGTGTGTGTATATATATACACATACACATCTGTGTGTGTATAGTATTTCACCCACAAAGTAAACAAGCAACACTAGTACATCATTTTCTAATTACAGGGCTGTTTCATAAACTGTAAATGCTTATATGGGAGAGGTAAATCATAGCAATTTAATTAATAAAACAGTTTAGACACTTAAACCCATATGTGTACCCCTGGGGGCAACACATCAATAAGAGAACCTTGCAGGCATATTTTAGAAATTTTATGCAATCATTTGCAGTTCTTGTAGTCAATAATTATTACAAACTGCATTAACTCTTCTCTTGCCATACCCAAGGACTGAATTTGCATTTGTTAAATGTTCTTTCCACTTTAGATAGCCTCTTAGGGTTGCTAGGACTGGAGGAGCACAGGGTTGCTTTCCCTGAATTAGCAGGACTAAATGAGGTGAGGGAGCCCCCATTTAGCCAAACAGCAAAATATGGGAAATGAGAATCTGGGGAAGGCAGGGGAAGGATTCTCCCTTTCCTTTCATCAAAGGGGAGTTTAGAAGATAACCAGTGTCAGAGAATGGACATTCAGCACTTGAATTCATGTATTTTTAGATCTTCTTTCTATTTTGACCTTTAAAATTAGACCTGTAGAACCTTCACACATTGCTGGTGGGAATGTAAAATGGTGCAATCACTGTAGAAAACAATTTAGTAGTTATAAAAAGTTAAATATAAATGTACTATATTCACTTCTATATATCTACCCGAGAAATAAAAACGTTAAGTCCACCCAAAAACTTGTACACAAATGTTCATAGTGACATTATTCATAATAGCTAAAAAGTGGACACAACCAACTGTCCATCCATTGTTGAATGGGTAAACAAACTGTGGTATATCCATACAATGGAATACAGTTCATCAGTACAAAGGAGCACACACTGATACGTACTTCAGTGTCGATGGATCTTTAAAACATGATGTTAACTGAAATAAGTCAGATACAAAAGGCCACATACTGCATAATCCATTTAAATGAAGTGTCCAGAAAAAGCAAAGTCATAGAGACAGAGAGTAGTAGATTAATGGTGCCCAGAGCTGGGGATAGGAACTGGAGTTAACTGTAAACAGGCGTGAGGGAGCTTCCTAGGGTGATGTAAATGTTCTGAAACTGGGTTGTGGTGATGGTTGCACAGCTTGGTAAATTTACTAAAACTTATTTAATTGTATTCTTAAAATGGATGAATTTTTATTTTTAAAATTTTGTATTTACTTATTTATTTATTTTTAGAGACAAGGTCTCACTCTGTTACCCAGGCTGGAGTACAGTGGTGGGATCATAGCTCATTGCAGCCTCCAACTCCTGGGCTCAAGCAATCCTCTTACCTCAGCCACTTGAGTAGCTGGGTCTTTAGGTGCACACCACCACACCTGGCTATTTAAAAAATAATAATAATTATATACATATATATATATATATATAGAGAGAGAGAGAGAGAGAGAGAGAGAGTAAAGACAGGCTTTTGCTATTTTGCCCAAGCTGGTCTTAAACTTTGGCCTCAAGTAATCCCCCTGCCTTGGCCTCCCAAAGTGGTGAGATTACAGGCATGAGCCACTGCACCCGGCCAGTGAATTTTATTATATATAGTTATTCTTCAATAAAATTGTTTAAAAACTATGTCTATAATTTTATTGATGTTCTTTATTATTCCTGAAAAATGAAAAAAGAATTAATGTTAAGGTTCTAGCCATATAAGGGAATCAATAGATGAAGTGTTTTGTGACTGTGTAACACTAAGCCTCCACAAATGTTTTTTTTTTGTGATTATGGTTATTATTGGTACAGTCTGTGTATACTCAGATCCCCAGTTACCAAAGGGTCATTCTTTTCACTTTTGTTGCTCCCACAAGACAGAAAATAATAATATCTACCATTTATTGAGTGCTTACTAACTGCTATGCATGCTGTATTGCATTAACTTCCTAATCAATATAATAATCCATATGTGATATTTTAATATCCCCATTTACATGAGTCAATTAAGGCAGAGAAAAGCTGAATCATCTGCTCCAGTTATGCAGCAAGTGGTGAAATGGGATTTGGACACAGACAGTCGGCTCCAGGCTGCGCTTTGACCTGCCACCTTCACTGCTCCTTCTAACAGTAGGGGCTGGGTTCTCCCGTCTAGAGTCCAAGATTGATCCTCATCTGCTTGGGAGCAGCTTTAAAGGAGGCAAGTGTAGACTAAATAAGCCTTGCTTAAGAGACAGTGTGGAAACACACAAGCCTGCTTGTCAATGTTGGCTGCCTTGGGGAGCCACTCTGCAGAAGAGTGAATGAATGACTATGAACTTCATATCCGCAGGCCTCTCCATCGATTGGCTTGTTATAATTAGCACATATTATTTTTGTAACTAAAGAAAGAAACTAAAAAATTATTTCTTCTCTGAAAAAGAAGTAAGCAGCTAACAAAGTCATACTTTTTCCAGCTATGGTTGTTTCTAAACCCAGTTCACCATCTTCAGCAAGAAAAATTGAACAACTGTTTCAATCATGTGGCCTGTCACTCCTGGACATTGCAAAAACCTAAAAGAAATCAGACCATGAATAAAAGCACTTAATTTTAATAGAAATGGAAAATTCTCTCTATGCCATGAGCCCTGCATTTCCTTAGCATGTGGCTGCTCTCTGTAACAGACAGCTCAATGCTGTGCAACTCTCTAAAAAGAGCTGTGCTTCATGGCTACTGAGGGACACCTTTAAAGTTTGGAAGGGTCTTCTGAAAATGCCTGCAAATTTGTATTTTTGCATATAAAGTCTCAATTTACAAGTACATTACAAATGCATTGCAAACATTTATCATTGAATGGAACAAATTTTAACCTAAGAGTAATAACATAAAATGGTAGTTAGGTTGTCCACGAAGCCTATATAGACTGAAATAAATACATTGACCATAAAAATGGTGGAGGAGAGTGCTATTTCAATGTTGGTAAATAAAGAAATAGAAAAGAAATTTAAATCAGTAAGTATTCTTTTTTTATTATTATTATACTTCAAGTTCTAGGGTACATGTGCACAATGTGCAGGTTTGTTACATAGGTATACATGTGCCATGTTGGTTTGCTGCACCCATCTCCTCGTCATTTACATTAGGTATTTCTCCTAATGCTACCCCTCCCCCAGGCCCCCACCCCTCAACAGGCCCCAGTGTGTGATGTTCCCCGCCCTGCATCCATGTGTTCTCGTTGTTCAACTCCCATTTATGAGTGAGAACATGCGGTGTTGGGTTTTCTGTTCCTGTGTTAGTTTCCAGCTTCATCCATGTCCCTGCAAAGGACATGAACTCATCCTTTTTTATGGCTGCTTAGTATCCCATGGTGTATATGTGACACATTTTCTTAATCCAGTCTATCGTTGATGGTCATTTGGGTTGGTTCCAAGTCTTTGCTATTGTGAATAGTGCTGCTAAACATACATGTGCCTGTGTCTTTATAGTAGAATGATTTATAATCCTTTGGGTATATACCCAGTAATAGGATCGCTGGGTCAAATAGTGTTTCTAGTTCTAGATCCTTGAGGAATTGCCACACTGTCTTCCACAATGGTTGAACTAATTTATACTCCCACCAACAGTGTAAAAGCATTCCTATTTCTCCACATCCTCTCCAGCATCTGTTGTTTCCTGACTTTTTAATGATCACCATTCTAACTGCTGTGAGATGGTATCTCACTGTGGTTTTGAGTCGCATTTCTCTGATGAGCAGTAACAACGAGCATTTTTTCATGTCTGTTGGCTGCATAAATGTCTTCTTTTGAGAAGTGTCTGTTCATATCCTTTGCCCACTTTTTGATGGGGTTGTTTGTTTTTTTCTTGTAAATTTATTTAAGTTCTTTGTAGATCTACCCTTTGTCAGATAGGTAGATTCTCCCATTCTGTAGGTTGTCTGTTCACTCTGATGATAGTTTACTTTGCTGTGCAGAAGCTCTTTAGTTTAATTAGATCCCATTTGTCTATTTTGGCTTTTGTTGCCATTGCTTTTTGTGTTTTAGTCATGAAGTCTTTGCCCATGCATATGTCCTGAATGGTATTGCCTAGGTTTTCTTCCAGGGTTTTTATGGTTTTATGTCTTATATTTAAGTCTTTAATCCAAGGTGTAAGGAAGGGATCCAGTTTCAGCTTTCTACATATGGCTAGCCAGTTTTCCCAGCACCATTTATTAAATAGGGAATCCTTTCCCCATTGCTTGTTTTTGCCAATAAATATTCTTTAAATTGGATTGAAGGCTCACAGTTGAGGATCTTGTCATGATCTGAACCTGCTCTACAGTGAGGTGTAATTGGAATGTCCTCTTTGTGACCACACATTCTGACATGTCTCTGATTTTCTCACAGGCACCGAATCTGTTCTTTCCCTCTCAGCCACTTCTTGTTTTTTAACCCTTCTGAACTCCAAATCCATCCATTCATCCATCCATCTTTCATCCATCTATCCTTTTCTGACCCTAGTTGGCTCCTTTTACAGAATGAACCACATAATTTAACTTTTCAGGATGTCCTCACCGACACCCCAAGATTCCTCACCCCATTGTCTTTCTGCTGTGCCCTACACAATACAGGCACTCAATAAGTATTTGCTGACTACTGGCTGATGTCCCACCTTGCCACTACTTGGTGGTGCAGAAAGTCATAAAACTGGCTTGATTGAATCCAGTAAAGTCTAACGTCAGCAGGGCACATGCTCCAAAATCCTTCCATTCAACTCCAGATGACTTGATGCTGATTTTACAATGAGAGTATAACATGTTTATACTAAGCCCTGTCTGCCGTTAAAAAACACCAACCCTGGGAGGCAGAGGTGGGCGGATCCCCCGAGGTCAGGAGTTTGAGACCAGCCTGACCAACATGGTGAAACCTCGTCTCTACTAAAAATACAAAAATTAGCCAGACATGGTGGTGCATGCCTGTAGTTGCAGCTACTTGAGAGGCTGAGGCAAGAAAATGGTTTGAACCTGGGAGGTAGAGGTTGCAGTGAGTTCAGACCATGCCATTGCACTTCAGCCTGAGTGACAGAGTGAGACTCTGTCTCAAAAAAACAAAAACAAAACAAAACAAAACAAACCCTAGGTCCCATCAACCATTTTTTAAACCAGAAATATCTTGAGGTTAGGATCAAGAAAGCAGTATATGTAAACACTTTCTAGCGGGGTCTCCTGTATAGCCAAGGTACCAAAGCCTGAACGCCATTTTCATATCCCTCACTTTGAGTAGTGAGAGGAGTGAGACAGTTTCCTCCTGTGTTACTGAGATGATGAGAGATACCTGGATTCTTCAAGTTCCCTCTCCCCTCTCCTAAAATGTCTCTTTAGAGCAACAGCAAGTGAACTTATTTTCTGTAAAGGGACAAATGGTAAATATTTTAGGCTTTAGGACCAAGAAGCAATATAATCAACTATTCCAGCAGCTGTTATCTGGTAAATACTTTTTTAATTTAGAAATGTTAAAACCGTTCGGAGCTTGTGGGCCATACAAAAGCAGCCAACAGCCATAGTTTGCCAACCCCTGTTTTGATGTCACTACTGATCTCCTAACTGACAAATCCAAGGGCCTTTTTGAATATTTTATGCACCTTGACTTTTTTTTAATAAAATGGTCTTGCTCTGTCACTCAGGCCAGACTGCAGTAGTGCTATCATGGCTCACTGCTACCTCAAACTCCTGGGCTCAAGTGATTCTCACAGCTCAGCCTCCTGAGTAGCTGGGGCTACAGGCCTGCACCAGCAAGCCCAGCTAATTTTTGTTTGTAGAGACAGGGGTCTTGCTATGTTGCCCAGGCTGGTCTTAAACTCCTGGGTTCAAGCAATATTCCCTCCTTGGCTTCCCAAACTGATAGGATTACAGGCATGAGCCACCACACCCAGCGACCTTGACCATTTTCAAACCCTGATGGCATTGATCACCCTTTTCCTCTTAGTGTTTGACTTTCATGTCATTAAACCATCTTGGTCATCCTACCTCTAGCCTATTCCTTCTCTGTCTCATTTACTAGTTCCTGTGCTGTACATGCGTGTGTGTGTGTGTGTGTTTGCATGTGTGTTTGTGTGTGTGTGTGTATACGTGTATTTGTTTGTATCTGCGTCTGCATATGTGTCCCAAGTCGTTGGCCCAAGTTGCTTCTATGGCCCTGTTGTCTATCAAGCTGAAGACATCTTTTTTAAAAAAAATCAGCTTGCAGCTCACCCCTGGAGCCTGACAGTGCCGGCCCCAACTGCTCCTCAGATAAACTGCTCTCCTCAAGCTGTGCCTCTCCTGCAAGGAAGAACAGCACTGTCCCTCTCTGTAGCGTGCACTATAACCTAAGGCTGCTTTGCCCAGCATTTACTGCTCTGCCAAATTGAATCCCAAGGCCATGGGTACACAACATAGCTGGTGAGAACAGTAGTGGCATCTCCGTACCCCATGCTGCAAGAGTTTATATTCTTATCAAGGTCAGTTGAATGAACAAAATGTATTTTCCTAATGTGGAAAAACTGACTTAAAATGTGGACTGAGAATAGTTGTCAGTTGCCCAATATATTCAAATCTATATTCAAATGCCATCTCTGCCTTGAACAGTTAGTAGCAGGGACAGCTGTGCTGGGGAAACTACCCTTCCAGCTGGGAGATGAGCCTCAGAAAGGACTGTAGCCTGATTTTGAAACTACCGAGCATCCTAATGAAGTTGACTTGATTTACATTTTAACAATACCACACAAATGTACTACATGGCACTTTTCCAATAACCACTTCTACATCATTCATTTTGACACCTCCCATTGTATGAAAGGCAGAAGGAATAAAGCAGTATTCTGTGATGAGATGCCTGGTGAAGGGAGCTGGATTTTCATTTTATTTTCTAATTAGATAATCTTTTGGGATGTGCAGAGGTCTCCCAACTGAAATCCCATGATGTTCCTTCCCACTTGCATGAACATGAGGCCTGAGCTCTATCTGTCCACCGGGCCTCTAGGACAGCTGTGCAATACTTAACACTTAGAATCTGACTCTCTGATCCATTCTTGGGGGCCAAGAGTATCCTACTTCCCCTACCACCCCAGCAACAGTCAGTCTTTGTTAAATGTATATAAGCTTTGGGATAGTTCCCTTCCTTTAATGGAATGACCTGGTGATATGGTTTGGCTGTGTCCCCACCCAAATCTCATCGTATAGTTCCCATAATCCCCATGTGTTGTGGGAGGGACTAGGTGGAGACAATTGAATCATGGGGGCAGTTCCCCCCATCCTTTTCTTGTTTTATAAGGGTCTCCTCCCTTCACTGGGCTCTCATTTTTCTCCTTCGTCCTGCCATGTGAAGAAGGACATGTTTGCTTCCCCGTCCACCATGATTGTAAGTTTCCTGAGACTTCCCCAGCCCTGCAGAACTGTGAGTCAATTAAACCTCTTTCCTTTGTAAATTACTCAGTCTCAGGTATGGTCTTATAGCAGTGGAAGAATGGACTAATACACCTGGTCTTCTTGCTTCTTGTCTCTGTGTCCTGGTCAGAAATTGAAGAGCCAGTGCTACTTCCCTATTGGCAATATTCAGGTCACTTTCAATATGGCCCCTGGGAGGGGTGATCAGAAATTTTCACAAGGCTTGCTGTCCCTAAAGAAGCAGTCCTCTTGGCACTGATGGAGTTTGTGTTAAACTTTGCTAAGAAGGGAATCCTCCTACATTTCTTTACTATTCTCTCTCTAGTCCTTGAGGAAGGTATTACATATCATGCCTTGGGATATTCCATTTGGATGTTCCTAAGCTTTAAGATATCAAAAGCCGAGCTCAACATCTTCTGCACACCACCATCAAGTGTCTGCCTCTAAGAGCTATGAATAGCCCCATTGACAACAGAGGGTTAAATTTTGACTCTTTGATTCCTTCTTTTCCCTTAAGGATCTGGAAATTTAATATTTGTGCACTGACTCCGTGTTGACTAGCTGGAACCTATATCAGCATTAAAAGGGACTGATACAGTGATGGGTAGGTCACCTGGTTAATTCCTCATGCAGAGCATCAGTTTCCTCTACAGTATCTGTGGTTAAGTAAATAGTGATTCACCGTGTGCCTGCAGTACCTCCAGCAATGAAAAAGACCCTACAGTGTGAGGTGTCACTCAGATTTCTGACAGTACCATCTTCTTTCAAGTCTTTCCTTATGTAAAAAAAGGATATTTTTCTTTCAATAATATTTCTTATGAAAAAAGAGTAATATAAAATGGGCCCTACAATGTGTTATAATTAAATGAACATTAGAGTCAAGGCAAACCCAGGTTCATATTTTGCAACCCCACAACATAGGTATGTCACTTTTGGCAAAGTCAAATCTTTTTCATCTTTAAAAAAGTAAAATTGCATGGACTATTTATCTTATTTATTTATTCATTCTTACAGCAAGTTTTAATGAATACATAGTATGTGCCAGGCACACTCCTTGATATTGAGGATACAGGAGTAAGCAAAACAGACAAAATCCCTGTCATCATGGACCTAGCATTCCATTGGGTGGGGAAGGATTCAGAAACAAACCAAATATAAGAGTAAATTATATACTATGTAGATTAGGTGATACGAGCTATGCAAAAAAAAAAAAATGGAACAGGGAAAGAGAATAAGAAATAAGAAATCAATAGTTAAGTAAATATTTAAAGAAGAGGAGTTAAGCTATCAGGATATCTGGAAGAAGAGTGTCTCAGACCAGGGAACGGCAAGCACAAAGGCCCTGAACTTGGAGAGTGCCTGGTATGATGCAGGAATGGCAAAGAGGTCCATATGGCAGGAGCAGACAGAATGAGGATAACAGCAGGAGATGAAGTCAAGGAGGCAACAGCATTTTTAGCTTTAAATTTGAGAGTTTTGAGCACAGAAGTGACATAATCTGACATATTTTAACAAGCTCACTCTGATTGCTGTCCTGGTAAATGAGACAAGGGTAGAATTAGGGAAACCAGTTAAGAAGATATTGCAAAACCCAGGTAAGACATAATAGTTCCTAATATTTTGGCAGTACAATTAAGGTTGGATTCTGAATATATTTTGAAGATAAAGACAAACAGCTTTGCTGAGGGATTGGATATGGGGTATATTAGTTATCTATTGCTTCATGACAGTTTAACTCAACACATACTGGATTAAAGCAAACATTTATTATTTCATAGTTCTTGTGGGTCAGAAATTCGAGAACAGCTTAGGTGGGTAGTTTTGGCTCAGGGTGTCTTATTAGGTTGCAATTAGGATGCTATCAGGGGCTGCTATTATCTGAAGGCTTGACTGGGTCTGGATGATCTGCTTCTGAGATGGATCGTTGCATGGCTGTTGGCAGGAAGCCCCAGTCCCTTGTCACATGAACCTCTCCATTGGGTGCTTATGTGTCTTCATGATAATACCACTAACTTCCCCCAGTGTTATGGTATAATATGTGGGTGTTCCCCAACCCCAAAATTCATATATTGAAACCCCAGCCTCCAATTTGACTGTATTTGGAGATAAGGCCTTTGGGGATGTGATTAAGGTTAGATGAGCTCATAAGAATGGGGTCCTGATCCAATAAGATAAGTGCTTTTAAAGAAGAGACACCAGAGAGCTTGTTCTCTTTCTCCATCAGTGAGAAGGTGGCATCTGCAAGCCAGGAAGAGAACCCTCACCAGAAACTGATCATGCTGGACCTTGATCTTAGAATCCTAGCCTCAAGAACTGTGAGAAAATTTGTTGTTGAAGTCACCCAGAAGCTTTTATTATGGCAGCCAGAGCATACTAACACAGTCAGAGTGAGAAAAGAGAAACAAAAAGGAAGTCACAGTGTCATTTACAACCTAGTCTTCAAAGTTGTACATCTTCACTTCCATTTTATTTTTTTATTAGAGGCAAGTTAATAAGACCAACTCTCACTCAAGGGGAGTGAAATTAGGCTCCACTATTTGAAGGGAGGAGTATAAAAAACAGTGGGCATATTTTAAGACCACCATATAGGGTATGAAATAAATAGAAGCAAAAACAATCATGCCAAGATTTCTGGACTCAGTAGTTGGAGAAACAGAGCTAGCACTAATGGAAATGTAGGCAACAATGAATGAGTAGCAACATCAGTTTAGTTTTGTACATGTTAAGTTTGAGTTGCCTAAAACACCTCCAAATGGAGATGTCAAGTAGGCAGTGGAATATGTGAATCTGGAATCAATGAGTAATCTGTGCTATAAATACAGATTTGGGAGTTAATGAGCATATAAATTGCATTCGAAGACATGAAACTTAGTGTGGAAAGAAGAGATGAGGAGGGTAGTAAAAAGGGAAGGGAGGGTAAAGATGAGGGAAGGGGAGAGGAGAGAAGAGCTAAGCCTGAGCCCTGGGATATTCTTACATTAAGGGAAAGAGGTATGAGGAGGTACCAGAAAAGGAGTTGTCAGTGGGGTAAGAAGAAAACAAGGAGAGTGATATTTTGAAAGCTGAGTGTAGAAAGTGTTTCAAGGACTACAGAGTGGTCAGCTAATGCCACTGATGATACAGGATGAAGTCTGAAAACTGACCATTGGATTTAGTAATGTAGAGGTTATCAGTGACCTTAATGAGAACAGCTTTACTAGAATGTTAAAAGGAAAGCGTACTTGTGTGAAATTTAAGAGAAAATGAGAAGAGAGGAATCACTGAGGTGATAAAAGCCATCCGGTATATGTTTTCTCAGATTCTGTCTTTACTGAGATTTCCTTGTGGAGTGACTAATCATCTCTTAATTGATAAAGCCAAGAGTTTTCTTGAATGTTTTATGCACCTTGATATTTTCATAGCCCTTGACACCATCAATGTACTTTCTTCATCCTGTTCATCAGCTTGTGTATGTGGATGGTGCATGTGTATGTGTGTGTGTGTGTGTGTGTGTGTGTGTGTGTGCGCTGCATCTACATGTGCACGAATATGTGTGTATCTAGTCCCATCTGCTGATCTGAGCTGCTTCTGTGACCATGCTTTCTGTCTGTCAAGCTTGGGATCCACTTATTTTATTTCTCTCTTTTTTTTAAATTCTTTTTTTTATATATATACTTTAAGTTCTAGGGTACATGTGCACAACGTGCAGGTTTGTTACATAGGTATACATGTGCCATGTTGGTTTGCTGCACCCATTAACTCATCATTTACATTAGGTATTTCCCTTAATGCTATCCCTCCCCCTTACCCCCCACTCCATGACAGGCCCCAGTGTGTGATGTTGCCTGCCCTGTGTCCAAGTGTTCTCATTGTTCAATTCCCACCTATGAGTGAGAACATGCGGTGTTTGGTTTTCTGTTTTTGCAATAGTTTGCTCAGAATGATGGTTTCTAGCTTCATCCATGTCCTACAAAGGACAGGAACTCATACTTTTTGGGATCTACTTATTTTCTTAACCCAACTGCAGCTCACCACTGGAGCCTCTTTTGAAGAGTTTCAGTTGTAAAGAGAAGCAGAGGAGTGGGACAGTAGCTGGGAAAAGTGGAGTCAAGGCAAAGTTCCTTTCAGATGGGAGAAATACTGAAGGTTTGAATATTGATACATTACAGAAGATTAATGTGGTAGAGAAAATAATAGTGCATGGAAGAGAGAAGGGGGCATCAATTGTCATGATGACTACATTAAATAAGATAATATTAGCCTTCATTTAAACCCCATGTATTAGACATTATATAAAATACTCTAGGTACATTATCCTATTTCATTCTACCTGAAATCTTATATGGTAAAGCATTATTATACTCATGTTATGGATGCTGATTCCAAGGCTAGTCAAGTAATGTGCCCAAGGTCACCCAGATAGTGAACAGTAAAGCTCATGCTCTTGTCTACCTGACGCCACACTCTACACAGTACCTGCCATGGACAAAAATGCAATGAAAATCTTTTTGTTTGCTTCATTTATCTTTCCTTCCTAGATAGCTATTACAGTATGGTGCATAGAGTAAATGCCCGATAAATGCTTGCTAGGTGTATTAGTTCATTTTTACGCTGCTATAAAGAACTTGAGACTGAGTGATTTATAAAGGAAAGAGGTTTAATTGACTCGTAGTTCCCTAGGCTGGAAGACCTCAGAAAACTTACAATCATGGCGGAAGGCACCTCTTCACAAGGCAGCAGGAGAGAGAATGAGAACCAAGTGGAAGGGGGAAGCCCCTTATAAAACCATCAGATCTCATGAGAACCTACTCACTATCATGAGAATAGCAAGGGGGAAACCACCCCATGATTCAGTTACCTCCCACCTCCCAAAACATGTGGGGGTTATGGGAACTACAATTCAAGATGAGATTTGGATTTGGGTGGGGACACAGCCAAACTATATCATTCCACCTCTGGCCCCTCCCAAATCTCATGTCCTCACATTTCAAAACACAATCATGCCTTTCCAAACACAATCATGCCTTTCTAACAGTCCCCCAAATCTTAACTCATTCCAGCATTAACCCAAAAGTCCAAGTCCGAGGTCTCATCTGAGACAAGGCAAGTCCCTTTGGCCTATGAGTCTGTAAAATCAAAAGCAAGTTAGTTAGTTCTGAGATACAATGGAGATACAGGCATTGGGTAAACACACCTGTTCTAAATGGAAGAGATTGGCTGAAACAAAGGGGCTACAGGCCCCATGCAAGTCTGAAATCCAACTAAGATTTAAGTAATTAAATCTTAAAACTTCAAAATAATCTCCTTTGACTCCATGTCTCACATCCAGACCACACTGAAGCAAGATGTGGGCTCCCTGGCCTTGGGTAGCTCCACCCCTGTGGCTTTTCAGGGTAAAGCCCCCCTTCCAGCTGCTTTCACAGGCTGGCATTGAGTGCCTGTGGCTTTTCCAGGTGCCCAGTGCAAGCTGTTGGTGGATCTACCATTCTGGAGTCTGGAGGATGGTGGCCTATTCTCACAGTTCCATTAGGCAGTGCCCCAGTGGGGACTCTGTGTCCCCACACAACCCCACATTTCCCTTCCACACTGCCCTAGCAGAGGTTCTCCATGAGGGCCCCACTCCTGCAGCAAACTTCTGCCTAGGCATCCAGGCATTTCCATACATCCTCTGAAATCTAGTTGGAGGTTCCTAATCCTCAATTCTTGACTTCTGTGCACCCGCAGGCTCAACACCATGTGGAAGCTGCCAAGGCCTGGGGCTTGTACCCTCTGAAGCCACAGCCCAAGCTGTACCTTGGCCCCTTTTAACCATGGCTAGAGCAGCTGGGACGCATGGTACCAAAGCCTTAGATTGCACACAGAAGGGGAACCCTGGGCCCAGCCCAGGAAAACATATTTTCCGCCTAGGTCACCAGGCCTATAATGGGAGGAGCTGCTGCAAAGGTCTCTGACGCCCTGGAGACATTTTCCCCATTGTCTTGGTGATTTACATTTGGCTCCTCATTACTTATGCAAATTTTTGCAGCTGGCTTGAATTTCTCCTCAGAAAATGGGTTTTTCTTTTCTATTGCATACTCAGCCTGCAAATTTTCCAAATTTTTATGCTCTGCTTCCTTTTTAAACATAAGTTCCAATTCCAAACCATATCTTTGTGAATACACAAAACCGAATGCTTTTAACAGCACCCAAGTCACCTCTTGAGCACTTTCCTGCTTAGAAATTTCTTCCACTAGATACCCTAAATCATCTCTCTCAAATTCAAAGTTCTACAAATCTCTAGGGCAGGGGCAAAATGCCACCAGTCTCTTTGCTAAAACATAGCAAGAGTCACCTTTATTCTAGTTCCCAAAAAGTTCTCCATCTCCATTGGAGACCATCTCAGCCTAGACTTCATTGTCCATATCACTATTAGCATTTTAGTCAAAGCCATTCAAGAAGTCTCCAGGAAGTTCCAAACTTTCCCACATCTTCCTGTCTTCTTCTGAGCCCTCTAAACTGTTCCAACCTCTGCCTGTTACCCAGTTCCAAAGTCGCTTCCACATTTTTGGGTATCTTTACAGCAGTGCCCCACTACCCAGTACCAACTTACTGTATTAATTCATTTTCATGCTGCTATAAAGAACTGCCTGAGACTGGGTAATTTATAAAGGAAAGAGGCCTCTGAAAACTTACAATCATGGCAGAAGGTACCTCTTCACAGGGTGGCAGGAGAGAAAATAAGAATCAAGTAAAGGGGTAAGCCCCTTATAAAACCATCAGATCTCAAGAGAACTTACTCACTACCATGAGAATAGCATGGGGGAACCGCCCCCATGATTCAATTACCTCCCACCAGGTCCCTCCCACAACACATGGGAACTACAACTGAAGATGAGATTGGGTGGGGAAACAGCCAAACCATATCACTAAGTACATTTTTTTTAATGAAAATGAAAATTTATTTAGAAAATGAGCATAAATATTGAACTATTTTTATGCAGTCCTTGAAAGATACCCTGCTATTCAAGAGTCGCCCCTAAATTATATCTTTCTTGTAAACAATTAAAATAATTCAGAAAATTCACTTAATTTTGAGAATTTATATTAGATTCCTTAATGTATACTTTCATATTCAACAGCCATGCAATTCAACTTTTAGAATGAAATTTCTAACATTGGTATGACAAGTAATTATTTCTCTAGAATCACTGGGCATCAGAGAATCCAGTTGATTGAATAATACAAATGACAATTTTATACCATCTGAAGATTACCAATTAAAAAAAATCAAAAATCTCTCCTTAGCACCAAAACTTGCCCTAAGATCTTGCTTTGCTGCCCCTCAATGAAGTATTTCATGGTTTGCTCATGCCTCAGGGCTGAGGTTATGAAAATGAATTATCATCATGTGTTTCAATGGAAAAGCAGCCAGGCTGTTTAACCTTCCTAGTTTTCTGAATTCTGAATCAGTGGAATTCTGAATTAATGTCAGAAGAAAGTTTTATTAGGAAACAAAGACAGGAAACCAAAGTAGCCTGGAAGTGCCTTTAAAGGATACCACACATCATTCTGAGTAGACTTGAGCAAACCCAGGGAGTAAAAAACATATATCCAAAGAGCAGCAGGATCTCCCAAGAGCAGCTGGTTCTTCCTGGACCAATATTTCTGCCAAGAACCCCACCTTGGATGTCCTGAATGTTGGAAGGTTTTGCATCAAGCCACAATCTCTTGTAATCTTACCAATAATAATAATGATAATCATAACTTCTGTGGCATCTCATTTGAGCCCATTGTGGCAATAGAACGTCTATGTGTACAGTTAAGCATTTTTACAGCAATGCTGTGTTGATAAGCATCATCCATTCCAACAGTCCTGATCCATTCAACAATAAGTGCCATTCTCATGAAATATTTCCTTCTTTGTCTCAGCCCAAAGGCAACTATGCTGGAAAAGCCTGAGCCAAATTTTTGAACTACATTTGAGTTATACATGAATGTTGGAAAAAAACTACACTTTTCCTGTATTTAAAAATTGTTCAGAATTATTCATTTCTTTTCATCTATGGCATTGTAAGGTAGTGGCACACTTGATGGCATTTAATTTTTTTCCTAATGTTTCCTTAGCTTTATAAGTTCACTATTTTAAAAAAATTTTGAAATATATGCTAAGCTGTTCAATAAAGCTAATTTTAATGATATTCAAGAGATTTTTCTTCAGTTCCCTAGCTGATGTCCGTGCTCCTCAATGAGGAAGGAAAAATCAATTCAATTATCAAAGCACGGTTAATTGCTTTCAAGATTAGGGTGATTTAAAGAGCAGCAAACTATTTTATCTGTACTCAGCAGTTTTGGCTAAGAATACTCTCCTAAGCACACTGGAAGAGAAGTTTAAGATTCCATGAGTTCACATGTGACATCCTTCCCAGCTCTTCCCTTGCTTGTCATTAATAGAGCTAATGGCAGGGGCTCTTATACCAAAGAGCCACAGCACGGGGACATTATTTTCAACTAGTAGTATCTGTTTTGTCTCTCAAAAGACAGATATTTTTAGGTCTTGGTGCTTGGCAGTCCCAATTTGAATATTTAGTCAAAGTAGTATTGTGAACATGCATAGAATAGAGAGAAAGCTTCTTTATCCACTTTATATATTCGCTGTGGACCAGAGGTCTGTTACTTCTAGTGTCACTTGAGTTTAGTTCAATGTTTGCAGCTTGCATCATGTTGGCAGAACCTTCTAGAGGCTATGATATGAAGATAGTAAAATGTGGCTTCTGCCCTTTGGGAGCTTACAGTCCAGAAAGAAGGGTAGAGAGAAGCACAGATCATTTCATCTTCAGGGTAAAATGCAGTTAGGGCCCATGGAAGGCTCAACCAGAAATGTTTCCTGGGCAGCTGTGCCTGCTCTGAGGAGAGAAGGGTGGTGTGAAGGTCGCCAGGGGAAGGGAAATTATCTTCCAGGTGGAAGTAGACATGTGAGCAAAGACAAAGAGACGTGAATCAGCTGGGTGTGCACAGGAAACACTCTGGTATTATTAGGGCATGAGCTACAAGTGAGAGAGGGGTGGGAAGTGAGGAGAAGAAGCTCTTAGGCTGAACATCAAGCATCATCCTGCAGGCCATGGAGAACCACGAGAAGGCTTTAAATGGGGATATAAAATCTATGTAGAACACGGTTTAAATTTCAACATCTTTTGATGATTAAAAACATATATGGATCACAGAAAATTAGGAAATTACAGAAAATTATAGAAAAAATGTATAATCTCACCACCTAGAGACAACCAGCACTAACACTACCACTGTGCTGTTTTTCCTAACAATTTTCCAGATGCATGTGTATGCGGGTATCTATATAATGCATATGTGTGTATATGTAATATATATAATGCATGTATATGTGGTAGTGATTTTCCTAACAATTCTCATTGTATAAATATATATAATGCACATGTATATGTAAATTAACGACATGAAAAATGTATTTTAACAGATGATCTGTGGAAGTCAGAGAGCAGCATGCTGGAGGGGATGATCTGGCAAGTCCGCTGAAGAAGACAAGCCTCAACTGCTCCGCAGCATGGAAGAAGGAAGGCGATAAATACTGCAAAGGAGGACGAGGAAGGAGCACTGAGTTCTATGTGGAAAGAAAGGGTCAGAAAGAGGAAAACGCCTATTCACATGCATGGCGTTTAACAGATTTATTAGGTTGTTTGCTGTGTGATGTAAATCTCCTCCTCTCTCTCCTTGAAATTTCTTGAGTGAATTCTACATTGTTCATCCATTCATGTTTATGTGCCAGCAAGCTTTGGGAGCACTGTAAAAATAAAAAAGGTTAGACCACTGTTAGACATCTGGGAAACATCTATGTTAGAGAAGGACTATATATTAATTTATCTCATTTATGGGAGGGAAATACTATGATTAGTGAAGGTACATCTCTCTCTTTATGGATGGAGTACATCTTATTTTTCTAAAATTTGTATTTGAACCTATTTATTTCTAATTGTCAAAAATGTGAAGTGAGAAACTTAAAAACTTTTTAGTTTCTCTTGTCCCACCATTTTATGCACTTCCAGGTTGTCAAATAATTTGGAATTTTAGACTTAGATAATTTTCTAATGTATATTATAGATCTTCTATTTCAATAATTAGTTTATATTTTCATTAAATTGTATAACTGCATTAAAATATACTTAACTACGTTTTTCTAGTTTTATTATTTGGTTTTTCATTTAGGAAATATTTATGTTTGTGTGTGTGTCTATATAGTTGCCCTTCTAGAATTCTTTAGTTTGATTGCATCTCTATTGACTAGCTAATGGTATATGTCTTATTCATTTATTTATTTTTAAGACAGTCTCATTCTGTCACCCAGGCTGGAGTGCAGTGGTGCAATCTCAGCTCACTATGACCTCCATCTCCTGGGTTCAAGTGATTCTCCTGCCTCAGCCTCTTGAGTAGCTGGGACTACAGGCATGCGCCAGCACACCCAGCTAATTTTTGCATTTTTAGTAGAGATGGGTTTTCACCATGTTGGCCAGGCTGGTCTGGAACTCCTGACCTCAGGGGATCCGTCTGCCTCGGCCTCCCAAAGTGCTGGAATTACAGGTGTGAGCCACCACGCCTGGCCAGTGTATGTCTTTGGGTAAAATTTTTTCAGAAAGAGTGAATGAACCATGATAACTGATCTTTACTTAGCACTTCCCATGTGCCAGTCATTATTCTTTATCTCTATTAACTCATTTAATCTAGACAACAACCCCATGAGTAAGTTACCATTACCCAGTAGTGGGTCTTGGGATGTGTTGAAGGAAGGATGACTAGGTATGTGGAGATCAATCAGGAGGCGATTACAAGAAACCTGGTGAGGGACAAGGGAGGCCTCAGTGGAAAGAGACAGATGTGAGAAATGTCATGGAACCGAAAATGAAACAAATTATGGGCTGATTAGATATGAAAGCAAGAATAGTGAGTAGGGGCCAACTGACCCAGTTGGCCAGGGACTCTTGAGGTTTTAGCACTGATAGACCCACTCTTGGGAAGCCTTTCAATCCCAGACAAACCAGGATGGTTGGTCACTCTAGGAGGCAGTGACAGTCCTGAGATTTCAGTTCTGGGTAGCTCAAAGAATTATGGTGTCTTTAACAAAAACAGGATGCACCGGTGGAAAGAGGCCTACAGGAGAAAAATAACCAGTTAGGTTTGGCATGTTAAGTGTGGGGTTCCTGAGGGGCAGCTGGCCGTGGGACCCAGGCTCATAGCAGACTCGGTCAGAATGAGAGTCACAGGTGGGGAGCTGCTCATCTGGAGGCAGCTGACGTTCTGATATTAGGTAAACTTTCCCAGGGAGAGAGTTCAGAGAGAACAGTAATAACAAAAACAACGGGTCTTTGAGTGGCTCTATTTAAGGGACAACCACTATCATCTGTTTTATGCAAACAAGAAAGCGATGACACAAAAAAGCTAAGTAACTCACCTAAAATCCCATAGCTATCAAGTGGCAAAGCTGAGATTTGAGCCGTCATTATGATGCCAAAATGCACATACTTGTTTCAACTATACTCTGTGGTATAACTTAAGAACGCTTACATACTCAAGAAGACTTTTACTGTGACCACCACTTTTAAACAATAAAAGTAGGCACAATCAAGAGGAAAACTGAAAAGTTTGTCAATTAGGAAGTCATTGAATGCTAGAGCTATTTTCAGAGGAATCATAGAGGTAGAACCACGTTAGAACTGGTTGAAGATTAGAGGGAACTACTAATTGGAGTATGTTCTAGGTTCAAAGAAGAAAGTGTGTTTAGATATATAAACATCTAAAGTGTGTTTAGATATATAAACATCTACCTATCTCTGTCTATATATATATATTATATATACATATATATACATATACACACATATATATGTATATACACATATACATATATATATATACACACACATATGTATATGAGTGTGTGGGCATGTGGCATATAGCTGGCCCCTTTCCTATAAAGAGATTGAGACCGAAAGGCATTGGTATATGAGAGGAGACAGCCTAGCATGTTTATAGGCAGAAAGCACCATAAGAAAGGGAAAGAGAAAAGTAAATAATTGAGGATCTAAGTCCGAGGGAAATCAGAAAGTAGTGGAATCAAGAGCATAAAGACAAAAACTGGCCTTAAATAATAGGTTGGTGCAAAAGTAATTGCAGATTTGCCATTACTTTTAACACTTTCTTCTCCTGAGCCTGGAAAGAAGTGGTTAAGGTGGGCCCAGGTGGAGTCTACAGCTGGGGTTGACCAGAAGCTGAGTGAACACCACACTGCATGGGCACCAAGTTTGTTGCAAATAGGAGGCGTAGGGGTTGGATGAGGGCTTCCGGGGGGTGCTGAATGTTTGGAAGAATGTACATTCTGGGGAGAATGGGCGGTGCTGTAACATAGATAAGAAAAAGATGACCAAGTTGTACTGCAGACTTAGCTGAGACCAGAGAACAGGCATTTGGAGGGAATTATTTTCAGTGGGGGTTTGCACTTCTATTATCATACCAATATTTGTGAAATAGTATTATGTGTGCAGCTTGGAACTAAGTGCTCTTTCAGCAATATTACACTTAACAACTCCATGAGGCATGAGTTATTAATTCCATTTTGAAGATTCAGGAAACTGAGGCATAGAAATTTTTAAATGAATGTACTGTATATCTACAGTTAGAATAGGAGTAAGAAAGTCAGCCATAGAACTTAATCCCCTTAGTGCCTGAAGGAGGCTAAAATCAAAAAGCATTAAATTCAGAATAAATTATAGTTTAGTAGATTTATCAGAACAAACTGTTAGGAAACATTGGCTGAAAAGTAGGCAACATGATGTGCTAAGTAATAAGGACCATCATGAGTCTTTTCTAACAGAAGCTTCAGGACTTAAATCTAAGGGACTGAGCCACACATGATGACAGGTTTTTACAGAATCACCTACACAAGCATCATGTAGGTGTGCGGTCCAAGACCCTGCCCGCCCTGGCCTCGACACCTTGCCAGCCTCATCGAGCACTACTCATCTGCTCATTAACACATGTTAGCCAAAATCCTGGGGAACACCAATAGCTAAGGGTGTAATCCTCAAGGACGAGTCCATGTAATATTTAGAACGGATTTCTGGTTATTCACGTGGGCCATTTGGCCATCAAAACTGGATAATCGGGGGATTGTTTAATGAGGCTTCTTGGTAGTTGCGGCCTTCTCTGTGCCCCTTCAGTATCTTGCACCACACATTTGCTGTTTCAGATCCCATCACATTTTCTTACAGTTGTTGGTTTGCACACAGTTCTCCCCAACTCACAGAGAATAGACAAAATACGATGATATCCACAGGACTATCAGACTATCGGCTACATACTAGGTGATTTGTATATATTTAAAGAATGAGTAAATGAAGAAAAGAATGAATGGGCAAGCCAATTTTAGGTTTCATTTGAATGAAACATGGTTGCACAGGTGACGGTCAGCATACATTGATGACTACTTTCAGTTAATGGGATTTTTAAAATGTAGCACAGTGTATAAAGTAGCTTCAAATTTAATGTTGATGAAGAGGCTACCAAGTAGAGGTTCTGATAGGCTTGCAGTAAAGAAGAGTTAATTCTTTATTCCATCATTTGAGATCCTACAAGATTTAATCCCAAACTACCTTTTTTATGATATTTCTCTATATTTTCCTTAAAATGCCCATCATTTCAAACAACTCTTCACTGATCCTTGTTTAAATTCCTGTCTATGTTCTTCCTACCACCTGAACTGACTTTCCTTTCTACATTTGCAATTTAAAATCTTCCCAAGCTCCAAGCTAAGCTCCCATCTCCTTCTTGATAGCATGTAACATTACTGCGGTTAGAAGAAATCTCCCCTTTTCCTTTTTTTTTTTAAATGATTTCCATTTTTATTTTAGATTCAGGGTATACACATGCAGGTTTGTTACATGGGTGTACTGCATGACACTGAGGTTTGGGGTTCGAGTGATCCCATCACCCAGAGAGTGAGCACAGGACCCAATAGGTAATTTTTCAGCCCTTGCCCCTCCCTTCCCCTCTCACCCCTCTAGTTAGTGGTCACCAGTTCCTACTGTTGCCATCTTTTTGTCCACAATTACCCAATGTCTGGCTCCCACTTATAAGTGAGAACTAGCCCTTAACCTCTTCGACTAATCGCAGTTAGAAATCTCATTGTGATGTCCACAAAGCAAGCGAATATTTGAATATTGGCTCAATCATTAACTAATTTTGTGACCTTAGAAAAGTTGTTTAGCCTTTCTGATCCTCATAATCTTCATCTGCAAGTGGAAAAATAATAATTCCTGCCTCTCGTTGTTACTATGAACACTGTAATATTGAACATAATTAAATACTCTTCCTCATCCTTCTTATAATTGCTTGTGTTTGGGTAAGCTTGTCTACTAGACACAAGTTCCTCGAAGGCAGAAGTACTCTTCAATGAATCTTTACAATACTCCAAACACATAATACTCAATAAAAATTAAAATGAATATGTAATCTGTGTGTGTCCTTTCTATGCAAATAGAGACTGCGAAGATAATTAGAAACAGGGTTTTTTTCCCCTTAGTTATGTTAGCTGTTTTCTCCTATACACTTGCTCTTATTTCATTTTTTATTAAAGACCTAAATTTAAAAAGCCAGATTGTGTTTAGTCAGTCACTAATCCTAGATTAGTAGTAATTTTAGTTATGAGATTTTTATTGAGTATATCCTCCAACACTGATATAATTATAAAATAGCTGCACATTCATGTCAGTACATATTTTACATATACATGTAAAGAACTTAGAACAGTGCCTACTACATAGTAACTGATTGATCAAAGTTAGCTATTATTATAATTATTAGTGCAGAAAACAATGATTAGGAATATTTTGTTGTTTCTTTTGTTGCAAGCAACAGAAATTAACTGTCAACCTTTAACAAGAAAAAAGGTCCCATGAAATGGTTCCTTATCATTTACAGAATTAGAGGAAGAACTGAAAAATTATGAAAATCATAGAACATTGCTGGAGGGCATTGCTATTGGATGACAAGCACCAATCTCTTTCCAGAAACAATCTTTGGTCAAGATTTTTCTTTTACTGGAAAAGAGAAACGGACTTCAAATGGATTTTGGACCACCCGAGAGGAGCATGGGCTAATGACTGGCAGCCCTTCTGAGCCAAATACTAGGACCGGCAATGGGCAAGCAGAAGGAACATATGTTCCATACAAAACTTAAACAGGAAACAGCTCATCATTATACCATGCTCAGCTTTGTGAATTTTTCCAGACTCTATTTGTGTTTTTTTTAATTTTATCATTTGCCAATTTATGGGAATCAATATGTGGGGAATTGTAGACTACAAATATGGGCTTTGTTCTAGTTAGGAATTTTGTTAAATGTTATTTAAGCAAAGGAAAAGATAACCCTAAAGCTCCAAGCCATTCCCTAGAGGTTATTAAGCAAATATGGAGATGTACAACTAACCTCATAAATACATTATTATTGTTCTCTGCATTTGACAATTCGATTTTTATTGATTATTATCTGTGGCACAAAGGTTTTGAGGCAAAATCTGTTCACTGATAGGCAAATACATAGAATGCTTCCTGTCAAGTTTATTCATTCATTCAATACATATTACAAGCCCTGGCCTGGAGCTAGGCAGACAAAGGTAAACAAAGCTCACAGACCAACGCTGGAGAGGAAACACACTCATCATTACACAGGTAAGTATATGGCTACAGATAAAGACAAATTCTATGAAAAAAAAATTCCTATGAAAAATATAATTGGAAATTCTCCTTTATATTGGGTAATCAAAAAAGGCTCTTCTGAATAAGTGAGAGATGATAATAATGATGGCGGAGATGAAGATACGGAGTCCAGATACATTGCAGGAGATAGAATCTAGAGGACTTCACGCAACCTGATTGAGAAAAGGTGAGTCCCAGGTTCCTGGCATGAGAAAGCAGGTAAATGGGGATGCCACTTACTGAGATGTGGTCACTGGAGTAGCAGTAAATCCAGAGGGGATGGTGAAGTGTTAAAGTTGTTAAATTTGAGCTGCTACATGATATTCAAGTGGAAATATCAGGAAGTTCAGCAGGAAGATACAGTGGTCTGAGCATAAAAGAGCCAGGGATGAAGATATACTTTTGGATGTTGTCATATATAGATGTTAATTGAAGTTGTGGACAAGGGCAAAATTGCTGAAAGGGAACATGGGCAATGAGATGAAGTGGAAACTCAGGGCACAGCACTGGAAATTCCAACTTTCAGTAATGAATAGGCAGGAGAAACCCCAGGAAGAGAAGGAGAAAGAGTGTCCCAAGACATGTGGACAGAAGAAAGTGGCACATGCATGATCAGAAAATGAGAAACGTCACAGGAGATGCATGTAAAGTCATCTGGAAATTTAGAGGAGAGAAATTATGTCCAATCATGGCAACAGCTTTGGACAAATCAGTTTTCAAGTGCAACTACATTTTCCAGCCCATTCTGGTTAGAAACCAGCTCCACTGAAATATAAACTTGTAATAACTTGCTTTTTCAGAACATGTTGGTGGCACTGTCAGTCTTGAAAAACAAGAGGATGAGACAACACCTCTGGATGACAAAGAATCAGAAAGCTCTCCTAACTCTTTTAATGACATGATTATGGGAACTGACTTGTGTGGGGAAGCAGCTGGGAAAGTTAAACCATATTTGTAAAAAGGTGTCTCTCTGTATTGGGCTTGCATCAAGCCTTTTCTTACCTCTCTTGAGTGACAACAACATAATGTGCCATGATGTTGTCTTAAAATCAAGACTCTCAAAAGGCTGTGGCCCCTATGCAAAGGGAGAATGATTTCTATTATCTGCAGCTTAGACATCAACGAAGAGATTTCACATGAGCTATAATTGGAATCGTGGATAGGCTGGGACCTGCAGAGACAGGAGTGAGACAAAACAGACAAAGACATCTGCAAGGTGTTTGCATGTGCAAACACGTATGTGTGGAAAGGCAGAGGACAATCCCAGAGGAGAGGGAGCTGCTTATAGTGGCCAGAGCATCAGTGGCCTGAATGAGGGCAGAGTGAGATAAGGCAGCAGAAGTCATATAAACCCAGGCCATGAACAATATTAAATTCCAGACCAAGAATGTTGTCACTGGGAGAGGATATTCTTTGTGGAGGGCTGAGCTGGGGAACTGTGTGGGTGTATGTGTGTGTGTGTGTAATTGATCTGTATTTTACTGTTCTCTGTTCCTACTTCATGATATGGAGAAAGAAAAGTAAATCCTCAAGAAAAATAATGTCTGAGAATAATGCTTTCTTGTCCCAAAAAGTCTAGTGATGAAGGAGGAGGAAGAAGACCTGCAAAGCAACAAAGAGCTGGCAGCAGAGGGAGGTAGTCAGCAGCAAAATCTTCACTTGCTAAATCCTCACACGGGCGACTGCAGGCTGGAGTCATTTCCCCAAATCTAATGATTTGGCGCCTGAGACCCCTGGACCCAGAAAGAATGAAACAAACCTCTGTTCTTCCATAGGACATTTGCTCTTACTTTGCTCTTCAGAGCAGTTGCCTGCCTTTTGGTTCCAGTCTCCTTCTGTCCCTTCCCCAAGTCCTCAGGGAATATTTTTGAATTAAAAAAAATGACATGATTAAGCTGAGTTATAGAAGAAAGGCCAAGTAGTGGGTCTTAGGATGTGTTGAAGGAAGGATGACTAGGTATATGGAGATCAATCAGGAGACGATTACAAGAAACCTGGTGAGGGACAAGGGAGGCCTCAGTGAGAAAGAGACAGATGTGAGAAATGTCATGGAACCGAAAATGAAACAAATTATGGGCTGATTAGATATGAAAGCAAGAACGGTGAACAGGGGCCAGCTGACCCAGTTGGCCAGGGACTCTTGAGGTTTTAGCACTGATAGACACACTCCTGAGAAGCCTTTCAATCTCAGACAAACCAGGATGGTTGGTCACTCTAGGGGGCAGTGACAGTCCTGAGATTTCAGTTCTGGGTAGCTCAAAGAATTCTGGTGCCTTTAACAAAAACAGGATGCACCGGTGGAAAGAGGTCTACAGGAGAAAAATAACCAGTTAGGTTTGGCATGTTAAGTGTGGGGTTCCTGAGGGGCAGCTGGCCGTGGGACCCAGGCTCATAGCGGACTCGGTCAGAATGAGAGTCACAGGTGGGGAGCTGCTCACCTGGAGGCAGCTGAAGCTCTGATATTAGGTAAACTTTCCCAGGGAGAGAGTTCAGAGAGAACAGTAATAAGAAAAACAACGGGTCTTTGAGTGGCTCTATTTAAGGGACAAAGGAAGGTGGAGGAACTGGAGAGGGAAACAAAGAGGGAGAGGACAGTGGAGCAGAAGACAGGGCTGAAGGGAAAGGAGAGAAAGGAAGGCATGTGCAGGCAGCTGTTCTTCAATGCTCCAAGATTAAAGCGGAGAGATTGCAACATAGATGATCAGGCCTTTGGATTTAGTGGCTAAAATGTGATTGACAGCCTTGGAGAAGAAATTTTAGTGGTAGTAAGGGTTGAAACTCTGCATCAAGAAATTCCAGAGTAAATGGGCAGGGACACAGAGGAAACGCAAAAATAGTCTCTCAAGGAGCTTGGCAATGTAGAAAAGAAGGATGACAGCCGGGTGCGGTGGTGCACGACTGTAATTCCAGCACTTTGGGAGGCCAAGGCGGGCAGATTACCTGAGGCCAGGAGTTTGAGACCAGCCTGACCAACATGGCGAAACCCCGTCTCTACTAAAAGTGCAAAAAAGAAAAATTAGCCGGGTATGGTGCGGGTGCCTGTAATCCCAGCTACTCAGGAGGCTGAGGCAGGAGAACTGCTTGAACCCGGGAGGCGGAGGTTGCAGTGAGCTGAGATCATGCCACTGCACTCCAGCCTGGGCAACAAGAGTGAGACTCCGCCTCAAAAAAAAAAAAAAGATGACAAGCTAGTAAACTATTTTAGCATTACATTAACTTTTAAAACACTAATGGACAGTTGATAAGCGGCCGTGGTATGGAAAAGCACTCTGTAAAATTATCAAATATTTACCAGTAACCAGTTATGGGATTTGGTGAGTCACTAGCCCACCAATCCACTGTGCCTGAGGTCTGTGACTGGATAACTCAGCTCAGACATTTTCCAAGGTTTCTTCCACCTTCACTGGACTTTCTAGAATTCCAGACCATGAAACAAACAACCATTCTTCCGTGATGCCAAACTGCTTTTCCCCAATTATCTAAAGCAGCATTGTCTGATAGAACGCACCATAAGGATGGAAACGCTCTATTTCAGCGGCATCAAATGCCATGGCCACAAGCCACATGTGGCTATTGAGCACTCGAAATGTGGCCAGTGTGATGGATTAACTGAATTTTTAATTTTATTTAATTTTAATGAATTTAAATTTAAATAGCCGCATAGGGCTGGAGCCTAATGTATGGGATAATGCAGCCCTAAGGAACTATCATGAAATTCTCAGAAAATTTCAAACTCAATTTAGAATATTTGCATACCATGTGCTACATTTTGCTGGACTGTGAAACAGACAAGCTTTTGAGTACATTAGCTGCCAAAATATTTTACCAAATAAATACAACAAATAAATGCCAAAAAAATACACGATGAAAGAAAGCTATGTTTTCTGCTACCAGGGTAACTGTCCTGGCGGAGAATGAGTTTCACCACCAAAGAAAAATGCCTCTGAAAAGGTTAGTTTCACTTCCTATTACTAAACAAAGTAGCCCCAAATGTGTTAGGAGAAACTTGCTGAGTGGGAGATAGGCTCGGAAGCATGCTGGAATTAGATCATTACATCTAGAGCTGGTGTGTACCTAAATTACTAAATTAGTCCTAATTGGCTAACTGGTTTAACTGATTATGTTAGAATAAAAGCTGCTGAAGGCTAGATAAAGCAAAGTTTATTATCTAAATAACACTATTTTAAAATGAAAAATTGTCCTAGAAGTTTTGTCCTTTGATCACCCCTATTGGCTCTAAGTGTTACTAGAAATTAGGTATCAAATATCTGAAAAATTGGCCTTCTGTTCTTTTAGTAAGTCAAGGTATTCACTAAGCAAGATATTTTTTTCTTGTAGGGAAATACTATTCTGATCCCATTGTGGATATAAGCAAAAGCAAGTTTGAAATTTAATAAGATGACAAAGGGAGACATCATCACTACCATAGTTTCCCAACTGCAAATACAAAATTACAAATAATTGCCCTTTGATTCATCAGTGTCATCATTTTTAATCTGAGAGGTAAGAAGACTATTTTCTTAAGGCACACAGAATTGGCTGATGTTGAGAAGAAGGGAGCAATTGTAAAATGTTAGCTGGTAATACTGTTACTAATTGCTCAAATGGTTAGAGACAATTGAGTCTAACAGCAAGAAACCCTAGCCAGTCACCTCAGCATCAAAGGTGGCTTTGTCACAAGCAACCAAAATGAATGACTCAGAGCTAATATTGCCAGTATGGTGAAAAGCTAAAAAGAAATTAGCACATGTCATAGTGCAGTATAAAAGATATTGAACTAGTTGACTTGGACTGTGGTCCTGATCAAAGCACTTATTAGTTACAAAGTAAAGCTAAGATAGCTACGCTATCTGGGCCTCAATTGGTTCATTTATAAAATGAATCAGATCCTACCCTAATAGCAATAATGATAATCATTATTACAATAGGTCCTGAGATGGCCAACTTTGAAATTTTATTAAATAGGCCACCTCTCACATACATTAAATTAATGATTCTCTGAAGAAACATTTACAATTAAAAGTGGCACCCCAGTGTGGCAGTTCCCCAATAAGTTAAACATGGAATTACCATATGACTCAGCAATTCCACTCAAAAGAATTGAAAACATGTTCAAACAAAAACTTGCACAAGAATGTTCACAGCATCACTATGCATAATAGCCAAAAGGTAGATAAATGAACTGTGGCATATTCATACAGCAGAGTATCACGACCACATAAAGGAATATAGAATTGATACATGCTCCATCCAGGATGAATCCTGAAAACATTATGTGAGGTACAGAAGCCAGACACAAAAGACAATGTGTGATATAAAACGTCTAGGACAGGCAAACTCACACAGACAGAAGCAGATTGTTGGTTGCTGGGGTACAGGGGAGGAGCAGTGGGAGTGACTGCTGATGAGATGGGGTTTTCTTGGGGGATGATGAGAACATGCTGGAACTAGACAGCAGCTTGCACCACATTGTGGATGTACTAAATGCCACTGAATTGTACACTTTAAAATGACTAAAATTGTAAATTTTATGTTATGTGTCTCATGCCACAATTTTTTTGAATGCTAGATAAAGAGTGGAATTGCTCATTTGAAAACTGATTAAACTCAAAAAAATAAGATTCTCCTATGGGTTAACAGCCATTTCATGAAATACTAACCTAATAATCTAGTAATTCACTCTAAACTTCCTCTGGATCCACAGCCCCATGTATAAAAAGAGGATAGTGAATTCGCTAGATCAGTGGTTCCAGCCATGATGTCAGACACACTAGTTTCTTTCAGTCAGTTGTATGAAAAGGGAAGAACTACATCTAATAGCTTGGAGTTGGGATTAGCCTACAGTCCATGTCACCCATGAGAAAGTCCCAAACTCAAAACCTAGCTACCTAGTAGGGAGCATCCTCATGGAAGAAATGTTTGGACTCACTCATTTAAATAGTTCAGTAAGAAATAGCTGCAGCCCATAAGCACCTCAGAATGGTGCTAGAATAATGTCAGGACATTTTGTTAATAAGAACACCATGAAATGATCACCAAGAATATTCTTTAAATGTGAGTTTTAGGCCAACAGCTTTTCCAGGTATATTCCATGCTATAGCAAGGGATTGCAGAATAAATCTTCCATCTGGCCCATTGGGATATTCTACAATGAGCAGGCCACAGATGCTTTAATAATCTCTACCAGTCATTCATGACCTCCTAAAGACCAAAGTAAGGGCAGTTTACAAGGAAGATAATAAAGTAGATGAGACCAAGGCCCCACCAGCAACTCAAGGAAAATGGAAGAAGCAACTAGGAAAAAGGAGAAGAAAATGTCAGAGGCACCAAAAGAATGATTCAAAAATTTGGCTGCATCACTGGAATTTTTTTCTAGAGAAAACTTTCAGCATGGGTATGACAAATTTCCCAAGGTGTGTATTTTCTCCCCTGATATATAACTTGCACTAAATGCTTTACCATTAACTCAGGTATGGTAAACATATTTGTAAATGTCTTTTACCTCTTTGAATACTAAACTAAAAAATCTCTCAATAGTGAGTCAACATATAACTAAATTTGTACAATTTTCAAGTAGATGTTAACATTTAGAAATACATTTTATTCCCTATATTGACTTTAGATTTTTCTCTTTTTTTTTTTTTTTTTTTTTGGAGTCTCGTTCTGTCACCCAGGCTGGAGTGCAATGGCCTGATCTCCGCTCACTGCAAGCCCCGCCTCCCGGGTTCATGCCATTCTCCTGCCTCAGCCTCCCGAGTAGCTGGGACTACAGGCGCCCGCTGGGACTACAGACGCCAGGCTAACTTTTTATATTTTTAGTAGAGACGTGGTTTCACCGTGTTAGCCAGGATGGTCTCGATCTCCTGACCTCGTGATCCGCCCATCTCGGCCTCCCTAAGTGCTGGGATTACAGGCGTGAGCCACCGCGCCCGGCCAACTTTAGATCCTTTAAATGCATACATCCCCAGAGACTGGTTTAGGTACTTCGAGAAAGTTATTACACATCCTGGGCCTCATGTAGACTTTTAGTCAAAATGGAAACACTCAAAGGATCTGAGAGAGATGAGAATCCGTTGTGCGATCCTCTTAAAATTAAAATGCCCCAATGCAACATTTTTCAACTGAAGGGTATAGAAGACACACTAGGCATTTAAAACACTGCATTGGGTAAGAAAGACTTTATGTTGAGCTTTTCCTCTTTTTTAAACTTTGATTTCTCCATTCATACAAAAGCCAGATTTGGTAAAAATCTCAGGCAGTCCTTCCTGTAGATTCAAACCTTCACTCAGGGAAGGGAGACATCTACTGGTGGACAAAATAAAAAATTTAGATCTATCTATCTATCTATCTATCTATCTATCTATCATCTATCTATCCAGATGTATATATATATATAGATAATATATATAGAATATAGATTATATAGTCTATAAATACATACACACACATAGATACACATATAAATACATACATACACACACCACATCCTGCAATCACAAAACAAGTACTCAACCAAAGGCATTTTGTAGATATTAAAAAGGACACAGTTAAAATCTACTTTCTTAATATGAAGACCATGGCCTAAAGCAGTAAGTTACAAAGGAATGATACAGGTAAGCACAGTTGGTTAATGTGACGCAGGGAAAATACAGCTCAGCAACCTCTGTGGATGAATTAGGTAATTATACAGTTCGTTTCTCACTAAAAATTCCAATATTATTTCAACTTAGTGAATTCTCATTTTTAATGTGATTTATTTTACTCCAACATAGTAACTACCCCCCAGATTATTATTTTGTGTGTGTGTGTGAACAACTGACATTATTTTGTGTCATTTCTAAATTTTATTTTGGTCTCAATCTATGTAAAGATCATCCTGAATTTTTATTTATTCATTCATTTATTTATTTTATTTGAGCCATTAATGCTCAATTGGGTCATGTTTTCTAGCATGGTGTCAAAGAATATCACTGGACCTGCTTATGCTGATGTCACTTTCATCTGCTGACTGATCAGTGAAGAGAGAGAATTTCTTCTCACCACATGAAAGCCCTGTGCCTTCTTGCTATTTCTCTTTCTTCTCTAAAAAGGAAAGAACAAAAAAAAAAATCCTTTCCCCAATCAGCAGTAATCTCTCCAAAGGTCTTTTAATTTCAAAAGTCATAAGTGTTAATTAGCTATTATTAAGTGCCCTCTGTATAAATTAACATGATTGATGAAAAAATTAAGGCTAATGAAAAATGTAGCAATGCATGTATTTTTAAGTGACTATATTAAAAGATGGTGGTCCCTCTGGACAGAAACTAAGGCCCTCTGTTCTGTATCCTGACTTTATTATCTCTTGCTATCTTTCCCCCACCACTTTTTTTTTTTTTTTTGGCACTACGAAAAAAAATGCTGAATCTTTGACTTTAATTCAGTAGTTTGATCCTTTCTTTTTTTTTTTTTTTTAACTTGGGACACTAAATTTCACACCTTTATTTAATATTGTCCCATGGGGTACAAAGTCCCCTTTTAACACTCCAAGTGGAAGCAAAATGTCATTTCTATTTAGAAAAGATCAAGTCCAGCTCTTCTCCAGAGTGGAACTGGGGTGGGAAGCGGCCGATGAGACCACCCTGAGGGGCCCCCATGCTGTGGAGCGGAACCAGGAGGGCTGATGAGTCATTGCCTTGCTTCCTTCCATTTGCTTACCTCACTCTTTTGAGTATTTGGGACCTAGTTCAAAATTAACAAAAGTTTTTCACAAAAATTAAAAAAGAAACTACAAACCTATACCTTCTATTGAAAGTTAAATAATGTAAATTCCACACTGACTCTTGCTAGAATTTTTTATGACAGGTAAGATTGTCACAATGACAACGGTTCCATAAATGAAGATTTGGGGTGTACAATGAGCACCCTGTGACTTAATTCAAAGCAAATATTGGTGAGAAATTTCAAGAATAAAAGGTGTTCAAAAGTCATGAAATAAAATTACCAAAATGTGCAGAAAGAAATAATTGGTCATTTAAAGCTATGAACGGAAATCTTTTCATACAAGGCGTGAAATAGATTCTCATCTCCTACAGATAATTAGAAAGAGAGTCACGACAGGTACTCATGATTGTAAACATTTTTAAATATCACACTTTGATCCTGTATCGAATCTAACCCTGAGAAGATAAAATTCCCCGCATCGTTCCTTTAAAAGAAAATAGGAAAGCCACTATTTTATGTTCACTTTATAAAGGATTACGGAATTTTGCAAATGTGTAGAACTTCTAAAGACATCAAAATAACTTCAAATTTGCACTTCCAAATTTCCTGACATGTTTCTAAATATGCAGAATGTCTTCATGAGGTCCAAACATGATCTAGAATCTATGTAGGCCATAAGCAAGTTAGCTTGCCTGTCTGCCCATAGTAATGGCTTGGGCAGATGTGTTTTCATCCTCTTTATCAATTTCCCGCCCTGCATCTCATATCTCTCTCTTTA
This sequence comes from Pongo pygmaeus, assembly GCF_028885625.2. Taxonomy (NCBI): domain Eukaryota; kingdom Metazoa; phylum Chordata; class Mammalia; order Primates; family Hominidae; genus Pongo; species Pongo pygmaeus. The sequence continues at coordinate 8,229,724 of NC_072378.2, read as the reverse complement.
TGCATACATAAGAAGCCAGGTGATAGCAAACCCAGCCTCGTGTCTGACCTTTGGGGTAATGTTTACTTTGGCCAACTTGCAGTTGAGACAATTGTGACTTGCATCCCTTCATTCTGTTCCATTGCGTTTTTATCTTCTCCGGGAGCTCTGTGCTCTCTGCAGACTGTCATCTATTGTTCAAAGGTGTTCTAGCATGCATCCAGGGGTGACTGGTACAGACGCTGTCGACGTGGCGGTGCTAATTAGCTCCCTGCCTTTCAGCAGGAGAATGTTCAGCAGCTGAGAGCAGGGCATTTATGAGATGCATTCACATATCGCTTGTAGGGACAAAAGGAGGAAAGAAAATCCAGTGGTAAAAATCAGAAATGGATTGAAAATCATCTTCATAATTATTGATGATCTATCATATCATAAGATGCAACGGCATTCAGTGTTAGAAGGATTTCATGGTTGCTGCCGGCCTCTTTTGCCAAATAAGGAGAGAAGATCCTATTTAAATTAGGAAGCTGTAAAAGACTAAGTTTAATAATGAGGTTTGGAAAAACAAAGTAATTTAGTGCTACTTCTGGTTTTACATGATTCATAAAGCCTGTAGATCTACAATTGTGCATTATTACTGAAACAAATAGAGCAAGATTGGTGTGGAATGTACTAAATGTCTTTCTCACCTACGCAAATCCCTTTAAAAGCAGAAGCACCAAATGGCCTTTTATAGAAAGATTTAGTGATGCACACAATTCTGTTTTTAAAAAAGACCAGATTGGCTGTATTGTGACTTGGCATTCAAATCTGAAAAATGCTTCTTTGTTTTCTCAAATATTTTCATTAACATTTTCCTCCCCAGGGAGTTATAATTACGTGATCAATGATTTCGCTCCATTGCTACCACGAAAAAGTGGAAGAAAATCTTCCAAAGCAGGAACATACATTTATGCTAAATTTTTGTTTTATTTTAATTCAAGTTCCAGGCTAAATGTGCAGGATGTGCAGGTTTGTTATGTAAATAAACACGTGCCATGGTGGTTGCTGCACCTATCAACCCATCACCTAGATATTAAGCCCAGCATGCATTAGCTATTTTTCGTGATGCTTTCCCTCCCCATCTTCCCCACCCCACCTCCAACAGGCCCCAGTATGTGTTGTTCCCCTCCCTGTGTCCACGTGTTTTCATTGTCCAGCTCCCAATTATAAATGAGAACATGTGGTGTTTGGTTTTCTGTTCCTGCATTAGTTTGTTGAGGATAATGGCTTCCAGATTCATCTATGTCCCTGCAAAGGACAGGATCTCATTCCTTTTTATGGCTGCATAATATTCCATGGTGTATAGGTACCACATTTTCTTTATCTGATCTATCAATGATGGGCATTTGGGTTGATTCCATGTCTTTGCTATGTGCTAAATTTCACTTAAGTGTAATTTAAAATTAAACCTAGAAAAAAACTGAAATTAAAAAAAAATTACAGTATGATAATATCATGGTGAAAGAATATGTCAATAGAAATCTCAGTTAAGCAAAGAAGGTATCTGTGTCTTGGAAACAGGCAGATCCCAGATGCAAAGCAGAAAGGATGGTTTCTCTTAAATTTCATATTGTTAAACTATACTCAACTGAAATAAGCAGGTAGTTGGATCTGGTGCTTTTCAGTGAGTTTGTTAAGAGTGGTAAAAGTAAAACTCAATGTGCCTTCCTATCTTACCTTCTCACACAGAAACCCTCTCTCTGGTCAGCCCAAGGTATCCTTCTGGTGAGCATGAGGTGTCAGGCGGGTGGGACTAGGATGGCATAGACTAATGGGTCTCCACTGGTGATCCCTGGACCGGAAACATCAGCACCACTGGAACTCATTAGAAACGAAAATTCTTAGTCCCCACCCTGCCCTACTGAATCAGAAACTCGAGGATGAAGCCCAGCAATGTTTTCAAGAGCTCTCCGGTTGATGATGTGCTCTCGAGCTGGAGAAGCATCGCTACAGAAAGAATCAGAGAACGGAGGAATGAATGAAGAATCACTATTTCATTTCTGACATCAGATATGAAGTTTAACTGTAGAAAATCAGCCTAAAAGGATAGCACTCTTGAGGACAAAAAGATTTTCTAAATTTCTTTAGCTCTCATATTTAACATTTCAAGGGCTAAGCCAAGTGAGTAGGTCATAACATTTTTTTACTAGGAAAATAACAAAATTCCACTCCTTGCCACTCAGAGAGACAGTGGAAAGAGAAAATCAGACAGAAGAGAGGAAAGAGAAGATATATCTGCCTTGCTATCGCCATCCTGAGACTTCTGCATAGACGGCCTTTCGAATGCTGGGGACCAGGTGCTGTTGTATAGAGGGTGACGCTCACCAACGGGGGTGGTCCCACCATAGTTAGGAGGGAAGAACGTTGTGGCCAAGCAGAGGGATGGTCTAGTTTGCATACCCAAGCCGCCCCTGATTTCCATATGGAACCGACACTGGATTGAGAGTCAGAGAAGCCACTGTGGCAGAGAACATGGTGAGCCCAAAGGCGAGGCTGCAGGGTGTCTAGCCCGGGACACGGAAGTCACTTCGAAGGGTCTGCAGCATCTTTAAGGGAAGGAGCAGGCTGAGTCCCTGGGGAAGGTCTCAGGTCCCAGTCCTGACCTTAGACCTGGACAAGAGGCACCCAAGGCCAAGCGCCTCAGGCCCCATATTTTAAAAGCAGGCACAGCATGTCACACACACACACATACACACCCACCATACACACTCAGGTGAATACACTGGTTAAATAAGGAATAAAAATAAAATATTCAGAATGAAATCATATAAAACTATTATCATGAGTTCATGTCCTTTGCAGGGACATGGATGAAGCTGGAAGCCATCATTCTTAGCAAACTAACACAGGAACAGAAAACCAAACACTGCATGTTCTCATTAATAAGTCGAGTTGAACAATGAGAACGCATGGACACAGGGAGGCGAACATCACACACTGGGGCCTGTTGGGGGATGGGGGCAAGGGGAGGGAGAGCATTAGGACAAATACCTAATGCATGCGGGGCTTAAAACCTAGATGACGGGTTGCTAGGTGCAGCAAACCACTATGGCACGTGTATACCTATGTAACAAACCTGCACGTTCTGCACATGTATCCCAGAACTTAAGGTAAAATACATAAATAAATAAATAAAATAATTATCAAAAATAGTATATACAACCAAGCAAATATAATCGTATTTTATACGGAATTTAGGAATGAAAAACTGGAACATGTGAATCCACCTAATTCTTCCAATGACACTTTCCCAGAGTCATAAAAAGCCAAGTGCCTATGTGGATGGTTTTGTGGAATAAGAACACATGGGCAGCCGGGCGCGGTGGCTCATGCCTGTAATCCCAGCACTTTAGGAGGCCGAGATGGGCAGATCACGAGGTCAGGAGATAGAGACCATCCTGGCTAACATGGTGAAACCCCGTCTCTACTAAAAATGCAAAAAAATTAGCCGGGCGTGGTGGCGGGTGCCTGTAGTCCCAGCTACTCGGGAGGCTGAGGCAGGAGAATGGCGTGAACCGGGGAGGTAGAGCTTGCAATGAGCCGAGATCACACCACTGCACTCCAGCCTGGGCGACACAGCGAGACTCCGTCTCAAAAAAAAAAAAAAAACACATGGCCATCTCCAACGCTTGTGATCCAGTGCCCGGGGCTGGCATGGCATGCCCACAACCTAACATCTACTCTCATGACTAGCACCATCCAGATGCCAGGGATACACCTCACATACTTTGTGATCTCAAAACAAGATGACTGCCTCTCAGCGCTGTTATGGGTTGAGGTGGCCCCACTGCTGATGTTAAAGATGGGCACCACTTCAAAGCAAAGGGGCTTTGAGAAGAAGAAGCACTCGGTGTATGAAATTCTTTCTCTCAGCAGGAATACAATAGAATTATCCTACAAGTGCTAAATGTCCATTTTCTTGCTTCTCTTTATGTTCCAATTTGGAATCCCAGGGGAGCTCAAGGACAAGATCAGTATTCACAACAGATATGTATGACTCATGGGAGGCAGGACTTCAACTGTGTCATGGCAATGATATTCTCGAGAAAAATCATAGCTCATATACAGTATTTTCTAGATTGGGCTAAAGGAGGGAAAAATCTTGGTGAAACACATGTTAACTTTGATATTACAACTACTTTAGTACATACAATGTTAAGTAAATCAACACAAGATACTCAAGAGAAGATGCTCAAATAAAGAATGAATTGAGCCCAGCATGGTGGCTCATGTCTGTAATCCCAGCACTTTGGGAGGCCGAGGCAGGCAGATCACAAGGTCAGGAGTTTGAGACCAGCCTGACCAACATGGTGAAACCCCATCTCTACTAAAAATACAAAAAATTAGCCAGGCGTGGTGGCGTGCACCTGTGATCCCAGCTACTCAGGAGGCTGAGGCAGGAGAATCGCTTGAAACCAGGAGGTGGAGGTTGCAGTGAGCTGAGATTGCACCACTGCACTCCAGCCTGGACAACAGAGCAAGACTCTGTCAAGAAAAAAAAAAGTGAATTGCCTTGTGCAAACATGAAATTCATTTTTAATCTGCACTATTCATGGAATGTGGTTGGAACTGTTGCTTGCCATAAATATTAGCACAAACGAAAACTTAACTTTGGTAATTTTTTAAAGGATCAAAACTTTTTTAATTTTGGAAAAATACAGTTTCCCTAAATTGAAAGAGGCTGCATGTGAAGTGTAGAAAATTGTAACACTTCAATTAAAAATAAAATTAAAATAAGGAAACAAAACTGCTTGATTGTGAAGAAGATTTATGTAGAAATAATCTCCAAACTATTTCTCTAGACACCATTTTTGGCCCTTATGGATCAAGGCATAGTTTTCACTAAAGAGAGATCTGAACATTTTGAGCAGAGCATAGCCATTTTCATTTTAAAAATACAGTATCTAAGAATTCAAAAGTTGAAAGAAGAAAAACTGAAGATAAACTATATGGAACAAAAGACATGGCGATGACCACCTTACTCATGGTATAAGTAATAATATTTATATGATAAAATTGAATAATTGATAATGATATCTTCAGCAACAATTTTATTATATCATTATATAACAATTCCATTACAATGTTTCAACATGCATAAAAAAGTCATGGATTCATTCCAAATCAAATATTGCTTTAAAATTTTTATTGACAATTCTGTTTGCTAAACTTTCTGCAAAGCAAGATTTCTCCAGATTGAAACTAAGGGAAAATATATAAAAAGTATAATGATTCAGGAAATGTTATCTCATTTGGCATTACTATGAATGGAACCAAATTATGAAAATCTTAATTATAAAAATGTAATTAATGATTGTGCTAAAATGAAATCAAGAAAAATAAATGAATGAAATATATAACAAAATTCATTGAATTATGTATTCATTGTATGCCATGTAAATATCATCAACCCATCAACACAACACTCAGATGTATAATTATAAATAAATTTGTCAATATTTTACTGACTTTCCAATTTACAAAAGCTATAGTTTTAAACATATTTTTCAATTTTGTCATTATAAAGATATATTTGTCAAGGTAAAGGAATGGAACATATTTAAAAGTGTGTTAGCTTGATTGCTAACTTTTAGGTATTCATACATCATGGCAGCCTTGCCCCAGGCCTTGCAAATGTTTGGGGCAAGCTGGCCAGGCCCTGACCAAGTCTGAGAAACAATAGACCATGAGATTAGCAGCCACAGATGTCATGGGTGGATACCGCAGAATGACCAGGGATAGGGGCACACCAAACATCCCTCAGCAGATACCAGCCAGAATGCCCCAAGAACCAATATGAGGCTAGGCCACCCCTTCCTCCAAAACCTGGCAGTCATGGGCACCTCTCCCCAGGAACTATATTCCCTCTGCACCATATTTGAAAGCAGCAGAGTGGAATCTAAAAGACTGGGAAAATATAATAAAATCCTAAATTAAACCTCAAAAAAAGTTAAACGATTGAATCAGACGAAGGGTTCAACTGGATTGTACTGTGTTACCTGTCAGCACCATCATTACCAAGTGCTGATAAGGAAGGTCAGGTTGATGTCTGAAAAATAAGGGAATTAAAATTTCTTTGTATATCCAAATGATAGTGAGAGTAAATAAACCCCACTGCAAGTGTAAATGAAGGCAGGTGGCAGAGGGCAGACAACCACCAAGGGGCATTGCTGCTGAAGGCAGGCCAAGTGTGGCAGGAGAAGGGCAGGACACAACCACAGGACTTTCTGTCTTCAGACCTTATTAGACAACTTCCCTTGTTGCAAGCACACAAAGACTTTTACCTTTGATCAGACATCTGTGTTGGCCTCTAACTGGATAGCCCTTGCACTTGACATGGGGGAATGATTTCCTACTTTCACCCCATCTTAGTTTAGATTCTCTTCATTCCTGCGTCCATTCACAAAGAAACAAAACATTAGCCAAAGCAGCTAATTGATTGAGCTCCTAATGTGTGTTGTGTTCTTCCCCCTGTTAATAGAAATTAAAGCTGCTAAGGCAGAAATAATTTGAAGCCAGGCACAGTGGCTCATGCCTGTAATCCCAGCTCTTTGGGAGGCTGAGGTGGGAGGATCACTTGAGGCCAGGAGTTGGAGACCAATCTGGGCAATATAGTAAGACCCTGTTTTAACAAAAATTAAAAGTACAAAAATAGGGAAAAAAATTAGCCAGGTGCAGTGGTGCACACCTGCAGTCCTAGCTACTCCTACTCAGGAAGCTGAGGCAGGAGGATCACTTGAGCCCAGGAGTTCAAAGCTGGAGTGAGTTATGATTGCACTCCAGCCTGGGTGACAGAGAAAAACCTGCCATAAAAAGAGAGAAAAGAAGGAAGGGAGGGAGGGAGGGAGGAAGGAAGGAAGGAAGGAGGGAAGGAGGGAAGGAGGGAAGGAGGGAAGGAGGGAAGGAAGGAAGGAAGGAAGGAAGGAAGGAAGGAAAGAAGGAAGGAAAGAAAGGAGAGAGGGAGGGAGGGAAGGAAGGAAGAAAGGAAGGAAGGAAAGAAGGAAGGAAAGAAAGGAGGGAGGGAGGGAAGGAAGGAAGGAAGGAAGGAAAAAAGGAAAGAAGGAAGGAAAGAAAGGAGGGAGGAAGGGAAATGAACAGAAGGCAGGGAAATACTGGGTAGAAGAGGGCTGTTCCTCTGCAAAGGCCCCACCCTCAAGCCTGAGAACCCGAGGCCCTAAATAAGAACAGACATTCCTGTTTTCATGCCCAAACGTTGCCTTTTGGCCCGCCATGTCCCCACCTCCCATCCTGTGCCCATACAAACCCTAAACCCCAGGCTTCATGAGGAAAAGAGCAGCAGAGTGGTGCGACAGAGAAGGAGGAAAGAGAGGAAGCATCTGAACATCCAGAGGAGTTCGGCTAGGGGTGGTCAGAGAAGAGATTGGCTGTGGGATGGCTGAACTCCAGGAGAAGATTATCTTCCCACTCCATCCCCTCTCCAGCTCCCTATCCTGCTGAGTGCCACCTCCATCACTCAATAAAATCCCTACATTCACCATCCCTCAAGCCCTTGTGACCTGATTCTTCCTGGACATTGGACTAGAATTTGGGACACACTAGGTGCAGGAATCCAAAAAGGCTGTCACACTGACTCTTCACTGAACTGTTTAACACTCAAGCAATCCCCCAGACGGCAGGGCTAAAAGAACACTGTAATACCCCTAAACACTGCCATGGGACTGGAGCCCAAAAGCACCCGCCCTGGCTCCTGCACCTGCTCACCTGCATGCTTCCCCTCCTGTAAGGGTTTTGAGCACACAGTGGCCAAATAAATAAACCAAACCCCTGTTGCACATTCTGTGAGGGGGGTCAGGGAACTCTCCTGTTTCGGAAGGAAGGAAGGAAGGAAGGAAGGAAGGAAGGAAATTAATAAAGTTTTATTGGAACCCAAATGTGAGGATGGACCCAAGAAAACACACCAACAAAAGTGGGAGTGTTCCAGAATCTGTTATAAGTTGGACAGGTTTTCATAGGAGAGTTTAGAAGGGAGGACTCCTCACTCTACAGTTGTCCATTTCCACTGGAGGGCATAATATAGAAATTGCAATCATTGGTTACAGATTGCTACACAGGTGCTAAAATGTCTACCTGTGTGACAATCAGTAAAACCTTATGACTCAGAAATAAATCTGCACCCTTTGTTCTTTATCAGTAGGTCTTACATTAATCAATACGTCAACAATTTGAATCACTCAGGATAAGATTCTTTACTCAGGGTGTCATCATGAATCACAAGACTTCCCCAAGGTTGGTTAATTTGAAAGCCTGTTTGCTCTTCAAGTAAACTGACAAATGTGATTTGCAGGTTATCACCACTATATGTATACTTTCCCCTCCCAGGTGATCAGTGTAGACTGGAACAGAGACCCCTTCCCTAAATGTTCTGCAGTGCTGAAGCACCCTCTCCTAAATTTTTACACAGCATGAGGGAGACCCACCAATGAATCTGTCTGTGGAGCAGGATTAACTGGAAATTAATTGCATTAAAGAAAGAAATACTGTGAGGTTTTTTTGCATCTTAGCATTTTGGACTAAAATGTGTACCTGCTACATTATCATTCACATGATAGGAGACTCCTAAAGACTGAGAAGCGCTTAAGTCCAACAGTAGGGAGTGAGGTACAATTGGGTGAATATGGTGGGTGGAAAACTCTCTGAATCAAAGCACATAATTGGTCCTATTTGCTCCTAACTTAAAAAAAAAAAAAATCCATGCTGCAAAACAAATGCCGTTGCAATACAGTCTCAAATAGAACGTTAGGACTAATTGGCTCATTCCAAGGGCTCCAGATATCATAAGCAAATGTGTTGACAGGATATTGCTCCCATCTTTTTTGTTGTTTCTTTTTTTCCTTTGCAGCCTGGAAATGTTTAGAAATCTACTTGGTGTAATAAACAAACAAACAACTAAAAGCAGCAGTCATCTTCATTTTTAGTACTAAAAATGTAAACCCTGAACTTTAAACACAAAAGAAATCAAAGTGAATAAAAACAGACTGTGGAGCCAGGCTGATTAATAAACAGCTCAGTACATAATGAAGAAGGAATTGCATGAATCAAATCCCCAAGATAGTCTAGTCTAGAGTGTATTCTTTCAATTATAAAATGGGCCCTTAAAACAACAACATATGTGATCATTAAAATGGTTTCTTATTATGAACACAGCATTCAAATGAATTTCAGCATTTGCTTTTTTAAAAACTTAAAAGAACAATTCTAAATGGTGGTGCGGAAAGAGCTTGCAACTTTGATGTAATAATAATGTTGATCTGGTTTTCTTTCAGACTTCTTTTAGAAAGAAATGTTTTAAGAAACCACGACTATACAGATTTGGGGAAGAAAATTTGGAAGAGCTAAGAAACCTGAGGACTATTGTGCGCTAATAGTACATATTAAAATCCTAAAGTGTGGAGAATCCTAAGAGATCCTAATTAAGCCTTTGCAAATTACAATTTCTCTGGAAGAGGCAGAGAGCAAGAAACAATTGTTGGAATTTTTATGAAGGGCTTTAAAAAAAAGCTGTGTAAATAAAAAACAGGATTGTATCTGGAAAATGGAACAATGGAAGAAGAACCAGAATAGGAAAACGCTGTCAAAAAAATCAGTTAAAGCTAAGAGATGTCAGTGGCAGAAAGGAAGATTGCATTTGTAATAAAGGGACATGAAAATAGAAAGAGAAAGAGGGAAATGATAGTTCGTGCAGTGACCTGAGTGTTTATGGTCCTCCAAAATTCACACATTGAAATCTTAACCTCCAAGATGATGGCATCAGGAGGTGGGGCCTTTGGGAGGTGGTTAGGTTATGTGGGTGAAGCCCTCATAATGAGATCAGTGCCCTTATAAAAGAGGCCCTGGAGGGCTAGCCACTCCCTTCCATGTGAAGACACAGCAAGAAGGCACCATCTATAAACCAGGAAGCCGGCCCTCACCAGACACCAAATCTGCCAGTACCTTGATCTTGGACTTCCCAGCCCGACTATGAAAAACAAATTTCTGTTGTTTATAAGCCATCTAGTCTATGGCATTTTGTTATAGTAGTCCTAATGGACTAAGATAGTCCATTAATATCTACAACAATAAGCTCTATTTTTTAATGGAATTATTCTTTTTGTTTTTCTTGAGCCTTTCTTAATTTTAATAGATTTTTCTAAAAATGCTGTTAGTATAAGTTGGAAACTACTAGTTAATATGGAGATATTAAATGAATGTCACTATTATTAAGGAAGAGAAACATCATCAGTTGCATCAATTAGTATAATAAAACAGGAGAGTTTTTAAAATGAACTATTACCACCTCCCTTGGTGCATCTATTATGATGTGGACCAGAATGCATAAATAGACCCTGTGCAACACTGCTACACCTGCTTAGCTTGCTTAGAAGTTCACTTCATCCACAGCCCAAAAGAGGGACCAGGGTCTCATGCAGGAGTAGGGAAAATTCATGCTATCTCCATGTTCAGATTTCTAGAATGTAAGACTTTTGCTTGGCCAAACACTTAACTCTCGTACTTGCCATCTATATCATGAAATATCAGCATTACAGCTGCATTGCTCAGCTTCAGGTTTTGAGTAGGTTACCATGCAAACTCTTCATCTAAACTGTTATCAGTCAGTTGCACTTCAGTGTGAATGAACTTATCAAGTCCTTTGCTAAGAGCAGGTTTTCAAGAGAGAGAAGACAGCCTAAGGACAATGGACAGCAACCAAATGTGACTAGAATGACATCAGAAGTGACCAAACCAACAAAACTTCCATTCATTTTCTGAAGCAACTTCCGTGACTCTCTAAATCTTTATCCTAGAAACTGTTTGCCAGGGCAGAAACAGAAGCTAGCCACCCCCAAAGCTGTGGCTTCCTAATGTCAGCTAAACACATCTCAAGGTCTCTCCCAAGGATGAGTGTTGCAGGAAAGTCACTAGTGGACTAACATCAACCGAGGGCTTCCAAGACGCAGGCCCTGTGTGAAAGGCAGTGAGAGCAGGAGATGAAAAGACAGGGTCATCCATCTCAAAGAGCTTAACACCCACTACAGAAAAATGGTAAATTAAACTAACTTCAAAGTAGAAGCAGAGAGGGAATGCAAAAGAAATATGTCCTGATAATTATTGTGGGATTGTAGTATTATAGAATTCAATAGGTGTGACATAGAAAAATAAATAGGGTGGAGCTATTTATTCTCAATAATCCACTCTTTGGCAGGAAAGTATACCACCTGCTTCGAGATTCCAAGAGGCACCAGAGGTAAAACTTAATTATAAAATCAAGAACTATCCTAATGAGAAAGAGAAGATATATGTGTGTATGGAGGGAGAGGGGGTGGCAGTGGGTGAGACCATTTAAGGAAACCAGTATCTTGACAGGGAGCTTCCCCGTGACCTCAAAATTTGTAGGCAGTTCAGAGAAAAAGAAACACAAATGACTTTTAAACATGAGAAAAAAATGTTTAAGTGATATTCACAGATCACGTAAAATACACGTGGAAACAATACCACCACCAGTGATCTGGCTGTCAAAAGTCAAAAAGTGTGATATAATACATTGGGTGGGGGGCTAGAACATGGGAATATTTGGCATATTCATTACAATATTGGCAGGTATATAAACTGGAATACTCTTTATGGAAGGCAATTTGACACTCTCAAGATATAGAATACTTTCATCACCACAAGGATCCCTCGTGTTAGCCTTTTATAGCCATTCCATTGCCCTCCCATCCCCATCCTCTTCCTAACTCCTACAAATACTAATCTGTTCTCCATCTCTATAATTTTTGTCATTACAAGGATATTATATACATGGAATAATATAGTGTGTGAAACCTTTTGAGATTGACTTTTTTCCCTTTCAGTATAATTCTCTAGAAATTTATTCAAGTTTTTTGTTGTTGTTTTTTGAGATGGAGTTTTGCTCTTGTTGCCCTCATTGGAGTGCAATGGCGTGATCTTGGCTCACTGCAACCTCTGCCTCCTGGGTTCAGGCCATTCTCCTGCCTCAGCCTCCAAGTTGCTGGAAATATAGATGCCCGCCACCACACCCAGCCAACTTTTTGGATTTTTAGTAGAGACGGGGTTTTGCCATGTTGTCCAGGCTGGTCTCAAACTCCTGACCTCAGGTGATCCACCTGCCTCGGCCTCCCAAAGTGCTGGGATTACAGGCATAAGCCACCGCGCCCGGCCTCAAGTTGTATTTTAATAGTGTGTTTCATGTTCTTTTCATAGTTATTTTTATTCCTAAGAAATATTTTATGGCATCAACGTACCATAGTTTGTTGAACCATTTACCCATTGAAGGATATATGGGTTATTGTCAGTTTCAGGATATTATGAATAAAGATTCTATAAACAATTGCTTAAAGAAACGCACAATGTTTTGTGCAGGTAAGTTTTCATTTCTCTGGGATAAATGCCCAGGACAGCAATCACTCAATCATACAGTAGTTGCATGCTTAGGTTTTCAAGAAACTGCCCAACTTTCAGAGAGGTTGCACCATTACATTCCTACTGCATGAGAGATTCAGTTTCTCCATACCTTAGCTAGCATTTAATGTCAGCCTTTTATTTTATTTTATTTATTTTAGCCTTTCTAACAGGTTCTAATTTTGGTTTCCGTTAATGGCTGGTGATGTTGAACATAATTTCAGGTGATTTTCCATCTGTAATCCTGCCTGATGAAATATTTATTCATATCTCTTCATATCTTTTGCCCATTTTCTAATCGAAATGTTTATTACTGTTGAGGTTGTTTGTTTGTTTGTTCTAGAGATGGGATCTCATGCTGTCCCCAGGGCTGGAGTGGTGCAATCATAACTCCCTGCAGCCTCAAACTCCTGGGCTCAAGCAATCCTCCTGCCTCAGCCTCCCAAATAGCTGAGACTACAGGTGCTTACCACCATGCCCAGATTTTTACTGTTGAGTTTTGAGATTTATTTATATACCCCAGCCCTGAAGAGCTAGTCTAGACATAGTCATTTGTTGAACATGTGGTTTGCAAGTATTTCCCCCAGTCTGAAACCTGTCTTTTCATAAGAGAGACTTTTGCAGGCAAAATTTCTAATTTCGATGAAGTCTAATTTATCTACTCTTCTTTTTATGAATTATGTTTGGTCTCAGGTATAAGAACACTTTGCCTAACCCTAAATCCTAAAGATTTTCTCTCATTATTTTTCTAAAAGTTTTTGTTGTCATTGTCATTGTTGTTGTTTTTAGAGACAAGGTCTCTCTCTGTCGCCCCAGGCTAGAGTTCAATAGTGTGATCATAGTTTGTTGTAACCTCATACTCCTGGGCTTAAATGATCCTCCTCCCTCAGCCTCCAAGTACCTAGGACTACAGGCATGAGCCACCACAGCCGGCTAATGTTTTAAATTTTTTTTGGAGAGATGGGGTTTCACTATGTTGCCCAGGGTGGTCTTGAACTTCTGGCCTCAAGCAATTCTCCCAACTTGGTCTCTCAAAGGACTGGTATTACAGGCATGAGCCACCTTGCCCTGCCTAAAAGTTTTACAATTTTACATTTTCATTTAAGCCTATGATCCTTTTTTTAAAAAATTTTTAAATATAAAATATGAGGCTTAGGTCAAGCTTTTTGGTCTGTTTTTTGTTTTTTTGCCTATGGTTGTAGAATTCACATTTTTCTCATCTGCACATAGAATATTCTCCAGGATAGATCATATGTTAGGCCACAAGTCTTAACAAATTTAAAAAATATATATATTAAGTAGCTTTTTTGACCATAATAGAATAAAACTAGAAATCAACAACAGGAAGAACTTTGGAAATTGTACAAATACATGGAGATTAACTAACATACTCCTAAACAATCAGTTAACTAACATACTCCTAAACAATCAATGGGTCACTGAATAAATTTAAAAATTTTTTGAGATCATTGAAAATGGAAACACAGCATACCAGAACTTATATGATTCAGCAAAGCCATCCTTAAAGAGGAGTTTATTGCAAAAAATGCCCTACATCAAAAACGAAGAAAGATTTCACATAAACAACCTAACAATTCATCTCGAAGAACTAGATAAACAAACTAAACCCAAAATTACTATAAGGAAAGAAATAATAAAGATCAGAACACAAATAAATAAAACAGATGCTAAAAAGATAATATAAAAGATCAACAAAACATAGTTGTTTTTTTGAAAAAAATTAACAAAATTGACAAACCCTTAGCCAGACTAAGAAACAAAAGAGGAGACTCAAATAAATAAAATCAGAGATAAAAAGGGAGACATTACAACTGACAACACAGAAATAAAAAGGATTATAAGAAACTACTACGGGGGCAGGGCCAAGATGGCCGACTGGAAGCAGTGGCATTCAGAGGCTCCCATTAAAAAAAAACTATAAGGGTGTGAATCCCTCATCACCAAACAAAGTATCCAGATTCCCTCTTCAAAATTGACTAGAAGGCTGGCATGACCCACAGAGAGAAGGAAGAACAGTGTGGTGCGTCGGCCCACCTAAGAACCACATGGGGTAGGAGTACCCCCTCCTCCCAGCCAAGGGAGGTGGTGAGTGAGCACGCTACACAGGCAGGGAAACTGTGCTTCTTCCATGGAACTGTGCAACCCACAGATTGGAAGATCCCACTCACGAACCCACGCCACCAGGGCCTAGCATCCCAACCCTGGAACATGCAGATTCTCACAGCCTCTCAGCTGGAATCTACTTAAGCCTATCCAACTCCCAGGGAGAGGGGTGACCAGCACCACAGCTGCAGCTGCCTGCTGTCTAAGCAGTTTGAGCTCCTTGGAGGAAGGGCAGCAGCCAACACTGGGACTCGCAACTGCGTAACTCGCTAAGATCCCTAGGTGGGGGAAGGGTGGCAGCCATCTCTATAGATCCAGGCTGCACTTCTCCACTGCTGGAGCCAGGGAGGCTAGATTTGGTCCCAAGACTTGTCCCCACAGCCCAACACACCAGCTGTGGCAGTCTGCAGCCAGAGCACCTCTTCAGGTCTTACCCTGACCCATCCTTCCTCACTGGGCAGGGCTTCCCTGCAGGAAAGCCAGTAACACCAGCCAGAGGCTCAGGGACAGAATCTGGATCTACCTGGGCCTGATCCCCTAGGAGGAGGGGTGGCCGCATTCTCTGTAGATCAGCCAACTTAGCCTCTCTTCCTGGTAGTTCTGAGGAATCCAAGCAGCCCAGATGAGTGGGTTTCCCCCAAGGGAAGCACACCTCCTCCAACAAGGGGCAAAGTACTTTATTAAATGGTTCCTGTTCCCTGTGCCACCCAAGTAGGTGAGACCCTCCAACAGGGGTTGTCAGACACCCTACACTGGAGTGATCTTACTGGTATCAGATTGGTGCCCCTCAAGGTCAGAGTTCCCAGAAGAAGGAGCAGGCACCCACCTTTACGTTCTCCAGTCTCCTTGAGTAATATCTCGAGGCACAGGAGCAAAATCAGATGAATAGGGCCTGAAGTGAACCCCCAGCAAACTGCAGCAGCCCTACAGAAGCGGGACCTGACTATTGAAAGAAAAGCAAACAAGCAGAAAGCAACAACAGCATCAACAACAACAAAAAAGCTGCCAAAAAAAAAAAACCCATGCAAGAGTCAGCAGCCTCAAAGACCAAAACTAGACAAACTCATGAAGATGAGAAAGAATCAACAAAAAAATGCTGAAAACCCAAAAGGCCAGAGTGCCTCTTTTCCTCCAAATGACTGCAACATCTCTCCTGCAAGAGCACATAACTGGATGGAGAATCAGATGGACGAATTGACAGAAGTAGGCTTCAGAAGATGGGTAATAAAAAAACTACGCTGAGCTAAAGGAGCATGTTCTAATCCAAGGCAAAGAAGCTAAGAACCTTGATAAAAGGTTAGAGGAATTATTAACTAGAACAACCAGTTTAGAGAGGAACATAAACGACCTGATGGAGCTGAAAAACACAGCATGAGAACTTCATAAAGCATACACAAGTAGCAACAGCTAAATCGACCAAGCAGAAAAAAAGATATCAGAGTTTGAAGACTACCTTGCTGAAATAAGGCATGCAGACAAGAATAGAGAAAAAAGAATGAAAAGGAATGAACAAAGCCTCCAAGAAATATGTGACTTCATAAAAAGACCAAACCTA
Source organism: Pongo pygmaeus (assembly GCF_028885625.2). Taxonomy (NCBI): domain Eukaryota; kingdom Metazoa; phylum Chordata; class Mammalia; order Primates; family Hominidae; genus Pongo; species Pongo pygmaeus. The sequence goes on along the minus strand of NC_072378.2, from coordinate 8,213,607 downwards.
CAATTGATTGGAGTACCAGAAGGAGATGGGGATAATGGAAACAAGGTGGAAAACACACTTCAGGATTATCCAGGAGAACTTCTCCAACCTAGCAAGACAGGCCAATATGCAAATTCAGGAAATACAGAGAACACCACTAAGATACTCCACAAGAAGAATAACCACAAGACAAATAATCATCAGATTCTCCAAGGTCAAAATTAAGGAAAAACTCTTAAGGGCAGCCACAGAGAAAGGCCAGGTCACCTACAAAGGGAAGCCCATCAGACTAATGGTGGACCTTTCAACAGAAACTCTACAAGCCAGAAGAGATTCGGGGCCAATATTCAATATTCTTAAAGAAAAGAATGTTCCCCTCAGAATTTGATATCCAGACAAACTAAGCTTCATAAGTGAAGAAATAAAATCCTTTCCAGACAAGCAGATGCTGAGGGATTTCACTACCACCAGGCCTGCCCTGCAAGAGTTCCTGAAAGAAGCACTAAATATGCAAAGGAAAAACCAGTCCCAGCCACCACAAAAAACACATGAAAATATGCTTTCCATACCATATTAGTACCATAGTACCAATGACACTATGAAGAAACTGCATCAACTAGTGTGCAAAATAACCAAATAGCATCATGATGACCGGATCAAATTCACACATAACAATACTAATCTTAAATGTAAATGGGCTAAATGCCCCAACTAAAAGACACAGACTGGCAAATTGGACAAAGAGTCAAGATCCATCTGTGTGTGGTGTATTCAGGAGACCCATCTTACATGCAAAGACACACATAGACTCAAAATAAAGGGATGGAGGAAAATTTAACAAGCAAATGGGAAGCAAAAATAAAAGCAGGGGTTGCAATCTTAGTCTCTGACAAAACAGACTTTGAACCAACAAAGATCAAAAAAGACAAAGAAGGGCATTACATAATGATAAAGGTAACAATTCAACAAGAAGAGCTAACTATTCTAAATGTATATGCACCCAATACGGGAGCATCCAGATTCACAAAACAAGTTCTTAGAGACCTACAAAGAGACTTAGATTCCCACACAATAATAGTTGGAGACGTTAACACCCCATTGTCAGCATTAGACAGATCAACCAGACAGAAAATTAACAAGGATATTCAGAACTCGAACTCAAATCTGGATCAAGTGGACCTAGTAGATGTCTACAGAACTCTCTACCCCAAATCAACAGAATATACATTCTTCTCAGTGCCACATGGCACTTATTCTAAAATCAGCCACATAATTGGAAGTAAAACACTCCTCAACAAATGCAAAAGAACTGAAATCATAACGAACAGTCTCTCAGACCACAGTACAATCTAATTAGAACTCAGGATTAAGAAACTCACCCAAAACCACACAATTACATGGAAATTGAGCAACCTGCTCCTGAATGACTCCTGGGTAAACAGTGAAATTAAGGCAGAAATCAAGAAGTTCTTTGAAATCAATGAGAACAAAGAGAAGACATACCAGAATCTCTGGGACACAGCTAAAGCAGTATTAAGAGGGAAATGTATAGCACTAAATGCCTGCATCAGAAAGCTAGAAAGATCTCAAATCGACACCCAAACATCACAATTAAAAGAGGTAGAGAGGCAAGAGCAAACTAATCCAAAACATAGCAGAAGACAAGAAATAACTAAGATCAGAGAAGAATTAAAGGAGATAGAGACATGAAAAACCCTTCAAAAAAATCAGTGAATCCAGGAGCTGTTTTTTTTTTTTTTTTTTTTTTTTTGAGACAGTCTCACTCTGTCACCCAGGCTGGAGTGCAGTGGCACAATCTCAGCTCACTGCAAGCTCCACCTCCCGGGTTCACGCCATTCTCCTGCCTCAGCCTCCCGAGTAACTGGGACTACAGGCACCCGCCACCACGCCCAGCTAATTTTTTGTGTGTTTTTAGTAGAGACGGTTTTTCACCATGTCAGCCAGGATGGTCTCGATCTCCTGACCTCGTGATCGGCCTGCCTCAGCCTCCCAAAGTGCTGGGATTATAGGCGTGAGCCACCACGCCCAGCCCAGGAGGTGTTTTTTTAAAAAATCAACAAAATAGACCACTAGCTATGCTAATAAGAAGAGAGAGAAGAATGAAATAGACACAGTAAAAAATGATAAAGGAGAATCACCACTGGCCCCACAGAAATACAAACTACCATCAGATAATACTATAAACACCTCTATGCAAATAAACTAGAAAACCTAGAAGAAATTGATGAATTCCTGGACAATACAGCCTCCCAAGACTAAACCAGGAAGAACTTGAATCTCTGAATAGACCAATAACAAGTTCTGAAATTGAGGCAGTAATTAATAGCCTACCAACCAAAAAAAACCCACAACCAGACGGATTCACAGCTGAATTCTACCAGAAATACAAAGAGGAGCTCGTACCCATCCTTCTGAAACTATTCCAAACAATTGAAAAAGAAGGACTCCTCCCTAACTGATTTTATAAAGCCAGTATTATCCTGATACGAAAACCAGGAAGAGACACACAAAAAAAGGAAATTTTGGCTGGGTGTGGTGGCTCACACCTGTAATCCCAGCACTTTGGGAGGCCAAGGCAGGCAGATCTTGAGGTCAGGAGGTCAAGACCATCCTGACTAACACAGTGAAACCCCGTCTCTACTAAAAATACAAAAAAAAAAAAAATTAGCTGGGCATGGTGGCGGGCACCTGTAGTCCCAGCTACTCAGGAGGCTGAGGCAGGAGAATGGTGTGGACCCAGGAGGCAGAGCTTGCAGTAAGCCGAGATCATGCCAGTGCACTCCAGCCTGGGTGACAGAGCAAGACTCCGTCTCAAAAAAAAAAAAAAAAGGAAATTTCAGGCCAATATCCCTGATGAACATTGATGCAAATATCCTCAATAAAATACTGGTAAACAGCATCCAGCAGCACATCAAAAAACTTATCTACCACGATCAAGTTGGCTTCATCCCTGGGATGCAAGGCTGGTTCAACATATGCAAATCAGTAAAGGTAATCCATCACATAAATAGAACAAATGATTAAAACCACATGATTATCTCAATAGATGCAGAAAAGGCCTTTGATAAAATTTAACATCCCTTCATGTTAAAAACTCTCAATAAAATAGATATTGATGGAACATATCTCAAAATAATAAAAGCTATTTATTACAAACCCACAGCCAATATCATATTGAATGAACAAAAGCTGGAAGCATTCCCTTTGAAAACTCGTACAAGACAAGGATGCCTTCTCTTACCACTCTTACTCAATATAGTATTGGAAGTTCTGAGCCAGGGCAGAGAAAGAAATAAAGGCAAGAGAAAGAAATAAAGGTATTCAAATAGGAAGAGAGGAAGTCAAATTGTGTTTGTTTGCAGATGACATGATTTTATATTTAGGAAACCCCATCATCTCAGCTCAAAAACTCCTTGAACTGATAAGCTACTTCAGCAAAGTCTCAGGACACAAAATCAATGTGCAAAAATCACAAGCATTCCTTTACACCAACAATAGACAAACAGAGAGCCAAATCATGAATGAACTTCTATTCATAATTGCTACAAAGAGAATAAAATACCTAGGAATACAGCTAACAAGGGATATGAAGGACATCTTCAAGGAGAACAACAAACCACTGCTCAAGGAAATAAGAGAGGACACAAATGGAAAAACATTTCGTCCTGATGGATAGGAGGAATCAATATCATGAAAATGGCCACACTGCCCAAAGCAATTCATAGATTCAATGCTATTCCCATCAAACTACCATTGACATTCTTCACAGAATTAGAAAAAAACTATTTTAAATTTCATATGGAATCAAAGAAGACCCAGTATAACCAAGACAAACCTAAGCATAAAAAACAAAGCTGGAGGCATCATGCTACCTGACTTCAAACTATACTACAAGGCTACAGTAACCAAAACAGCATGGTACTTGTACCAAAACAGACATATAGACCAATGGAGCAGAACAGAAACCTCAGAAATAACACCACACATCTACAACCATCTGATCTTCAACAAACCTGACAAAAACAAGCAATGGGGAAAGGATCTCCTATTCAGTAAATGGTGCTGGGAAAACTGAAACTGGACCGCTTCCTTACACCTTATACAAAAATTAACTCAAAATGGATTAAAGACTTAAATATAAAACCCAAAATCATAAAAACCCTTGAAGAAAATCTAGGCAATACAATTCAGGTCATAGGCATGGGCAAAGACTTCATGACAAAAACGCCAAAAGCAATTGCAACAAAAGCCAAAATTGACAAATAGAACCTAATTAAACTAAAGTGTTTCTGCACAGCAAAAGAAACTATCATCAGAGTGAACAGGCAACCTACAGAATGGGAGAAAATTTTTGCAACCTACCCATCTGACAAAGGTCTAATATCCAGAATTTACAAGGAACTAAACATATTTACAAGAAAAAGACAATCCCATCAAAAAGTGGGCAAAGGATACAAACAGACACTTCTCAAAAGAAGACATTTACACAGCCAACAAACATATGAAAAAAAGCTTAACATCACTGATCATCAGGGAAATGCAAATCAAAACCACAATGAGATAACATCTCAGGCCAGTCACAATGGTGATTAGTAAAAAGTCAGCAAACAATAGATGCTGGTGAGGCTGTGGAGAAATAGGAATGCTTTTACACTGTTGGTAGGAATGTAAATTAGTTCAACCATTGTAGAAGACAGTGTGGTAATTCCTCAAGGATCCAGAACCAGAAAAACCATTTGACCCAGAAATCCCATTACTGGGTATATATATCCAAAGGAATATAAATCATTCTACTATAAAGACACATGCACACATATGTTTATCACAGCACTATTTACAATAGCAAAGACATAGAACCAACCCAAATGCCCATCAATGGTAGACTGGATAAAGAAAATTTGGTACATATACACCATGGAATACTATGCAGTCATAAAAAGGAATGAGGTTATGTCCTTTGCAGAGACATGGGTGAAGCTGGAAGCCATCATCCTCAGCAAACTAACACAGGAACAGAAAACCAAACACCACATGTTCTCACTCACAGTGGGAGTTGAACATTAAGAACACATGGACACAAAGAGGGGAACAACACACACCAGGGCCTGTTGCGCGGTGGAGGGTGAGGGGAGGAAACTTAGAGGATGGGTCAATAGATGCACCAAACCACCATGGCACATGTATACCTATGTAAAAAACTTGCACGTTCTGCACATGTATCCTGTGTTTTTTTAAGAAGAAATAAAAATTAAAAAAGAAGCTACTATGAACAGTTTTATAACAACAAATCGGGAAATCTAGAATAAATGAATAAATTCCTGGATACATACAACCTATCAAGATTGAATCAAGAAGAAATAGAAAATCTAAACAGATGAATAATAAGTAACAAGATTAAAGCCATAATAAAAAGTCTCCCCTCAAAGAAAAGTCCAGGACCTGATGGTTTTACTGCAGAATACTGCAAAATATTTAAAGAAATAATACCAATTCTTCACAAAATATTCTAAAAATTGAAAAGGAGGAAACTCTTCCAAATTCATTCTACATGGCCAGCATAACTCTGATATCAAAACCAAACAAAAACACAACAATGACAAACTACAAGCAAATATTCCTGATGAACATGGATGCACGGATTCTCAACAAGATACTAGTGGTCAGAATTTCACATCACATTAAAAACATCATTCACCATGATTCAGTAGGATTCATCCCAAGGATGGTTTAACATATGCAAATTAATAAATGTGATATGCCACAACAGACAGAATAAATGACAACAACCATATGATCATTTCAATAGATATCAAAAAGGCATTTGACAACAGTCAACATCTTTCATGATGAAAACGCTCAACGAATTGGGCACAAAAGAAGCATACCTCTTCCAGTTAAATAGCTTGTTAAAAAAAAATACCTCAACATAATAAAGACCATATATGATAAACTCACAGCCAACATTATACTAAATGTGGAAAAGTTGTAGCTTCTCCTCTAAGATCTGAAACAAGACAAGGATGACCACTTTTACCAGTTATAGTACTGGGAGCAATTAGGCAAGAGGAAGAAATAAAAGGCATCCATATTGGAGAGGAGAAATTAAATTGTCCCTGTTTGAAGACGATATAATCTTATATTTAGAAAATCCCAAAGACTCCAGGAAAAAACTATTAGAACTGATAAACAAATACAGTAAAATGGCAGAATATAAAATCAACATAGAAAAATCAGTAATGTTTCTAGACTTTACCACAATGCAATATATCAATGTAGCAAAATTGGACTTGTACCCCATGATAATATACACAAATTTTTAAAAATAAGATTTTAAAAACAAAGATCACAGATCGCAGAGCACTATAACAGATATAATAATAATGAAGAATTTTGAAATATCATGAGACTTACCAAAATGTGACACAGAGGCATGAAGTGAGCACATGCTGTTGGAAAATGGTACCAATAGACTTGCTCAATGCAGCGTTCCACAAACCTTCAATTTATCAAAATGCAGTATCTGTGAAGCAAAATTAAGCAAAGTGTAATAAAATGAAACAGGCCTTAAAAAATCAATAATGTTTATATATGCTAATAGTGAACTATGTGAAAAAGAAATCAAGAAATCAATCCCATTTACAATAGCTACAAAAAAATACCTAGGAATAAATCTAACCAAAAAAGTGAGAGATCTCTATAATGAAAACTATAACATATTAATTTTAAAAATTGGAAAGGACATAAATAAATGGAAAGCTATTTCATGTCCATGAAAGAGTTGATATTGTTAAAATGTCCACACTATCCAAAGTGATATACAGATTCAATGTGATCCTATCAAAATTCCAGTGACACTCTACAGAAATAGAAATAGCAATTCTAAAATTTGTATGGAACTGCAAAAGGCCCTGACTAGCTAAAGCAACCTGTGCAAAAAGAACAAAGCCAGAGGCATCACACTATTGATCTCAAAATACACTACAAACCTATACACCATGTAACCAAAACAGCATGGTATTGGCATGTAGACCAATAGAACAAAATAGTGAGCCCAGAAGTAAATCCATGCATTTACAGTCAACCGAATTTTTACAAAGGCACCAAGAACACACAAGGGAAAAAGGACAGTCTCTTCAACAAATAGTGCTGGGAAAACTTGATATTCACATGTGAAAGTATAAAATTAGACCCCTAATTGTCCCCTTGTACAAAAATCAACTCAAAATGGATTAAAGACTCAAATATAAGACCCGGAACTATGAAACTACTAAAAGAAGACATCAGGGAAACATGACATTGGTCTAGGCAACGATTTTTTTCTTTACAAGAACTCAAAAGCACAAGCAACAAAAGCAAAAGTAAACATATGTAATTACATCAAACTAACAAGCTTCTGCACAACAAAGAAAACCATCAACACAGTGAAGAAACAACCTACAGAATGGGAGAAAATATTTGAAAATTATGTATCTGACAAGGAATTAATATGTAGAATTTATAAGGAACTCAAACTCAAAAGCAAAAATAAATAAATAATCTGATTTTTAAATGAGCAAAACACCTAAATAGATGTATCTCCAAAGAAGACATATAAATGGCCAGTAAGTATATGAAAAATGCTCACATCATTAACCATCAGGTAAAGACAAATCACAACCACAATAAGAAATCATTTCACCCCAGTTAGAATGGCTACTATCAAAAAGACAAAAAAAAAAGCAAATGCTGGCAAGGATGTGGAGAAAGAGGAACCCATATACACTGTTGGAGGGAATGTAAATTTGTACAGCAATTATGGAAAACAGTATGGAGGTTTTTCAAAATGTTAAAAATAGCTCTTCCAGAAGAACCAGCAATCCCACTACTGGGTATATGTCCAAAGGAAATAATATCAGTATGTACATCTATAATCTTCCGTTTATTGCAGCACTATTCACAATAACCAAGCACTATTCACAATAACCAAGACATGGAATTAATCTAGGTGCCCATCAATAGATGATGGACAAAGAAAATGTGGTATATATACACAATGGAATACTATTCAACCATAAGAAAGGATGGAATCCTGTCATTTGCAACAACATATATTAGCCTAGAGGACATTAGGTTAAGTGAAATAAGCCAACCACAGAAAGACAAATACTGCATGATCTCACTCATGTGGAATCTAGAAAAAATTATCTCATAGAAGTTGAGAGAAGAGTGGTTACCAGCAATGGGGGAGAATAGGGAGAAGGGAGAGATGGGGAGATGTTAGTCAATGGGTACAATGTTACAGTTAGAAGGAATAAGTTCTTATATTCTATTCACAGTAGGTTACAACAATGTACTATATATTTCAAATAGATAGAAAAGAGGATTTTGAATGTTCTTACAACAAAGAAATTATAAATGTTTACAGTAATTGATATGCAAATTATAATGATTTCATCAGTATATATACATGTATTGGAATACCACATTGTACCCCCCCATAAATGTGTACAATTATTATGTGTCGATTTAAAAAATAAAAATATATTAAAAAAATAATTTGAGGAATTAAAAATTTAGCCAGTTCCAGAACCACGCCCCCACCAACACATGGAGGAAATTAACACTTCTGTTTCCCATTCCAGAACTTTGCCATGCCTGCTATAATCTTCCCTTCCCAAGGATATGATGGTTCTTTGGCTTTCCAAACCAACACAGCTAGTGACTGAAGTCCGAGATCTCTGAGAACAACAGAGAAACCAAACTGCCACCATGATGTTGTTGCCAGGAACAAACAACACATGAGCAGCTTTGACTCTTCCAAGTTTTACATAAGTGCACCTGATTTTCAAAACCTAAATCTCACTTGGAATATCAGTGCAAGGATGTCTAGAAAATCTGCTTTTACCTTGCCAGCCTCTTCAGCACATGTGGGAACATTTGACAGATGGACGAGTGTTGAGAGCCAAGCCTATGCCCAATACAAAGGCTCCTCCTGCCAAGGCTCCTTCACAGCACTCACCCATCTCACAACAATATATTTGAATGATCCACATTTATCTTCGATGCTTGATGGCTAGGTTTATGGGGTTTTTTCCACAAACAAATGGTCTGATATGGAGCTAGAGACAGTCCACGACTTTTGTTTTGGTTGCATATTTATTGAGTAGGATATTGGACTTAATCTCCAATTGCCCTTTACCCTAATGAAGCAGGTATAGAGGGAGCAATGTGTGATTTTATGGAGTTTTATTCCATTTTTAGTCCTGAAATTACTAGCTAATATTAAAATCAGGCTAACCTGGAGCCTTTTTGTCCATAAATTTTCCTTTTTTATTCTTTAATGAAGATAATTCATCTGAAATCCCAAACACATGGTTTTCAATTATGTATATTAGTAATAAATAAATGCCTTTGGAATATCCCCACTGTCCTTTGGTACAAGGTAACTTCAACTGTGATACCTGGACTTAACAAGTCATGTTCATTTATTCAGCAAACATATCCCGATCACTTGGTATGTAGCTGATACTCTGTAGGATATCCTTAGTTTTCTATTTCTCACTTATGAATTCCAAACTCAAATTCCAATAAGTCACCTACCATAACTGGTTAGAGAATTGGTTCATTTGTGTGTATTTGCAAATTCAAGGTCAGAGAAATTCTGAAAATCTCAACTCCCTTAAAAATCCATTTAACGTCCACTTTGATCAGCTCCAACAGCATAAGGTAACAGCAATTCCAGTAATCCTATGTTCCACACCTAAGAGCTCTTCCAGGTCCCCCAGTGTTATATCACCTTTCTCCAAAATAGTATATTTTCAAGCCACCCTCTCTCATTACTTCTCGTGTTCAATAAAATCTAGAGGAGACATAGCTCTTGCTTAGTTTGTAAAGATTCTGGAGCCAACTTGGTCCTTTGTTTATTTGCCAACAGTCCCTAATATTTTGTAAAATTTGATTAATTCCTCCCTCATTCAATTTACATAAGCCATCAAAGACCACAAATGTAATAGAAAGAGGCAGAGAACATCAACAAGACATCTCAATAAAGGACAAACCTAGAATAAATCATGAAGTCGCTGTCAATAGAAATTTAAAGCACAAGATTTTATTTTCTTTTTAATCTGTTGCTATAAAGTATCAGCCATCTTCAGAAACAGAGTGAATCTGACAGTTTTGTGTTGACTCTCACATTTCCCATTATGGATCCCTCTCATGTCTGTCCCGAAGCAAAAATAAATTTCCCTTTTTAAGCTTTTGATGATAAAAATCTCATCTGAAGCCTCATAAATGATCCTTTATTATCTATATTAATAATGAATAAATGTCTTTTGAATACCCCTGATCTTTTGCATTAATAGCACCAGATGTATTATAGATAACCTTTTGATTTAACAGCACAAACTCGGAAACAATATTAAACACTAAAGGACGAGCTGACTGGAGTCACTGAGGTCAGAATTATAAACATTTCTTTCAGTTCTATGTGCCCATTAGGTGACACTAACACCTATCAGTATTTATTTTTGGAATGTGTGTGTAAGTGTGTGTGTGCGTAAAAGAGAGACTGCCCTAGAAACTCATAAATTTTTATTTTCTGCAGCCCTTTAATTCTCACACATTTCATGTTCCTTCCTCAACTTTTTTGTAGTGTGAGCTGAAGAACTCAACAGAGAAACTATTTAAAGCATCCCTGTAATGCCCTGTTTCATTTCTAGCCTCTTTTTTAAGAAACAAAATTAATCTCATATTATTGCATTTCCAGTTGGAAAGACTCAAGTTGGAAAGATTCTAATGCATATTACAAAAAATTAAATAAAAGAATCATTAACGAGAATCTTAGCCATTCCTTCTTCAGACTTTTTATTGAACGTCATTAATTACCTGTCTATTACTAAATGCCCTTTTACCCCATCACAGACTCCCACAGATGAAGAAGTGTCAGGGGCTGCAGTGAGCTCTGCCATGTCACAGAGATCCTCAGGGCAGAGCCTCAACAGTAACGCAAATTCTTCACTCAGGGTCAGCTTCCCATACCATAGTTCAGTTTCATCCACTTCCGTATACCTCCATTCTTGGATTGGGAGCTAGAATACTATGGAAAACCGTTATGGGTTTGTGGGCTCCCTCTGGGAATCAAGGATAAGGAAGGGAAGGGAGCAGGGACAAAGGAGAGGAATCACATGTTCCCTCTGGAAACCTGTGCCTGATAAGTGGCCTGACACCTTCTCTCACAATGGAGAATTTTTTTCAGACTCCAGTACGCTTATATCTACTATCTAGGAATACAATCTATCAGAATGCCTGAGAAGCTGACTTATTAATAAGAAAGGGATTTATGAACATGGGATTCATGTTCTACTTTTAGTATAGGAAAGTATCAACGGGAAAAAGAGGAATTAAGGTCTTTTATACTTTCCCTTTGATACTTTCCTACACTAAAGCTCCAAGAAAAAAACTGGAATTCAGAGTAAATTTAGCTCGGAATACATTTAAATCAGTGTGCTGCCTCTTTCAAGGCTACTCACTTTTAAAAATTTACCTTTTAAATAAATTCTTTATTTTAGAATGGATTTAGATTTACAGAAATGTTGTAAAAGTAGCTGCATTAATCAGGGTGCTCCAAAGAAATAGAACCAATAGGATGTGAATACACACACAGAAAGAAATTTATTAAAGGGAATTGGCTTATGCAGTTATGGAGGCTGGCAAATCCAAAATCCATGGGATGGACCAGCAGGCTGGAAACCCAGGAGAGCTGCATTTCACTTCAAATCTAAAGGTAGTCTGCTGTATGAACCAGGAAGAATTGATGTCACCGGTAAAGTCTGAAGACAGTATGCTACAGAACTCTCTCTTGCTCAGGGAGGCCAATCTTTCAGGCCTTCAACTGATTGGAGGAGGCCCATCTACATTATGGAAGACAATCTGCTTGACTCAAAATCTACCAATTTAAATGTTAATCTCATCCAAAACACCCTCACAGAAACACCCAGAATAATTTTTGACTAAATACCTGGACACCCAAAGCCCAGCCAAGTTGACACATAAAATTAGCCATCACAGTAGGACAGAGTTCTCATATACTCCATGCCCAGTAAACATCTTAACATTAGCATGGTACATTTGTTAGAATTAACAAACCAATAATGATACATTATTACTAACTAGAATCTATACTTTATTCAGATTTCCTTAGCTTTTATTTAATTTGTTTTCTACTCCAAGACCTCATCCAAGACTCCACAATACATTTAGTAATCATGTCTTCTCAGGCGCCTCTGGGTTGTAACTTTTTCAGACATTCCCTGTTTTTGACGACCTTGACAGTTTTGATGAATGCTGGTCGGTATATTGTTATAATGGAATTTGTCTGATGTGCTTCTCATGATTAGACTAGGGGCATGAGGTTTTGGAAGGATGACTACACAGGGAAATTGGCATTTTTTATTGAATCATTTCAAGGGTCCATCATATCAACATCATTTGTGACTGTTGATGTTGATCCTGATTGCCTCACTGTAGTATTTGTCAGGTTTGCCCAGTGTGAAGTTATTCTTGGTTCTCTTCTTTCTGTACAGTTCTCTTTAGCAGGAGGTCTCTGTGAATCTCACACTTAACAAGTGGTGACTTATGGTCCACCTTCTTGAGATCAGAGTATTTATATACATATAAATTATTTTGAATTCTTCCACATCGGAAATGTGTCTATTTGGGGCAATGTGCTTTTAAGGATACAAATTTCTTATGAAATGAAAACTTCCCTCTCTCTTGCAAAAACTTCAGGTTTGGCTCAACGGATGAGGGTAGGAACAGGCAGATCTAAAATTCAACTATGTAGGAAGCTGCCCACTCCTGTTCCTAAAGCTGGCTTTACTGCCCCACCACTGGGTAAGCATCCCAGGCAGACACGTATGCTCAAGGATGAAATCAAGGAGAAAGCCTTAGATTTTTAGTTGATTATAAGCTACCTAAAATCCTTTCGAAAGTAGGTAGGGCAAAATCAGTGTAGTACCCTGAGTTGTTCTAACTACACCTGGGGTGCTAGACTCAGTTACAGACACCAAACATTAAGAGAGAAATACGCAAATGAATATGACCAGAGAAAAGTGACCAGCACGGGGGAGCGAGAACACTACACAATAGAAATAATAGGTCCTACACGTCCGGCTTTCTACAGTTTACAAAGTGCAGTTGTGCACACTATGTCATTTAGTCCCTGTCTGAAATTGCAAGTCTCCAATTTGGTATTCCCCATCCCCACTTTTCTGCTTTGCTTTTCTTTGTAGTACTTTTGCCAATCAACATTCTCTATATTTTATTTATTTTCTGTCCCCTACCCTCAGAGAATCTAAGCTTCAAGAGGGTAGAGGTGTTTGTCTGCTTTATTACTTTATTCCCAGCCTAACGAGCACTCAATAAATATTTATTGAATAAATGAATTCCAAAAATATAACCATGAAATTGGCATTATGTTTAATCTTATGATAAACAGGCTTTCAGAGTAAAGAGATTTGCCTATTTCCACAGCACCAACAAATAAAACAGCTGGGAGTGGAATCTGGGGAGATCCAAGATATACAGGGGATATGTACAGAGGAAACATCCAGTTATGTTTCCTCCATACAGATAAAATGCTATTAAGAAAAGTGAGATATTTTATTCAAAAAACAATTTTCAAAAACAGTGTGAACTACAGAGCAGTCTTTAGATATGAACAGAGTTGTCCTCTAGAAAGGGGCCTGTATTCCTTCTGTATGACCCCAGAAGGCTTAACTGGAATTAGCCGGTAGAAATTACAAAGAGGAGGATTTTAACCTCAATATTAGGAAGACCTCTCAAACTCTGAGAGCTCACCTGCCCTGCCCCAAGTTGAAGAGGCCTCCTGGAATGACCTGTTTGAACTGGAATAATTCAGAAGGAAGCTCCATGTTTACTGTGGGGGAGTGTGGCAGAGGGAATTTAGGCATTAGACAGGTCATTCGGGTGGGCAACATTTAAAGACCCTTTCCAACACTGAAACCAATTACTCTTATTACACAGGGTTTCCTGAACAGGGCAATACAGGGCTTCCTGAACAGGGTGGCACAGGTAAAGAATAGACAGAAGATCACTATATATAAATAAATATATATGTGTGTGTGTGTGTATATACATATACATATATATAGTGTGTGTGTGTGTGTGTTGAAATGCCTTAGAGCCCAATTTTAGGTCATAAAAATATGTGTGGTACCAGATAATATGTAGTGAGGATTCTGAGTGTGTACTTCACACAGAAGAGGAAAAGTAGGAAGGTGATACAGCCCTTCCCAGACTGTAACTTGAACATATTTTCTGATAACAAAGAGTTCATCAAGAAAAAAATAATAATGAGGGCTGGGTGTGGTGGCTCACGCCTGTAATTCCAGTACTTTGGGAGGCTGAGGCAGGCAGATCACCTGAGGTCAAAAGTTTGAAACCAGCCTGGCCAACATGGCCCGTCTCTACTAAAAGTACAAAACTTAGCCGGGCGTGGTGGTGCACACCTGTAATCCCAGCTACTCGGGAGGCTGAGAACCTGGGAGGCAGAGAACCTGGGAGGCAGAGGTTGTGGTAAGCTGAGATTGCGCCACTGCACTCCTGCCTGGACGACAGAGCAGACTCCATCTCAAAAAAAAAAAAAAAAAGAAAGAGAGAGAAGAAGGAAAGGGAGGGGAGGGAAGGGGAGGGGAGGGAAGGGGAGGGGAGGGAGAAAGAAAATAATGATACCTGTTACCACCTCTATGATTTGCCATCTTTGCTTTAAGCCCATAGTCCGTGTAAAGCACATAAGCACCTGTAAGCTGCACCTGTAGGCAAAGTTCCTTGTCCCTGGTCTCCCTAGAGCCAAATCATTCACACTTTGTACTTTCTCTACTTCAAACCTTCTGCAAAACTCAATCTTTAATTAGTTTCGTCTGCTTCCCACCAAAGATAATGCCTGAAAACTGTCTTAGGGAGAGAAGTAAATCAAAATATCTTCCTCAGTCTGGCCACTGATCCCATATTTGCTGCAGTTGTAAAAAAAAGAAAATAAAATGAAAAGTAATGTTTGCTTTTACATGAAATACCCAATAGACTAAAAAGTATTTTTTTCTGAAAATAGTTAGAAATGATGCTTCTTAGCTATAAGAATGACCAGGAGAGAAAAGATATACAAAGGGGGACAGCAGAGCTTGTTTATATAATGATAATGAGGCTGGGTGCGGTGGCTTATGCCTGTAATTCCAGCACTTTGGGAGGCTGAGGCAGGCAGATCACCTGAGGTCAAAAGTTTGAAACCAGCCTGGCCAACATGGGGAAACCCCGTCTCTACTAAAAATACAAAACTTAGCCGAGCATGGTGGTGCACACCTGTAATCCCAGCTACTCGGGAGACATAGGCTCTACTAAAAGACTAATATTTAATAGAAATTTTTTATTTCCTTAGGAAATTTTTCTAAAGTAGAAATTTCAAATTGCTTATCTTATTCCACTTTATCCAAAGCTATGGAGATATCTTTCATGATGTTTTATTTGATATATGGAGGGAAAAAAACTAGTATTTTGTTGCTACCATAGTCATCCATTGGTTATGGTTATTTTGAGTGGTTTCCAAACACATGGTGTTTTCAGAGGGTGTCAAGGCCAGCTGGGAGACTAGGCAGGGATTAGCAATTGGGGGGATCTGGGCACAGTGGCTTACGCCTGTAATCCCAACACTTTCAGAGGCCAAGGTGGGCAGATCACCTGAGGTCAGGAGTTCGAGACCAGCCTGGCCAACATGGTGAAACCCCATGTCTATTAAAAACACAAAAATTACCCAGGTGTGGTAGCGTGCACATGTAATCCCAGCTACTCAGGAGGCTGAGACGGGAGAATCACTTCAACCCAGGAGGCGGAGGTTGCAGTGAGCCAAGATTGCACTCCAGCCTGGGTGACAGACGGAGACTTCGACTTAAAAAAAAAAAAAAGGAGTTGGGGGGAAGAGGGGGGCACAGAAACAGGTGGCTCCTATGACGTGCTGTTAAAAATGGGTTGATACACATCAACTTTAAACAACCCTCTCTTGACATCCTCCTCACCACAGATGGAAAGCATATGGTATTTATTATCTCCCTACAGACACTCCTCTGGAACTGAGCTGCTTAGGTGTTTTGACAGGAGATTTTTTAAATCTTAAATTTCAGTACTAAATGACTGAATAAGGGTATCCAAGATTTTTATGTGCCAGACAGCAAGATATGAGAGACAGAGAGAGAGAAAAATAAATAAATAAATAAACCCAGGTCCTGCCCTCAAGGAGCTCAGAGTTTAGGTGGGGAGACAGAAATATAAACCGATCATTTCAATATACTGCCCTGAGGGCTATGAGATAGAATGTGGATTGACTGCAATTAATCATTCCAGTCTGGGTTAGATTAGATTGAAGGATTAATCAGAGCTCTGCAGGTGAATACAGTTTGGGAATGATATTCTGGGAAAAGGGAAGAGAAAGACAAAGGACAAAGGAAGGGAATTGCATGGCCAGTTTGGGGAATTGCATAGAGTAGATGTAGTAGATGTTCCTTGGTAAATAACCCAACATAAAAAACACTTAAGTCAAATAGTATTTCTAGTTCTAGATCCCTGAGGAATCGCCACACTGACTTCCACAAGGGTTGAACCAGTTTACAGTCCCACCAACAGTGTAAAAGTGTTCCTATTTCTCCACATCCTCTCCAGCACCTGTTGTTTCCTGACTTTTTAATGATTGCCATTCTAACTGGTGTGAGATGGTATCTCATTGTGGTTTTGATTTGCATTTCTCTGATGGCCAGTGATGATGAGCATTTTTTCATGTGTCTTTTGGCTGCATAAATGTCTTCTTTTGAGAAGTGTCTGTTCATATCCTTTGCCCACTTTTTGATGGGGTTGGTTGTTTTTTTCTTGTAAATTTGTCTGAGTTCATTGTAGATTCTGGATATTAGCCCTTTGTCAGATGAGTAGGTTGCAAAAATTTTCTCCAATTTTGTAGGTTGCCTGTTCACTCTGATGGTAGTTTCTTTTGCTGTGCAGAAGCTCTTTAGTTTAATTAGATCCCATTTGTCAAAGCCATCCCATTACTGGGTATATACCCAAAGGATTATAAATCATGCTGCTATAAAGACACATGCACACGTATGTTTATTGCGGCACTATTCACAACAGCAAAGACTTGGAACCAACCTAAATGTCCAACAATGATAGACAGGATTAAGAAAATGTGGCACATATATACCATGGAATACTATGCAGCCATAAAAAATGATGAGTTCATGTCCTTTGTAGGGACATGGATGAAATTGGAAATCATCATTCTCAGTAAACTATCGCAAGGACAAAAAACCAAACACCGCATATTCTCACTCATAGATGGGAATTGAACAATGAGAACACATGGACACAGGAAGGGGAACATCACACTCTGGGGACTGTTGTGGGGTGAGGGGAGGGGGGAGGGATGGCATTAGGAGATAAACCTAATGCTAAATGACGAGTTAATGGGTGCAGCACACCAGCATGGCACATGTATACATATGTAACTAACCTGCACATTGTGCACATGTACCCTAAAACTTAAGTATAATAATAATATAAATAAATAAAATTAAATTTAATTTTTAAAAAAACAGTCAAAAGGCCCAGAAATTTGTTTCAAAGACAATGGGTTGACCCATTTTCAGAGGAGAAAGAGGATTCTGACAGGCACAAGATATACGAAGAAGGGAAGCAATGGAAAAGGAATTAAATAATAAAGGAAACATTTTTCTGTATCTTTGTGGGTCACTGGACACCAGAGGCACCATTGGTGACAATAGGGGTGACAGCACTAGTGACAGCCATAGTCACAGCACAGGTGGCTCTGACAGCAGCCATCACTAGGGTGTAAAATTAATAATGTTGACATCAGAGCTTCCACTTCTGATGCTAGTATCTACCAAGACACAATCAAAGACCTTTAGAACATGAGGAAAAAGCAAAGATGAAGCCCTTGAGGTACAAAGCCAGCTTTCAGAGCACACGTTTAACGCCACCGGGGCCCTCCCAGAGCCATTTGGGAGGACCGTGGGCATTTGGAGTTTGTGTAGGGAAGGTGGGGACAGAGTCAGAAAACATTTTTTAGTGACTGTTTTTGTCAACCAATTTACAAAATGTCTTTTCAAGACTTAAAAAGTATGAGGTCTGAAGCAGTAATAGAAAAAAACTAGAGAAAGGATACTTGAAGATATATCTTTTTGTCAACACAATACCCATTTCCCCGTCCTAACAACATCTTTGTTTCAGTTTAGGAAATCACTTCTTCCACATTGTGTGGGGTCTTCGTGGGACAATAACTGTGGATGCTGTGTGGTAGATGCGCCTGAGAGCAGTAATTTGACTTGAGCATACCCTGAGGATTACCCTGTGTGGCACTCACACCTGAATGTGTGTTTGGGGTTCCAAGCTAAGGGATCCAGGAGTGGGCAACATGGAGATCCATTCCTTGTCTGTGAGGAGCACCTGAGCCCCCAGCCCGTATCATAGAATGTGGGCCATACAGGGTATCGAGGCCCTTAGTCTTGGGTTAAATGAAGGTTGCTTGATGGAGATTGTTAGGGGGAGGGTGCTAAGTGAAGATGCTGTATGAACTGCATGCTTTGCACAAGCGGTTGCAGTTCTGTCCAGCCTGCTGCCACTGGACCACTTTGTATGTAAGTTTCTGGCTAGTAAACACTTAGGTCTTCTTTGCTGACTCTAGTTCTCTTCTGTCTCCTGAACCTGGTGCCATCCCTATTGGAGTTAATAGGGGTCTGGTATGACAGATGCTCGCCTCCCATTGTGGAAGCTGACTACGCAAGTCTCCTCTCAGACACCTCATACTGGGGGATAGTTAAGCCGTGGATACTCTTTTGTAAATTTGAATCCTCAGAGACTATTACAAGGGCAGACACATCATACTGGGGGATAGTTAAGCAGTGGATACTCTTTTGTAATCTTGAATCTTCAGAGACTAACACAAGGTCAAAAGAAATGGAAGTCATACCAATACCAGTGGAGGAACCCAACTATGAGTTCAAGCTCCTGCCACAGGTCCAGCCTTGTAGTTTCAGTTAACCCTAACCTTTTGGTGTTACCTTACCCTTCCCACACTCAATCCTATTTCTCCAGCCTGCTCATTATTATTGTAACCCTCTGACATCCTTTCAATATGTGCCCTATATTTAAATTCCCCAGAGTCAAGTTCTGCTTTGTGCCTCTAACAAATTCTATATGATATAGTCTTGAATGCCATGTTGTTCTTGAAGTTGATTTTTCCTGTATAAAAATGGTGGAAGATGGAAGGTTAGTTACTCATGGAACATAAACCCCATGTGAGTAAACCTTATTTATGTGCAATAAGTTAGTAGACAATGAGAAATCACTTGGTGCAGCATCTCAGGTAGGCTTTGCCACTAAGCCTGATGAACTGGTGGGAAGTATAAGAGGCCAAGGCTGAACAGAGATCTGCTCTTTAGAGAAGAAAGTGGCCAAGAGCATTGATGAACTAAGAGGCTACCAGTATGTGTAGGTCCAATGTCTGAGACCTAGTATAAAGATTTTTATTCCTAATTCTGTAAATGATAATATCAAAACATCAAATTAGCAATTCAGCACAAAGCAGGAACAAATCCAGCTAAGAAGCTACACAGATGCGGGAACTCTTAGTCTACAGGTGGTAAGTTCCAGTCTAGGGAGAAGGGGTGAGAGCCCTCTTGAGAACTATACAGAATTCCAGGATCCAGCTTACATGGATTAGGACCCATTTCTAGAGGGGCATTGTGCTACTAGGCTCAGCAAGTGGGCAGAGTATGGAAAAGGAAGCATGCAGACACTCCCTGTGGTGAACATGGGGACTTGAGAACATAAGCAGTTCTGTGACGTAGGGGCTGGCTGGGCATTAGTGATGCAGGCAGGCTCTGAGCCATATGGTGGCCAAGGAGGCTTAGGGATAAACAGCATAGGCATTTTGGAGTCTAGTGAGGCTGGATTTCTGGACTCTAAGAATGAACATGATGTACATCCAAACCCAAATTGATAAGGCTGGCTTTCACATGTTCCCCCCAGATTGGCTCTGGACTGAGGCCCCAGGTAGAGGCGAGCAGTGAAATAACTTTGAGAAAGTGGGAACAAATGGAGAAACAAAGTCATGAGTAGTGACAGGGTACAATGGCTCATGCCTGTAATCCCAGTACTTTGAGAGCCGAGGTGGGCGGATCACTTGAGCCCAGGAGTTTGAGACCATCCTGGGCAACATGGCAAAACCCCATCTCTGCAAAAAAAATACAAAAAATTACCTCAGTGTGGTAGCATTGATTCACCTGTAGTCCCAGTTACTCAGGAGGCTGAGGTAGAAGAATCACCTGAGCCTCAGGGGTTGAGGCTACAGTGAGCAGAGATCACACCACTGCACTCCAGTCTGGACTTTAAAGTGAGAACCCATCTCAAAAAAGAAAAAAGAAAAAGAAAAAGAAAAGTCATGGGTAGCACATAGGAGTCCTCATGAGTTGTCCTCAACCTACCATTAAAATCTTATTTCTTTTTACCCCAATATCCTATCTATCCCTTGGCCAAACAAAACAACGGATGTTCTCTAAGCACTCTCTCATTTTCTAACTTCTCTTCCATTTGCTATTACTATTTCTGCCTTACTCCTACAGTATTGGCTTGACAAAATTTTTCCAATTCTACAAGGCTGACTTCAAATTCCACGTCTTCATAAAGCCTTTCTGGATTCAACATATACATTCGCACTTGAATGGACATTGAATTCTTCCTTCTCTGAATTGGCAAGTAATTCTCTCTGGGCTTTCTGATCTCACTTAATATTCTATTCTATGATGGAGTTATTTGCATATGCCAAATTGATAGTTTACATATAGCTGACACAGCACTTACTAGGAGCAGTGCAGCATGCCTCCTATTTGCTGCCACTTGATCACATCCTTCCCACCAGCACGGGTTGTTTGTCCTGCAAGGATTCAGACCCATCAGGTGACTCGGAGCCACATTGTGAGAGCCAAATCCATGTGAATTAATTCAGCATTCATTCTATTGCTGTTTCTTTGATTCCTGTCTCTTGCATGCATTCCTTGGTTAGGGAATGGGGGGAGTTTCTCTGACTTTTTGACCCTTAACCCTTCTTCCTGATCTCAATGCTGCATGACTGTTCTAATGGGTGTTGTAGGGTTTGCTTTGCTGCCTCCCACAATTTCCTCCATTCCTCCACATTAACCTGCATTTTCTGGGTAATGGCGCAGTCACCAGCAGCCCTCAAGCTCTCAGGCCTGTTTGCATCACTCCTCTCTTCTTGCCATGCTCCCAGTGGGACTTCGCTGGAATTAGCCAAGTAGGAGCTCAGAGGTAAGGCTCCACACAAGCAAAACTGAAGGGAGAACTGATTCAGCTGGACAGTTCAGGCCCTCAATCTTCATGTCCAATGAAAAAGCAATTAAGTGGGCCAAAAGTGTAAACTGCTTATCTGAAATCCCAAATCTGTTGGACTACTGAGGAATTCTTTTATATATATATGAAGCCATTAGAACAAAATCACTTGGTCAACATCATTTTCATATATTACATGCCAAGGTTATGGAAATACATCAAATTGAAAAGAACAAACTACTGACTCCATATTTTTACAGTCTTTGGGAAAATGTAGAGCAACATTTTTGTGTAACCAGACAGCAAAATATCTGAAGTAGAAATACTTGTAGATAGCTAGATGGCTATATATAATTATGTTCACATATAAAGTGGCTACTGGATTATAGGTGTGGGCAGAGATGGAGGGGAGGTGGTCTGAATAAGGGAGGTAAGCTTTAAGTAATTTTTAAAATGAAGCATCTAGCATTTTAGAGTCAAAACTTGAAACTCTCAATTTATACATAAAAAACTGAGGCACAAAAAAATAGGGGTGGGTCACACAGCAAATGACAGAGCAATATTTGATATACAGTCTTATAAATTCTAAGAATGGTGGAATTTTACATGCAGTTCATTGGAAAAGCATTCAGAGGCAAAAGCAAAAGAATTCCTACAGGAATTATACAAGTTTCAATTCACAGGTAAGGCTACTTGCCCACAGCCAAAAATCAGATGGCAATGACAATTAACTAGATAATTCAGAACCAAATTTTTTACCTCTTGCAGAATTTGTATGAGTGCAAATGGCATTTTGCTCTTCGGAAGTGTCCGAATTCATTAGATGATCAGGCAAAGAAAGAAACCATGGATAGATGTTCTCCTTAAGAACAAGCAACCAAGTTGTAATTGAAGGTGGGGACAATTCAAAAGAGGAGACTTAATTAATGGAAGCCCCTATAATTCCCACCATTTTAGCACTAACTTCACCATTCCATATTAGCCTATTTATTTCTCTGTATCCACCACCGGGCTATAAGGTGCATGAGAGCAGGCATGGAGTCCGCCTTTGTTGCAGTTTGCATGGCATGTGATAAAACTCAACAAACATTGGATAAATGAACTGAATGACTTAAATGAATTTGGTCTGGTATTTGAGATGAGAATCTAGGAGTGACTGACTATAGAGGTGGCTCTCAGTGAGGCACACATTAGATAGAAGAGAAGAGGTATAAATGCTACCTCCTTGCTGTAATTAATCCAGAGATGTGATATGAGCACTTAAAAAAAAGGTTAGATCAAGAGGGGTACATAGCAAATAAAAAAAAGAAAACAACAATGATCAGTTAGACTCAAAGAAAGGGCTCCATGTGGACCCTGGCCGTGGGGCCAAAGCTCGCCAAGCCACAGCCTGGCCCCAACCATCATCATTTTAGTCCTAAGGCTAAGCTCTACTCAGCAAAGTATTGGCCAGAGCAGCTGTAACCAGTGCATAACCAGTGTGTAACCAGCTGTAATCAGTGTAACTATTAACCATCAAGGAGGGATCCCAAGTATCAAGCCTAAGGTATAAGCATGAGACTATAAAATAAGAAGCAACCTCTCTCTCCCTAAAAATGAACTTTGGTTCATACCTCACTCCATATACAAGATTAACTCAAAGATTATAGACCTAAATGTAAAACCTAAAAGTATAAAACTTTTAGAAGAAAACATGAGAGAAAATTTTTTTGATCTTGGATTATGCAAAAATTTCTTAGATATGACACCACATGCACTATCCATTAAAAAATTGATAAGTTGGACTTAATCAAAATGAAAAACGTCTGCCCATCAAAAGATACTGCTAAAAGAATGAAAAAACAAACTACAGACTGGGTGAAAATCTTTGCAGAGCACATGTCTGATAAAACATTTGTATCCAGAACATATAAAGAACTCTTACAACTCAAGGACATACAAGTTAAAGCTATAATGAGATACCACTATTTACCTATGAGAATTATTAAAATTAAAAAGACTGACAACAGCAAGTTTTGGGGAGAATGCGGGGGAACTGGAACTCTTAAACATTGCAGGTGGAAATACAATATGGTGCAACCACTTTGGAAAAAAAGTTTAGCAGCTTCTTAAAAAAGTGAAGCATATCTCTAGCATATAATCCAGCCATTGCACTCCTGAATATTTATTCAAAAGAAATATACACCCATACAAATATTTGTGTGCCAATGTTCGTAAGTTTTATTTTTAATAGGCCAAAACAAGACAGTCCAAAACAAGACAATCCAAATTTCCATTCACAAGGGAAGTGATAAAGCACAACATGAATGAATCTCAAAATAATTATGAGATGCCAGATGAAACTGAATAGACACTGTATGATTCTATTTATAAAAAGTCTAAAATATGCTAACTAGTTGATAGTGACAGAAATTAGATTGGTGGTTTTGTAGATTTGGGATCTGGGGAATGACAACAGGGGGATTATGAAGGGCATGAGAAAACTTTGGGCTGATGCACATGTTCACTATATTGATCATGATGCTGGTTTCATGGGTATAGATGTATATAGGTCAAAACTCATCAAATTACACCCTTTAAATATGCATAGTTTATTATTGTGTTAATTGTATCTCAATAAAACATTTTTAAAGTGAGACAGCTGCAGAACCTACAAGCTGGAAATGGCTATAAATAGAAGGCAAAAATGTTGAGACGGCAGAGTTCAGAACATGAGCTGCAAGGCAAACAGGTGTTGGCAATGGTTTTTGCTGATGAGTTTAGTAGATACCAGAGCAGCATGGTCTGCTAGCCAGGTCAAGATAGACAGAAATGACAGAAAGATAGAAAAGGGGTAGACTGGCATCAGACTTGAGTCCTGAAGACCAGAGAAACATAGAGGAAATTTGGAAAAGAATAATGAATCCACATAGAAGCATATTTTTGTTTTATTTTATTCAAGTATTTTATATACATGTAGGTAGGTATCTACTATCATAGTATTTAGATTTAAAACAAAATAAAGTTTTACGTCCATGCAAGATACCAAAATCATACTGCAAAAAAATGGGAGATCCATGTCAGAAATGTAAATTTCCAATCCTTGTATGTCAAGCAGTGGCTGATTTCACCATGTAACCTAGTGGCATCTCAACCCTCTAGGTATGTTTAGAGGGAGAAAAACATTGCTCCAAATTCTTCCTTGAGCTATTGTACAAAAAAGAGAGAGATCAACAAAGAAACAAGAGACCCTCCAAAATAGGCAACAACTGTATCTTGGGGGAAAGAGGGTGGGCCGAAGAGAAAATATACTTAGGCCATGTCAATCTCAGAAATGTAAGAGCAAAGAAGCCAAAGAACTTGACAACAACAAGCTACTGATCAGCTTAGAAAGTGATAAGTGAGGACACTGACAGTGAGAACAACTTAATTATAATCTAAATGACTAGTCTCACTAGAGACACCTCAGAAGCACTTATGGACAGACAGTATGATAGCCAAGTTTCCTCTCTCTGGTCCTTCATTCAATAATATTCAAAGAGTAACTAAGATGTGTCAACTAAGTGCTAAGCTCTAGAGACACTGTGGAGCAAAGATGGACCCAGACGTTGGTCTCATATCACTAACAGTCTAGGGAGGAAGATATATAAATGACTACTCTATAATCATAAACTGTGGTAACGACTCCACAGGAATTCACCTGGGATATCTGTAAACATCGGCAGTCGATAGTAGGATGTGATAGGGAAGTGACTGAAGCATGGTCAGAACCACTCAGGAAACGAAGACAGGAAGAACATCAGAAAGTCCAGGACGGAGCTCTGAGGACTGCAACCTCGGACATCCAGGCTGAGGAAGGCAAGGCTGCTGAAAACAGCAAAGGAGAGGCAAAGGTCAACAGTGATGAACGTGGCTCAGAAGCCAAATCAAGGGAGCTCTAAAATATCAGCTGATTTTGCTACATAAGAGTCACTAATGAAATCCTCAAGAATTGTTTTGGTCGAATTGATGAGGGTGAAACCTAAGAGAAAGGAGAGAGAGCAATTGGAGGGGAGGTTGAGAGGGCTGTTTTGGGGTTTGTTGTTGTATGCTTAGTCTTGTTTTTGAATGAAGAATCTTAAACAGATTTTAAATGTGAGAGAGAAAAATAAAAATTGACAGGAGAATTGACAAACTAATTCTATAATTTATATGGAGAGGCAAAAGACCCAGAATAGCCAACACGATAGTAAAGAACAGAGAACTGACCCTGCCTGACTTCAACACTTATCATAAAGCTGTAGTAATCAAGACGTTGGCATAAGCCTGGACAAATAGATCAATGGAACAGAACATAAAGCCCAAAATAGACCCAGATAGATAGATGATAGATGATTAGATAGATAGATAGAGAGATAGATAGATAGATAGTCAATGGATCTTTGACAGAGGAGCAAAGACAAGAAAACAAAGTCTTTGCAACAAATGTTGCTAGAAGAACTCTCAACAGAAACATACCAAACAAACAAACAAAAAATCTAGACACAGACCTCAGACCTCTCACAAAAATTTACTCAAAATGTATCGTAGACTTAAGTGTAAAATGCAAAAGTATAAAAATTCTAGAAGATAACATAGGAGAAAATTTAGATGACCTTCAGTATGACAATAACATTTTAGATACAATACCAAGCACATAATCCATGAAAGAAATAATTGATAAACTGGACTTCATTAAAATTAAAAAGTTCTCTGCAAGAGACACTGTCAAGAGAATGAGAGATGAGCCACAGACTTGGAGAAAATATTTGCAGAAGGCATATACGATAAAAGACTGTTTTCCAAAATAGACGAAGTACTCTTAAAACTCAACAATAAGAAAATACATAGCCCAATTAAAAAGTAGGTTAAAGATCTGAACAGATAGCTCTCCAGAAAAGATATACAGATAAATATAAGCATATGAAGAGATGCTCCACATCATGTCATTAGAGAGTGCAAAGTAAAACAACACTGAGATCCCACTACACACCCATGAGCATGGCCAAAATCCAGAACACTGACAACACCAAACACGGGCAAGGATGTGGAGCAACAGGAACTCTTATTCATTCCTGATGGGAATACAAAGTGGTACAGCCTTTTGGAAACACTGGCAGCTTGACACAAAACTAAATATAATCTTATTACACAATCCAGCCATTGTACTCATTAATATTTACCCAAATGAGTAAAAACTTTTATACACACAGAAATCTACACACAAATGTTTATAGTAACTTCATTCACAATTTCCAAAACTTGAAAGCAACCATGATGTCCATCAGTAGGTGAATGGATAAACTGTGTTCTATCCAGACAATGAAATGTTATTCATTGCTAAAAAGAAATGCTCTATTAAGCCATGAAAAAGCTTGGAGGAAATTTAAATGCATACTACTAAATGAAAGAAACCAATCTGTAAAGGCTATTGTATAATTCCAACTACAGGCCATTCTGTAAAAGGAAAAACTATGGACATAGCCAAAGATCAGTGATTTCCAGGAGTTGGGGAAGGGAGGGATGAATATGTAGAGCAAAGACGATTTGGGGGGCAGTGAAACTACTCTGTATGATACTATAGTGGTGGATACATGTAACTATACATTTGTCCAAATCCATGGAATGTCCAACACCAACAGTGGACCTTACTGTAAACTATGGACTTTGGGTGATCATGATGTGTCAACGTCAGTTCATTAATTGTAACGAATGTGCCATTCTGGTGGAAGATGGTGATAATGGGGGACGCTGTCCATGTGTGGGGGAACAGCGTACATAAAAATTCTCTGTGGCTTCCGCTCAAATTTTCTGTGACCTTAAAACTGCTCTAAAAAATAAAGTCTATTAAAAAAAGAAAAATTTAGGCTGGGCGTGGTAGCTCACAACTGTAATCCCAACACTTTGGGAGGCCAAGGCGGGTGGATCACCTGAGTTCAAGAGTTCAAGACCAGCCTGGCCAACATGGTGAAACCCCATCTCTACAAAAATACAAAAATTAGCCAGACATGATGGCAGGTGGCTGTAATCCCAGCAACTCAGGAGGCTGCGGTGGGAGAATTGCTTGAACCCAGGAGGCAGAGGTTCCAGTGAGCTGAGATTGCACCATTGCACTCCAGCCTGGGCAACAGAGCGAGACTCCTGTCTCAAAAAAATAATTAATAAATAATAAAGAAAAAAGAAAAATTGAAAGGAGGAGTCAAATACAAAATAGACAGAAGGGGCTCTGTTAAATTCCTGGAAAATAGAAGCAAATCAAATCGTAAGCACCCAGGAAGAGACTGGATTTAAAGAACAGATAGAATTTCTATTTTAACAAGTGAGAAGGAGGACATGGTTGATAAAGATGTAGGCATATTCATATATTTGATAGCAGGAAGACGGTGAGTAGTTCCTGTGCGAAATTTCAAGAATTCTCTCCCTAACAGTGCGCTAGAGATCAGCTCTGCAACCTTCAATATTTAAGAGAAAAGATCCACCCATGAGTGTATGAAAACACCAATATCTGCTCTCCAGGGCCATGGGAATGAAGTTCCAAACTAAATATAATCTAAATTACTATTCTAACAAGAGACTTAGCCTTTCCCAGGTAGTAAGTAAGGCAAATGTGCCAGCCTCAAGAGTATTATTTTGTAAAATAAGGCATTTATGGCTTCAGTAATTGGAAGTTATTGAAGGCTTGGGAAAAGGATGTAAAGGTGTTTAAATGGTTTATTCTAGAGAGATGTGTGTGCGTGCGTGCGCGTGCATGAGTGTTTGTAGGTTTCAACAAATGTAAATCTAAATAGCCTTGCCAGAAAAGAAGTATTTTAATTATCAGACATTATAGAGCTATCATTTTTACAACTGTCATTTAACAACATAGGAGTCAAACTGTACTTGATGGCCAGTGAGATGCTGAAAGTGAGGACATCACTCTTTCAGCTCATAAGATGACCATTTGATGCATTCATGCCTTCCACAGGCAATCTTTAAGCTCTGCTGCCTTTTCCAAGGCTTGCTCCCTCTCACTAATACACACTCACATGCACATATAATCTATGATTGGCCACCTTTGTGCATAAATGGAGTACAAGCTATTTAATAAATCTTTTACTTCCTTTTCCCTAGTCTCCAACAACCTATTATAATTATTTCTTAACGGGTTAGCTTCCCACTTTACCATCTGCCTTCTGAATATATGTTGGAGAAGACCCATTGTCTCACTAACATATTTTTATCCTGTTGAGTTTCATCATTTCTTCTTCCAACTATCCTAGTAAATATTTCTGATCTTTTTCTCACTTCTAATCTGTTTCACATTTCTGGACTTTAGGCTCATGTCTCATTGGGGTGGTGTTATCTTAGAATGGTGAGATGCCCTGTAAGAATTAGGCATCAACATAGGAAAATATAATACATTGCAAGGCTGTTCTCTATGGGGGTGATGAACTGAGTCCCCTGCAATAGGTATTTTTTTTTCCTGAAAATACAGATTCTGAATCTTGAGTGAAGAGAAGAATAAATAGAGGAATTGTTAAAATAGTGATTCCTAGGCCCCACCATAGATATTCCTTCCTAGAATATGGAAGGTATTAAGAAAAGCCAGCTTTCTAGCAGGCATTCTGAAATACTCTGACATAGGCTGTTCTTGGGCCATACTCAGAGAAATTTCTCAACATAAATGCAAGTACCTACTACTGACATTGCAGGAATCCTCAGGTTTCTGCTTTAGAAAATTAAGAGTTAAGGCAGCTTCAAGGTTAGTAAACTCCGGCAATTCCACAATGCCTCCCTCCAAGGACCTGGGTTTCTTCAGTCTCTCAACTCCGCCATGTTGGGTGTACTGGCATTGTCCTAACCCAGCTCCCCTTATGGTTGCCTGGTGGCCACACAGTGGCAGCCATCCAGAAATGACACTCCAGAATAAACCATCTTTTTCTTTTGCTTCTTCTAAAAACCAAGGAATCCTTTCCCAAGTGCATAGACAGTAGTTGAGCAGAACCACCCTCACACATTTCACCATCCTGAGCTGGGTCACATTTCCATCCCTAAATGAGTGGATGGCATGAGAATTGGGACTATCCTGATTGGTTCAACTGGTCAGGAGCTGGGTCACATGGAAAGAAGACAGCAAACAACTAAACAGTACAGAGAGGAAGAAAGTTGGGAAGTCACTAAGGAAGCAACCCTGAATGGTCATACAATATTTTATTTATCGTCCTAAGCATTCTTACTGCTCCTATGAAGTCCTCAAGGGCACTTCAGAGTAAAACTAATGCTCACTGAGCTGTAGTATATGCTAGTGACAACAGTACTGAGTACTCAAGTTCACCAGGTATAGAATGATACCACCATGTTAGGGTTAAGGCATAGAACTCCCTTGCATGTGCGCACGCGCGCGCACACACACACACACAGACACACACACACTCTCATACCTTAGCAGTAAAAATTGTATTCTAAATACAGGAGAGAAAATTAAAAAGGAAATAGATCACCATGACCAAGTAGGATTTACCCTAGGTGTGCAAGCCTGGTTCAACATTCAAAAATCAGTTAACATAATCCATCACATCGATGAGCTGAAGAAGAAAAACCATATAATTATATCAATCTATGCAGAGAAACCATTTGACTAAGCCTAACACTCTTGTAATAAAATTCTCAGCAAACTAGAAATAGAGGGAAACTTCTTCACTTTGATAAAAAAAAAAAAAATCTACAAAACTCTGACAGCGAACATCATCCTTAATGGGGAAAAATTATAAGTTTTCCCACTAAGGTCAGGAATGAGACAAGCATAACCATTCTCACCACTCTCTTTCAACACTAGAAGTTCTAGGTAATGCAACAAAACAAGAAAATGGAATAAAATATATATCGATTTGGAAATAAGAAAATGGAATAAAAGGTATAACGATTTGGAAATAACAAAATGGAATAAAAGGTATACTGATTTGAAAGAAATACAACTATCTTTGTTAGCAGATGACATGATAGTCCATGTAGAAAATGCAAATGAATCGACAAAAATCTAGATGACCTTGTGTACGGCAACAACATTTCAGACGGATTTGAATTCCAACTTCTCCATTTCCTTGTTAGCTCTAAAACCTTGGGCAGATAATATGACATCTCTGAGCTTTAGCATACTTACGTGGAAGAAGGATTAGCAATACTTACCTGTTTCACTGGAGCATAATGTCCTCCAGGTTTCTCTATCTTGCCACACATGGCAGAATATCCTTTTTAAGGCTGAAAAATAATTCATTGTATATATATATATACACACACACATATATATATATCACATTTTCTTTATCCATTCATCTGCCAGTAGGCATTTCAGTTCTTTCCACATCTTGGCTATTATAAATAATGCTGCAATGAACCTGCGAGTACTGACACCTCTGCGAGATTCTGATTTCAATTCTTCTGGATAAATACCCAGAAGTGGGATTGCTGGGTCATATGGTAGTTCTAGTTCTCATTTTTCAAGGATCCTTTGTATTGTTTTCCATAGTGGCTGAATCATTTTGCATTTCTACCAACTCTGTACAGGTTCCCAACTTCTCCACAATCTGGCCAAAACTTGTCTTTTGTTTCAGGTTTTGTTTTAATAGCCATTCTGAAGGTGTGTGTGGATAGCTCATCGCGGTTTTGCTTTACAGTTCCCTGATAATGACTAATGACATTGAAGCTGTGAGGCTATAATAATCAATCCAGCTGCAGAAGGACAAATACTGCATAATTCCAGCCAGGCGCGGCCAGGAGGAGTAAACAGGTAGCTGCTAATCACAGTTCTGAAGTTTTAGTCAAGCAGGATGAGTAGGCTGCAGAGACCCGCTGCACAACACTCTACCCATAGTTAATACTGTATCAGACACTTAAAAATTTTGTTAACACGGTGGACGTCGTGTTAAGTATCCTTACCTACAACAAACGTTTTAAAAAGTACAAGTGAATGTAAAAAAGTCAATGTGGACTGCAGTTATCAAAGAGGAATTTTGGAAGGGCCAGAAAACGGCTTGCATACGGCCTTGAATAAGTAGGTAAAGATTTGAAAAAGAGCAGCTCCCGGGACACCGGCTTCAGGCACCAGGTGCAGCTTCTACACAACGTACAGATAGCAGTTGTGGCCGGAATTGGTGAGTTCTTGGTCTCACGGAAACCACGAACCCTAAAGGTGGTGCGTCCAAAGTTCGTTCCTTCAGCTGTTCAGATGTGTACGGAGTTTCTTCCTTCCGGTGGGCTCGTAGTCTCACTGACTTCAGGAGTGAAACTGAAGACCTTCGCAGTGAGTGTTACAGCTCACATAGGCAGCACGGACCCAAACACTATGCAACAGCATCTACCATGAAAAAACTTCCAAAAAAAAAAAAAAAGAAGAAAAAACACAGCCTCCCGAGCTCATAAACAGACCTGACCAGATTACCACTGCCGGCCCAGGTAGCCTGCTTTTATTCCCTTCTTTGGCCCCACCCACATCCTGCTGATTGGTCCATTTTACAGAGAGTTGATTGGCCCATTTTACAGAATACTGATTGGTCCGTTTTGACAGAGTGCTGATTGGTGCATTTACAAACCTTTAGCTAGACAGAGTGTGCTGATTGGTGCGTTTACAACCCTTAGCTAGACACAAAAGTTATCCAAGTCCTCTACCGGATTAGCTAGACACAGAGCGCTGATTGGTGTGTTTACAAACCCTTAGGTAGACACAGAGTGCTGATTGGTGCATTTACAATCCTTTAGTTAAATAGAAAAGTTCTCCAAGTCCCCACCAGTCCCAGAAGCCCAGCCGGCTTTATCTCTCACTGGCACTCTCTGCTGGACTTTGCGGCACCTAGCCCGGGCACTTTGGCAGCCCCGAGGGAGCTCGTCCCAGACAATCAAGGGTAAAAGAGGAAGCGAGAAAGAAATCGAGACCTGCTCTCATGGCCAAACGATCCCGGGAAGAGGGAACGGCGGCCCACGCACGGGATTCAGCCTCCGATCAAGCCCAGCAGGCCCCTGCCGGCCGCAGCGAGCGCCGGGCTTGCCGAACCGCTGCTCACCTAGAATCCACGCCCGCCCGCGAGTGCGGGGCGCGCAGCCCCGGCACACACCCCGCCTCCCCCCCGTGCCTCTCTTCTTCACACTTCCCCGCGAGCAGAGGGAGCCGGCTGGGCCTCGGCCAGCCCCACAGAGGGGCCCTCATAGTGCAGCAGCGGGCTGAAGGGCTGCTCGAGCGCG
This sequence comes from Pongo pygmaeus, assembly GCF_028885625.2. Lineage (NCBI taxonomy): Eukaryota > Metazoa > Chordata > Mammalia > Primates > Hominidae > Pongo > Pongo pygmaeus. The sequence continues at coordinate 8,180,994 of NC_072378.2, read as the reverse complement.
GCCAGAGCGAACGCCGAGACGGAGGAGGCGCCGAGAGCGAGCGAGTGCTGCTAGCACGTTGTCACCTCTGACAGTGATAACAAGGAATGGGCTGTATTTCGGGATGGAATAACTGTCTTACTTGGGATATGCAATGTCATACATCTTCGGGCAGATTATGGAAAGCCGTGAACAGCAGTCAGAAGAATTTAAATAAAAGTGCCTTGGCCGGGCGCAGTGGCTAACACCTGTAATCCCAGCACTTTGGGAGCCCGAGGTGGGCAGATCACCTGAGGTCAGGAGTTCAAGACCAGCCTGGCCAATATGGTGAAACCCAGTCTCTACTAAAAATACAAAAATTAGCCCAGTGTAGTGGCGCATGACTGTAACCCCAGCTACTCGGGAGGCTAAGGCAGGAGAATCGCTGGAACCAGGGAGGCGGAGCCCGCGGTGAGCAAAGATTGCGCCGTGCACTCCAGCCTGGACGTCGCAGCGAGACTCTCTCTAAATAAATAAATAAAGTGCCTTGAGCGGCTCTAGCTAAAACGTTCCTGAACCAGGTGAAGGTAGAACCTAGGAAACAAACTAGAAGACAATTACAGCTCATTCAATTCAACACATTTTATTAGCACCTCCTCAGTGCCCAGCACTTTGGTGGGAGCTATAGAGACTACAACAAATACTAAGAGCTAGAAATACTCTGATCAGTATCAATAAACATTTTTTGGACAAATAAATGGGGGGAAAATCATTATTAAGTAGTCTAGAAGGAATAACCACATTGGAGCAAAAGTTTCAACAAGAGAGGACTATTTTTTTAAAAAAACTATGAGAACTGAGCTAAGGATGTGGGCCATAGGTTTCTCTCTAGTTAAAAAGAAACCTATCTTAATGAAATACTACATAATGAAATGAAATAGCCCTCTTAACAGTGGCCAGAATAATGCTCTGCTAAATATATGACCTTTCAAAAGTTCTAGATTTTGTTAACATTATCTGGATCATTTAATTTAAACAAAAACTCAAGTGAGCCTTATAAATTGAAGAAAAGTCAAATCAATTAAAAGACCTTAGATATTCTTTTTTAAAAACCATGGCAACAAATATTTTCTCTATTTTTTTTTTTTTTTTTTGAGACAGAGTCTTGCTCTGTTGCCCAGGCTGGAGTACAGTGGCAAAATCTCGGCTCACTGTAACCTCCGCCTCCTGGATTCAAGTGATTCTCTTGCCTCAGCCTCCTGAGTAGGTGAGATTACAGGTGCCCGCCACCACGCCCAGCTAAATTTTTTTTATTTTTTATTTGTAGTAGAGATGGGGTTTCACCACATTGGCCAGGCTGGTCTCGAACCTCTGACCTCAGACGATCCGCCCACCTCAGCCTCCCAAAAGTGCTGGGATTACAGGCATGAGCCACCACACCCAGCCCAAATATTTTCTTAGTAGAGTATAAATGAGGACATTGTCAGTAAAATGCCCCCACCAACTGGTTTCTAGTCCTTCTGTTACACGAGAAAGGAAAAAAAGGGAAGAGAAACAGGAAGGACAAGGGAAAGTGGGTCGGGGGGTTCAGAGAGAGATTGATTCATTCATTCAATGTAAATAAGTTTCACTGAAACTAATACAATCTATAAGGTCATTTCAGCATGAGAAGGGAAGTTGAGGATACATCCATTTAGACACAAAATCATGACTCCTACCATGCTGTCCTTTCTAAAGACCATGAGTAAGCCAAAATGTTTTCTAAATTACATTTTCCACATCACCTGAGCTAATATACCAGAGTAATGTGAAATAGTATAAATTTGATTTTCAAAGGAGGTGTTTCAACCTGCATTTTTAAGTGTGGAAAATTAAGCTAATCCTTCTGAATTGATTAACTGCAGAAAACAAACCTGTGGAGAAAAAGGATCTATTTTCTGACTCTCTAGGCTGTTCTTCGGGGGAATATATTTTTGACATTCTCTTGGGAAGGAATGATGTAGGGTTGTCATTAAAAAAAAAAAAATCACATATCACATTTAGTTACATGTGACACAGTTGCCAGCCTGTACACCCGATTTTAATTGGGGCATCCTTGCAGCTCTTTTGTGGCTCTTCTGTTTGTGGCCTTTTGTTTATTTGTTTTGTATTTGTTCACTGAGGTAACGACACCATGAACCATAAGTGGCCTGCACAAGGTACCTCATAAAGTGGACACATAAGTATTTGTTGAAGAAAAGGAAAGGGAGAAAGGTTTAGAACAAGGTTAGGGAAAAAAATCACCACTCTGTTTCTATTTTTATTTTACTCTTTAAGATATTCCTCCCATCCTAGCCCATGGCTAGGATCTGGAATCTTGCATTTATCCATCAACATTTTAAACAAATACCTGCAAACAGTTTTCTGAGAAATAAAAGAAACAAGTGAAGGCCCTTATGAGAGAAAAAAACACGGATTATTTCCCAAAAAGCAAGACTGTTTGACGTGATTTTAACAGGAACAGAAAGCAAATGGTCCCTGCACCTCCCACCTCACCTTTTGCAAACTCCAGCCCGTCTGCAACACAGACCTGAAGCCTCAGGAAACACTCCCAGCAATGTGAAGTGGGAAGCCTTACCTTTTGGCTCTTTCTCTCTCCCTCCACCCTTTACCCTTTTGCATTTCTTCCTCCAGCCATGGACATTATTTTAATCACCTTCAAGGAGGTTTTCGGCAAGAGAAGCTTGAGGGAGAGGAGGGGACAATGTAATAATTGTCCTTAGACAAAGGCAGAGGAGGAAGAGATAGAAAGGAGAGGGATGGAGAGGACCCAAACACAGAGCCTCATCTGCAATGCAGGGCCTGCCGTCCCCAGATGTTACCAAAGCATCATCTTCCCTTCCTGCAAGGAAAATTGGATTAGTCACCATCTTGTCTCCTAATGGACACACTCTGTGATCTTTAGAGCTTCATTTACTGGGTTAATAGTGCTTTGCCTGAGTTCCTCTGCTATGGAAGGAAAAAAAAAAAAAAAAAAAAAAACCTTTGAGAAGAAATATTCTGGGTGCAGTCCGCAACCACTGACACGAGTAATATCGTATTCATCACAGAGAGACCTCGTATCTCATTACTGCTGAAGAATTGCCCCGGAGGCGTCTGAGCTTGGCCAGACCAGGCCTCTCATGTGGAACCGTTCAGGTATATTGTGAAATGATTTAATGCGATAATAATGTCCACTTTGCGAGACAGATTATGTTTTTTATCGTGGCTGATGGTTAATGAATGATACATTAGCAAACATCACTAAAACATTATTGGGAAATGCAGATGAAGAGACGGAGTGCTTTCTCTTGCTTCTCCTTAGCTGATTCTCCCCAAGCGGTCCTGCTACCCCTCCCCCACATTGATGCATAAAGATGAAAAGCAGAAGAACTTACAAGAATCAGAAAACTTAATTTATTTAATGGAAAAAAAAAATCCCAGCTGTGTGTCCCTGCCTCTCAGTCTCTCCTTACCAGAAGGAAGGATGAATAGTAAAAATGTTCAAACATGAGCTGAAATATCTCTTCTTAAATCAAATGAGAATCAATGAAAGTGCGAACCTGAACAAATACATTATATGTTGACCCAGTTTATTAGATGAAGCCGTTTACCCTGATTTGATTTATCTGGCAATACACAGCTCAGCTGTGAAATGAGATAAGCCGAGCCCATTCACCTTATTTACTGTATTATCGCAGCTCTTGCTAGCACTGCCATGGTTAAGGGTCTGTCAGCATTTCCATTACAAATCCCTATTTTCAGTGGCTGCAGAGATTCACTCCCAGCTGCTAGTGGCATGGCCGACCCTATGCCAGGAGTGCAGCCTCTGTGTGGATGGATTCCACTGTATTATTCACCATCTCCAATGCCGATGCTGAGTAACCAGGAAGAATGTGAATTTCCCTAAGTTGGTGAGGCTTCTTCACACCAGGCGAAGAGGTCAAGCGAGCTCCCAGCTACATTTTATTTTGTTTCTTCACTCCTTGACCTTTTCTAAATAGATATTTCCAAGATGTTCTCTTTTCATGTCCGTTCACTTTGGAATGCCAAAGCCTGCCTCTTCCCAGGCCCCTTCTCCACCATCCCTCCTCCGAGGTCTTCATCAAGCAGGAAATGAGGGGCTGAGATCCTAGAAGATGGGCTGTGGAGTTCACATGGGGCCTTCCCAGGAGAAGGGAAACAGATCCTGTTATTTTGAGGTTTTCAATGAACACCTGTAATCCAGATGCCCAGATCCAATGAAGTTATTATAGAAACACAAGAGAGAAAGAGAGGCGAGGGGAAGGGGATTTTGACTATTGAAAGTTTTGCTTAAAGAGTAATAAAAAAGTATATTTCTTATCAGTCAGTGTCATTCCTGTACATATGGGCAAGAACCTCCCCTGAGAGCCTCCCTGACACACCTCCAGGCTTTGGTGCAGGCACAATGCTGCAAAGCAGAAAGCAGGCAGGCAGAAAGTTCAAGGGAACTGGTGGTTAACACAAAAGCCCCTCCCCCATCCCTGCACAGTCCACACTAGTCTCAGGCCTGACCCAGGGCCTGGCCACTGGGCTGAGAGGACAGCTGACCCTGAAACCGCAGGGGACTGCCAGGTAACATGGGAGGCTGGCCCTGCCTTCCCTTGAAATGCCACTAAAATAAAGGAAATAGAATAAAATAGGCAGAAGCCCAAAGGGACAAAGAGAACAGGAGAAGATGCATCAGCAGATGAGCAAGGTTAACTGATTTTTGGAAGCCAGTAAGAGAATGGAAGGCAGGTGACAGAGGAAACCACTCTGCAACTAGAACCCTCAAAATGCCTCCCTAGACACCCTGCCCCAGAGATGCAGATTTAGTCTCTAGATATATTCACCTAGAGAGGCTCCAGATGCCAGGCATGGTGGAGGGGCAAGGAGCTCCCATCCTAAAAACAGAAAGATTATGAAAAGTCTATGACTGAGCTATGCCCTTCACTCACTCTGTTCTTCCCAAAATGCTGGTGGCGGGGAATGTGCTCTCAATACAGGAATTTTTTTTTTCAGATTTGATGGAGAAATATGAGAAATATACATAGAAATATACATAGAGTATGGAGAAATATACATAGAAATATGGAGAAATATACATAGAGTAAAGCAAATAAAGAAATGAAGCAAAGTATTAATTCAAGGAAAGCCAAAAACTGTGAAGAAAAATGCATGATCACAGTATATAGTAGGCTCTGCAGTGAACAATATTCACAAAGTTTCTGCTGATGTCAACAATGGTGACTATAACCATGTTGGTGTGATAGGGAGAGTGAGGTATGAGAGACAGGCTGAGCCTTCATCTACAAAAACAGGACACAAATGGATAGGTTTAAAATTGGGAGATGGATGATTAGCAGTATAAGCATATTTAGAAATGTGGGAATAAAAAACCCAAAGAAACAGCTGAAAGAATTAAATGTGATGAATCGCTCACATTAATCATAGTGGGGGATGTGGGAGGCAGGTAGATGAAGGTTAAAGGTGGGGTAAGGATAATTCAGTCATGAACATTGGATTTAATTATGAGCCTCCTAGGATTCTTGATCGATCGATCTATCTATCTATCTATCTATCTATCTATCTATCTATCTATATTATAGGGGTATGAGTGCAGATTTCTTATTTTATGTATTATGTAGCAGTGAAGTCTGAACTTTCTGTGTGCCCATTGCCTGAATAGTGAACACTGTACCCAATACATCATTTTTCAACCCTCACCCCCCCCAACTCTTTTTAAGTCTCCAACTTCTACTATTCCCCTCTATGTCCATGTGTACCCATTGTTTAGCTCCCACTTATAAGTGAGAACTTGCGGTATTTGGCTTTCTGAGTTATTTCAGTAGGATAAAAGCCTCCAGTTCCATCCATGCTGCTGCAAAAGACACAATTTCATTCTTTTTTATGGACTCTTTATTTAACCCTCTGTTAATAGACACTTAGGTGGATTCCATATCTTTGCTATTGTGAATAGCGCTGTGATAAACATATGAATGCAGGTATCTTTTTGACATAAAAATGTATTGCCTTTTGGGTATATACCAATAGTGGGATTGCTGGCACTCTTTAAAACAAGATGCAAAAAAAGTGAAATATACCTAAAAACAGGAAGTGAAATCCTGGTCAACAGGTAGGTTCTGGCTTCCTACTCTTCATTTGGATTTCTCTGCAAACCTGAAGATGACAGCGCTGCAGGAGCTGAAAAGGGCAGGGACATGAGAATGTGGCTCTTCCCCAAGCCCCTCCATCCCTGCCTTCCACCTACAGCGGCCTTCTTCCATTGCTTGAACACTTGGGCCCTCTTCCCACCATATACCCATATCACGGGGGTTTTGCACAAACTGTTCTATCCGCCTGATATAACGTTTCATCTGCCTTTCTTCTCTCTTCTTCCCGTGCTTCCTTCAGCTCTCAGCTCAAAATACCTTCCTCATGGAACTCTCTGCTGACCACCCTTAGTCAAGTGCCCTGTTACTGACTCTCGTGTGACCTTGAGCTGCTCTTCTGAAGCTCACAGCAGTTGTACCTCTGTCCCTGGGATCCTCAGACTGATGTCTCTCTCCCTCTGGTATTCATTTATAGCTACACAAAAATATGCTAACACAGGGTTTTGGAGAAAATATACCTTTTACGCCAAAAAAAAAAAATCTATAAATAAAGGACCTAGTACAATGCCTGACCTAGAGTTGGCTCTTGATGAAAAGTAGAGGTGGATGGTGATGATAACTCAACCAGGACCCTGGAAACCCTTCCCAGCACTGTAAGCAGCAGTGCCTAGATTTTCTCTCTCTCTCATAATTCTAATGACTAGCATAGTAGCTGTTCACAGAAAGCACTCAAAAATAGGCCGGGCACGGTGGCTCATGCCTGTAATCTCAGCACTCTGGGAGGCCAAGGCAGGAGCATCGCTTGAGCCCAGGCATTCGAGACCAGTCTGGCCAACATGGTGAAATCCCGTCTCTATAAAAAATACAAAAATTAGCCGGGCATGGTGACGGGCACCTGTAGTCCCAACTACTTGGGAGGCTGAGGTGGGAGAATGGCTTGAGCCCCGCAGGGCAAAGTTGTAGTGAACCAAGATTGCACCACTGCACTCCAGCCTGAGTGATAGAGCCAGACCTCATTTCAAAAAAAAAGAAAGAAGGTACTCAACAATGTGTTGAATGAAAGAATAAATTAATGAATGAATAAAAAATACAAAATAAGGAAAGAATGAGGCTGATACTTTTTTAATGATGGAGCATGATACTGTCACACTTGTGTAAATCCAGAAAGAAATTTCCCATAAAAGTGTATGTGTCTCAGCCTTGAAGATCCCACTCAACAGTGCAGAGAGTGGAAAGGGTATTATTTCTCTAGTTCTGTAGTTAAGAAATGCCCTTGTCTCCTCAGTACCCTTCCTCCCTAGAGAGTCATCCACAGCACTCCATCATAGTTCAAGAAACAGAGAATAAGCAGCAATACTTCACAACTCCTTCACTGGGAGTAGTTGTTTGGAAACTGGCATTCCAAAGGTATTTTAAGTTCTCAACTATACATCCAGGAAAGAACTCATCTTGCCTATTTTAGAGATAAACTCCATAATATGCAGATGCGTTTTATATCTTTTGTGATTGCACCTAACAATGAGTCCAAAGGCATTAATGAGAACAAGTCACTGATTTGGGGATAGATAATTTCTTTAGGGCCTTATGGGATTCAGAGGTTAATTTTACTCACAGTAAAACTGGGTTTCAATGGGACACTAACAGTTTACCAGTTTTCCAACAATGGAAAAAATTAGCCATGTGTGGTGGTGTGTGCCTGTAGCCCCAGCTACTTGGGAGGCTGAGGTGGGAGGATGGCTTGAACCTCAGGGGCAGAGGTTGCTGTGAACCCATGCCCAACCAACATCTTTTTCCTGTGATGTAGAAGGTAGCAATGACCTTCACTATATTTCTTTTCAAATGGTAAAATTTGAGAGCTGTATCTTTTAGACAATACCACTGTTTTCAGCTCAGACCTGGGACTTGTTTTGAAGCCTCTGACTGTGTGAACACAGCTGGCTGTGGACCAAAGAGTTATTCAGATGCTTAGAGACAGCTCCAGGGGACCTAGCTGTCTGGGAGCAGATGGCCCATCAAATTGTATCAAAGCCAATATAGAAATATAGATGTGCTTCATTCAAAACTTCTCTCATGTGGCTGGGCCATACAGGGAAGGACCTGTGGGTAAACCTCTGGCCTTAGCAACTGTATATATATTTCTGTCATGACAATACTCATATCTACTTTTGTGGAATCTGGAGCAAAATGCTAGTAGGTATTCCCCGAATTTAAGACTTAAACATTTGAACACCCAATTAAATTATAATGCTGATAAAGGATAACACCTGTTTCTAGGAAACATTTGGATTCCAATACTTTATTAACCAACTTTCGCCAATGCCATTTTGATATTCAAATTTCTTCATGTGGCATCTTTTAAAAAAATACGTTCTTCTAATACCAAACCAAGCTATTTTTCTACTTGGGGATTTTTTTTCCCCTTTCAATTTACAACAGATATAAATGGTTCAAGAGTTTATTTCTCACACCTGCTCTGCATTCAGGGATCTGCCATAGTATTTGCAAGCAAGGAAATTCAGTTTGGATTGTTTACACCGGCTGCCCACCAGGCTGCAACACAAATTCAGCTGGGACCTACTATGTCGCTGTTGTAGAAGCAACAAAACACTGCTTAAAGGACCCAGGAGCCAAAGATACTACCCCTTTATAGTTACACAGAATGGTCTGACCAAGACAGATTGGTCGGTATTCTGTTGCAATTTCTCTTTATATTAATATTGCAGTACCACATCTTCCTCAGCTTTAAAATGCCTCTTTCTACCACCAAACAATGTTCTCATATGGGACAAACTGGGAAGAGCTTCTCACACCAAGGCTATTTTTTTTCCCTGAAGTCCAACAGTTTTGGTACATTTTCAGAAAGCATTAAATATTTTGAAACCAGATGCATCTGGATTTCAATCCTGGTTGGGCCTAAACAGACTTCCTAATCCTCCTGAACCATAAGAATAATATTGCCTGCTTCATAGGTTTGAGGTAGTCAATTCAATGAGATTTTTTATCATGTGTATCAAAATATGACATGAATGAACATAAGATACATGCCAATTTTATCAGGAAAAGATTTTGGGGAAAAGAAGTTTCATAGTACATGTGTTAAGAATTAATTTAATGCAGTTTTGGAAAGGGGAGTCATGACTTCTTAAATGTTAATGTGTTAATGTTTATATGTTTGTAGTATATGCTGAAATCCAGGCAGAAATCAGGTCTTTTTTCTAATTTCCATGTTTGGTCTATCCATACTGGTTTTTCCTATCTTTCTTAGTTATGCAGACTTTGATTTTGAACTAAGTATAGGTTGACCCAGATTAAAGATGATATTTTCCATCCTCCTTATAGAGGTGAAGTGGCAGTGTATGTGGCAGCTTCTAGGGGGTCCCTTAAAAGATAGTGGGTTCATCTCTGCTGCTTTCTTCTGTCTCCCTTCTTCCTGGTGGATGAAATGCAGCTACATTGGCTGCAATCCAGGAAGCCTTCCTAGACCATGGGACATCAGATGACAGACAGTGGATGGATGAGAGAGAGAGATGGATCCCTGACCATTGTGGAGCTACTGTACCCAAGTATACTGTCTACCCTGGGGGCTCCTTTTATGGAAAGAAATAAAATGCATGTATCTTGAATAAGACATAACTATTTGGCATTGGACGGGATTTTGCTCTGTGATGCAGGCTGGAGTGCAGTGGCGCGATCACGGCTCACTGCAGCCTCGACCTCCTGCCTCAAGCAATCCTCCTGCCTCAGCCTTCCAAGTAATTGGGACTGCAGGTGCATGCCACTATGCTCAGATGATTCTTTTTAATTTTTGTAGGGATGAAATCTGGCTATGTTGCCAGGGCTTGTCTCTAACTCCTGGGCTCAAGCAATCCTCCTGCCTCAGCCTCCCAAAGTGCAGGGATTACAGGCATGAGCCACCGTGCATGGCCCCTATTTTCAGTTTTCTGTCACACTCAACTGAAGGAACCCCTACTTGATACATCGCCCCTTCCAGTTCCCTTCCAGGGGTGGTGTTTGCTGCATTTAGCAGCTTTCAGTATACTTCTTTTCCATTTTCTTGGTTGGTGACAATACCAAAATACCACTCTGCAGCCCCTTCACCACATTTCTTTATAAAGTCTGTAACATGGAAGTTTGAATGTTAGTATTAATAACACCTTAGTTGTTTCTGAAACTTGTTATAGTAATAAAACTGTAAAATGTTATGAGCATAACTCCAACTCCACCTCATTTTTCCTTCTCTGATTAAGTTGTCACCTGTGCACAGAAGCCCTGTGTAATGTGGCTCACTAGAAACAGGGAAATTTGGAGATACTTTCCTTGGAAGGGGCTGCTCTGGTTTGGATATGGTTTGTCTGGCCCTGCGAGTCTCCTGTTGAAATTTGAGCCCTGTTGTTAAAGGGCTAGTGGGACCTGGTGGGAAGTGTTTGGGTCACGGGGGTGGATCCCTCATGAATGGCTTGGTGTCATTCTCTAGGGAATGATTTCTCCCTCTTAGTCCCCAAGAGAACTGGTTGTTGAATAGAGCCTGGCACCTCCTGGCCCTTCTTTCCTTCCTTGTGACCTCTACACACACCAGCTCCCCTTCCCCTTCTGCCATGAGTGGAAGCAGCCTGAGGCCCTCACCAGAAGCAGGTACCAGCACCATGCTTCTCACACAGCCTGCAGAACCATGAACCCAATAAACATCTTCTCTTTTATAAATTACCCAGCCTCTGGTATTCCTTTATAGCAATACAAAAATATGCTAACACACGGTTTTGGAGAAAATATACCTTTTATGCCAAAAAATAATAACAATAAAGCTATAAATAAAAGACCTAGTACAATGCCTGGCCTGGAGTTGGCTCTTGATGAAAAGTAGAGGTGGATGGTGATGATAACTCAACCAGGACCCTGGAAACCCTTCCCACCACAAAGACAGCTTGATCTCAGCTAGGAGTTCTGGATGTCCAGCCATTGTTCCCATACAAGGAAAGTAGTCTCATAAGTTTCTGACCAGAAAATAATCCTTTACCTCAGAGGTCTCCAGTTGTGGTAAGAGGAGTTTCATCTTTATTATCGCTCTTATGTTGTTTTGATTTCTTAAAAGCCCAGAGATCACTCAGAGAGGCACTCATTGCAGCACTTTTCATGGACTCCTGCACACACCCAAACATATATCTCAAGGCAGCTGGAAAGTGACTGGGCTTCTACCAATATGGTGGGTCCAGCCAGTTTGTTTTCATGATCAAAGTGCAGGTCCCTGATGTCCTGACTGTATTATTCTCCACTGTAGAAGCAAATGCAAAAGTGTAATCTAAAGAGCTTCAAGACATCAGCCAGTGTGCATTGCATGGGGCTGATGCAGCAACACCCATCTCAGATTCATCTCTACTCCAGGTGCTCAAACGCTTGAACACCTGTTAAGTCAGCCAGTTGTGTGAAATCAGCATACATCTGCAATGAAGAGAAAATGGCAAGAGAAATGTATGGGAAACCTGCTCCTCTGTGCTTTTGTATCATGTGTCCACCCCCGGGAACCTTCCCTCAGCTGGGAAAAAGAGGAAGGCCAACCCAAAGTCTTGGCTTGATCATTTATTTAGCTAGGTGACTTTTCTCAGGCTGAGTTTGCTGTTATTAGAAATAACGAGCTGAAAGGTAGAATATGATGAAGATCAAAGGAGATGACATATGGGAAAGTGTCTGAATAACTCTGAACATTCATCCATACAACACATTGGATTGGAAGTGGAGGTGACAGCAGCACTTTCTGAGAAGCTGCAGTAGAGTCTGTCTAGTTCATGGTAGTCATTATGCTCAGACTAAAGAACAGAGAAATCCTGTACCAGCTCTCCAGTTTTTCAATGAAGATCCATCAGTTTTGTCACACTGTCTTCTGCATTACTGGCCCCACTTGCTGATACAATGTCTATCTTCCAGCCAATTATGCAGAAAGACTAGAAATGAATAAATGAACACCCTGTAACAAGCCTGCTTGTTTTCTTGACCTCTTCCAAAATGACATAAGCCAGTGTGATTTTGGATTCCATCAGGAATACAAAATAATCCCTATGACTCTGTTTTTTATGTCAAACTGATAAATGATTTTACCCACCACAGAACCAGGATTTTGAAAGTCAGCAAATTGAATAAGCATGCAGACATTATGGTGTTGCTCCACAGTCAGTAGGGCATGAGTTTTCAAAGCATTCTTTCCTGCAGTAAAAAGACAGCCACAAAGTCTATGATGCTCCTTCCATGGAAAGGTAAAGTTTATGTCTCCATCCTTTGAACTGGGGCAGGCTCTGTCATTGCTTTGCCCCAGGGTTAAGAAATTGGAAACTTCCACTTCCTCTCTTGGACATTCTATGGGAGCCCTGTGAAACACTGAGAACAGCTGCCATGCCAGAGAGGCCACGGCACCACCCACTCTTCAATAGTCTCAGTTCACTCCAGTCATCTGGTCATCTCTACTATGTTAGGTTTGTTGGTTTATTTTTTTTTATGGCTGCTATACAAATTGCCACAAACTTGGTGACTTAAAGCAGCACACATTATTTTCTTATAGTTCTGGAGGTCAGAAGCCCAAAATCAATTTCACTGGGCTGAGACCATGGTGTCAGCAGGGCCTCGCTTCCCCCAGGGGTTCTAGAGAAGAACCTGTTTCCCTGCCTTTTCCCAGCAATGACAGCAGAACTCCATGCATTCTTTGGTTCATGTCCTCTCCCACCATCTTCGAAGCCAGCAATGTGACATCTTGTGTCAGCCCTCACAGGGCCTTTTTCTTCTCTGTAGTGAAATCTCCCTCTCCCTTCCTCTTGTAAGAACACTTCTGATTGTATTTAGGGTCCACCCAGACAATTTAGGATGATCTCCCCATCTCAGGATCCTTAATCACACCTGCAGAGTCCCTTTTGCTATATAAGGTAACAGTCACAGATTCCAGGGATTCACATCTGAATATCTTTGGGGACCATTATTGAGCCCACCACACCCTCTGAGGCACCATACCTGTGCAGGAAACTGTCGTCCATACCAGCCCACCCGCCAACTGAATCCACCACCAAGCAAGCGCAGTCCATGCCACCTGGAACAGAAGAATCTTCCAACTGAACCCTGCCCAAATCGCTGACCCATAAAAGCAGGAAATATAATAAAACGGTGGTTGTTTTAAGCAACTAAAGTTTTAAGGTAATTTGCAACATAGCAAACTGGAACAGGTACTAATGGGTCTTGGTTGACCTGTGCCACTCTCTGTGCACAGGTTCATCCTATGATAGAACCACATATCTTTGAAACAGCCATCAGGGTCAAAAATGCTTGGAGGAATAGCCTGGTTTTCTCCATCACCACTGCTTGAGATGAAGGAAGTGAAGGGAACTGATGCTCCTGTTCTATTAATGGGCTTGGTTCTAAGCAGGTGAAAAACATTCGAACATCTTCCCCTATTTCTTCTCTAGACTGTTTTTCACCCTTTGCTTAGCTTCATATTTTCCCTAATGTCTGAAGTAAAGACATGCTTTCTGAGTAAAATAGAAATCATGGGTCTGGGGAGAAGCATTTCAGCTTCCTTTTTTCTCATTTCAATCTCTGACCTCATGAGCAGAGACAAGTTGCCCACGCACCTGTGTGCAAGCCACCACCACAGCTGCTCTTCCCACTCCCAGCTCCAGCGGGTCCTTCTTGTGACCTGGCGAAGCCTGCCAGGGTGTTTTTAATATTGTAGGAGATGAGTTGTCCTAATAGCCTCTGCCCTTCCTCTGTCGCTGTGGGAACAAAACTTGCTTTCTAATTTTCTTGTTTGGAAGATTGAAATCCTTGATGCTGACTCCTAAACATGCTGTATGAATAAATACTCCTAAACAGTTTAAAGCAGTCAAAGGTCTGTGTAAAATTACAAAGGACTTCCCAATAAATTACTGAGTTTGTTTACTGGAGCTTGAGTCAGGACATTGTGTTCTTTGCAAGGCACTTCATTTCTTCATGGGCACAGATCATACATTTACTTAGAGAGACATCCATGTCCCCAGGGGTTGTGGAGGAAGAAGAGACATGTGAAGGCAAGTAGGATGTTGTCATAGCCTGGCCCAGGTCACTGTAGGAGTCCTAATGTCTGCAGACATTAGCCCGGAACCCATGCTAATTCCTCCCCCCACTTCAGAATCGCAGCTGATAGAGTTTAGAGTCATCTCCTATCACAGTATTTGCATTTCAGTAGGTAATTTACAGAAACTCTCCCAAGAGAATGAATATAATTTACTAGTGAACCTGGTAGATGTATTTTGAGGATAGGCACAAAAAAATACTATTTGCTGAATGAATGAATGGACACCCCCATGTTCAGCAGACTGGACTTACATATTATCTTGCTATTTGTCTATAGTCTTAAATTCAACCACTGTCTTTCAGGGTGAAAGGTTGGAGTCAGACTCCTAAAATCATTTTGAACAGTGGCTGTTTGCCATTTTTTTCTCCTTCTCAAGGAACGTTTGTTGAGGTCAGGGGAATATTGAGAGTGATGGCTAATTTCTCTTTTACCCACTTTAAGCACTACTCAATTTTGTTTCATGCACATATTTTTTTTCATGCACATATATTGAGTGTATGATATGTGCTGGCCACAGTGCTAGATCTAGGGTGTGTTGTGGACCAGACTAGGATGACAAAGCATCCTGGTTTGCCCTGGCTGAGGAGTTCCTGGGACACTGGACTTGGAGCTATAAAACTAGGAAAGTTCCAGGTAAACTGGAAGGAGTTGGTCACCCCTCTCCTAGCCTACCATTTCTGGTAGAAAACAGAAAATTTATGATAAACACAGAATTATAATACAACTGTGAGGCTGGGCATGGTGGCTTATGCCTGTAATCCCAGCACGTTGGAAGGCCAAGGTGGGCAGATCACTTGAGGCCGGGAATTCAAGACCAGCCTGGCCAACATAGCGAAACCCCATCTCTACTGAAAATACAAAAATTAGCCAGGCGTGGTGGCACACGCCTGTAATCCCAGCTACTTAAAGGCTGAGGCATGAGAATCGCTTGAACCCAGAAGGCGGAGGCTGCAGTGGGCCAAGATGGTGCCACTGTACTCCAGCCTGGGCAACACAGCAAGACCCTGTCTCAAATAAAAAAACAAACAAACAAAAAAAGCAAACTGTGAGATAAGTTGAGAAAGGAGAGGAGAAAGGAGTCCTAGTTTGATGCTTAAGAAAGTTTTCCCTCAAAAGAGACACTTAAGTTGTTATTAGAAGAATCAGTAGAAGCTACCTAATAAAGCAAGAGAAAACCCATTCTAAGAAAGCCCACAAATACTTGTGAAGGCCTTGATGCTGGAGAAAGCACCGTGAGTGCAGGGAAATAGAACACATCCTCTGTGACTGCAGTCTGGGAAAGAAGAGAGAAACTGCCTGAGGCCAGAGTGTGAAGACCTCTGTACCTAGCATTGTGGATTCTAGATTGTACCCTAAAGGCAATGGGAATTCACTGAAAGGCTTCCAGGAAAAGAATAAAGTCTTCATGCCATCATGCTTCACCCAAGGCCTCTGCTATCAAACTTCATTCTTTGTGAGGGGCAACCCTACTCCATGCTAGCTCTGAACCAAAACTCCTTTCAGGCATAGTGAAATGAGCTACTCCTCTTTTCAGCACCAACAAAGTGAAATATGCATGGAAAGGAGCAATTTTAAATAACTAGTGAAGGGTAAGTGTGAACTGCCCATGCAGACTTTCACTGCTACTTGAAAACACTCTGGAATTCATCCGGCTCACCCCATCCTGTTAAAAGGCCCAAACTCTCACCCGGGTGCAGCCCACAGTGACCCCAGGCTCCCAGTCACCCCCACCTCCACCTCTCCATGCCTACTCTGCTTTCTGGACCTCTGCATGGTGGACAGTTTCTTTTGCCCTCAGCCTTTCCAAGTGTGTCCATTTAACAGAAGATGGGATTTTCCTAGGTCAGTGTCTCAAAATGTGGTGCCAGAACATTGACATCACCTGGGAGCTAGTCAAGAAAGCAAACTCTTGGGCCCCTTGCAGACCTACTGCCTTAGAATCTCTGGGGTGGCTCCCACAGCCTGCATTGTAGCAGGCCCTCTAGGTGATTGCGATGCACACATGGGTTTGAGAAGCACTGTCCTGGGCAAAACTCTGGCTTCCCAGCTGGCTCCATGCTGGGTGCTGCTTTCTCCCCATCTCACTGACCATGAAGAGTGGGAACAACTCCAAATCTAGTCCTCTCCACTTCCTCACTGTTTCTAAACCTTTCCTTCACCTTGGTGGCAACCTCTAGCCCACTGGCCTCACTGCCTATCTGAGGTCTGTTGGTGTGGTCTCTATGTACCTGATTTCCTATTTGGCCATGATCCTCTATTACCAACAACTCTCTCACCTCCCTTATCAACAGCTCAAACTCCTTCTCCCCCTTGACGTTCCACTCTCTCCGCCTTTCCCATTCCTCATTTCCAG
The DNA here is from genome assembly GCF_028885625.2 of Pongo pygmaeus. Classification (NCBI taxonomy): domain Eukaryota; kingdom Metazoa; phylum Chordata; class Mammalia; order Primates; family Hominidae; genus Pongo; species Pongo pygmaeus. The sequence continues at coordinate 8,164,463 of NC_072378.2, read as the reverse complement.
TGAATGCAACTCTACTTTCTCTGCCTTATTACCAGTTGCTGAGCTGTATTACAGTCAGTCAAACAACCAGCATTTCATCAAGGGCAGGCCCTCCACACCTAGAGCACCCTGCCTTGCTTCCCCTCCCTCTTTCCTTCCATCTTTCCAGCTTTCCTTCCTTTGTTCATTCCTTCTTTCCTTTGTCTTCTCTCCTCCTCTCCCCTTCTTGTCCCTTCCCATCCTTTTTTCACTTCCTTCCTCTTACATCTTGGTTGGTTCCCTGTTGAATTCTCCCCAGCAGCTCTCTCATCCTCAAACGCCCAAACCATTCTATAAAAGTCTGGATGGGCTGGGCACATTGGCTCATGCCTATAATCCCAACACTTTGGGAGGACGAGGTGGGTGGATCACCTGAGGTCAGCAGTTCAAGACCAGCCTGGCCAACACAGTGAAACCCCATCTCTACTAAAAATACAAAAATTAGCTGGGCATGGTGGCGGGTTCCTGTAATCCCAGCTATTTGGGAGGCTGAGGCAGGAGAATTGCTTGAACCTGGGAGGCAGAGGTTTCAGTGAGCCGAGATCACAACATTGCATTCCAGCCTGGGCGACAAGAGTGAAACTCCATCTCAAAAAAAAAAAAAGAAAAGAAAGTCTGGATGAATCCTTCTTGTAACCAGGAATGTTCAGTGAGGTCCACAGTTCCCTCAGAATCACCTGGAAAGTTTGCTAAAGATGCAGGTTCCTAGTCCAAATGGTGGAAGTCTAGTTTCCTCTCAAAATACTCCTTTAAATATTTGAAGATAATTAGCACATCCTCCCTAAGGCTTGTCCTCACCAAGTAAAATACATCTATTATTCCAGGCATTTTTCTCACATGCTACTTGTTGGACCCCTTATATAATTCTTGCTGTGCTCCTGGGTAGTTTCTGGTTTTTCATTCTCCCTTTTAAAATAATTGCAAGGTCAACATTTCCATCTTTCTTTTGACTTTCCCTGCACAAAGTGTCACCTTGAACAAAGGGCCTTCTCTTTTCAGTTCAAGCACATTTTGGAAATTTACCAATTTATTGATTAAATATAGTTATCAAATGCAGTCAATCATCATAGCTGCTTAGATAGCTTTACAAAAAAAATATTCAGGGGCCAAACCCTTACCTCACTGGCTTAGAATTTTTAGAGGGTGAGGCAGGGACTCCTTAAAAATCTCTAGGGATTACTGTTAACCAGCCAGTCCTGTGCACCACTGACCTAGGCCTTTGGAAAAACTTCTGGTATTAAACTCTGGAAACTGCCTCTGCCTCAAATAATTATTTATCCATTTAAGGATGACAGAAGAAAACATACTAAATGAGAACATGAACTTACTTGGGTATTTAACAAGAAACTGAAACCAGAGTATTTCTCTCTCTCTCTCTTTTTTTTTTTTTTTTTTAGCCAAGTATTTCTTTTTTGGTTCATCTCCCCAGATTATAGGGTTTTTCAAACCCCATGGTGTTTTTGATGTATAATTCCAAGTAGAAATATTATTAGGCAAACAATTTATTAATACATCTTATCTCATTTAAAAACCATCACAGGAAATTATCTTTAAAAAATCTTTGGGGCCACATGTTAGTGTAACACAACAGTAAGCTTTGCTTTGAAATTATTTTAAAAAATCTATCCTTGGGACTTTCCATGGGAAATTAATTTTAGAAATCTATTCATAACCTAGACACATTTCTCCCTTCTTTCCCCCACTCATTATAACTATAAATCCTAGAACTAGCTCAAGAGGCAACCAAAGGAGAACGCTGAAAGGTGGTAAGATGAAAGCCACCAGGTTTGGGGTCCCAGGACTGGAGGAACATCACAGGGGCAGGGCACCTTACATCCTCCCAACCAACTCAGGACTCAGACTTGCTGACTCAGACCCAGCATTTCTCGACTCCAACCTAGCAACAGAAGGCAGCCCAGGAAGCCTCATTTCTCTGCTGGAATAAATAGGAATTCCTCCTGCAATAGGAGGCAAACCTGCACCATTTACTATGGCAAGGGGACTGGATGCCCGATCCCGGAGCCTGGCTAACAATACCAGAAGAGATGCTCTCCTACCCTGCAGGGCTTGAGACTTCTCTACCCCAGTGAGAAATACCAGAGCAACAATTAGCTGGTCAGGGAAGCCCCGTCCCCATTCCAATGGGAACTTCCCTTCCGCACCAAGGTAGACATGGGGAAGGCTCCCCTGGGGAAGCCCCTCAGCCCCTCTAGCAGCCCTAGCAGGAGCCGGTGAGAACCTCACTGGCAACATATAAACCAAGCAGACAAATAACACCACAAAGGCTCAGAAAATTAAACTACAGGCTGGGTGCAGTGGCTCATGCCTGTAATCCCAGCACTTTGGGAGGCAGAGGGGGGCAGATCAGCTGAGATCAGGAGTTTGAGACCAGCCTGGCCAACATGGTGAAACCCCATCTCTACTAAAAATACAAAAATTAGCCAGGTGTGGTGGCGGGTGCCTGTAGTCTCAGCTACTCGGGAGGCTGAGGCAGGAGAATGGCTTGATCCCGGGAGGCAGAGATTGCAGTGAGCCAAGATCACACCATTGCACTCCAGCCTGGGCAACAGAGTGAGACACTGTCAAAAAAGAAAAGGAAATGAAAGGAAAGGAAACAAGGAAAGGAAAGGAAAGGAGAAAGAGAGAAAGAAAGAAAGAGAGAGAGAGAAAGAAAGGAAGAAAGAAAGAAAGAAAGAAAGAAAGAGAGAGAGAGAAAGAAAGGAAGAAAGAAAGAAAAAGAAAGAAGGAAAGAAAGAAAGAAAAAGAAAGAAAGAAAGAAAGAAAGAAAGAAAGAAAGAAAGAAAGAAAGAAAAAGAAAGAAAGAAAAAGAAAGAAAGAAAGAAAGGAAGAAAGAAAGAAAGAAAGAGAAAAGGAGGGGGGAAGGAAGGAAGGCAGGTAGGAAGGAAGGAAGGAAGGAAGGCAGGCAGGCAGGCAGGAAGCAAGGAAATTAAGCTACTGTTGGAACCACAGCCTACCAAATTAGGCAAGATCCTTGAGAACTAACCTATACGAGGTGACTACCTGCCAAAATAAAAGATTTAAATGGGATCCAGTGTCGCTCAACATAATAGCCAAAATGTTCAGGATACAATAGAAATTTCCCATCATACCAAGGAAATCACAACTTGAATGAGAAGAGACAACCAACTCACATCAACTTCAGTTGAATCCAATGCTGGAATGATCTGAAAAGGATTTTAACTCAGCCATCAGAAAACATATAAGCAATCCATCAGATTCTCTTCAAACAAATAACAAATTAGAAAATCTTAGCAAAGAGAAGGGAGTTATTTTTGTTAAGCCACATAGCAATTATGAATGTGAAAAAACAGACTAACAAATAAAAATCTATCTACCTATCAAGAAATTCAAGAAAATATGGAACTAATTTTTAGAGACATTATTCATTTTATAGCTGCAGCTCTGGGGGCTCTTTAAGGCTTGTCGGACAGATAGAACCCACACCATTGCAACTTCTTGTAAATTTAGGGTCCAGAAATGCGCAACATTTCAACAAGTGGCACAGAAAGGGAAATCTGGAGGGGGAAAATAGAATAATGTCTAAAAACACTAAAAAAATGAAATTTATTCTACAGGTTTTTCAATCATTCCAAACCTCAGTGATGGTCATGGGATGACTGTTGAAACGGCAGAGGCTCAAGCCCACCCTGGTGATTCTTTTTCCATGTGTCTTCCCTGGGTGCTGCGTTCATATATTTAGTGAGCCTCTTAGGAGATAGTGAGGCAGCTGATACATGGCTCGATTTGGGAGAACCAAACCTAAGAAACTATCACTGTTGGATGTAATGCCCATCCAACTTTTAGCCCTTTATATGAGACTGTGAGTTCTAAAAGCCAGATGTCTTAGTAAACCTCACTGGGGTCGTGAAATAAGATATAGCAGTCTCAAAAATTCTATAGTATATGCTTTTCTTTCTTGCTTTCCTAAGAGTTACCATCATCCATTCTCCTATGACCCAGTAAGGTAACTCAGAGCGGTATTAGAGGATGGTGTTTCATTATATGAACCTCTCTAAATCATTTCTCCATAATAAACGTTGATATAGCAGAAGGCTAATAATATGGCTATGTTATGTTGCAGGTGTCACTGAGTGGTTGGCTAATCATATTTTGCAGTACATAAAAGGTTATTTGTTATGGCTCTTCAGTGATATCCCTTTCTAAATTTAATCACAGGCCCCACCTTTTAAAATATTGGGGCTAGCCAGGCGTGGTGGCTCACACCTGCAATCCTAGCACTTTGGGAGGCCGAGGTGGGTGGATTATGAGGTCAGGAAATTGAGACCATCCTGACCAACATGGTGAAACCCCATCTCTACTAAAATACAAAAAAAATTAGCCGAGTGTGGTGGCGTACACCTGTAGTTCCAGCTACTCGGGAGACTGAGGCAGGGGAATCGCTTGAACCTGGGAGGCGGAGGTTGCAGTGAGCCGAGATCGTGCCACCACACTCCAGTCTGGTGACAGAGCAAAACTCTGTCTCAAAATAAATAAATTAAATTAAATTAAATATTGGAGCTAAAATATTTATGACTAATCACTGAAAATTTTGGCAAAATATTAATTTGACAAGAGTAGTTCTTTGTGCATCTTATTTTGTTGAAAATGGAGTTCTTAAACTGGGCCTTGGATGTTGTCCTAAATAGTTGTTTAGCTTTTTGGAAGGCCTTTGTCTTGGATCCAACTCAAACTTCATCCTCAAAACCATAAACTCAGAGAGTCCTCAATTAATACAACCCATTGTCATTTTCATTCATCAGTTTTTGTCACAATGGTAAGTAAAGAGGTGCCGTAGCACCATTTTATGGGCTCAAAATAAAGTCTGTGTCTTCCCATTTCTTGTTCAAAAATTATCTTTCCTTTTAAGGAAAAAAAAAAAAAAGGATCCCGATGATAAACACCTTTCCATGAAAGTACCTTGTCAGACAGTGGGACATTTCTAAATAACATGTTCCCAGATTCCATCAGGCTTGTTTTGTCTGGCAAATGAATTATGTAAACCTTATCCACCAGAAACTGTTTCAAGTCAATTAATTGTTGTAATTACTTAAGATTTCTTTTTAATGAATATGGCTCTCCAGGGATTCGATGATATCCTGTCATCTGTAGGGCCTGATAAATGAAATGTGATTTGTGCCTCACTGCAAACTGAACCCTTGTACTTGAGCAATGTCTGCTTCCTGCGTGCTCGTTAAATGGAAGAAATGCCCTTGATGGAGGCAGGGACATTCATTATAAACAGTTCCCAGTTAGCTTGAAAGTGAGGGGCTGAATTGACTGTATTCACCCTTCTTGCTCTCTTTCTCTCCTTCCGTCCCTTTGGAAGGGAATTAACCAAGCCCATGACCTCAGTGAAGCTGCACATCATAATCATCATCAGTCTCACCATTCTGTCACTCATCTCCATTAGGTTCAATAAATTGAGGTCTCAAACAGCTATATGGGGATGATCTTGGAAGCTAATATAGAAAGCAAAGGATTATTTTTCCAGCTCTGCTGGCTCTCTCTGTCTCTTTCTTTCTCTCTCTCTCTCTCCACCACGCCCCCCCCCAACTAATATTTCTCTCATTTTTAAGGATTCACCTCTCCAAGAGTTGATAAAGTAGGGTAACTTCTCTCTTTCAGGGCCACCCCATTTCCCAGTGATTAGTAAATTAGACTACAGCTAAAGAAAGGGAATCTAAAAATGGTACAGCAAAGTTCCGGAAACCAGTCCCAATTTTCAGAAATATGGGCACCCTCTATTCTAGCAAACAAAACTCTGTAATGAAACACAAATTTTCAACTTATCTATTATCTTCAGTGGTTTTATTTTTGCCCAGCAAAACATTCAGTCTACCCCAATAAAATAATGTTTTTCTGGGACATTTCTATTTGGTGGAACTCATAAAGTATGTGTTCATAAAGAGGCTTCTGTCAAAATTTATAGAGAGGATTAAAATAAATGAACATTAGTGAGCCCACAGCACTCTTATAAAACAGTATTGCTATACTCATGGTCTCAAATCAAACGTTTTTTTATTCACAACTGAAAACAGTCAGATTGGAAATACTACAAATAAAAGATATGTTTTCTTTGAAATTCATCACTTTTGCTGAAATTTATGCCACTGGATTGTGTGAAACTGGTTATAATGCATACCTGTAATAAAACTCTCCAACCACAATTCTAAACAGTTATCAATTACTATCCCTAAACAGCAATGTTTGCTGATTTTAAGTGAATTAAGGTTTCACCTTCTTTATTGCAGACTGTTACCATTCCCCTACAAATTCACTAGTTTTAACCAAATTTAAATAGGAAAGATCTTGTAGTAGACAAACATTGATTTAAGACTATATGCCTTTTCACAGTGTCGTATCTTGCACTGCTTTAAAGTCATAACTCTAGGAAAAAACTAGGAATATCAAAGACATTTGAAATTAAGAAATTTGTTGACGTATTCATTCAATCAATAAACATGTATTTAGTGGCAGATAAAGAACCAGGCACTTGTCTAGACCTTTTGGTGACAATGATGAACCACCACCTTGATCACCCCATTTATTCAATATTTACCACAAGCCAAGCACTGTCCCAAGAGCTTTGCAAACAAGACATACTCCCTTTCCTCAAGGACTCAGAGCCTTTAAACAATCTTTTGTTTAAAGACAGACCAACTAGATTGCAATGTGCAACTTCTATTGACTGCCTCTGTAAGGTGAGTACCCAGATGCAACAGTTGTTAGTTATTATTTATTTTTTATTTATTTGTTTATTTATTTTTTGAGATGGGTCTCACTCTGTCGCCCAGGCTGGAGTGCAGTGGCATGATCTTGCCTCACTGCAAGCTCTGCCTCCCAGGTTCACACCATTCTCCTGCCTCAGCCTCTGGAGTAGTTGGGACTACAGGCACCCGCCACCACACCCTGCTAATTTTTTGTATTTTTAATAGAGACGGGGTTTCACCGTGTTAGCCAGGATGGTCTGATCTCCTGACCTCGTGATCCGCCTGCCTCGGCCTCCCAAAGTGCTGGGATTACAGGTGTGAGCCACTGCGCCCTGCCTAGTTATTATTTATTACCTGTACTGGGTAAGTACCCATTGCTGGGCATTTATGCAGATGGTACCTTCATGGTAAAGAGCTGCCCAAGTTCTGGGCTTGATGCCAACAACACCCAATAACTGCATGATTTTTGGCAAGTTATGGTAATCTCTCTACCTCTGCTTCCTCCTCTGTCAAAATGCAAATAATATCCATAATGATGATGATGACGATGATGGTACCTACTTCTTAAGATTTGTGTGAATTCAATGATTTCATGTATTATAAGCACTTTGTGCCGAGGACACAACAACTGATCAATAAATTGTTTGTTATTGTTACCATCATCACAGCAGGCAAGTTAAGCATTATTATCTAAATTTAACCAGTGAAAAAATAGAGGCACAGAGAAATTAAGTAACATTCCTAATATTATATGGCTAGGAATAGAACTAAAATTCAGAAGAGCTTTCTTTCCCGACACTGGCAAGTGCTGCCTAGATGAATTGCTGTGTACAATTCTGTAGCATATCAATTATTTTCTCCTCCTTTTCCTCTTCCCCTTCTTCCTCCTTTCCCTCCTCTTCCCCTTCTTCCTCCCATTCTTTGTCATCATCATTATCAGTAACCATAGGCATGTATTGAGATCCTAGGTGGCATACTACACTAGGAACAGTGGATCTGATACCATTTTAGTTGGATGCAGTCTTTCCCTTCTAAGATAGGATGGTAAAGAAGTGGCACAGAACAAATTTTATTCCTTAATAAACCCCTATAAAATATGTGGTATTGGGTTCATTTTTGCCATAAAATTGACACTCTGATTGATTAAATAACTTGCCTAAGGTCACAGAGAAAGTGGTTGGAAGTGAAAGAAAGATCTCCTGTTTCCCAAGATTTTGTGACGTAAAAATTGTTAGAAAGGACAATGAGCTTTCCCTGTTCCAGCTATACTATGTCTCCTGAGCCCCTTTTGACTGATGACACCTCATTTCATTTATTTTTAAATAATTTTTTCTGAGAATTTGCTCCCATTTATTTTTCTACATACATTTATTTTCTATATACATTTCAGAATCACCTTGTCAAACTCACAGGTTAATTTTGTTGAAATTTTGCTGGTGGTGGTGTTGTTTGTTGTCTGTTGTTTTTTGAAACATGATCTCATTCCGTCACCCAGCCTGGAGTGCAGTGGTGCAATCATAGCTTACTGCAGCCTCGACCTCTTGGGCTCAAGCGATCCTCCCACCTCAGCCTCCCAAGTAGCAGGGACAACAGGTGCATGCACCACCATGCCTTGCTAATTTTTGTATTTTTAGTAGGGACAAGGTTTCATCATGTTACCCAGGCTGGTCTCAAACTGCTGGGCTCAAGCGAGCTGCCTGCCTCAGCCTCCCAAAATGCTGGGATTACAGGTGTGAGACACTGCACCTGGCCAGAATTTTAATTAGAATTATATTAAACCTATCAATTAATTTAAGAAATTTGACATACATTCTTTAAATACTCAGCTTTCCGTTTAGCAACTTCATTTGTCTTTCTTTTGTCAACTTTTACTTTCTTTATTATATGTTCCTACATTTATTCAGGTAGATCCTGAACATTTCAGGTTCAAAATGTTTTAGGTAGTTTTTAGAGACAATTTGCTATTGACAATTTGCAAAAGACTCATTTTCCATTATATTTTCTAACTGGAAATTATTGATACTTAGGACAGTATTAATTTTTTTAAAAAAATTATTTTAACAGTAATTTATACTTGTCCCATCCAAGTGTGTTTTTCTGCTTTTCTTGGTCACAGAGCTACCCAGATTTCCCAAACGCTCTTGAAGCTCAGCAGGTGAAATGTCTGGCCAATGGGATGTGGATAGAAGTGATATTTGCAACTTCCAAGTTATCACTAAAAACATTTGTGTTTTTATCCTGGAACACAAGCTTGAGATGAATCGTTTTTAAGCACAAAGAATTAAACAGCATTCTAGAGCAGAATTTAGCAAACTATGGCCTGTGGATCAGATCTGACCTGTAGCCTGACTTTTGTATGGCCCGTGAGCTAAGAATCGTTTTACCTTTTTAGATGGTGGTAAAAAGATAAATACAAAAGGAAGAGAGAGAGAGAGAGGAGATGGGAGAGGGAGAAAGAGAAAATGTGTCAGAGACTATATGAATCTCAAAGCCTATCTGGCTTATTACGGAAAACGTTTGCCAACTCCCATCCTAGGGGACTATTGTCAGGAAGATGGAAGGAACCTGGGTCTCTGAATCACCTTGTGGAGCAGAGCAGTTCTATCATTCTTGAACCACTGATCTCTGGACTAGTGTGACAGGTGAAAATAGATTCCTATCTTATTTAATCCATCATATTCAGGCTCTCCTTGTTACAAGAACCATTTATCTAATTAATCAACTAACTAACCTTATTAGTTTGGACAGTTTTTCAGTTATCTCTTGCAATTTCTAGATAAACTATCATTGGCAAACAATAATAGGGTTTTTTTTTTTCCTCAGTAACAAACATGTTATGTGTTCTATCCTTGTTTTTGGTCTTATTTTTTAATAGCTGGAGGTTTCAGGACAATATAAATTGATAGTGTCAGCAGCATACATCCATGTTTTGTTCTAAATTATAATGGCAATGCCTCTAGCTCTTTACTGACTAGTAAACTATTGCCTTCTGATTGTAGATATTTTTCATTATCCTAAGCATATTCAGAAGAAAAATTGTTCAATGTTTTTTCTCCTCTTTAATTTATCTTTTCAAGTTTTGATATCAAATGTATTCTATTTTTATGAAAGGAATTGGAAAGTTCTCCATCTATGATTAGCTTGTATAGCTTAGAAAGAGCTCTGATTTAAAAGTTTGAGAAAAATTATGTCAGAATAATCCAGCCACAGAGCATTTTTTTCTTCAAAAAAATGTTAATTTCTTTCATCACAATATTCAGTTATCTATTTCTTGAGTTAATTATAACAATTCATATTTTCTTTTAAAATTATTTATTTTGCCACCAAATTATTAACATAGACTTATGTTAATAGGTCTATACACAGCATTCTCTTTAAATTATTTGATTTATTCAATATCTGATGTAATAATTGCTTTCCTATTTTGCTTACTTGTCTTCTCTCATTTTTTGTTGTTTATCAGAATTTTCAGACATTTGTTGCTTTTTAACTTTTTTCCAAAGGGCACATTCTTTGATTTTGTAACTTAATTTTTGTATTTGCTTTCTAACAAATTTATTTTGTGGTTGTGTTTATTTGTATAATATTCTTATTTCTACATTGGTTATTAAGCTTTTAAATAAACTGTATAATTCTTATTTTTTCTTCTTCAATAATAAAAATTTATACTGCTACAAATTTGCATCAGAGTCCAAATCCTGTTAGTCACATCCTATTGCTTTTGAGAGGTAGTGATCTTCATCACAGTATTTTCAGATAATGTATGTTGTAGCTCGGGGTTCTGAGAAAGCAGACACCGAACAAGTACTTGGGTGTAGAAAGTTATCTAGAATGTGATTCTGGGAAGCATAAAAGAGGAAGTAGGGAGAGTGATAATGGGCAGGAGAAAAGCCAGTAAAGAGTGAATTAATAAGCGGTTTAATGCTATGAGCAACAGGAGCTCCATCTCTGAAAAAAAGTTGATAGCATGTCCTGGAAATGTCCCATTGAGGAAAGGGGAAGCTGGGATATGTACCCATAAGCATTCCTGAGGGTGTTAAATCCTCAGTAATTCTAGGCGGCCATGCCTGTGAGCAAAGCACACTGAAGAAATCCTTAAAGCTAAGAAATAAAAAGCCATGGTGGTTTGAGGCAGGAAACTATCACTACTCATGGATGCTGTTCGTCTCAGCTGCAAGCGAACTTAGACAACGGCTGGGGGGCTAAGGATGAGCATCAACAGCATCTGCTGCAATGTGTAATTATGGATTTGCTTTCATTTTTATTTAGGAATGTTTTCCCAAGTGGTTTGTTGGGGCTTCCTTTTTTAAATGTGTATGCTTTTAGATTTTAACACGAGTATTCACTGCACATTAAAATACACATTGTCAGCTGTAATATGTAAGTTTTTCTGTAAATGGAAGAAAGGACAACAGATGAATCTTGAGGAAATTTTACATTTCAGAACAATAAACACTATTTTTTTAGCATAGCTGTTTTACGGATTTCTTTTACTCATTCAATTAGTATCTACTCCAGTGTGTTATTGTTCAAATCGTGTAACATTTTTATGTTTATTTTAAATTTTTTATTTTGAAATAATTTCAGAATCAGGAAAATTGAAAGAAAAGTACAGAAAACTCCTGTATAAACTTTATCCAGATGTAAGGGTCTCTTTCTGAACTCAATTCTGTGTCGTTGATCTGTTTTCGAAAGGTTGATATCCTTTCGCAAATATCACACCAGTTTGATGATTAGCGCCTTATGACAAATTCTGAAGTCAGAAAGTATTAAAATATATATATATAACAAAAAGTCTTCCAATTTTGTCATTTTTTAAGAAATGTTTTTGCTTTTAGTTCCTTTGGTTTTCATATATATATAATATATATACATATAATATATATACATATATTATATATATACATATATACATATATTATATATACATATATACGTATGATATATATACGTATCTATAATATATACGTATATTATATATACGTGTCTATAATATATACGTATATTATATATACGTGTCTATAATATATACGTATATTATATATACGTGTCTATAATATATACGTATATAATATATATACATATATACATATCATATATACGTATATAATATATATACATATATACATATCATATATACGTATATAATATATATACATATATACATATCATATATACGTATATAATATATATACATATATACATATCATATATACATATATAATATATACACATATACACATATATAATATATACACATATAATATATACACATATAACACATATACATATATAATATATACACATATAACACATATACATATATAATATATACACATATAACACATATACATATATTATATACACATATAACACATATACATATATTCTATACACATATAACACATATACATATATTCTATACACATATAACACATATACATATATTCTATACACATATAACACATATACATATATTCTATACACATATAACACATATACATATATTCTATACACATATAACACATATACATATATTCTATACACATATAACACATATACATATATTCTATACACATATAACATATACATATATTCTATACACATATAACATATACATATATTCTATACACATATAACATATATACATATATTCTATACACATATAACATATATACATATATTATATATACATATATTCTATACACATATAACATATACATATATTCTATACACATATAACATATATACATATATTCTATACACATATAACATATATACATATATTATATATACATATAACATATATATTATATATACATATAATATATATATATAATATATATATATAAAATATATTTTCGAGACAGGGTCTCAGCATGTTGCTCAGGTTGATCTGAAACTCCTGGGCTCAGACAATTCTCCTTCTTTGGCCTCCCAAAGTGCTAGGATTACAGGTATGAGCCGCTGTGCCCAGCCTGATTTTCATATAAATTTTAACAGAAGTATTTAAAGCTATAAATTTCCCTCTAAGCCTGCTTTAGCTGTATTTGACAAATTTTAATATGTTGTACTTCATTATTCATTTTTAAAATATCTTCAAACGTCTCTCTGATTTTTTCTTTGACCTTTAGATTACTTAGAAAACAGTTGATTAATTTCCAAACATTTAGGGTTTTTATAGGTTTTAGAGTTTTTATAGATTTTATTGTTTTCTATTTTTGATGTAATTTTATTATAATTAGAGAACATACTCTGTGTGATTTCAATCCTTTTACATTTATTGAAATTTTTATTGCACAGCTAACCTTCATGTTATATTGGTGAACATACCATTGACAGCTGAGAATATGTAATCTGCATTTGTTGGTTAAAACTTTCTATAAACATCAATCAAGTCAAGGTGGTTGATAGCATTGTTCTGATATTCTGTTTGTTTTAGTTCATTTTGTGTTACTGTAAGGGAATACCTGAGACTGAGTCATTCATTGTTTTTATAGAAGGGTTTATTTAGTTCGTAGTTCTGCAAGCTGAGACGTTCATGGTCATGGTCCCGGCTTCTGGTGAGGGCTTTTGTGCTGCATCACAACGTAACAGATCGGGGGTGGACACATTCAAAGAGAAAATCTGAGGGGTGTTCTGGCTTTATAACAACTTCCAGTCTTGAGAAAACCAATCCATTCCCACAAGAACTAACCCAGTCTCCCACGAGCAAGAACCCACTACCTCGAAAGCAACCTCAAGCAATTTGTGAGGTACCTGCCCCCATAATCCAAACACCTCCTGCTAAGCTCCGCTTCCCAAAATCATCACATTAGGGATTAATTTTCAACATGAATTTTGGAGGGGACAAATATTCAAACCACAGCAATGACTTTATTGATTTCTTTGTCTAGTTGTTCTATCGATTGCTAAGAGAGGATTGTTGCAGTCTCACATTTTCATGGAATTGACTATTTCTCCCTTTAATTCTATCAATTCTTGATTAGCATACTTTGAAACCCATTATTAGACTTAAACACATTTGAGATTGCTATCAATTCCTGAAAAACAAACTCTTTTATCATTACGAAATATCTTTATCTCTGGTAATGCTCTTTGTCTTGAAGTCTTTTTTATCTGATATGAATTCCACTCCACTCAACATATCATTACTATTTGCATGGTATATCTTATTCTATCCATTTCCTTTTGATCTGCCTACAGCTTTATAATTAGAGCACTTTTGTATACAGTACATAGTTAAGTATTGCTTATCATCCAGTTTGATCATCTATGCAGTTTAATTGGAGGGTTTAGTTCATTAATATTTAGTGCACTGTTGATATGATTGGAATTAGGCCTATCATTTTATTATTTATTCACCATCTGTCCTTTTAAGTTCTTGCTCCCTAGTTCCTCTATTCTTGCCTTATTTTAGATTCTTTGAATTTTAAGAAAAATTTATTTTATTTTTCTGTCAGCTTTTTAGCTTTACTGCTTTGCATATTATTCATTGGACACTATGGGGATTACAATACACACTATAAACTTTTCAGTCCTTTTACAATCAACATTGTATCTCTTCCCATATTCTATGATACAGTTGGTACACATATTACATCTGTAGACTATATATGCCCCCACAAGAATTTTGTGTAATCAGTGCTTTAAACAGATCTATGTAGTGTAAAAGAAAGAAAAAACTTATTTTATATTTACCCAGGTATTTACCATCTCTAATATTTTTTTCCTGAAAATATAAATTTAAATCCAGTATTATTTTCTTTCAGTCAGAAGAACTTTATTAGCATTTTTAGTGCATGTCTGCTGTTGACAAATTCTCTTGATTGTTTTTTATTTGAAAATGCTTTTTGTTTTCCTTCATTTTAAAGGATATTTTCACTGAATATAGAATTTGGAGTTGAAAGCTTGTATTTTTCTTTCAGCAGTTTAAAGAAGTTATTCCATTTCCTTCTGGTCCCCAGAGTTCCTCATGAGAAATCAGTGATTATTCAGAATGTTGTCCTATTGTATGTGGAATGTCATTTTTCTCTAGCTGGTTTAGATATTTTCTTTTTATATTGAGCCCACTTCAAGTACTTTTTCTGCCAATTCTCACTCTTCTTTTCTTCTGGGACTCAAATTACTCATACATTCGATATTTTGATATTTTCCATGGTTTCACGTGGGTTTTTAAAATTCATTTCTGTTTAAATTATTATCTCTTTGGCCTACAGCTTGGATAATTTCAAGGTCACGAACTCTTTCTTCTGTTGTATACAGCATGCTGTCAAGCACATACAGTAATTTTTAAATTTCAGATATTGTATTTTTTACTTATGTAATTTCCATTTATTTCACTTTTTTATGGTTTATAATTCTCTACTGAGATTTCCAATATTTTCGTTTATTTTAAGGATATTTTCCCCTACCCTTGAGCATAATTGTAATAGCTGCTTTAAAATCCTTGTCTGTTAATATGTGTACTTCTGTCCTGTGGTTCTTTAAGCCAGTAGGATGATGGGTTTTTATCCATGTTTTGACAACCTGACAGGACAACAACTGGGACTTGCCCTCAAGCTAAAAGCCTTAAGAATGTGGGACTCACTCAGTTCTCTTCCTTGGTTTAGCTTTTAGTGCTCCTCTAGTATCTGCCTGCTTTTATTTGCTCCCTGGTGCCTTAAAGTAGTTGTTTTTTAATATTTTGTCTCAAGGATATTTTTTATTATTTGTGAAAGTGCTGAGTTTATAGGAGCTAATATATCATTACCAATTAATCACTTTTGACCATATTTTTTGTGATTTTCTAAAATTGGGGATGTCATGCAACTTATATAATGGAATTTCTGTGATTATCAAAAACTTTCAAATTTGAGTAATGTATATGAATAAAATAATTTCATCATTATTTGTTTGAAACTGCCCTTTTACTTACAGACATTATGCCAACCACTAGGGACTATTAGAAGTTTACAGAAGAAACTTAGTGAAAACCACCTACCTGTATAACATATACTTGCCTTTTTTTTCTTTTTTTTCCTCACTATATATCTGTATAATTGATATACTTGCCTTTTTTTTCCTCACTACATTTTTTATTTTACCTCTTTTTAATTCTTCAGTCCCAATTCACCCTCATCTTAAATAGACAGGTATCCTGTCGTTTATTCTCCAGAAAACAAAATCCTAGGTGTTAAATTTGAGGCACTTTATACTGGCACTTACCTCTCCACTGCCTCTACTGAAATACACAGCAAATATTATCAACTTCTACTTCTCTCTTCAAAATAGTACTTGCATTTCTTTTCATTCCCAAAGCAAAACATGTAGTATGTGCTCAATAAATACTCAGGTGAATGAAAGAATCTCATCCATCATTATGCCTCTGTACATTTTTCTTGAGCCACTACTTCAGCCAGAAATTCCTTTGCTAAGAGACAAAACAGTCTTAATTGAATATTCTGCACGATCTTGGCTCTATATCTCAAACCTCAAATTATGTTTAACATTTCTCCTAGTAGATATTTAATTCTAAATATGATTGATAATAAACTAGAAACTAAAAGGCTCAAAGCTTCTTTAGCAGACATTTATTTTCCTCCTTCTATCCTCTCCCAGCTCTTGGTTCATTTAATGTCAGCCAAGGAGGCTTATCCATGGATGATAGATGGTCTATCCAGTTCCCCGAGCAAGTGGGCAGATAAACTGATAATATAAGTGATCCTTAAATAGTTCAGAGGTGAAAGTTCTCTGAGACCTGATTCAACTTGGAGTTACTTGTGTTGCATTTTAAACCCCTCATCTGGAAGAGTCTGTTCCATTATATAGTGTGGAAAGTATTTACTTTCCAGAAACCTGTTCTTTGGTATCAGTTACTGAATTCTTTGCAGCAGGTGGAAGTTTCTTTGTTCTCATCTGACTATGAGGCACCCCACCCTGACAAATGGCCTCTAATAGCCAGGATCAATCATCCAGGCTTCTGTCTCTCAATCATTTGCACTCTGGGTCCCCTGCTTTGATGCATACATTTACTTTTTTATACAATTCATTTTTCTTTAGCTATTATCTCATCTCAATTAATACTGAATTGTTTTAGATTATCCTCTTCTATGCCATAATGTTGAATTACAGAGAGAGAGAGAGAGAGAGAGATGATAGATAGATAGATGATAGATAGATAGATAGATAGATAATCGATGTTTATGTATTTAACTAAAGTAATATTTTGTGCTTGCTCACCTTCATACACACCAGTCTGTGCTCATATACAATATTTCTACAGCGCTTTGAATAGGAAATTGAATTGATACAAAGGCTTGTGAGATCAGAATTGGAAAAAACAACTTTAAAGTTCATATGGAACCAAAAAAGGGCCCGCATTGCCAAGTCAATCCTAAGCCAAAAGAACAAAGCTGGAGGCATCATGCTACCTGACTTCAAACTATACTACAAGGCTACAGTAACCAAAACAGCATGGTACTGGTACCAAAACAGACAGATCGACCAATGGAACAGAACAGAGCTCTCAGAAATAATGCCGCATATCTACAACCATCTGATCTTTGACAAACATGACAGAAACAAGAAATGGGGAAAGGATTCCCTATTTAATAAATGGTGCTGGGAAAACTGGCTAGCCATATGTAGAAAGCTGAAACCGGATCCCTTCCGTACACCTTATACAAAAATTAATTCAAGATGGATTAAAGACTTAAATGTTAGACCTAAAACCATAAAAACCCTAGAAGAAAACCTAGGCAATACCATTCAGGTCATAGGTATGGGCAAGGACTTCATGTCTAAAACACCAAAAGCAATGGCAACAAAAGCCAAAATTGACAAATGAAATCTAATTAAACTTAAGAGCTTCTGCACAGCAAAAGAAACTACCATCAGAGTGAACAGGCAACCTACAGAATGGGAGAAAATTTTTGCAATCTACTCATCTGACAATATCCAGAATCTACAATGAACTCCAACAAATGTACAAGAAAAAAACAAACAACCCCATCAAAAAGTGGGCAAAGGATATGAACAGACACTTCTCAAAAGAAGATATTTATGCAGCCAAAAGACACATGAAAAAATGCTCATCATCACTGGCCATCAGAGAAATGCAAATCAAAACCACAATGAGATACCATCTCACACCAGTTAGAATGGCGATCATTAAAAAGTCAGGAAACAACAGGTGCTGGAGAGGATGTGGAGAAATAGGAACACTTTTACACTGTTGGTGAGACTGTAAACTAGTTCAACCCCTGTGGAAGTCAGTGTGGTGACTCCTCAGGGATCTAGAACTAGAAATACCATTTGATCCAGCAATCCCATTACTGGGTATATACCCAAAGGATTATAAATCATGCTGCTATAAAGACACATGTACACGTATGTTTATTGCGGCACTATTCACAATAGCAAAGACTTGGAACCAAGCCAAATGTCCAACAATGATAGACTGGATTAAGAAAATGTGGCACATATACACCATGGAATACCATGCAGCCATAGAAAAGGATGAGTTCATGTCCTTTGTAGGGACATGGATGAAGCTGGAAACCATCATTCTCAGCAAACTATTGCAAGGACAAAAAACCAAACACCACATGTTCTCACTCACAGGTAGGAATTGAAAAGTGAGAACATATGGACACAGGAAGGGGAACATCACCCACCAGGGCCTGTTGTGGGGTGGTGGGAGCGGGGAGGGATAGCATTTGGAGATATACCTAATGTTAAATGATGAGTTACTGGGTGCAGCACACCAACATGGCACATGTATACATATGTAACAAACCTGCACGTTGTGCACATGTACCCTAGAACTTAAAGTATAATAAAAAAAAAGATTAAAAACTTTTGTAAGCAAAAAAAAAAGGCTTGTGAGATGTAAATCTTATTCATAGTAAAAGGATTCCTGCATCTGAAGATTGTCCTATAAACCATCTCTACAACATGCATTAAATTCATGTTTTTCTGTTCAGACTCTGACCCAGGTTTTCTAATGTCATGCAGTGTCTTTGCCTCTAGATGCTCCAAATGTCCATCTATACTTCTCACATCTCTACACTATAATTTTTAAGTGTTTCAAGATCCCTTCAAAAACTTTCTCTACAGTCTCTTTCTTCCTCAAAGAGTATATATGTGATCAAACCAACCTCCAAACTCAGCTTCGTTTGGATGAATGATTAAGACTTTTTCATTAGTGTATTTTGTCCCTATTCATTCACAAAATTCTCTTAATTTTTCTTTTGTTTTGTGTTGTTGTTGTTGTCCTTCATATGTATTGAAACAGTCACAAAATAACCAGTCGACTCAGGCAATTTTAAGAACAACCACTTAAGCAATATGTGGTAATGACAGATAAAACAGAACAGGTAAATTAGATGTTCCCTATTTAGCCAATTATTTGTAGATACAAACATAATTCCCTATTCACATATGAAGTCTTTGTTTATTTGCATTAAGGCTGCATGGCCATATCTGTTCAAATTTGCAGAGTGTCATATTTTATTATGATGATCATTGTAAAATAGATTGCTAATATCTTCCCCCTACCCAAAATCTGTCAGAGATATTTTAGGTATCACTGCACCACTAACTCAAGCTGTTCATATAGAATGAAGGTAATCAGAATTGAGAGAAAAAAATAGAAAAGAAAATAAAAACCATTTCCCAAAAGTGCAGGAGCACATGAAAACTTGTCTAGCTAATCATCAGGAGTGTAAAATTTTTATTTCTCAGTTAATAAGCACCACCTGTGTTTATAAGAAGTCTCTGATGACTTGTTGTTTTGTCTCTTGCAAAGAATATAAAATGTTCTCAGACGGATTTCATAGAGTATATGCAGATTATTAATATACTTTTAAATCCCACCATATGACTGATGTAGCCTTCATTGTCTTCTTTCCACTCCCTACTACACACTTTCTTCTTTAATTTTTTTATTGAAATGATATAGTATAAAAAATCATTGACAACATATAAATCAATTGTCTGTGACATGTTACAGGGAAAAAGAAAACATCAAGATTGCCAATAACAGGCACTCAGTCTCATAAAACTTGTAATCAACTTCCAAGCCAAGGCGTAAACTATAATATATTGCCACAAACCTATAACAATAATAAACTATTTGAATTGCACCTTCACATTCTCAGTCGTTAATAACAAATAAGCTTGAAAAAATTTTGACAGTCATTCATTTGAATGGGTGTCTGCTTGTTTATCAGATTGTGTCATCTGGCATTACAAAATACAGCCTTATCCTCGGAAGGGTATGTAGAGAGAAAGTGTCTAAGCTTTGGGTACTAACTACAGACAATAAGGACGCCATTTGTTGGAAAATTTTAAGAGTAACTTATTCTTTATCTCAGTTCAAAGATTATACCAAGCCTTTCCTTAGTCCTAAGTGAAAATAAAAAAGCAGATCCTCCATCTGATTAATTTTTATTATTAGGACTCCTCCAGGCATCTATTGCTGCAGAAAAGCCACTTCAAAATGGTGGCTTGAAACAATAACAATCACTTATTTTGCTTATAAATCTGTTAGCTAGCCGGGCTCCACTTGGCAGTTTTCATCTGAGGTCTCTCATACAGTAGCAATCAGTCTGTGGCTGGGTCTGAGGGCTGAGGCTGTCTTGAGAGCTTTTCATTCATGTTTAGTGCCTGGGCTGGGAGGATTCAAACAGCTGGGTGCTGGAACAGCTGGAGTTCCTTGGGCGGCTCTCTCTGCCTCTCATCTCTCCATGCGGTCTCTGCATGTGCTGGCCTCAGGGTAGCCAGACTTCTCACATGGTGACTGAAAGCTCAGAGCAATTGTCCTGAGAGGGAGCAGGTGGCAGCAGAATCACCTTTTATGACCTAACATCACAAATCACACTTTGGCCGCGCTCTACTAGCCGAGACTGTCACACAAACCCAGGTTCAAGGGGAAGAAATATACATGCCACCTCTTGAGGAGGAGTTAATGAGGTTCTTAGATAACATGGGAAACAGTGTGGTCAATTATTTTTGCAAAATACACCCTGCCACCTAGAGTTCTGTGGCACACGTACACACTCCAATGCACACACACTCACACACAATAAACAGAATTCTTGCTTGATAATGCAGCGAAATACCACGAGGCTAATAGTGCAAAGTTTCCTGAAATGCTTCCAAAAGCTCCCATAGTTGTGCTGTAGTTACTTTGTAAATGACCATGTTAGACAAATAAAATTGGGTTCATGAAAAGTTGTCTTAGTGCCTTTAATACACCAAGAGGCAGAAAGAATCTCAGAAGGCTCGTTGCTCAAAATAGGGCTTATGGACCAGCAGCGTCGCGTCACTGGGACGCTGGTTAGGAATGGGTATGCTCAGGCCCCACACGGGCCTACTGAGTTAGCATCATCCCAGGTGATCTGCATGCACATCAAGCATTGTCTTAGAGGACTGTGCAGTATGGAGTGTTCGCCAAACAAATGTGTCTGTGGAGTCCTACGCTGGGCACTTCCTGGGATTATGGGGAATTCACTTTGGGATCACTGTGATATGAGTGTTCATAGGGACCTGCAGCCTCCCCCACACCATGCCCGACTGTCTAAAACTTCTCCCAAGAGAACTTGATGGCTCAGATCTCAGGCCTGAGAGGAGTGAAAAAAAGGCTCCTGGCACCTAACCATCCAGCTGTCTAAACTCTTCTCGCCCTCCCCACAGCCCACTGGGGCTTAGGAAGGCGGGCTCTTTTCATAGCTTCCTTTCCTATTTGGTTGGAATTTCCCCTACACTATAATCTAATTTATACTTCATTCTTCACTGTACCCCAGTGCCCAGGGCTAGTCACATAGGAGGGAGTCCATCAGAATCTGTGGAATGAAAGAATAAGTGGGCCGGATGCAGTGGCTCACACCAGTAATCCCAACACTTTGGGAGGCCAAGGCAGGAAGATTGCTTGAGGCCGGATGTTCAAGACCAGCCTGGGCAACATAGCAAGACTCTTATCTCTACAATTTTTTTTTAAAAAACCAGCCATGCGTGGTAGTGCATGCCTGTAGTCCCAGCTACTCGGGAGGCTGAGGCAGGAGAATTGCTTGAGCCCAGGAGATCAAGGATCTAGTGAGCCATGATCATACCACTGCACTCCAGCCTGGATGACAAAGTGAGTCCCTGTCTCCAAGAAAAAAAAACGTGGGGGTGGGTGTGGTGGCTCATGCCTGTAATCCCACTGTTTTGGGAGGTCGAGGCAAGAGGATCGCTTGAGACCAGGAGTTGGAGACCAGCCTGTGCAGCATGGGAAGACCCTGTAAGTACAGAAAATTTTTTAAAAAACATTAGCCAGGCATGGTGGCACATGCCTGTAATCCTAGATACTTGGGAGGCTGAGGCAGAAGGATCACTTGAGCTCAGGAGGTGGAGGCTGCAGTGAGCTATGATCACACTACTGTACTTCAGCCTGGGAGACAGAGCAAGACCCTGCCTCAAAAAAAAAAAAAAAAAAAAAAAAAAGAATAAGTGAATGATTATTAGCAGATGGGGAACAGAGGAAGAAACCAATTCATAGCTATGGGAACGTGGGTCAGGAAGAGCAGCCACTACATCTGTTTCCTTTTCCTTTTCAAGTATACCTGTGCTCTCCCTTGTCTTACTCAGATGTGCCTTCCCTATGTCAGTTGCTCAGCAGAGGACCCAGGACCATTGAAAGAATGACAGTAAGTTTGATTTAGAAGCCTCACTGAAAACTATAGACAGAGGCCTACAGCTTGGAGGCAGTTCTGTCAGACTGCTCCAACACAGTATTGTAACTCATAGTTTATATACAGGTGGTGAAGATTCAGTATGTGCAAATCTCATGAAAGTTTGGGTGTAAGAGTACATCTGGTTATAGATTACTAAAGTACATTTGGTTATAGATTGTGGACGCATAATCACTAACCCTGTCAGATGTTATCTTATGTGTAGGAAAAGGCAAGGCTAGGTCATTTATCTTTTAAGGAATGTAATGACTCAGGCAAGAGACGTGGGGAGGCTGTGTGCTCTATTCTGTTTTGTCTTCAAGGCATTCTTCCAGAGAGCTGCATTTCATCAGAGTTGCGGGTTCAAGCGGAAATGAGCAAATGTGGCTTCTTATATTGGTTACTTTGTCTCACAATAGTCAAGTCTGTATATATACTGGCAGCCTTTTCCCAATTTCCATATTCCTCCTCTATTTTCTCCTCCTCCTCCTGTAAGCGTGTAGCCCTCAAGGTTGTTTTGTTTATTGTGAAGAAATGGGAAACAGGAGGAGGGAGAAGGATGTCAGGGGTTTGAGGGATTTGGGAGTGATCAAGGAAGATATGACCATAAGAAACAGCAACACATAACAAGCTCGGTGCTTGGACAGGGTTGCACGGGGGAGAAAGTCCCTCTTAGAGGAAGTCTGTTCAGAGGCTAAAAAGCAGAGGCCACTGCTCAGAATGGGGGAGCATAGGCAACTCTCCAGGAAAATAGGGGAGAAGAGGGGCTCACATGTCTAGTGATGTGACACAGCAGCACAGAGAGGAGTCTCTGGGTCAGGGAGCTCAGAGGGCTCATTGAGAAGAATAGCAGCTTGGGATTTTATCATGGGAAGGCCATGTCTTATCAATAGATGACAGCTGTTGGGTGAGGTTATGCAGGTATGTAAAGCAGGCAGTTTCTAAATGGCTTTAAAATTTGCTTGTTTGAGCTATTTTAAAAATAATTGATGAGTACAAATTTGCATTGGGCACTAGCGAGCATTTGAGCTAATGAGTCTCAGCCCACAGTCAAAAAATTAACAACTGTGGGGCCAGTTCGCAGAGGCTATCAATGTTCACATATATGAGAGAGGAGGACGGTGTCAAACATTCCCCAGCACTGCACTGTGAGGTGGAGAAAGCAGAGAAGAGGTTGAAGTGGCTAAGGGGTTTTTCTTGGATGCTAGGATTAGCTAATTACACATCAAGTAACCCAGCATGGCCCACCCTGTACTATCCTGTAGTGGCAACTCAAGAATCACTGGAATCGATCAAACCATGGAGAAATACAAATTGCTCTCATTTACAGATTCTTTGGGAATGGAAGTACTGTACTAAATGCTATCAAAATAACTATGCTTGTCAAAAAGATGTCATTATTTTACATTTGTTTGATGCTTTACTATAAAATCGAAAATGTCAACCACAATCCTTCTTGCTTAAGAAAATACTGTGTATATGGAAATGGCGTGTATGGTTATGATGACACTATTGATTGGATTTTGGTTATGCATTTTTTTTCAATAAGGAAATCATTGTCATGGAGTTTGTGTTTCTTTTTTTTTTTTTTTTTTTTTTTTAGAAGGCAGTATCATTAGTCGGGCACTCAGACTGCATAACCCTTCTTACAACAGGCTCAGTCACAAGGAACCATGTAGATTGGAAAAAGAAACACATTACTGCACACCCATGAAAGGGGTCTTTGTAAAAGCACAGGGGGCAGGGAGGTGCATCTAGATCAATCAGCCTCAAACACAGGGTGAGATATTATCAAACCAGATTTCACTCAAGCTAACAGCTCTTAGCTCTCAAGTTCAACTGTTTTCTAATACATCAAATTTTCCATTAAAAGTCAAACTATTGGTAGCATTTTTGGTGAGGGAGATTATGGAAAATAATTTCAGAATGTTCATGTCCCCTTCCATGGGACAGAGGGAAGGACCTTTCATAGCCAGGTAGCAATTCTAGAAAAATGAAGCCTCTCATGTTGGAGGAAAAATAAACCAATTTTTAATACTCAAGAATACAATGGCTGTTTCTGTTTTCAACCTGGTGGTTTATTTACACTTTCGGGACCATTACAGATCTCCTGCAAGGCAGATGAAGTGGATTTCATTTCTGCTCTTACGATCCATAATAGCTGCACCACAAGAAACAGCAATTCCCCTTCTACATCAAGTTATGCTAAGTGAGGATATAACATAAGTGACTTCACGTGAACATGGGAATTACATAAATGAGTTGTTTAGGTAAAAACCACTGCTAAGTTAAGCTACCTATTTTTTCACTCATGAGGGTTGAATACAGTGACAAACTCATTTGTGGATGTTGGGCAATTTGATCCAAGGTGACCTGTTACTGCCTCTGCTCAGAAATACATATTTGTTACAAATTAATTCCTAATTCTACTTTTACCAAACTCATGACTTTGAGAACAATAATCCTACCTAGTAGCTTGCAAAATCTGTTAGGGTTGGACAAGTTACCTTTTTTTTTTTTTTTTGAGAAAGTCTTATTTGGAAAGATCAATGTAAGAATTCAAACCCTACTGGTTAAAATCATTAGTCTATTCCTAGACAGGTCCTTACTCACTAAGCCATCCAAGGTGCAATTTAGCCATCCCGTGCCCAGGATCCATTCCAATGCCCTATAGACATACAAATCTATAGTGTTTCTTTGAAGTAAGACCTCAAATTCCTCAGGCCAAAACCTCTCCACACAGTTGACTTTGCAAAGAAGCTTATTTACATCAAGGGTGGAAAACATTTTCTTACTTAAATTCTCACAAGATAAATAATTAGGTCTCTAAATAAAGGCTTGAAGCATTTCTGATTTTACACAAAGACATACATCTTCATTAGCACATTCAAAATTAACACCATCACTTAATATCTATATTAAACCTTCTCTTAAAAGCAAGAAACAAGTAGGAGATTGAGTCAGAGTTGTTGCGTCAGCCCCTTCTCAGCCTGTGTCCTGAATTCTCCCCTATCATTCTAGCCCTCCTCTAAGTGCAAACATCCAAGCATGTGAAAGTTTTGCGTGCAGGTGTGTTTCCTGTACCTGCCTCAGTGTGAAGCCACCCTGTTTCTGGCCCTGAGAAGTTCTCTTTCCTTGCAGCAAGATAATGTTTTAAAAAGCTGACTTTTAAACCTCTTGCTGAATTGTTTAATGGATTAAATTCATCATGTCACCAGCTGCTGTGCAGCTAATAGAGCCATAAAACACTGTATTAAAGGATTACCCATGCAAAATTTCCTCTGGTGCTAATGTGAATTTTAATACTTTTAACATTTAGTTCAGATGCGAATGTCCAAGAACAGCTTGTTCAATAGGTTGTTCTATAAAATTAAGTTCCTCATCTCATCAGAAATGCCAGGACTCCATTAAGTTAAAATTTTACAGAGAGGCTATGATGATTCACTGTGCAGCATTTGTGAAGAGAGAGACAGCATCTGCTTCTACATTAACGCTATCTAAAAAAAAAAAAAAAAGAAGAAGAAGAAGGGAGGAGAAAAGCAAAACAGTCATGAATCTCATAAGTTCATGGAGACTGGGCTGAACAGAAGAAAATGCTAACTTCAGATTTGTGGAAGGTCAATTTATAAAAACTGAAAACAATACTAATAATTGGGAACACCTAAATTTATATCCCTTACAAGTCACTTGTCAGAAGGTCAAAAAGTCTCAAAGACACACAAAGTGGCGATTATACAAAATCACATGGATATCAAACTTTGCATAAGAAGAAATGTGATTATCTATATCTAGGCGACAGAAGAAAGAACAGAGGAAAAACTGTAGCTGATAGGGAGTGAAAATAATCATAGGGAAGGATGGTGGAAATTATGTAGCTCAAGTTCTTCATTCTACAGGGGATAATGCTGAGACCTGAGAAGCTGTAGCTTGCCCAAAGGTTACACAGCTAGTCACATGCAGATTGGAGAATAAATCGCAGGTTTCCTGACACCCAGCCCGAGACACCATGTGTCTCCCTTACGTATCTATAAATATATACATATCGATTTTATTTATGTGAAATGGCTTACATATTAAGCAACAATAAAGAAGCAAGGACTAGACAACAATAAGATCAGGATACTCCAGCGATATGTTGATAAATAAGCTAACAAAGCTGTATGTATTGCGTATCGTTTCCAAAATAGTTCTAAATCAGACCACTTTCAGAAGACTTAACTTGAAATTTTATCTTCTTTGTTTCATCTCCTTCCCCTTTTTTCCTGAGTGACCCTTCAAATCCTGATTGCAACTCTTACCTGTGCTTCTGAAACATTACAGCATTTAATTATTTGCTAAAGAAATTGCATCTCAAGTGAGGTTACTAAAAACAGTGCAATTTTTCTTGAATGTTGTTCAGTAATTGGGCTAAATGTAATCATCGACGGAGGCTGCAAATTCTCATCACAATTAAAGTGGACATTAGAGTGTGCACCATGCCCTATTTGAAAATACAACCCAAGGATAATTGGTTTTCATGGAAATTCTCCAAAGCCAATGTTCTTCACCCCGACTGAATTTTGTCCACAGCTCCATATTTTGTACTCTGTATGTATTGCTGTTCTGAGAGCCTGTCATTTCTTATCAGAATGAGAAAGGCTAAAGAGATAATATTTCAATAACATACTGGCCTGATCATAAAATAACTCAATGGAAATGTGTAACTGCCTCAGGCAGCTCGGCAGGGTACTCAGCAGTCAGATCATTTCTATTCTGGGTTTTTTTTTTATGGTTACATTTTCTGTTATATCAGACATCCCCTCAAGTCTTAGTTATGCTTTTATTCAAAAGGGAGAACCACAGTATAAAGACCTACAAAACTTATTATGATATATTACTCTAAAGAAATAAAAGTCGCTGCCACAGTGGCATATTGATAAGGACAGACCCGCCTCTTTCATTGACCTTTCTCCACCATCTCCCCCACCCTGGGTTGAGGCTGAGCTTCTCAGTTGCTAGGCAACAGGGGTCACAGTTTTCAGGTCTTCAACCTAGTCAAAAAGAAGATGTGATCTTCAGAGAGAAGGCAGATACTCGGCAGCAGTGAGAATTTCAATACATACGGAGGTTTTTGATTTTTGTTATCATGCTAAAGGCTGAAATGGAGAAACTTTGACTTGTCAAAAGATTGTGGGAACAGGTTTTTAAGTTCTGGTGATTAGAATCTATCACTGAAACAATATGAAGAAAATACAGTCAAGCCTCTTTTTTGATAAACGCACTGACATACGGCTTAGGATTTTAGCTGCCAGGAGAATGATGATCAAGACACGTCAAAAACAGATCTTGGGAGATGAATTTGGGGGCTGATTTGGAGATGAGGGCTTTTTGGTTTGGGTTTTTTTGTTTTGTTTTAACATTCCTTCTCAAACATTACTGCATTCTGGCATGTTTTAGAGCAGTGCTGCAGGCAACACAGCCGTTCCTGAAGGTCAGCTGCAAGAAAGCTCATTCCCCACCCCTTTTCCTAGCACCAAGTCAGCACTCCCTTTAAACTTTAATAAAGGGCAGGAGAAAGAACCTATTCCTCAACCAGAGAGGAACACGGCACCGCTATGTAATTGCATTTGACAATATATTCTGTAGGTATGTATTTAACTTCAATTATCATTACTCTAACAACACTTCAATCATGGCAACTTTTTAAACACAGATTTTGGTAGATTTAAAAAAGTGTGAGAGTTAGTAAGAGGGCTTTTGAATTTCCTAATTCATGATCTACTTGATTATTTTTGCCCTAGAAAAAGAGCAACAATTTTTATTTCACCTTATTTCAATACCCACTCACTCTGTAAATAATAGCAGTATCTTGGAGAAGAGAAATAATTATTAACTCCAAAAGTTTTAATTTGCTCAATGTGATGTTTTGAGGGAGAGAAGAATAAAAAAGTGTGTGTGAGTGTGTGTGTGTGTGTGTGTTTGTGTGTGTGTGTTGGGAGAAGATAGCTAATTATAAACTCCAGATGAATAATTTGAAATCTGGACTTTACAAAGCCAGATATAACGGTTTCCTGGTTTCTTTCACTCTGGGCCATATCTAAGTTCCTATAGCTCCCACCTGATTTGAGCCCTGGCCGCAAGATAGACATCCCAGCTCATATAAATAGCAATGAGATAGCCAGGGGGCAAGTCATGTGCCTGGAGACTGTGGCTGTCAGATAACTCTAATGATTTCTTTGGCCCTTCAGGGTGAAAAATTTACTTCATACTTTTTTTTGTCTAATATTTGCCATTTTCCTTTCCCTGAAGATAACTGTCATTTTTAGATATGTCTGCTGCCTTTTCCAAGTTGTCAGCATCAAAAGAACATAAAACGAGGCAGTTGGAAAAGATGCAGACCCCGTTGCACTGAGTGAGAAGCACAGAGATGCTTTAAAAGGCAGAATTGGGCCGGGCATGGTGGCTCATGCCTGTAATCCGAGCACTTTGGGAGGCTGAGGCGGGTGGATCACCTGAGGGCAGGAGTTCGAGACCAGCCCAGCCAATATGGTGAAACCCCATCTCTACTAAAAATATAAAAATTAGCCAGGTGTGGTGGCACATGCCTGTAATTCCAGCTACTCCAGAGGCTGAGGCAGGAGAATCGCTTGAACCTGGGAGGCAGAGGTTGCAATGAGCCAAGACTGTGCCACGGCACTCCAGCCTGGGCAACAGGAGCAAAACTCCATCTCAAAAATAAATAAATAAAAAGGCAGAATGGGTGAAATGCTTCTCAGCTATTGCTAAGCGTCCTCCTCAGATCTGTTCTGCACCAGGTCCTTGCTGACTCACAGATCCTGCTTTTTGTTCAATCTTAGCCATGACTTCCAAAACTCACAGGCCCCAGAGGGCAGGAAGGGGAAACATGAGTTTCCTTCAGAGTGGCCTCCTGCAATCATAAGGACAATCTTGGATGGTGTTTCTAGGCTTGTGTGGACAGTGGACTGGAACCTGTCCAGAAACTGGCTGGCTGGTCTACAAGGAGGCAAGTACAGAGTCAAGAGTAATAATTTATTTTTTTATTATTATTATTCTATTTTTTCAGACAGAGTCTCACTCTGTCGCCCAGGCTGCAGTACAGGGGTGCAATCTCGGCTCACTTCAACCTCCGCCTCCTGGGTTCAAACAGTTCTTCTGCTTCAGCCACCCGAGTAGCTGGGACTACAGGCATGTGCCACCACACCCAGATAATTTTTGTATTTTTATTAGAGAGGGGGTTTCATTATGTTGGACAGGCTGGTCTCGAACTCATGACCTCAAATGATCCACCAGCCTCAGCCTCCCAAAGTGCTGGGATTGCAGGCTTGAGCCACCACACCTGACCAAGAATAAGAATTTAGAAACTTTCACCACCATTGGATAGAGTCACTATATGCCTGTTGAATCTAATAAAAAAAAAAAAAAAGATCCTATGTATTGTATGTCTTTTTCTATGAAACTCTTCTAGTAATTTTTATAATATATTATATTTTATCAAAGTATGGGCCCACAATGGATTGGACCTTTTTTTTTTAAGTTTTTTTAAACGCTGGCCCTGGAAAAGGACTGTCTTGAGCTAAGATTATTGTATTCAACTTGCAATGGTCCTAGTAAAATTACAATGAACCAGGTCTCTATACAGAAAACTCTTTACAGTAGAGAGGCAGGAGCCTATTGAGGGTCCCAGGGGGAATCTTCTGCCCAAAATCTGTTTGCCTTAAATGCCACAATGCTTGCAATTTTTTTCTTTGAGCTAAGCATTTCTTCTCTGAGTTCTTTTATTTATTTATTTTTATTTTTTTCTTTTTTGAGACAGAGTCTCGCTCTGTTGCCCAGGCTGGAGTGCAGTGGCATGATCTTGGCTCACTGCAACCTCTACCTCCCGAGTTCAAGCGATTCTCCTGCCTCAGCCTCCCAAGTTCTTGAAAGGCAAATCAATGTAGATACATTGATATCTGTGTGGGTTCACCATTAGACTGATTTTCACTGAGTGTAGAAGGCAGACGTTGACCATTGTTGCAAGAGGAAAAAAAGCAAATAACAATAATAATAAATAAAATAATTTGGGTTAAGTGTAGGGTTTGGTGGAGAATCCAAGAATCTTTGTGCTGACAGGGGTCCTTGTGCCTCCACAGAGCTTTTACCTCTCTATCTATCTCTGCTGCCTTCCACGAGGTTGCATCTCCCCACATTCCCCCCAGGGAGTGGTCTTGACTTCTCCAGAATCTTTCTTACCCTGCTCCAGCCAAGAAAGAACAAGAAGTTCCTTCACAGGACAGCTGGAGTTTGCCCCTCCTAGGACTTTGTCCTTAGATCCATTCTCCACATTCCCCCTGCTCTGTCTGTACCTCAGAGATGGTGGTTTCCAGAATGCTTGTCCTCTTGGCTTCCACTTAGATTTGTTCAATGGGAGGTGCTCACAGAAGACTGGAGTGCAAGACAAAGGGGAAACCAAAGATTCTCTCCTTCTCACTCTACTTTGATGGACACCTCCAGCAGTAGCTACATCTGTCTAGGATTCCAGCTTCTATCAAGCAGTTCCCATTGTGGTTCTAGAACCATCCAATGGAGACAGCTTCTGGGATCTGGTAACACCATCTTTCACTGTGTCTCTTCAGCCCTTCTTCACATTGCAAGTCTCTGAGCGCCCCCATGGTCCTGTCTGCCTCCTCAGTTCTTCTAATACCTATGTTATCAATACACTAAATTAAACTCTCTCTGTTTGAAATGCCCCAATTGATAGTTATTCTCTTGACTTGATATATGTACTTGATATTCTTACGGGTAAGAGACCTAGTTGTATAGGAAACTATGTAACTAATATCTAGGCATATAGCTTGGGCAAAGAGATTTCTGACAGAGAATAGAGTATGTGCATGTTAATCATGACTACAAGGTTCTCACTGGACTGGAAGCTCCTTGGGCATCAGAATCCTGCCTTGTTTATCCTTGTATCCCCAACACATAATTGGTGCACATTGGAAGTTATTTGAAAAGTTTGACTTTTTAAAAAGCAGAAAAAGGAATGTTTTATTTGAATACTTTTAAATAAAGAAAAAAATGTGTTCATTCTGTACTGTGCAGAAGTAAGACTACAGTCCTTCATTTAATCTTTTTAAACCACAGAAATCCCTGGACACTGGTTTTTAGACCAATCATTAGCCTAATATTTTGGTGATATAATGAGCCCAAAGGAACACAATTTTCCAATTAAAAAAAACTCAATCAGATTTGCCTTCAAAAAGGAAGAAATTGTTTCAGTAGAATTCCTTGCTGAAACCCAGATTCAGCTAGTCAGTTTCTACCTGGGCAAAGTGTACTTACTTGTAAAAGGTAAATTATCACATCGTAAAACTGTCTGGTGGGGTTCTAACTGTCTGAGGTGTTAAATACCTATGTCACCTTCAAAGAAAACTACTTTTGACATTTACTTCTTAGAAGAAAGGCAGGAGCTAAGGTAGACAGGACTGGCCTCAGGCAAAATTGGGAAGTCTGGTAGATTGTTCAGTTACCTGCCTCCCTTCTTAACCCCACTCATCCCCTTTCACCTTGCTCTCTCTCGCGCGCTCTCTCTCTCTCTGCTGCTGGTGCTGCTGCGTCTCTCCTCACCTCCTTTAGAGTCTTCATCTACACTGAGCTCCAAGTAACCGATAATAGCTTAGAAATGGCCGTGTCTGGAATACGTACATTTATACAGTAAACAATTAGATCGGTGTTTCTCAAATCTTAGCAGCCATTAGAATCACCTGGAAGACTATTAAAATACAGATTGGTAGGTACCACCCTAAATCCCCTTTAGGCAGTCTGGGTGGGGCACCAGGATTTGCATTTTTTAACAAATTCCCACATGATGTTGCTGCCACTGTACGGGGACCACCCTTGAGAACCACTGAATTTGTGGTGATACCTACCAGGTCGGCTGAGGCAGGTTCAAGTCCTTCTGAATATGGGGCTGCCTGTTTCCACATTTCCCAAACAAGGACAAGCATCAGAATTTAAAGAATAAACCAACAAATAACCAAACTTTTTTTTTTTTTGAGACAGAGTCTCACTCTTGTCACCCAGGCTGGAGTGCAGTGGCATGATCTCGGCTCACTGCAACCTCCGCCTGCTGAGTTCAGGCAATTCTCCTGTCTCAGCCTCCTGAGTAGCTGGGATTACAGGTGCTCACTACCACACCTGGCTAATTTTTATATTTTTAGTAGAGACGGGATTTCAGCATATTGGTCAGGCTAGTCTCGAACTCCTGACCTCAGGTGATCCACCCACCTTGGCCTCTCAAAGTGCTGGGATTACAGGCGTGAGCCACCGCACCCAGCCCCAAACATTTTTTAAAAATACAAATTCCCCTGGCTGTACCTCCAAGATTCTAATTTGGTAGGCCCATGGTGGCACCTGGAAATTTTTTTAAAGCACCTGATCTGATGCTCAGCCTCAGGCCTTTGCGAACTCTCTGTTGAGAGGCCAGTGTGCAGGGAAAGACCATTACCTGTTACATCAGGTAAACCAGAGTTCCACCCCAGCCCCATTGCTTACCACCAGTGGAACTCTAGATAAATTACTGAAACTCCATAAGCCTCCATGTGTTCACTCACAAAATGGAATCTTTAATAGCCTTAAAACTACCTCATTTTGTCAACTCCTGCCCTGCCTATCAAGAGGGCAACCTCTAACTCCTGATTCCATAAGGGAGAAAGAAAGAAAGACACTATGCTTGTCAATGACATTTTTAATTGGGGGCTCTCAACAAAATTTCAGGGTAGGGGGACAAATCTTCCTAATCTTTTTTAGTTGCAAAATAAACATTTTGCTCATCAATTGCTTCTTTGTGAAGTGGGGCTGCCTGGACAATTAGCATAACCCATCTCATTGTAGATTCCTTAAGTAGAGTAGCAGTATGTTTGCAGATGACTTTTAATAACAGGCTCTGCTCCTGTCATTTTTCCCGCAACTCCTAGCTATATGGTTTAATTGGGGAAAAATCTACCATCAAAAAAACTTAGAAAAAGGTATGTCAGATTGATTAATAAATTTTGCAGCCCCTCTTGCCACAAGAAAATGATGTGACTTAGCAGTTTCCTTAACTTATTCAATAGTTTTCAGAGGTGCTAGACACTAGGGCTATATAGGTGAAGACTAACTCCTCAAAGGGCCCATGCCAATGAGTGTAATGGTCATGTAAGCAAATCCCTCAAATAAAATGTTGTTGGTTCCTGAAAAGAAGCATGTCAAGGGAGCAAGTATGCTTAGGGAGCAAGTATGCTATAGCCTATATAACATGAGGCCAAGCGTGTTTCAAAAAATCACTGGCAGGTCGGGCGCAGTGGCTCAGGCCTGTGAACCCAGCACTTTGGGAGGCCAAGGTGGGTGAGTTGCTTGAGCCCAGGAGTTTGAGACAGACTGGACAACATGGCAAAACCCCATCTCTACAAAAAAATTAGCCAAACATCATGGCATGTACCTGTGGTCCCAGCTACTCAGGAGGCTGAGGTAGGAAAATCACTTGAACCTGGGAGGTTGAGGCTGCAGTGAGCTGTGATTGCACCACTGCATTCCAGCCTGGGCAGCAGAGTGAGACCCTGTCTCAAAAAAAAAAAAAAAAAAAAAAAAATCACTGGCAGCTCTCTAAAGGATAGAGGGAATGATTCACACCTAGATGCAGGAAGACCAGTTAAGAAAGTGGTTTCTGAACTTCAGCATGCATAAACATCACTTGCAAAGCTTGATTAAAATACACATTCCTGGGAGCCACCCCAGATTCAGAGCCTGAAAAAGAATCCAAGAACGTGCATTTCCACGAAGTGCCAGGTGACACTGATGCTACTGTCCTTGAGCCACATTTAGTCCACGCAGGAGTTGGGAGCGTGTTGAGATGGCACGGGCAAATGTGTTGAGGTGGCTTGCAATCTGGTCATGAGGGCCTGGAAGGCAGGGCTACTTGTTGGAAAATGGATCACTCACAATACATTCATTTGGACAAACACTGAAGCACCCTTTGCTAGGGGCAACACCAAGATTGGAGGCAAGAAGACTCTAGAAATGTTATTTCTAGAGAAATACTAGATATTACTAGAGAAATGTGGGCTTTACACTCACAGAACTGAGTTCAAATTTCAGCATTGCCACTTACCGACTGGTTGATTTTAAGCAAGTTACTCAGTCTCTCAGACAATTTCTTCATCTATGATATGAGCAAAATAATGCCAAACTCCAGAGATTTTTAAATATTAAAGGAGATGGCATACATATAAGAGAATCTAATACTGAAGCCAACATTCACTGGGCCCATAAATGGTGTTAGTAAGTACATGGCCTCTGCTCTCTCACCTCACAGAGCCTAAAAGTTAAGGCTATTTTAAAAAGTTAATTTTATACAAGGATGATTTAAGGAAATTCTATATTCATGGTTAGAATAATGTTCAACGGAAGAAGTTTTTTTTTTTTTTTTTTATGAGACAGGGTCTTGCTCTGTCGCCCAGGCTGGAGTGCAATGGTGCGATCTCAGCTCACTGCAACCTACGCCTCCCAGGTTCAGGCAATTCTCCTGTCTCGAACTCCCAAGTAGCCGGGATTGCAGGCGCATGCTACCATGCCTGGCTAATTTTTGTATTTTTAGTAGAGGCAGGGTTTCACCATGTTGGCCAGGTTGGGCTTGAACTCCTGACCTCAGGTGATCCACCCGCCTCGGCCTCCCAAAGTGTTGGGATTACAGGCTTGAGCCACCGCACCAGGCCAGGAATAACAGATTGTTAACAGTCGCCACCTCATAAGGATATTTGAAGTTTAAATGAAATAATGCATCTAAAGGCCCCAACATGTGAATTTTTTTTTTTTTTTTTTTTAGACAAGGTCTTGCTCTGTCACTCAGGCAGGAGTGTGCAGTGCCATGGTCAGCGCTCACTGCAACCTCAAACTCTTGGGCTCAAGTGATGCACCTGCCACAGCTTCCCAAGTAGCTAGTACTGTAGCCACACACCACCATGCCCAGCTATTTTTTTTTAATAGAGTCAAGGATCTAACTATGTTGCCCAGGCTGGCCTTGAACCCATGGCCTGAAGCAATCCTCCCGCCTCAGCCTCCCAAAATGCTGGGATTCCAGGCACAAACCACTGGGCCCAGCCTGTATTTATTATTTCGTAGAAACTCAGCAAATATTGATTTATTTCTCCCTTCCTCCTGTTAATTCTAATTGAGGAGATTTCTAGGAAAGTCTCATGAAGTAGATGTGATTTGAGCAGAACTCCAATTCTCCTAAGCCAGGGCTTGCTTTAGTGGGTTTTCCCCAGTGTTTTGAAGGGATAGTATTCTATCAGATTGCCAGACCACCCCAACAACACTCCCCGGTGCTCCTAGACCCTGTTATGTTCAGCAGCACACAGATTGCAAAGCATTGTTATTGTCCTGCTAATAGATGTACCCTACCACCGAATCGCTCCTGTCTCTGTGTGACAAAAGGCAAGGAGAAAACCTGCTGAAGTGTAACATTTAGGATCAGAAACTTGAAAGTGCTTTTTAAAATTCTATCAGAAAGATCATGAAAGCCACTTTGGTCAAACTCACTGTGCATGTAAAGGGCTTTTTGAACTTTTTACCTTTTGGTGATGCTTTTGATCGGCAACACACATGATCTCATTAAAAACATATTATTTAGCTTAAACTTGGAACACTTACCATTTTTTCCAGTAGCCTGGGGCTTGGGGCAGAACAATGCAGTTCATGGCAACATGACATAAAGTATCTGCCAGGATATTGCTGCAAAGGTATGCCGGGAAGGAGTGGATCCTCTGCTCAGACACTTCAGAGAGCTTTGCAAGGTGAGGTCAGCACTCGCCTGACAATGAAGTGAATCCTAATTACTCAGGAATGCTCAGCCTGGGCTGGCTGACACTCAAAGCAATCAATCTTAGTGGAAGAACCAGAGACACCTGGTTTTCAGATGAGAATTACTTTCCCAGGTCCACATAAACAAATGGTCTTGTTTTTCAACTCTCATATCATATTTGGAGCAAAAGTACAACTTAAATCGCAAGACTACTGATTTGTAGCTTAGCTTTCCTTAGTGAACTGAAGGTGGTTGAGGTCTCACAAGGTAAAGAAAGCTATTGTGAATGTGAACACAATGTATAATGAATAATGACCCCTCTTATTTTAAATTACATTTGATAGCTTACGATGCAAGATTATTCAAATACCCCTGTGTGGTGGGTGGAAAATAAATAGAAAACAAAACTGTCCAAGTCAAGCAGGTAACAATTCCAATTAAGAAACACTTTAAATCAAGGAAAAATAGATCACCAGGTAATGGTTTGTTTCCAGGGGTGATATATTTCCCAGTTAATGTCAATTTCTCTTTGTATATAAGTCAGCCCCTTCCTACTTCAACAATGGGATTAACTGGGGGAAAATACATAGTTCCTCTTATGATGCAGCCCAAAATCAAAAACCAGCTAGGACCTGATAAAACAAAATGCCCAGAAGTTGGAGGTTCAGAGTAATTTGTGGGTCAGTAAAGTGAAAGGCACTGACTTTTATCTTTCTTGCCTTTCATCCTGCTGACTTGTCACCTTATGTGGCTTCAGACATCATGTCCCAGTTAGAGGAAGGAAATTGCAAGGAAGGACAGTCTCAGCTCACTGCAGCCTCGACCTCATGGGCTCAAGCAATCCTCCCACCTCAGCCTCCTGAATAGCTGGGACTAGAGGTGTGTGCCACCATGCCTGGCTAATTTTTGTATCCTTTTGTAGAGTTGGGGTTTCACATGTTGCCCAGGCTGGTCTCGAACTACTGAGCTCAAGCAATCCACCAACCCCGACCTCCAAAAGTGCTGGGATTTCAGGGGTGAGCAACCATGCTGGCCAGCTTTTTCATCAGGTTATTTTCTTTCATTTCCCTTCAGTTCTTGACGTTCCCATTTTCACTATCCCAACTGCTGACTGGCTCCTCTAGAACCATTTTTAAGGAATACCTATCTGGTCTCTTTTTTAAAAAAAACAAAAACAGAAGCAAAAAACAGGGTCTGGCTTTGTCCCCCAGTGTCCCCTAGGCTGGGGTGCAGGGGCGTGACCTCGGCTTACTGCAGCCTCAACCTCCCAGGCTCAAGCTATTCACCCACCTTGGTCTCCCAAAGTGCTTACAGGTATGAGCCACCACCCCTAGCCTGGTCACATTTTTAAGAACCATTGGTGATATTACCAATTCCTGATTTTTCACAAACAGATGGACAAAATTATTTCTGTGTCTGAGAAGTAATGTGAAGAAGAGATACAAACGTCAGCCGGGCGTGGTGGCTCATGCCTGTAATCCCAGCACTTTGAGAGGCCGAGGCAGGTGGATCACCTGAGGTCAGGAGTCTGAAACCAGCCTGGCCAACATGGTGAAACCCTGTCTCTACTAAAAATAGAAAAATTAGCTGAGCATGGTGGCATCTGCCTGTAATCCCAGCTACCCAGGAAGCTGAGGCAAGAGAATTGCTGGAACCCGGGAGGCAGAGGCTTCAGTGAGCCAAGATCACACCACTGAACTCCAGCCCGAGCGACAGAGCAAAACTCAATATCAAAAAAAAAAAAAAAAAGGAAAGAAAAAATACAAAAGTCCTCAGCTAACTCCAGCACACTTTCTTTAACATAATAAATTACTTTAAAATAAATTTACTAAAATATATCCACTTAGCTAGTGGAATTTTGTTGGGGTTTGAAGTTTTCCCTGAGTTGTTTAAATTGACTCAATCATGAATGAATGACTTTGTAAATTAAAAATTAAATGGACTTTCAAAAAAAATAAATTTACTCAAAATAAAATTACTTAAAAAGAAATTCAAGAGTCTTTACTATTAAGTCTCATGTAGCTTGGACTAGTCTTCAAGTTCAGTGCCTCACCCAGTAGCACCATCACTCAGAGCAACAGAAGTCTCTTAAAAAACTTCACAGTAAATTAAGTACAATTAGCAGAGCAAACATCAACACTACCAGCCCAGGAAAGAAGTAATCACTCAGCCTTCATTCTCAGCACCCATTAAGACTTGAACCATTTCTCGAATCAGTGATCTTTTTAAGTGATCATCATCATGAACGCCCTCCTAAATTAGGGCCTCCTCATTACAGGGCACATAATGATATTAAACTTCAGCCTTTGTTAAGAAGTGGAGGTAATAAAGCTTTCCAAGAAGCGACAGCTTATAGTTTTGATCCAAACCATAAAAAACAGCTAAGTGCTTCCTAATGCTTTCATAAGCTAGGCTTTTTAAAATGTTCCTTTAAGAAGCATTTCCTTGAATGACAGACATAAACGGCTGGAAGAGACCTTTGAAAGCAGATAGTTCTGCTCCCTCATTTAACAAATGAGAACACTGAGGCCCAGACATGTCAGGTGATTTGCACAATGTCCTACAGCCAGTTAGTTGTAGAATCAGCTTAACATGTAGCAAATACAGTCATCCCTTGGTATGGTTCAACAACACTGGGGGTATTGGTTCCAGGATCCCCCAAACTCCCAAGGATACCAAATTCCAAGGATGCTCAAGTCCCTTATATAAAGTGACATATTATTTGCATATTTGCACACCCTCCTGTGTACAGTTACGCACCACATAATGATGTTTTGGTCAACAGCAGACTGCATCAACAGCAGTGTCCCTAGAAGATTATAATGGAGCTGAAACATTCCTATTGCCCAGTGATGTCTTAGACATCCTAACCTGGGCCTGACCTAGTGCCCCAGCACGTGCCTTACATGTTTGTGGTGATGCTGGAGTACACGAATCCACTGTGCTGCCAGTCATGGAAAAGTAGAGCACATGAACACGGTGAAACCCCGTCTCTACTAAAAATACAAAAAATTAGCCGGGCGTGGTGGCAGGCACCTGTAGTCCCAGCTACTTGGGAGGTTAACGCAAGAGAATGGCGTGAACACAGGAGGCAGAGCTTGCAGTGAGCGGAGATGGCACCATTGCACTCCAGCCTGGGCGACAGAGCAAGACTCTGTCTCAAAAAAAAAAAGAAAAGTAGAGCACATGCAATTGTGTATAGTCCATAATGCTTGATGACAGTAATAAACAACTGTGTTACTGGTTTATATATTTACTATACTGTACTTTTTATCATCATCTTGGAGTGCATTCCTTCTACTTATAAGAAAAGAAAAAAGTTGGCTGGGCACGGTGGCTCATGTGTGTAATCCCAGCACTTTGGGAGGCTGAGGCGGGCAGATCACCTGAGGTCAGGAGTTCGAGACCAACATGGTGGAACCTCCTCTCTATTAAAAAAACAAAAATGAGCCAGGCGTGATGGCGCACACCCGTAATCCCAGCTACTCAGGAAGTTGAGGCACGAGAATCACTTGAACCCAGAAGGTGGAGGTTGCAGTGAACCAAGATGGCGTCACTGCACTCCAGTCTGGGCGACAGAGCGAGATTTCATCTCAAAAAAAAAAAAAAAAGGAAAAAAGTTAACGGTAAACCAGTCTCAGGCAGGTCCTTCAGAGGGATTCCAGAAGAAGGCATTGTTACCATAGGAGATGACAGCCCCATGTGTGCCATTATGCCTGAAGACCAGCCAGTGGGACAAGATGTGGACATGGAGGCCAATGATACTGATGATCCTGACCCTGTGTAGGCCTAGGCTAATGTGTCTGTTTGTGTCTTAGTTTTTAACATTTTAAAAAGGAAAAAAAAAATTTAAATTTTAAAAACAGAAAAAAGCTTATAGAATATGAATATAAAGAAAGAAGCCTGGGCGCGGTGGCTCACACCTGTAATCCCAGCACTTTGGGAGGCCGAGGCCGGTGGATCACCTGAGGTCAGGAGTTCAAGACCAGCCTGACCAACATGGTGAAACCCCATCTGTATTAAAAAATACAAAAAATTAGCCAGGCGTGGTGGTGGGTGCCTGTAATCCCAGCTACTCAGGAAGCTGAGGCAGGCGAATTGCTTGAACCCAGGAAGTAGAAGTTGCAGTGGGCCAAGATCATGCCATTGCACTATAGCCTCGGCAATAAGAGCAAAACTCCATCTCAAAAAAAAAGAAGAAAAGAAAAGATTCATGTATAGCTGTATAATGAGTTTGTGTTTTAAGCTAAGTTTTATTACATAAGTCAAAATTTTTTTAAATTAAAGTTTATAAAGTTAAAAAGCTACCATAGGCTGTTTATTATCGGAGAAAGAAAAAACAATTTTAATAAATGTAGTGTAGCCTAAGTGTACAGTGTTTACAAAGTTGACAGTAGGGTACAGTAACTTCCTGGACCATCACTTTCATTGCCAAATCACTCACTGACTCACTCAGAGCAGCCTCCAGTCCTGTGAGCACCATTCATTCAACAATGGTACACCTGAACACCACTGTACACCACTACAGGCCAGGCGCAGTGGCTCACGCCTGTAATCCCACCAATGGGAGACTGAGGTGGGCGGATCACGAGGTCAGGAGATCGAGACCATCTTGGCTAACATGGTGAAACCCCGTCTCTACTAAAAATTAAAAAAAAAAAATTAACCAGGTGTGGTGACACGCACCTGTAGTCCCAGCTACTCGGGAGTCTGAGATAGGAGAATCACTAGAACCTGGGACACAGAGGTTGCAGTGAGCCGAGATTGTGCCACTGCATTCCAGCCTGGGTGACAGAGCAAGACTCCATCACACACACACACACACACACACACACACAAATACTTACCATTGTGTCACAATTGCCTACAGTATTCAGTACAGTACCAGGCTGTGCAGTTTTGTCACCCGGGAGCAAAGGTTTCTACCACACAGCCTAGGTGTGCAGCAGGCTCCACCATCTGGGTCTGTGCAACTGCACTCCATGGTGTTCATTCACACAAGGATGAAATTGCCCAGCAATTCATTTCTTAAAATGTATCTCGTCATTAATCAACACATACCATACTTCAAATCATCTCTAGGTTACTTATAATACCTAATAAATACAATGTAAATGCTATGTAAATTGTTGTTATACTGTATTGGTTTTTTAATTTTTTTCTTATGTTTTTGTCGTATATTGTCGATCCGAGGTTGATTGAATCCAAAAATTTGGAACCCAAGTGTATTAGTCAGGGTTCCCTAGAGGGACAGAACTAATAAGGTATAGATAGGATACATATAGATACAGACATAGATATGGGAGTTAATTAAATATTAACTTACAGATCACAAGATCCCACAATAGGCTGTCTGCAAGCTGAGGAGCAAGGAGAGCCAGTCCCAGTCTCAAAATTGGAGAATTTGGAATCCAATGTTTGAGAGCAGGAAGCATCCAGCATGAGAAGAGCCAGGCCAAGTCTCAAAATTGGAGAATTTGGAATCCAATGTTTGAAGGCAGGAAGCATCCAGCATGGGAGAAAGATGTAGGCTTGGAGGCTAGGCCAGTCTCGCCTTTTCACGTTTTTCAGCCTGCTTTATATTCGCTGGCAGCTGATTACATTGTGCTCATCCAGATTAAGGGTGGGTCTGCCTTCCCCAGCCAACTGACTCAAATGTTAGTCTCCTTTGGCAACACGCTCACAGACACACCCAGGATCAATACTTTGCATCCTTCAGTCCAATCAAGTTGACATTCAGTATTACCATCACACCGAGGATACACATGGCCAACTATATAGTTAGAAATAAACATCACTGAGACAGAAGTCAAAAAGCATTTCCACTTTTCTGCTTTTGCTGACTCTAGTAGGCACCAAGAAGAATCCACTGAGTCCAGGTAATTGACTCATTTCCTCATTGTCATAACTATGACAAAGGCACTCCAGATAGGATTATCAGACTTAGCAAATAAAAACACAGACCATCCAGCTAAATTTGAATTTCAAATAAACAATGAATAACTTTTTAGTACTAGTATGTTCCATGCAATACTCGGGACATACTGACACTAAAAGGAATGTTTGATTTTTATCTGAAATTCAAGTTCAACTGAGCATCCTGTACATGATCTGACAATCCTAACTCAAGCCCTTATGAAGATGATAACAAGAAATATTGAGAACTGCTGAACTATGACATTATATCAGTTTTCTAGGGCTCCCATACAAAGTACCACAAATAGGGATGCTTAAAGGACAGAAATGTATTGTCTCACAGTTCTGGAGGCTGGAAGTCTGAGGAAGTCCTATTCCTTCTGAGAGAGCATTTGTTCTATGCCTCTGCCAAGCTTCTGGTGACTGCTAGCAATCACTGGCACTCCTTGGCTTGTGAACACATCACCCCAATCTCTACCTTCCTATTCATGGGCATTTTTTCTGTGGGCATGCTTCTGTGTCCAAATTTCTCCTTTTTATAAGGACAACAGTCATACTGGGTTAGGGCCCACCCAATGACCTAATTTTAATTACATATTTAATGATCCTATCTGCACACAAAGTTCCATTTTTAATTACTGAGAGTTAAGACTTCAATATACAAATTGTGGGGGAAGACAGGATTCAACCCACAACAAATTACTTTTTTTTATTATTATTTTTTTTTTGAGATGGAGTTTCCCTCTGTCGCCCAGGCTGGAGTGCAATGGCACAATCTCGGCTCACTGCAACCTCTGCCTCCCGGGTTCAAGCAATTCTCCTCCCTCAGCCTCCCAAGTAGCTGGGATTACAGGCACCCACTGCCACACCTGGCTAATTTTTGTATTTTTAGTAGAGACAAGATTTCACCATGTTAGTCAGTCTGGTCTCAAACTCCTGACCTCAAGTGATCCAGCCACCTCAGCCTCCCAAAGTGCTGGGATTACAGGCGTGAGCCACCATGCCCAGCCAACAAATCACTTTTAAATGGCAAAAACCGCAATTACTTTTGCACCAACCTAAATAGCAAAGAGAACTAGATATGGCTTATAACATACTCTTGAGTACAGTAGTCCAGTCCTGGGATTCTGATAACCATTACTGTTTCCCCCTCACTCAGGCTCACGTAATAACTCTGAATCTGTTTCGATGAAAAATATTTCAAAACGAAGCTGGTTTGATGTCTTCGGTTTTTTGCTGTTTTCCAGAATTGTTCT
Source organism: Pongo pygmaeus (assembly GCF_028885625.2). Lineage (NCBI taxonomy): Eukaryota > Metazoa > Chordata > Mammalia > Primates > Hominidae > Pongo > Pongo pygmaeus. Next base: position 8,121,028 of record NC_072378.2, on the reverse strand, counting down.
TGGACACTGCTCTCACTGAGCTTACGGTCAGGACTTGATTTCCATGGAGAAGTTTGATTCCCTCCAATACGCTGGCTGCCAGCCCTCCTCACTAAGAAAGGTGACTCTGGAACGGCAGCCTCCTTCCTTCTGAGCCCTTGTCCTATACCTGTGTCCACTTGAGTGGTCTTGTTCTCTCTGACCCCATCAGCTCGGTGAGGCGCATTGGCAATGTGAGGAGCAGGTGAAAGCCCCTCTGTTAAAAAGACACGCTTCCTCCTTAAAGTTCGAACTGAAAGTGGACCACAGAGTCGGTTAGTTGTAATTACTCTTTAATTACTTTATGCCCCAAATTATGAGGGCTCCATACAAGGACAGATAGATCTAATGATTGCTCAATTATCTTACAGATAGTTGCAGAATTCACTTAATATATAAGAAATCTAGTCAGAAATAAACCTCTTTGAGACCAAAGTCTAAAAGCATTTCTACTCACAGAATGTAACTTTAAGTTAAATGCTCTTTCCTCTCCACCATGCAGCCTCCTACTATTTTCTAAATAGTCTAAAAGATGCAGGACTGGCCAGGCACTGTGGCTTGCACCTGTAAAACAAACATTTTGGGAGGAAGAGGCAAGAGGATCACTTTAGGCCAGGAGTTCAAGACCAGCCTGGACAATATAGCAAGATTCCACCTTTACAATATTTTAATAAGCTGAGAGCGGTAGCACATGCCTGTAGTCCCAGCTACTGGGGAGAGTGAGGCAGGAGGATCCTTGACCCCGAGAGTTTGAGGCTGCAGTGAGCTATGATTTGATTATAAACCAATGAAGCTGGTTTCTGTCATCAATAAGACTTTGGACAGTGATTTGCATATGCTTGATGGAGCTATAACATTTGCTTCAAAGTTTGCACCAAGAACTGTAGATGCCACTCACTAGAATATTCAGACATCTGGCTTTGTACAAAAATGACTGGGGCTGGGCACAGTGGCTCATGCCTATAATCCCAGCACTTTGGGAGGCTGAGGTGGGAAGATCGCTTGAGTCCAGGAGTTCGAGACCAGCCTAGGTGACAAAGTGACACCCCATCTCTCCAAAAAAATTAAAAGGCATGGTGGTATGCACCTATAGTCACAGCTACCTGGGAGGCTGAGGCAGGAGGATCATTTGAGCCCAGGAGGTTGAGGCTGCAGTGAGCCATGATCATGCCACTGTACTCCAGCCTGGGTGACAGAGCGAGACCTTGTCTCAAAATAATAAGAATAAGAATAAGAATAATAATGCCATCCCAACTACAGAATTGATGGGATTCTGTAGTTCAGAGGCTGTATATTAAGATACCAGAAATTATTTCATCTATGTGAATGCTCAGTTCACTTTTCAAATAAACACTGATTTCTACAACCTGATGTTTAATCAGATGCTCTGCCTAATCAGTATGCATTTGATCTATTTGCAAGAGTACAGTCAACAGTGACCACGAAATGTTACTCTCCACAGTTAACCCTGCCTTTCTCAAGTCTAGATAAGCTTTTGCATTCTAGACTATGGTATGTCTGTCACATGTGTATGGCAGATCCATCTTACAACTCTAGCCCAATAATCTATTTTTGTACTGTCCTTGAGCTTAGGATAGGGTTTCAAGATTCTCATTCTACCTCAGATTTTGCCTTATTCATCTAAAATCCTTGCTGAAGTTTCATTGGGTAAGGGGTATTGTAATTAATACCACTGAAGAAAAAAAAACCAGAAATGGTAATTTACTATCACCAACCCAGATGTGAACTTTTGATCTTTTGTCCTAGTGCAAAGATTGCCTTTAAAATCGGAGCCAGAAGAATTTTAGACAGTGCCGCTAAATCAGCCCAATCAATGAGGTAGTAATCTGAAGTTCACCTTGCAGAATTAAACTTGAAATCATACTTTTTTCTACTCCTGTCAAATCCTAATTTTCTTCTGTCTGAAACAGATATATTTTGAAGAAATTGTATTTTTTTTTTTTTTTTGCTCTAGCTTTGCATAGGCCTTTGGCTGAAAGCAGTCATGCTGTTTTTTAACCTGGCCTGCTGGGATTCTTGAGGTTATGAAGGCTTTTAAAAAGGTTATAATCTTAGAAGTTATAGTATAAATTTGCATTCCATTCAAGTAGAAAATGAAAAAACAGACACTTTTAGAAAAAGAGTAAAATGCATTCATCTGATTTTTTAAAAATAAAAATTGTGAATAAAGATTCTCTTTTGTGTAGGCATATAAAACAAAGTATGCATTTCTGGTTTGAAACTTTGATGTTCTTTATTCAAGATCACTTCATCTTCACTCAAAGAGGCGATATCTTGTTAATGTATCCCCATTTCTAGCACAATGACATCAGTAACGTGTCATATCAAGGGCATAATGTCATATTATATTGTAATAAGTCCTTCCTTCTCAATCTTTTGTCTCTGTGTGTAAGACAGGGTCTCTCTCTGTCGCCCAGGCTGGAGTGCAGTGGTGCAATCAAGGCTCACTACAACCTCAACCTCCTGGGCTCAAGCAATCCTCCCACCTCAGCCTCCAGAGTAGCTGGGACCACAGGACGCACCATCACGCTCAGCTAATTTTTGTATTTTTTGCAGACATGGGGTGTCACTATATTGCCCAGGCTGGTCTCGAACTCCAGGGCTCAAACAGTCTGCCCTCCTTAGCCTCCCAAAGTGCTGGGATTACAGGTGTGCACCACCATGCCCACCCCGGGATGGCATTATTTCTATTTCTAGTCCTTAGTTGTATCTGAATGTAATTAAATATCGTTGGTATAACACAAATGGCAAATGTCTGTGGATAGACATGATGTGAGAAGCACATTAGAGGTGATTGTTTTAATTTTAACGTATTTCCAATCTCCAAACAGAATAATGGTACCTGATGAGTATTCTTTAGAATAAGAAAAATAAATATCTCCAAGGAGGAAAGAATTGGTAGCTGAGGAAATAATGGTTACGTTTTAAATTCCGTTAATACAGGATTGGGGAAACTCTACTATGTCAATCCATGTTGAACCACCAGGTGGCACACTACTGCCTTCTTTCCACCATTCAACCACAGAAAAAGAAAATGCCGTTGGGAGATGTTGGGTTTCGTTTATTGGTTGTTTTTTACACAGAAAATTCACCAAAGCCAACTTAGCTACATAAAGATATGAAGCTACAAGTGGTTCTTTCTCAGCTTTAATATTTTTATTACTATCAGTAGAATTTATATTGCTTTGCTTTTTCTTTAAGCTTTGAGCCAACAAGACGTAAACACATCAACTAACAGAAATGCTAATAAAAATAAGCTCATTGATTACTCTTTACATGAAAGCAGAAACAACTGGGGAAATAATTTTACCTTTCAGAATACTTAAGGATTACCAGCATTTAATATTCTACACAAGCATTTCATATTTGCAAAGTGTATTGTTATATAAGTAATTACTCACAATAATGAAAGTGGTGGCATTTTTTAAAACCCATATGCAATCTAGGTCAAATTCTGAACATTGTACAGATTTCTCTAGCTTTTTCCAACATTTATTCAATGACTTCATTGGCAAAATAACCAGAATCAACCCAATTTTTTAAATACTTTTAACGGAATTCTCTGTTTATACTGATTTAGATTCAGGAATTGTCATAATGCCTTACAAATAGTCTTTCCACCTAAAAGTAAATACGTCTTTAACTCCAGTTTACTGAAAAAAGTACCCTTTTTGTTTACTGAGGTGTATCAAACACATTTTGGATTTACCTCAGTTGACTAAGTCCTGGCAATCAGTAAATTAACTAGCACTTTAAACAGAACTTTTAATGACCACTGATGAAATGGGCTGCACAAATGAGAATTTAGCTTCTTTCAGTTCTAAAATCACAAGGCAGAATGAGGTGAATTCTAGTCCCAGTTTTGCCACCAGCTAGCTGTGTTGCCTCGGGCAAATTATTTAAACTCTTTATACCTTCTTTCTCTCAAGTGAAAAATTAAATAAAGTGGAATCTTTCTAAGGTTCTATTTTACTTTTAAAACTGTATGATTTTATTTTTATATTTGAATCTTATATTGTGAAGCATAATAAAGTATTTCAAAGTAATTCATCAAAGTAGGAAAAGCTAGGAAAAATTCCTAAAGCAATGACCACCTCGAGTGATGGTAGCAGTGTGGAGACAGCTTGGAGTCTTCTGCATCTCCTCTGATGAGTAAAACCAAGAGCTCTCACCACACAAAGGAAGAGCTCTACACACACCCTTTGCTGTACAATTTCTTCACTTACTCTGGCTCATTGATATTTAGCCACCTCAGCATGAATTCATTAAGCTCTTTCTCTAGCTGACTTGCACAGAATTTTCAATAGTATAGATCTGTTTAACAGATTCCAACTGCTGGAACCCACAATGTAAGCTTCCAGAATGATTGATAGCCATAACTTTAGAAATGTACGTTGTGTTCGGTGAAACTCTGTCTCTACTAAAAATACAAAAAATTAGCCAGATGTGGTGGCGGGCGCCTGTAGTGCCAGCTACTCGGGAGGCTGAGGCAGGAGAATGGCGTGAACCCGGGAGGCGGAGCTTGCAGTGAGCGGAGATTGCGCCACTGCACTCCAGCCCGGGCGACAGCGAGACTCTGTCTCAAAAAAAAAAAAAAAAAAAAAGAAATGTATGTTGTGTTCATGTAAGATGGTCCTATAGGCACTACATCCCTTTTCTCATAACGTGAATGAAAACGAGTTATTTTCTTATGTTTGAGTTGCATTATATCTCATGTATTGAGTTTACAAAAGCAAAAATTCCTGAATCCCTCAAAATTGAGAATGACTATACTTACACGAGCTAGACACAAAATCTCTACTAAGTAAACAGACCCACATGTTTTATTTGCAGACTTATGTTTTCATATCTTCTGTTGGGGAATATGTTTCTTCTTTAAACAAACAAGGGCTTCTTTCCCCATTGATTGTGTACTTCTGATGACGTTTTAAAAAAGACTTTCACAAGGCAGGGATGGGTCCTTAATCAAGACTTTAAAATGAGGGTAATAAATATATTTTATTGATTATAATACCTTTTTCTTTATTAGAAGGATAACAGACTGCTGGTTAACTGGTCATGAAATATTAATTAAAAAGAAAAAATATATGATAGAAGTAATCTCAGTGAGTGCTAACTCATGCTTTTACTGGGATTTTTTTTCTGCATAAAGTTAAAGGCATGTGGACCCAGTCACGTCTCCCACAGGGAAACACCAGCTGGTCTCGTAGCTCTCATACTAGAGGCTCATCCAGTGACAGCAAGCCATGGAGGCTTCTCTGCACCAACATTTGGGGCTCATATTGCATTTGGACATAAGCAGTCAGAAAGCATGCCCAGGACAAAGTGTTCCTGACAGATCTGCCTCTGCCTCCAGGACCAGATAGACCTACCCAAAGCAGTATGCGTGAACACAGCAACTCTGCATGGAACATTCTGTTTTCACCAAGCAACGCAAGACAACAAGAACTCTTTCTGCCCCAGGCACCTATCTTGGCTAACTAGAGCCTTCCATAACTTCCAATGAAATACCCACATTTCTCCCAGATTCTGTTTTTACCCATGCACTTCAACTGCTCCCCTCAACTGGCTAGAAGATGATTTACATCTTAAATTTAAGAGAAAAAGCAGATGTTTTAGGATGGCAGGGGAAAATAATCCTCAAATACTGCCTGTGATATTAAAAATGGAGTTAAGCGAAGTTTCCATAGGCAACTCTGATATACTGATCTCATTTCGCTGGAAGGGACCCTGACAGATAGAGACAGGAAAGTAACCTCACACTCAACTGCGGGGAACAGCAGAGGTGCGAGTTCTGTGGCCACCCTCCGAGGAGGAAGGACTGACTTCAGGCCTCTGCAGCAATCGGCATGGCAACCAGAAATCCCCAACAAGCCACTTGCAAACTTTAACGTGTAGTGAATTACCTAAGGCACCTTCTGATTCCACAGGTCTGGAGCGGAGTGGATGATTCTCAGCCCACACTGGGAATAAGGAGGCCCTCTCCTTCTCTCCCTGAAGCTCTAACTCAGGCTGGCCTTTGTCCAGTAAAGTGAAAGAGAAGCAGAAACTTCACTGAAGCCTATAGGATTTTTTTTTTTTAATGCAAACATTAAGGGCACAGTGGCCCATGCTTTTAATCCCAGCATTTTGGGAAACCAAGACGGGAGGATCACTTGAGGCCAGGAGTTCGAGACCAGCCTGAATAACATAGCAAGACCTAATCTCTACAAAAAAGAAAGAGAGAGAGAGAGAGCGGATCGCCTGAGCCCAGAGCGTCCAGGCTGCGGGGACCTATGATCACACCACTGCACTCCAGCCTGGGCAACAAAGCAAGACCCTGTCTGTAATAAAATAAAATAATGAAAAATAAATGTAAACAAATGATTTACTGTGGATACATGATTCTTGGTGACTTCTAAAATTTCGGTCAGCACAATATCATCTACACAATAAGTAAAAATAAAAAAACTTCAACAAAAATTTAAACAACTTTTGAAATAATTGATAATCCCAAGGTGCTGTTTCCCTTTCAAGAATTTTCTCTACTTCCAAACATGAGCAGGATTGGGTGTTTTATTTTTCCCCTGATTAACAATTTATTTTCTTTTAAAAATTATCTAACAGTAAAATTTGCTTTTTCTCTTTTGGTACACAGATCTATGAATTTTAATACACAGATAGATTTGTGTAACCAGCACCAAAATTTGGATATAAAACAGTTCCATTACCTGTCCCCCAAAAATTGGTGGGATTTGGGTTCCCAAATTTTTACAGCTTTCTCTCTTTTCCTAATTCCTCTCTTTGCTTCCACATTTGCAGACAACATTTTTAAAAAATAAAATTAAGTATTGTTTTGCAAAATCATCCAGAAAATTCATATTCTCCTTGAAGTCACAGAAGACAAAAGAGGGCTGAGACTCGAAGGCTCAGGACTACTGTGGCAAAATCTTGAGGTTAACTGAATCTGAGTGAGAAGTATACACAGCCTCCCCGTGTGAGCTCCCAGATGGAGAACAAGTTTGCTCAGGTTCAAGAGTGTTGTCCTTGGACCTTCCTGAGGATGGGAAATTCTCTACAATGGTCTCTTTATTGTATTGCCAGAGTCAAACCCAGAAGAAAGTCCAGGCTGTCTCAGAGCCAGTAGTGACCTCTAAACTCTCAGCCTCAAAGTTGGAAGGCAAAGCACCCCGCTGCCTGGGGATTGCATCAGAGCCCCAAAATGGGTCACCGGCAGAAAACAGAAACAAGTCAGGTAATTTCTTCTGTTTCAGCTTCCAGAGCAATGGAAACTATGGAATCTATACACCCAAAAAGTTTCAAATCACAGAAAAGCTCTCAGATTCTTCAATTATTCATATTAACAACTATGGGTAAAAGAATAAGCCTTCAGGAGATGACAGAATTGCCTTAATTTGGGGGCTATTTCCAGCCCCTGTATACTTTTAACTCCATTCATGCTGAATAGCTAAAGGTCTTTTAATACTGCCTTTGATTTACGGAAGGGAAAAAAAAGATGGTATTACTGAAAAGACCCATTACTCCTGTGCCTCGTCATGTAGTTCAATGTTAAGTACTCTACAAAACTGAATCCTTGGTGGAATGCAATTCTGTAATTCAATCGAGAGATCTTGCTAATGTCCCAGTCTGCAAGAACATAGCTTAAGGGTTTAGGTTTAGAAGGAAACCTTGCAAACCAGAGATGGAATTACAGCCTGCCTCTTCAATCAAGAGATGAGTGAGGGTTGTTGGCAGTGTAATATTAAACAATTATTAAGATTTTTTCAAAGAAAGTGAAAGAATTATAAAGTTACGTTTGTCTCTATGGGAAGGTAAAGGAAGAAGAAAAGACAAAACACCAGATGGGCAAAATGTTGATCGCTGTTGAAGCTGGATGTTTAGAAAATGGGGACTAAGTATACCATTTTTTCTACTTTCCTATGCATTTTTACAATGTCCATAAGAAAAAGTCAAAAAAAAAAAAAAAAGATGCCACCAAAAGTACTATGATAGGAAAATAACGCCTCTGAAAACTCATGGAATTTGTAGGTGTTTCTCACTTGTGTATTAAATGTCAATATAAATAAATATTATGTGATAACTTTTGCAAGATTATAGGGCCCTTAATGGGTATAAATGAAGACTTACTGTCAGCACTGGAGTCAGATATCTTCTAAGTGGACTAAGGGAAGTTTCTTATGTAATGAAGGCTGTGCAGTTGTCTCATTATGTATTATTCATACAGACAGTTGCACGCAATATTAGATACAGTCATGCACATCACAACGTTTCCATCAACAATGGACTGCATATCCAACAGTGGTCCTTGAAAGATTATAATACATATTCTTACTGTAGCTTTTCTATTTCTAGACATGCAAATATGTGCCATTGTGTTCCAATTGCCTACAGAATTCAGTAATGTAACATGCTGTATAGGTTTGCAGTCTAGGAACAACAGGCTATGCCATATAGCCTAGGTATGTAGCAGGCTGTACCACCTAGGTTTGTGTAAGTACACTCTGTGATGTTCACACAACCATGAAATCACCTAACAATGCATTTCTTGAGACATATCCCCATCATTAAGCAATACATTACTGTATACACAGTCAGACTTCCAAATAAAAAAATTAGAATGCTGGAGACAGACTATTTGCATCACAAAAGGGCCACTGCCATATTCCTTTAAACACCAATGCATATTAATAATACGGCTCAAGAATTTCTACTTATCTAACAATCTGTTCCTGAGCTCTACCTACAATTATACTCTTCTGGGGAGCATTTGAAAAATACTTACTCCCAGTCTCTCCTCCAAACCGGTGAATCAAGCTGTCCAGATGATTTTAAAATGCATCCAGGATTGAAGGCCACAAGGCTACTGCTCTCAGGAACAGAGCTAAGACTTAGAGTAAGGAGAGTTCTTTAGAACTTATGAGGATAACCCATCAAGATGCCATATTGTTTGGAAACCTCAAACATCCATGCTAACTAGGGAGGTATCTGCTGTGGGGAAATTAAATTATAATGAAAGTCATAGTATGCTTAATGTTAAATAGAATTATCTGTGTGAAACTGGAAGAAAAAAATAAAGCCAGATTTCTTCCCCAAACCTCTGACTGATGGACCCTACGCTAGACCTTTCAAATGTAAAATAAATTTAATTTCTGGCCCAGCACAGTGGCTCATACCTATAATCCCAGCACTTTGGGAGGCCGAGGTGGGCGGATCGCTTGAGTCCAGAAGTTCAACACCAGCCTGGGCAACATGGCGAAACCTCATCTCTACTAAACATACAAAAAATTAGCCAGGTATGGTGGAACGCAACTGTGGTCCCAGTTACTTGGGAGGCTGAGGTGGGAGAATTGCTTGAGTGCAGAAGGTTGAGGCTGGAGTGAGGCATGATCGTGCCCCGCACTCCAGCCTGGGCAACGGGAATGAGACCCTGTCTCAAAAAATAAATACATAAACTTTACAAAATGAAAAACTAAAAACATTTAATTTCTTTAAAGGCATAATTAAACCAATAATTACATTATTATTTCAATAAAATAAATTGTGGTTGCTGCAAGTTATAAAATAGCCATAATCGTCATTGTCACTCTGCAAACATCTCCTACCTCCACCTCATCTGTGCTCCATTTGGGAATCTGTAAAATGTAAAATGTATGTAAGATGAGGCAGCTGGCTTAAACCCACAGTTTCCGCAGGGGAGGGGTAGTTTTCACCAACACCATGGGAAAGGCCTTACCCTGAGCTCTCTTCTCTCTTCTCTCTTCTGACAAGCGATAGTTTTTAACGGTGTGGGCAACAAGTTAAAACCAGACTTGTATCCTTATTGGAATTCTGTTACCACTAAAATTAAGCGTTGGGCGTAGATGGGACCCCCAGTGAAGGCCCAAGGAGCTCCAAGAAGCCCAGCCCCCAACCATTCCCATTCTGCCTTCTCACAGCTTGCCAGCTTTCCAACCCTAAGCCTTTTGGCTTTTGATGTTTATGGTTTAGGTTCATGTTTCGGCTTTAACTTTTAACTTGTTTTTACTTCCTCATAGAATTTAAATGCAGACTCCCAGTGCTGGAAGGTCTGAATTATTCTCTCACCTATGGGCCATGCCATAAGTCCTGAACTCAACCATCAACATCAGAACCTACCATGCAAAATTTCCTTTCTTCTGTATCCAAGACTGAGTCTAACATACCATATAAGTTAGTCCCATTGGGACTAAAAATCCAAAATCAAAATGGCTTTCTGTGGATCTTATCTGGCATCATCCAATTTTTCTATCTCTTAAAACAATTATTTTGTGGTCAGCCTACATCATTCCTAAATCAGCTGCTAGGTGAGAAGTATCAGAGTAACTAAAGAAGTATCTAGAACTTAAGCTCCTCAGCTTGAAAATAAGACAGACTTGGAATGCAGCTAACTCTGACATGTTGGCCAGGTTATTGACCTCTGTGAAATGAAGGAGAGACACCTGCAGTGTCTAAAAAGTGGATTGATGGGAGAATCAAAAGGGATCAGCATCTAATACACTCTCATTAATATGCATCATTAGATACTAGCAGAGAGGTACAGAAATGCACAGAAATGTGGCTAGAAGGGTGTCTTCCCAAACTAATGGCAACTCGGAGATGGGAGACTGAATTGAGATGTGTGAAATTTGACCTGCCAATCTTACTCCGGGTACTCATGTATTATTTGAGCTGCTTATTTGAGCTGCTTATAATAGTGCAGTGAAAATATATTATTGAGTCCCTTTTAAAGAACAGTCTGTCCTCCTCTCTTTATCAGATACTAAATGTAACCACTTATTTACAATGCTGCCAAGAAAATGAAGTAAGCAGGGGGAAAATGTCCTGACTTGTGGTGGGTTGGGCAATGGCTTGAGGACTCTCTAGTACAGCATGCAGTAGGAGGGAAATAAAGACACGGTAAGGAGGCCGAGGCGAGCGGTTCACTTGAGGTCAGGAGTTCGAGACCAGCCAACATGGTGAAACCCCATCTCTACTAAAAATACAAAAAATTATCCGGGCATGGTGGCAGGCGTCTGTAATCCCAGCTACTCGGGAGGGAGGCTGGGGCAGGAGAACTGCTTGAACCCAGGAGGCGGAGGTTGCAGTGAGCTGAGATTGCGCCACTGCGCTCCAGTCTGGGCGACAGAGTGAGACTCTGCCCCAAAAAACAAACAAACAAAAAAAGGTCTGGACTAGACGACCACATTATCATTGGAAATCAGCTCAGCAGGAACTGAGCAAACTGGACATGTTCAACCACACCCTCCCCATCACAGTGATGCGCCTCATGGCATGCGATTCCTTGGAAGAGAGTTAGGAAAAGCTCTAGCTAAAGTTTGGTGGTCCTTGGAACTCTCTTCCAAGGAATCTCACACCCTAGAACTTTGCTTTTGATGAGATTTGCTTAGCTTGATGGGTTTGTTTGTCTAATCACAGGATAGTCTTTTCTATCTTTTTCTCTGTTCCCAGCATCAATTCTTATTTAGGGGAAGGAGGTGGGGGAGCAGGTTCATAAACATACATTTCTTGCTTCCTATGCTCAAGGCTGTCTGTTCTTAAACCAACAGTGTCACCTGTCATACAATATCAGAAGGGGAGACAAGCCCCCCTGGCTTTGGCCTAGCCTGATTTCAGCTGCAAGCAAATAAGAGACCGGTATCAGCTCACCTCTATCCCACTAATGCTTTTGCAGATCCATCTCCCCTCAGAATGGGAAGGCCTCTAGTACAAAAATGATAATGCATGGGTGGTACAATCACAGCCAAATGCAAAAAGTCATTGCTGAAATACTTTAGTGTACAGTGATATATTTAATCTTTACAAATACACTGTTTAATCCTCTTCTATAGATAAGATGTGAATTATTATCCGTATTTTACATGTGACCCAACTGAGGTTCAGAGAGATGATGGCTTATTCATTCTCATGCTGCCTGTCGGAGCACAGACAGACTGACATTTTCTTATTCCTAAGCTAGTGCCCATGCTGCTGGATCACAACTGCCCCGTCACTATTCAGCACATACAGGCACTAAGCAAAGCACAGAACTGGACACTGCAGAGGAAACAAGAACAAAAGTTCCTGCAGCAGCTCAAAATCCAACAGGGAGAAGACTTTCATGGGATGAAAAAATAACTGTGATACCAGTACTAAACATTCGAAAATAGGTAAGAAAAATCAATACAGGCCAATAAAAGCTATGGGACCTGAGGATTCAAACTGAGTACAAGGGAAGATTTTTTTTTCAACAAACAGTTCTTCACAAATATTTATCGAGCACCTACTGTGTGTCAGGAACTTTTCTCCAAGATTGAAGACCTTGTACTTTTCTTTTCCTGCCTCTCACAGCATTTGGAGAAACTGGGTGGGGGAGATATGAAAGAATACACCTTGGTGACTTTTCGGGGTCCAGGGAGTGCATAGTTGATGGGGCCTTCCTTCCATGAATGGTGGATGATACCGGGCTGAGACCCAGGATATCGTGCTCAGTTACTCATTTGCACATGGGTCTTTCGTGCCCATCCCCCATTGAACAATCCATATCTTGACCACTCGTGGGACCAGATTAGGCTTTAGAATCTACCTAATGTACCACAAAATGTGTAGTGTCTCCAGTAATTAAAATGGCCATGCTGACGCGATCTGCTTGGTAGTCAGGTAGACCTGTCAGGCTCTGCAGCTGTATTCTTCTGCTTTTTATCCTTTCAAGTCACCGTGGGAAAATAAATCTCAGTGCAACTCCTTCCGGCTCATCAGTCTTCCCAGTTCACCCATCCACATCCACATCCTTTATTTTTCTGTTTTCCTGAGGCAGTTTCTCCTCTCCATTCGGAGCCTGCCCCCAACCAGGGTAGCTGAAGAGGTGATCCCAAAAAGGATTTGGGGTGTTATTTTCTTCAGAGGAATTGTGTTTATTTTTTAAAAACATGTTTTATTTGTTGCTAATTTGAGCAATAATATTTGCCACAGACAAAGTTGCATGCTTAACACTGGGCCCCGAGCTGACCCTAAGTGGTTTTAAATCTAACTCAATTAAGCAATATCACATTTAACTAATTAATTAGCAAGGGATGTGTGCTTACTGTATGCCAGAAATTGCATATAGAAAAATAATTGATCTCATTTATTACATGATCGTTTTTCAAGGAAGTTGTTGTTAAACCCACTCGAATGAAATAGATAACTGAGATCGAAAGAGGTTAAGACATTTGCCTTAGTCTCATACCTTTGTTTCATACACACTTTCCATCACCTCCACGTAGACCCTCTGTTCTGTCAGGCTGGTCTCCTCATTAAGCCATCCATTTCACACTGCTCTTGACCTTTGAGTCCTGTGGTCCATCACCCTGGCTTGGAATATCCTCACAAATGCCTGTTCACACCCCACTCACCCTTTGTGGTCAAGGAAGCTCCTAAATCCTGTTGAACTTCTCTTGACCACTCTAGTCTAGTCCTCAAAGTTCTCCCTCTCTTCTGAACTCTTCCACAGCAGCCAATAGGGAGCCTCTGTGCCATTTCTTTAAAGGACTGTACGTGAGAACTTTGGTGATTAGTTCCATATCCTATATTTTGTACCATTCATAGTGTTGTACACATAGTAGATGATCAATAAACATTTGACCAAGTGACAGATTGACTGTTTCTAAACCAGTCTCCTGCACTGTTGGAGAGCTTAGAAAGATAAAGGAGGTCCTATAAATGTTTATTTTTCAATAAATCTATTTTTATATTCTTCTGATGTAAGGTAGGAAATTAATCTCCTTTTTGCATACTATCTTTTGCCACACTCTTTTTAAAAGTCTCAATTCTAGATTATACTCTTTTTTATCCCATCAGCAAAAATTTAACCATTTTCATTTCTTGGACCAAATGCAAAATGTGAACTTAGTGACTCCAATTAATTATAGGGAGTTCTTACTAACCAAATCAGGGATTCTCTGTCCAAGAACAAAAAGCTGATGAAAGTCTTAAAATCCACCAACAGCTCCGCCACTTCTTACACTGCCCCATTCATAGCTACAATCAGAACTGAGTTGCCTTTGTTCCCCTAGAAATGATCAGCTGACACCCATCAGATCCGCTGATGTACACACAGGGTTAGGTCGACCAGGGCCTGGAAGATTTCTGCATGCCACTCTTTGTGCAGCCTAACGATACATGATTTTAAAGTTCTTAACCCACCTCTCCTCCCTGCCCCCCAGAACTAATCTATATGCTAATTTGCACTTGATAATGCTGCCCCACAATATGGTAATTGCCGTAATGTTTTCCAGGGAGAACAAAAAAAAGTAGAAATTGAGCCACAGCTTCAGCGCTGATGCCTGTGCAGTCACGAGACGCTCTGCACAGACGGGGTATCAAGCTGGAGCCCACATCCAGCAATTGGCCACACTGAGGTCAGAATGAAATCGTTCTGGAAAAATTGGAAATGCTCTCCTAGGCCACACTATTTTGAAATGATCCTCAGAAGCGTGATAAGTATCAGAGGCAGCAAGCTGTAGCCTACTGAGTTAAACCTAGCTGCGTTCCCTCACCTGTGTGCTAGGGCCTCAAGATTTACAGAAAATCTCAAACCACTGATTTGACAGTGCAACCTTTAAAACACGGCCAAGCCTTCCAGGGTTTCTGGCTTCTCCATATCACCTTTATGTGCATGAAGCTACTTTCCTTTTTGCCTATTTCCCTACATATGCTCTCAATGCTATTAAGATATCAACTTCAGGAATGACAACAAGAGAGTCCTAATTAAACAGCAGCAGCATGTGCCCTCGAAGGAACAGCCTGAACCCAAATAAGTGGAGCTTGGGACCGGAAAGGGGGAAAAAGACAATGGGAGCTTTGAAATCAGCTGGGTTTAAAGCAACGGGTTTGTTGTGTGTATTTAAAAGGCCAGATGACACAAAGGGCTCTCCGTGCTGTTAGGACAGAGACCAAGCTCTGGATTCACCGAGACAGACAGGTAATAGTCACTGAGTCCTGTGACCAGAATCCAGTTGTAATTGGCCTCAGAGATCACTTATGGCAATCAGGGAAGTAATAGGCTTCTGAATAATTATGAATAATTAGGCACATTTATGAATAATTACACTGATAATAACTATCTAATTCACTCCATTTTAAAATTGTAATTCAGTCATTATGGATTGGGTGCTCACTCCCTTCATCCTCCCTCTGCATATTCATGGCCTAATCCATCCTCCAATCTTACAATGACTGGAGTCCCTCTCCAGGTCAGCACTGGACTCACCTTGGGGACAAAGGACCATCCTGGTCCTCAGGGTTGGAGTTTCCTATCCATTTGATTAATTTGAGAGGACTCTGGACAGTAGAGAGACGCAGAAAGGATATAAGGAAATATTTTCCTAAAACATCGAAGCTTTGCCATCTTGTGACTCATTTATCAATATGCAAATGACTTCAAAGTAATGTCCAGGAGCTCTTTGCTGTTTTCAATACTGATGATAAAAAGAAGGAGCTGCTTGCACATCTCATTGTAGAGAATACCAGTGCATTAGACAAGGGCAGTCTTTTTATAGCATCTTCTGATCGAGTACTAGTCTGCTTAGAAAATCAGGAGTCCTGGCTGGGTGAGGTGGCTCACACCTGTAATCCCAGCACTTTGGGAGGCCAAGGTGGGCAGATTGCCTGAGCCCAGGAGTTCGAGACAAACCTGAGCAATATAGGGAGACCTTGGCTCTACAAAAAATAATAAATAACAAAAATTAGCCAGGCACGGTGGAGTGCACCTGTAGACCCAGCTACTTGGGATGCTGAGGCGGGAAGGTCACTGGAGCCCAGGAGGTTGAGGCTGAAGTGAGTCAAGATTGCACCACTACACACTCCAGCCTGGGCAACAGAGCAAGACTGTCCAGAAAAGAAAGGAAGAAAGGAAGGAAGGAATGAAGGAAGGAAGGAAGGAAGGAAGGAAGGAAGGAAGGAAGGAAGTCAGAAGCCGTCAGAAGCCCCGATTTGGAGATGGAATCTTAAAACGATGTGTCCTCAGGCTTCAGACATAATATGTCCTCACCCTATGCCCATATTCTTTCCTCCCCCATATTCTCTCTCCTTTTATTTCTGTTCCTCCCCCTTTTCTTTCCCTCCCCTGCCCCACCATCCTTTGCCTACTTCTCTATCACTTTCATATCTCTTCCTGTTACATTCCAACAAAGACAATCAAAAGTTAGCTTATATTTTTCTTATTCCAAACATACTGTCTGTGAACTCAAAAAAATTTAAAAACATCGGGATGAGAAATTTTTTTAAAAAGTTAAAAATCAATAATCTCAGCACCAGAGAGAAGCAATACTTTTTATACAGTATTTTAAAGTGTTCTTTTTCTAAACATACTTTACATGACTGAGATTACAAAAACAATTTTGCATCCTGACATTTCCCTGAACATTATAGAATCAGCATTTTCCTTATTGTTAAAAACTCATGTTTGATGGTAAAATTATAAAATATGAAAGTATACATGATCATTAATTCCCTAAACTTTGGCAACTCAATATTTCCCATTTGTGCTATTTTGCCATGCTCTTTTGTGGGGCAGTCTTCTTTTGTTCTTATATCTCGCCACATTCTTTCCTGTTCCTTTCTCTTCCTCTTAAATTAAGACTTGGGTATAAGGAGGTATGCTGCCCCTGAATTAAGACAGGCGAATAACATGACTGGTTTAGTGCACAGGAAGGCTTACCACACACAATCTTTTCAGGTACAAGCAACATTAATATCCCACAGTTTAACTATAAACAAAATCTTTTATGCAGAATTAACCATAACAGAATTCCATCTTGGACCCAACCCAAGGGGGCTCAGTAACTGAAATACATTATGATGCATCCTTTCCTGAGGCTTGATTACAGGAAAATTGAGACATAAATGGCATCCTATTGAGCTTCTGGAATACTAGTTTCCAAATAATTATCAATGGATCCCATACATGAGAATTGCCCAGGGAGCTTTTTAAAAATGTGTCTTCCTGGACTGCACCAAGTGATATTTTGATTTAAGAGATCAGAAGGGAGGATCAGGCTGGGCAGGAAAGAAGGCAGCAGATATGCAGTCTCATGTCTGCCATGGCAAGAATCCTGCATGTAATTTACCGAGGAGCAATGTGGTCTGATGAGTGGCATGGTGAGACAGACAAAGGAGAATGAAGACTCCCGTGCAAGTGACTGGCAGACACTGGGTGATCATGAGAAAGGACACCATGCGGTATGAAGACAGGGCTGGAAGTATGTGGATCAGTTAGGAAATTGTGGTAACCCAGAAATCTAGTTTACAAATGATGAGAACATGAAATGAGGCAGTACCGTAGGGGAGTGGAGAAGCACACTGATATGAAAGCTGTATATGGTAGAGTTAATAAACTCATGTGAATGTTGGATGTGAGAACTAAAAGTCAAAATCAGGATGACCCCCAGTTACCTGACTAGAATGAAATCCAGGGGAGCAGCAGCTGGATTCGGCACACTATGGTGGGAGGGGGAAGGGTGATATACGATGGATGGCCATGAGGAATTCACTTGGAAACAATTTATCCAAAAAAGGAAAAATCCTCTCTTATCACGAGGTCAGAAGTTCGAGACCAGCCTGGCCAACATGGTGAAACCCCGTCTCTACTAAAGATACAAAAAAATTAGTCAGGTGTGGTGGCGAGTGCCTGTAATCCCAGCTACTCGGGAGGCTGAGGTGGAAGAATCGCTTGAACCCGGGAGGTGGAGGTTGCAGTGAGCCAAGATTAGGCCATTGCACTCCAGCCTAGGTGACAGGGTGAGACTCCATCTCAAAAAAAAAAAAAAAAAGAGGAAAAGTTTTGCTTTCTTCCCCTCATATGGGTATTTGTATATGATGCAGTGCAATAGCACCCCAGAGAAAGTGAAGCCTTCTTAGGCTGTTGGCCTTTTATGGGGAGCACAATAGAGACAGGCTCTCATAGTACAGATACCTTCTCTCATCTGTTCACTCTATGCTCTGGAGGGGGGGCGATCAAATAATTTCTGTGGGATTTGTTTCCCCAGGTAACCTGAGGACAGAAAAAGCCACACATCTAATCCAGCTGGATGCTGGTTGTAGGTCTTTGCAAGTTCTCTCTCCTGGCGTGTTCAGACATCTGCAGTTCCTTGCATTCAGCAGCTCTAACTAGATCTGATGTCACAATCTCCAAGTCCCAGCAGGATTTCCTGCAGACTTTGAGGAGACTTGACATCCAGAGGAAGAATTTACCACTAAATCCCAAAAATAAAGCCCAGGGGCTGCTCCTTAGGACATTTTAATCTAAGAGTTGGAAGAATCAAATATTTTACTGAAAGAATATGGACAGACTAATTTTTTTTTTTTTTTTTTTTTTTTTTTTTTTTAGATGGAGTCTTGCTCTGTCACCAGGCTGGAGTGCAGTGGCACGATCTCACCTCACTGCAACCCGACTCTCTGGTTCAAGCGATTCTCCTGCCTCAGCCTCCAGAGTAGCTGTGATCACAAGCACGTGCCACCATGCCCAGCTAATTTTTTGTATTTTTAGTAGAGACCGGGTTTCACCATGTTAGCCAGGATGGTCTCGATCTCCTGACCTCGTGATCCACCCACATCGGCCTCCCAAAGTGCTGGGATTACAGGCGTGAGCCACCGTGCCTGTCCCAGACTAACTTTAAAGAGAGAGTTAACCAGTGTTTGGGTTTGTCTGGGGGCAGTGTGGGGTTGAGGTTCATTTTGGTTTTTATTTGGGCATTTTATCTCTAAGGCATTGGCTAATTTCCTACTCCAAAAAAGAAACCCCTGAATATTTCAAAGGAAAGGGAAAATAACAAGAGGAAATTCAAGGGGAATTTCTCAGTGGATTTTACTGTATCTCAATTCCCAGTATATTTTCTAGGTGAGCTAAATGGAAGAGACTAAGAAATACATCTTGAAATTATAAAGTTATTAAGAATCATGATTATAAAGATTACTCAGCAACCTAGGAACATGTCCCGAAAAAAAAAAAAAAAAGCAAGCTATTCAGGTAGAGATTCAATGATTGCAACTATAATTTTAAAGCATAGAAAAAGGAATGGGAAGAAATATCAACAATGTTCCTGTTAGATTCATGATCATACATTTTCCTTTCATCTAGTCTACATTTTGTTTTATAACACAGTCATGGTTTTTTTAAAAAGTGCTTTGGTCAGATGAGGAGAAACTAAGAGGAGGAGGGGGAACCCGGAAAGGTCAAGGGTCTTGCCCAAGGTCATAGTATAACCCGGTGGAAAGAGCTAAAAGTAGAACACATAATTTGTCACGAGAATCACAGTCTCCCTTGAGCCAGCAATGGGAAAAATGCAGTCTCACCAGGCCAGACTCAGTTTTCCTAACTCAGCTATCACCTTTGATGGAAGCCTCCTGTTTGGAAAAGCAGAAATGAGGACCCTTTCCAGAGTAGCCCCAGGGAACAGAAGGTCGAGCCGTGAGAACAGCCCCATTTTTTTCTTAGCAAACGGGACTGCACTCACCAAGGGAGTTGCCACTCCACACCATCAACCCCTTGAGAAAAGCCTGGGTCTGCTGACGCAGCAGGCCCCCCTCCTCCCTTCTTGCCCCCATTCTCCCTGACCCAGCAAACAGGGCCATGACCATGTTGTTGTTCTTGTTACAAGGTATTTGGACAAAGCTTCTGCTGCTGTCCAGCAACCCCCGCCCCCTCTGCCCCCAGCTAAATCCAAATGATTGATGAGGGGAATGCTTTGAAATTTTGAGATGGGGGTGCTGGTGGGCAGAAGGAAGAAGAACACACTTCAGACAAAGAGCAAGACAGAGTGGGTGGCGTTGAAGCATGGGGGACATTAGAATCTGTCAAGGCTGGAGAATGATTCATTGAGGTAATGATGATAAACACTTCATCTCTGAGCATCTATGTGCATTTTACCTAACAATCTCAAGCGTCCATACGTGAAGAACAGCTCAGAATAAGTCATAGGAACACACCCAAATGGGAATCCCTTAGGAATGGGATCTGAATTGTAAATGCCTGCTGGAATTTCACACATCAAATTACAATAAACAGAATGATATTTTAAGCAGCTTGGTACTTAAAGGGTACCATGCAGAGTCCTGAGGATTTTCTTTTACTTTAGAATTTCGGTCTGTGCCAGTTGGAGCTTTGCATATCTCTCGCTCACTTGAACATTTCTGGTTGTGGATTCTAAAGTGAAACAGAGGTTTCTCATCAATAGCCAAGTCCTTCTCTTGCCACAACATAGTACCTCTAAAGCCAGGTGCCTCTGCCATAGAAGATAATGCCTGTGAGGTTGAATACACATGGACAATAGCCAGATCATATATAAAAATAGAACTCCAACCCACGACCTGCAGCAACCAGCCAAGGAAACCAATCCCTTATCTATAGTAACCAATCCAGGAAGCCAGCCCACTGTCCATCTACAAGTCAGACCATTACCTCTAGCAACCAGTTCAGGAAGTCAAGCAATAACATCGATAACAATTGGCCCAAAATGTCCAGGACTTCATTAATTGTCCCTTGAAAAATTAATCTCTAACTTTTGCTCCCACTTCCAACTTAGGACCAACCAGAGAAAGTCAAATATGTCCTCTTAACTAATCACGGGGGATGTCTGTGTCTTCATCCATTCACGCTGCTATAACAAAAGACTTTAGACTGGGTAATTTACAATAACAGAAATTTATTTCTCACAGTTCCAGAGGCTGGGAAGTCCAAGATCAAGGGGCCAGCAGACCTGGTGTCTGGTGAGGATTTGCTCTCAACTTCAAAGATGGTGCCTTGTGGCTGTGTCCTCCCCTGGCGGAAGGCAGAAGGATGCACTCACTCCCCCAACAACCTCTTTTATAAGGGCACTGATCCCATTTATGAGGGTTCCACCTTCACTACCTAATCACCTCCTAAAGGCCCTACCTCTAAATACTATCACACTGGCAATTAAGTTTCAACATATAAATTTGGGGGAGACACATTCATACCACACACCCTGCTTCTAGTGAGCTGTCTCCAGCTTCCTCAATCAGCACGCGCCTGAAGCCTTTGCTCTGCTCCACTGTGAGGCTTCTCCACTCCTCTGCCTGCATGTGAGTTGCTAACAAAGCACAAGTGATGGTGACCAACTCCCTTGTTATGACAAGTTCTGAATAAATAACCATTGCCTCTTCTCATTTGGTTGGTCTTTGCTTATTTCCACATGCCTCAGACTTTCACTTCCAGAAAGTTTTAATGAGAAAAACTCCATCAAATCAGTCCTTAAGGAGTCCGAGGACATACTGCAGGCCTGAACCTGCAACTCCAGTAGCTTATTTGAGTCAGAATATGGCCTATAGTGACCACCCAAGTCACTGCAGTATTTTTCTTCTGTATTTTTCACTTTAGCCATTGGCTTAACCACGGAAAAACGTACATATGGAAACACTCTCAGGAAGTAGCTTTATATCGTTCTCTGAAATAGGAATTGAAATAAGCCAAATCTGGCTCAACTAACACCTTGAAATAATCAGATTCTTAGCTATAAGCTTTTATGATCCGCATCAAGCATATTAAAGAGAATTCTGGTACAGAGAATAATAAAACTAATCTTACATATTGTGATTTTTAAGGGTAATAAGAATGCTACTATGAGCCTCAACTTATGCCCTGCACTGACCTGTCATCAGGCCTAAATTTTCTTCATTAGAGACTAATTTCTTTGAGTAAAGCACTCCTCAGGGTCACTACAACCAAAAGACTAAATGCACATCAGAATCACTTGAAAAGTTTTAATGAATAAGGGCTTCCTACACCAGACCTATTTCCTTTCCCAGGGTGTGGTCTCAGAAACTCTCTCTTTTTTTAATTGATAAATACAAATTATATCTATTTATGGTGTACCAAATGTTTGTTGAAAACTGTATGTTTGAAAGATGTATATATTGTGAAATGGCTAAATCAAGCTAATTAACATACGCATTACCTCACATACCATTTTTTGTTGTGCGAACACCTAAAATCTCTCTCCTCCCAGTTTTCAAGTGCACAATACATTGTTACCAATTACAGAAACAATAGATCTCTTCAACTTATTCTTTATGTCTAGCCAAAATTGTGTATCCTTTGACCAACATATCCCCACCCCAAACCCAGTAACCATTCTATTCTCTGCTTCCATGAGTTCAACTTTTTGAGATTCTACATATAAGTGAGATCACGTGTTATTTGTCTTTCTGTGCCTGGCTTATTTCACTTAGCATAATGTCCTCCATGCTCATCCATGTTGTTACAAAAGACAGGATTTCCTCCTTTCTTAAGGCTGAATAGTATTTCATTGTGTATATACACCAGTTTTTTAAATCCATTTACCTGTTGACAGACACTTAGGTTAATTATACAGTAGTCCATCCTTATCCATGGCTTCGCTTTTCATGGTTTACCTGTGGTCTACCACTGTCTGAAAATATAAAATGGAAAATCTCAGAAATAAAACAATTCGTAAGTTATCAATTGTGCACCGATCTGAGTAGTGGGCACTGTCACCTCTCAAAAGACCCTTGCTCGGCTGGGTGCGGTGGCTCACACCTGTAATCCCAGCACTTTGGGAGGCTGAGGCGGGCTGATCACAAGGTCAGGAGATTGAGACCATCCTGGCCAACATGGTGAAACCCCATCTCTACTAAAAATACGAAAATTAGCCAGGCGTGGTGGCATGCACCTGAAAGCCAAGCTAATCAGGAGGCTGTAGCAGGAGAATCACTTGCACCTGGGAAGTAGGCATTGCAGTGAGTCGAGATTGCATCACTGCACTCCAGCCTAGGTGACAGAGGGAGACTCTGTTTAAATAAATAAATAAAATTAAGCATTATTTACTATTATTATCTATAGGTTTCACTCACTGCTCAGAACTGAATTATAATTTCTCTCCACTATGTATCTGTTGGTTTGCCTGATGACACACAGAATATAAAAAACTTAAAATGATCCAGCCTAACAATTCAAAATTGCAAAGATATGGAACCAACCTAAGCACCCGTTGACCAATGAGTGGATAAAGAATGTGGTATACCAACTTCAAATTATACTACAAGGCTAAAATTACCAAAACATGGTACTGGTATAAAAATAGGCACATAGATCAATGGAACAGAATAGAGAGCACAGGAATAAAGCCACAGACTTACAGCCAATTATCTTCGACAAAGCATGCAAAAATATAAATTGGGGAAAGGACACCCTATTCAATAAATAGTGCTGGAACAACTGGCTAGCCACATGTAGAAGAATGAACACGGATCCCCATCTCCTCATCTTATAAAAAAATCAACTCAAGATGAATCAAAGACTTAAATCTAAAACCTGAAACCATGAAAATTCTAGAAGATAACATCAGAAAAACTCTTCTGGGCATTAGCTTAAGCAAAGAATTCATGACTAAGATCCCAAAAGCAAATGCAACAAAAACAAAAATAAATAAATGGGGCCTAATTAAACTAAAAAGCTTCTGTGCAGCAAAAGAAATAATCAGCAGAGTAAACAGACACCCCACAAAGTGGAAGAAAATGTTTGAAACCTATGTGTCCAACAAAGGATGAGTATCCAAAATCTGCAAGGAACTCAAACAAATCAGCAAGAAAAAAAAAAATAATCCCATCAAAAAGTAGGCAAAGGACATGAATAGACACTTCTCAAAAGAAGATGTACAAACAGCTAACAAACATATGAAGAAATGCTCAACATCAGTTCATCGGGGAAATACAAATCATAGCCACAATGAGATACCACCTGACTCCTGCAAGAATGGCCATAATTAAAAAGTCAAAAAACAATAAATGTTGGCTTGAATGTGGTGAAAAGCGAATGGTGTTACCCTGCTGGTGGGAATGTAAACTAGTACAACCACTATGGAAAACAATATGGATATTCCTTAAAGAAATAAAAGTAGAACTAGCATTTGATCCAGCAATCCCACTACTGGGCATCTACCCAAAGGAAAAGAAGTCATTTTATGAAAAAGACACAAGTGCATGCATGTTTATGGCAGCACAATTTGCAATAACAAAGATATAAAACCAGTCTAAGTGCCCATCAACCAGCAAGTGGATAAAGGAAATGTGGTATATACACACCATGGAATACTACTTAGCCATTAAAAGGAAGGAAATAATGCCTTTTGCAGCAACTTGGATGGAGCCGGAGGTCATTATTCTAAGTGAAGTAACTCAGGAATGGAAAACCAAATACCATATGTTCTCACTTATATGTGGGAGCTAAGCTATAAGGACACAAAGGCATAAGAATGATATAACGATATAATGGACTTTGGGGACTTGGATGGGGGGTGATGGATAAAAGACTACATATTGGGTACAGTGTACACTGCTTGGGAATGGGTGTACTAAGATCTCAGAAATCATCACTAAAAAACTTATATATGTAACCACAAATCACCCGTACCCCAAAAATTAATATTGCAGTGAAGTAATATATACATCAAGGGTCAGTATATATAACATATAAATAAACAATATTTAAGAATTAGAGTATACTATAATATACATATCATTCAAGCTACACTACCAAAAACGTAACTTTTCTATGATAATTCAAGAATTCAGGATTTTTGAATGCCTTGTGATCATTATTTTGAACATTTATTTTAGGGATTGCATTGTTTTTCTGTGATAGAGATTTCTAGAGAAAAATGCTGAATAACAGACAGCTTTCATATAGGAGTAATAGTAGTAATGATATTGATCATAATATTCAATAATACCATGAGTGCTGACTACATGCCAAGCATATAACTCATCCTTGCCTTACAATCATTTTAACAGACTCTTCTGATTCCCTTTGGTGCTTCAATGCAGATTTCAAGAGACCAGAAGACCTGCCCAGGTCAAGCAGCCAATAAAAGGCAGACATAGGAATTTGAACTCTGACCTATCTTCCCCCAAGCTCTTTTGTTAAAAGCTCTCAAGTTTCCACAGCAAGGTTCAATCTGCAAAGAACTAAAAATGAGAAAAGAAATATTGTATTGATGAGCAAGTAAAAAACGCCCATTTTATAGGAGGAAAATTGCAAGGCTAAAATTTCATTTAAAAAATTTTTTAAAGAAAAAACAGCTAAAATAAAGTCAAATTTTAATTGAAATGATATTTAAAAAGTGTTTTATAATCTATTGAAGACCTTACAAATAACATATTACATAGTCTACTTTAAACGGATATGGAATGTGTAACCTTATTTTTTGTTTTAAAATGGTATTTGAAACAGCGTTAAGCACCCTGCAAGTTCATATTTCTAATGTAATGGCTACATTTCATCTCACTGTTACTTTTATCTTCCTATCTCCAGAGGCTGATGGAAAAAGACGTATTAAATGTGATAGGGTCAGTAGAACTTTGAGTAATGTCAAATAAAATGCCTTACGTGTTGTTGCTGTTTTGATTATATGACATCTTATAGACTTTGGTCTCTGCCAGAATGATCAATCTGTCACTTGAGTTATTTGACTATTGATTCATTTTCAGAAATGTGTTGACATAAGTCTTACTGTGAAAAGAAAAGCAGCTCCCCTGTCTCCTGATACCAGATTCCGAGTCTCGGGTCTTTGGGTTTTTGCATGATTAATGTTGTTCTGAACCTAAAGAATCAATAAACATTTTCTGAAGCAGAGATATCTACATCCCTAAAGAGGGCTGCCTATTTAGTTTCCCACTCAATCTACAAAATGCATTACCTTGTAATGAAAGGATCAGGCCTGGCTGGTTGATGTGAATCAGGAAGTCTGTTCCAGTTTATTCTTTTCAATGTGAAAAGTCCTACATTTAGGAGTACACCAAATAGCCCCCCACGGTGGCCTGGAAGAGTAACTACATTTACACATTCCCAGATGACCCAAGTTAAATGTTGGGAGGATTTCATCCTTTGAGGACTCTATGTTGAATACTGCTGCTAATTGTCTTCTTAAGGGAAGAAAACTGAAAGAAGCATGCACACACATACACTTTATATAGAATTCTCTGGAACAGACAGCATCATCCTTAAGGGCTTAGAGATCCACCCTGTTCTAGAAACATCATTCACTAAGATTGAGAAAAACTTGCTTCCCTCTCCTGAAGCAATGTAGTTTGGCTCTTCTGCCTTTTGGGGAGAGAGATATGGCCTTGCTGTATATAAACACAGATGTGTCCCCCACACAAGAGCCCAGGAAAGAAAACAAAGGACTCAAAGCAGTTGATGTGGAAAAAACAAGAGAGGAATGTCTTTGGAATCCTCTCTTCTTCCACACATTACATAGAATTGTCCTCAAGGATAATAAAGCCACAACTTCAATCCTTTGCAAGGTTAGGGCTCCTTTCCAAGTAAAGCAAATGAAATAATGTAAAGGCAAGATTTAATTGTGTGAAGGTAAAACAGGAATTCAAGGCAAATATCAGGTATTATTGACTCCCCTCTGCCTCTGACAGCTACACACATTCAATCACACTCCTTCGGTGCCAAGGAGTGTGACAAGACGGTCCAGCCATGGGTAAAACCTGACACGGATCCACTGTTTCAGTCCATATCGCTCCAGACCCAGGGAAGGACAAGGAAAACTTGATGGCTGAATGCACGGCTGAGCCCTTTGTCTAGTAAAAAGGAAATTCTTGTTGTGACTCTGGTCTCCTGAGTTGGGGTTGATTCACAAAATAAAGCAAGACAAGGAGAATGTGATCTGATAAGCCTCAAATGACTGCCAATTCATTCAGCCTGAATGGGGTCCCCACTGGGAACTTGTCAACACACTGGATTTGAGCTCAAGAGTTCCAAGCTTTTCCTGTAACATGCCACCCAGGGTCCCCAGCTTACAGAGGAAGAATGGGAAAACTTAATTTTCTTAAACAAGATGCCATGGCGAGCTCTGGGTTCAGCGCAGCAATGATTCCAAAATCAGCCAGCTTCTGGGGCTATTTGTGGCACAAATCTTCAGGGAGAATTCTTTCCATGCCTGGAAAGAAGAGAAATTAGCAATCCAACCATGTCATTGAACCAACCTGGGACATTATTTAATACATCTAATTACATGAGAATAATTTCATTAGCACCAGCTTTCATTTGAATATGCTGCAAATGGTCAAAAAAAATTATATCTCCTTCCTGGAACACATTCATAATGAGATTTTGTGGCTGAAGATTTACTCCATATGACAACTACAAGGTACCAAACTTTGAGCTAAATGAACATGCTAAACAAGCAGGCAGTACTTCTTGTGTTCCTAATTATCATTATTTACAAAGTATCAATGAACAGAGTGAAATTCTGTAAAATGTTTGAAGACATTTATTCTAAGCCAAATATGAGTGACCATGGCCCACGACACAGCCTTCAGGAGACCCTGAGAACATGTACCTAAGGTGGTCAGGGCGCAGCTTGGTTTTATACATTTTAGGGAGACATGAGACATCAATCAAATACATTCAAGATATACATTGGTTCGCTCTAGAAAGCTGGAACAACTAGAAGTGGGGAGGCTTCCAGGTCGTAGGTAGATTAAAAATTTTTATGATTGGCAATTGGTTGAAAGAGTTATTATCAATAGAAAGGAATGTCTGGCTTACAAGAGGTTGTTAGAGGAAAGGAATGTCTTTGGAATCCTCTCATCTTCACACACTACATAGAATTGTCCTCAAGGACAATAAAGCCACGATTCAATCCTTTTCCAGATTGTAAAGGTTTCTCTCTTTTTTTTTTTTTTTTTTGAGACGGAGTTTCGCTCTTGTTGCCCAGGCTGGAGTGCAACAACGCTATCTCGGCTCACCACAACCTCCGCCTCCAGGGTTCAAGCATTTCTCCTGCCTCAGCCTCCCAAGTAGCTGGGAGTACAGGTGTGCACCACCACACCCAGCTAATTTTTGTATTTTTAGTAGAGATGGGGTTTCACCATGTTGGTCAGGCTGGTCTCAAACTCCTGACCTCAGGTGATCCACCCACCTCAGCCTCCCAAAGTGCTGGGATTGCAGGCATGAGCCACCACACCCAGCCGATTGTAAAGGTTTCTTAAGGTTTCTTCAGACTTAAGGTCTGTGCTGGTGTTAAATGCTAGTCAGCTTTTCTAAATCCAAAAGGGAGGAGGGCATAATGAGGCATGTCCGCCCCATCTTCCCATCATGGCCTGAGCCAGCCTTCCAGGTTCAGTTTGGAGGGCCCTGGCCTAGAAGAGGAAATCCATTCAGATGATTGAGGGCGGGCCTTCAAATTTTATTTTTGGTTTACGAAAGTATCTTATAACCACCAAGCAAATGTCACTAAAGTCCTATGCACCACTTTACTGAGAAAACATAAGTGAAAGACGTCTTTGCAGAGGCCAGAGATCACTGGATTCCTGGCTCCTTATTAACCATCCATCTCTCTGAAGGTGGAGAAGAGGGCTTGGAGGCAGGAGAGCCCCATGCATCCTCCACTCTCTCTTATTAGGCTGCAGTGACCTGGGTTTCTTGCTTTGGAAGGGCTTTCCACCAAGAGCAGAAAATAAGGCTTTCCCCTCTCTCCTGCTCTCTCCCTCTCCATCTCTCCTCCCCACCTTCTCTCCTTTCTCCTTTCCTCCCTCTTTTCCTCCTTCCTTCCCTTTCTCCCTCCCTCCTTTCCTCTCTTCCTCACTCTCTCTTTTCTTCTTTCCCTTCCTTCTATCCCCCTTCATTCGCTCCACTCAGCACCACCAGGAAGTAGACATTCAATGATGAATCTTACTACCTAATAACGTAAGCATTCTTATTTTAATTTTAGCCCAGGCCAGTCTCAGGATATTTAGCTAAGTGTTACTATAGAGAATGAACTCATCCCATGACACCTTAAAGACTAACCGATGAATATGTCAAAAGATGGCATACACAGCATCAACTGGCTAGCCTAGGAAGTTGGCAATCGCATCATCTTTCATTAACTTTATTTGACTTGGCCAAGCTGCCCTCTGCCTCTTCAGACCCCTCCTGTTGCCGGTGCCCCTCTGTGTTTTATTTTTCTTCTGTATCCGCTAGAGGCCTGCATCTCTGCCAATCGCCACCAGTTCCCCTAACTACTTAACTGTATCTGGTATCCAGTAGCCCTGAAATGCCATTCTGTTGGAATCAGCAGGAAAAGGACAGCAGTTATAGATGAAGGCGGGCCACCAGTAAAACCTCATTAATACCTGCAGCTTTAGAGAAAGGAGAGAAATGGCCATGCTTCAAAAATGTCAAGAATACAAGATGACAAAAACAGCGTTCTTCTCCCCTAACCCTGCTCCAATCGCCCCCCTCCAGCCCCATACCAAGAACAGTAATGGTTTATGCAGAATGACTGCGAGAGAAAAGGCATCCCCAAAAAGAAACCCAAAGGGAAAAAAATGCACTAAATTCCGTCCTTCTTCCCCCATAACTCTTCTGCCACCGTAAGTAAGTTCATTCCGACATAATCTCTAGTAGAGCAAAAAAGAGCTTCAGGTGAAAGGTTACCTACATTTATAATGTCAGGCACCAGGCCTGCCAGGTAAAAGGTAAATGGTAATTTTGTCATTAGCATGCCTGACCCCTTGGCCGCACCATATCTCACAGGAAACAGTAAGAACAGCTCACCTGTCAAGATGCAAACGCTTAAAGGTCAATGAGCACAGAAATCTTCCAGAGCTCACAACTGAATTGCTGACACCTTTTATTATTGTCCGCTTAAATAAATGATTCAAGGGGCAAGACAAGGAAAGATGGGCTTAGTGTCGAGATTTACATGAAGGATTCTTGGAGTTTTTGATTCAAAATAATAAAAAGAAAAACCTTTGGCTCTGTTTTAATATTCAGGAACAAGGAAAGCTTCAGAACTTTACAAACATTCCTGGGCTTGAAGGATTTTCAGTATTCCTCAAAAAATTCACGATCGGTTTTTAATGTAATTATGTAAGGAACTCCCTCCCCCGTTTTGCATTTTATCTGATATAGAAATAATTTCTCCATTTTTTCTTCCTTTTTACTGGGGGCAGGAAAGCAGATAGTAAGGAAGTCTTTCGCAGCATTATATGAACATTACCCAATTTAAACAGCAAAAGGGATGAATAGAAATTTTAAAAAATTTTGTTTACAATTAAAATCATAGAAAAATTGCATGTTGGGGCCAGGTGTGGTGGCTCATGCCTGTAATCCCAGCACTTTGGGAGGAGGAGGCAGGTGGATTACTGGAGGTCAGGAGTTTGAGAACAGCCTGGCAAACATGGTGAAAACTGATCTCTACTAAAAATACAAAAATTAGCTGGGTGTAGTGGCAGGCACCTGTAGTCCCAGCTACTTAGGAGGCTGAGTCAGGAGAATTGCTTGAACCCGGGAGGCAGAGGTTACAGTGAGCCAAGATCGCGCCACTGCACTCCAGCCTGGGTGACAGGACACGACTCTGTCAAACAAACAAAAAAAAAACTTTCATGTTGCTTTTAAAGCAAGCATGGCAATTCCTCAAATGGTGAAAGATGGTCTTACCCCACAGCCCAGCAACTCAGTTCTAGGTGTATACCCAAGAGAATGAAAGAAAGAACTTGAACGAATACGTGTACACCAATGCACATAACAGCATTAATCATAACAGCCAAAAGGTGGAAGCAACCCAAATGCCCATCAACAGATGAATGAATAAAGATGTAGTCTATCCCTGCAATGGAAAACTATTCAGCCTTACAAAGGAAGGACATTCTGGCACATGCTACAACACAGATGAGCCTGGAAAACATGCTAAATGAAATAGGCCTTTCACAAAAGGACAAATAATGGATTATTCCACTTATATGAAATGTTCAGAATAAGGAAATCTATAGTGGCTGAAAGTAGATTAGTGGTTACCTAGGGCTGACAGAGGGTGGGGAAGATTGGAGGAAGATGGATGGCACAGGGGTACAGAGTACCTTCTTGGGCTAATGAAAATGCTCTAAAATCTGTTGCGGTGATGGACACGCAATTCTGTGAATATTCTAAAAAAGTAAGCATGGTCAGGCGCGGTGGCTCATGACTGTAATCCCAGCACTTTGGGAGGCCAAGGTGGGCAGATTACCTGAGGTCAGAAGTTCAAGACCAGTCTGGCCAACATGGTGAAACCCTTTCTCTACTCATAAAATACAAAAATTAGCCGGGCATGGTAGCGTATGCCTGTAATCCCAGCTACTGAGGAGGCTGAGGCAGGAGAATCATTTGAACCCAGGAGGCAGAGGTTGCAGTGAGCTGAGATCATGCCACTGCACTCCAGCCTGGGTCAAAGAGCAAGAATCTGTCTCAAAAAAAAAAAAAAAAAGTAAGCATGATCTATTTGGATGGAAATGCTAATATTGCTAATGGGATAAAGGCAGAATCGCTGGATAAAACACTGCTTTTATTTGCTAAATCTCACAAGTCTAGATAAAAGGGCTCTGATAAGTGCTGCAAAAAGTATCTTATTATTAAGAAAATAATACAAATTTGATAATTTAGAATTTTTCCATATGTTATTAGAGAACTGACAGTTTCTCTGAATTTGTATCTACATAAAAATCAACCTTTTATTCAGACACAGAGATCACTAGCTTTCCACTAGTGCTGGCAAGTTGCAGGTTCCAGTCCGAAGCCTTTACAGAAGTTCCTGCCAAGCTGCAAAAAGTCAGGGCTTCCAGCCCTCTGGAAGTATTGTGGAAGGTTAGCTACCTTTCACTAGCTCCTCACTGGTCAGGAAGATGGCTTATCGCACTTAGAATAGTTCCCTACCCTGTACTTAAACAAAACCTTAACCTCTTTTGAGTTACTTTATCACAGCCACTCTTCTGTACCCCCACACATTGCCACAATGTTGGTGCCTGAGGCCATTCTAAAAAAAAAATAAAATAAAGATCACTAGAATGCCAAGCAAAAGATGGGGTTGGTCATTTGGAGGTCTATTTTTTAAGCTTCAAAGACTATAAAAATGGGCTCAGGGAAAGAAAATATACGCAGAAGAGATGTGTACAAATAGTCTTAAGTATTTTTAAGGGTGCCAATTCTAATTTTATCATGATAAACCAACTTAAAGCAAAAGAAGATGCTAACTGCAAACTTTACATCTGAGTACCTTCTTGCTATTCCCAAGGAGGCAACCAACTTCCAAGAAAATCTGTTTGTAGCATTATTATGGACTGAATGTTTGTGTGCCCCCTGCCAAATTCCCATGTATTGAGATCCTGACCACCAATGTGATCGTATTAGGAGGTGCGGCCACTTTGAGGTAATCATGAGGGTGGAGACTCATGAATAGGATTAGTGCCCTTATAAAAGGGATCTCAGGGATCTCATTCACTTTCCCATCACGTGAGGACACAGCAAGAAGATGCCATCTACAAGGAAGTGGGCCTTCACCAGACACCAAATCAGCCAGCACCTTGATCTTGGACTTCCCAGGCTTCAGAACTGTGAAAAATAAATGTCTTTTGTTTATAAACTACCTAGCCTATGATGTTCTGTTTTAGCAACAACGCGAATGAACTTTAAAGCAATCAATTACCTTCACAGACATCAATGGGCAGTCTGTCATGCATCAATTGCCCCACTAGATAATGGTGTGAGTGATCCCTACAAAAACAGGATCAGCCTAAGTCTTCCAGGATTTTTCTCCCAAAGGATCTAATAACTCTGCTTCACCCTCATTTGCCAGACTTCCTCCCTTGGGTCTCATGGCCTCCTCTAAACCATCCCATTGGCTGGCTGCTCTTTCCTTCCCCACTCAGTACTCATGTCATTTTTAAAACTAACTGAAGAGCGTTACCATCCCACACTATGGGATCCAGTCTGTCTCTCCTAATGAAGCTGAGGTTCTAGGCAAGCCTCATCCTGTCCCTTCTTCTCCTCCTCCCTTTCTTCCCACTTCCTCTATCTTTTCTTCCCTTTCTGTCCCATTCTCCTTCCCACTCCTCTGTCCCATACACCAAATTCCTACACAACTTGTGTAGCTCTCTGAGAACCATTTGTAAAGAATTTACTGAAGTTGGCAGTTAGGGCAAGATACTCAGACAACTAGCATTCTTCCAAAAATCCTTACCACAGGGAGGGGTAGCAGCCTGGGACCTGCTGGTAGGAAAACCTGTTGGTAGGGGGACAGCCTGTGAATAAAACCAATCTTCCGTGGACCCTCTCAAGATCCCCCTTGCTAGGTCAGCTCTGTGATTGACCATCAGGCACCAAGAACTGGGAGCCCCAATCTGTTGGTACTACTTGAAAGTCTGGGCTCTAAGAAAGCTCTGCACAGGGCCAAGCCTGTCCTGAAACGACAGAGATGGACTTCCCTTCAAGCCTACCTTCTCTCTCCCCACATCCTCTTCATTTGGGAGCAGAAGGAAGACAAGGTTAGGACTTCATTAGGCCTCTGTATGTGTGGATCAGTTTGATTATTTTTAAATGTAATAGAGTGGTCTTAAAGAAGCACATGAACAAACTAGTCACTCTCTACTAGAGCCTGGAGTTACCACTAGCAGCAATAGGAAGAGCAACAACCAGTGATAGACGCAGCTAAATCTGATCATCACCAAACCTGAGCAGGCAAGGCCCTATTACCATTTGTCTAAGGGGTAGGATATAACCCAGGTACATTTGGGGGTATTCCCTACCTGTCTGCACAGGTATTAGAGCCCCTTATTTAGCGAATTTCTGGAAAACGTAATATGATCAATAAATTCAAATTCTGAACAATATACCATTTCAGCTGGCTATGAGGCAGCATGTAGACCGAGGAAGAAAAGAGGCTCTTGCGTTTTTCATTACAAGTTTTAGCAATGATTAAAGATAGTTGGAACATTATTTTATTTATTCTGCTTGAATGAATGAAATAAAAATTACCAAAGATTTTTCCATGTTACATGGCCTGAGGATAAATTTCCTCATTTAAATCCTAAGATCAGATCAAATCATACTATGCCCTATGACTGTACAATTTTACTTTTATATAATGCAATGATCAAAACCCTTATGTTTGCATTTATATGCAATACATGTAAATATATATGTGTATACTATTATTTGAGCATAAAGAAAAATAAAGATACATTCTAGGCTGTAAACATCTGTTGGAGGATTACATAGGAGAAAAGAATAAGAAAGAAGTACGTGAAAGTTGAACAAAAAAGAAAAAATAAAATCAAAAAACATTAACAAACATGGTATCATCCTATTTACATTATTTTAAATGTTTTAATTTAAATTTTAATAAATTTATATAATTTTATTCATATGGAACCAAAAAGAGCCCGAGTAGCCAAGGCAATCCTAAGCAAAAAAAAAACAAAGCTGGACACATCATTCTACCCAACTTCAAACTACATTACAAGGCTACAGTTACCAAAACAGCATTGTACTGGTATAAGAACAGGCACACAGACCAATGGAACAGAATAGAGAACTCTGAAATAAGACCACACACCTGCACCATCTGATCTTCAACAAACCTGACAAAAACAAGCAATGGGGAAAGAATTCCCTATTTAATAAATGGTGCTGGGAGAACTGGCTAGCCATATGCAGAAAATTTAAACTGAACCTCTTTTTTACACCTTATACAAAAATTAACTCAAGACAGATTAAAGACTTAAATGTAAAATCCAAAACTATTAAAGCGCTAGGAAAAAACCTAGGCAATACCATTCAGAACAAAGGCACAGGGAACGATTTTATGGCAAAAATGCCAAAAGCAATTGCAACAGAAGCAAAAATTGACAATTAGGATCTAATTAAGCTAAAGAGATTCTGCACAGCAAAAGAAACTATCATCAGAGTGAACAGGCAACCTACAGAATGGGAGAAAATGTTTGCAATCTAGCCATCTGACAAAGGTCTAATATCCAGAGTTTACAAGGAACTTAAGCAAATTTACAAAAAAAAAAAAAAAACCCATTAAAAAGTGGGCAAAGAACATGAACAGACACTTCTAAAAAGAAGGTATACATGTGGCCAACAAACATATGAAAAAAAGCTCAGGCCGGGTGCGGATTACAAGCTCACACCTGTAATCCCAGCACTTTGGGAGGCCGAGGCAGGCAGATCACGAGGTCAGGAGATCGAGACCATCCTGGCTAACACGGTGAAACCCCGTCTCTACTAAAAATACAAAAAAATTAGCCGGGCGCGGTGGTGGACGCCTGTAGTCCCAGCTACTCGGGAGGCTGAGGCAGGAGAATGGCGTGAACTTGGGAGGCGGAGCTTGCAGTGAGCTGAGATTGCACCACCACACTCCGGCCTGGGTGAAAGAGCGAGACTCCATCTCAAAAAAAAAAAAAAAAAAAAAAGAGAAAAAGCTCAACATCACTGATAATTAGAGAAATGCAAATCAAAGCCACAATGAGATACCATCTCACACCCGTCAGAATGGCAATTATTAAAAAGTCAAAAAACAACAGATGCTGGCAGGTTGTAGAGAAAAAGGAATGCTTTCACACTGTTGGTGGGAATGTAAATTAGTTCAACCATTGTGAAAGACAGTGTGGCGATTCCTCAGAGACCTAGAGGCAGAAATATCATTTGACCCAGCAATCCCATTATTGGGTATATACCCAAAGAAATATAAATCATCTATTACAAAGATACATGCACATGCATGTTCACTGCAGCACCATTCACAATAGCAAAGACATGGAATCAACCTAAATGCCCATCAATGATAGACTGAATAAAGAAAATGTGGTACATATACACCGTGGAATACAACACAACCATAAAAATGAATGAGATCATGTCCTTTGTAGGGACGTGGATGGAGCTCGAAGCCATTATCCTCAGCAAACTAACACAAGAAGAGAAAACCAAACACCACATGTTCTCCCTTATAAGTGGGAGCTAAATGATGAGAACGCATGGACACGTTGTGAGGAACAACACACACTGGTTGGGGCCTGTTGGTGGGTGGGGGCTGAGGGGAAGGATGGAGAGCACCAGGAAGAATAGCTAGTATATGCTGGGCTTAATACCTGGGTAACACGGCCGGGCCTGGTGGCTCATGCCTGTAATCCCAGCACTCTGGGAGGCCAAGGCGGGCGGATCACGAGGTCAGGAGATAGAGACCATTCTGGCTAACACAGTGAAACCCCATCTCTACTAAAAATACAAAAAATTAGCCGGGCGTGGCGGCAGGCGCCTGTAGTCCCAGCTACTTGGGAGGCTGAGGCAGGAGAATGGCATGAACCCGGGAGGCAGAGCTTGCAGTGAGCCAAGATCGCGCCACTGCACTCCAGCCTAGGCGACAAGTGACAAAGCAAGACTCCATCTCAAAATATATATATATATATATGAGAGATATATAATGATATCTATATCTATATATCTATATCTGGGTAACACGTTGATCTGTGCAGCAAACCACCATGGCACATGTTTACCTATGTAACAAACCTGTACATCCTGCACATGTACCCCTGAGCTTAAAATAAAAGTTGAAGAAAAAAAGAAATTTATATAATTTAAAAAATTAAACAATAAGGCAAGGCAATTTTTTAAAGAGAGTGATTATGGCGCTTCTGTATTTGGCTAAAACTCCTGCCATGGTAGACTCTGCGGCACTGAATCGTGACTACCCTATGCTTTTTTCTAGACATTCTCAATGTGTGAGCTGCATGAGTGTGGGGCATGTGTTATATTGTACCCCACCAACATGCCTGGCTCCCGGCACGTGGGTATTCTTTCATTTGACTGAATGAATAACTGACAAGGCACTCACTTCCAATGGATCCTCGTAACAGACCAATAAAGGGAACAGTAGATTATCCTCCTTAACTGAGAAAAGGAAGATACACAATGTAAGACTGCACAGCAACTCTCTGACATAGCCTACCAATTTGATGGATTTTTGAAAAATATTTTCCCTCTTCTAATTTCAGATCCAGTGGAAATACTCATGTCCTGTTTTAAAAAACAAAGTAACTTCATAATGCAAAATGAACAGATAATAAGTGTCACTTTCAGACAAGTTAAACATTCTCATTTGTTTCCTCTCCCTCGAACCTTTACAATCTCTGTTGTTTGGTGTCATAAAAAAGCTAGGAGGTAAACTCTCAGGAATACTTTTCCCCTGAACATAGAGTAAGAAATTGAATTTTCCATTTCAACGCACCATTTGTACCTTCATCATTCAGGATTATACAGTATCCTTAACATAGATAAGAACAAAATTGTTGTAGCCATATTTCACGGTTGCTTTTTAAAGAACTCCTGCTGAATTGTAATCATCTCTCAGTATCGCTTGTGGGTGTCCATTTAATGAGAACCTCTTTACAATTTTCTAGCATATTGTTAATTCCCAAGAATTTATATCATTAAGATCATTAAACTATGTTATTTTCAATAGATTATTAAAGATGATGCTAACAATGCAAATTTATTCCCTGACCCTGCAAAAGAAGTTGATATATGCTATTTCATTATATCTTTATCCTTGCCTTTTTAAAAAGAAGATCCTTATCTTCGTTTACTTTTTTTCAATTTTTTAATTGTTACATTTTTCTATGTAAGATGCCATTTGACTTGGGGAAAAAACCCCTTCAATTTAAATTAGAAAGTTACACAAAACACTAGTAATATTGTTTTACTTCACTAATTACTTAAAAGCAATATTTCCAGTTTCTTTTCCCATCTTCCCTCTGCCTGTAGTGAACATGGCCTCATAAACACAGTCCACAGAAGCAAATATGTTTAGCTGTGTCAGACTCCGTTGGTTCCCAGAGAGCTTCAGACAGGGGACATAAAAAAAGGCGACAGTTTCAGAAGCCACTAAAATTTTATACTTGGCTTTGTGACCAGGATTAACACCTTTTAGCAAAACTCCATAAGAAATGCTGGTTGCTTGCTGTGTGCCCATCACAGCCATGAAAACTCCCCAACACGTCAGCCTTCCTCATAAACAGTAAGTGTATTGTAAAACCGTTTACAGCTGTTGTAAAAATATTTTGACTATTTTACCCAACCACCTGAGTAAGACACCTGATACTAGTTAAAGGAAAAAAAAAAAAAGAGAGTTTCCCCTTTTCAATCAAGCCTTCCAAAACTGAGGGTGGGTGGAGAAGAGGAAAGTTCCTTTTCTATTAAAGTCGTATGTTGCTATGCCTACGCAGCACATCTGTTATAAGGTCTCATCAAAACAAAGTGTCTTTTCTTCTCTGGTCTTTATTTCCAGTAGCAACAATAAGCTTCCAGCTTCTGTTTTCCATCTGAGAGAGGTCAAACATTTTATTGGGATGGAGTCCAAGCTACTGTCTGTCAAAAGGAATAGAGAAGCCAAACCATTCATGTAGGACATTTCCAGAGCTGTCCTAACAAAGTTGCTTCCTCCAGGCATGCTGCCCCTATGAGCAGCAGGCTCGAGTTCATACCCACGCCAGCCCCAACAGCCTGGCACCCTTGTGAACACCCACACAACTTGGCCTGCACTCTTCAGCTCTGTGTGCAGCTCCTTCTCTATGTGTCTACCAGACACACTCCACTCATAGTGCCCACCTGAAATCCAGAGATGATCTCTTATTTCACATAGGTATATGGACTGAGAGACTGAAAATACAAATAGAGGGTGAATATACAAATAAGCAGACATATATTTTTTAAAAACTGACCCACAGTCTATGCAACCAGCCCAGGAAACGAACCCATCATCTGCAGGAGCCAGCCCAGGAAGCCAGCCTGAGGTCTACGATGCAGACTTTTAGGAAGTCAGACACTATCTCTAGTAACAATCCAGGAAGTCAAACAAAAACCCTTGAAACAATTGCTCCAAAAGGGCCAGGACTTAATTAAAAACTGACAGTTTTTCTCATTTTTGTCCCTATTTCTGAGGACCAGGCAGAGAAAGCCCAGTTGCACTCTACCAAATCCCATGGGACACCTCACTTCCAGTGAGCCCCCTCCAGCTTCCCGCGCCAGCAGCCTCCAATCAGCACACTCTCGGAGCCTTCCCTTTCCCCCACTATGAAGCTTCCCCACTCCTCTGCCTGCCTCTGAGTTTCTGCCAAAAGACAAGTGATGGCAGCTGACTCGCTCACAGCAAGTTCTGAGTAAATAAACAGCCTTTGCTTATTCTGATTTGATTTTTCTTCATTTATTTCCACAGGACAAAAATAAAAATTCTTTCCCAATAACTTCTGGTATTTCTTCAAGGGCAATTCTATTACATGAATAGGCTCAACTTTTTGAGAAACAGTCTGGTATCCACTGCAAGTACGAAGAGATTACTTCCGAATTTCTCTGGGATTTTCCCAGAAGGCTCTGTGAGGTGAGTGACTTGTTACACTGTCCTGTGGAAAATGTCCATGGGTCCGAGAAGACAGTGAAAGTGTAGACTTTACAGCCCCACTCCCCAGGGACATTTGGACTCCTGTGATAATTCAAAATTTTACCCAGACCCCAGGACTCATGTCAAACTCTATTTCTTCCCAAAATATCTTCCCAAGCCCTTCCAGAGGAGAAGACTTAACCCGAGGGCTGCCTTCCCAGCCTCAACCCTCACACTGTACTTGAAATCCAACCATCCTGGTCCTATTTGTGCCCCTGAATTAAAGTGCATTTTCATCTGTTATAAAATGCCTTTTCCCTAGCCCCCAGTAAATGTTTCCCCAATATTCAAGGCCCAGATGAAATGGCACTTCCTCTCTTTATCTTCCCCTAACTTCCCCAAGCAAAATTACTTGCTCCCTCATCTCTGTTTGCAGAACTGAATGTAAACCTCTACAACAGAACTTGCCATGGGACATCAGAGCAATTTGCTTATATGGCCATCCCCCTAGATGGACAGATACTCCTCAAGGACAGGAACTGTGTCCTTGATATGATGTATGCTCAGTCTTTGAACTGTGTGTACATCATATCTCCATAGCAAGTGAAATTGGAGGGAAGGGAAGGGAAGGGAAGGGAAAGGAAGGGAAGGGAAAAGAAGGGAAGGGAAGGCAAAGGAAGGGAAGGGAAGGGAAGGGAAGGGAAGGGAATGGAAGGGAAAGAGGGGAGGGAAGGAAGGGAAAGGGGGGAGGGAAGGGAGGGAAAAAGGGGGTAGGGAGAAAGGAGACATGAGGGAAGGAAGAAAGGAGGAAAATGGAAAAGGAAAAAGAGAAGGAAAGGAAGAAGGAAAGAAGGAAAAAAGAGAAAAGAGAAGAAAGTATGGGAGGGAGGGAGGGAGACAGGGAAGAAGGAAGGATGGGAGGGAGGGAAGCAGAAGGATTTTAAGAAGCGCTTAGCACATCCAACCTTTATCATGCCCTTCAGTTTTCTACATAAAGCTCTATTTGCAGGTGCCATTTCTGTTCAGGCACACCTAATAATGTTGTAGTGAGAGTCTAGTATATAGCATTTGCTAGTAACAGAACAAAATGTGTACACCTCCCTGAAGTTGGTAAGACACAAACGCTATCTCTTAGGCGAGTGGACGGTCGGATGAAGAGTCCTGGCTGTGCCCCTCGCCAGCTCTGTGCTCTCTTCCTAAGCTTCCTGGACCCTAGCTTTGGCATCGGTAACATGAGAACACTAACAGCAACTCAGAGGGCTGCTACTGTACAATTAAATTAGACGTGTAGGTAAAAGTCCTGGCACAGGAAAAGCAGTCAAGACATGTTTATTTCTTTGTCTACTTTGATTTTCTCATCTTTATTCAGGCATTCAAAATCAGAATTCAGTAGACCTGGATTGTTTCAGGCACCCAGGCACACAAAAATCATTTTTCCTCCAGAGCTCATATGCTAAAAGCTTTAATATTTTTGAGTGACACCTCCAAAACAGGAAGTTACATTAACAAGCAAACCCATCTTCATGGATGAAACAGAGTCACCAGTCTCAGAGATAAAACACACTCAGTGCTGCTGTCTTAGAAAGCCACTTCTTCCTCTGGACTCTATCCACCCCTTCCTTCCCCACCCCCAACTTCTCTCTACAGGTCAAGAGAAAGGCTACCCAGACACAAACCTCTCCACTCAGTCAGCTTTTAAAAAGAGCTCTGCATTCCAGTGAGCTGAACCACAGTAAAAACAAAAATATTGCCTGCAGGGAGGATAACAGAGAGGGATTTGGGGCATGAAACAGGCTGCCCATCTGACTTCAGAAAGCCCAGCCGAGCCCTCCAAGGGCAGCTTCGGTGACCCCTCACCCCTCTCCTGGGGTACTTGCTGCTGCTCTGCTTTCATTTATACGGGTTGCCATCAAAGCAAAGGGTGAAAAATGGTTTAGGCAATTTGGTTGAAAGAGGCAGAGTAGGAGGAAGAGAGGGTAGAAAGAGTAATGACAGAGAGAAAAGAAATTAAAACTGTATTAAATAAGACAGGGAAACTCTACAAATAACCAATTTAATTGAGGGGAATAAAGAGCTGAGAAGAGTGACTCGAAGTTAGATTCTAAACAGGCCAGGTGTGTCCTTGGTGCCCTTTTCCAAAGGCTCTGTTTGGAGTTATTGTCTGTGGAATTTGCTAAGCAAGGCAGAAAGA
Source organism: Pongo pygmaeus (assembly GCF_028885625.2). Taxonomy (NCBI): domain Eukaryota; kingdom Metazoa; phylum Chordata; class Mammalia; order Primates; family Hominidae; genus Pongo; species Pongo pygmaeus. The sequence continues at coordinate 8,079,601 of NC_072378.2, read as the reverse complement.
TGGAGGGCTGTGAGGATGTGTGATCACAGGTCACTGAAGACGGCATCAATCTCTCTGACATCCACACACCTGAAACCAGGCTGCAAATACAAAAACAGCCTTCCTGAAACACAGAAGAGGTGTACTGTGGGCTCTGTGGGCTTCTAGCATAATAACCACCTTTCTCCTCCAAACTACGAAAGGGGCTGGCTGGACCCAAGCTCAGAGCCCACCTGGTTCGTGCTGACCTCATTTTCAGGTATTCCCTAGGAAGTGATGGATGTGGGAAACCCAGCAGGCTGGGAGGCACCAGCCATTTAACTTCAGTTTTGAATGATATTTGTCTTCTGAGTTGGCCCTACAGGAAGTTGTCAATACAATACAGAGTGAAGGCTGGAGGCTCATCAACATCCAAGAAAACTCAAGGCAAGACCCCGCCTCATTTCGTGGAGTTTGTCTTGACTCCAGTAGAGCAGAATTTTCCCTCTTCTGTGCTCCCAGAACATGGAATCCACATCCCTATTAATCCGTCAATCACATGTATTATAATCTATACATTTGCATGTTAGTCTACTTAGTAAACTATGAGTCTCTCTCTAAGGGCTGTGTCTCATCCAACTCTTTAACTCCAGTGTTCAGCACAGTACCTGGTCTATTATAGATTTTCAGTAAACACTCATTAGATAAATGGATTAAATTGACCAAAACCTAAAAGAGAGAGACCTCTTCTTCAAGTAGTCCCCACTGACACCAAAAGTAGACATGCTTTGGTGTCAAACAAGTCCAAAACAATTATTGTCCAAACAAATGGACAATAATTAACTCACTTTTATATTTCCACCTGGCAACTTAATTTTGAGAAGCTAACTATAAATAACAACAATTTTTGCAAAAGACGTAGCAAATATTTCCACCTAAATTTATTTGTGCTGCTTCCCAAAGTGGCTGGGATCCCCAGAACTTTAATGAAGAATTCTAATGAATCCAGGCATGGTGGCCCATATCTGTAATCCCAGCACTTTGGGAGGCTGAGGCAGGTGGATCACTTGAGCTCAGGAGTTGAAGACCAGCTTGGGCAACATAGTGAGACCTTGTCTACAAAAAATTTTTAAAAAATTAGCCTGGTGTGGTGGTGCACACCTGTGTTCCCAACCACTCAGGAGGCTGAGATGGGAAGATCGCTTGAGCCAGGGAGGTTGAGGCTGCAGTGAGCCGTGGTTGTGCCACTGCACTCCAGCCTGGGTGACCCAGTGAGATCCTGTCTCAAAAAGAAAAAAAAAGGAATTCCAATGATAATTTTCAAACACAATAGTCTCTGCTAATTTGCTGAGGTCAGTCTTTCACTTACAGACTCTTGAATTCCACTCTAACCTCACTGCATTAGAACAGTCAGGGAAAGGATTTAGGAATCCACACATTTTGAACAAGATCTTCAAGTGGTGGTTAGGATCACGCAAATTTAGGTAGTGCTCTGTCAGGGAGTACTAATACTAGAAAAAGCAAGACATTAGGAGCCAGAGGACCTGTGTTCTCTACCTGTCATTTACTAGCTGTATCACTTTATGCAATTATTTAACTGTGCTGAGCTTATTTTCTCATCTGCAAAGGAAGGGAAGTAATGCCTGCCCTACTTACCCAGCAGGCAGGGTTACTGTTAAAATCAAATAGGGTGCTATAAGAAAGGGACAATGTTCTGAAAAAGCACCATTAGTAAAATGAACTCAGCCTCAACCATTTATTCATACATGTACCCTTTTCTGCCTTCAAGACAACATAATCTCTCAAAGTTGAGAATAAGTGGGCATTTCAGCACTTAGCAAGAGTCAGGAATCCCCAGAAAACATGGAAGTGGAATAATTTCTTGATACTATGACAACCCAGCAGCAAAACTACTGCTGTGAGGGATTCTAAGCCTCATGATCACACAACAGTGACAGTCCAAGTGGGGGAGTGAGAGGTCTTTTCCTTCTAGAACCTTCCAAGGGACTCGAGAACACCACCTGCCAGGCTGAGCAGTGAAGGACAGACTCTTCAGTGATGGTAGAGACTTGGGCATGCATACATCTACAGACATGGGAAGGAAGGGGGAGGTTCTGTTGTCTGTTTCTACAAACTGACCATCTGTGACACCGTCATATCTATGAATTACCCAACTAATTAAACTACTTAACTTAGTCTAGTCCGGAAAAATGAGAAAGAAGGTACTCATGATTCCCTCTGTTGGTTTTAATTGTACCATGTATAAATCATGGACTTTGTGAATCTTTGCTCTGTCAGTCTTTCATTTTTCTGTGACAGTTTTTCATTTTCTGTCAGTCTTTTCATTTTTCATTCTCCAAAGAATGTTCCAATTGTTTATTCTTAAATTTGCCTTCTTAAGTCTGAAACCCCATTAAGGTGAGTGACATTTTTTTGTAATGCCACCAGGTAGTCCAGTTCTGAGTATTTTGTTTCATGGAACAGTCAGGAGCTACTCAGGCAGCTGGAGACCTAAAAAGAAATCAACCCAACAAGAGCAGCCCTGCACAGCACCATGATGGAGTGGGGAAGATGAATGGTATTTGAAGACCGTAGTTCCAACAAGGTCAGCATGTAAGGAATCATTTTATGATAACAAGTATTGCCAGATGCAGCAAATAAAAATATAGAACACAGGCCAGGCATGGTGGCTCATGCCAGCACTTTGGGAGGCCAAGGCGGGCAGACACTTGAGGTCAGGAGTTGGAGACCAGCCTGGCCAACATAGCAAAACCCTGTCTCTACTAAAAATACAAAAAAAATTAGCCAGGCATTGTGGTGCATGCCTATAATCCCAGCTACTCAGGAGGCTGAGGCAGGAGAATCACTTGAACCTAGGAAGCGGAGGTTGCAGTGAGCCGAGATTGCACCATTGCACACTCCAGCCTGGGCGACAGAGTGAGACTCTGTCTCGAAAGATACATGTATAAATATATATGTATAGTATATATACATATAACAGCTATGTATATATATATATATATATATATATATAACAGTTTTATAGAGAGAGAGAGAACACTCAGTTAAATACAAATGTCAGGTACACCATGTAATTATTTAGCATAAGTATGTCTCATGCCCTATTTGGGACACATTCATACTAAAAAGTTATTTGTTAATGATCTGGAATTCAGCCTTCACCGGGAATCCTGACTTTTATGGAGCAACCATAATGATAACAGCGAACTCTCCCTGTCTTCCTTTCCCCTGAGCCTCAGCCATGGTTGCCCATCAGAGAGGTTTAAAGATCCTGATGACCAGACCACGTCCCAGCCCAACTAGATAGAATCCCTGGAGGTGGGACCCAGGCTTCCGTATCTTCATGATTCCAAACCTCAGCCAAATTTGAGAACTACTGTCAGACTTCTGGTGTTTAGACTCTTCTTTCAAAGGAAAAAGGAAATGAGCTAGTTTAGAATGAAATCTGAAGGACAATCACCCATGTATCTATGGGCACTTGATTTATGGTAGAGATGATACTGAAGAGCGGGGGGAAAGGATTCAAAAAGAAAGAAAAGAAGGAAGGGGGGGAGGAAAGAAAAAGAAGGAGAAAAAGAAAGGAGGAAAGGGAGGAAGGGAGGAAAGAAGGAATGAAGGGAGGAAGGAGGAAGGGAGAGTGGAAGGGAGCATTTCTGCCTCATATCATACACAAACATCAATCCAGTTGTATTCTAGATTAAATGTGAAAGGCAAAATAGAAAGACTTTATAAGATAATATAGAAAGAAGAGAAAGATTTTTTAAAATAAAACATAAAGGCACAAACCATGAAGGAAAAGATTGATAAATACATGGCCACATTAAAATTAAGAACATTTGGTCTTCAAAAGACATCAATAAGAGAATGGAAAGCTAAGCCAGAGAGTGAGACAGGCTACTTGTCATTCATGACCAGTTCATATCCTGAATTTTTTTAAACCCTACGAATCAATAAGAAAAAGATCCGCCAATAGAAAATAGGCAGTAGACTTACCAAGGACTTCACAAAAGAGGCCATGCAAATGGGCAATAAATATGTGAAAAAGTGTGCAACTCCTTTGTAACACAGGAAATGCAAATTAAAACCACTTTTTGAGGTGTCACTATATCCTGCAGAATCACTAAAATTAAAAAGAGTAACATGACCAAGTATAGACAAGAACATATAGCAAGGATAATTCTGACACACATCTGGAAAGAGTGTGCATTGATGCAATCATTCTGGAAGAGATAGTCTACTACTAATAATAAGAATCTGACCTGACGCAGTGGCTCACATCTGCAATCCCAACACTTTGGGAGGCCGCAGTGGGAAGATTCCTTGAGGTGAGGAGTTTGAAACTAGCCTGGGCAACAAAGCAAGAACCTGTCTCTAAAAAAAAAAATCAGGCCTGGTGGCCCACACATGCAGTCTCAGCTACTCGGCTGCTTGGAAGGCTGAAGTGAGATCACTTGAGCCTAGGAGGTTGAAGCTGCAGTGAGCCATGATTGCACTACTGCCTTCCAGCCTAGGAGACAGAGCAAGATTCTGTCTCAAAAAAACAAGCAAACAAACAAAAAATAAACTAATGTAATCTGCTAAAGATGAATATATATATATATACTTTACAACCCTGCAGCTCTAGTTCTGGGTTATAGGCTTAACAGACATGGCTGCATGTGGACATCAGATTTGTACAAGGATATTCATAGCAGGGGACAATCCAAATATCTGTCAACAGTATAATAGATGAAAAAAATTGAAAGAGAGTCACACAATGAAATGTATAGCAATGAAAACAAACCACAGCCTCAAACAACAACCTGGATGAGTCACACACATAAACTTGAGAGAAAGAAGCCAGACACCCAACAAAGTAGGCAAAAATACAGAGCATCAGTATCCACACAGAGATGGTAAAAGATAAAGTAAGCAAGGAAGTGACCACCATGAGAGTCTGGAAACCGGTTGCCTTTGGGGAGTAGCCTGGGAGCTGTGATTAGAAAGGGGCACACGGGAGCCTCTAAGGCTGTGCAAATGTTCAATTTCTGGACCCCCAGCAATGGTGATAGGAGTATTTGCTTTATTATATTTCATTAAGCAGCGCATTTATGATTTACGCACCTTCTTCTTTAAGTGTGCTATATTTCAAAATTAACAAAGTTTTATTTAAAATGATGCTCAGGACAAATTTATATGTCTTCCATGAAGACTTCTTGCACCCCATTCTCTGAGCAAGTTTTGCATAAACCAGCCTCTAAAGTGTTGCCGCGCTCCCTCCAGGCCCCTGCCCAACACCTTTCACTCCCACAGGTTTTTCAGGTGAATTCTGGTTAAAAATGAACAGTAGTCAAAACAGTCCTTTAAAAACGCAAGTCAAGACATGTCACACCTTTGCTCAAAATCTTCCCAGGTCTCCTCATGTTACTCAGAGGAAAACTCAAGCCTTCTCAATGACCCCTAAAGCCTTAAATGATCTGTGAGCGAACACCAGCTCACCCCTCCAGGCCTCTGCTGTCCTCTGGCCAGCCACACAGGACACGTCTGTGCTACAAACTGACCACAGAGGCTCCCACCTCTCCAGCCACTCCCTCTGTCCACAAAGGTCCCCCCAGCATTCACATGGCTCCCCACCTTCTGGCACTTGATCAAATGTCACTTTCTCATGAAAGCTGACCCTAGCTGCTTCATTTGGAATCGTTACACCTCCCACTGCATTCCCCATCTCTCTTATCCTGCTTTTTATTCTCCAGTGGTACTCATGACTTCTACCTTCTAATATCATTGACTTTCCTACTGGTATTTGTTGCCTATCATTCCCCACTGGAAGGTAAGCTCCATGAAGGCGGGGATTTTTGTCTTTTTTGTTCACTGCTATATCCCCCACGCTTAAAAGAGTATCTGGCATGAAGTAGACATACAATAAATATATGTTGAGTGAATGAATGAGAAAATGAATGAATGAATGAATAAAAAAATTTATCAAATGCAACTTGGAAAAAGTTAAGAAAAGTAGCTGCCAATAATGCAACGATCTGCAAATTGAAGTGACACAAAGGATGAGATTGTCAAATCAATCTGAGGTGAATTAGAGATTCTGCTCAGTGTCAAGCCTTCCTGGTCATTCTGAGGACACAGGTCATCAAGAGTCATGGGTCAGGCAGAGAGGTCTGGAAGCAGCCAGGTCCTCTCCACAGCAGATGCTCTCCAGCTGAGATGAGGACATGACCTCTCTAAGTGATCTGTAGAGTTCACGTCACTTACAGAAGAGTTCCGTCTCCTATACAGGACATCCATGTTTACTCAGTTTATGTGGTAGAGTCATGCACCATGTGACAATGTTTTTTGTTTTCGGTTTTTGGTTTTTTGAGATGGAGTCTCACTCTTGTCACCCAGGCTGGAGTGCAGTGAGTGCTGCGATCTCAGCTCACTGCAACCTCCTCCTCCTAGGTTCAAGGGATTCTCCTGCCTCAGCCTCCTGAGTAGCTGGGATTACAGGTGTGTGCCACAATGCCTGGCTAAATTTTTTGTATTTTTGGTACAGATGGGGTTTCAGCAGGTTGGCCAGGCTGATCTCAAACTCCTGACCTCAAGTGATCCACCTGCCTCAGCCTCCCAAAGTGCTGGGATTACAGGAGTGAGCCACTGCGCTCAGCCACCATGTGACAATGTTTTGGTCAACCACAGACCACATATATGACTGAGGTCCTGTAAAATAATGGAGCTGAAAAATTCCTATTGCCTCGTGACATCATAACCATGGTAACATCAAAGCACAGGGCATGACTCCAGTGTTTGTGGCAAAGATGGTGTCAACAATCCTGCTGTGCTGCTAGCCATATAAAAGCCTAGCTCATGCAGTGATGTTCAGTCCAGAATACTCGATAGTGATAATACACAACTATATTGCTGGTGCTGCTAGCCATATAAAAGCCTAGCTCATGCAGTGATGTTCAGTCCAGAATACTCGATAGTGATAATAAACAACTATATTGCTGGTTTATGTATTTACGATACTATACTTTTTATCCTTCTTTTACTTTTGAGATGGAGTTTTGGTCTTGTTGCCCAGGCTGGGGTACAATGGCACGATCTCTGCTCACTGCAACCTCCGCATCCCAGGTTCAAGTGATTCTCCTGCCTCAGCCTCCTGAGTAGCTGGGATTACACGCGCACGCCACCACACCCGGCTAATTTTTGAATTTTTAGTAGAGATGGGGTTTCACCTGTTGGTCAGGCTGGTCTCGAACTCCTGACCTCAGGTGATTGACCCGCCTTGGCCTCCCAAAGTGCTGGGATTACAGGCATGAGCCACCGCACCCGGCCTCTTACTTATTTTTAAAACGCTAACTGTAAAACAGCCTCAGACAGTTCCTTCCAGACGGATCTCAGAAGAAGGCACTGTTATCATAGGAGATGACAGCTCCCTGCATGTCACTGCCCCTGAAGACCTGAAGCAGCTAGGGTCAGCTTCCAGGAGAAAGTGATATTTGATCAAGTGCCATCTAGTGGGACAAGGTGTGAAGGTAGAAGACAGTGACAATGATGATCCTGACCCTGTGTAGGCTTAGGCTGACATATATGTTTGTGTCTTCATTTTTAACAACAACAACAACAAAAAAAAATTAAGGAAAAAGTTTAAAAATTTTTAAAATAGAAAAAAGAATAAGAACATACAGAAAAGAAATATTTTTGGACAATTGTACAATATGGTTGTGTTTTAAGCTTAGTGTTATTTCAAGAGTCAAAAGTTAAAAAAATTTTAAAATTTATGAAGTAAAAAGGTGACAATAAGCTAAGGTGAATTCATTATTTCGTGTAGCCTAACTGTACAGTGTTTGTAAAGTCTACAGTAGTGTGAAGTCACGTCCTAGGCCTTCACTTCACTCACCAATCACTCACAGTTTCACCCAGAGCAATTCAGCCCTGCAAGTTCATTTCGTGGTAAGTGCCCTCTATGGGTATACCATGTTTATCTTTTAAACTGTATTTTTACTGTATCTTTGTTATGTTTGGATATGTTTTGACATAAATACCATTGTGTTATAATTGCCTACAGTATTCAGTACAGCAACCTGATGTACAAGTTTGTAGCCTAGGAGCAATAGGCTGTACCATTTAGCCTAGAGGGGAAGTACGCTGTTCCAGCTAGGGTTGTGCAAGCACACTCAATGATGTTCACACAACAAAATTGCCTACCGATGCATTTCTCAGAAGGTTTTCCTATAGTTAAGGAACTCATGAGTGTATTTTCCAGGGAACTATGCTCCAGAAATGCATACATCCCAGGTCAAACAGGTCAATTGAAGTGAGAAAATATTGATAGATATTGATAGAAAAAGGGCAACTGGAACAGGCAAATGATGTCACATGGGTCCCTGGTGTATTCTGGATCCCACTCAATGTCCCATCTCCTGCTGCCTCCTGTGGCTTCAGTGTCAGGGCACAAGGGTCAAGGGTTGTTGCTCCAAAGAGTTGTGTCCTGGGGATGGCTCTGACTCCCCTGAACAATATATTAACAATTAAATAATTTTTTAGAGTTTTCCAACATTATGTATGATTCCACTTTCTGGACAAGACCATACTTTGTGTGTTGCCACAACAGGGACATTGGAAACAGCGAAAAAGCAGGTGTGGTGCCAGGCATGACCTTATGCTTGGGTCAACCCCAAATCTTGCAGTTCTGATTTGGAAATGTCCTCACGCCATTAGACAATAAAATTCTTTTTTTTTTTTTTTTGTGAGACGGAGTCTCACTCTGTCACCCAGGCTGGAGTGCAGTGGTGTGATCTTGGCTCACTGCAAGCTCCACCTCCCGGCTTCACACCATTCTCCTGCCTCAGCCTCCCAAGTAGCTGGGACTACAGGTGCCCACCACCACGCCCGGCTAATTTTTTGTATTTTTTTAGTAGAGATGGGGTTTCATCGTGTTAGCCAGAATGGTCTCGATCTCCTGACCTCATGATGCACCCACCTCAGCCTCCCAAAGTGCTGGCATTACAGGCGAGAGCCACCGCGCCCAGCCCAAACAATAAAATTCTTGAAGACAGCACAGTGTCTTGTTTTCTGTTGTATCTTTAGCTCTTATCAGTGTTTGGCCCTTGAATTGCAGGATAAATGGAGGAAAAGGACAAAACTTCCCTGGGCTGTAAGTGCACTCCTCCGTGCCCAGGTCCACAGGCCTTAGGCCACAGAGCAATGTTGAATTCTTAGGATGTGAGCTCAGGGGGGACCCAGCTGAGCCATACGCACTCATGCCTCACTACAAAAAATCTCAAACATGCATATGAAGTACTTCTATGTTGGCTGGGGGGTTTCTAGCAGGGGTCCAGATAGGAGAATTGGTTAGTGGTGCATCTAGTTAGGACTATAAGCCAAAGCAGGTGATGAGTCACAGGAGCACATACCCCTGCAAACCTCTAGTCATTCCCACCCAAAGAAAAACCTTTCATTCCCTTTAAAACCATATAAAACCTGGGCAAGGCCTCCCAGCACCTCTCCCTTCCATTTGGCTTGGAATCACCTCAGAGGAGAAGGAATGCGTAGATTGGTGTGAGAAAGAGAGAAAAGAATGAAATTCCTTTTTCTGCCCCTATGTTCAAAGAGGCACAAGCAGCTAGTCCCTGCGCACATTAAAAAGAAATAAAAAGAGAAACACTCCCACGTGTAAGTTGCTCCTTAGCAATGATGCAGCCATTGCTGGGAATGTCCCTAGCTCTTTCAGACATTGGAGTAACCCTTCAGGAATGATTGCTTCTCGGCACTAATGTTGCCCCAGTGGCAGCTTCAGAAAGTGCTCCCTCACCCAGGGGCTCTTAGGCGAATTGTGTCTCAACTCAAGTTACATGCAGACGCATTTAGGGCCAGTCTTGGGTTTTTGTGTAGCTGCCACAAAGGTTTAGATCAAACAAACATGATCTCCCCAAATACCTGCCTGGGTCCCAATGGATGCCTCAAGCTAGTCTTCATTTCTATGGCTTCAATGTCGATTCTTCCCAAGTTTAAAGGTCATATTCAAGGGTATCATTGTTAGCCTGAAAGTTTACCCTAAAATTAGCCTATTTTTAATTGTCCTGTCTTCTTTACCTAGAATCATGGAAATGAAAGTGTTCCTAGAAATTGAGCCCCCTCTGCTGGGCGTGGTGGCTCACGCCTGTAATCCCAGCACTTTGGGAGGCCGAGGCGGGCGGATCACGAGGTCAGGAGATTGAGACCATCCTGGCTAACACGGTGAAACCCCGTCTCTACTAAAAATACAAAAAAATTAGCCGGGTGTGGTGGCGGGCGCCTGTAGTCCCAGCTACTCCAGAGGCTGAGGCATGAGAATGGCGTGAACCCAGGAGGCGGAGGTTGCAGTGAGCCAAGATCGCGCCACTACACTCCAGCCTGGGAGACAGAGCGAGACTCTGTCTCCAAAAAAAAAAAAGAAATGTGCTCCCTCGTTCTACCCCGTCATTGTATGAATGAGGACACGGAAGCTCACTCGAAGAGCTAACATGGCTCACCTGGTATCTCAGAATAAATGGGTGGCCGAGCCAGCCGCAGGCAGGCCTGTGGCTTCTTATTCCCTCTCCAAGGCTCTTGCTGCTGTGAATGCCTTGGCTTCGGTGTAAATAAATTGAATGAGGTATTTCCTAAGAGCAGAGTGAGGGGGATGGCGAGTAAGTGGGTACTGGATTCCTGAAGTAGGCAGAAAGGCACAAAGAAAATGAGTAGACCCAACTCACAAATGTTGCCTGCGGCTAGACCTTTTTACATTTAATATACGATGATAATAATAATAGATCCACTCAGCCACTCTTTTCTTCCGAGGGACCAAATTCACCTGCGCTTTTCAATGGTCAGATAGGAATGATATTCGGGGGCAATGACATTCCATATACATTTTGCCCTTGACGTCCCAGGGTACGCCTTCCTTGAGGGTTATAATTCTTTAGCTGACTTCGAGTCTACTCCTGGTTCTCACACCAATGACTTACACCCAAGAGTGTATATCTATTATAATTGCTACCTAAAGAGAATAAGAATTACAGATAAGTAATTTTCTTTTTCTAATCTAACCCCCTGGAGGCATTTTAGCAGGCGATGACAGGCATTTCTGCTATAATTTATACAATTTCATTTTTCTTAATCATGGATTTTAGTTCTCTTACGTCACCTGCTTGAAATGAAGCAGAACTTTTTGGTCGCTGCTTTTACATTTATCTCACTTGCAAAGTGTTTTAAATGTCCACACAATTATGAGAAATTCAGATTAGCATCTTCTCTGAAATGGCTTTCTCCTAATTGCCTCCAAATCCTCTTAAAACAATTTATAAAGTATGAATTTAGGTGCTTCGGTGGAACACTGTATTTCGAGTACTTAAGTAAAAGTGAAAAGTTAATAAGTGGACATTTACATCTATTTGCCTTGGCAGATAAATTGGTGATTAAGAATGTATACCTAAAATAATTTGTATGGTACAACATAAAAGAACATTTAGGAAATGTTGAGGAGTGGGCTTGGGTAATTCATTTTTGTGGTTCTCGTCTTTTTTTTTTTTTGGTTCTCATATCTAACACAATGCCTGATGCATGAAAATACGTCAGTAAATTTTGGTGATTTGCGTTTAACGTATTTAAGATGTTATCAAATAATGCAACATTCTGATAACACCTTTCACCCTCCCACCCACTCCTTCAAAGCCAATTCAGTGCAGCCAGCCCTAAGGAATCCAAGTCAAAGCAGTGCTCCCCAGTGCACAGAGTCCAGACGTTCTGATACAACCCAATATCATCTAAGATCCAGAACTGTGGGTGGCAACATCATTGATGGATCATCGGATCTGTTTAGGTGGTTATTAAACAAGATTTTGTTGAAATCAAATGCAATAATATAGAATGGAATGAAAATGAACAGAACACATCTCCCACGGTAAGAGAAAGCACTGTTTTGTGAAATTATTTATTTCCCTTTGTACAATGGGCTAGGTTATGCTATAAAATGTATTTCTTCCTTTGATTCAAAACAAGTTTGAAAACCGCTACACTAGGTTGAATAGAGTCTCCCAAAATGATATGTCCATATTCTAACCCCTGGAACCTATGAATGGGACCTCATGCGAAAAAAGGCTCTCTGTGGATGTGATTAAGATAAGGGTCTCAAGATGACTAGATCATCCTTGATTATATGGGTGAGCCCTAAATCCAATGACACATGTCCTTATAAGAGAAAGACAGAGGGAGATATGAGATAGGCTGAAGAGAAGGAAGCAATGTGATCACAGAGGCAGAGAGTGGTGTGGTGTGCACACAAGTCAAGGGATACCTGGAGCCACCAGACGCTGGAAGAAGCAAGGAAGGATCTTCCCTTAGAGCCTGTGGAGGGAGCACAGGCATGCAGACTTCTTGATTTCAGACTTCTAGCCTCCAGACCTGTGATAGAATAAATTTCTGCTGTGTTAAGCTACCCAGTTGCTGGTAATTTGCTGCAGCAGCAACAAGAAACAAGAAATACAGTCACTGATCAAAAAAAGACAAAAATTCTAGGTGTTTACAACAACTCCAGAATCAGTCTTATCCCAAACCAGTCTCCACCAAAATCCCAAGGTTACCCAAAACATGAAGTTCATTCTAGTCTAAAGTTCACCAAGATTTTTTTTAAAGTCTTGCCTTTTATGAGAAGCCTAAATATCTGAGGACCCACAATCTGATACAGCTCCAGGGAAGGAAAAAGAACCCCACACATTCACACGCAGTCATCAAAACCAAATAAAGACAATCCTCAGCCTGTTCTCATCTGACAAGGAAATTATATGCAGCTTAATTTTCTATGAAGCTATTATTTTGTTTAATTTTCCTAGGATAAATTTATAATAATAGCAATGCTTCTTCAAACTCAAAGGATGGACTGAAAAATCACTATTTCAGACTTTTCCCTAGCCACTAGGGCCAGCCGAAAAAGGGAACTTGGCAAGGATGAGAAAAGATGGCTCATTTCATAACAATATAATTGTCAATCCGCACTATATTCTTTCCCAGATTGACAAAAAGGAGTGTTATGTCTAGAGATGTAGGTATATTATACATGAACCTTTAGCAACTGTAAGCTATCCAAGCTGCATGGAATATAATTCAAGCATGATAAAGGGGAAGTATAGGTACTTGTAACAAACCTATTGTAGTCTTCATATCAGCTGTAACTAGTGTTACCAATTACCAAGTACCAACCATAGCTTAAAGCAATTGACTTTCTTTGTTTTTCCTCCAGCTTTACATGAGGACCTTTGTTCATGTCATTTGAAGTAACTAACATCTACATGAAAAACACAAGAGGCAAGACATCCCAAATTTTGTTCACTCAATCATCTTACTCTTTACACTAGTACTAGAACACCTAGTACAATGCTTCGCACATAGTAGTCACTCAATAAGTACACTGAACCTAAACGAATTATGTATTTTGAGAAGGCAGTAAAAACTAGATGTTTGGTTTAACTATCAAGTGTGAAAAAATAGAAGTGGACATATGAATAATTGTGACAAAAACCAACAACTAGCTCATTGCATTTCTGACCAGTGTGCCCTTTTCCCCTTACATTTAAAGGGAAGGGGAGGGGAGGGAAGGGGAGGGGAGGGAAGGGAAGGGGAGGGGAGGGAAGGGAAGGGGTAAGGAGGGAAAGATTAAAGGAAAAAGAACAGGAAGAAAAGAAAGATCAAGACAAGCAAGATTTTCAAACTTCATGTGCCCCCACTAATAAACTGGTTGAATTTCAAACCTCTCATCAACCATAATCCCTTCAATCCCCAGCAAGCCACAGCAAATAGAAATTCACTGGACTCTTTCATGCCCTGCAAAGACAAACCACCATTCATCAAAGATATGTTAACATTGATGAATTGCTCACCTCATACTCATGACACTGTGAAAGTGATTTGTGTACATTAGGGTGTACATTAGGATAACACAGGAAGCCCTCAGGAGTGAACCAAGACAGAGGAGGGATGGCTGGTAACAGGAAGCTCCAAGAGTGGGTCAGGATGGGGTAATCACAGTGGCATCTGGAGTCCAGAAGGAGGCTACCTGCACAGGTGGCAGAATTCGGTGCAGCCATTTCTAAAATCAATATTCCTTTGCCTTTCTGGGCAAATAGTAGGAGACTACTACAAAATTACGGAAACAGTCCTATATTATAGCATGCCGCTCATTAGCTTTACTCTTGAACAGGTGACTTAACTTCTTTAAGCCGCAATTTTTCCCTACATGGAAATCATGATAACACCAAGCTTCAGGTTATGATTATTAGTTACTTAATGTCCGTTAGTGCACTGGGCACAGTAATTAATATGATACTGTGTCCGGAATCGGTGGGTTCTTGGTCTCTCGCTGACTTCAAGAATGAAGCCACTGACCCTCGCGGTGAGTGTTACAGCTCTTAAGGTGGCGCCTCTGGCGTTTCCTCCTCCTGATGTTCGGATACGTTCGGAATTTCTTCTGGTGGGTTCGTAGTCTGGCTGGCTCAGGAGTGAAGCTGCAGACCTTCGCTGTGCGTGTTACAGGCGCGCGTCTGGAGTTGTTTGTTCCTCCCAGTGGGCTAGTGGGCTCGCTGGCTTGAAGAGTGAAGCTGTAAACTTTCACAGTGAGTATTACAGCTCATAAAAGCAATATGGACCCAAAGCGTGATCAGCAGCAAAATTTATTGCAAAGAGTAAAAGAACAAAGCCTCCACTGCGCTAAAGGAAACCCTAGCGGGTTACCAGTGCTGGGTCAGGCAGCCGGCTTTTATTCTCTTATCTGGCCCCACCCACGTCCTGCTGATTGGTAGAGCCGAGTGGTCTGTTTTCACAGGGCGCTGATTGGTGCGTTTACAATCCCTGAGCTAGACACAAAGGTTCTCCGCGTCCCCACCAGATTAGTTAGATACAGAGTATGGACACAAAGGTTCTCCAAGGCCCCACCAGAGTAGCTAGATACAGAGTGTCCATTGGTGCATTCACAAACCCTGAGCTAGACACAGGGTGCTGATTGGTGGGTTTACAAACCTTGAGCTAGATACAGAGTACCAATTGGTGTATTTACAATCCCTGAGCTAGACATAAAGGTTCTCCAAGGCCCCACCAGACTCAGGAGCTCAGCTGGCTTTACCCAGTGGATCCGGCACCGGGGCTGCAGGTGGAGCTGCCTGCCAGTCCCGCGCCCTGCACCCGCACTCCTCAGCCCTTGGGTGGTCGATGGGACTGGGCGCCGTGGACCAGGGGGTGGAACTCGTGGGGGAGGCTCGGGCCGCACAGGAGCCCATGGAGGGGGTGGGAGGCTCAGTCATGGCGGGTTGCAGGTCCCGAGCCCTGCCCCGCGGGAAGGCAGCTAAGGCCCAGTGAGAAATCGAGCGCAGTGCCGGTGGGCTGGCACTGCTGGGGAACCCAGTACACCCTTCACAGCCACTAGACCGGGTGCTAAGCCCCTCATTGCCCGGGGCCTGGCAGGGCCGGCCGGCTGCTCCAAGTGCGCGACCCGCCAAGCCCACGCCCACCCGGAACTCCAGCTGGCCCGCAAGCGCCGCGCGCAGCCCGGGTTCCCGCTGGCGCATCTCCCTCCACACCTCCCTGCAAGCTGAGGGAGCCAGCTCTGGCCTTGGCCAGCCCAGAAAGGGGCTCCCAGGGTGCAGCGGTGGGCTGAAGGGCTCCTCAAGTGCCGCCGAAGTGGGAGCCCAGGCAGAGGAGGCACCGAGAGCGAGCGAGGGCTGTGAGGACTTGCCAGCACGCTGTCACCTCTCAATACCGCACTCAATAAAATTTTACAATTTTGTAAGTGTAATCCTGTACTCAGCTGCCCAAGGATCACTGTAGCCTAGCAGCATCTAGAAAAAGGTGTATTACTAAGTTAAGTTTTATTCAAACACAAATTAGTACGTTTCTTCAGTGAGGATAAAACTGAAAAACCAGGTTTCCTCCAGCCCAGCCTTCAGGCTCCACCAGCTTTTATAAACAAGGACCCCTAACACTGCCTCTCAACTGCTCAAAACCTCAGAGGGGCCAGGCGCAGTGGCTCACGCCTGTAATCCCAGCACTTTGGGAGGCCGAGGCAGGCAGATCGCCTGAGGTCAGGAGTTTGAGACCAACCTGGCCAACATGGTGAAACCCCGTCCCGACTAAATTACAAAAATTAGCCAGGCATGGTGGCATGTGCCTGTAGTCACAGCCACTCAGGAGGCAGAGGTGAGACAATCGCTTGAACCTGGAAGGTGGAGGTTGCAGCGAGCCGAGATTGCGCCATTGCACTCCAGCCTGGGCAACAGAGCAAGACTTCGTCTCAAAAAATAAAAAAATTTTTTAAAAAACCCTCAGAGGTTCAGAGGCTTCTCACCTTCCATTTCATTAGGATTTCATTCAAGGCAGTGCAATAGACCGGAAAGAGCTTGTACTTAAGAGTTGGTGGCTCACGCCTGTAATCCCAGCACTTTGGGAGGCCGAGGTCAGAAGGTCTAGACCATCCTGGCTAACATGGTAAAACCCCGTCTCTACTAAAAATACAAAAAATTAGCCAGGCGTGGTGGCCGGCGCCTGTAGTCCCAGCTACTCGGGAGGCTGGGGCAGGAGAATGGCGTGAACCCGGGAGGCGGAGGTTGCAGTGAGCCGAGATCGTGCCACTGCACTCCAGCCTGGGCGACGAGCGAGACTCCGTTCTCAAAAAAAAAAAAAAAAAAAGCGTCAGTCAAAACTAGATTTAAATGCTAGTCCTGCCACTTGGTAAGAGGCAATCTCCAGCAAGTCCTTTAACTTCTCTACACCTCAGTTTCCCCAACTGCAGAAAAGCAACAATAACACTTTACAAAAAGGAAATAACAAAAGGGAGAAATAAACTTATTTGGGGACAGTAGTTTTAGGGGTTGAAAACTATGACATTCTCACAAGCAACTCTCAATACATGCTACAAAATAGGCACTCAATAAATTCAAACGTTTTCTTTCTTTTCTAGCCTTATTCCAAACCTCACATCATTTTATCCTGCGTCCCACCTCAAACCAAGGGCTCCCTTTCAAAGCCTGCACCATGGCACCTTGGCAGCGCTCGCTCTGTGCATTCTGCCTGGAGTGCTGTTCTCCATTCCTAAATATCTGAATCCTACCCAGTCTTTGAGACTCAAGTTCCATCCCCACAAAGCCACCCTTCTGCCCAGCAAAAACAATACTCCTCTTTCTGAGCTTCCTAACCTTTGTCTTTGAGCTTCTTGCAACTCTTCACTTTGTGTTTGCAGTCATCACAGCTCTAAGGCCTATATCCCCCAAAAAGTAAATTTTCTAAGGGTGCAGTCTCCATCTGTACCTTCTTTCAGTATCAGTGCCTTACAGGCCTGGTGCATCTCAAGCACTTGAAAAATATTTTTGAGTAAATAAATCAATAACAAATTATGTGCATTCAAAGAAAATTTTATATGAAATATCTATGCTCAATTAACAAATAAGAAATTTAGGCCAGGCGCGGTGGCTCACACCTGTAATCCCAGCGCTTTGGGAGGCCAAGGCAGGCAGATCACGAGGTCAAGAGATCGAGACCATCCTGGCCAACAGGGTGAAACCCCGTCTCTACTAAAAATACAAAAATTAGCTAGGTGTGGTGGTGTGCACCTGTAGTCCCAGCTACTCAGGAGGCTGAGGCAGGAGAATCATTTGAACCCAGGAAGCAGAGGTTGCAGTGAGCCAAGATTGTGCCACTTCACTCTAGCCTGGCGACAGAGCAAGACTGTCTCAAAAAAATATATAATTAGATTAACTATCCGGACTAAGCCAGAGATTCTCTGTCTTCTTCCATTTTACTATATATGTGTAAATAAAGTAATTTGCATGTGTTCCCCAGCAAGTTTAAGAAGGTATCTAATATGGTTTGTTTCTGTGTCCCCACCAAATCTCATGTTGAATTGTAATCCCCAATGCTGGAGATGAGGCCTGGTGAGAGGTGACTGGGGATGGATACATGGGGACATTGGAGACAGATTCCCCATGAATGGTTTAGCACCATCCCCTTGGCGCTTTCCTCAAAACGGTGAGTGAGTTCTCATCATTTAAAAGTGTGTGGCACCTCCCGCATCTCTCTCTTGCGCTTGTTCTAGTCATGTGACATGTCTGCTCCCCATCCACCTTGCACCATGATTGTAAGTTTCCTGAGGGCTCCCCAGAAGCCAAGTAGATGCCAGAATCATGCTTCCTGTACAGCGTACAGAACTGTGAGCCAATTAAACCTCTTTTCATTATTAATTACCCAGCCTCAGCTATTTCTTTATAGCAGCATGAGAATGGACCAACCCAGTATCCAATACCTGCTTTCAATATTCCAAACATTTTGAGGCCCTTCATTTTCTGTAAAAAGCAAATGAATTTAATTGTGCTATTTTCTAGCATTTGACAGCTTTGGGGCTTTGTGTAACAGAAATCAAAGCAATTAGTTATTTCATTAATTTGATGGTGGAAAATTTATCAAAAATATCACCTGTCTTTGTGTATACTAGTGAATTGACTGAAGTTTTTTCTCTTTTAATTTGTTTAGGGTCATATAAGTGACACGTCAAACATAACTAAATAATCCACCTTCCTGAAAATGCATCTCTATAAATCCTCTAAAATTTGTTTAGTTTTTAAAAAATCTTTAGCACTTTAAAAAAGCTAATTAGCCAGGCACAGTGGCTTAAACTTGTAATCCCAGTACTTTGGAAGGCCAAGGCAGATGTGTCACTTGAGCTCAGGAATTCAAGACCAGTCTGGGCAACATGGCAAAACCCCGTCTCTACAAAAAACTACAAAAATTAGTCGTGCATGGTGGCATGATCCTGTAGCCCCAGCTACCTGGGAGGCTGAGGTGAGAGGATTGCTTGAGCCCAGGAGGCGAAGGTTGCAGGGAGCCAAGATCATGTCACTGCACTCCAGCCTGGGCAACAGAGCCAGACTTCGTCTTAAAAACAAACAAACAAACAAATAATCAAAAAGTGAACTCCTTTCTAAGGACGATGCAAAGAATAAGCTAAGTTATGTGTAAGATCAATGATGCCTCATGCTTGCACACTGCCTTAATATATTTTCTCTTTGCCATGCAAAGAGTCTGTGTCTTGGGAAACAGAAACTAAACCTAATGCATTATTACTCTGGCTGCCACTTTGTTCAGGATTTAGAGACAGCCCATTGATAAACAATCATACAACTGTGAGGTTTTTCACAGATATATTATGATTTATGTATCCTGCATAAGCGGAGAATGTTACATTCTGATGATGAAGACACTACCCGCCTGAAATCTAACCCCCTGTCCTGTTCTGTAACCTCTAACAAAACCTTGCACCTGACAGTGCCTGTCTTTTAAAATTCAGGGCATAATATTTTCCCCATTGTATAAGAATATTTTGAAAGCTGATTTTTTAAAATATAGAGCATTTTGAAAGAAAGTGATCTTTATACTGATAAACCTCTGAGAAATTTAATGGCCGATATCAGTTTATCAGTTCTGCTCTCCAGGACGTTAAAATGCACCCTAACCTCTTCCTCAGTGATGTAAGTGTTTTCTACTAAACTCATTTGATGACAATGTAGCAGGTTACCCAACATGACAGACCACAGGATTAAACTACACACCTATCAGCCAAATTTTAAAACAAAAAAAATAAAAACTAGAAGCTGACTAAAATAACTAAATTGAAAAATTCACTAGAGAAGTTCAAAAGCAGACCTGACCAAGCATAATAAAGAATCACCAAGCTTGAAGACAAATCACTTGAAATTGCTGAATTTGAGGAACAGAGAGAAAAAAGAATGAAGAAAGTGAACAGAGCCAAAAGGACTTATGGGACACCATCAAGAGGACGAGTATGAAAGTTCAGAAGAAGAAAAGAGAGAGAGAAAAGCAGAAATCATTTGGAGAATCGATGGCTAAAAACTTCCCAAATTTGAGAAAAGACATGTAGTTGCAAAGAATCTCTGCAAACTCCAAGTAGGATAAACCCAAAAAGACCCACACTCAGATATATTATAATCAAACTTTAGATACTAAAGAGAAAGAGAGAATCTTGAAAGCAGCAAAAGAAAAGTGATTGATCACACATAAGAGGTCCTCAATAAAATTATTGGTGGATTTCTCAAGAGTAACCTTGCAAGCCAGAAGGTAGTGGTGCAATACATTTAAAGTGCTGGGGGGGAAATCATCAACTAAAAATTCTATATTTGGCAAAGCTGTCCTCCAAAAGTGAGGGAAAAAGCAAGACATGTTAAGATAAACAAAAAGCTGAGGTCATTCATTACCACTACACCTGCCCTACAAGAAATGCCAAAGGGAATCCTTCAAATTGAAATGAAAGGATGCTAGACAGTACATCGAAGCCATCTGAAAATATAAAATTATCCGGTAAAAGTAAATACATGAAGTAAATACATATAAGAAACAGTATTGTTTTAATTTTGTCTGTAATTTCACTTTTTGTTTTCTATAGGATTTAGAAACAAATTCATAAAAATAATTGTAAATGATAATGGGTACATAATACATAAAGATGTAATTGATGACATTGATAAGATAAAGTTGGTGAACTATAAGAGAATAGAGATTTTATATACAATTGAAGTTAAGTTGGTTTTAATTTAAAATACATTGTTATAACTTTAGAATGTTACAAGTAATCTTCATGGTAACGATACATAAAATATCTACAGAATATACACAAAAGAGGCAGGGTATAATGGCTTATGCCTGTAATCCCAGCGCTTTGGGAGGCCAAGACGGGTGGATTATGAGGTCAGGAGTTCAAGACCAGCCTAGCCAAGATGTTGAAACGCTGTCTCTACTAAAAATACAAAAATGAGCCGGGCACGGTGGCAGGTGCATGTAATCCCAGCTACTCAGGAGACTGAGGCAGGAGAATCGCTTGAATCCGGGCAGCAGAGGTTGCGAGCTGAGATCACACCACTGCACTCCAGCCTGTGCTACAGAGTGAGACTCCATCTCAAAAATAAATAAATAAATAAATAAATAAATAAATAAATAAATAAAATAATTTTAAAAAAGAATATACACAAAAGAAAATGAGAAGGGAATGAAAATGTGTCATTACAAAAAATTAACTAAACACTAAGGAAGGCAGGAAATGAGGAACAAAAAAGCTATTAGACATGCAGAAAACAATTACTAAAGTGGCAAATGTAAGTCCTTTCATGTCAGTAATTACTTTAAATGTAAATGGATTAAAATCCCCAATCAAAAGACATAAATTAACAGAATGGAGTAAATTAAAAAAAAAAAAACCAGGACTCAACTATCAACTCCCTATAGGAGACTCACTTTAGATCTAAAGACATGTACAGGTTAAAAGTACAAGGATGAAAAAGACATTCCATACAAATAGTAACCAAGAAAGATCAGGAATGGCTATACTGGGATCAGAACAATATTGACTTTTAGTCAAACACTGTTAAAAGAGACAATGAAGGACATCACATAATGATAAAGAGTGATTTCACCAAGAATACATAACAATTATAAACATGTATGCACCAAACATCAGAACTCCAAAATATATGAACGAAATATTGACAGCTTAAAGGAAGAAATAGACCTACAATAACAGTAGGAGACTTTGCTACCCTACTTTCAATAATAAATACACCAGCCAGATAGAAAATCAGTAAGAAAATACAAACATTTAAAGGAGCTAAAAATATTTTACCTCAAAATATGCCGTTTGTCATATTTTGAGAAGGCTATACACAGGGCCTGCAAACATAAGAACAGCCCTGCAAAGCTGTCTATTGAGGGGAAAGGTTACATCTGTAGAGGAAATAAAATGAAGTAAATAACAGATGCAAATAAGCTTTCTCTGAGACACTCCCCCCTTATCCAGATCTACAAAAGATTAACTGAGAGTCTTAAACCTTTAAAGGTCTAACTGATAAGCAAATACCAAGGCTACCATTCATTCTTTCTGAGTGCTGATCCCTGTGACGTTTCATCTCCTTAATAAGATTACCTTTGCCCCATGCCTTTCGTCCTCTTTTCTCCCTCCCATAACCTGGCTTGGCACCATAACCTGTTTTGCTATCTTCCTCCAAGCCCCTATTCTTTCCGTAACCTCAAGAAGGTTTAAAAGCATCAACCATCTGGTCATTTCTTTGAGGTTTTCGTATTTTGTATGACTTCCATGCCCAAATGCACATTAATATATTTATACGCTTTTTTATGTTACTCTAATATCAGTTTGTTTTAAAGGCTCAGGTTAACCCTTCATAGGAAAAATTTAAACTTCCCTTAACTTGAATAACACTATGCACCAACTAGACCTAAGATATACAGAGCACTCCACCCCACACAGCAAAATACACATTTTTCTCAGGTGCACATGGGGAATTCTTCAGGATACACCATGTGCTAGAGCATAAATACGTCTTAATAAATTATAAAAGATTGAAATCATACAAACTATCTTTTCCAATACAATACGATGACACTACAAATCAACAGCAGAAGGAAAACTGAAAAATTCACAAATCTGTGGAAATTAAACAACACACTCTTAAACAAGCAATGAGTCAAAGAATAAATCACAAGTGAAATTAGAAAATATCTTGAAATGAATAAAAATGAAAACACAACATATCAAAATTGGTGAGCTAGGGCAAAAGCAATAATAAGAGGGAAGTTATAGCTATAAATGCTTACACTAAAAAAGAAGATCTCAAATCAACAATCTCATTAAACCCAAAGCCTACATTACCAAGTAAATAATGAAGATTAGAGCAGAGATACATAAAATAGGGGACAGAAAAACAATAGAGATAATCAATAAAACCAAGAGTTTGTTCTTTGAAAAGATCAACAAAATTGACAAAGATTTAGCTATGTTGGCTAAAATAAGAGAGAATTATCAAATAACTAAAATAAGAAACAGAAAAGAAGACATTAATTCAATTTTACAGAAATAAAAAGAATTATAAGTGTACTATAAATAATTGTATACCAACAAACTGGAAAACCTAGATGAAGTAGAAAAATTTCTAGAAACACACAGTCCCTCTCCCCAACTACAAATCTCACTGCACTGGTCCTGATACTTATTGTGATGGTCCTGAATAAAGTATTTTTTACCATGCTTTAGCAAGTATCATTAAATTTGTTTTATTTAACAAGGCAAAAAACATATACACTAAAAATATAAAACATTGATGAAAAATAAAAGAAAGTATAAATAAGTGAAAAGACAACCTATATTATGGAAGTCATAATATTTTAAGATGTCTATACTACTCAAAGCAACTTATAAATTTAATACAATCTCTGTCAAAATCCCAATGATGTTTTATGCAAAAACAGAAATTTGCGTTTTAAAATTCATATGGAATCTCAAGAAACCTTGAATGACTGTCAAAGCAGTCTTTAAAAGGAAGAACATGAAAAAATGCTCACCATCACTGGCCATCAGAGAAATGCAAATCAAAACCACAATGAGATACCATCTCACACCAGTTAGAATGGCAATCATTAAAAAGTCAGGAAACAACAGGTGCTGGAGAGGATGTGGAGAAATAGGAACACTTTTACACTGTTGGTGGGACTGTAAACTAGTTCAACCCTTGTGGAAGTCAGTGTGGCGATTCCTCAGGGATCTAGAACTAGAAATTCCATTCGACCCAGCCATCCCATTACTGGGTATATACCCAAAGGACTATAAATCATGCTGCTATAAAGACACATGCACACGTATGTTTATTGCCGCATTATTCACAATAGCAAAGACTTGGAACCAACCCAAATGTCCAACAATGATAGACTGGATTAAGAAAATGTGGCACATATACACCATGGAATACTATGCAGCCATAAAAAATGATGAGTTCACGTCCTTTGTAGGGACATGGATGAAATTGGAAATCATCATTCTCAGTAAACTATCGCAAGAACAAAATACCAAACACCGCATATTCTCACTCATAGGTGGGAATTGAACAATGAGAACACATGGACACAGGAAGGGGAACATCACACTTCGGGGACTGTTGTGGGGTGGGGGGAGGGGGGAGGGATAGCATTGGGAGATATACCTAATGCTAGATGACGAGTTGGTGGGTGCAGCGCACCAGCATGGCACATGTCTACATATGTAACTTACCTGCACATTGGGCACATGTACCATAAAACCTAAAGTATAATAATAATAATAATAATAATAATAATAATAATAATAATAAAAGAAAAAATATATATATAAAAAAAACAAAAATAAAAGGAAGAACAAAATTAGAAGTCTCACACTTCCTGATTTCAAAACCTACTACAAAGTTACAAAAATCCTACCAGTGTGGTACTGGAGTAAAGACAGACATATAGACCAATAGAACAGAACAAAGAGCCCAGAAAAATAACGCCCACATACGTGGTTCAGTTGTGTTTAACAAGGGTGCCAAGTCCATTTAATGCAGAAAAGACAATCTTTTCAACAAATAGTGCCAGGAAAACAGATATCCAGATGTAAAGAATGAAATTGGATGTTTACTTTATACTATCTCCAAAAATTAACTCAAAATAAATTAAATACCTAAACATGACAGCTAAAATAATCAATATTTACAGAGCATTCTGCAAAGAAAAGACAAAAGTTTTAGAGAATGTGACTATAAAGAAGTCATATGTGGGAGTTTGAGGGTTTATAAAACAGTTTTCATATGATTGTGGTGATGGTTATATGAATGTATACATGTGTTAAAATATATAGAACTATATACACCAAAAAACAAATCAATAAAATTTTTTTTCAGTAACATAGATCCCCACGTTTCATCTATGTCCATCTTATGCATTTTCTCCTAGTCATAGTATTCATATCTAAGCCCTCTCCATTGGCCACTGGAGTGATACTTGCACTTTTCCAGGATAAGAGAATAGCTAATAACCAACTTCACATGTTAGGCAAACACTCAACACATCTTTAAGCAACTGAAGAAAGTTAATGTGAATTACATGTGTGAAAAGGCATTCCACCTTTGGTCTCTCCTAGCTCTATCATTGATCTCCCCTTAGCTTCAGGAGAAGTATGAAGCCAGTAAATATTAACCACCAAACATAGGCCAGAAGCTCCATGTACCAGACTATGTCTCTTGTCAGCTCTTTCTGAGAAATAATCAGGCCTACATTTAATATACTTGTAACAATAGCAAAGTGCCTCCGGGATATGATGTGAAAAGTATAAGTCAGAAGTCATTTTTGCTTTATTTATTATGCTGTCATTTACTGTCATGTGGTAAAGGCCAAAGAATCTAATTCCCTTCGCTACTGCGATTATAGCAGCTTGCCTTTTTTATGCAGATTTCATATTTAAACATTGCTTACCTGTGCTCTCCTTGTAACCCAGTGTTGCTGATCTGGTCTTCCCACTGTCAATACAATCTGAGTTATCACATGGGGAAAGTGAATTCAACCCACGTCTCCTTGCTGTTACCTTGTCATCTTTTTTGGGTGTCTTCCTAAGATAAAATTGGAATATAGAATATATCTGATATGAATATGTTTGCATTTACGTCTTTCACTATATGTATTTTAAACATACTTGTGTTATTTAGATGTTGACAATGCGGTACCAGGCCATATAGACTCAAGAGAAAAAAATCAATAATAGTGATCCTGTATTTAAAATGCTCATATTCTCTTCATCATAATTTTTTGCATAAATTTTAATTTTTTTAAATATTGCCCTGAAATATTCTCTTAATTACCGAGGTTTTTGGCAGCTCCTTAAATTTTGCAGCTGAGGCAAGTACCTTACTCATCTCACCCTAGCCCTGGATGACAGTACCAAAAATTTAAATGAAAAGTAATGGAATTTCCTTAAGAAACAATTCAGAAGACTGAGAAATATAACTTATTGATTTGGCCATTCAGAATTGGGTTTTACCAACTGTATTAGGTTCCTAGGGTCACTGTAACAAAATACCACAAATTGGGTGGCTTAAAACAACAAAGCTTATTGTTTCACAGCTCTGGAAGGGTCTGAGATCAAGGTGTCAGCAAGGCCACGCTCTCTCTGAGGGCTCTAGGGAAGACTTCTTGTCTCTTTCCAGCTTGTATCGGTGGCTGTCAATCTCTGGAGCTCCCTGACTTGCAGTTGTATCCTTCCACTCTCTGCCTCTTCTGCCTCTGTCACATCATCTTGTTTTTTGTTTTTCTTTTTGTTTTTGTTTTCTGGAGACAGAGTCTCACTCTATCCCCCAGGCTGGAGTGACGGGACACGATCTCAGCTAACTGCAACTTCCGCCTCCTGGGTTCAAGTGATTCTCCTGCCTTGGTTCTCCGAGTAGCCAGGACTACAGGTGCGCACCACCACGCCCGGCTAATTTTTGTATTTTTAGTAGAGACAGGGTTTCACCATATTAGCCAGGCTGGTCTCGATCTCCTGACCTCAGGTGATCCACCCACCTCGGCCTCCCAACGTGCTGGGATTACAGGCGTGAGCCACCACGCCCGGCCACATCATCTTCTAAAGACACCAGGCACACTGGATAGAGATTCTACTCTACTTCGGTAGGAGCTCTTCCTAACTATTAGGTTAATAATAGTTTTTGCCATTATTTTTAATGGCAAAAACCTCAATTACATTTGCACAAACCTAATAATTAAATCTGTAGCAACCCTATTTCCAAATAAGTTCACATTCTGAGGTACTAGGAGTTAGGACTTAAACATATCTTCGTAGAGGACACCATACAACCCATAACACCAACCAAAACAGTTGATGATTTGATGATTCAAGTTGCTTGTGTGAGACTTGTGTGGGGCGTGACTTTACATTGGTAACAAATAAACTAGCTGCACTCTGCCCTTTCAAATGACCAGTGTCCTCCCTTTAACCTCCCTCCTATCCACTTGATTCTCCCTCTCCTCTGGCCTGCTTGCTGCCTACTACCAACCTGCCTATCCTCTTCCGCTCTGTTCTTACCCACAGCACAGCTACTAATCTCGTGTCTCTTCCCAGTTCCATGTTGCTTGCCACCCACATCCAGTTGTCCCCGATGGGTAAAGATCTGGAGGCCTAAATATCTGTTGTTCTTCAACCAGCTCCTTCCAGTCCTCATTCAATTAATCTGAGACTCCTACTCAACTCATCTGCCTAAGCCTTGCTAAAGCCTGGTCCTGGACCTCGTGTGAGGTGATTCCCATACACCATAGCCATTTCCTAATGGCTATTTCCCTCAATGCATGAGGAAAGTCTCCAAAGCCCCTACTCTGAGCTACTATCAGACTCAGGATTCCATGGTGTAGAGGGGGACCAGAGTAGAGAGACGGTGGACACAGAAAAGGCAGCATTTATCTCTTACCTCCACACATTGGCATTCTATTCTTCTTGGGCAGCCACCACCTTAGAGCAGTAAACCATTTGTTTAATCACTTTGCTTTGCTCTGACTGCTAGTAATGAAATGCTGCACTCCCTGAAATAATTTCCTGACTATTTGCTAAGATTCATCTCTGACATTTCATTAAATATGATCATTTAACTGTACAAGTACAAATGCATTTTTAATTTAGCTTACTGCAGATATTACAGATGTGGGGAAATGAATTCCTATTGCTCTAGGACAAATATATCATTCACATATGCATGCCACAAAAGAACAAATTATTAAAAATTACTGAAACTTCCATGAAGATTTATATTTAACTTTTCCATTTTCAATCTCTATGTCATTGTGAAAACACATAGCATGTCACTTTGTCAGCCGTGATTCTATGAAGGATGTGTGGGTGGGTCCACAAGGATCTTGATCAATAGCCTCCATCTCTGTCGTTGACACACGGTGTGGAACTAAAAGAGATGGAAATTGAGTTTCAAATGTGAAGTTAGGAGGTTAGCAGTCTTATCACTATGCAGTAGGCTATTTGCCTTCTCTACAAAAGAAGACAGCAATAGGAAGTGTATCTTCTATCCCATGTACTATAAATCCAACTGTAATTTATGCTAAAGTTTCATTTCATAGAAAGGTACACAAAGGGTAAATTAACGTTCTTGAATGTCTTCTTGGTACATAATTGCCATTGGATTCAAAACTGACTGATGAAAAGACAAGGTTGGCTTCCAGCCTTGAGCTATGAAATCTAGAACTTACAAGTCATAAGCTGACAATTACAGATGGTCCCTGATTTATGGTGGTTTAACTTAGGATTTTTCGACTTTACCGTGGTGCAAAAGCAGTAAGATTTTCAGTAGAAACCATACTTCAAATTTTAAATTTTGATCTTTTCCCTGGCTAGTGACATGCAATATGATACTCCCTCATAATGACATTCTGAATATATTTAAGGTAGGATAGCCTGAGCTACGATGTTCAGTAGGTTAGGTGTATTAAATGCATTTTCTACTTTCAATATTTTCAACTTAAAATGGGTTTGCCAGGACATAACCTCATCATAAATCAAAGAGCATCTGTATTAGCACATAGCATGTCAAGTATTACCACAAAACGTACTTTTATTTCTGTGGAAAGAAATAAACTTACTTTCGAAAAATCTTTAAGGTATGTTTTAGGCAGAGGACCAAAACAAAATAATAGAAGCAATCATCTGAAGCAATTACCTGGAATAAATTTCATTCCAAATGTGGAAATAAGTAGCTCATCATTTCTAGATATCAAAAAGTTAAAAGAACTCAAATATCCTTCAAACATAAGACACTAATCAAATAAAAATAAAGAATAAACAGCAGTAAGAAGTAAGTTTTCCTCTCAGCCTACTCTTTTGTGTGTTTTAGTTCCACATTTTGACTAGGAATTCAAAGTAAAAGATTTTATCCGTATACCCAGATTATTCATGTACAGGCAAGTTCTCTGTGTAGTTTCCAAGTCATTTATTAATTTCAAAGTTTGAAACTTGGAAGGGATCTTTGAGATCACGTGGATTACTTTACAAATAAGAAAAATGGGCTGGGCGTGGTGGCTGATGCCTTTAATCCCAACACTTTGGGAGGCCAAGACAGGTGGATCACTTGAACCCAGGAGTCTGAGACCAGCCTGGGCAACATGGTGAAACTCTGTCTCTACAAAACAAAAAAAACAAAAAACAAACAAAAAAAAACATGGTGGTTTGTTCCTGTGGTACTAGCTACTCCAGAGGCTGAGGTGGGAGGATTGCTTCAGCTCAAAATGCGGAGGCTGCAGTGAACCAAGATCACACCACTGCACTCCGTCACAGAGTGAACTTTGTCTCAAAAAAAGAAAAGAAAATTTGAAGCTCAAATAATTTGCATGAACACAAAACACATCAGCAGCCAAACCCAAACCAAAAGCCAGGGTGCCTGATTCCTGGTCAGCAGTGATCCTCAAGGAATTTCTACAGGCCATAAAGGCAGGCGATATAAGCACCACTTTGCATATGAGCATATCATACTCTACAACCAAAGGGCCAGCAAGCAGCTGAGCAATTGGCCATTATCTGAGTGACGTGCAGCTCATCTGCCCATGACAGGGAAGATTAGAAGGGTGAAGAGACAGCGGGGCGTCACAGGAATTTTACTCATCAGCTTTTCAAAAAAATACCTAACCTCACAGATCTACTGGCTTCCAGTTTCGAACTCAGTCAAAATCTATCATGGTTACTTTTATCTGTCAACTTGACTGGGCCACAGGGTGCCAAGATATTTGGTCAAACATTGTTCAGGATGTTCCTGTGAGGGCCTTTCTAGATGAGATTAACATTTGAATCAAGAGACTGAGAAAAGTAGACTGCTCTCCCAAATGTGGGTGGGCCTCATTCAATCAGTCAAAGGCCTCAATAGATCAAAAAGGCTGAGCTCCCTCAGGTAAGAGAGAATTCCTCCTACCTGACTGCCTTCAAACTGGTACATCAGTTTTTTCCTGCCTGTGGACTCAAACTGACACTCTGTCTCTTTCCCAGGCCTTTGGACACAGACTGGAACTGTACCATCAGCTCTCCTGGTCTCCAGCGTGAGAACTGCACATCTTAGGACTTAGGGTCTTGTCAGCCTTCATCATCACATAAGCATTTTTATTTCACACACACACACACACACACACACACACACACACACTCTACTGGCTCTGTTTCTCTGAAAAATCCCGAATACAATGTCCCTGGTGTCTTTATATTTCACACCATCTATAATTGCTTTTTAAAATTTCAATTTTCTGTTCATGAGAAATGTTAGCTCAGGCAAACATTGTAGAAATACAAAGCCCAAAAGAGTTTGCAGAAATACAAAACCCTGCATGCCAGAGCTACTGGATTACAGTTTGAAAATAGATGCCACATCAATATCACACAGAGACATTCTTTAACTGTTTGACAACGAAAAGTCTGTCATTCTCCAGGCCAGTTTGGTGTGAAACTGACTGACCCAATCATCTTGATTTTTCCCTTCGGAGGAGGTTTTGAAATATCACACAGAGCAACACACCACTTGCAAGATTACTGGCACTGCTTCCATCATTCACACTTGATTTGGATTTCCTTCCTACTAATGAACCAGGAGAGTCTTTCTCCCCCACCAGACCTTTAAGGGGGATGCTTCCAGGTACAGTGAATTGGTGAGAGGCAGTTGTACCTAAGTTTTCTTAGTTTTGAGTGGTAGCATAGGATCCTTTTGCTAATTGATGAATCTATTAGGCCAGCCAGTAAGAGCATTAATCCATGTGCCTGCGCAACACCTCCATTTACAAGTGTTATCATTCTGCTCCTGTGAGAAGTGATGGCAGTGAATAAGGCTGTGTGCCTGGGGGGACTTTGACCGCTCATCAGCAATGAGAGGGAACGCACCCATTTCAAAGTGAAAAGGTTGAAGTGAGGTTATCATTGACCTAGATTTTTTTCCTTCAACCATAGGAGCAAACATGTCATTTTTCAAAACCTGCTAATTCAAATAGACTTTGAATACAAGTGTCAAAATATTAAGAGAATAATTCTGTCTCTTCAAGAATTCACCAACAGCTGGATCAAGAATAGAAGTGAACAACTCTGCTACCATAAATGTTTTTAAGTCTTTTTAGTATGTGAGTTTGCCATTCAGTACAGCATTCAGACATATAACAGTAAGGTTTTGCACTGCGCCTTTAATTTAAGATGTCTGGCAGCAGTTTCTTTTGTCTTCTTCAAGAATAATTGCATTGCTTCGGTTACTTCTAGGGTACTGGAAGAAATTGAACGCCCTGATTGCTCAAATAAATATTTTCCTTTTTATCATGGGTGGCAGAGAAGGAGCAGCTGTATTATGACTGAGGTGTGAAGAGCACAGGTGATTCAACCACCTGAAATGAGACACTGGCTTGGCTTCCTATGGCAATACCCCAAGGAGAAGTATGGTAGGCATAGCTTGACTGCATTTCCATCCTCTCCTCCTAGTTTCTTCAAATGCTGATATAGTTCAAATGTTTGTCCCCTCCAAATCTCATGTTGAAATGTGACCCTAATGTTGGAAGTGGGGCCTGGTGAGTGGCATTTGGGTCGTGGGGGAGGATCCCTCATGAATGGCTTGGTGCCATCCCCGCAGTAAAGTATGAGTTTCTGGCCAGGCGCGGTGGCTCATGCCTGTAATCCCAACATTTTGGGAGGCTGAGGATGGCGGATCACCTGAGGTCGGGAGTTCGAGACCAGCCTGACCAACATGGAGAAACCCCATCTCTACTAAATAATACAAAATTAGCCAGGCATAGTGGCACATACCTGTAATCCCAGCTACTCAGGAGACTGAGGCAGGAGAATCACTTGAACCTGGGAGGCGGAGGTTGCGGTGAGCCAAGATTGCGCCATTGCTCTCCAGCCTGGGCAACAAGAGTGAAACGCCATCAAAAAAAAAAGAATGAGTTTCTGCTCTATTAGTTCATGAGAGTTCATGAACGATAGTTCATAGTCGATAGAATCTGGCATGGCTCCTCCTCTCTCTCTTGCTCCCCCTCTCACCATGTGTCATGCCTGCTCCCTCTTCACCTTCCCCTGTGGTTGAAAGCTCCCTGAGGCCCTCAGCAGAAGCAGATGCTGGCGCCATGCTTCCTGTATGATCTGCAGAACCCTGGGCCAAATAAACCTCTTTTGTTAATAAATTGCCCAGCTTCAGGTATTCCTTTATAGCAATGCAACATGGACTAACACAAGTACCAACCAAAGCTTTATAAAGGATGCCAGCGTGACCCATTAGCCAGCCCAGTGAGGCAACGAACAGCGAGCTTCATATAAAAGGAATGCCTGCAGTTTCTCAACCTGTATGAAGTTTGGTCCAGAACTGCCACATTGACCCAGTTGCATCCCAGTCCATATCTTGACTGTTACAGATCTGTGCTCATTTATCACTAGCCCTTCTGGTTCCCATCTCTCCCCAACAAGCTTGATGTTCGAAATGGCTACCTCTCCAGATCTTTGAATTCTGATCTCTCTCCCGCTATGGTGTGCCAGATCCATGAACTGGATCTGAGACTGATAATGACCTTGCTGTTTGGAAGCAACTTCTCAACCTGAGTCCTATGCCTGCAGGTAGTTTCTATTAGAAATGAGTCACTCATCGGATAGCAGGCATGAGTGGTCACACATGGAAGGCAGAGTACTACTAGAAGGGGGAAAGTGAGCTTCCCATCCAAGCATAAATCCCCATAAGGTTTCCCCATCTTCAGCTACCCATAACCAACCTGGAAAATGTACATCAGCAAAGGTCATCTCCATAGGCCTAGCCACCCTCTTTGGTATTCCTTTTCATCCTCCAAAGCCCTGCTTCTCCCATCCCTCCTACAGGCACCAACACTCTCATTACCTTTCTGTCACCTTCTGCTTTCTAGAAAGGATGTAGTGTCAGTTTTTCACACCCCAAAGGGAAACCAGGCTGTGCTGCCTCTGGCTGTGCTGCCTGTGGTAATAATCAGTTACTTGGTGCCCATCACATGGAAGGCCCTGCTTAATGAAAGAAGCAACATGGTAGACAACTGAGGGCACCAGCCTGAGAGTCCAGAGACCTGAACACAGGCTCAGCTGCACTAAGGTGCTCTGTGACTGCCTGCAGGGACTCCAGTTTCCTTACCTCTGAAACAATAGCACTGGGCTAGGTCATGGAAAAGGGATCTATTATTCTAGGCACCTGTGGACTTAAATTTGCACAGTATGTTATACTTTTCAACATATTTTCATTCATTCGTTCATTCAACCTATATTATCTTACGCTTCGTGTCAAAACAGCCTGTGAAGTGCATTAGGAAGATAGTATTACTATCCCCCACATTATAAAGGGGGACTCTGGAGCTCAGTGAGATTACATGACTTCTACCAGCTCACATCTGTCTGAAAAGACATAATATGTGGTTAGGTAGACAGAACTCATGCAGAAAATGAAAAATAATAATAAAAGGTAATATCTGTTTTGTAAGGCAGTAAATACTATGGAATTCAGAGGGACCACCCCACCCTCCCAAGCCCCAAATAACACTTGAGACAACTTTAGTTGGAAAAAAATACTTCCCAATGGCAACATGGGTCCGACAAGGATGGGAAAGCAGGTTGGTGCTCCAAAAAGCTACCTGTGGCAAGAAGAACAAAAGGAACAACGGCTCTCATGAGTGGTTACCATTTTCCTGGATCCATCCTGGCAGAGGATATTGCTTTGATTCTGCTTGGAAATGTGTTGATTTGGAAATGATAACAAGTAACTATTAAATGCTATTTCTGGACCACAAATAAGAGGAGTTCCCACAGAGTTCTAGAGTGAGTTTGTACTTATAATGAATAGAAATCAGGGGGAGAGAAAATTTTCACTGACCCAGATTGAGTCACATACTTTGTCATATATCAAGGGTATTTCTGATCACAAGGAGATGCTATCCCAATCTTATCATGACTGCTGTTCAGCTTTAGCCAAAGAAAGTAATCTCACTTTTATAAAAATTACCAAGATACCTAATTTTACTTGGTGGCAATATGGCTGAAGTGCCCTATCACACAAGACTTCGATTTCCCTTTTCTAAAGTAGTTCATAATATAATGTCCCACCTCTGCCCTAATTCTCCCTCTGAGAAATTAAAGGAGGGGGTAAAAACATTCTCCTGGATGACATACACAGCATTTGTGGTTTCCTTCACTTCTCACGCTCAAAAAAATAAAATGTTATACATAAAGGCAATGTTTCAATTATTTTTACAATCCAAGTGCTTGTTTGTTTTTTACTCAAAATTTAATGTGTTACTTTTAATGCATGTTTAAATTTACTTGCCTTAAATTGCATGGCTCAAAGAGGTAGAACTGTGGACATATGATTCCATTGTTATGGCATTTCTAGTGCTACTCGCATACACACAAGTACCTAATGGAGGTGAAAACAAAAATTAATGCCAGTGAAGATGATGATGATGATAATAATGATGATGATAAGGCTCATAATGATTAACAATAAAGTCTACCTCATCAATAACTTCTGCACCAGATATAAGCCATTTTTCTATGGTTTTAGAATTTCTTTCCTTCTTCAGTAATACCAGGTTTCACTAAAAGGCTTTTATCTGCTCTTCAGGATGATTTGATGAGATGAAAGGAAGTAAGTTTTCCATAACTCAGAAGGACTCTTGCTTTATCACACGGGAAATTTAGCAATAAAATATGTCAGGTAGGATAAAAGAGAAATTGCAGAAGGAAAATAAATCATAACAAGCCTCAGATGACCTCCTCTGAGTAAGAGGGCTATTAAAATAGAATTTTTAAAAATGCAAGAAAGTTAAGTTTTGCCAATAGATGTTTGGAACTCAAGCATATCTAAGGAGATGCTGAAGGCAAAGATGCCATCCAATAGCAATAGCTGGTCTGAAAAGGCAGGTCTAGGTCACCTCTTCCCATCACATGGGCCAGAGCTGATTAAATATGACAGGTAACCCTGAATAATTGCTCTAATCCCTCCAGTGAGCCCTCTACCTTGTCTAGAAAAGGACTCATGCCTTAGCCAGCTTCAGAGGCCAGACACCCCTAAACCTGACATCTCTAACAAAGATGCATAAATTTTATTGGAAGCATTATTTGATGTTGCTGTTCAGTGGAGGAAGAGATGGGCAAGGAGGGCCTCAAGTTGGCCACAGATCAGGGTCTCATTAAATGGCTCAGGAGATTGTATTTTCAGGTTAACATGATGTGATGATCAGTTAGTGGAGACTGATAATAGCAAGAAGGGCAAAAACACGTCACCCAGATTTGGGTTGTGGATTCAGCTCTTCCAGAGGGTAGGGGATAATAAGGGTGGTGTGTCATCAAAACTTTTCATGTCAACTAAGGAGCATTCTCTCTCTAAATAAGAAACTGCCAGGTCTGCTTAAAGCTGTGAGGGACAGGGACCTCTTTTCAACCTACACCTTCTCGTTGGAGCTGCCAACTTATTTTAGAGGCCCAGGTGGTGAAATGCTTCATTATCACAAATGATAAAACTTCTTACCCCTTGAGGAAATTGATGTCTATGGCTTTCCCTAATACTCAAGTGTTTTGCCTCACTACTCAGATAATTTTTACAAAAGCCAAAATAAGTTGAGTCTGAGCAACAAATTATCCTAACTGTTCATCCAATGACAAGCAGTTCTCACAAGGGAAAAGCATTGTATCAAAATATCTGTAATATGCTAGAGACGATAGGAGCTCACGGCTCTAAATCTAAGTAATCCTTTCAGTGTAAGCACATCACCCATGTGCAGCCTTTTCTCTATTACAGAATTTGGCATATTGTATTGGAGCTATTGATTTTTGTGTCTATTTCTCCATAGTACTTGAGCTCCTAGAGGTCTGGAATCCATCTGCTCACCTTTTAATACCTACTGCCTAACCCAATACTTGGTACTTAGTAGGTACCGAGTAAATGTTATACAACCAATTTTTCCTTACAGGCTGAATCAATTACTTTGGTTAGCATGATACCAAGTGATTATTTTAACTAAAATTGTGCTTCTGAACTGGTTTTCATATGATGTTGATACCATTCCTTTTTTGTTTATTTCTCTCTCTCTTTTTTTTTTTGTTTTTTTGTTTGTTTGTTTGTTTGTTTGTTTTTTTGAGATGACATTTCACTCTTGTTACCCAGGCCGGAGTGCAATGCTGCGATCTCAGCTCACTGCAACCTCCACCTCCTGGGTTCAACCGACTCTCTTACCTCAGCCTCCTAAGTAGCTGGGATTACAGGCACCCGCCACCATGCCTGGCTAATCTTTTGTATTTTTAGTAGAGATGGGGTTTCACCATGTTGGCCAGACTGGTCTTGAACTCCTAACTTCAGGTGATCCACCCGTCTTGGCCTCCCAAAGTGGTAGGATTACAGGTGTAAGCCACTGTGCCTGGCCTCCTCTCTTTCTTTCTCCCTTCCTTTTTCCATCCTTCATTCATTCTGTCTCATTGACTATAAGTCTAATGTAAGATTTTCCTTAAGGAAAGAGAATGTCAGAGAATAAAATGAAAAGCAATGGATATTTATGGAGTGACTATTTTATGTTTGATGTGATGCTATTTTTTTCACGCATTATCTCATTTAACCCTCACAAAAATATGGTGAGGCGGCTCATATTACCTCATTTGAGGAACTGGGCCTCAAAAAAAGAAGGAATTTTTGCTTTGTCTATTCTAACACCAAACTGTATAAACTTTCCTGTACCAGACTGCAAATAAATAAATAAATAAATATAAATAAAAATAAAAAAATAGGCAAGTTGCTAACTGGAGTAACATAGAACATGTTCTAAAAAAGGCTCAAAATCCCTAAGATTTATTTTATTATCCAAGTAATAGAACTAAACACATTTTCTGCACCTCTCTTCTAAGGAAACCAAACAATGTTCTTTACATTTGCTTTCACCTTTACAGGCTATATAAATCTGGAAGTTCACAGAGACTTCTATGAAAAAGAATGTTCCAGAAAACACACACATACCCAGACAGAGCCTCTGACCTTTTCTCTAGAGAACATATAAAGATTCTGTTTGCAGCCAGGCATGGTGGTTCATGCTTGTAATCCCAGCACTTTGGGAGGCCGAGGCGGGAGGACCACCTGAGGTCAGGAGTTCAAGACCAGCCTGGTCAACATGGTGAAACCCCATCTCTACTAAAAATACAAAAAATTAGGGGGGCGTGGTGGCGGGCGCCTGTAATCCCAGCTACTCTGGAGGCTGAGGCAGGAGAATCACTTTAACCTGGGAAGCGGAGGTTGCAGTGAGCTGAGGTCGTGCCACTGCACTCCAGCCTGGGCAACAAGAGCGAAACTCCATCTAAAAAAGAAAAAAGATTCTATTTGCTTTTATGTAGGAAGGGAAGGACACATGATGAAGGAAGTGTTCATCTGCAAAATAGTTAACATAACACTTTTAATTATAGAAATGACATGTTAGAACAACCCTAAAATTTGGTTAAAGCTGTTTTTACAAGCACAGCTAACATACAGAAGGAAAATCAATCTTATTTCAGTCATTAAAAAAATCATTTTCCAAAGGAAACATGATTGTACATCCAAAGCTTGAGCCCAGAACTTGGAAGGCTGTCTAATGCCATATCGACTTGGACAGAGACTGTGCACTCACGGAGGCCAGCATGACACGATGGCTCCCTGGTTTAATATGGCCAGGCTTCAAACTCCATTAGGAGCGTTGACAGTCACATAGAGTTATCTCAAGAAAAGCAGATTTAAAAACATAAACCTGAATGCAGTAACTGTGTTTTCTCTTCAGCACAGAAAGACGACCTGGAGATCCCCCACAGCCGGGAGAAGCGCAAGTAACACAACTTTGTGTCTCTGCATAAACCAAAACCATATCCTGGGTATTTTATCTCAAGCAGTGACCAGTGTCTCATCTTTGATGCTACATAACAAAGAGAAGTATGAAAATCTTCAGCCACTCCAACTGGGATGCAACAATGTAAAGAACATTGTTTGGTTTCCTTAGAAGAGAGGTGCAGAAAATTTGTCTAGTTCTATTACTTGGATGATAAAATAAATCTCAGGGATTTTGAGCC
Source organism: Pongo pygmaeus (assembly GCF_028885625.2). Classification (NCBI taxonomy): domain Eukaryota; kingdom Metazoa; phylum Chordata; class Mammalia; order Primates; family Hominidae; genus Pongo; species Pongo pygmaeus. Next base: position 8,041,701 of record NC_072378.2, on the reverse strand, counting down.
TTTTTTAGAACATGTTCGATGTTACTCCAGTTAGCAACTTGCCTATTTTTTATTTATTTATTTATTTATTTTTATTTTTATTTATTTATTTATTTATTTTTATTCTAATGAATCAATTGTAAGACATCCTGCCTTTTGAAGGTGGTGGTTGGCTTCCTTCATTTGTGGATGATTACCCTAGACAAACACCGATGATATTAATAAGAGATATTTAATGTATCTGGGCGGGGCACGGTGACTCATGACTATAATCCCAGCACTTTGGGAAGCAGAGGTGGTGGATCTCCTGAGGCCAGGAGTTTGAAACCAGCCTGGCCAACACAGTGAAACCCAGTCTCTACTAAAAATACAAAAAAATCACTGGTGTGGTGGTACATGCCTGTAATCCCAGCTACTCGGGTGGCTGAGTCTGGAGAATGGCTTGAACCCAGGAGGCAGAGGTTGCAGTGAGCCGAGATCGCACCATTGCACTCCAGCCTGAGCGACAGAGTGAGACCTTGTCTCCAAAAAATAAATAAATAAAATAAAAATGTATCCCTGTACATAAATTGAGTGGCTAAAGCTTAGTAGGGTAGGAATGAATCTGGAAAGTTAGAACTTTCAATAATAATTTGCATTTCATGACCATGTAGGTTTTTTTTTTTCAATCTAAAAGCCAAATATTCATGAACTGCTTCAAATAATTTTGGCACAATAAATGAATAGTTAGATAAAATGACTAAAAACGTGAAAAACGGGAAGCAGATTTCTAGTAGGAAACAGGCCTCCCTGTGCTGTAGGAGAGGTTATTCCTCGTGGGCCATATTTCCATTTCATAAACTTGACTGTAGACTTCCCTCCAAAGAACCTAAGGAAACCGTACAACCTCCCCTTATAATCTACATAGTCATAAGTAACATGCAACCGTAAATTTTATTCCCTTCATTTACTATTTTACTAAATGTCACTATTCGCTTACAATGTCAGTGACTGGTGAGATCTGCAGAAAAGACGAAGCTTTTCTCCTTAGGTGAAAGACCCCAATCCCAAATCTTTACTACTTTTTTTGTATTATTATTTTTCTTTTCTATTCTTGAAGCGGCAAATGTTTTGGCCTGTTTTGTGCCTGTCTTTGCACTTTGCTTATCAAGTCATCAGTTGTGCAGAGCTTGCTTTCTAATTTTGCAGTTGTTGCTAGCATAGGAACTAGAGCTGCACCAAAAGATCAGAGCCTGTTTCTGTAGCTGCTGCTTCCTCCAGTCACAATTCTATTAGCATTTTAGAGATAAATCCTTGCAACACATCGATACAGGGAAAGGAATAAAAGAACACAAAGTAAAGATGAAGCGTGTTAAAATCACTACCAAGAACCAACTCATATATGATACTGATGAATAACATGCAGAGAATTTTAATGAACAGGCATCCAAAGCATTCTGATATAGTGAGATACCAGAATTTAAATGTTATAATGACTTAAATAGGGCAAAATTACTGATACAGTACTATAAAAAAGATGCATTTTGGTGGCTCGACTTTTGCACACTTTTGCTGAAATTATTGTTCACAGTTGTGTCATTCAAGCACCTGTAAACAGGATTTGGATATCCCCATGCATAGTGCTCAGAACTTGTGAACAGATCAGCTCGGGCTGATAAGCATCTTAGCACAAACTGTCCAGGTGCTAAATCCATTTAGTCCACTTATTGGAAAGTAACAAGTAATATTTCTTCAAGGGAAATTCTTCCAATGTGTCTCCTGCTGAGCTTAATGAGATTGAGATAGGAAGCTGGGGAAGGGAGATGGATGAGATAATAGGAAGTTCCCAAGCCAGGTCTGGAGAAAGACTTCTCTTCTTTTTTTTCTTCGTTTCCTCATCATCCTCAGTTTTCCCATCGCTAGCACACCTAAAAGCCTAGGAGGCATTCATTTTCATCAAGAAGTCACCTGGGTGCCAGCCAAAGCAAGTTAACTACTGTTTTCAGATTTTGCATTTGTGTAAGAGATTGAGATACTTTAAAATTTCATGTTTGGTATATTATTTTATGATGTAATAGAGTTATATTCACCAGAATAGACCAGATTATGCTAGGGTAGCAAACTGTCCCCCAAATCTCAGTGTCTTACAGTATCACATGTCTCTTCTGAACATTTTTATTGTCTAAAACACGTCACACGAACATGGGAGATTATGATCTGAGCCCGGGAAAGATGGTGCATATATGTGAACCTTAATAAGAGCTCCTACAGTAATGGACCAGTTGACAAGATTTTAAATGTATGCATTTTAATATTTAAGTTATTATTCACTGAGTTTTTTAATATCATAATTTATTTTTCAATAATTTCATAATTTATTTTCAACGGAGTGTGGATGGAAAGAGCCATGGACTATAGAATATATTATATGGAATATATAGAATATAAAATTATCCATATGTTAAAATAGAGTACTCTTCTGATAACATTTTAATGTATGTTGTTGACTTCCATTTTTTCAAAAAAAAAAAATGGGAATTCTGTTTCTTGATCTTGGATACCAACCCATGTCATAAAAATGAGATTTTGTTAAGCTAATCATATCTTTCTTCTAATAAATCCCTGGACTCTTACAACAGGCCCTCAGATCCATCGTGTACATACAGCTCAGTCATCTTCCCACAAAGGGGATCGTGTCATTCCTTTGCTTTCAAGACTTCTGTGGCTTCCCAGTGCTCTTGACAGTGACTGGCTATGGTGACCAATGTTACCATGGTTACGAAGGCCCTTCTTAACTTGATCCCAGCTTCCTCCTTCAGCCTGGTTGCATGACGATTCCAGCTCCACCCACACACATGGTACCCCACCTTTCTTTTTTTTTTTTTTTTTTTTTTTGAGACAGGGTCTTGCTCTGTCACCCAGGCTGGAGTGGAGCAGTGGAGCAATCATGGCTCACCGCAGCCTTGACTTCCTGGGCTCAGGCAATCCTCCCACCTCAGCCTCCCAAGTAGCTGAGACTACTGGCACATGCCACCATGCCCAGCTAATTTTTAAATTTTTTGTAGAGATGGTGTTTCACCGTGTTGCCCACGCTGGTCTCCAACTCCAGAGTTCAACCCATCTGCCCGCCTTGGGCTCTCAAAGTGCTGGGATTACAGGCATGAGCCACCACACCAGCCCCCACGTTTCAGTTTCTCAAAAAGGCTTCCCTCAGGGCCCTCTCACATGCTAGAGTCTCTGATTGACACGTGCACTCCTCCTTTCCATCCCCAACTCTCAAAACCCTTGGTCTGGCCAGCTGCCTCCTGCACCTCCTTCAGCTTGCAGCTCAAGAGCCAGTTTTCACAGGAAGCTTTCTCAGAAAGCAGAGTCTAGGTTCAGCACCCCTGATTTCTACATTGATGCCGGAAGTCACCTGGGTTCCGGCGAAAGCAAAGTAATGACTGCTTTTGGACTTTGTATTTTCATAGAGATGGTGCTTCCTGACACTGAGCACTTCCTCCATCATAGCATTTGTTATGCTGTGTACTCACTGCCTGTTTAACTACCCTGCTTCCCTCATCAGACTCTCAAATGAAAGTGCTGAGGGAACCAATGGCCCAAGGAGGTCTGCGGTCAGTCCAAAGACATCTCAGAGTTCAGGAGAACAGAATTCTCCAGCAGGCACCAGGAGGATGCCACACAGGACCTAACACACTTCAGCAGGTCCCTGTGCAGGGTACAAAGTGACCAGGAAGGAGAGGGCGTCTCAGCTCCCCAGAAATTCATGAACTTCTCCTTTCATTCAGGTGACATTGTGGGAAGGATGAGTGGGAGGAAAGACCCTGAAAGGGAATCTGAAGTTTATTAATTGAACCAATTTATCTGGAAGGGAAGATTTTAAAGAGAAAAAGACCATCATCTTTACTTGTCAAATGTGTCCTTCTGTCATCTATGAGAATGGAGGCTGACTTATGCACGTTCAACTAAAAACAATAAGGAAAACTATAATTTTTTCCCATCTTTACATTATAGTCTATTAAATTTGACCCTGTTTTATTAATAGGGCATATTATCAACTCGACTTCTCTGTCCAAATGATCATGCATGAACATTATAGAAGTGTGGAGATTAATTAAATAACACCTTAAAGAAATATTGAACATACTTAAAAAAAATTCCTTCATTGTGATCAATTCATGTGATATGTTTAGAATTATCCTAAGGTAACATTTATAGAGTGTCCACAATTTCTCAGTAGAAGCATTCTCCTGTTATGAATGAAGAATATGAGGTGGGGGGAGGGAAAATCATTGTCACACAAGGCCGCACCGCTAGCTGTGGCTTCAAGCCCAGTTATGTTTAATTACAAAGGCCACTCGTCTTCCACTTTTCCAAAAGTTTCTAACAGTAGCTTCTACCTTTAAGGCATGTAGGGTTTTTTTGTTTTAAAGCCTATAATACCGCCTGTAACCTCAGCACTTTGGGAGACCGAGGCAGGTGGATCACAAGGTCAAGAGATCGAGACCATCCTGGCCAACATGGTGAAACCCCATCTCTACTAAAAATACAAAAATTAGCCAGGTGTGCTGGTGCACTCCTGTAGTCCCAGCTACTCCGGAGGCTGAGGCAGGAGAATCGCTTGAACCAGGGAGGCAGAGGTTGCAGTGAGCAGAGACCATGCCACTGCACTCCAGCCTGGCGACAGAGCGAGACTCTGTCTCAAAAAAGAAAAAAAAAAGCCTATAATACAAGATTTAAAGTTCTACAAATATGAACTATTATCCATACAAATAAGCAGTGTGATTTTCTAATATGTATATTAGAAAATTATATATATAATTTGATATATATATAATAATATATATAATAATTTGAAAATTATATATATTTTAGGAATCAAAAGCTTAGTTCTTCTATTGACATCTATGTGACCTTGGACTAGTGATTTAACCCTTTTGAGCCCAGTGTTTCCTCAGTTGTAAAATGAGAGGAATGATCCTGACATCAAAGGATGCTTGAGGCATAGTAAACATTAAATGAACCTGAAGTCCCTTCACTCGTTGCTCCCTGATGGGAGTCCAAGAGGAAAAAGAAATCACTTTGAAGGGAATGGAGGCGGATCGTTATCTGTTAATGCAATGGCTTCTTCCATCCGGATTGCATTGTGATGCTCATGCTGTTGAAATAGTTAGTGTTTCCAAGGAAAGGCAGTTCTTGATTCCTTTCTCCCTGCTCTCATCCCTCTTCAGCTGCAGGATCAGCAAAGATAGACTATTTCTCCCAACCACTGCTCTTTACTGAAGCCCATAGAGCAAAGACAGAACCTGGCTAAATGTCCCTAGAATTCGAGCTAAAAAAGAGGCCTTTATCCGTGTGCCTCTGTTTCCCAAGTGCCAGAACTGCTATGCACAGTGAACTTCCTTTCCATAAGTGACAAAATGCATAACCAGAGAGAGGGAGCAACCACGTTACAACACAGGGCAGTGCAGCAAATTTAATGCTGATGTGTTCGTTGATTAAACCTTGATTAACCAAATAAAAGTGGTTTTATTTGGTCGTTGTTCAGTGTTGAGAACATTCTTTCCCAAAACTCACATCAAATTAGGCTGACTTGATGATAAAAACATAGTTGCACAGATAATATTAGTCAAGCCTGGGCCATAACAAACATCCGTCACTGTTCAAGATGACAGGCGCTGCTTGTTGGCTGAAATTCTGTCTGATGGTGTTAATAGCAAAGAGAGAGAGAAATTCTTTTAAACTCAAAAAAAGGCCACTCTTATGGTTAAATCAAGGAATCACAATTTTTTTCCTTAAATAAAATGAATCAGACATGAGAATTAGGAATATCAATACAGTATGTTATTTTATATTTGTATTATTCTTACTTTTTTAGAAAAATGCAAGGGCATATTCCAACACATAGATAAGAGGCACTCAAATAAATTAAATGTAAAATATAACTCTCTGGGGTTAAACATAGGGCCTTTGCTGTTAAGAGTTAAGGAAGAGGTTTTCCTTAAAAATGTGTTTGAGTTTCAGAGATATTTGATAATTAACTGTAATAAGAAACAAATAGAACAACAACAGAAACAACAAAACTTCCTCCTAAATAGAAGCAACCTTAATTGAAAGCAAAGTAAGCAATCATAACTGTGATGGTTTAAGTATTCCTACACAGCCCTCAGGAGGTGAGAAGGATGATGGGGGAGGCGGATGGAAATCAAGTTATTTATTTAAGGATTATGACCTGAAATCCATGTTTAAAAAATATATATATATATTTTTTACCTCAAAGCACTGATCCCGGTTAAAATGCAAACATTTCAGAAGGGTTGCACTTCAAGACTTTTATTAGTCATTTACCACTTAGTACAAGCTAGCTCCCAAAAGCAAAATTTGAAAACACAAATGGGCCCGACACGGTGGCTCGTGCTTGTAATGCCAGCACTTTGGGAGGCTGAGGCAGGCAGATCACTTGAGGTCAGGAATTCGAGACCTGCTGGGCCAACATGGTAAAACCCCATCTCTGCTAAAAAATATGACAATTAGCTGGGTGTGGTGGGCACCTGTAATCCCAGCTACTCAGGAAGCTGAGGCAACAGAATCGCTTGAATGTGGGAGGCAGAGCTTGCAGTGAGCCAAGATGACATCATTGTGCTCCAACCTGGGCAACAGAACAAGACTCTATGTCAAAAAAAAAAGAAAGAAAGGAAAAAGAAAACACAAATATGTAGATGGAGGGAGAGCAGGAAAAGGATGGAGTGAAGGAATTAGAGGCACTAGTTCCTTAAAAGGTTATATCCACAACACTAAGAGGAAATTTATCCAAAATGATATTTGGCCTTCTGAAGGTCAACTTCTTTTTGTTTTACATTTTTGCCAAGGCCCAATACAAATGTTAAACGAATTAAACAATTCTCAGGTCTTAAAAATCAATTTAATAGTGTCCACTTATTTCTTTCAAATGTGGCTTAAATGAGTGATGAAAAATGCTCACACACTTCCTGACACATTGCACATTACTTTTTATTAGTTGGGCAGAGAAAGCAGAAAGAACCAGAAAATGTCCCCTGGATACAAGAGAAACTGGGTCGGTATGTCATCAAATGTTATCCCCTGAAGGAGTGGTACCATCTCTGCCTTCTTCAGTGCTATACTCCCAGCGCCAAGCACACACCCGCAGGATGGTCTTAGGTAACCTTTGTTACCCATAAACGACCTGACCATCAATTTTACCCCCTACCAAATAACCAGGATTGCATCATTTGGCCGATGAGGAAGCTAAGACTGGGAGAAATTAAAGGATTTCCCCAGAATCGCACAGGAACTTCACAGGAGAGCCAGGACGAAAACACAGGTGCTCCCGATTCTGCAGTGAACCAGCTGAGTTCCACATCCCACCATGCAAATCAATTTGTCCAGCTGGTTGCTTCCAAGTTTACCATAAATTTATCTGAGCCACTTATCACTGACTAATGGACCACCATATTTCAGAAAATCTAAGACACTGTGGGTTGTGACATGCACCCACGTTTTATATACCACTAAGAGAAAAACCACTGCTAACTCAACAAGGACACCATGCTTTCTTACTACATAGACAATCATTTTATGCTCATTAAAAGAGCTTTTTTAGACCTGACTGGGGATAGATTTTATCAGGTATCACCCCTGTGCATGCATTTTGAAGACATGAAATAGATCAGTTAAGATATTCCTAAAACAGGCCGGGTACGGTGGCTCATGCATCTAATCCCAGCACTTTGGGAGGCCGAAGCGGGTGGATCACCTGAGGTCAGGAGTTCAAGACCAGCCTGGCCAACACGGTGAAAACCCATCTCTACTAAAAATACAAAAATTAGCCAGGCGTGGTGGTGCATGCCTATAATACCAACTACTCGGGAGTCTGAGGCAGGAGAATTGCTTGAACCTGGGAGGTGGAGGTTGCAGTGGGCAGAGATCGCATCACTGACCCCAGCCTGGGTGACAAGAGCGAAACTCCAACTCAAAAAAAAAAAAAAAAGATATTCTTAAAACTTTCTCACAGAATTCCACTCATGTGACTCATTTTTTGACTTACAGCTGTCTTATGTTTACATTTTGCCAAACAATGTCATCTTCAGTACCTTAAGATCATTGGTTTTGCAGCATTTCTTAAAATAAATTCATAAGAGACCATAAAGCCGCCGGTGCTGGCCTCCTGGCCAGCTATGCACAATGCAGTGCAGGACAACTCCACTCCCGCTTCCAGGAGGTTGCTACATTCTGCTAATTCATTGCTGCCCCGACTTCCACCCCAGAACCATTTGTTCATAGATGCTAAGAGAGTGGGCCATATTGTCTCTGGGATTGTCTTCCATGCTCTTGACACCTATCCTGAAGTTTTTGATGTCACGCTTTTTCAGGCAGTGACCATTACAGACCAACAGTGACCCTAAGATGCATCCCAGTATCAGAGATGCTCTAAAAATGTATATGCATTTGGAATCCATGAAATGCTGCACATATTGATTTGCTATTTGTTGTTTATGTCTCTCCACTAGAATGTGAGTGCAGGGACTTTGTCTATTTTGTTCACCCCCATGTCTCCAGCCCTAGAACAGTGCCGGTATGGTAGGCAAGCAACATTTATTGTATACACGACTGGATTCATTAATTCCATTAAGTTGCTAATTTGGTTGGGGGGCGGTTTAGTTAATTTTTTTCTCTTCATTAAAAAGCAGTATTATAGGCTGGGCACAGTGGCTCACACCTATAATCCCAGTACTTTGAGAGGTCGAGGCGGGCGGATCACCTGAGGTCAGGAGTTCAAGACCAGCCTGGCCAACATGGCAAAACCCCGTCTCCACTAAAAATACAAAAATTAGCTGGATGTGGTGGCGCATGCCTGTAATCCCAGCTACTCGGGTGGCTGAGGTGACAGAATCACTTGAACATGGGAGGCGGAGGTTGGCACTAGTGCTCTCCAGCTTGGGCGACAAAGCAAGACTCCATCTGGAAAAAAAAAAAAAAAAGCAGTATTATAGTATAATCTTTCTCTCTTTTTTTTGTAAAATATGTTTACACCTAAAAAGAAGTAGAGATAAATAACCTTATATTAAGAGCTGTATATAATTGATTTTTCTTCCTTTTGTTTATTTACACTTTCTAAATTTTCTAGCATGAACATTATTACTTGCTAATTTGATAAGAGCGTATATCTGCACATTATTTTAATTTGTATTGCTTTATTTGTATGTGGTAAAAGGTGAAAGCTTTCTGTACTGCATAGCAAAAATACATGGTGAATTCAATTATTTTTGCATCAACTTTATTTTCAATACGTTAACTTTACAACATCTTGGCAGAAAAATTTCTTTAAAATGCATATCTAAAGCCTGAAGACTGGTTGCGGTGGCTCGCACCTGTAATCCCAGCACATTGGGAGGCTGAGGTGGGCAGATCTCTTGAGGCCAGGAGGTGAAGACCAGCCTGGCCAACATGGTGAAACCCCATATCTACTAAAAATACAAAAATTAGTTGGGTGTGGTGGCACGCATTTGTAATCTCAGCTACTCGGGACGCTGAGGCATGAGAATTGCTTGAACCCAGGAGGCAGAGGTTGCGGAAGCTGAGATCGCACCAGTGCACTCCAGCAAAAGCCTGAAGACAAAAGAAAGAAGACCAAGCTAGGGAACCCTGGGATCAATCAAAAACTCTCTAGGAACCCTGGGCAAGGCCCTAGGTCCTGTCACCTGAACAGGTCCCTCTGTCCTCCCAGGTTCTGTGGTCTTCAGGAAGGGTCTCTGGGCCAAGAAGAAATTCTTTATGTTCTCATGGTTCTGCAGAGGAAGATCATGGGCTGTTGGCAAGTATGAACCATGCTACTCAGAATGGCATATAAAAGCTGAAGGGAATGCCAGCACTTTGGGAGGCTGAGGCAGGTGAATTGGTTGAGCCTAGGAGTTTGAAACCAGCCTGGGCAACATGGCAAAACCTCATCTCTACAAAAATTACAAAAAGTTAGCCAGGCATGGTGGTGCACACCTGTGGTGCCAGCTACTCAGGAGGCTGAAGCACGAGAATCGCTTGAACCCAGGAGGAAGAGGCTGCAGTGAGCTGAGATCACATCACTGCACTCCAGCCTGGGTGACAGAGCCAGACCCTGTCTCAAAAAATAATAATAAAATAAAATAAAAGCCGAGGAGACACATTTCAGTCAGATAATCAGCATCTCAAACTGGTCAACTTCAATCCAGACCAGTGAAGGGATGGGGACAGGGGTAGAGGTTAAATTATGTTTCCCCCAAATTCTTATGTTGAAGCCCTAACCCCTAGTACCTCAGAATGAGATGTATTTGAAGACGGAGCCTTTAAAGAGGTGATTAGGTTAAATGAGGCCATTGGGGTGAGCCCTAATCAAAGCTAACTCGTGTCTTTATAAAAAGAGGAAATGTGGACATGGAAGGGGTGGCAGGGATGCAAGCACACAGAGGGAAGACTGCATGAGGACAGAGTGAGAAGGTGCCATCTACAAGACAAGGACAGAGGCCTCACCAGAACCCAGCCCTGCCTGCACCTTCCTCTTGGACTTCCAGCCTCCAGAACTGTCAGGAAATAAATGTCTGCTGTTGATGCCGCTCGGTCTGTGGTACTTTATTATGGCAGCCTTGGCAAACTGGGGATAGCCAGTTAATGACCCTGGGTCAGCAGGACTCTTCTTTTAACAAAATTTAAACTCGGAGAGTTTATCTGATCCCCCATGGTCCATGAAAGACTGTACATGATTCGCAATAGTGACAGGAAACACAGGCAGAAATGCCTTCTACCTGCAGTGAATTCCAAAGCACTTCTCAGCTTTTATTCTCGAGCTTCTCCCACACCAAACCTCCATAATTTGCTAATAGTTGGTGACTGAGAGACTGATTGAAATCCCCATTTCACCTGGACTCCTTGATGGTCCAAATAGATGAAGGGCAGGTGGCAGAAAGGACATAGTAAATGAGAAGCTTGGAAAAGGCACTGCTTGGTTAATCAGCCCCTTATAGATAGTGCTGAATTCGTTGTACCTAACAAGATGTAACGAAGCTTATTGCATAGGAAAAAGGAGCTGACGGATTATTAGCCTGACATTCTCTATTTGCTAAACGTACAGAACAGATTCATTACCTTTGTCCCCCCCGCCCCTTAACAGTATGGGTTTGATTGCCCTCTTGCCTACAGGTGATTCTCCATCAAAATTAAATCCATCAGCTAGTTCTCAATTTTATAAACTATGCAGGCAGGGGGAGAGAGGAGGTCGGGCGGAGGCTTGCTCTGGGTGGGAGGAAGGTTACCTTTCCCAGGGCTACAACGCCAATCCAAAATTCTTCTAATCCGAGGGCTCTGAAGATACCTGTATTCACGGTCCCATAGTGACACCAGCTGGTCAGATTCCAAACAACAGCTTAGATGGAGAGGAAATGGCTCAGCCCCCTGCACCGCGCTCAGATGATAAATAAACAGCCCTGGCCTCTTGACACTCTGCCTGTTCCAGTTTAAATGACATATGCCATATAAGGCATAAATACATTTATAGAATAAATACATAATACAAAAATGTGTAGATACTTTGGCTGTTACAAGCTCCTCTTCTCTTTCCCAAAAGATCAATGACACTGTTGATGCTTAATTGTCAATTACCGTTTTCCTCCCTAGCAATTACACACCCAGCCCTATGAGCTGGCGCAGATTAAATCGGGAGGTCCTTGCCGGTTTACCAAGGTATGGAAGGTGCGCCATTGGGAGAGAGAATGAGACCTGATGTTCAGTTTGTATGTGACAGATGGAGAGGACGGATTGTGAAGGCCAAAAATACCTCTAGATTTGTCCATTTCAGAGCTGCTGGAGCTCCAGAGTCTCCTGTGAAGGCTTCTTCCCCAAAATGCGGCCTTAGAGATATATTCATGAAATATTCACTTTGGCTCCTGATTTTATATTCATAATCTTGTAGTCTTTTCCTTTCAGGAAAAGGCTCCTTCAAATTGTATAAGCTTCAGACTTTGAAAAGCTGGGATCCACACCTGCAATAATGTATATACTAGATGTACTGGTACAAATGTTGGATACCTACTATATCCTCAGTACTGTGCTAGGTGCTGGGACATGCCCAGGGAAGGAGCAGGAAGCTTCCTACTCGATCAGTTAACCACACCAGCACATAAAATAACTAGCCAGCGTTGCAATGCAATATGTAATTAAAGACTAAATTGTGTAATCCAAATTATGTGCACAGTAGCCTGGAAATTCACAGGGGGAAATAGAGGTTATTAAAGGATGTGAAGCAATTCTGGAATGCTTCACTGAAGAAGTCTTAAGTGGAGCCAGAAAAGTATGGGAGAAAGTAAAAAGAAGTATCTAATCAAGGGGGAGAAGGGGGAGTGAAAGCCTCGAGGTGGAAATGAGGTGTTTTTTGGGGGGTTTTTTTGTTTGTTTGTTTGTTTGAGACAGAGTCTCACTCTGTTGCCCAGACTGGAGTGCAGTGGCGCGATCTTGGCTCACTGCAACCTCCACCTCCTGGGTTCAAGCAATTCTCCTACCTCAGCCTTCTGAGTAGCTGGGATTGCAGGCTAATTTTTGTATTTTTAGTAGAGACAGGGTTTCGTCATGTTGGTCAGGCTGGTCTCCAACTCCTGACCTCATGATCCACCCGCCTCGGCCTCCCAAAGTGCTGGAATTACAGATGTGAGCTACCACACCTGGCCAAGGGAATTAGGTCATTTTTGGTGAGCAAGAATGAGAGCAGCTTGACAGAACCAAGCTGCACTTTGGAAAGTCTTGGGAGACGTTGAACTGAACGAGGTGGGAATCCAGCTACCATGGACAGGGACAGCGCGTCAAGAATTTTGACTTGATTTTGGAATCTCAAGTGAGAAAAACCACACAAAGGTAACTCTGCTGGCGTTTTACACAATGATTACGCACATTTTTCTAACAACTTGCTGGAAATAGAATGAGCATTGCAGCACCATCGGACAGGTGCCTTACTCATTGGAGATGTCTGGACAGTGCTGTGATCATCCTCGCCAGCTGCAGCAATAGCACCCTGGGTCCTACAGCCAGAAAGAAGGATCTGATCATCACCTCGTCCTCATGCTGTGCTGATGAGCCTCAGTGTACAACTACTGGCCTGTTTTGGGAAAGGCAGATAAGTCCCAGGTGCAGAGCTTATGGCACACAATTTTTACCTAAACTAACTTTTATCCACGATACCTACTCCGCTTTCACTGCCTTCCTAACTTCTTGGCTCTTAGAATGTCCCAGCTTCATGCTCTTTTTAAATACCTGTATAAGAAATCATGTCTTTAAATAAGTAGAGGGTGCTTTTCATGTTACCATGTAAAGGTTTTGAAATAGCCCCTGAAAAAAACATAAATATCTCTTTTAGCAGCCTATCAAAATGCCAGACTTCTCGGCATTTTGTGTCATTTCCTGTGGATTAACCCAATATCAATGTCAAGCTTCTTGAAGACAGAAATGATGCCATTTCCTAGCATATCCCAATGCCTCGAATTTGCCTAGCACGTAGGAGTTGCTCCATAAATGTTTGTTGGATGGACGGATAGATGGATGGATGGGTGAGTGGGTGGGTGGATGGATGGATCTTTGGTTGGATACATTTAAAGTAAAATGAAACATCCTGGCTAACACCGTGAAACCCCATCTCTACTAAAAATACAAAAAATTAGCCGGGTGTGGTGGCACGCACCTGTATTCACAGCTACCGGGAGGCTGAGGCAGGAGAATTGCTTGAACCCGGGAGGCAGAAATTGCAGTGAGCCAAGATTGCACCACTGCACTCCAGCCTGGGCGACAGAGGAAGACTCTGCCTCAAAAAAAAAAAAAAAAAAAAAAAAAAGTATAATGAGAAACTGGAAATATGTATGCATTGGTTCTGATAGGAGTGGACCCATCCCATTGCCATTGTTGTCAGGATCTGGATCAGCAAGACATTGGCCAACTGGGACAAAGAAAAGAATAAGACTCAAAAAGTGATGAGAAGAACCAAATACTCCTGAAGACAAACTTCACTGCTCAAAGTGGCCTGGTGCCAGTCCTTTTCAGGAATTAGATGAAACTGCAGCATCACTGAACCACCTCACAATTCCATTTGCAGACAGGAATGCCCAAGCAGATCCCAACAGGATACTCACCCCATGGAGGGACAGAGTGGGTTGATCCAGCCCACTAATAATGCTGACATTTCTACAGTGCTTTCTTAGGTGCCAGGCTCGTTCTAAGTGCTCTACTTACATTAACTCCTTTAGCCCTCATGACTAACTTTAGAGGTATGTAGTACTATTTTAGAAATAGTCCATTTTACAGTTGAAATGCTGGAACACAGAGATGTGAAGTAGCTTCATCCAGGCTATACTCCTAGTAAGTGGTAGGGAAGGGAATGCCAGGGGGAGCCTGGCCTTGGATACCAGGCTTTTCCCCATCTGCCGTGCTGCTCTTGGATACCAGCTGAGGGTAGAGCAAAGATAGAGGGCCTCGGGCCAGGCGCAGTGGCTCATGCCTGTAATCCCAGCACTTTGGGAGGCTGAGGTGGGCAGACCACAAGGTCAGGAGTTCAAGACCAGCCTGGCCAATATGGTGAAACCCCGTCTCTACTAAAAATACAAAAAAATTAGCCAGGCATGGTGGCGGGCACCTGTAGCCCCAGTTACTCGGGAGGCTGAGGCAGGAGAATCGCTTGAACCCTGGAGGCGGAGGTTGCAGTGGGCCAAGATCGTGCCACTGACTCCAGCCTGGGTGACAGAGCGAGATTTCATCTCAAAAAAAAAGATAGAGAGCCTCAAGTACACAAAATCACTCCACATCCAACCACACCTGAAGCCAACTATAGCCAAGAATCACCAGGTAAATGTATTTTTCCAACACCTACACATAAGCTACATTCTCAAAGAGTATTTTATAATGATTCCTTCAAACAGGTAATATTAGTAGTTGGTAGTCAGTGCAAGTTTGGAACTAAGCTTTCAGAAATGGGAATTTTTAAACCTTCCAGGGACAGCAAGTATGATCATGAGCCCAAATAAAGAGCATGACTTTCATAGTTCATGAGTAAATTTTAATTTTACAATATAAGGTAGAGACTGCAGCACAGTATAGATGAGATGGATTCTCAGACAATATTAAGACATAAAAGACTCCTTTTAGAGAGGTGCACAGCTATGCCAGTTAGCCTAGGCCCTGTGTAAACTCATAATACAAGAAAATTAACCATTCAGTAGTGTGGTCATAAGAAAATACAGTTGAGTTGATCTTAGTCCAGACCTCCTCCTTCACTGGCTTAACAGAGGAAGACCTTTTGGTAGGAATTTTGACAAGGTGCTGATAGCTTCTTAACCCTGTGTTTTGCTTTTTTTTTTTTTTTCGGAGACAGAGTCTCATTTTGTCACCCAAGCTGTAGTGCAGTGGCATGATCTTGGTTCACTGCAGCCTTGACATCCCAGGCTCAGGTGATCCTCCCACCTCAGCCTTCCAAGTAGCTGGGACTACAGGTGTGCACCACCACACCCAGCTAATTTTTGTATTTTTTGTAAAGATGGGGTTTTGCTGTGTTGCCCAGACTGATCTTGAACTCCTGGTCTCAAGGGATCCTTCCACATCAGCCTCCCAAAGTGCTGGGATTACAGGCGTGAGCCCCCGTGCCAGGCCCACTGTCCTAACATTATGGGAGAGTCTGTGATTCAAGTAGAACATGAATGCAAGAACAGGAGGTTGACAGGCAGGAAAAGAAAAATGGAGAGTATCATGCTCATACCCTGAGGCAGGTAGAGAGGGGATTGGGGAAAACTGTTGGGATCATTGGATTCATTGGATCGGAAGAAACAGTCTAAAACCTCCTGGTATATTTTTTAAAAGATGAGATCTCCCTCTGTTGCTCAGGCTGGCCTTGAACTCCTGGGCTCTAGTGATCCTCTCACCTCCGCCTCCCAAGTAGCTGGAACTACAGGCATATACCACCGTGCATGCCCTAAAACCTCCTAGTATCCTGTGGAGAAGAAACCAGATGACTCCTAGTATCCTGTGGAGAAGAAACCAGATGACTCCTGTGGAGAAGAAACCAGATGACTCCTAGTATCCTGTGGAGAAGAAACCAGATGACTAAGTTCTTGGTTTTTTAGATCCGGGGATACATGTGCATGTTTGTAACATGAGCATATTTCAGGATGCTGAGGTTTGGGGTATGATTGATCTCATCACCCAGGTAGTGAGCATAGTTCCCAATAGGTAGTTTTTCAATCCTTGCCCTCCCCCTTCCCCTTTTTGGAATCTCCAGTGTTTATTGTTCTCATCTATGTGTTTGTGTATACCAAATGTTTAACTCCTACTTATAAGTAAGAGCATGTGGTATGTGGTTTTCTGTTTCTGTATTAGTTCACCTAGGATAATGGCCTCCAGGTACATCCATGTTGCCGCAAAGGACATGATTTCATTCTTGCTTACGGCTGTGTAGTATTCCATGCTGTCTATGTACCACATTTCCTTTCTCCAGTCCACCATTGATGGACACCTGGATTGATTCTATGTCTTTGCTATTGTGAATAGCACCGTGATAAACACACATGTGCAGGTCTCTTTTGGGGTACATATATTTACCTTTGGGTATATACCCAGTAATGGGATTGCTGGGTTGAATGGTAATTCTAGTTTTAGAAAGAATTCTCCAAACTGCTTCCCACAAAGGCTGAACGAATTTATATTCCCACCAGCAGTGTATAAGCATTCCCTTTTCTCTGTAACCTCACCAGCATCTGTTATTTTCTGACTTTTTAATAATAGCCATTCTGACTTGTGTGAGATAGTATCTCCTCGTAGTCTTGATTTGCATCTCTCTGATGATTACTAATGTTAAACATTTTTCATACGTTTTGGTCACTTGTATAGGCAACCAAGTATTAAATGAGATAAATGAGGCATGCAGGAAATTATTTATTTCTTAATTAAAGGTAAACTTGCTTTTAAAGGTAAAGAAAATATATTGGTAAAGGAAGAATGGGGGGGATGATTAAAACTGAAAAAGTCTTAAAAATTTAAAGGGCTGTCAAATGCAGTGGCTCACACCTGTACTCCCAGCACTTTGGGAGGCTTAGGTGGGAGGATCGCTTAAGCCGGGAGTTTGAGGCCAGCCTGGGCAGCATAGCGAGACACTGTCTCTGGAAAAAGATACAAAAATTATCCAGCCATGGTGGCATGTGCTTATGATCCCAGCTACTCAGGAAGGGGCTGAAGTATGAGGATTGCTTGAGCCCAGGAGGTAGATTCAAAAGCATTTATTGAGCATCTACTTTGTACAAGATGTGTGAGACAGTGAGCATATAGTGAATCTCACAAATGTAGATTGAGTCATCTTTTCTGGTGTAGAGTTTTAGCCCTTGGTATGTTACTCAGTAACTTGCCCTTTTCTTCCACAAATGTCCTACTAAGAATGAATCTCACAAGCATAATGTTAAAGTAGATTGTATTACTGTTCCTACTTGTTTTCTGCCTTCCCTTGTAAGAAGATGATATATCCCTGTCTCTAGCCATGTGGCTTGCAGTGCATCCCTAACTGAGGATTATACTTTTCTGCCCTACTTATGTCAGGGGTGGGCATTTGACTTACTTTGGCTGAGGAAATGTGAGAAGAAGCTTGAAGAGCTGTTGGGTGGTTTGGCCTTAACCCTTTTTTCTCTGCCACAAGATCATTATGCCCCCAGATGGGGGTTGGGGTGGGGGTTCTTCAGCCTGTATTTGAATGAAGGCACACAGATCAGAAACAACTGTTGACCTGTGGCTGATACAGATAGTGAGCAGGAAATCTTCATTGTAGGTGGCAGTTACAATTAAGAGCTTGGTCACTCCACACATGAGAAAATAAATTCTTAAATTATACATATGAATGACTTAAGGTCGACCATGACCTCACAAATGTAGATTGAGTCATCTTTTCTGGTGTAGAGTTTTAGCCCTTGGTATGTTACTCAGTAACTTGCCCTTTTCTTCCACAAATGTCCTACTAAGAATGAATCTCACAAGCATAATGTTAAGCAAAGGAAGCCACATGAAAAAAGTACTTACTAACAGAGGAGTGGATAAAGAAATTGTGGTGTGTCCAAACAACAGAATACTAAAGAGCAATAAAAAAACAAACTACTGATACACAAAATAGCATGGGTACATCTCAAAATAATTATAGGGAGTGAAAGACCAAAAAAAGAGTACATTCCTTATGATTCCACTTCCATCAAATTCTAGAAAATGCAAACTGATTTATGGTGACAGAAGCAGATCAGTGGTGGCCTGGGGAGAGTAGAGGAGGGGCAGGGAGATGGTAGACAAGGAAACTTTGGGAGTGATGGATATGTTCATTATCTTGATTGTGGTGATGGTTTCATGGGTGTATTCATATGTCAAAACTCATCAACTTGTATCCTCTAAATATATGGAATGTATTGTACAACATCATGCCTGAACAAAGCCTTAAAAATAAATGCTTTAAAAAGGCTACTTACCATATAACTATGTTTATATAAAGTTTTAGCAACAGGAAAAACTAATCTATGGTATTTGAAGTCAAGGTGGTGGTTACTTTTAGGATCAGTAACTGGAAGGATTAGAAAGGGGTGCATGAGACGGCGCTTTTTTATCTGGGTGCTGGTTACATAGGTGTGTTCTATTTGTGAAATGTTGATCTGTATGTTTACAATTGACACACTTTTCTGTGCGCAAGTTGCGCAGCAATAAAAACTGCTTAAATGTGCTATTTTTTTTTTAGATGGAATTTCACTCTTGTTGCCCAGGCTGGAGTGCAGTGGCGCAATCTCAGCTCACTGCAACCTCCACCTCCTGGGTTCAAGTGATTCTCCTGCCTCAGCCTCCTGAGTAGCTGAGATTACAGGTGCCCACCACCATGCCTGGCTAATTTTGTATTTTCAGGAGAGACAGGGTTTCTGCAAGTTGGTCAAGCTGGTCTGGAACTCGTGATCTCAGGCTATCCACCTGCCTCAGCCTCCCAAAGTGCTGGGATTACAGGCATGAGCCACCACGCCTGGCCAAATGTGCTATTTTCTTTAAAATATCAACCATCTTAAAAAATATCAAATACCTTCCTCATAAATTATTTATGATGACAGAAAAATAATAGTTGTGTGATCACATTCATTTATTATCTGCTTTTGAAATTCAAAGGCTATGAGTGGATGTGTTCCTGCCAGGGTCCGTGAGAGAGGACAGACCACAGGGCTTGTCAGTCATAGACACCAGGACTGAGCAGTTGCAGGGACAGGTGGAGGAATGCATCAACTAACAGGGTGCCAGTGATTGTCTCCAGATACGTGCCAATTCTGATGCTTCTGTTCTCTCTAGTGCCCTTAATCGGAATTACTGTTGCCAGCGCTGTCTTGCGCAGGGGCATATGGGAAGCTACATATATGGACAAATGGTACATGTGCTCATAAAACAACTGAAAAAGCAGGCAAGCTATGTCAAAGTCCCACAGTTGGGATTACGATGTTGCAGACAGCTGACCTAAGATAAGAAATGAAAATTCCTAGACACTTTTATGAGCCCATCATTTTTACCATTTAATATATTAAAAGAAAGAAAACCCTGTTCCTACTGATTGATTACTTTAATGAATAAATGTACAGTCAATGATTTGGTGGTTGGAATGGATTAAATTTCCCTTGCTGGCAAGAATGGCCCTAAATAAAAATGAATGAAAGGTTTATCTTTTTCAACAACCTCCCCTTATCTCCCCCAAAAAAGATAGAAAATCAGTCTGAATTTCAAATGACTTTGGCCTTTGTGTTTATTTTATAAACTATTACCTGGCCCCTGTGAATGTCCCTGCGGAGTAAAAACAAATTACAGTGTCTCAAATTGTGTGCTCAAGTAATTTTAAAAGGAAAATTTTTCAAAATGTCATTGATCTGTTGTAAAAACTACTACTCTCTTTTCATGCAGAAAACTTTAAGATTCCCCACTGGACTCTGTCTAATAAGAAAAAAATGAAAATAACCATAACTACCTATGCCCATCATTTAAAATGTGAAAAAAGACAAAAATAAAGAACTGAAAAATATAATTCCACATCAAATATCCACTATCTACCAGGTGCTGTGCTACAGACTACATAGATAAGTTAAAAACAGATTTTGGGCCGGGCACACTGCCTAACACTTGTAATCCCAGCACTTTGGGAGGCTGAGGCAGGTGGATCACCTAAGGTCAGGAGTTCCAGACCAGCCTGGCCAACATGGTGAAACTCTGTCTCTACCAAAAATACAAAAATTAGTGGGGCGTGGTGGCAGGTGCCTGTAATCCCAGCTACTTGGGAGGCTGAGGCAGGAGAAACACTTGAACCCAGGAGGCGGAGGTTGCACCGAGCCGAGATTGCACCACTACACTCCAGCCTGGACAAGGGCAAAACTCCATCTCAAAAGAAAAATCAACAGATTTTGTTACCTGGAAGTGGGCTGCTGTTCTAGTAAGATCCTAGAATATATACTAGTGGCTTAATGATCCCGCGGTCGATAGAAGTCCTAAGGACCCTGAAGAGACCATTCGTAGAATTGAACATGGCCCCTAAAAGGTTGTAATAGAGGGCTCATAAAAAAGTTAAGAAAATGTTACCAGAAGCTAGAGGAAAGAAAGGGGATCCTTGTTATTTAGTAGCAAAAAATTTAATAACACTGTTGCCTGTGTGTCTTAGTCCATTTTGTGCTGCTGTAAAGGAATACCTGAGAGTTGGTCATCTATAAAGAAAAATGTTTCGGCCAGGCACATTGGCTTACGCCTGTAATCCCAGCATTTTGGGAGGCCAAAGTGGGTGGATCACTTGAGGCCAGGAATTTGAGACCAACCTGGCCAACATGGTGAAACCCCGTCTCTTCTAAAAGTACAAAAAAAAAAAAAAAAACTAGCTGGGCATGGTGGAGTACGCCTGTAATCCCAGCTACTTGCGAGGATGAGGCAGGAGAATCGCTTGAACCCAGGAGGCGGAGGCTGCAATGTGTTGAGACTGTGCCACTGCACTCCAGCCTGGGTGACAGAGACTCTCGGGAAAAAAAAAAAGAAAGAAAGAAAGGAAGGAAGGAAGGAAGCAAGAAGGAAAGAAAGAAAGAAAGAAAGAGAGAGAGAGAGAGAGAGAGAAAGAAAGAAAGAAAGAAAGAAAGAAAGAAAGAAAGAAAGAAAGAAAGAAAGAAAGAAAGAAAGAAAGAGAGAAAGAAAAATGTTTTATTTGGCTCACGATTCTGCAAGCGATACAAGAAGCATGATGCCAGCATCTGCCTCTAGTGAGGGGCTCAGGCTGCTTCCACTCGTGGCAGAAGGTGATGGAAAGCCAGTGTGGACAGCAGGCACATGGCGAGAGAATGAGTGAGAGAGAAAGAGGGAGGTCTCAGCCTCTTTTTAACAACCAGCTCTCTCAGTAGCAGACAGAGTGAGAACTCACTCACCTCCAAGGGAGGGCATTCATCTATTCATGAGGGATCTGCCCCATGACCCAGTCACCTCTGTTGAGGCCCCACCTCCAACCTTGGGGATCAAATTTCAATGTGAGATTCAGAGGAGACAAATATCTAAACTACAGCACTATGAGAACATGGAAATAGAAAATGTCTTTGGGTGCCAAGCACTGTGACTCATGCTTGTAATCCTAGCACTTTGGGAGGCTGAAGTGAGAGGCCCACTTGAGCCCAAGAGTTCAAAATCAGCTTGGACAATATGGTGAGAGACCTAATCTCTACAAAAAATAGAAAAATTAGCCGGCTGTGGTTACACACTCCTGTAGTCCCTGCTACTCAGGAGGCTGAGGTGAGAGAATCTCTTGAGCCTGGGAGGTGGAGGTTGCAGTGAGCTGAGATCATGCCACTGCACTCCAGCCTGGGCAACAGAGAAAGACTCTGTCTCGAAAATATAAAGAAAAGAAAAGAAAACGTTATTCTGAAAGGGATAATCTAACTGATATGGTTTGGACTTGTGTCCCCACCCAAATCTCATGTCAAATTGTAATCCCGGTGCTGGAGGTAGGGCCTGGTAGGAGGTAAATAGATCATGAGGGCGGACTTCCCCCTTGCTGTTCTGATGATAGTGAATAAATTCTCACAAGATCTAGTTGTTTAAACGTGTGTAGCTCTTCCCCCTTCTCTCTCTCTTCCTCCTGGTCCAGCCAGGTAGGACGTGCCTGCTTCCCCTTCCCCTTCTCCTTCTACCATGATTGTAAGTTTCCTGAGGCCTCCTCAGCCATGCTTCCTATACAGCCTGCAGAACCATGAGCCAATTAAACCTCTTTTTCTTCATAAATTATCCAGTCTCAGGTAGTTCTTTATAGCAATGTAAGAATGAACTAACACATTAGCTAAAGAGATTTCCAAGCAAAGTGGTGAAGGTGATGCCTGGCTTTGTTTGCCACTACAGTAAAATGTAAGTAGAGAAACAAACTAAACTAAATAAAGTAAAGAAAGAATTGTTAACATAAAGGAACTAGGTCTTGCTAGGTTTAAAAATAAAACTGTTTTCCTTCCCTGGCTTTCCAGATAGCAAACAATACAAAAACTACAAAAAGTAAGAAATGCCTTCCAGACCTACCCTACCCTACACAAAAAAATAAAATAAAATAAAAATAAAAAATAAATAAAATAAATTCCAGAGCACTATCAGGAAAGCATGAACTAAAGATGAAGCCAAGGATGTGACGGTAAAACGGTGTGTTATGGTCTCAGAAGGCATTGCCCCTTCCAAACGGAAAAAAAGTCCCCGTAAGATGAGTCTTCATGTCATTGTCCCTCAGCTGCCTTACAGGGAGTCTAAGCTAGAGATATTTGGGAAGAGATTTGTGGCTTTTCTAATGGAATGAATTACAAATTGATTCACACAGTAAAATACAACACTTTCAAAGGAATTCCATTACTTGAAAAAAAAAGGGATAGATAGTAAAAAAATAAAATGAAGCTTTTAAAACCTCAAATTTCTGTGAGTAGGAAACAGAGTGAGAAAATTACTCAAGTGCACACAGGGGCCACATTTTATGAAAAAAAAAAAAGGATTTCAGAGGATGGAGCCAAGAGCCACAGTGAATCCTAAGGCCTAGTGTCTGACCTAGACATTAGGATTGAGCCCTAATCACGGAACTGGCAACACATGCTGAATTTCAGAGTTGTGTGCCTATAACTGCTGTGTGCCCTTACCCTTTTTTTTCTTTTCACATTTTAGAAAACAGTTCTGTTGACACAATTGACATACAAAAACCACAGTACTTAAATTGGACAATTTGATATGTGGCAACTGTGAAATCGTCATCGCAATCAAGATAATGAACATGTCTCCCTCATAGTGTGCTGTCAACACGTCTTAGTCACAAAGACATCCTTTCATATGGCAGCCATCATTTTTGTCTTGCTAGTAAGCCAAACGAAGCCTCACCATCCTTTCCAAGTGATCCAGATCCACTATCCAACTGGATGAAGTCTCCTCACCATACCCCAAAACCTGCAACTGCAGAACCCCACACCTGCCCACTCCCCTGCCAGGGAAGTACTTTCCTGTGAGTCTAACACTGAGATAAGGTAACACCTCCCTCACATCTCTGCATCCAGGTGAAAGGTGAGTTTCAGCCCATAGGTTTTACAGTATCTTCAAATCAGACAGCTACTTTGGAAAGAATGTCTTACCTCCCTGGTGAGGAAGCTTAAAGCCCCATAATGACTAAAGTTCACTTTAGTTCTCTCTCTCTCTTTTTTTTTTTCTTGAGAAGGAGTCTCACTCTGTTGCCCAGGCTGGCGTGCAGTGGTGTGATCTTGGCTCACTGCAACTGCCACCTCCCAGGTTCTAGCGATTCTTCCACCTCAGCCTCCCGAGTAGCTGGGACCACAGGCGTGTGCCACCACGCCCAGCTAATTTTTGTATTTTCAGTAGAGACCATGTTGGCTATGTTGGCTAGGCTGGTCTCGAACTCCTGACCTCAGGTGATCCACCCGCCTCAACCTCCCAAAGTGCTGAGATTACAGCCATGAGCCACCGCATCCGGCCATTTCTCTCTTTCACCAGCGCATTACAAGGACATTTCCTTCCCTCAAAGAAGTCTTAATTCAAAAATTATCTACCCTCCACTCCCTTGGTTTTCACCCAACCTGACCCAGCCTTTAGTCTTTGGGGAGGTGAGATGGGGCGAGGGGAGGAGCCAGATTTTAGTTACTTTCTGCTGTTGCTCTTGACAGGAGTGTCCCTGAAAATGGAGATTTTAGGATTCCAACAGAGGGCTAGAAAAAAAAGCAAGTTAGAAACATTTCCTGAAGGAAACAAAGTAAGTGGCTAAGGCTGGATTAAATGTAAACCCTCTAAACTTAGATACTTCTTTTAAAGGGAGTCCCTTCACTCTTTTTGAACAGGAGTATCTACAGTGGCCATTCCATGCCTATCCCACCATTGCATGTTGAGAAAGTGAGACCCAGATAATGTGTCACTCTAGTTACTGGTCTTCCAATCAAAAGGAACAGTTCTCAAGGAGTTGTTTGAGAGGAACAATATTTGAAGAATCTCATCCTCACTTGGACCTGATTTAGGTGCTGGGATTCTAAACCTTGAGTCACAGCCTGAAGTCCAAATGGGATGAAGCTTTAGGGCAAACGTATTTTGAATGTGTGAAGGATATGCATTGTTGTGGCCGGAAGGTAGATGGTAGCAGATTGCATTTTTCAAAAATGGCTGCAACAATAATTGTAGTCCCGTGTGCCCTTCCAGAATCTTGCCACCACTCTTTCTTTTTCCTTTTCTTTCTTTTTTTTTTTTTTTTTTTGAGATGAAGTTTTACTCTTGTCACCCAGGCTGGAGTGGAATGGCAGGATCTTGGCTCGCTGCAACCTCTGCCTCCTGGGTTCAAGCAATTCTCCTGCTTGAGAGTAGCTGGGATTACAGGCATCCGCCACCACGCCCGGCTAATTTTGTATTTTTAATAGAGACAGGGTTTCACCATGTTGGTCAGGCTGGTCTCAAACTCCTGACCTCAAGTGATTCACCCACCTCGGCCTCCCAAAGTGCTGGGATTACAGGCGTGAGCCACCGCGCCTGGCCACCACCACTCTTTCAAGAGGTAGAATCGATTTCCTTTCTTTTTAAATGTGGGCAGCCTCGGTGAACAGCATGTGATAGAAATGACACTGTAAGACTTCCACTTCTGGGTAATTTTACAAATAAATTTTGCAAAATGTCATCGATCTGTATGAAAACGGCAACTTTTTTCTCTTGCATAAAGCTTTCAGATTCCCCCAGTAATCCGCACCAGAAGAAAGAAAAAATCAAAACCATGCAACCATGACTGAAATGTGAAAAAGACAAAAATCAAAAATTAAAAGTTCAGGCCTAGCATGGTGGCTCACACCTATAACCCCAGAGCACTTTGGGAGGCCAAGGCAGGAGGATCACTTGAGCCCAGGGGTTCAAGACCAGCCTGGACAACATAGTGAGAGTTCATATCTACAAAAAAAAAAAATTAAAAATTAGCCAGACACAGTGGCATGCACCTGTAGTCCCAGCTACTTGAGACGCCAGGTGGGAGGATTACTTGAGGCCAGAAGGTCAAGGCTGCAGTGAGCCGTGATGGCACCACTGCACTCTAGCCTGAGGGACAGAGCAAGACCCTGTCTCAAAAAAGAAAAAATTAAAAGTTCAAGTTAGCTTTGGATATCTACCATTTATCTGGCACTGTTATAAGACCAGATATACACAGATAAATAACAATGTCTATCCTCATGTAGTTCACTGACAGGCAAAGGTGACATGATATAAGCCATTAATATAACATAATATAAGATGTGCTGGAGGCTTGGCATGGTGGCTCATACCTGTAATCCCAGCACTTTGGGAGGCCGAGGCAGGTGGACCACCTGAGTTCAGGAGTTCAAGACCAGCCCGGCCAACATGATGAAACCCCGTCTCTACTTAAAACACACAAAAAATAACTGGACATGGTAGTGCATGCCTGTAATCCCAGCTCCTCAGGGGGCTGAGGCAAGAGAATCACTTGAACCCAGGAGGCAGACGTTGCAGTGAGCCGAGATCGTGCCCTTGCACTCCAGCCTGGACAACAGAGTAAGACTCCGTCTGAAAAAAAAAAAAGATGTGCTGGAAGAGATGGCTGCAAACAACGCTTTAAACAAGAAATAGGAGAGTGAATAGTTCTATCATGGAGAAGACAAAAAAGTAGTTACAGAGTTTATACTGAGTTGAGTGTTGAAGAATAAATAAATAAGATTTTGCCAGGTAGACAAAAACATTCAAATAAAACCTTTGACATAATCAGGACTAGGTTTAGCTATATATGTGGCAGAAAAACACACACACACACACACAACTAAATGACATAAGCAAAACAAATTTTATTTCTTGATTACATAGAAAAAGCTTGTCCAACCTATGGCCCCGAGGATGCATTGGGACAGCATTACATGTGGCTCAACACAAATTCGTAAACTTTCTTAAAACTTATGAGTTTTTTTGCAATTTCTTTTTTTTTTTTAGATGGAGTCTCGCTCTGTCGCCCAGGCTGGAGTGCAGTGGCGCGATCTCGGCTCACCGCAAGCTCCGCCTCCCAGGTTCACGCCATTCTCCCGCCTCAGCCTCCCGAGTAGCTGGGACTACAGGCGCCCGCCCGCCACCACGCCTGGCTAACTTTTTGTATTTTTAGTAGAGACGGGGTTTCACTGTATTAGCCAGGAAGGTCTTGATCTCCTGACGTCATGATCCACCCACCGCGGCTTCCCAAAGGGCTGGGATTACAGGCATGAGCCACCACGCCCGGCCGCAATTTCTTTTCTTTTAGCTCATCAGCTATCGTTAGTGTTCATGTATTTTATATGTGGCCCAGGACAATCCTTCTTCCAGTGTGACCCAGGGAAGCCAGAAGATTGACATGGAGGCATCTGGCACGTGATGGAGATTGGCATATTTCATCATATCACCCAGGCCCATCCAACCTTTAGTCTTTGGGGAGCAGGGACAGGGGTGAGGAGGGGAGCTCGGTTTCAGTTGCTTTCTGCCCTTCCTGGGGGTTTTCCTAACAATAGAGGTTTTTGGATTCTCACCGAAGGCTAGAAAGAAAGTCATTTAGACACTTTTCTTGAAGAAAGCAAGATTTGGCAACTCTATAGTCATGAGCGAGCCAAGCTGCTTCTCTTGTTTTTCTGCCACATTCGTGTATGGCTTCCTCCTCATCGTCCAAGATGGCTGTTGCAGCTCAAGCCATCACATCTGCTTTCCAGTCAGCAAAAGGAAGAAGGTCAGACAAGGGAGGGCTCGTTCACATGACACTTTGGCTTAAATCCCACTAACCAGAACCGAGCCATATGCCTCACCTAGATGCATAGGAGTTGGGAAATGTAGTCTTTCTTGTGGACAGTCATGAGTCCGTGTATCAATCAGGGGTTCCATTACTAGGGAAGAAGAAGAGAACAGGGGAGTTAGCTGTGCTGGGAACTCAGTCTGATCTGGATCTTCCAAGAGCAGTGGTGACGAAGCTTTAGCATCTGGCCTTGAACATCATAGGGGCCAAGTAGGATTGCAGTAGTATTGCTGGAGTAAATTCAGTTTTCTGCAGATAACCGTAACCAGTACAATGTTTTCCTGATAAAAGGGAAGTGCCTTTTCCCTTTTGCCCTCTTGGCCTAAAAAGGCACATGCAATGGAGGTACAGCAGCCATCTGTCAACCATGAGAACAAGAGCAACATGTTGCAATGACAGAGGCTGAAAACAGAAAGAGCCTGGGCTCTAAAGGCACAAAAGAGCAGCCAAGGACTGCCATGGACTGCCATCAATAGACTTCTTCTTATGCGAAAAACCCCTTTGATGAAGCCAGTATAGTTGAGTTTATGACATAATCAGCCATTAGTATCACAATCCTAATCCTAAGTGATAGACCAAGCTGCCGTAATCCCACACCTGAACCCCGTGAATGGCTTGCAAATTCATTTCCCTGCAGCCATTCATTCTGCCCCACCATCCTTTCTTCACATGACTATCAGTATGATCTTTGAAAGTGTACAGCAAATTACATCATGCCCCTGCTTAAAGCTGCTGAAGGCTCCTCAGTGTATTTGAAATAAAACCCAAAGACCCCATCATGGCCCCTGATGCCCTGGTCCTTACACATCACTCTGACCTCATCCCCTATCTCTCCCCCTCTCTATTCACCAAGTTCTCTTCAACCCCTTTTCAATCAAATTCTGTTGTGCTTCAGAATCTTGTACTTGCTGTACCACAGAAACCTTCTCAGAGGTTCTTTCATGTCATTTGGGTCTCATTTCAAGTGCCACCTTTTTAGAGAGACGTTTCCTGAACCCACCTCCTAACATAAATCTCTGTTTTATTTTCTCAACAGCACTTATCACTACTGAATCATTTAAATTATTTACCGTTTGCTTATTTATTGCCTCTATCCGGAAGACAAAGCCATGCTGCGTGTGGAGAAACTCACCCTTTCAAGAATAAAACTAAATGAAAATATTAATTCTTTCTATTTCAGAGACCTCAGAAGCAAGCCATGCATGCGTAGGGGTGATATAACGAATGGTTGAGGTTTTGAGTCATGTATTACTGAAAAGTAAAGTCACTCCTTTCCCCTGAGTCTCTTCTCCCCAGATTGTGCAGCTGATAATTTACTTTAGCTGAGAACCTCATGAAGTCATTTCAAAGTTCCTCATTCATTTAGGGATTTACAGAGGTGGGTTGTAAAGAGATGTTTGCTCAGTAATGAGCCTTTCAAAAAAAAAAATAGCTGCAGAACTGGGGGAGACAAATTTCAATGCATGGGAAGGATATTTAAAAAAACGGACCTACACTTCGTAGCCTAAGAAGCAGACAATGGCCGGGCGCGGTGGCTCACGCCTGTAATCCCAGCACTTTGGAAGTCCGAGGTGGATAGATCACAAGGTCAGGAGATCGAGACCATCCTGGCTAATACGGTGAAACCCTGTCTCTACTAAAAATACAAAAAACTAGCCGGGCCTGGTGGCGGGCACCTGTAGTCCCAGCTACTCGGGAGGCTGAGGCAGGAGAATGGCGTGAACCCGGCAGGCGGAGCTTGCAGTGAGCCGAGATGGCGCCACTGCACTCCAGCCTGGGTGACAGAGCGAGACTCCGTTTCAAAAAAAAAAAAAAAATTATGCTACATCTACTCTTGTATGGACATACTATGTTTATTCATTATCAGATGATGGACATTGAGTGGTGTTCACTTTTTGGCTGACCCTTATATTGCCTATAAAATAGAATTTGGGGGACTTCAGGCATCATCCAGTCCAGAAGCTTCTAAATTTGTTTTTAGCAGTGGCACTGTTCTTTAAAAGAAATGTTCTCATTGCTGAAATTGGGTAATCAGTAATAAGGGTTCATTATATTATTGTCCCTACTTGTGTGTATATTAATTTTTCATGTATTTTTAAAATATTACATTTAAATTTAATATGTAAAGCAGATTGAATGTATGTAGTTTAAAACTGCAAAGTATTCTTCCAATATTTTGCATACTTGCAACAAATCATTTCCAAAGAATCTTGGCAGATGATCTCCAATTGCTTAAATACTTGCAATGACAAAGAGTACTCTAACTTTGAGGCAGTCATAGTTGGATGGCTCTGGTCTGTGAGAAAATAATGTGTATATTGATCCAAAATATGCCCCTTATAACTTCGAGTGGGAATCAGACAATTCCTCCACCATGAAAGTATTTTTATCTTCTTTATTTTTATTTTATCTAGTGCCTTTTCAAAGAATGCCAAGTAACTGGCAGAGTTTGGTATTCTGTATCACACTAACATATGCTACACAGTCTGCTTGAGAGATGCTAAGGGCTATGTTCCCATCTTCTGGGTTAAAAAGATATGAGCAAAATATTTAAGTAAAATTAAGATACCTACAGGCAAAATCTGACAAAGTGTTGCACATTGTGCTACATAATAGATTGAGATTTTTTTTTTAATATCACGTTTCTCCCCAGTTTCACCTGCCTGTCAGCTCTACATCATTTGTTATTAATTTAACACCAGAGAACCTGGGAAAAGCTGCAAGCTAGTGAGCATACACAAATCAGGCACAGAGATGGCAAGTGCTCCTTGGAGATTCTTGTTCACAAACTTTAAGGGAATTTGAAAAATGCCCGCCAATTTGCAGGATGCTTGATATGAAATCAAACAAAGTAGAGAAACACAAGTTACAACTGCCTGATTTAACTGCAGAAACTGACAGAAAGACACAAGCAGCTTGGTCATCTGCGGAATTCCCTGTAGCACTGTAGGAACATACATCTCTCCTCCTGACTCCCTTGGCATCTTCCTCTTTAATGACAAGGGACTTATTCCCAGCATCAGCTGATTCTAAGACACACACGTCTATGTGCATCTCAGCAGGATGAATTGGAGGGGGAAATGCATCTAGTTTGCAGACTCATTTTTACAGCAGTACCCCTTCACTAAGAATTACTTTGGGCCGGCTGAGAGCGGTGGCTCACGCCTGTAATCCCACACTTTGGGAGCCTTGAAGGGGGTTGCGGGGGCTGGATCACCTGAGGTCAGGAGTTCGAGATCAGCCTAGACAACATGGTGAAACCCCATCTCTACTAAAAATGCAAAAATTAGCTGGGTGTGGTGGCATGGCCCTGTAATCCCAGCTACTCGGGAGGCTGAGGTGGAAGAATTGCTTTAATTCGGGAGGCAGAGGCTGCAGTGAGCCAAGACTGTGACACTGCACTCCAGCCTGGGCAACAGAGCAAGACCCTGTCCCAAAAAAAAATAAAATAAAATAAAAGAACTACTTTGGACCCTACAGTGAAAATTTATATAAAGCATGTTTGTGCCCAGTTAGCCAAAGCCCAGTTTCAGATGAGTAGTCTTCATCCCAATGTTCAAATGCCATTTTAATCACAAAAAAAGTCTGCAAGCAAAATTTTTCAGTGTGAAAAAGACCCTCATCTACTAAAGTTCCTCATAAAAGTCCATCTACTTTCATCAGTATACGTATTATATATATTAGTGTATTTATATAAGACAAATGATGTTGACCATATATATCCACATTCGCTGAAAGCCAAGGATTAAACTTAAAAATTGGCACTGACCATAATGTGGCAGCAACTGACTAAATGCTCACCAGACCACTTCCCTCTCCTTCCCATATCCATCAGGTTTCCTGCAGGAAACAGAATCCAACTCTGATGTTTCAAGAGGCTCTAAAGAAAGGACTAGATATAGAAGCATGGAAAGGATTAAGAAAATCAATCCGGGAAGTTGAGATGCCCAGGGACTAGCAAGAATAGGAAGCCATTACCACTTCTAGGTTACCAACTGCTCTCAGATAACACAGCCTGTTTTCTGGTCATTCCACCAATAGGGAACAGACTTCCTCCCAATCAATAGATCAGATATGGAGATTAATGACCCTCCTTTATGCACCAAGAAAGTAAGAAAGAAAGTCTATTACTAACACACAGAGGACTTCTGGGGAAGGGCAGGTGCAAGCTGGCATGAAGCTGAGGGGTTCAAATATCAAGAGGTCAGGAGCTTGGGGTGGGGAGTTCCTTACATGAAGTCCCAGATGTATGATGGTGGGCAGGGCAAGGGTGGATGGAGGCCTAAATGCTGTGAACAGTCAAACATCACAAACGGAGTCAGACTCTACTGCACAACCAAATGCAGGAAGGGAGAAAGGTATAAATACTCCAAACTCATGCTCTCCAATCTCTTAACTGTGCCTTCCACACTGAACCTATCTGGAAGCCAGAAGGTAGGAGACTCTGGGTAATGTCATCCACAGACTCAGTCTTCTGTGTCAAAGAGCAGGGCCAAGGAGAATGGAGAATAAAACTGGGGCACAGGTGCAGAATAACCAGCAGACAGACAGATCAGATCACTTCACTCAGCCTCCCTTTAGCCAGGTGTGTCTTCCTAACTGAGTTTCAGCTAATGAGATCTGGACAGAAGTGATGTGCAACATTTTCAGACCTAGCCCATAATACCTAGTGTAGTTCTCAATGGTCTCTCTCTTGCCTCATCTATAGTTCAAATGACAAGAGCCTAGGGCCCAGAAAGGGACTTTGAAGCCTTAGAGGATGATGGAATCACTAGACTGTAAGTCTGAGTTCCTAAATGACTGGCAATCAGAGACCCACATTGAACCGTGGCACGAGTGTTCTATGTGCTAAGCCTCTGAGACAGTGGAACTACTTGTTATCAAGACAACTATAACTAATACACACGTGAATGTTATGGAGAAAGAAAAAGTCTAAAATGACCTGAAGTTTACAAAAGATTCTAAGATAACTCTTTAAAAGCCATTTTAAAAATTATTAGCAGAGAAACGCCATGAAAGAATAAGTTACCAACTTGGGACCAAAGTTATCAACCTTTGTTTTATAAGCTTTGCCCCTGTACTTCCTGGCGGTATTATGGAAGCTGTGCTCTATTATACGGTAAAAAGGAGAGGAAAATAGCTTTGGGTAGGAAACCAATAGTCCCCGTCACAGATGGGAACACGTGGGGCCCTTCAACATCAGCATATGACTGGCTAGTCCTTAAGCCTATATATAGCTTTGTTTCTCTTTCTTTTTTTTTTTTCTTCCTTTCTATTTTTTGTTTGTTTGTTTTGTTTTTTGGGTTTTTTGTTGTTGTTTTTGTTTTTTAGGACAAAGTCTTGCTCTGTTGGCCAGGCTAGAGTACAGTGGCTATTCACAACCACAACCATAGCTCACTGCAGCCTTAATCTCCTGGGCTCCTGCCTCAGCCTCCCAAGTAGCTGGGACCACAGGTGCATGATACCATGCCCAGCTACCTTTGCACCACTCTAAAACCCATCTTCTTTATTTTTTTCTTTTTTTTTTTTTTGTTGCTGTTGTTGTTGAGACAGGGTGTCACTCTGTTGTCCAGGCTGGAGTGCAGTGGCATAATCTCAGCTCACTACAACCTCTGCCTCCCGGGTTCAAGTGATTCTCATGCCTCAGTCTCCCAAATAGCTGGGATTACAGGCGTGCGCCACCACGTCCAGCTAATTTTTGTATTTTTAGTGGAGACAAGGTTTCACTGTGTTGGCCAGGCTGGCCTTGAACCCCTGACCTCAAGTGATCCACCTCCCTCAGCCTCCCAAAGTGCTAGGATTACAGGCATGAGCCACCGCACCCAGCCCCATTCTCTTTCAACACTCCTCTGTCCCTCTAATATTTCACCCCAATGATTACTATTCATTAACCTTCATTCACTCATTCTAGAAATATTATTGAATGCCTACTCTGTATCAGTTGCATCTCAAGTGATTTAGAGTCTATTTGGAAGAGTCCAAAATGTGAATAAATAGGTGCGATGAAGTATGGCAAATTTCTTTGTAGGGAGCAAATACAGGGTTCAGCAGAACCCAAAACACAGAGTGACCAGCGCTGCCTGGGTTGCAGGTGAGGATAGGAAGGGATTAGGAAAGTCTTCAGAGAGAAGGTGACCCTGAGCAGAGTCTGAAAGGAAGTAGTTCTTGGGGCACATGTCCCTCCAATGGCCTGTGCTGCTCTTGAACAGAAATAATTAGCCTGTCACCAGCATGCTGGCCCCAGGCTGACTCTTCACCTGAAGGATGGCACCGAGGACATGCTCCACCCTTGAGCCTTCCTCCAGAGAGTGTGGGGAAGATGTTCTGCTGCTGAAAATCCTGTGACTTTCTGCTGTCATTGTCCTCAGGGCTGTGGTTGGAGCTGTGCTGACAGCTCCTCTCTCACACCTCCTCTGCAACAATCTCAGTGACACTGTGCAGCAGGGTCCCCAGCATGACTCTCAAGCCAAGATCCACCCAAGCCTTGATGAACTGGAGTCCCCCAAGAAGAGCCTGGAGTTCTAAATTGAGTCGCTGCTGAGTCGGAGAATTAGGAGGCTACAGAGAGGATGTCGGGGCAGACCTCAAAATCTGGGGGATACTTTGTTCTTTTCTAAGGTACTTCTCTATCTGTAATGCTCTGAAAATTCATTTTCTTACCCTTCTTGGAGCCTCAATTGCCTCATCTATAAAATGGGGATAACAATGGTATCTGTTTCAAAGGCTGGTGTGATAATTCATGAGTTAATACAAGAGCTTAGAACAGAGTCCGGCACAGAGCAATGATCAATAAATGTTTGACAGCCAGATGCCGAGAGGGAGGAGAATGAGGACAATGGCGATGATGATGGTGATAATGTAATAAATGGCCACTTCCTGAGCCCAAAGAAGGTGG
Source organism: Pongo pygmaeus (assembly GCF_028885625.2). Classification (NCBI taxonomy): domain Eukaryota; kingdom Metazoa; phylum Chordata; class Mammalia; order Primates; family Hominidae; genus Pongo; species Pongo pygmaeus. The sequence continues at coordinate 8,007,517 of NC_072378.2, read as the reverse complement.
CTTGGGGGATCAATGAATGAGTGTTTAGGAGACTAGTGAAAGAAAATGATTTTCCTTTCAGTACATTGGTTGCCCATTCCTGACTTGTAGTTTTGAGTCATTTTCATTTGCACTGGTCAACCATCAGATAAGGGTTTTTTAATTTTTGGTGTTTAATGTTTGCTTAAAGATGAGACTGTATAATATCCTCACAGTTCTCATGTTAACTTGTTTTGACCCATTGACCTAGCTTTCAACATCATTCCATATGTTTGCATGATTCTTTATTCATTTGGCAAATGAATGTATCCAGTGCTCACTCTGTTCCAAGGCTGGTGCCCAGTGCAAAGACTCAGTAATAAACAGGATGCAGTCTGTGTGCTCAGTCAGCATGCTGGCCAGGGCAGGCAGATACCAAGAAGGTAGCCTCAGCACAGTGGGGTCTGTCTTGTGGTGGGAGCATTCCCAAGGCTGTTATGAGTGCTCAAATTCAGCCCTAAGAGAGGAAGGGGGGCATTCCTGCTGGAGTGAACCAAAGACAGAAAGGCCCAGAGGCAAGATAATATTTTGGGCTCCCAGGAGCTGTGAGAAGATGGCCAGGGCTGGGGCAAAAAATGCCAGGCAGGAAGTGTCTAGAAGTGAGCATGAAAAAGTCAACAGAGGTCAGGTTATAAAGGACCTTAGCTCCCAGATGAAGGAGTCTGGACTAAATTCTAAGTGCCGTGAAGAGCCACAGGCATGTTTTCTGGAAGGAGTAACCAAATAGATTGGCAGCTAAGAAAGATCACCTGAGGCCAGGCGTGGTGGCTCACACCTGTAATCCCAGCACTTTGGGAGGCCCAGGTGGGTGGATCATGAGGTCAGGAGTTCAAGACCAGCCTGGCCAACATGGTGAAACCCTGTCTCTACTAAAAAAATACAAAAAATTAGCTAGGCATGGTGGTGCGCACCTATAATCCCAGCTACTCAGGAGTCTGAGGTAGGAGAATCGCTTGAACCTGGGAGGCAGAGGTTGCAGTGAGATGAGATCACACCATTGCACTCCAGCCGGGGTGACAGTGATCTGTCCCCCACCACCCCACCAAAAAATAAAAGTTTTTTTAAAAAAAGAAAGAAAGAAAGAAAGATCACCTGAGCTGCAGAGCGGAAGACGGATGGGGCAGGGTGCTAAATAGATATTGGGACCTCAGATGGGAGACCACTGACAAATTTCAGATGGCCTGCGATGGTGGCTGTGCTAAGGCATGAGCAGTAGGGATGGGAGATGTGGCTGTAAAGGCAGCCATCAGGGGAACCACAGAAATCAGAGGAAGTCTGAGCCCAAACACAAATCCAGTGTACAGACTTCTAGCCAGTCTTTCCATGGTGGGGTGGCAGGAAAAGGAGGATTTCTTTGCCATGGGGCTTGAGTCCACTCACTGTTGCCTGCATATAGGACATGAAGGAGGGGAAGAGTCAAGGATGACATGTAGACTTCTGATGTGAGCAACTGGTTGAATGTCAGTCAGTAAGATCAAGACTAGTGCAGAAGGAGCAGCTTGGGGGAAAATAATAGTTCAGGTCAGACATGTGTCTCAGATGCCTAGGAGGCTTTAGAGTCCTCCAAAGAAACAGAACTAATAGGAGATACAAATAGCTATATCAATACCTGTATATATAGATACATAGAGATAGGTGTATATAAATGATTGTAGATAAGAATTGGCTCATACAATTATGGAGGCTGAGAAGTCCAGTGATCTGCTGTCTGGAAGTTAGAGACCCAGGAAAGATGCTGTGATATGGTTTGGCTGTGTCCCCACCCAAATCTCATCTTGAATTGTAACTCTCACAATTCCCACGTGTTGTGGGAGGAACCTGGTTGGAGGTTATTGAATCACAGGGGTGTGTCTTTCCCATGCTGGTCTCATGACAATGAATAAGTCTCATGAGATGTGATGGTTTTAAAAATGGGAGTTTCCCTGCACAAGCTCTCTTCTCTTGTCTGCCGCCACGTGAGATGTGCCTTTCACCTTCCACCATGATTGTGAAGGCTCCCCAGCCACATAGAATTGTAAGTCCCATAAACCTCTTCCTCTTGTGTAAATTGCCCAGTCTCAGGTATGTCTTTATCAGCAGCCTGAAAACGGACTAATACATGGTGGTACCATTCAAAAGCCTGAGAGCTGGACAGCAATGGTGCAGATTCCCATCTGAGTTTGAAGACCTGAGAACCAGGAGCACCATGGGCAAGAGAAGATCAGTGTTCCAGCTCAGCAGTCAGGTCAGGAGTAAATATCACCTTCCTTCATATTTTTGTTTTATCCAGGTCCTCACAGACCAGATGATGCCCACCCACACTGGTGAGGGTGATCATCTTCATTCAGTCCACCAACTTAAATGCTGATCATTTCTGGAAACACCCTCACAGACACACCCAGAAATGGTGTATAACCAGATATCCAGGCATCCTGAAGCCCAGTCAAGGTGACGCATAAAATTTACCATCAAAAATAAAGGATGCCCAGAGGCCTCTAAAAATTTTTAGAGGCATCGTTCAAGGACCCTTCCAATCCAGCATCTGCTTACCTGTCTAGCCTGAACAGTTACTCCAAAGAATCATGCTCTCTTCCACTTTGCAGCCTTTGCACATGCAATTCCCATTGCTCAGAACTCTCCCTCAGTTTTCCACCCCACCTCTCACCTGACCAACTCTTGTTCATCCTTCAAGTCTCAACTTGAACACCATGACCTCCTGGAAGCAATCTTTTTATTTTTTTGAGATGGAGTCTCACTCTGTTGCTCAGGCTGGAGTGCAGTGGCGCAATCTTGGCTCACTGCAACCTCCACCTCCCGGGTTCAAGCAATTCTCTGCCTCAGCCTCCCGAGGAGCTGGGATTACAGGTGCCCACCACCACACCTGGCTAATTTTTGTATTTTTAGTAGAGACGGGGTTTCACCATCTTGGCCAGGCTGATCTTGAACTCCTGACCTCGTTATCTACCCACCTCAGCCTCCCAAAGTGCTGGGATTACAGGCGTGAGCCACCGTGCCTGGCCAGGGGCCTTCTCTGCATTCTTATCATGCCTTCCACTTCCTGATCTTTGCCTTATTGCAAAATTTTTCTAGTGTCTTTCCTCTCAAGATACTCTAAGTTTCATGGGGGTTGTTCATCAATGTGTCCCCAGTGCATTGTACAGTGCCTGGTGCATAGTAATGGCTCAATAAACAAGTGTGATAAGTGCAAGACATACATAGATATGAGAGGTATCTATAGAGAGAAGAAAATGCATGCATAGCACCTGCGTCACTTTATTTACTACATATTTAATATCATTCACACCTAAGTTTAAAACCCTACCATATTCTGAAATAGAAAGTTGAACTCTTCTAAAACTGAAAATTTGCAGATGATGGCATTGCTAAGAGCAGTCTGATACAGTAACAGTTTCTGGCATATGCAGCTCATTTTAACAGATGCCTGTATGACATACAGAAAGCTGTCAGACATGCTCCAAAAAGAAAAGCCATCCAGTTCATATTCCACTTGCCAAATTAATTTCATTTGACGTTTAATTTATATCCTAAGGTACTGTAGATTTAAAACTTGACTATGATAATAGCAGATTAGAGAAGTGTTCTATTTGACAAAATCAATTCATCAAGTTACTTTTATTATGAGTAAGGCTGTCTTGATATAGATATTTCCAGATCAAATATGTAGATCATCTAAAAATACATTTATTGATTCTTTCTAATAAAATATAAGCTTTCTCCTCTTTCTTATGTCTAATGTTAAGTGAAGTAAAGCTTGCAGCTGCTCACCGTAACAACAGAGAAAGGAGACATTAGAAAATCAGAACGGTGTGGGTTTAAAAGCCAGAAAGCAGAGTTGAAATTCTCCATCTGCCATAGGAGGTTTAAACCCTGGCCACATATTAGACTCAGCTGGGGATTAAAAAAATAATAATAATAGCACCCGGTCCCACCCCAGATAAAGTGAATCAGAATCTCCAGTATGGCATGGATTTTTTTTTTTAAATCCCCAGATGATTCATGCACAGATCTATTAGTTATGTGAATATGGGTATGTAATTTAATACCCATAGTATATAAAATGGAATGTAGTAGACATTTGCCACAATTATGATGTGACAATCCACTTAAAAAAATTAACAGTTTATTAGTTGGAATCAGACTTGAAAAAAAGATTTATATATTGCAATTGGTTGACAGTTCCCTTATAACACTTTCAACTTATAGGTTCACCTCTCTCTGCCTTTTCTTTTTGCTTTGCAATTTACTTGTTGAAACAACTAGATCATTTGTCCTATAGTTTTCATGATCTAGAATTTGCTCATTGCATCTCCATGACATCATTTAACGTGATCCTCTTTCCTGCTATTATTTCTTGTAAATTGGCTGTTAGATCAAAAGGCTTGGTCAAATTCAGATTCGATTGGCAAGACTGGGCGACGATGTACACCTCTCTCAGAAGCACTTTATGTCTGTTTGTCTCTGTTTTTATGATGTGAATAGCTATTGATAATTGTCACCTAGATTCATTATCAGTAGCTGCAAAATAATGATATTCTATTGTTCTGTTTTTATTAGTTAGAATTCTATAAAGACATTTTTCCTCATCAGAGTTTAGTTTCCCTGAGATACAGTTTACATAGGATAATCATGAAAAGATATATTGGTTTCTTAATGTGTTTTCTTTATCATTTTTCAAAATAATGAATTGGATCTCTAGTATCCTCCAAAGGTAACCAATGAGGATTATTTTGATTTTGTTCTTGTTTTTTTAGTATCATTATGAACTCATAGACTTAAACATATTCAACATGTTTCAATTCATTGCAATTATTCTTATTGACCCTCAACTTGTAATGACTATTATTGACCCTCAAGTGATCTGATCCTACCCTTTGACTCTCCTCATTACTCTTACTTTATTTTCTTTCTACTATAACTAGGTGGTCCAGACTGATCTCCTGCCCAGGTTTGGATTCAGCCAGTCTCCCAAGAGCCCTCATTTCTTTTTGTGGGAAATAGTATTTGAAACCAGAATCTGGGTGCTAGGGTGCTCATTGCTACTGAGTTGTCCTTGTTTCTAGGCCTTTTAAGTAAACAGAGCTAGGTAGGAAATACTTTTCATTTTCCTTAAGATAAAAGCGTCATAAGTTCATATTGATATTACAATTCAAATTCAGGACCAGAAAATTTTGATTTAACCTCATCTACCTTACAACTCCTTCTCTTTTGGGCAACACCAAACACCCAAGTTTCCAGCAACACCACATGATTGCATCTTTGCTTTACTCCATAGTACACATGCAGCACCATACCACTGCTGACACTGCCAAGATGCTAACCAAACCAACAAACAGAAAGAACCAAAAACAGGTTTTCATGAATTTTGTCCTTAAAGCATATCTTACTAAGAGTATACAATTAAATGACTGCGCTATAAAGTCACTTAAAAGAGGTCCACACTGGGTGATGATGTCATCAATTTGATGTACAATATGCTTTGTTCTGCTTTCAGTTTTTTAGGGATTTCTTTTTTAATTTGGTATTTCTATAATTATGTAAAGGCCAAACCTTATTTTAAATATACCACCCATTGGCATTGGATAAATGTTAATTTTTTAAAAAAATGTTTTATTACAAGCAAAAAGTGTACCTAAACACTGAAAATAGATATGTGAATTATCTTAGAGGGTTGGTCTTTTAAAAAGTAGTAGAATAGTCATTCAATTATCTGAATATGGAAAGTAAAACAGATAATTTAGTGCATAACAATCCACTTATACTGAAATTTCTTTTGTATTTTGTTATGTTGATTTGGCAAAAGTTTCTTTTCCTTATGTTTACTTCTGCTGCCAGAGTAAACTCATTAAGTATTCTGGGATAGGGAAGGTGTAACACAGTAACAACATTCCCCACTAAACTTTGATATTTCTGATTCAACGATGAATTACCTTGTAGGATTGTTCTATTTCTCTCAGGCTAATACACAATTTGTTTATTCATTCTTCAATGTGGAAAATATTTTGCATTTTCACAAATCTTTTGGAAATATTCAACATATACTACTAATTTTCTTTCTTTCTTTTTTTTTTTTTTTTTGAAGATACAAGAATGTAGCAAGTTAGTGGGGCAAAGTTATGCACCTTGTTTATTTATATACCAAAACTTCATAAATTATGTAACCAGCTTTCTGGTACTGCAAATAAAGATCATTAATTCCATTGATGGCTGATTTCCTTGAGCTGTAATTATTTGACCCCTATCTGACATACTCCGTGCTCTGTGATCAATCTTTAAATGTGTAATTCTACTGCTAGTGTTGAGCTGTAGATTAATAGCAGAAAAACCAGTTTTTCGAATTCACCACTACAACACAATTAAAATCCTCATGAATTATGCTACACGTTAGAAACTCCTAATGGATTGTGAACTCTTTGCTATTCAATTTGATTGTTCAAATTTACAGATTCCTGAACCAAACTAAGGTAAATTTCAGTTCCCATCATATATAAATTCTCTTAGACTAGCAAATGAGTTAACGAGTTACCGCTGGCAGCCATGTCAATAGACTGCCATTTAGAGATCCAGATCCAGTTTACTGCAGCCACCGAAGCCCGGCCTTGGGGCCCCTCTACCAGTAGCTCCCCAACAGTTCAAGTGGAAATTTGTCATCACTTCTCCACCTATCTCACACCCCGCCCTCAGCCCCGCCCCTCCCACTGGCCCCGCCTCCTGCGCTTTGGCGCGCGCTCTCCACGCCCCTTCCGTTCAGCCAATCGCCGCTGAAGTTTGCAGGAGAGGGACTTCCGTTTCCACCAATGCCGGAGGTTCTTGTTCTGCAGGTCTGGAGTCCGCCAGGAGCTACGGCCGGAAGATGGCGGCGGCCGCAGAGTTGTCGCTACTGGAGAAGTCCCTGGGACTGAGTAAAGGGAATAAATACAGTGCTCAGGGCGAGCGACAGGTGAGAAGGAGAGGCGGCGCGGAGGGAAAGAGGTGGACGGGAGCGAGGCCTGCCGAGTCCTGGCAGGACCCGGGCCGGCCACCCGATACGGGCGGAGCGAGGATGCTGCTACCCGGCTCCCCACGTGTCTGCGCCGCTAGCCGGCTGGCGCCTCTGGGCCTCGGCCCCTGCCATCCTACCTCCTGGAGGGAGGGGGTAACTAGCTCAGGTTGGGCTTGGCCTGAACTTCACCTCCTGGGAAATTGTCATCATCCCATTATGAGGAAACAAAACCAGTTGGAGGAGGGTCCTCACAGGGCTCTTAGACCAACCTGGAATGTATTCGGTAACTGGCTTTTTTTTTTTTTCTGTAATCGCACCTTTCATTCAGTTATTGCGCAGCGACTCCGTGATAGCTAACAGGGTGCCAGGTAGCACCGTGCTGGGCCTGGGGAATACAGCGGTGATTTAGGGGAACATGCTGCCTCCTCTCAGGAAGCTTGCTTTTTGGCCGGGTGGACAAACATTGCAACCATTTTAATTGGAAGAGTGCCACGTTGCACCATAAATGGCAGAGAGAACACCTAAGGAGTCTTGGCCCAATCTTGGGGATTCGGGGAAGGAGTTTCTAAGGCCTTGGATTATCAATTTATGAGTACGACCCACAGAGAATGCGGGAAACATCACAAGGTATGAGATTGCCTGGTGAGGCACTCTTAGAACGTTTGTGTTTTATAGTTGTTTGTCGTAGAAGGAATGTATTAGAGAAGGAAATTGGTTGTAGGAAGACTACTTTGGATATATGTTTTTTTCGCTCCTTTGAGATTTTTTCCAAATGATGTTTGTTTTTTGTCTTTAATTTTTTCTCTTCTTCATTTGGTCCATGTGGAGATCTTGTCTAGAAAGTAGTAGTATAGTTTTTATTTAAGTTAACCTGAAGCCTAGAAAGGTTAAGTGTTCAGCCTAAGATCAGCCCTGTGATTGGTGGCAGAGTAGGCGTTGGAGCCAAAGTGGCCTTCTTTTGGTGTTTCCTCTGCCCCAGTGATGATTCCGTCCCTTCAGCCCCTACTCCTTAGTTTAGTGTATATATTATATAATATATATGTAGCATAAAGATAATATATATGGCCGAGTGGACAAACATTGCAACCATTTAAATTGGAAGAGTGCCATATATATATATATATATATATATAGATATATATATTTTTTTTTTTTTTTTTTTTGAGACAAAGTCTTGCTGTGTCGCCCAGGCTGGAGTGCCATGGCATGATCTCGGATCACTGCAACCTCTGCTTCCCGGGTTCAAGCGATTCTTCTGCTTCAGCCTCCCAAGTAGCTGGGGTTACAGGTGTGCGCCACCACGCTCAGCTAATTTTTGTATTTTTAGTAGAAGCCGGGTTGCACCATGTTGGCCAGGCTGGTCTTGAACTGGTGACCTCAGGTGATCCACATGCCCTGGCCTCCTAAAGTGCTGGGATTACAGGCATGAGCCACTGCGCCTGGCCTAGTTTATATTTTTTAGGGACCATTGCCAAGATATGAGTATTATCTAGTATGAGAAACAATCATCAGCAAATAATTTAAAGCACAACATAGTAAGCACTTTATGGACTGTCGTGGGTGAGCAGCAACTCTCTGGGGCTGGTGACGCCAGGGTAAGAATTTACCAGGACAGCTGTAGGTAAAGAAAAGCAGATTTATTAGAGAAAGTATGAAAATATGTTGCAAGAGTGCAACAGGCAAGTTAGCAAGAGAGGAGCTAACTGCAACGAAACAAAGGCTGGCTGGGGATTTTACGGAATAGTACCTGTTGTGTGCTGAAGAGGGGTTTGTGCGGTACTGATAACACCAAGGTTGCAGTGAGCTAACTTGAGTTTTCTATCAGCCGAAGGTCCAGTGATAGCTGCACACGGAAAGATTGTTGAGTTATTTGTGCAGAAGGGCTGTGTCCTGGACCATGAAGAAAGGCAGACTTGTAGCTTATCGCCCTTCTCTTTTTGCTTTCCCTTGGTCCCCTCAACCTGACTTCTTTTCTCTAATTAGGACTCCATATGGAGCAAAACACTGTTGAGGAGTGTGAAAAAGGAAGTTAATTCTGACTATAAAAATGGATTTATAAACTCATGGAAGAGCTGGCATTTAAGGGATTATGCTTTGAAAGATGTGTAAAACCAATAAATTATGAAGGATTGGGAAGTTTAGGGCAGTAAGTAAACCAATATGAGGAATGATGCAATGCAAGGTAAACCCCAAATTACAGTTTGAGGCCCAAATGTGAAGACTTTCGAGTTCAGAGTGTGGTTTTTAATTTAATTTTAATTAAAGCATTTTAGCAGCTAGTGAAAGTTTCTGTTTACTTGTATGGGGAAACGGTTGGCCATATGTGATAAGATTCAGCCATTTTTTGGGAAGACAGCTGACAGCAGTGAGCCAGCAATAAGGCATTCTCTGCAACATTACCAATCATAGTTAAAAATTGAAAGCAGTTCAGAGATCCTTATCTAGGATATTGATTCTTTAAATTATGGTACATCAACACATTGACATACAGTCACGTGTTATTTAAAGACAAGGATATGTTTCAAGAAATGCATTGTTAGGCAGTTTCATCATTGTGTGAACATTATAGAGGGTTCTGTTTTTTTTGTAGTTTTTTTTTTGAGGTGGAGCTTCACTCTTGTTGCCCGGGCTGGAGTGCAATGGTGCGATCTCGGCTCACTGCAACCTCCGCCTCCCAGGTTCAAGGGATTCTCCTGCCTCAGCCTCCCGTGTAGCAGGGATTACAGGCATGTGCCACCATGCCCGGCTAATTTTTGTATTTTTAGTAGAGACGGGGTTTCTCCGTGTTGGTTAGGCTAGTCTCGTACTCCCGACCTCAGGTGATCTGCCCACCTCAGCCTCCCAAAGTGCTGGGATTACAGGCGTAAGCTACTGCGCCCAGCCTTAGAGTGTTCTTAAACCTAGATAGTATATCCTACTTCACAAATAGTAGGTATATGATATAGCCTATTGCTCCTTCAGGCTACAAACCTGTACTGCATGTTACTGTACTGAATAATATAGGCAGTTGTAACAATGGTAAGTATTTGTGCATCTCAATATACTGAAACATAGAAAAGGTACAGTAAAAATACTTGATTATAATCTTAGGGGACCACCATTGCATATGCCATCCAGAACATCGTTGACCAGAATATCATTATGCAGTGCACGCTATTGCATATGCAGCCATTAAAAGTAATTACTTTGAAGACTGTGGAACCTTAAAATGAATGTAAAAATAGTATGTGTCTCCTAAGAATTGTGTATTTTAGGCTATGTAAAGGAAAGAAAATGGACATTTGAGCCAATAGGACTTTATTTAAACCCTGGCTCTGCCATTGCAAACCAAGCAACCTTGGTTTTTATTATCTGTAAAATGAGGATGAGATGACTTACCTTATCTTAGAAGATGTAATGATTAGATGAGAACGTAACTGGGAATTTTTTTAGAGCATGCTTGTGTTGTGGATAATTTATTTTTACAAATAATTCTCTTTAGAGTTAGTTGTGTCCCCTCCGCCCAGCAGTTGTGAGTCATTTGATTTCTCTTTTTTCCCCAAAATATACCATGCATTCAGTACACAGATCTTGATGTTACCACCAAGTTAACACACTCAGGTAACCACCCAATCAAGGCATAGAACATTACTGGCACCCCTCAGAGGGTTCCATACTGTTTTCTTTTAATACATTTAATTTATTGGTGATCTTAGAGATTGTGGTTTCATTTGAATTGAAGAAAAAAGTGAGAAGTCAAGGAGCTATGAATAGTGAATGGAAAGTGGAAAGAATTTTACCTCCTTTACTTTGAAGTTACCTCCTTACTTTGAATCTGTATCCTGTAGAGTATTAATCTCCTTGTATACTTCACCAAGTCCTTTTGATGTAGATGTATGAAAATGCCTTGCAAAGTATAAATCATTATAGAAAACAAGATAGTATTTCGCAGGTGCGGTGGCTCACACTTGTCATCCCAGAGCTTTGGGAGGCCGAGGTGGGTGGATCACGAGGTCAAGAGTTCGAGACCAGCCTGACCAACATAGTGAAACCCCATCTCTACTAAAAATACAAAAAATTGCCGGGTGTGGTGGCACATGCCTGTAGTCCCAGCTACTCAGGAGGCTGAGGTGGGAGAATCAGTTGAACCCAGGAGGCAGAGATTACAGTGAGCCGAGACCATGCCATTGCACTCCAGCTTGGGTGACAGAGTGAGATTCCATCTCAAATGAAAAAAAAAAAAAAGATACTATTTCTATTTCATTGCTGAAAAGAGCAGCAGTCTTCCCCCAAAAAAATTCTTTTTTCATTTGCTGAAGTCATTGAGATTGTATATTTGTTATTTGTGTTTGGTCAGTCTTCCCATTAGGTAATACTTTCCATTTTCTTTTACATTTCTCATAATGCATTGTGCTTATTTGTGTATCAATAAAATTTAAATTAATTGTCAGTTTCTTATAAGCAAGCAAACCTGATCCTTTATATTGCTATTGTAATAGGGGAAACATGAAGTCAGGTTTATTTAAGTATGTTCACTTTGCTATATAATAGGGCGCAGGTAAACTTGATTGAAATTAATACAGTATAATTAGAGTTTCCATTTTCTCTCATTGTACATAGTTTAAAATTATTGTAGTTATATTATACTGATTATTGTAGTAATATTATACGGATTTTTGCAATGTTATTACCAGTTTCATCATCAAGCACCTGTTACCAAATTGTAAATTATTTAACTGCTATTTTCTAGACTTTCATTTGTATGTAATTTAGTATCTTAGAGTAAAATCCGGGATTATTTCAGAAAACAGTTGAGGGATTTCGTGGTTACTTAGAAGTTATAATCATGATGTGGTCCTTGTTTTTTAAATTCTGTGAACTTTTTTTTTTCTTTTTAAGATTCCAGTTCTTCAGACAAACAATGGTCCAAGTCTAACAGGATTGACTACTATAGCAGCTCATCTAGTCAAGCAAGCCAACAAAGAATATTTGCTGGGGAGTACTGCAGAAGAAAAAGCAATCGTTCAGCAGTGGTTAGAATACAGGGTCACTCAAGTAGATGGACACTCCAGTAAAAATGACATCCACACACTGTTGAAGGTATCGTGACTCCTCTTATAGGCTGAAATGCATGAACTGTTAATCAGAAATCTCTTTCCCCTGAGATTAAAAAGCTGCAGCTGTTGGCCTTCTTCACCTCTTTCCTTCTGCCTCAGTAGTTTGCATCTGTTATTCCCTCTGCCTGGAACAGACTCTGTCCTCCCCCGCCACCACTGTCCCCCTTCAAATCTCAGCTGAGATATGCTGCCTTGGAAACTTCCTTGACTACTTCTCTCTCAGCTGGCTGAGGTTCTTTGTTCTATATGCAGTCACAGCACCCTGTGCTTTTCCTTCAGAACCCTTGTCATAGTCAGTAATTACAGTATTATGTGACTTTTTTTGTTTTTTTAATGTGATGCCCCACTCGACAATCCCGATTCTCTAAGGGGTAAAGTACTTTCTCAGAGGCAAGAGAGAATCAATCTTTTAGGGTTGTAGTTTGAAAAAACTGTCTGATCTGGGAAAGCTCACCTTTCCCTGTTTTGGGAATCATTGCTTTAAATTTTTATTTTCAAAGGCATCAAATAATAAAATAATCTACTGGATATAGCTTCAGAGTTACCAAGAATAAAAAAATTCCAAATGAAGTTATTTTTGTTAATTTATTTATATAAAAAGAAGGCAGATTTTAAGATTTTGTTGAAGCTTTAAATTTGAAAGAAACTTAAGAGGTTATTCAGACAACAGCATATCATTGTAGGAATTCCTTCTGTTTCTTAATTTTATTGTGATTGTTATATCATGGCAACATAAGTTGTGCAAGAAAGGTCTTCCTTTATCACTTTGGGGAAAATGGTTCAAACTGTATTCTTGATAGATGCCGTCAAGAGAACTGGTACAAAGTCAGATTCAGAGCTTGGCTCTTTGTATGTCTGTCGTGATCAACCATTTATTCTTAATATCATGTTGGTCATTCACAGGGACCCTTCTCTTGTGCCCCTACTATTCACAGCATTTCCAGGGGGAAGCAGTCATATCCTCCCTCCAAGTGAATGTGAGATTTCAGGCAAATAAAAAGTGAACACAACCATCTTTTATAGTTTTCCAAGGGAAAGGATAGTAATGAAGTACTTAATTCTGAAAGATAGGAACAGAATTTCAATGAATTGGGTTTATAAGGTTCAAAAGTTATATTAATAGATGTGGTATTAGAAGCATAGAAGTAACTTCCAAAGTGTTATCTCTGAGACATGTAAATATTTAATTGAGAGCCTCTGATTTAAGATGTTCCTGTTTTTGAAATGTATGTGGAGCTGGGCAATTTGCATTGTCTTCCTTGTCTGACCACAGTTTGCTCATCTGCACCTACAATATAAGCACTTGCAGTGCACCAGGATGCAGTTCTGAGGGCTGGTGGTGCATTAGACACAGTTTCTGCCCTTACAGAACTCAGACTGGCGGGTGAGACTGATTGTATATAGAGTGGATTGCAATGTGATTTTGGCCACATGCACAGATGAGAAAAGGGTTGATTTGTTTTGTTTTGCTATTTTAAGACAGTGTTGTTTTTATTTTAAAAGCAGTAAATATTACAGAATTTAGGAAGTACAAATAAGCAAATGGAGGACATTTGAAATATCCATAGTCCCACCAACAAGAGAGAACTATTAATGCTTATGTTTGGCCATCAGATATTTATTAAACCCCTTTTGTGTTTTTTCTGTGCATTTTTTTTTCCTTTTGTATATATGTGTGTATGTATTTTAAAAAAAAAAAAACAAACCAGGTACCTACTGGGCATGGTAACCTGTTGGTTTTGTTTTGTTTTTTCTTTTTATTTTTTTGAGACAGGGTCTCACTCTGTCACCCAGGCTGGAGTGCAATGGCGCAATCTTGGCTCACTGCAACCTTCACCTCCTGGGTTAAGCAATTCTCGTGCCTCAGCCTCCCGAGTAAATGGGATTACAGGTGCGCACCACCACGCATGGCTCATTTTTTTGTGTTTTTAGTAGAGATAGGGTTTCATCATGTTGGCCAGGCTGATCTCGAACTCCTGACCTCAAATGATCCGCCCACCTCAGCCTCCCAAAGTGCTGGGATTACTGGCGTGAGTCATCTCGCCTGGCCAGTAAACTGTTTTTTTGTTCACCGACAGTGTGTTGTCAGCACCTTTTTTACGTCAACAAGTATTCACTTACACTCTCCTTTTAATAACATGTTAGCATTATATCGTATACAGTTGACCCTTAAACAGTGCAGGGCACTGACTCCCTGAGCAGTTGAAAATCCATGTATAATTTTGATTTCCCAAAAACTCAATTGCTAATAGCCTACTGTTAACTGCAAGCCTTACCTGTAAGATAAAGTCAGTTAATACATATTTTGTATTTTATATGTGTTATATACCGTATTCTTAACGTAAGCTAGAGAAAAGAATATTATTAAGAAAATCATAAGGAAGAGGGAATACGTTTACTATTCATTAAGTGGAAGTGGATTGTCATATAGGTCTTTATCCTCACAGTCTTCACTTCACATTGAGTAGGCTAAGGAGGAGGAAGAAGAGCAAGGGTTTGTCTTACTCTCTTGGGTGACAGAGGCAGAAGAAAATTTGTGTTTGAGTGGACCTGTGCAATTCCAACCTGCGTTGTTCAAGGTTTAAGCTGTAATTGTACCACAATTTAAATTATCTATCCCTGGGTAGTTACTAGATTGTTGCTAAATATTTGAGCACATTCCCATTTGTTTCCTTAGCCTAATTTTTTTTTTTTTTTTTTAAGAGTCTTGCTCTGTCACACAGGCTGCAACCTCTGCCTTCCAGGTTCAAGCAATTCTCCTGCCTCAGCCTCCCGAGTAGCTGGGATTACAGGTGTATGCCACCACACCCAGCTAATTTGTTTTGTATTTTTAGTAGAGATGGGGTTTCAGCATGTTGGCCAGGCTGGTCTCAAATTCCGAACCTCAAGTGGTCCGCCTGCCTCGGCCTCCTGAAGTGTTGGGATTACAGGAGTGAGCCACCGCACCCGGTGTCCTTAGGCTAAATTCCTGCAAGAGAAACTGCTAGGCTAAAAGCTATATATTTTTAAAGTTATGTTGCTCATTTGTCCTCCAGAAAAGTACATTGTTATAGTATCATAGCATATGAGAGTGGCCTCTTCCACAAAACTAACATGGTATTACCTCTTTCTCCTTCACTACCCCAATTTAATTACCAAAACAAGAAAATTTAAAAATTATTCGTTTGAGGCCGCATGCGGTGGCTCACGCCTGAAATCCCAGCACTTTGGAAGGCCGAGGCAGGCAGATCACTTGAGGTTAGGAGTTCGAGATCAGCCTGGCCAACATGATGGAACCTCCGTCTCTACTAAAAACAGAAAAATTAGCTGGGCGTGATGGCATGCACCTGTGGTCCCAGCTACTCAGGAGGCTGAGGCAGGAGAATCACTTGAACCCGGGAGGCGGAGGTTGCAGTGAGCCAGGGTCACCCCGCTGTACTCCAGCCTGGGCAACAGAGCGAGGCTGTGTCTCAAAAAAAAAAAACAAAAATTATTTGCTTTTTTTTTTTTTAAATAAAATTATTAATGTGTCATTTTCATACTGCTTATTAGCTATTTTATTATTTTTAAAAATTCACTTACATGTATTCCTTGCCTGTGTTTATACTGGGCTGTATAGGTTTTTATTATTTATTTTTAAAACTCTTCCTTTTAGGATATTATGAAAGGGTTTAATTCTCATTTGTCAAAGTGCCATTTCAGTGGTAAAACCACAATGCTAAGTTTAAATGCCTCATAAATAAGGTAGTATATAATTTCAAAAAGCAGGCATTGCAAAACACTAACATTTGTTGAGTCTAGATGGAGAGTATATAGTTGTTTTACTGCTTTTTCAACTTTTTTGTATTATTAGAAAGTTTAATAGATGGAAGGAAAAAGAAAAATCAGGTGGAATTGTAGGGGAAGTATTTAACAGTTTGACAATGGCATCAGAAAGAATTGTAAAAAAAAAAAAAGAGGAAACGAACGTCAGACATAATTAGTTCTCACCTGTGAATATTTTGAATGTGTGAAACTCTGTCTTTTGGTAGGAAAAATTTTCTTTATATCATGAACCCAGAAAATATTACCTAATCATAGTTTATAAAAACTACATTTTTAAGAGTCTTGGCCGGGCACGGTGGCACACGCCTGTAATCCCAGCACTTTGGGAGGCCGAGGCGGGCTGATCACGAGGTCAGGAGTTTGAGACCAACCTGGCCAACATAGTGAAACCGCTGTCTCTACTAAAAATACAAAAAATTAGCCGGTCATGTTGTGTGCCTGTAGTCCCAGCTACGCAGGAGGCTGAGGCAGGAGAATCACTTGAACCCTGGAGGCAGAGGTTGTGGTGAGCCAAGATCGCGCCACTGCACTCCAGCCTGGGCAACAGAGTGAGACTCCATCTCAAAAAAAAATAAAAATAAAAACAGTCTTTATCACTAAAACATGGATATAGATTCTGTTTTTGGAGAAAATATACAAAACTGGTCTTTAAATACTTCTTGAAATTAAATGAAGATGTATTTATTTTATTTGAAATTAAATGAAGATATTTTATTTCTTATACTTTCTCAAAGTTGATTTCTCTGAAGATATTTGGAGAGAAATCATATCCATTCAACAGAGTACCATAAAATTTAAGTGGTAGTCCCTAATATACCAATACGTTCTACCCTTTCCACCCAAATTTTATTTTGATTCTTCCATGCCTGTCTCATTTGTGTCCATATTCCTTTATGTTCTTATCTGTACCACCTTTAGGGGCTCATATTCATATACCATTTTGAAAATGACTGTCTTTAAATGAAAATCGTCAGAGAAAATGTGTTTACTCTTTATTAAGTGGAAGTAGATTATCATAAAGGTCTTCATCATTATCTTCATGTTGAGCGTGTATCATGTTAACTTTGTTTGCAAACTCAAAGAGATTAAATTCAATTCTGCAAACATTTTTTACTGATTGCTGAACCACTATATTCCAGATACTCTGGGATGTTGCTATGGTCTGAATGTTTGACTCCCCCTCCCCAAATTTATATGTTAAAATTCTAACCCCCAAAGTGATGGAGTTAGGAGGTGGGGTCTTTGGGGGTGATTAGGTCCTGGAGGCAGAGCCTTCATGAATGGAATTATTGTCCTAATAAAAGGCCTGAGAGAGACCTCACCCCTTCCACCATGTGAAAAGACAGCTGCCTGTGAACCAGGAAGCAAGGCCTTACCAGACACTGCATCTGCCATCACTTTCATCTTAGACTTCCAGCCTCCAGAACTGTGAGGAATAAGTCTCTTTTGTTTACATGCCACCCAGTCTATGTATTCTATTATAGTTGCCCAGGTGGACTAAGACAGATGTGATTTGAGAATCGGAACAAAATGCCCTCTCTATAGTTTAAGGAATTATTCTAGAATAAATGCTGTTGATCACTGGACAGTTTTTTATATCTAGTCCTTAGAGGAGCCTCAAAGAGTATTTAATAATAGTTCATATAACTCATTTACAAAACCTCCTCTGAAGGTTTTATGAATTTGTTGTTTCACTTAATTGACTATAATTCAATGTAAATTCCTATTCTACTAAATTAAGTGTTAATTTTAAGGGAAGGCAACATTTTCCATCTCAGGAAATTGACGTATTCATGCTGGTCTGCCAGAAAATACCTCTAACAAAAGTAAAAATAGATAAATTGGACTATGTCAAAATTAAACATTTCTGGACACAATCAAAGGAGACAACAGAGTGAAAAGGCAGCCCATAGAGTAGGAGAAAATTTGTAAATCATATGTTTGATAAGGGGTTAATATTCAGAATATGTAAAGAACTCCTACAACTCAGCAACAAACAAACCGAATATCCTGATTTCAAAAGTGGCAAAGGACTTTAGTATGCATTTAGCCAAAGAAGATATACCAGTGGCCAGCAAGCATATCAAAAGATGCTGGAATCACTAATCATTAGGGAAATGTAGATCACGTTTACAATGAGATATCATTTCACACCCATTAGGATGGCTACTACCAAAAAAAATCCCACAGAGCAACATGTGTTGGTAAGGATATGAAGAAATTGTAACCCTTGTGCATTGTTGGTGGGAATGTAAAACGTGTAACTGCTATGAAAAGCAGAACAGCACTTCCTCAAGAAATTAATGGAATTACCATATGGTCCAGCAATTGTACTTGTAAGTATATACCCAAAAGAATTCAAAGCGTGGTTTTGAAGAGATGTTTGTACGCTCCTGTTCACAGCAGCATTACAGTAGCCAAGAGGTGGAAACAACTATGTCTATTGACACAGGAATCGATAAAATATGATCTGTACATACAGTGGAATATTATGCAGCCCTAAAAAGGAAGGAAATCCTGACATGTGCTGCATGCTACATGGAGGAACTTTATATTCAGTGAAACAAGCCAGTCACAAAAGTACATAAAGTCTATATTGCACTTATATGAGGTATCTAAAGTAGTCACATTCATAGAAACAAGGTAGACTGGTGGTTGCCAGGACCTAGAGGCAAGGGGAAATGGGCGAATTATTGTTTCATGGGTATAGAGTTTCTTAGAATTCTCTAAAGAGATTGAAATTGTTGGGGAATTTTTGTATTTTAATGGAAAAAATAAGTGTAACTAATGAGCATGAGTAACAAAATATTTCCAAAAACAAAAAGCTAGACTTTAAAATGATCATAGATGGCACTTTGAATATCATTTTCTAATGTTTTCTTGTTTATTTAAGACTAGTAATGTTTAGCCTATTTTTTTAAAATGAGGTGACTGGTGTATTATTTGTGATTTTGAATGAATATTAATGTCAAAGAGTAAATTTATTAAATGGCAATATTTTGTTTTCTAGTAGCCTAAATCTTTTAAGTCATGATATGATAATTAACTTTATTATTACTGTTTTTTACATTAATATTTATTTGTTTTTTCTTTTTTCTAGGATCTTAATTCATATCTTGAAGATAAAGTCTACCTTACCGGGTATAACTTTACATTAGCAGATATCCTATTGTACTATGGACTTCATCGCTTTATAGTGAGTATTTGTATAGTTACTGGCTTTTTTTTTGTAGTGTTGAGAATGATTTTTAAAACTTTGTCTTGAATTTAGATCAGATTTGCATTTTTGGCTTATCAAATAAAAATGAAAGGAATTCCTTTCAGTTGCTTCCTTTTCCTTGACCTTGATTTTTTTCCTATGCTTCTGCTCTTCTTCAGCAGTGACTTCTCCAGCTAC
This sequence comes from Pongo pygmaeus, assembly GCF_028885625.2. Classification (NCBI taxonomy): domain Eukaryota; kingdom Metazoa; phylum Chordata; class Mammalia; order Primates; family Hominidae; genus Pongo; species Pongo pygmaeus. The sequence continues at coordinate 7,988,223 of NC_072378.2, read as the reverse complement.
ACTTTAGGTTTTGTCATCATCCCCTGGGCCCCATATTCCTACCATTCCACCTCTAGATCTTAACTCCAGTACCCCATCTTCTGTGTAACCACTTGTGATGGTTAATACTGAGTGTCAACTTGATTGTATTGAAGATGCAAAGTATTAATCCTGGGTGTGTCTGTGAGGGTGTTGCCAAAGGAGATTAACACTTGAGTTAGTGGGCTGGGGAAGGCAGACCCAAGCTTAATCTGGATGGGCACCATCTAATCAGCTGCCAGCAAACATAAAGCAGGCAGAAAAACATGAAAAGATTAGACTGGCTTAGCCTCCCAGCCTACATCTTTCTCCCATGCTGGATGCTTTCTACCCTCAAACATCAGACTCCCAAGTTCTTCAGTTCTGGAACTCGGACTGGCTCTCCTTGCTCCTCAGCCTGAAGATGGCCTATTGTGGGACCTTGTGATTGTGTGAGTTAATACTTAATAAACTCCCCTTTATATATATATATATTCCATTAATTCTGTTCCTCTAGAGAACCCTGACTAATACACCGCTTATCTTAGCTCTTTTAATCTCTTAGTGTCTAATTTCTGTCTGATGTAATTTGACTCCTCTTTTCCAAATCTGTATACTTTCTTCCCCACCCAACCTAGACCCCCTTTTGTGTAACTTCAGCTACGTCCTCTTAGTATCTTCAGCTCCTTTGCTTTACCCTACAGTCACCACCCTTTCCCTGTAAGTTCCCGGCTCTTGGCCAGTCCAAATAAATGTCTTCAGTCTTACATCCAAGATCCAAGCTGAGCTCTACTGGAGAAATTACAACACTGTAGATGACTGCCACTAAAAATGTTGACTATCCATTTGCAGCTGGGCTCTCATACTGGCTCAGCTCCTTTTTTTTCTCTCCCAGGGATACTTCCAAACCTTTACTTCCTTCCTTAAGCCCCTTCCTTCTCCCTCCTCCTTTATCTTTAGTCCTTATCACCGAGCCTTCCTCCATTATTCATCTAGAAAAGTGGAGGCTGTTCATCTGAATCCCTTCATCTTCCAGCCTGCCTGATTGTGCATCCTTGTCTATCTTGTCTCCTTTTCCTGGTCTCAGCCTTGCCTTTTTCCTAGGCCGATCCATTTGTATTAGTCCATTTTCACGCTGCTGATAAGGTCATACTTGAGACTGGGTAATATATACAGGAAAAAGGGTTTAATGGACTTAACAGTTCCATGTGGCTGAGGAAGCCTCACAATCATGGTGGAAGGCAAGGAGGAGCAAGTTGGAGCAAGTCATGTCTTACATGGATGGCAGCAGGCAGAGAGGGCTTGTGCGGGGGAACTCCCACTTATAAAACCATCAGATCTCATGAGACTTATTCACTATCACAAGAACAGCACAGGGAAGACCTGCCCCCATGATTCAATTACCTCCCACCAGGTTCCTCCTGTGACATGTGGGAATTGTGGAAGTTACATTTCAAAATGAGATTTGGGTAGGTACACAGCCAAACCATATCACCATTCATCTGGCCTCTTACCTGAATCTCCTCTCCGCCTCCTGCCTTTTCTGGATCTTGCTCCAGATTGTATTTCCTTTTTTTCTTCAATCTTGCCCACTACCTACATGATCAGTCTCTTTATTTTAAATTTGTTCATGAGCGATGACATGATACTATGTTCTTGGCACTGTTCTTCATGCTGTACAAATGTTGACTCATTTAATCCTAATAACAGCCATGTAGGGTAGGCACTAATATTATCAGCCCCATTTTACAGATGAGATAACTGAGGCATAGAGAGGTCAAATGTTTTCTTTGAGATTGCCCAAGGAAGTGGTGGAACGAGGTCCAGAAACCAGACACTTTGGCCCCAGAATATGTGCTTTCTTATACCCATCTCTCTGCCTACAAGGTTGGCTCAACTCCCCATCACCCCAACACCCATCTTCCCCCTGTGGAAAAAAAGAACTCATGCATTTTTGTGCATTGTGCATTGTGCACCTCATGTATCCAGTCAATCAGATCCTGATTTCCAGCTCCTAAATGCCTCTCACATGTGTCTTTTCCTATGATCCCAATGACATTTCCCAAGTTCCAGTATTTAGAATCTTTTGTTCATCTAAAGAGGATGGACTATAAGAGATGAGCTTGGTGGCCCCTGGAGCAGTCTTTCTCATGACCATGTCTTTTTCTTTCTCAAAATAATTAACTCAGACAGGCGCAGTAGCTCACCCCTGTAATCCTAGCACTTTGGGAGACCAAGGTGGGCGGATCACCTGAGGTCAGGAGTTTGAGACCAGCCTGGCCAATATGGTGAAACCCCGTCTTTACTAAAACCACAAAAATCAGCCAGGCGTGATGGCGCATGCCTGAAATCCCAGCTACTCCAGAGGCTGAGGCAGGAGAATTGCTTGAACCCAGGAAGAAGAGGTTGCCGTGAGCAGAGATCGCACCAAGGCACTCCAGCTTGGGGGACAAGAGTGAAACTCTGTCTTAATTCATCTGACTCCTGCCTCCCTTGCTATCCTCCTTCCTGTCATTCTCTCAGCCACAACATGTGCCCCAGAGCCTGCTGGATGCTGGGCTCTTTCTACCCAGCGTCCTTGCATTACTCTTCTCTTTTGCTCCCTGGTCCCAGCCCTTCCCTTCTTCCCCACTTCATTTGCATTTCCCAATGAAATGCAAATCTCTCGGTTCCCACTCATTCCTCCGCTGAATCCCTCTCAGGCTCCTAAACCATATTGAGGTGCTTCTTCCTCTGTGTGTGTTTGTACCTCATATACACCTCAGGTCTAGCTTGTTTCACTCTTACTGAAATTCTTTGAAAATAAGCTGCTTGACTCAATGATTGTAGCGACACATATTTGTAACACCATTGTCTGAGGTAATTCCTGGCATGTGTATGTAGTCACCCCTCCATAAACACTGAATACATTTTTAAACGTATTTCTCTCTGCTTTTCAAGGAGTTGCCTCTATACTTTCTCGCTGTACCTCATCACTAAGAAGGAAATAGGACCAGTGTTATTAGCCTCCTTTTACAGAGAAGGAAACTAATGCTTAGGAAACTTGAGTGGTTTAAAGGCACAGCGCTCAGTTTTTGGAAGGGCCAAACTAGATCTTCTGACTGAAGTGTCTTAATGTGTGGGGAAGCTCTTTGTATTATAAACTATAAAATACTGTAATAATTGAGGCCTGCGCAGGCCCCAACCTGTCCATGGTTTGGGGCTGCTATCTGCCTCATAAAGCAAAGTGGAGGGTTTGTCTTTTGGAAAAACAAAGTCGTTTTCTCCTCTGAAAAAGCCTCCTACATAGTTGGCTTTGCCATTTGCCAAGAATAAGAGGGCACAGATTGAGGCCTCTTGAGTCTGGGTTTTCAGTTGAGGTTGAAGAGAAAAGACAGGGATTGTAACCAGAAAATTCAGAATGGAATGCAGTTCCCTCCCGAACTCCTGGGCTTCATGACAGTCATAGAAGTGGATTCCTTTTAGTTTCCCCTCACCCCCTAAACATACCGTAATAATGCATGATACAGTTATTAGTCCCCTACTCAAGCTATAATCCTTCAGTTTGAATTTACTTGACTTTATTCTGAATTGTTCCTCAAAGATCCTCAGTGATTATGTTAAATTCTGTAACATTATTGTAATGGCTTAGAATGATCTTTAATTTAATGTAAAACTATTATGAGTTTTAAATGATTTATTGAGAGCCCACTGTGTATGCCCACTATGCCATACTTGAGAGGGAGACAACAGAAGTATAAAACTATTTTCAGGGGCATATTAATCTTATTGAAGAAATTAGACTGTTTTACATGAAAGCAATTAATGAAGTAGAGAAAATGGAATCCAGTGCTAATCTCTGGTCAGAATATTATGTTATTAATGAATGAGGCAGATAAGTAGAATACAGAATCATAAAATTGTCAGAAAAATATCTGAAGATGTGGATGGCCTTGGCTATCTAAGGGAATTTTCACTGTTCTGGAAAGCTTATGATAAGTTTGATTACAAATATTCTTTGTAAATAGGGCGACCACATGATTTCTCATCCAAAACACTTGTCTGTGAAAGGAGGCCTATTAATAATTACGTTGAGACAACAGGAGTGAAGTAGAATGAATGTTCCCCATACTTACAAAGAATATGATTCAATTTACACAAAATAAGGGACCAAAGAGGATTTGTCTTATTTCTGTTCATCCCCTCTTGGCTTTTAAAACAGTGCCTTGTGCAGCTAAATGCTTATTGAGATTAGCAATATTAAGGCTGGGCATGATGGCTCATGCCTGTAATCCCAGCACTTTGGGAGGCTGATAGATAGCTTGAGCCCAGGAGTTCAAGACCAGCCTAGGCAACAGGGCAAAACCCGTCTCTATTTAAAAAAAACAAAAAAACAAAAAAACAAACCATTAACCAGGCATGGTAGCTCTGTGCCTGTAGTCCCAGCTACCTGGGGGAATGAGGTAGGAGGATCTTCTGAGCCCAGGGAGGTCAAGGCCACAGAGTCATGATTGCACCACTGTATTCCAGCCAGGGCAGCAGAGTGAGGCCTGTCTTAAAAAAATAAATCAAAGCAATATGTAACAACTGGTACCAATTTATAGTTCCTATTTCAGATTTTTTAGATTTTTTATCTTTGTAGTGAAAGTGTAATATAAGTAATGTTATTTAAATGTGGAGAAAGTTTATTGGAGCTGAAATACATTGATTACCAGCTTCTTTTATTCCATGCTAGGTTCAATATGTTTTAGTAGCTTTTCGAATTTAAAATGATCATAAGGCACAACTTACCTCATTTCAAAACAAAAAAGCCTCCGAGGTAAAGAGGATTTGCTGCTAAGGTATTTAAGCATCTCTCTCCTGGTGGCAGCCTAAACACAGTCTTTGAACTTGAGGGAGTCTGTACTTGATTTTAGTGAGACTGTGCTGCTGTGGGCATGGCTACCCAACAGGGCTCCAAGAACAATTTCTATCTGAAAACCACATTAACAAACTTGTTGGCTTTTTAAAAAATATATATTTAAATGTGACATATGTTTTGACATTTAACTTTTTAAGCTTTATATTAGGAAAAATACCATCAGTCATCCTTTGTGATGACAGCCAGCAGGCTGGTGAATGTCTGTTCAGACCCACAAGATCTGGCTTGCTGTAGCATCGGGCTGTCATTAAGAAGGAAAGTATTTCTACATCTAATTAAAAATAAAAAAGATGATACTGAAGTGCAACTCATAAACCAAGTGTTTAATTAAATTTTCCTTTCCTCTAGCTTATGCAGGTTTTGCAGTAGGGAAAAGAAATACTCTGAAAAGGAGGGAACTTGTTTGGAATTCCTTTGCCAGCAGAATAAATAAGGTCATAATCCTATAGTGCAAAATATTCATAGTACTAGCTGCAAAGTTATTTAATTACAAGTCTAAGTGCACTGGAGGGCACTTGGTTTTTAGGCAGGTTAGAAGTGTTTCATTCAGTACAGCATGTTAAAGTTAGGGTTACATTAATAATATTTAGCATTCTGTATGTGTTTACATTTTCTAGTTTGGAGTGTATGTCCTCTTCATATATAGTGACTAGGATGTTGTGATTAAAGATATCCTTATCTTTTTCAAAGTGAAATTGAATAGATTAATATGTAAATCACTGTTGACCATCCTTTTGGGTTCCTATCATGAGTCAAAGTATCTCTCCCACTCTAGTCCAAGTGCAGGCAAAGTAATCAGAGAAATAAACACCTTCTCAAGGAACAGGCCTCACAGACTAAAACCTATACAATGGCAGAATTGCACTGTGGTGTTAAATGACATTCCAGTTAAGTTGGGTACAAATACATTCAGATGTGGAATAAATGATTTCTAGGTGTTAAGGTAGGGTGAGTGTGAGGTGCAGATTGGCCACCTGCTGATATTTGCCAGGTCTTCGTGCTTTGTTTGCTTTGGCAATATTATTTATTTTTGTCCTCGTGCATTCCTTAATTTGTTTGTTCGCATTATTCAGTACGGAATACGTAATCAGCACAGTGTACAAAACAGCAGTCAAGGAACCTTCGAGTCATCAGAAAATTCCACTGTATTTTGTTTCATTGTGAGCCCAATTTTAGTCATGGCTGAGTTATTCTAAGATCTGGTCTATCTTAACTCCGTTTGAGGAATATTATGTTGCCTTTCCTTTGTTATACTGCCTGTTAGTGTGGCTGTTTATTATAACACCAGTGACTCACTGCTTTCTTAAAGTGATTTCACTAGTAGATAGTCATCCCTGTGAACAGACTGTTACTCAAGATTATTAAAATCCTTTGTAATATTATGTGCTGCTTGACTGTAAGATTGTTATCAACTGAAATACTTTTGTTCTGAAGTTTGGAGCACCATTGGAGGCATGTGGTTCTTTTATAAGGAAAGGAAAAATAAAAGAAATAACTGCAAAAATAGTCCAGGAGCACTGGCCCTAAAGAATGTCCCAAAGTCGGCAGCGTGATGCCAGTTGGAAAGGTAGCAAAGCAGCGTGTCACCCTGATCTGGAACGGGTCACTTAAAGTGTTTCTCACATGATTTCATGGAAAATTAGTGATTCAGAATATTATCTGCTTGGCTTTAAAGATCAAAGTCATGACAGAGTGCCAATATAAATTAAAAGGAATTATTATTTTAGGCAGAAAGAGCCAAGCACCACTATAGACACACTGGCATGCAGATCAACATGAAGCAGGAAATGGCAGCTAGAACAATTGCATTGTTTCCTGTTGTAAGAAAGGAAAAAGAACTTCAGCTAGAAAGGGATGGTGGAAAACCAGTGTTGTAAGTGAAATAGTCCGGGAGATCCCATCAGAAATGTTTTTAAAATCTGTAAATTTGGTGAGGGGAGAAATCTGTTCATTTCTTTGTTTACAGTAAGTTTATATAGGGAATGTCTTCCAAAAAAGTAGCAGAGTTAACAAGTCAAGATCACTCATAATTATCTCAGACTCAAAGGGACAAGTTCCAAAGTTTAAACTGTAAAAAGAGGTGAAAGTGGTAACCGTAACCTCATCCTTTTTGAAAAACTCTGTGAGTTTCTGGCAAAAGTTTCCTGAGGGAAAATGTATAAATGTACATTCTTAAAATAGATCATCTAAAAATATTGTCAAATGGATCATCTAGTTAAAAATTATTAGAATAGGGGGCTGGGTGCAGTGGCTCATGCCTGTAATCCAGGCACTTTGGGAGACCGAGGCTGGTGGATCACTTGAGGCCAGGAGTTCGAGACCAGCCTGGCCAACATGGCGAAACCATGTCTCTACTAAAAATACAAAAAATTAGCCAGATGTGGTAGTATGTGCCTGTAGTCCCAGCTACTTGGGAGGCTGAGGCAGGAGAATCGCTTGAACCCAGGAAGTGGAGGTTGCAGTGAGCCCAGATTGCGCCACTGCACTCCAGTCTGGGCAACAGAGTAAGACTCTGTCTCAAAAAATAATAATAATAAATAAATTATTGGAATAAATTAGGAATTTTTAGAAGCTTTAGGAGCTCTTGGAATAAAAACTATTTTTTACTGTGAGTCTGTTGATAATCCTGACTCTAGAGACTCCAAATGTAAAATGTTTAAGTTGGAGAATATTTATTTTGCTGTGTTCTGTATGTTATTATTTCTTTAAATAATAGGCCTGTAAGCAACTTATACTAGTCCTCAGTGACACCAAATGCTGTTCTGAAATACAAATATCACACATAACATTGCCCTTTTTACCTAGTTTAAAATCTGGGTGAACAACTTGAACATAAACAAGCATTAGTACTCTATTATTTGGAAATGCTTTACCAAATGGCTGAGTGGAGAATTATCTGAAATGAAAGAGCTATGAAAGGACTAAAATGGTAAGAAAGAGGTCAGATTTGAATCATCATATATTTCAGCAGCTGACATGAAATCAAGTTGGAGTAAAACTTATTGTTACATCTGTTTGCTTTAGACAAAGAGATTTGTCGAAGTTGATTTTGAATTTTATTCATTCATTTATTCATTTTTGGTAAGAAAGCTCCCATTTCTTGTTAGATTTGCAGCTCTGTTTATTACTGGTTGAGCTTTTAATAAATTTTTTGAAGTCCTTGCTGAAGTTTATGTATGGTAAAGATTTAGAAAAAGAACAAAATGCTCTTTTACAAAATATTTTTCAAAATATTTTTGAAATATAGACTGATGCTCAGTTTATTCCACAGATTAAGTGCTGCCTATGAAAACACACCTGACAGGTAGATGCTCCTTTCAGTTTGAATCTACCAGTTAGCCTAATGTAATTCTTTCATGTGAAACCATGAATTTTCATAATAAAAATTAAACTTTTACATTAAAAAAGACATACTTGACCAGTTTTCTTGACTGATGTGTTATTTATCTCTGTGCCATGGACTGACTGTTATAGATGAGACAGTTATAGTAACATCCTTCTAAGTAGACACAACCTTACACACCTTAGACAAGATGAATGTTTTTATAATGTGCTAGAGCAGCTTGTGTGTAGGACTTAAGTATGTATCACTAAAACCTGAAACTTAAACTTTTATGAAACAGAAGCAGTGAAGATTCTCCCTAGTAACAACTTAAGTAAACCGAGCCGACAAATACGAGTCCAAATAAACATTTAATGAGAAAATACTGCCTACTTTTTAATTTTATTGTTAATATCCTTTTGTATTCTGTAATAATTATTGCATGTAGAGTGATTTATCCTTCACCTTTGGTGATCTGGTAACTTAGCAGAATGTTTGTCTGCAGAACAGGTATGTGCTAAATTCTGAAAAGCAAAGGAAGTTCATCTCACTAAAAATGTCTCCCAACAAGCAGGCTACTGGGGGGTTTGTACCGCTTGTAGGGTGGCTGAGTTATTTCTTTCTGCGAACACTCCTGTCAGTGTTATAGAGACTTGCACTATCTGTTAAGTAAATGTGACTTAGGAGAAGGAACTACACTACCCATTCATGGGGTCATGGCTGCAAGTTACTGCCCTACTGGTTTTCTCTTTACCTGATAACTCTCAATAATTCTAAAATTTATCTTAGAGACAAGTCTTTGAGTCACCTATTTTGGAATTTGAGCCCAGTGAAATGATAAGCACCTGCAGTTTGTATCACATCTCTCTAACCAAATCTCTGAGCATTCTTGTAGCTTGATAGCAAATTGGGTGAACTGCTACATTCACTAAAAGATTGAGTTCAGCTTTATTGCAAACAGAATTATGAAGGTCCGTTCTCATGCATTTACTCAGCCTCCTTCATCTGAGTCACACACCACTGGAAATAGCCCCTCCTTATATTAAGCAATATTGACTTGAAATGGATCATTTCCTTTTTTTAGGTTTACTAAAGAATACCAGAGAAAGAACTGTATCTTAATCTATCTTCCTTTCCAATGAAGTAAAAAACAAATTATTTGATCCAAATCCTCAGTTAATGTAAATTTTGCATTTGCTGAAAACTTGGTATTTCCCAGGAAGCACATCAGGTTTTGTACTGAACATAACATTGAACATGAAGAACTTTTACAAGTCAGTGTTCACTGGGCTGAAACTTTTACTCCTATCTGAATATGTTGGCTTTTGAGAACTCTTGGGGGATTGATGTTGTTGTTTTTCAACTTCTATCTCCTACTTAAGTGATATTAATATTTGTGCTTATGTAACATCTGTGTTGTGTGTGTATGTTTTTAATCTCTACTTAGGTTGACCTGACAGTTCAAGAAAAGGAGAAATATCTTAATGTGTCTCGCTGGTTTTGTCACATTCAGCATTATCCAGGCATCAGGCAACATCTGTCTAGTGTTGTCTTCATCAAGAACAGACTATATACTAATTCCCACTAGAAGCTGTCCATGCCATACAGAAGATCTAGTAAAAACGTTTTAAATGGAAAATGTACTCTGGACCACAGGACTAATGTAAATTAATATACAGCCATTCATTATTTGTTGAAGTTGATAGAATTTTTGAAGTGTAAACTTGTGTCTGAATGTTTTATTTGTTCTTTAGTTGAAGTTTTGCAATTTTTATGTCAAAATTCAATTGCTATTAAACAAGTTGAGATCAAGTTATAAATTAACCTTGTTTTTAATAGATGACATGTATTTCAATAAAAGTTGCAAATCAGGCTTAATCTTAAAATTGGTGGTCCTTTCAATGGTTGACATATTTGGCTATTTATTAACCTCTCTTTCATATTCTAAAATTCATTTTCCCCTTATGGATACTTATGATAGTTTGTTAAGAACTGTGATAAATTGTGCCAAGGAAACTGAAAGGGAAGACAGATGGATTTGTTTTAAAATATTTATGTGAGCTAGTAAATGTGGTTGAAAAAATATTTTTTCGTTGTTTCTTTCTTTCTGTAGTCAGTACTCATTGGCGTGAAACTAACTACTGAACTGCCCTACGGGAAACTGGAGTAAGATACATTCCTCTTGAGTTAATGATTCTTTTTTGTTGTTGGGCTTATTGTAATATGCAGTGGCCAAAAAGAGATGGGAAATTCTTCCTCCTGTAAGGAGGAAAATAAAAACAAAGAGATGGGAAAGTCTTATTGTCCCACTAATTTTGGATTTTTAATTACCAGATTTTTTCTAAACTGAAAGCCAACTCTCATGGAAAGACTGCTGTTGAAGTGCTGTGTGAAGAACAGAGGCACTTTATTAAAAGATCTGTATATTTTATAACTTGCTGGTTGAATAAATAATAGTTATTGTAGAGCTAAAGACCTTATCTTTACAAATAATGAGAAAAATGGGGTCTTTGGGGGCTTTCCCGTTTAATGCTACTTAATGTTTTGATGTTGATGCTGAGTCTGACCAGTGGACCCTTCAAAGTTCTAGCAGAACTTTAAACAAAGCAGTTAATCATATTTTCTTAATCTCTAAAAATAAAAATTAAGATAATGCTAAATTAGGATTAAAGTAGACAACATGAAGAAAAAAGCCTAATATGTAGCTCTTGGCAATCAGTAAGGTTAGTTTCCTTTCTCTTCTCCAGACAAATCGTGATTTTTTTGTTTATAACAAAATGAGGATTGTAACAGGCCCCCATTTTTGTCTCTAAAGTTACTGAGTCAGGAGACTTAACAGGCCAGGTGTGTGAGCACAGGCACACCTCATTTTACTGCATCTTCAACACATTGAAGGTTTGTGGCAACCCTGCTTCGAGCGAGTCTACTGGCACCATTTTTCCGTCAGCTTGTGCTTGCTTCATGTCTCTGTGTCACATTTTGGTAATTCTCACATGACATTGAATTTTTTTCATTACTCTATCTGTTAACAGTGATCTGTGTCCCGTGATCTTTGTTACTATTATTATTTTTGGGGTGCCACAAGCCATGCCCATATAAGACTTCAGACTTAATAAATGTTGTGTGTGTTCTGACTGCTCCACTGACCAGCTGTTCCCCATTTCTTTCCTTTTCCTTGGGCTTCCCTCTTCCTCGAGCCACAAGAGTATTGAAATTAGGCCACTTAATAACCTAACAGTAGCCCCTAAGTGCTCAGGTGAAAGGAAGAGTTGCACATCTCTCTCTAGAAATGATTAAGCTTCTTGAGGAATGCATGTCAAAACCAAAACAGGCTGAAAGCTAGGCCTCTTGCACCAAACAACCAACTTGAATGCAAAGGAAAAGTTTTAAGGAAATTAAAAGTGCTGGCTGGGTGTGGTGGCTCATGCCTATAATCCCAGCACTTTGAGATGTGGAGGTGGACAGATCACTTGAGCCCAAGAGTTCAAGACCAGCTTGGGAAACATGACAAAACCCCGTCTCTACAAAAATTAGGCATGGTGGAGTGCCTGTAGTCCCAGCTACTTGGGAGGCTGAGGTGGGAGGATCACCTGAGCCTGGGAGGTTGAGGTTGCAGTGAGCCGTGATCATGCCACTGCACTCCAGCCTGGGCAACAGAGTAAGCCCCTGTCTCAAAATACGTCAATAAATAAAAGTGCTACTCCAGTGAACACACAGATGATAGGAAAGCAAAACAGCCTTATTGCTGATAGGGAGAAAGTTTGACTTGTCTGGACAGAAGATGAAACCAGCCCCAACATTCTCTTAATCCAGGGGAAGACCCTAACTCTCTTCGATTCTATGAAGGTTGAGAAAGGTGAGGAAACTGCAGAAGAAAGGTTTGAAACCAAGCCAGCAGATATTGGTTCATGAGATTTGAGGAAAGACACCATCTCCATAACACAAGTGCAAGGTGAAACAGCAAGTGCTAATGTAGACTGCAAGATCTAGCTAAGATCATGGGTGAAGGTGGCTACACTAAACAATAGATTTTCAGTGTATATGAAACAGCCTGCTATTAGCAGAAGATGCCACATAGGACTTTCATGGCTGGAGAGAAGTCAGTGCCTGGCATCAGAGCTTCAAAGGACGAACTGACTTTCTTATTAGGGGCTAATGCAGCTGGTGACTTGAAGTTGAAGCCAGTGCTCATGTACCATTCCAAAAATCCTAGGGCCCTTGAGAATTATGCTAAATCTTGCCAGGTGCAGTGACTCACGCTTGTAATCCCAGCACTTTGGGAGGCCAAGGCGGGCGGATCACGAGGTCAGGAGATCGAGACAATCCTGGCTAACACGGTGAAACCCCATCTCTACTAGAAATACAGAAAATTAGCCAGGCGTGGTGGCGGGCACCTGTAGTCCCAGCTACTCGGGAAGCTGAGGCAGGAGAATGGCATGAACCCGGGAGGCGGAGCTTGCAGTGAGCCAAGATCGCTGCCACTGCACTCCAGCCTGGGTGACAGCGCGAGACTCCATCTCAAAAAAAAAAAAAAAAAATTGTGCTACATCTACTCTGCCTGTGCTTTATAAAAGGAACAACAAAGCCTGGGTGACAGAACATCTGTTTACAGTATGGTTTACTGAAACCCACTGTTGAGACACTGCTCAGAAAAAAAGCCTCCTCTCAAAATATTACTGCTCAATGACAATACACCTGGTTACCCTTAGAGCTCTGATGGAGATAAAAAGGAGATAAATACAGTGTTTTCATGCCTGCTAACACAACATTCATTCTACAGACCATGGATTAAGGAGTAATTTCAACTTTCAAGTCTTATTACTTAAGAAATACATTTTGTAGGCCGGGCGCGGTGGCTCATGCCTGTGATCCCAGCACTTTGGGAGGCCGAGGCGGGCGGATCATGAGGTCAGGAGATTTAGACCACCCTGGCTAACACGGTGAAAACCCGTCTCTACTAAAAATACAAATATTAGCCGGGCGTGGTGGCGGGCGTCTGTAGTCCCAGCTACTCCGGAGGCTGAGGCAGGAGAATAGCGTGAACCTGGGAGGCGGAGCTTGCAGTGAGCTGAGATCAAGCCACTGCACTCCAGTCTGGGCGACAGAGTGAGACTCCCTCTCAAAGACAGAGAGACAGAGAGAAAGAAAGAAAGAAAAGAAATATGTTTTGTAAGGCTATAGCTGCCATAGATAGTGATTTCTCTGATGGAGTAGGCAAAGTAAATTGAAAACCTGGAAAGGATTCAGCATTCTAGATGCCATTAGGAACATTTGTGATTCACGGGAAGAGGTCAAAATATAACATTAACAGCAGTTTGGAAGAAGTTGGTTTCAACTCTAAAGGATGATTTAGAGGGAGTTCAAGACTTCAGTGGAGGAAACAACTACGGATGTGGTGGAGATAACAAGAGAACTAGAATTAGAAGTAGAGCCTGAAGATGGTACTGAATTGCCGCAGTCTCTTGATAAAACTTCAACATATGAGGAGTTGCTTTTTATGGGTGAACAAAGAAAGTGGTTTCTTGAGGTGGACTTTATTTCTAGTGATGATGCTGTGAACACTGTAGAGATGAGAACAAAGGATTTAGACTATTACATAAGCTTAGTTGACAAAGCAGCTGCAGGGTTTGAGAGGATTGACTTCAATTTTGAAAGAAGTTCTACTTTGGTTGAAATGCCATCAAATAGCATTGCATGCTACAGAGAAATGTTTTTTGAAAGGAAGAGTCGATTAATGTGGCAAACTTTATTGTTGTCTTAAGAGATTGACACAGCCACCCCAACCTCCAGCAACCACCACCGTGATCAATGAGGAGCCATTGACGTAGAGGCAAAACCCTCCACCAGCAAGAAGATTGACTTCCTAAAGGTCCAGGTGATCATTAATGCTGTTTTTAGCAACAAAATGTTTTTTAATTAAGGTGCATAGATTGTGGTTTTAGACATACTGCTGTTGTACACTGAATAGACTCCAGTATAGTATAAACGTAACTTTTCTATGGACGGAGGAACTGAAAAATTTGTGCAACTCACTTTGTTGTCATACTTTATTGTGGTGGTCTAGAAAGGAACCCACACTCTTTCACATCTTCCTGTATATTATAACAGATCAAGACAGTTTTTACATGATGTATTTCACAATTCATTGCCCTCAGGCGTATTTTTAGTTTTGTGACATGGTCTTTAAATTAAAAACTGTAAATTTGTATTTGTATGTTCGGAGACCACAGGGTTCAAATTAATTATGGGAGTTGTTATGTGTCTTACAAGGGTAGGTCAAGTCTGTGTACCTTTCATGCTAACCACTGGGTCTGCTATAAGCATGCCACATTATGTCTCACTGCTGCAAATTACACCTAGCCCCAACACTTCTGTCTTCTCCCATCATTCAGCAGGAAGATTGAAGCAGGACAGATAGAGGCAACAGGAAATAGGCCACCAAGCATTCTCATCCCAACGATTTCACTCTTTTCCTTCATTTTAGGTCCAGCAGTGAGGAAAGAGCGGAAAGACAGAGAGGGAGACCACCTCTTTGTCAAGCAACCCCTCTTCCCGCTTCTTCCTGTGTCTTACTCCTCTGAATCCCTCAGTCGGCTAGGCAATTCTTTATTGTGCAAAACATTGATGGAACAGGTATTACTTGGTACCACCAAGTACCAGGACTTCTCGCAACTAACTTAGATCTTGGAGGATGAAGAGATGGTCGAAAGATGAAGACCTGGCTTCTGCAGCCAAGTGTTAGATCATATTCTCAGCATCCAGATCAAAACATTTCATTTCCTTGTAGAATTTCTACTGTGCTTCTTGGGTCATTTCTGTCAGGCACTTGCCTGAAATGCCCTTTCCTTCTCACTTGGTAACCTCTTCAGTATTCTGCTTTGTCAATGTCCTCATGGAAGTCAAGTCTGTCCCACCCCTGGTCCCTGATTCTGGCACTGGCATCATTGTACTGTTTTTGATTATCTGTTTCTTCCGCCGGGCTTAGTAATTTCTTGAGAGCAGAGACTATATTTTCCCTTGCTTCTCCAGCCCTCAGAACAATCATTGGCACACCACAGTCGGTGCTCAATCTGTTAAAAGAATGTACTGTTATTTTAAGTTCCTTTTGAGCTGACTGAGAAAAGTATAAGTGTAAATTACACGTATATGTTACCTGTACAGCTGTATATTGCAGAAAGACCCAATAACATCAGGGTGGGTTGTTTTTTTGTCATGTAAAAGAAGTTAGGAAATTAGCCCACCTTTGGTGTGAAGCATCCAGCTCCTGTTTTTGCTGCTCCATGCTGAACGAGTGGTTTCCATTCTTAAGTTCAACATATGGTCCAATATTAATGTCGGAGCTCCAGACATCAAGTCTGATTAAGACCCAAAGAAAGAGCAAGAGGGGGACAGCAAAAGGCTTCTCTCCCAACCTTGTCAATTCTCCTGAAGGGCCTTTCCTGGAAGCCCTGTTTGGCTGTATCGATTTACAATTTTGGCCACTCCAGCTGGGAGGAGGCCAAATGTGTAGTCGGAGGGCACCCAGAATAAAGTTCTGCTCTGTCAATGAGAAAAGAAGGAAAAGGGATACTGCATAGGCAACCAGCTATCTCTGTCACAGTGAGTAATGCTTAAATGGGAAAATGCCTTCTGAGTGCCAAATGATCAATTGTATAAGATATTTTGTTAATAAATTGCTGACATCACATGCATCATCAATTTGCAAAGAACTGGGATATAATACAATTTCCGCTGACTACATTTCACTGACAATTTAATTTTCATGATTCAGAGCTAATTTTAGGATTCTGTAGTATGCAGAGTTATGAAGATCTGTTAATGCTTTTTAAAATATCTGTTAAAACTTTTAATAACAACAATAATAGATAACATTTATTGAGCATTTAGTGTGTATCAGGCACTATTCTAAGTGCTTTAAGTGAATTCACTCCTTTTTTATCCCCTTTTGCAGATAAGGAAGCTGAGGCACACAGAGGTAGGGAACTAACCCAACATCATACAACCAATAGTCAAGGAACTGAGATTCAAACACAAATATCTGGCTCAAACTTACCTGTAAACTACTCTACATGGAGTGCCATAAAATTCTGCTTAATTAACTTGTGGAATCAGTTTTTACCAACCTAGAAAAAACCTGCCCTAGGTATTAGATAAAATAAATGGGTACATAATTTTAAGAATAAATGAGATGCTTGCACCACTCTGGGAATATATGGAAAACCTCTAACTTGTACACTTTAAATGGTGAATGTTGTAATACGTGAATTACAGCATTAAATCATTTAAGGGTGGGGAAGCAGTGGAGTCGAGCACACCAGCCTCACCATGTATTAATTATGAGACCTTGCTCAAGTCACTACACATGGAATTCCTCATATGAAATAGGGGTAAAGACAACTGATCTCGTTCAATTTGCAGTGGGAATATATAAAAATTACTCAGCACTGTGCCTAATATGTAGAAAGTTATGAGTAAAGGACAAACTGCTATGGAAGATTGTAAAATCATAAAGCCAAATTATTAAGACTTTTCCTACCTGCCAATCATCCCTGAGGTACCAACTTGCTCAACATGTGAGCCTGAGATAAAAATGGTGGCAGAGCATCCTGGGATTTTGATAAAATATGAATTTACATTACTTACCAGTTTAAAAGTCTCTCACGCCTGTAATCCCAGCACTTTGGGAGGATGAGGCAGGTGAATCACAAGGTCAGGTGTTCAAGACCAGCCTGGCCAACATGGTGAAACCCCATCTCTACTAAAAATACAAAAAATTAGCTGGGCATAGTGGCAGGCGCCTGTAGTTGCAGCTACTTGGGAGGCTGAGGCAGAAGAATTACTTGAACCCGGGAGGCGGAGGTTGCAGTGAGCTGAGATCATGCCACTGTACTCCAACCCTGGTGAAAGTGCAAGACTCCATCTCAAAAAAAAAAAAAAAAAAAAAATCTCTGGTTCTCACATTTTTCAAGCTGTTGGAAAAAAGACCATGCTGTCTTTCTTATTTTGTTTCTAATAGATCAATGAGCCAGGTGTGGTGGCTCACACCTGTAATCCCAGTGCTTTGGGAGGCTGAAGCAAGAGGATCACTTGAGCCCAGGATTTGAGATAACAGTGAGCTATGATTGTGTCACTGGATCCCAGCCTGGGCAACAGAGTGAGACCCTGTCTCTTAAAAACAAAGATTGATTAGCCGGGCGCGGTGGCTCACGCCTGTAATCCCAGCACTTTGGGAGGCCGAGGTGGGCAGATCACGAGGTCAGGAGATCGAGACCATACTGGCTTACACGGTGAAACCCCGTCTCTACTAAAAATACAAAAAAATTAGCTGGGTGTGGTGGCAGGTGCCTGTAGTCCCAGCTACTCAGGAGGCTGAGGCAGGAGAATGGTGTGAACCCGGAAGGTGGAGCTTGCAGTGAGCCGAGGTCCCACCACTGCACTCCAGCCTGGGCGACAGAGCAAGACTCTGTCTCAAAAAAAAAAAAAAAAAAAAAAAAAAAACAAAAACAAATGCGACCTGTCTAAAACAGAGTACAGCTGTCTTTGTGAATGCTCTTCCTTCTGAAAAGTGAAAGCCCCTTTCCAAGGATTTTCTTTCTGTAATTCCGAGAAGCCTACAGCACTGACCAGTCAATGATAATCCAAATATTATTTAGGTCATACTGTGTAACAGAACTCTGCTAGGCCTTGCAGATAACACAGTGACATCCCTGCCCTCATAAAGTTTACAATCCAATGGTCTGTGAACACATTCCTGAAACAGGGTATATAGAGCACTCTTTGGGAGGCTGCCAGCCACTCAGCATTGTTTGAAAGTAAATAATTAGATACCATTTACTGAGTATTTAATATGTTCTGAGCTCTGTATGGGAATTTTACAACATTAATATGACCTCATGTTAATTTAGGAGCCAGAGAGGAGGCAGAGACTAACCCACATGCTATCCACCACCTCGGTTAGACCATGGCTGAAATGGGAACTGTATGATTTCAGGGTTGAAGACCATCTGTTGCCATGTTCACTGGATTTGATTCAACTGCCCTGATTAGACACATGTCCCTATTCCATGTGGAACTTTTAGGAACAGACCAAAAATTCCAAGTAGGGAAGAATCACTCTTCAGTCAAACATCTGTGAACTTTTTCATTAATTAGAATAAAAACGAGTTTTAAAACAAATAGAAATTATAGAATGGGAACAATGTCAAACAACCACAGCCACGGTTATACCCAAGCATCCAAGAGATCACGAAGTATTTTGTGTAGTTCTGCAGTTGTGAGTCTCTTCCCAAGCGATGACTGTCACAATATGGTAGAAAAGGTGACATAGCTCCAAGAATGACATAATCATCCATCCATGACCTGACTTCCCAGTTAAACACCCCATCTCCCACCCCCAGTTCAGCAAAAAGATTATTCACTAAGGCTTTTAGCAGATATATAGGAATTCTCACGTTTACTCTCAGTTACACCTAAAATTAAGATGGCCAGATATGTAGCAGTTTACTTGCTAGCAGTACTGGTAAACTCCCAGTTACCCCACCCAATTATACCTGAGCCCACGGTTAACCACAGTCAGTAATGGGCACATTAGATCTCCCACCGGGATGAAGAAGGCAGGAAGGGAGGAGTGGAATGAATGTGAATGATCACCCACTGCCAGCGCGTCATACTGTCAGAGCCCCCTTAAAAATGTAATTCATGGCCAGGCACGGTGGCTCACGCCTGTAATCCCAGCACTTCAGGAGGCCAAAGTGGGCAGAGCACCTGAGGTTGGGAGTTCACAACCAGCCTGATCAACAGGAAGAAACCTTGTCTCTAGTAAAAATACAAAATTAGCCAGGTGTGGTGGTGCATGTGTGTAATCCCAGCTATTCGGGAGGCTGAGGCAGGAGAATCGCTTGAACCCAGGAGGCAGAGGTTGCAGTGAGCCGAGATCGCGCCATTGCACTCCAGCCTGGGGAACAAGAGCAAAACTCCGTCTCAAAAAAAAAAAAAAAAGTAATTCATGAGAGCCCTGCTGAAAGTCCATCCAGAATAGCAAGTCTGCCCAGAATAGCTTCAAGATATGTTGATAAAAATTTAAGCAGTTATATTGTTACGACGGAATAGAACTCTATTATAATCAGGTACATGTACATCACACCCAAAGATAAAATACACTATTTTGACAAGTGGTCAAATTAGAATTATTGTGAACTATAGCTTTTTCATTTATATTTTTTTCTAACATTTGACTTAATTCCTTTTTAAAAAGTCAGATGTTACATGAACTCTAATATTAATCTAGCTTTGGCAGGGCTTTGGTAGTTTAATGGATTAGAGCATTTAGCTTTTTACCCCAGAGAGCAATATTTCTTCTTTCTCTGTATAATTAGATAATCTGCTACTGCCCATTACCAGGGCACTAAATTTCAAATTCTCCATACACCTGAGCAGGCTGCTACATATCTGGCCATCTTAATTTTAGTCTTGACTTATTGAAGTGGAATTACATTCCTGACTCTTCCTGGAGCACTGGGTGAATTTTATTGCAAAAGTAATGGGGAGAAAGTTACCGTCATATATCTCTCTTGCTGGGCAGAGCTTTTAGATACACAAGGGGCTCTACATCCCACTGCTCTGTGTCTTGTATACTGGATTTATAACACTGTGAAGCCCAGCTCTAGGGTTACATACAGGCATATCAGAGATGAGATGAGGAATTTGATTTTGCAATAATGATTACTTGTAGCTGGCGCCCACATTCCTGCAGGCTTTGCCTTTTTTCCCAATACCGCTAGCAAATAAAACTAATTCCAACGCTACCTAATCTAGCAAAACTCATCTTTCACTTAAGGAAGAGAGGCCAAAAGAAGGTAGGCAGGAAGGCAGGAGAATTTGAGATGCTGGCCATTCTTTGCTGTTATTTCAAGGATTTCTGCTTCCATTATCATGATTCCTTTAGGAATATTTTAATCTTTTAAACTTTTGTTTCTTTGGGGATAATGAAAGCATTGCATCTTTTCCAGCACAGGGAGTTAATTTAATGGCTCATTCGTGCTGTCTCTTCCACTTCAAAGAGGTCAGGTCCCTAGGGCTAGCCAATTGTATTATGGTTCCTGCAGATTTGGCTTGCCATTCCTGCTGGGTGTCATCTGTCCTCGAAGTCTTGCTGTGTATAATTTTTGTTCTCCCCAACATCATCTGCTTGAGAAATTTGTGCCTGGCAGGCCTGTCTGTCCAAGTTAAGCTTGAAATACAGTA
Organism: Pongo pygmaeus; assembly: GCF_028885625.2. Taxonomy (NCBI): domain Eukaryota; kingdom Metazoa; phylum Chordata; class Mammalia; order Primates; family Hominidae; genus Pongo; species Pongo pygmaeus. The sequence continues at coordinate 7,967,761 of NC_072378.2, read as the reverse complement.
GCCATACGACCAATTTGACAAGGCATAGCTCTAAACAATAAGGCCACAGGCTTACTTTGAGCAAGGTGAGAAACTTCCAGCCACCTGATTACAAATTCCAAAGCTTCTTTGGTGCAGTCGATGAACTAGTCTGTTCATGTAATGTAAGTTCTCCTTCTCCCCCATCCCCATTTTCCCTGACCTTCTGCAACACACATACCTTGTCTTAAAAACCCTTAGAAGTTTTAAACTCTTAGACTGACCTCATGAAGTTTCCAGTTCCTGACCATTTTCACCATTTGACTTGAGCCCTGTTACTTGGATAAAAGAACTCTATCATTGACTCTCATTATCAGATGCTGAGGAAACAGGTAATAGACATTGCAATAAAGCACAGGTTCTCAGACTTAGCATGCATGGGAATCACCTGGGGCTTCTCAAACCACAGATTTCTGGGATCCAATTTGAGTTTCTGATTCAGGAGGAGTCTAATACTGCTGCTGTGATGACCATACCATGAGAACCACTGTACTACACCTGTCCAAAGCTTAGGTGACAGGCATACATAGGGCTAGCCGCATGCACACAACAACTCATGCTTTTGTCTTTTTGCACAGCTGAGTCCAGTTTAATGAAGGTGTGCCCAGGGTGGTGGATGGAATGCATTCTGTGTTCCGATGGGTTGGCTTTGTCACCGGAGCAGTTACTTTCTAGTAGCTCTTGCCGTAAGCCCTGCATGTTCTCCAAATGATGGAGCTACACCAGAAGCTTCTCTATGGGGACCTAGCAGCATGTGGTACAGGAAGATTCAGTACTGGATTATAAAATTGCTTCAGCCTAGAAGACCGCTAATGCTAATACAAAGTGTGCTACTTCACACTAAACTGGCTTTCATGCCCAGTGTGCCCTAAGCATTTCCAAAACTTTTTTTTTTTTTTTTTTTTTTTTTGAGATAGAGTCTCGCTCTGTTGCTCAGGCTGGAGTGCAATGGTGCAATCTTAGCTCACTGCAACTTCCGCCTCCCAGGTTCAAGCAATTCTCCTGCCTCAGCCTCCCAAATAGCTGGGATTATAGGTGTTTGCCACCACACTCGGTGCTAATATTAAAATTTTTTGTATTTTTAGTAGAGATGGGGTTTCACCATGTTGGTCAGGCTGGTCTTGAACTCCTGATCTCAGGTGGTCCACCCGCCTCAGCCTCCCAAAGTGCTGGGATTACAGGTGTGAGCCACCGCACCCGGCCACATTTCCAAAATGTTATGAGATTGCTACACAGTAATATTTAGTACCTCACCCAAAGAGACCACCTACTCTTTTGTTTTTGTTTTTGTTTTTGTTTTGAGACAGTTTCGCTCTTGTTGTCCAGGCTGGAGAGCAATGGTGCAATCTCATCTCACCGCAACCTCCGCCTCCTGGGTTCAAGCGATTCTCCTGCCTCAGCTTCCCAAGTAGCTGGGATTACAGGCATGCGCCACCATGCCCAGATAATTTTGTATTTTTCGTAGAGACGGGGTTTCTCCATGTTGGTCAGGCTGGTCTCAAACTCCTGACCTCAGGCGATCCGCCCACCTCAGCCTCCCAAAGTGCTGGGATTACAGGCATGAGCCACCACGCCCAGCAAGACCACCTACTCTTTTCTCCTCTTTTGCTTTAATCAGTTTTTGCATTTTTTAAAATTTTTTAACCCATTTCTAAAATAGGTTAGACAAACGAAGATAAGAAATAATGTCAATAAAAGATGTTGCAGAGGAAATCTCATGGAGTGGATTTGATAGAACACAAAATAAACTTAGGAGTCCCTCTATTTCCCACCCTGTGCCTATTATGATTCCCCTTGATGGGTTTATACTAAGGAATAAATTATAATTTTATTCTTTGTATACATGTAGTTACTCATTTATTTTTTAATTTTCACAAGATTCAATATGGGATTACAGCAAATAATTTCCCCCGAAGTCAGAACTTTACTTCTACTAAATTGACAATATCTCCATGATTTAGATGTCTTGACTCTCAAAAAGCACAGTAACTGGAAAAATCCCTTTACAATCCCATGCTTATATTTGTATATGATATTGATTCTCCAATCTTGTATAGAGGTTATGATGTGAGTACAGCTATTCTTAAAAATGTAAAGGTACTTAATGTATGATTTCATTTCTATAATATTTTTGAGGTGAAAAAATTTTTAGAAATAGAGGACAGATGATAGGTTGCCAGAAGTCAGGCTGGGGACAGGGAGGAAGGTAAATGTGGCTATAAACAGGAACCTTAACGAGATCCTTATGGCATCGGAACTGGTCAGTATGTTGACTGTGATGATAGATGCATAAATCTACATGTAATAAAATTGCATTAACTTAAACATATACACACACAATGAATACAAGGAAAACTGGTGAAATCTGAATAACGCTGGTGGATTGTATCAATGTCAATATCCCAGTTGTAACATTAGCATTTGCAAAATGTTACCACTGGGAGAAACTAGGCAAAGTGTAAAAGGAAACGCTATTATTTCTTACAACTGCATGAGAATCTACAAATATCTCAATAAAAATTTCATTTTAAAATACAGGAAAAGTCTCGTCAATCCAGAGACAATACAAGACCTTCAGGGAGAGGATAAGTGTCCCATTTTAGCCTCAAAACTCTTGAGATTTCATGGGTCAAAGACCAAGGACACACTCATAGCAGCTGAATGTGCCAGGCAAAATGGCACTGCCAATGTTGCTTCTCAGTCTCTCAGCTGTCTGAGCTGCAGTGTAAAGATTTATATAAAAGTGGAGAGAGAACAGAGGCATATGCTGGACCTCACCATCCCAGAGAACAATACAACTTAATAGTGTATAATCAAATAGCTAGAATACATATTCACAGGCTACAAGCAACAGACTTGCAGAAAAGTAATTGTGTACTTATTCAGTGTTGGCTCCCCTGCAGGCTGCATGAGGAAAGGAAAAGGCTGCATTAGTCTTGTTCACCACTGTATCTTAGCTCCTAGCACTATGCTGGGCACATAGCAGCTGCTCAATAACATATTTGTTGAATGTTTTTGAATGAAAAAATGAAAAGCCCATGTGGCCTGTTAAAGTTAATATAGCTTCTCTCTCCCTTCTCTCCAAATCTCCCTTCCCCACTCTCTCTTCACCCACCACCTATGCTTAAACACATACACAGAGGCAGTTGTTTCTGCCACATACAAGTCAGGCAGTCATTTAACCTCTCTGTGCCTCAGCCTCCTCATCTGTAAAATGAGGACAATAATAATAACTACTTCAAAGGCCGGCCATGAGGATTAAATGAATGCATATTTGTAGACCACTTACAGTGTTACCTGGCATGTAGTAAGTGCCATGTAAGTGTTTGTTAAACTGCAGTGCTATCCAAAGTTAGCACAGACTTCAGAGGTCAAAGCATGGTCCTCCTCAAGACTCCCCTTCAGACACCTGCCACAAGCTTTGGGGTTCCCAGGCCACCTGCACTTCTGACCAGCTGTCTCTGTCACATGCCCAGGGCCTGAGCACTGTCTGCTAGGGTGCCTCAGTTCTCACCCATGCAGCTTCTCTCTATACATGATGTTTCATTGCTATTCGCTTTACTCCCTCAGGTTTCACAGAATGACTCATAGAACTCAAGAAAGTGCTTTCCTTACTATTACAGTTTTATTATGAACGACACATATCAGGATCAGCCAAATGAAGAGATGCATAGGGTGAGATGTGGGGATTTCCCAAATAGAAGCTTACGTGTCCTCAAGAACGCTTCCCCCTCCTGACACTCTGATGAATGATTATCGACCAGTAAGCTCACCTGAGCTTCCATGTCCAGAGTACTCACTGGGGTTCCATTATGTAGGCATAAGCTGGTTAAATCATTGGCCACATGGCTGAACTCAGTCTCCAGCCCCAATCTGCTCCCCAGAGGTGGGCCTGCTTATGTGGCTCAAAGCCTAAGCCCTCATGGTTGGCCCGCCCTTCTGGTGTGGCCAGCCTCCATTCTGAAATCATCTTGGGCCCTCCATGAGTCATCTCATTAGCATAAACTCAGGTGTATTCCCAGAGGCCCACCATGAATAACAAAGACCCTTCTATCACTTGGGAAATTCCAAGGATTGAGGGTACCTCCCAGGAACCAGAGTCAAAGTCCGGTCAAATTCTTTATTATACAGCATAAGTTTACTGACTTGAACAGTCAGAGGGAGCAAGAAAAGCATTCTAGGAAACAGGTGTCTAAAAAGAAAGGCAGGAATAGTCTGCCACACTCATGGCATAGTAGGGAAACAGCCCCCAGCTGATTGGCTTTGCTATACAGTAGTCCCACCTTATCTGAGGTCTCACTTTCTGTGGTTTCATTACCTGCAGGACGGTACAATAAGATATTTTGTGAGAGAGACTACATTCACATAACTTTTATTAAATTGTTCTAATTGTTCATCTCGTACTGTGCCTAATTTATAAACTTTATCATATGTATATACAGGAAAAAACATAGTATATACATGGTTCAGTACTATATGCAGTTTCAGGAATCTACTGGGGGTCTTGGAATGTATTCTCAGCAGATATGGGAGGACAACTGTACTGTAATGCACCAGCCTTGAGCCAAACAACCAGGACTCTGAGTTTAGCTCCAAAGTTCAAGCACCTTCCTAGTCTAGCAGCATCCGCCCTGATCCAGCATGGCGGCAAGAGCTTGTTTCAGTTCACACCCTGACTACACGGCAGGCGCCTTTCCGGAACCGCCAGCTGGGTAGATTAAATTTCTCCGGCGCCCTGTAATGACGCCAAAAAAAAAAAAACCCGGGCGCGCCTTGTAAGAGGGCGGCCGGGTTTGCGCAGGCGCAGCGCGGCCGCGGGTGGGCGGAACTGGTCGGGATGAGTGGCGGAGGGGCAGAGACCCCTGTGGGTTGTGAGGCCGCCCCGGGCGGTGGCAGCAAGAAGAGGGACTCCCTAGGGACTGCGGGCTCAGCGCACCTCATTATCAAGGGTACGGAGTGTCAGGGCTATAGTTCCTGGTGGATCCCAGCACAGCCTCATCTCCCAAGCGGCGCCCTCTGACCCGGGCCGACCCCCGGCTCCCGGGCTGGCGCGCGTGCGTTTGTGCGGGTGGGGGAGTCGTGATCGGTCCCTGCCTTTTTCCCCGCGCCAAATGCGTCCCGCCACAACCAACCAGCCCAACTCCTCGTGTTTCCCCGCTTTCCTCTGTCGCAGCCTGAGCCATCAGGCCCGCCCCCGTCCATTCCGCAAGCTCAGGACCCCTGGGCGCAGAGCCTTTGGGCAGCGTCGCGACGGACGTGTAGTGGAAAGGTTATTGGACCTGGGAGGCGGGAGGCAGTCGTTTAGGAGTTGAGTGATTTCGGGTCACTGGCTTTACTCACTCTCCTACCCGATCTGTTCCTGGTCGTGCGAGGAGTAAGTGAGATACACTTATGAAAGCGCTCTATAGCACCGTAAAGAACCATTCACATTCAGAAATGTCCATGTGTTCTGTGTGCTTTGAGCTGGGAGAAGGTTACAACCTAGATTCCCACAGAATCTGCATTAGGTTTGACTCCTAAAGCTCACAACGCTGTTTGCTGCGTGAAAGTCTTTGACAGTTGAGTTGTAGTCCTTTATATATACCAGATATATACAGTGCTTGTATTCGTATTTTTTCTACTTGACATGCTTAAGAAGATATGTCCTAATAAAATTCATTAAAATAGAGAATTGAAACCTGCCCATCGTATGTCTGCAAAAATGAAAAATTTGGGGAACATTGCCAGTGAATGAATATGAATAATACATTGTCTTAGATTTAATTTCTCAAGGAATTTTGAGATTTACATTTTAAACTACATAGTTGTAACTAAGAAGAATAAACTGACTCACCAAAAGACTTAAATTCAGACCTTCTTTTCTTAATGACTTTTTCAGACTTATGATAAAGAGACTTACAATGAACATTCACCACCCACCTTAATAAATAAATTACTAAAAGCCCCACTGTGTCTTGCTCTAATTGCACTAGTTCCCCTCCCTCCTCTCAAGGTAGCCACTATCCAGAATTTGGTGTTTATTATTCTTGTGCATTTCTTTATAGTTTTGTTGCTTCTATCTATATCCCAAAAGGAAATATTTTGAATATTTTAAAGTTTTATGTAAATTGCTTTAATCCTTCTGAAACTTGCTTTTTTATTATATTTATTATAAAATATGTGTTATTTTTTATGTTTATGTTGATAAGTGTAACTCTGATGTATTTATTTTTACTTGGTGATTCACAGAATTCCATTGTATGAGTATGGTTAAGGTGTTTTGCATTTTTTCTTTCGATATTACACCTATGCTGTAATAAATATATATAAATGGCCTTATTCATTTGTGCAAGAGTTTTCTAGGCTACATACCTAGGCATGAAAATGCTAGGTATACATGTCTGCAACTTTATTGGATACTGAAGGATTGTTCTCAAAAGTAGTTGTATCAGTGTACACATCCACTGGCAGTGGATGAGATTTCCTCTTAGTCCATAGTCTAAACTGGATTTTAACCTTCATCTCTTGGTGGGGAAGGGAGAGAGTAAAACAAGCTAGAGATTATGGCATTTAGCATGGATTAACCCTGAATTTCATTTTATCTTTATAGATCTTGGAGAAATTCATTCAAGGCTTTTGGATCACAGACCAGTTATTCAAGGTGAAACTCGTTATTTTGTAAAAGAATTTGAAGTGAGTATTTAAACTTATTTTATAAAAGTACTTCCCTAATTGTTAGTGTGTTATTATACAGAAGAGAAATTCCCCAGTTTTAAAATCTGATTTTAGTTCATGTGTTCATAAAATATACGAAGTAAAAATGATGAAGACGTAAAAATTGTTGTTTTTAACGGGATAAGTTCCATACTAAACAGCAGGAGACGTAAGTTCTGGTGCCTACTCTAGGGTATTTAATGTCTGTTGATCTGAGGTTTTTTTAATCTATAAAATGAGATATAGTGGGGGAAAAAAAGGGATTTTAGAGATTGATGGGTCTGAGTTTTTCAGACTCATTTTCTGTATTTTTTTCCTCAATTGAGACATCACCAATTATTCAAGCAGTCAAATTAAAACTTAAGAATTATCCTTGGCTATTTCCTTTCTTACAGGTTCCACATTCAGTGACCACATCTTTTAGACGTTACCTAGATGTTTACCTCATAAATGTCCATTCTTTCTGACAGGTTTTCCTGCTTTATCAACCAAGTCAAATCCAGTTTTCACCCTGCTGCCAGAGGAATCTAACATTATTTCACTTTTTAAAACCTTTGATAATATTTCTGTCCACAGGATAAAGTCCAAGCATTGTTCTGTGACCTGGCTCCTGCTTTTCTAGCATAACCACCTGCTACTCTACCTTACATACTGTGTTCCAGCGACAGTGATGCATGAACATGCCATCTTGTTTCATATTACTGTAGTTTTGTACATGTATAATTGGTTTATTGTGCTTTAAGCAGTAACTTCTCAAACTGCTGTTGGGATGGTAAATGGTGTTGTGATTCTGTGTAAGTTTCCGTTTTTTGCAAATGATACTGACCAATCAGGATGTGCAAACATGCCAAAAAGAGAGAACCTTTTAATAAACCCAGTTGAGGGTTTATTAAAGATAGAGGCCCAGAGCTGTTGCATTAGATAACCATTTCTGGGTGCAAAAGATGCTGTGACTCAAAAACTGCATAATACTTCACAGGATATGTGCATTTTAGAATATTGTCTGGTACCTAGGAATTAACTAGGTACATAACCAAGTTAATTATACATGTTAAGTAACATGTGTAATTGGTTCAGTTAACATGTTAATTAGTGTGTATAATTGGTTTAGTTAACATCTTAACATGTATAATTGGTTCATTGTTCATTAAGCAGTAAGTTCCCACAATCTGATTATACTACATCGTCATCATTTAAAAAAAATTTTAAGTCTTTTTTACCTTTTTGATATTTATTTATTTGTCATCATTATTTATTATTCTTATTAGGAATAAGAATAATAATGTGGGAGACACAGAAAATTATCCAGAGACTATTCCTTTACCGTGCTGCGTAAAGATGATTACCAATTCTTTAGTAAGAAAGTGGAGGCCAGGCGAGGTGGCTCAAGTTATCCCAGCACTTTGGGAGGCCAAGGTGGGCAGATCACTTGAGGTCAGGAGTTTGAGACCAGCCTGGCCAACATGGCAAAACTCCATCTCTACTAAAAAATACAAAAATTAGCCGGGCATGGTGGCATGTGCCTGTAGTCCCAGCTACTCGGGAAGCTGAGGCAGGAGAATCTCTTGAACCCAGGAGGAGGAGGTTGCAGTGAGCTGAGAACGCTCCATTGCACTCCAGCCCTGGCGATGGAGCGAGACTCTGTCTCAAAAAAATAAAAAAAGAAGAAAGTGGAAATTTCTATACAAACTTGCTATAAGATTTATACAGTGTGTTGTATAAATATGTTTTTAAAATTGTATTGAGTTTTACATGTATAGAATGTGGATTTAGTTCTTAAATGTGGGAGTTATATTTTCTTCTTTTTACTTCACTTCAGCAACCACATTATCAGCAAATCTACCTCTAAAACATATCTTAAATCTTTCTACTTATCCTTCTTGCCATTACCCCCATCCCAACCCAGCTCACCGTCAGCCCTCACCTGGCCACCTGCAGTAGGCCCCTACCTGGTCTCCTTGATTTCAGTCTTATCTCTGTGAAATAACCTTTCTCACCCAGTAGCCAAATGGTCTGCAAATCCAGTTGTACCACACCCTTGCTTAGCCTCCTCCTACTTTGGCTTTTCTTTACATGGACAGTGCACTCCAGCTCCTTGGCTGTACTTAAAAATCCTAGATGATCTCTGACCTCTACTTGTCTTTCCGACTTTATTGTACACAACTCTTCACTCCTTGTGTTTCAGCCACAATTCTTCCTTTCTTTTTCTTTAACACATCACGATTGTTACAGCATCAGCAATTCCATCTTCCTAAGATGCTGCTACTTCTCATTTTTCACATGGCTTATTATTTTTGGTTTAGATTGCAGGTTAAATATCACCTCCAGCCCTTTAATCCAAAGCAGTCACCAGTACACTCTATCATGTCACCCTAATTTACTTCAATATATGGCACTGTATTCATTTTCTAAGTCTATGTAATAAATTACCACAAATTTAACAGGTCAAAACAGCTTATAATAACAGCTGATTATATAAAGTCAAACAAAATGTGTTGAGCACTTATTTTATGTGAGGCATAATATCAGGAAGTAATGATATGCCAGTGAATAAGACAGACGTAGTCCTACCCTTCATTCTTACAGTGCTTTGAAGAATGGTCTTTATTATTGAAGAATGGTCTCTGAAGGGCTCAAGAACATTTTATCAGCTAAGTTTGAGTTGCTTTTCTTGAAAAGTGCTTGATCCAGTCTTTTCACACAGTGACCAACACGACCAATTGGTCTTCCCTCCGCAGTTGGTCTTCTTGAGGGTTTAGTGTAGCACAGAACCTCAGGCTCAAATGCCTTTTCTGTCTGTTATACTCTCCTCTCAAATTAGAAGGAAAAAGCTCAACATGTTTCAGAGGCTTTAGGTTTGAATATACATCTGCATTATTTGTACTTCTTTTCTATCTTGGCCAAAACAATGATATCAGATAATTAATAAATGTGGTCTTTGGTTAGATAGAGAAGAGTGGCGAAGCAGAGCTGCTGGTACCTCCTGGAAGTTTCATCTTTTCTGTATCATTTGAATGTAGGTTACTTTACGAAAAAATGGCTAGCACTTAAAACTAAAGTTGTTTATATGTTTAAAAAACTTAAGGTATATGGCAACAATTACCTTTTTCTTTATAAAATTTTATTTGTAAAAGAAGGGAGTAAGTGCCACATGGTGGCAGCATTACTTAAATTATTGAAGTCCTCTTAGGCTATTTTAAGCTCTCTTTTTGTTTTCGTTAGTATTTAAGGACAGTTGACTGTCTGTCTCCTGACTTTATACAAACTCGTTTTCCGTTGATTCCAATGAACATTATGGACAGAGATTCATAAGGATCTCATCTTTCAGATGGAATCCTTCCAGTGAGTATTAATGTAATACTATCAGTGGGTAAAGGCATTGTCCTCTGTGCCACTGTCTTTCTAGCCTTGGAGGAACTGTTACGGCCTTTCTCATGTGGAGCAGAACAGAGACTCATGGTAGTCAACAAGTATTTAGACATGCTTATAGAGTATATAGTCCTGTATAAGTTCCTTATTTAGTTTTTAGCAAACTTTATTCATGCAATGCTTTATGGAACAGTTGTTGAATACCTACGTATATCAGTAAGGAGTGTGTTTAGTTAATAGTGACAGAGATCTGAAAAATAGTGGATTTAACAAGTGATTAATTTTCTATCACAATATGCAGAGTTTAGAGTTAGCTTAGGGCTGGAATGGTGGCCCTATGACGTTAGCTTTTTCTTCCAGTTTTACCTTCTATCCCCCTGGGATGTTGCCTTTGTCCTTATGCTTACAAGGTGGCATTTTTTGTTTTGTTTTGAGACAGGGTCACGCTCTGTAACCCAGCCTGGAGTGCAGTGGCACGATCATGGCTTACTGCAGCCTCAACCTGCTGGGTTCAAGCAGTCTTCTTACTTCAGCCTCCCAAGTAGCTGGGACCACAGTAACCCGTCCTCTGAATGGAGCTGCATAGCTCCCCTCTCTGTTCTTAGTTGTGTTTGTCTTTGAACTGAGAGACCATTTTCTTGTACATGTAAATTAGTCTCTGCCATAAGGAATGAAATAGTTTCCACTACTCTCTCTTGATTCTTCCAGATTACAATGCCATGGCCGGCTGTTTGTTTGTTTTTTTTAATTTTCATAGAGACAGGGTCTCACTATGTTGCCCATGCTGGACTCGAACTCCTGGGCTCAATTGATCCTCCTACCCCAGTCTCCAAAAGTACTGAGATTATAAGCATGAGCCACCATGCTCGGCCTACAAGGTGGCTTTTGGACCTCCAGCCATTACATGTGCATTTCATGTAGCAAAAAGGAAGGCAGGTAGGAAATAGCCAGCAGTCTCTGTTATAGGCATGTTACCACTCCAAATAAAATTTAGGTGTTGATAGCAAGAGAGAAGGGAATGGAGGCAGAGGTACCAGGCATACAAGACGTGTAAAAATAAATAGGAAACAATTCCTACCTCCATGAAGTTTACCATCTAGGGAGAAGAAAGGCATGTAAACAAAGAGTCATCATGGTGTAATTGTTATAATAAAATAAGCACAAAAGACTTGAGAGCTCAGAAGAGGAAACAACTCGAGAAACAACTTCTAAGAGAGCTCAGGGAAATTTTCATAGAACGGGTGATGTTTGGACTGAAAGAAAAATAAGTGTTAGGAAAAATGAAGCAAATGTTGGTTAAAATTAGAGGCAAAAAGAAAAGTATTTAATAGTGCAGTAATTATAAGAGTTGAGAGGGGTTGTTTTAATTAATTCTAATGTGGGTTAAATTGATGAAGAGAAAATTCCCCCAAAGGCAGCACAAGAATTTCACTTGGTCTCCTGATTCCTTGTTTTTGGTTATAGGTTACTAGAGACGCTGTCAGGTTAAAACATCATTTTATCAGTGTCTGTTCCATATAACACATGATAAGTATGTTTATACACCATATGGTTTTAAATCTTGTGACTGATTTAAATTATATCAGTCTCATTTTCTCTCTAATGCTATCAGATTACATCAGAAAGCAAGCTTTATGAGTGCTGAGCTTTGCGCTGAGAATTTTCACGCCAGAAACAATATACATATATAAATAAACAAATGTTAGTTTATATTCTTCCTTGTGTGATAAGTGTGAACAGTACCCCTCAGTTAAAAATATCAGCATAAAAACAAACGCACACCAGTTGGTGAGTTTAAGGGAAGAGACTTTCTAACGTCTTTTTTGTATAATAGTGTCGTGGGTTTTTTGGGGTTTTTTTTTTTTTGTCTTTTCTTTTTTTCTTTTTCTTTTTTTCTTTTTTTTTTTTTTTGAGACAGTTTCACTCTTGTTGCCCAGGCTGGAGTACAATGGTGCGATCTCAACTCACTGTAACCTCCACCTCCCAGATTCAAGCGATTCTCCTGCCTCAGCCTCCCAAGTAGCTGGGATTACAGGCATATACCACCACGTCCTGCTAATTTTGTATTTTTTTAGTAGAGAACAGGGTTTCACCATGCTGGCCAGGCTGGTCTTAAACTCCTGACCTCAGGTGATCCAACTGCCTCAGCCTCCCAAAGTGCTGGGATTACAGGCGTGAGCCACCACGCCAGGCCTTTTTTTGTCCTTTAAATTGATTATTAATGGGTTGTTAGAGAGATATGGCTACTAATTCACTTACTGTGTGTAGCTACCAGTTTGCTTGCTACAATAAATAAGCCTTTAAATAAGTAGTTCTCTTAGTAGGTCATGGACTCTTTTAATAATTTTTTTCCCCAGAAAAATGCATAGAGAACATATGTCTTCAATTTGACTACAATTTCAGGAGCACCCTGGAACCCCAAAGCCCATTTATAGGCCCCAGAATAATAACCTATCCTCTGAATGGAGCTGCATAGCTCCACTCTCTGTTCTTAGTTGTGTTTGTCTTTGAACTGAGAGACCATTTTCTTGTACACGTAAATGAGTCTCTGCCATAAGCAATGAAATAGTTTCCACTACTCTCTCTTGATTCTTCCAGATTACAATGCCATCTGGAGAAGGTGGCAGTGGCGGTGGCATAGTTTTATGTTTTGTTTTTTTTCCCCCTCGAATATGTCTAAAAGCAGAGCAATTAGCACAGCAAAACCAATCTACATCTGTAATAAAACCAGGCAACAGGGTACCCGTGATACCAATGGCCAAGTCACCAACAGCTAAAAGACTTCTGTGGTATCAGAACTGCCAGAGGGAGTGGAAAGAATGCAGAGGGACTTGTGAGAGCCTTGAGTGCTAGAAAAAGTCTATATCACGTTTCTGTTTAAGAAAGGGAATTTAAAAGTATGTACAATATATTGGTATATTTCAGAAATATTGTGGGTTTGGTTACAGGCCTCTGCAATGACGTGAATATTGCAATAAAGCAAGTTAAACAAATTTCTTGGGTACCCAATTAATAGAAAAGTATGTTTACACTATCCTGTAGTCTATTAAGTTTGCAGTAGCATTATGTCTAAAAAGCAATGTACATACCTTAATTTAAAAATACTTTCTTGCTAAGGCTGCTAATAATCTGAGCCTTCAGCAAGTCATAATCTTTTTGCTAATGGAGAATCTCATTTCGATGTTGATGGCTGCTGACTGATCAGGGTGGTGGTTGCTGAAGATTGGGGTGGCTGTGGCAATTTCTTAAAATAAGACAACAGTGAAGTTTCCCACATCAATTGACTCTTCCTTCTACAAAGATTTCTCTGTAGCATAAAATGCTGCTTGGTAGCGTTTTACCCACAGTCGAAGTTTTTTCGAAATTTCAGTCTTCTCAAACCCTGCTGCTGCTTTATTAACTAAGTCTATATAATATTCTAAACCTTTTATTGTCATCTCAGTCGTGTTCACAGCATTTTCAATATGTCTTTCTAAGTGTAATCATTTCTGGCTTTTGATTAAAGTGGGAGTTGTGCAACTCTTCCTTTACTTAAACACGTACAGGCCATTGTAGGGTTGTTAATTGGCCTAATTTCACCAGGAGTAGATTCCATCTCAAGAAACTGCATTCTTTGCTCATCCATAAGAAGCAGCTCCTCATCTGTTCAAGTATTATTATGAGATGCAGCAATTCAGTCACATCTTCAGGCTCCACTTCTTTTTTTTTTTTTTTTTTTTTTTTTTTTGAGACGGAGTGTCGCTCTGTTGCCTGGGCTGGAGTGGTGCAGTGGCGCAATCTTGGCTCACTGCAAGCTCCGCCTCCTGGGCTCACGCCATTCTCCTCCCTCAGCCTCCCGAGTAGCTGGGACTACAGGCACCCGCCACTGTGCCGGGCTAATTTTTTTGTGTTTTTTTAGTAGAGACAGGGTTTCACCGTGTTAGCCAGGATGATCTCGATCTCCTGACCTCGTGATCTGCCAGCCTCAGCCTCCCAAAGTGCTGGGATTACAGGCGTGAGCCACCACACCCGGCCTTCAGGCTCCACTTCTAATTCTAGTTGTTTTGCTTTTTCCACCCCATCTATAATGGCTTCCTCAGCTGAAGCCTAGAACTGCTCAAAGTCACCCATGAGGGTTGGAATCAACTTCTTCCAAACTCCTGTTAATGTTGATAGTTTGACCTCTTCCCATGAATCATTAATGTTCTTAATGGCATCTAGAATGGTGAATCCTTTCCAGAAGGTCTTCAATTTACTTTGCCCAGATCCATCAGTGAAATCGCTGTCTGTGGCAGCTATTAAGAAATTTATTCCTTAAATAATAAGTCTTGAAAGTTGAAATGATTTCTTAATCCATGGGCTGTAGAATGGATGTTGTAGGCTGGGCGCAGTGGCTCACGCCTGTAATCCCAGCACTTTGGGAGGCCGAGGCGGGCGGATCACAAGGTCAGGAGATCAAGACCATCCTGGCTAACACGGTGAAACCCCATCCCTATTAAAAATACAAAAAAATTAGCCAGGCGTGGTGGTGGGCGCCTGTAATCCCAGCTACTTGGGAGGCTGAGGCAGGAGAATGGCGTGAACCTGGGAGGCGGAGCTTGCCGTGAGCCAAGATTGCGCCACTGCACCCCAGCCTGGGTGGCGAGACTCCGTCTCAAAAAAAAAAAAAAAAATGGATGTTGTATCAGCAGACGTGATAACAACACGCATCTTCTTGTCTATCTCCATCAGACCTCTAGGGTAACCAGGTGTATTGTCATTGAGCAGTGATGTTTTGAGAGGAGTCTTTTTTTCTGAGCAGTAGGTCTCAGCACTGGGCTTCAGTAAACCATACTGTAAACAGATGTGCTGTCATCCAGGCTTTGTTGTTCCTTTTATAAAGCACAGGCAGAGTAGATTTAGTATAATTTTTTATGACCCTAGGATTTTTGGAATGGTATGTGAGCACTGGCTTCAACTTCAAGTCACCAGCTGCATTAACCCCTAACAAGAGAGTTAGCTTGTCCTTTGAAGCTCTGAAACCAGGCATTGACTTCTCTCTAGCTATGAAAGTCCTAGATGGCATTTTCTGCTAATAGCAGGCTGTTTCATATACATTGAAAGTCTGTTGTTTAGTGTAGCTACTTCAGCAATGATCGTAGCTAGATCTTGCAGTCTACGTTAGCACTTGTTGCTTCACCTGGCACTTGTATGTTAGGAGATGTTGTCTTTCCTTAAATCTTATGAACCAACCTCTGCTGGCTTGGCTTCAAACCTTCCTTCTGCAGCTTCCTCACCTCTCTCGACCTTCATAGAATTGAAGAGAATTAGGGCCTTCCTCTCGGTTAGGCTTTGACTTAAGAGAATGTTGTGGCTGGTTTCATCTTCTCTCCAGACCACTCAAACTTTCTCCCTATCAGCAATAAGGCTGTTTCACTTTCTTATCATTCGTGTGTTCACTAGAATAACTTTTTTTTTTTTTTTGAGATGGAGTCTCACTCTGTCACCAGGCTGGAGTTCAGTGGCGCAGTCTCAGCTCACTGCAGCCTCCACCGCCCGGGTTCAAGTGATTCTCCTGCCTCAGCCTCCTGAGTAGCTGGGACTACAGGCGTGCACCACCCTGCTCAGCTGATTTTTGTATTTTTAGTAGAGACAGGGTTTCACCATGTTGGCCAAGATGGTCTCAATCTCTTGACCTTGTGATCTGCCCACCTCGGCCTCCCAGTGGAATAACATTTTTAATTTCCTTCAAGAATCTTCCTTTTCCACTGGGCACAGTTGCTCATGCCTGTAATCCCAGTACTTTGGGAGGCCAAGGCGGGTGGATCACCTGAAGTCAGGAGTTCAAGACCAGCCTGGCCAACATGGCGAAACCCTGTCTCTACTAAAAATACAAAAAAATTAGCCAGGCATGGTGGCGCTCGGCTGTAGTGCCAGCTACTTGGAAGGCCGAGACATGATAATTGTTTGAACCTAGGCGGCAGAGGTTGCAGTGAGCCGAGATCACACCGCTGCCCTCCATTCAGGGTGACAGAGTGAGATTCTGTCTCAATAAAAAAAAAAAAAAAAAAATAGAAGTTTCTTTTCCATTCTCATCTTGGCTAAATATCTGGTGCAAAAGGCCTCGCGTTCATCCTGCCTTGGCTTTCAACATGTGTTCTTCACTAAGTGTAATCATTTCTAGCTTTGGATTAAAGTCAGAGATGTATGACTCTTTATTTACTTGAGCACTTAGAGGCCATGTGGGGTTATTAATTGGCCTAATTTCAGTGTGTCACAGGGAATACGGAGGCCCAAGGACAGGGAAAGAGATCAGGGAATGGCCAGTCAGTGGAGCAATGAGAACAGACCCAACAGTCATAGATTAAGTTCATGGTCTTATATGATTGTGGTTTGTGGCGCCCCAAAACTATGACAACAGTAACATCAAAGATCGCTGATCACAGATCACCCTAACAGATGTAATAATAATGAAAACTTGTGAAATTTTATGAGAATTACCCAAATGTGACAAAGGGACACAAAGTGAGCTCATGCTGATGGAAATGTGGCACCAACAGACTTGGTTGAAACAGCGTTGCCACAAACCTTCAATTTGTAAAAAACATAGTATCTGCAAAGCATAGTAAAGTGAGGTATGCTTGCGTACACTTAGAAGTATATACATCCGCCGGACACAGTGGCTCACACCTGTAATCCCAGCACTTTGGGAGGCTGAGGTGGGTGGATTGCTTGAGCTCAGGAGTTTGAGACCAGCCCTGGGCAACATGATGAAACCCTGTCTCTACAAAGAATACAAAAATTGGCCGGGCATAGTGGCTTGTGCCTGTTCTCTCAGCTACTTGGGGGCTGAGGCGGGAGGATTGCTTGAGCCTAGGAAGCGGAGGTTGTAATGAGCCAGGATCATGCCACTCTACTCCAGCCTGGGCAACAGAGTGAGACCCTATCTCAAAAAAAAAAAAAAAAACAGTATATACATAATTATATACACATTGACATGTATGCATTTATATATGCATGTATGTACTTAAAACAGTGGTTGGATAAGTTGTTAATAATTACCTAAAGGGAAAGCTATGGAGGAGATAGGGTGCAAAGGATAGGAGTAGAAGCTAGACGTCTTTGAATGTATTTTGTTCTACAGATGTAGTTTTGGAGCTATATAAATGTTTTACATAATTTAAATTTTAAATTTAAAGAGCAATTCCTAAAAATCAAGTAAAATTTACAGAATCAAGCCTGTGTTTTTGGATGTGACATTGCTACTCAGAGAGAAATTGTTCCACGTTCTTTCTTTCCTTTCTTTCTTTTTTTTTTTGAGATGAAGTCTTGCTCTTGTCCCCCAGGCTGGAGTGCAATGGCGCGATCTCGGCTCACTGCAGCCTCCGCCTCCCAGGTTCAAGCGATTCTCCTGCCTCAGCCTCCCGAGTAGCTGGGATTACAGGTGCCTGCCACCATGCCTAGCTAATTTTTGTATTTTTAGTAGAGATGGGGTTTCACCATGTTGGCCAGGCTGGTCTTGAACTCCTGACCTCGTGATCCGCCCATCTCGGCCTCCCAAAGTGCTGGGATTACAGGCATGAGCCACCGCGCCTGGCCTCTTTCCTTCCTCCCCTCCCTTCCCCTCCCCTCCTCTCCTTTCTTTCCTTTCTTTTCTTTCTTTTGAGGTGGAGTCTCTTTCACCTAGGCTGGAATGAAATGGTGTGATCTCGACTCACTGCAGCCTCTGCCACCCTGGGTTCAAGCGATTCTCCTTCCTCAGCCTCCTGAGTAGCTGGTATTACAGGCGCTCACCACCACGCCCAGCTAATTTTTGTATTTTTAGTAGAGATGGGGTTTCACCATGTTGGCCAGGTTGGTCTTGAACTCCTGACCTCAGGTGATCCACCCACCTCGCCCTCCCAAAGTTCTAGGATTACAGGCGTGAGCCACCATGCCCAGCCAACTCTTCCACATAATTTCAAGGCACGATGATTTGACTTTACATCCTAGTGAAATATACCTTCAAAACAAAAAGTTAAAAAATATATATTAAATTTCTTTTTTTAGTAATCATTTTGTTGATGCTAGTATTGGTATTATGACTTGACTGAATCAGTGATAAATAATTATGTTGGTGTTTTGATAACTGGAAAGAAACAGATAAGACAGAAGAGGGTAATTAGAACTTCTATGGTCTTGAATTTGAGTTTGACTATCAATATGAACTCAGGATATATCTATTTTTTTAAAAAATACGTATTTCCTAGCCTTGTCCACTGAAAAGTTAGAAACAGTGACCAACCCAATAAAAGTGAGCAGCCTTAGTGCTCAGTCTCCGAATTCCATTTCTACATCCCAGTGGGAGTTAGACACCTGCTCATTCCAAGTCCAGAGCAGGAGATGGAGAGGATGAACCTTGAGTATCAGATCATGCCAGAAAGCAAATGAGCTACTAAAAAATACGAGAGTTTTGTCTGAAGCATTCCAGAGCCAGCTTGAATAGGCTCCCACTGGACAAAGCTGGGATAATCTCAGTACCAATTATCTGGTGCAAAAGGCCTTGCGTTTGTCCTGTGAGAAATACTGCGATGGATTGAAAAACTTCAAATATCTCTAAATCTATGAGTCATAGGGATATGTACAAACAAACAAAAAACCTTTCTAATCACCTTTAGTGGATACTAGGAAGCCAACTCATTATTTTTGAAACTGGTAAATACGGGAGAAAGAATCAAGTGTTCTGTTTTGCCTTTTATATGTGAACATTCCTCAGAATAACCAAGTTGTTGATGGGGGCAGTTTCTCTTCATAGAGTATTTCTGCTAGTAAACAAAGACAGAATGCTACCAAGATGCTGTTGAGAGTATACAACCCATGTCTGAAAAATTCTTGCAAACAAAAGACAGAACCCTGAATTTGATCAGGGCTTTAGTTCTAACGACTAATTTACAGGAAAGAGAACAGACGAAGGAGTATGTTAAATTACACCATGGGGATTCATTCAGCAAACAACAGACTATGGGAAACTGTGCAGAACAAATGACTCACTTTTTTCCAACAAATTGCAAGGGAAAAAGTGAAAGGGGAAATCTATTGGTTAAAAAGGACTTAAGAAACATATTAATCAATTGCAGTATATAAAACTCGTTTAGGTTGTGGTTCAAACAAACTGGGGGATAAAAAACATTTATAGGACATTTGAGGGAATGTGAACACTACTTTGATATTAAAAAATGGTTGGCCAGGCGTGGTCAACAAATGTCTTTTATAGAGAGATGGGACAATTCTGTCTCTATAAAACATACAAAAATTAGCCAAGTGTCATAATGTGTGCCTGTAGCCCCAGCTACTTGGAAGGCTGAGGTAGGAGGATTGCTTGAGCCAGGAAGGCAGAGGTTGCAGTAAGCCAAGATTGTGCCACTGCACTCCAGCCTAGAAAACAGAGCCAGACCTTGTCTCAAAAAAAAAAAAAAAAAATTACTGTTGACTGTGTGTGTGTGTGTGTGTGTGTGTGTGTGTGTGTGTGAGAGAGAGAGAGAGAGGTGGACTTATTGTTTGTTTAAGGCAAGTCTCGTTTTGAAGATATTAATGTATGTTGAGATCAAGCATGGTGGCTCCTGCGTGTAATTCCAGGACTTTAGGAGTACAGGGTGGGAGGATTGCTTGAGCCCAGGAGTTTGAGGCCAGCCTGGACAACAAAGTGAGACCTTGTCTCTACAAAAAATTTTAAAAAAAGAAAAACGAGCCAGGTGTGGTGGTGTGCACCTGTCATCCCAGCTACTGGGAGGCTGAGACAGAGGATTGCTTGAGCCCAGGAGTTCAAGGCTGCAGTGAGCCATGATCACACCACTGCACTCCAGCAGTAGTGTGATCTCAGTGACAGAACAAGACTCTGTCTCTACAACAACAACAACAACAAAAGATACAGGTTGAAATATTTAACAGTTGAAATGATATACTTTCTAGGATTTGCTTCAAAATAATCTAGAGGGAATGAGGTGTGGAGCATTATGGAGGGGAAAAAATCAGTCATGAGAATTGTTGAAGCTTGGAGTATATGAGACTTCGTTATATTATTCTCTCACAACTTTTGTGTAAGTTGTTAATGTTTTATTATGGGAAAATTCGAAAAAGTAAGAAGCTGGCCTTATAAGAATGGCTCAAAAAAAATAAAAAGCTCAGTAACATAACTAACCTATTATTTTTTCATAGTCAAGTTTACCACTCTTTTTTTTTTAGTAACTTCTTGTTTTAATTTTAGATTTGTAGAAAAATTGCAAAGATAGTACAGATAATTCCCATGTACCCCTGTATTAGTCCATTTTCATGCTGCTGATAAAGACATACCCAAGATTGGGAAGAAAAAGAGGTGTAATTGGACTTACAGTTCCACGTGGCTGGGGAGGACTCAGAATCATGGTGGCTGGTGAAAGGCACTTCTTGCATGGTGGCGGCAAGCGAAAATGAGAAGGAAACAAAAGCAGAAACCCCTGATAAGCCCATCAGATCTCGTGAGACTTATTCACTGTCATGAGAATAGTACGGGAAAGACCGGCCCCCGTGATTCAATTACCTCCCCCTGGGTTCTTCCCACAACACGTGGGAGTTCTGGGAGATACAATTCAAGTTGAGATTTGGGTGGGAAGAGAGCCAAACCATATCATTTCACCTTTGGCCTCTCCAAATCTCACATCCTCACATTTCAAAACCAATCATGCCTTCCCAGCAGTCCCCCAAAGTCTTAACTCATTTCAGCATTAATCTCAAAAGTTCACAGTCCAAAGTCTCCTCTGAGACAAGGCAAGTCCCTTTCACCTATAAGCCTGTAAAATCAAAAGCGAGGTAGTTACTCCCTAGATACAATGGGGGTACAGGTATTGGGTAAATACAGCCATCCCAAATGGGAGAAATTCGCCAAAACGAAGGGATTACAGTGCCCATGCAAATCCGAAATCCAGTGGGGCAATCAAATTTTAAAACTCCAAAATGATCCCCTTTGACTCCAGGTCTCACATTCAGGTCACACTGATGCGAGAGGTGGGTTCCTATGGTCTTGGGAGGCTCCAGCCCTGTGGCTTTGCAGGGTACAGCCTCCCTCCCAGCTTCTTTCATAGGCTGGCATTGAGTGTCTGCGGCTTTTCCAGGTGCATGGTACAAGTTGTCAGTGGATCTACCATTCTGGGGTCTGGAGGACGGTGGTCCTCTTCTCACAACTCCACTAGGCAGTGCCCCAGTAGGGACTCTGTGTGGGGGCTCCGACCCCACATTTCCCTTCTGCACTGCCCTAGCAGAGGTTCTCCATAAGGCCCCCACCCTTGCAGCAAACTTTTGCCTGGACATCCAGGAATTTCCTTACATCTTCTGAAATCTAGGCAGAGGTTCCCAAACCTCCATTCTTGACCTCTGTGCACCCACAGGCTCAACATCATTTGGAAGCTGCCAAAGCCTGGGGCTTCCACCCTCTGAAGCCACAGCCCAAGCTGTACGTTGGCCCCTTTCAGCCACTGCTGGAGTGGCTGGGACACAGGGCACCAAGTCCCTAGGTTGCACACAGCATGGGGGCCATGGACCTGGCCCAGAAACCACTTTTTATCCCTAGGCCTCTGGGCCTGTGATGGGACAGCCATGAAGACCTCTGACATGCTCTGGAGACATTTTCCCCATTGTCTTGGGGATTAACATTTGGCTCCTTGTTACTTATGCAAATTTCTGCAGCCGGCTTGGATTTCTCCTCAGAAAATGAAATTTTCTTTTCTTTCGCATTGTCAGGCTGCAGATTTTCCAAACTTTTATGCTCCGCTTACCTTATAAAACTGAATGCCTTTCACAGCACCCAAGGCACCTCTTGAATGCTTTGCTCCTTAGAAATTTCTTCCACCAGATACTCTCAATGATCTCTCTCAGGTTCAAAGCTCCACAAATCTCTAGGGCAAGGAAAAAATGCCGCCAGTCTCTTTGCTAAAGCATAACAAGAGTCACCTTTGCTCCAGTTCCCAACAAGTTCCTCATGTCCGTCTGAGACCACCTCAGCCTGGACCTTATTGTTCATATCACCATCAGCATTTTTGTCAAAGCCATTCAGCGAGTCTCTAGGAAGTTCCAAACTTTCTCACATTTTCCTATCTTCTTCTGAGCCCTCCAAACTGTTCCAACCTTTGCCTATTACTCATTTCCAAAGTTGCTTCCACATTTTCTGCTATCTTTTCAGCCACGCCCCACTCTACTGGTACCAATTTACTGTATTATCTGTTTTCACTCTACTGATGAAGACATACCCAAGACTGGAAAGAAAAAGAGGTTTAATTGGACTTAACAGTTCCACATGGATGGGGAGGCCTCAGAATCATGGCAGGAGGTGAAAGACACTTCCTTCTTTTTTTTTTTTTTGAGACAGAGTCTCGCTCTGTTGCCCAGGCTGGAGAGCAGTGGCACAATCTTGGCTCACTGCAACCCCCACCTCCCGGGTTCAAGCGATTCTCCTGCCTCAGCCTCCTGAGTAGCTAGGACTATAGGCATGCACCACCACACCTCGCTAATTTTTTTGTATCTTTAGTAGAGATGGGGTTTCACCATGTTGGCCAGGCTTGTCTCAAACTCCTAACCTCATGATCCACCCACCTCAGCTTCCCAAAGTGCTGGGATTACAGGCGTGAGCCATCACGCCTGGCCTGAAAGGCACTTCTTACGTGGTGGTAGCAAGAGAAAATGAGGAAGAAGCAAAAGTGGAAACCCCTAATAAGCCCATCAGAGACTTATTCACTATTACGAGAATAGTATGGGAAAGACCAGCCCCCATGATTCAATTACCTCCCCCTAGGTCCCTCCCACAACATGTGGGAATTCTAGGAGATACAATTCAAGTTGAGACTTGGGTGGGGACACAGCCAAACCATATCAACACCTCACCTAATTTCTTTTGTTATTTAATTTTACATTACCATGCTGCATTTGTAAAAGCTAAGAAACCAACATTGATACATTACTGTTAATGAAACACCAGACTTTATTTGAATTTTACCAGTTTTTCTATTACAGTCCCCTTTCTGTTCCAGAATCTAATCTGGGGTACCACATTGCATTGAATGATCATGCCACCTTAGTCTTTGGTCTGTGACAGTTCCTCAGCCTTTCCTTATTTTTTATGACCTTTACATAAGTCTTGAATACTGGCTAGGTATCCAATCTGGGTTTGTCTGTTGTTTTTCTCATGACTAGACTGGGGTTATGGGTATTGGGAAAGAATACCACAGAGATGAAGTACCCTTATCACATTACATCAGTGGGTGCATGCTATCAACATGACACCACTGATAATATGAACCTTCTTGGCTTGGTTGAAGTATTATTGCATTTGCTAGTTTTCTCTAGTATCATGTTGCTAGTTTCCTCTACTATAATGTTAATATTTTTCCCTTTCCCTGTTCTAATCTTTGGAAGCAAGTTACTAAGTATAGCCCACGCTCATTTTGGGCAGGGAGGGTGGTTTTGCTCTACTTTCTGGAATGGAGATGTTTTCGGGGTTCCTAAAACCACCTGCAGGTTCAGTGATTCACTAGAAGAACTCACAGGAGTCAGCATATGGCCATACTTGTGGCAAGCTCTTTTATGGCAAAAGAATACAAAGCAGTGTCAGCAAAGGGAAAAGGTGCTTGGGAAACAGTCTGGAGGAACCCAGGTAGAAGCTTCCAAGAGTCCTCCCCCAGTGGAGTCACACAGGATGCACTGAATTCCCCTTGTGACAAGTTGTGGCAACACATGTAAAGTGTAATCTTACAGGGAAGCTTGCCTGAGCCTAGGAGTCCAGGGGTTTTATTGGGGACTGATCAAGGAGGCATCCTCTGCCTAGCACATTCAACATTTTCAGACTTCCAGAAGGAAAGAGGTATTCAACATTAATCACATTGTTTGTGTAAACCAGGGGTGTCCAATCTTTTTGCTTCCCTGGTCTACAATGGAAGAAGAATTGTCTTGGACCACACATAAAATACACTAACAGTAACAATAGCTGATGAGCTAAAAAAGAAAAAAATAATCGCAAAAAAATCTCATAATGTTTTAAGGAAGTTTTATAATTTGTGTTGGGCTGCATTCAAAGCTGTCTTGGGCCGCTTGCAGCCCGTCTGCCGCGGGTTGGACAAGCTTGGTGTAAACCATTTAGGCACAGTGAACCACTTTTATAATTTATGGAAGGGTTTTATACCAACGTAGGAAACTGTTTACTAGTTAAGTTTCCAGCCCCCAGCCAGGGCCAACCTTATGAGGAGGCCTTTGTTATGATAATAGCATCAGGCCTTCAGTGTTCTTTTCTATATAGGGAAGTATCTACATATTACTTTTACTACCCATTTTTATTTTGAGAAAAAAAAGGAATCAGATAAAAAATACAGCACATAATAATAGAAGCTATATGATAGAATGACAAAATGAAATTTAAGATCAGATCAGGGGTGTTTAATTTCCTTCTAATAAAATATGTGGCAATCTGGACCATTTTTCTGGTTTTTTTAGTATTTCTCTTGCCAATTTTTTAACATTGCTATAAAAATATTACTCATATTGCAACTTTTGGAGCATTTCATAATTTTAAAAATGCCTCTGGGTTATGAGGCATTTATTGCCAAATAATTAGAAGAAAGCTGCATAAATTTTCAGTAATAAGTCATAACCTAACAACCAAAACCTGGGTGGATATCTTAGAAAGTAATTACTAAGATTTAGGCCAGGTGCGGTGGCTCATGCCTGTAATCCCAGCACTTTGGGAGGCCGAGGCAGGTGGATCAGGAGGTCAGGAGATCGAGACCATCCTCGCTAACACGGTGAAACCCCGTCTCTAGTAAATATACAAAAAATTAGCCAGGCGTAGTGGCAGGCGCCTGTATTCCCAGCTACTCAGCGGGCTGAGGCAGGAGAATGGCATGAACCCAGTGGGCGGAGCTTGCTGTGAGCCAAGATAACGCCACTGCACTCCAGCCTGGGCGACAGGGCGAGACTCCGTCTCAAAAAAAAAAAAAAAAAAAAGTAATTACTAAGATTTAAGACACAATATGGCCAGGCACGGTGGCTCACAATTGTAATCCCAGCACTTTGGGAGGCCGAGGTGGGCGGATCACAAGGTCAGGAGTTCGAGACCAGCCTGGCCAATATGGTGAAACCCCATCTCTACTAAAATAAAATAAAATACAAAAATTAGCCGGGCGTGGTGGTGGGAGCCTGTAGTCCCAGCTACTTGGGAGGCTGAGGCAGGAGACTCACTTGAACCCAGGAGGCGGAGGTTGCAGTGAGCCGAGATCACACCACTGCACTCCAGTCTGGGTGACAGAGCGAGACTCCATTTCAAAAAAGAAAAGAAAAGAAAAGACACCATATTTATTAGTCATCTACTTTCTTTTAATAGGAAAAACGTGGTCTTCGAGAAATGCGAGTTCTTGAAAATTTGAAGAATATGATCCATGAAACAAATGAACATACTCTTCCCAAATGTAGAGATACAATGCGGGACAACCTCAGCCAGGTTCTCCAGAGATGTGAGTCAGCAATTTTTTTTTTAAATTGCTTTTCATTTCAAATGAATGCTACACCAAAATGTATTTTCTTGGGTATTATGGGGGGAGGTGGAGAGGGAGAGGGAAGCTCAGTTACAGAGAAAGTGGTTTTCTAGTGATTAATGTGTGTTGCCATTAATTAATCTCCAAACAGCATTAATCTCCAAAGCGAGATGTGTGCATCTGTGGTACACGAGACAATCTGTTTAGTATGTGAGAAAGTCAAAACATTTTTCACCTATTTTTACAAACTTTTTTTTTTTTTTTTTTTTTTTTTTGGAGGCACAGTCTCACTCTCTCCCAGGCTGGAGTGCAGTGGTGCGATCTCAGCTCACTACAACCTCCGCCTCCCAGATTCAAGTGGTTCTTGTGTCTCAGCCTCCTGAGTAGCTGGGACTACAGGTGTGTATCACCATGCCTGGCTAATTTTTGTATTTTTAGTAGACATGGGGTTTCACCATGTTGGCCAAGGTGGTCTTGATCTCTTGACTCATGATCCACCTGCCTCGGCCTCCCAAGTGCTGGGATTACAGGCGTGAGCCACTGTGCCCAGCCAGGAATCTCGGTTCTTGACTACAATCTGTGTTCCTGTTCTTGGCTACTACTTTTCAAAGTTTATAGTATGCAATTATAATTCTTTACTGTTTAGTAAATGGTGAAGTTTTTTCCTTTGAAAAAACTTTTTATTTATTTTGAGAGGCATTTAAAGGACTAAGTTTGTGTGATTTTGCTTCACTCTGCCATCTTTACCTAGAAATCTTTAACAACACACTGTAATTTAAAATACAAACTAATTTATATAGCACTTTACTAGTTAGAATTTTCACCTGTATTTTTTCATTTTTTTAATCATAACCCAGTAAGATAAATGTTTATCATCTTTCCCACCTTATAGTTGAGAAAACCGAAATTTATAGTGGTTGAACACTCTAGATTCTCCAATAATAATTGGAGGAACTACCATGCAAGCCTAGCGCTTCTGCCTCCAGAGCTCAAGTTCCACTTCAGGATGTTACTTCTGTATATCTTGGAAAAGGTAGTAAGAAAAGGCTGCCTTTATTCCTGGATTATCACTTTTTCTTGGATTGCCTCCTACAACACAGGCTCCTCCTTCTCAGTCTACTTTGTTAGTTCCCGCTTGCCTTCAGACTTTTCACCTTGTGGCGCTCTCAGGCTTGGTTCCGCAGCTGCTTTCTTGTTGAAACTCACTTGCTTGGTGAGCTCATACAGAATCACGCCTTTCAATATCATCTGTATACCAATCAGTAATTAAATTCCACATTGTGGTTTTAGCCTGGTCCCATACCCCTGTCTTCCCAACTAAAATTTGAGTCCTGTAAGCTCAGGACTTTTGTTGTTGTTGTTCACTGTGGTATCTCAGGCACCTAGAACAGTGCCTGCTATTTTATAGCCACTCACTAGTTATTTGTTCATTGAAATTAATGAGTGAGCATTTGGCCAAAATCTGTTCCTAATGCCAAGCTGAAATTATTTTCTTTTTTTTTTAAAGCTAATACTACATTTACTTAGCTTTTTAAAAATAACTTTACTTTTGTATTATTGTATAATGTATGTATTTTGGGGGTTCTTATGGTAATTTAATGCTTTTATATAATTTGGAAAGACCAAATTAGTGTAATTCACATATTCATCACCTTAAATATTTGTCCTTTCTTTTTGTTAAAAACATTCAAATTATTCTCTTCTAGCTATTTTGAATTATATAATAGGTTATAGTAAGCTATAGTCACCCTACTGATATATCAAATACTAGGTCTTATTTCTTCCATCAGACCATATATTTATATCCATTAATCAACCTTTTCTCATGCCCTCCTCCTCACTATACTTCCTGGCCTCTGGTAACTATCAGTCTACTCTCTATATTCATGAGATCCATTTCTTTTGCTCTCACACATGAGTGAGAGCATGCAATATTTGTCTTTCTGTGCTTGGCTTATTTCACTTAACATAATAACATCTAGTTCTGTCCATGTTGCTGCAGATGATGGGATTTCATTCATTTTTATGGCTGAATAATATTCCATTGTGTATATATACCACATTTCCTTACCCATTCATGGGAATTTAGGTTGGTTCCATATTTTGGCTAGTGCTGCAATAAACACGTGAGTGCAGATGTCTCTCTCCTTTTCTTTTAGATATATACCCAGTATTGTGGAATTGCTGGATCATATGGTAGTTCTATTTTTAGTTTTTTGAGGAACCTCCAAACTGTTCTCCATAGTGGTTGTACTAATTTATATTCTGACCAATAGTATACGAGAGTTCCCTTTTCTCCACATCCTCGCCAGTATCCATTATTCTTCATCTTTTTAATAAAAGCCATTTTAGCCAGGTGTGGTGGCCCACGCCTGTAATCCCAGCACTTTGGGAGGCCGAGGCAGGCAGATCGTTAGGTCAGGAGATCGAGACCATCCTGGCTAACACAGTGAAACCCCGTCTCTACTAAAAATACAAAAAAGTAGCCAGGTGTGGTGGCGGGCGCCTGTAGTCCCAGCTACTCGGGAGGCTGAGGCAGGAGAATGGCGTGAACCCAGGAGACAGAGCTTGCAGTGAGCCGAGATAGTGCCACTGTACTCCAGCCTGGGCAACAGAGTGAGACTCTGTCAATAAATAAATAAATAAATAAATAAATAATTAAAAGCCATTTTAACTAGAGATGCTATTTCATTGTGGTCTGATTTGCATTTCTCTGATAATTAGTGATCTTGGGCATTTTTTTCATATTCCTGTTGGCCATTTTATGTCTTTTGAGAAATGTCTCTTTTGAAATAGATCTTTGCCTATTTTTAAAATTGGATTCTTTGGGATTTTTGCTATATTGTTGTTTGAGCTCCTTATATATTCTGATTATTAATCTGTTGTCAGATGAATAGTTTGCTAATACTTTCTCCTCCTGTGGGTTGTCTCTTCAACTTGCTGATTATTCTCTTTGCTTTACGGAAGCGTTTTAGCTTGATGTAACCCCATTTGTCTGTTTTTGCTTTGGTTGCCTTACTTTTGAGGTCTTACAGAAAAAAGTCTTTGCCCAGACCAATGTCCTGGAGTGTTTTCCACTAGGCTTTCTTCTAGTAATTTCACAGTTTCAGGTCTTAGATTTAAGTCTTTAATCCATTTTTATTTGATTTTTGTGTATGGTGAGAGACAGAGGTTTAGTTTCATTCTTCTTCATATGGATATCCAGTTTTCCCGGTCATATTGATACCCAGTTTTCCCAGCACTGGTTATTGAAGAGCCTGTCCTTTCCCCATTGTATGTTCTTGGTGCCTTTGTTGAAAATGAGCTGGCTATAAATGTGTGAGTTTATATCTGAGTTATTGATTCTGTGCCATGCATGGCCTGTGTGTTTTTATGCTGGTATCATGCTGATTTGGTTACTATAGCTTTGTATTAATAATATGCTTTGTAATCAGGTAGTGTGATGCCTCCAGCTTTGTTCTTTTTGCTCAAAATTGCTTTGGCTATTCAAGGTCTTTCGTGATTCTGTATAAATTTTAGGATTTATTTTTCCTATTTCTATGAAAAATGTCGTTGGTATTTTGATAGGGATTGCATTGAGTCTGTAAATTGCTTTGAGCATTATTGTCACTTTAATGGCATTCTTCCAGTTACAGAGCATGGATATCTCTATTGTTGTGTGCCCTCTTCAATTTTTTTCATCAGTGTTTCATAGTTTTCCTTGTATAGATCTTTTACTTCTTGGTTCAGTTGATTCCTAGGTATTTTATGTTCTTTGTAACTATTGTAAATAGGATTGCTTTCTTGGTTTCTTTTTCAGATTGCTTGCTGTTGGCATATATAAATGCTATGATTTTGTATGTTGATTTTGTATCCTGCAACTTTACTGAATACATTTATTAGTTCCAAGAGCTTTTTGGTGAGTCAACAGGTTTTTTTAAATATAAGATCATGTGATCTGCAAACAAAGCTAATTTGACTTAATACCTTTCCAATTCGTGTGCCCTTATTTCTTGCCTAATTGCCCTGACAGGACTTTCAGTATTATGTTGAATAAAAGTGGTGAATGTGAGCATCCTTGTCTTGTTCTGGATCTTATAGGAAAGGCTCTCAATTTTTCCTCATTCAGTATGATGTTAGCTGTGGGTTTGCCATATATGGCCTTTATTATTTTGAGCTATGTTCTTTTTATACCCAGTTTGTTGAGAGTTTTTATCATAAAGGAAAGGTGGATTTTATCAAATGCTTTTTTAGCATCTATTGAAATTACCATATGGGTTATTTATAGATTTGCATATGTTGAACCATCCTGCCATTCCTGGGATAAATCCCGCTTGATCATGGTGAATGATCTTTTTAATGTGTTGTTGAATTTGGTTTGCTACTATTTTGTTGAGGATTTTTGCCTTTACATTCATTAGTGATATTGCCTGTAGTTTTCGCTTTTTTTCTTGTTTTGTCATTGTCTGATTTTGATATCGAGGTAATGCTGGCCTTATGGAATGAGTTTGGGAATATTCTCTCCTCTTCAAGTTTTTTGAAGAACTTGAGTAGAACTGGTGTTAATTCTTCTTTAAATGTTTGCTGGAATTCAGCAATGCAGCCATCAAGTCCTGAGCTTTTCTTCGATAGGAGACTTTATCATGGCTTCAGCCTTGTTATTCATTACTAGTTTGTTGAGGCTTTCTGTTTCCTCATGGTTTGTACTTGGTAGCTTGCATGTGTTTAGGAATTTATCTATTCCTTCTAGGTTTTCCAATTTGTTGGCGTATAGTTGTTGATAATAGTTTAATGACTCTTTGATGTTTTTAGCCTCAATTTTATTTATTTCTGCTCTGGTCTCTATTATTTCTTTCCTTATACTAATTTTGGGTTCCTCGAGGTTCATTGTTAGGTTGTTTATTTGAAGTCTTTCTATTTTTTTGATACAGGCTTTTGCTGCTATGAATTTCCCTGTTAGTACTGTTTTTGCTGTATCCCATAGATTTGGGTATGTTATATTTTCATTTTATTTGTTTCAAGAAATTTTTAAATTTCCTTCTTAATTTCTTCCCTGACCCATTGGTTGTTCAGGAGCATGTTGTGTGTGTTTATTTTCCAAGTTTCCTCTTGTTACTGATTTTTAATTTTATTCCATTATGGTCAGAAAATATACCTGATAATGATCTCTGTCTTTTCTGAATTTGTTAAGACTTGTTTTGTGGCCTAAGATATCTGTTCCAGAGAATGTTCTGTGTGCTGATGAAAAGAATGTGTAACCTGCTGCAGTTGGATGAAGGTTCTGTAAGTGTCATTAAGGCCTGGTCGAGTTTGTAGTTGAACTCTCCAATGTTTCTCTGTTGATTTTCTGTCTGGATGATCTGTCCATTACTAAGAATGGGATGTTGAAGTCTCCTGCGGCTATTGCATTCTGTCTCTCCCTTTAGATCTATTAATGTTTGCTGTATGTACTTGGGAGTTCCAGTGTTGAGTACATAGATATTTATAATTGTTACACCCTCTTGCTGAATTTTTGGATAAGGCGTAAGGAAGGGATCCCAGTTTCAGCTTTCTACATATGGCTAGCCAGTTTTCCCAGCACCATTTATTAAATAGGGAATCCTTTCTATATTGCTTGTTTTTGTCAGGTTTGTCAAAGATCAGATGGTTATAGATGTGCGTCATTATTTCTGAGGCCTCTGTCCTGTTCCATTGGTGTGTATATCTGTTTTGGTACCAGTACCATGCTGTTTTGGTTACTGTAGCCTTGTAGTATAGTTTGAAGTCAGGTAGCTTGATAACTCCAGCTTTGTTCTTTTTGCTTAGGATTGTCTTGGCAATGCAGGCTCTTTTTTGGTTCCATATGAAGTTGAAAGTAGTTTTTTCCAGTTCTGTGAAGAAAGTCATTGGTAGCTTGATGGTGATAGCATTGAATCTATAAATTACCTCGGGCAGTATGGCCATTTTCACGATATTGATTCTTCCTATCCATGAGCATGGAGTATTCTTCCATTTGTTTGTGTCCTCTTTTATTTTGTTGAGCAGTGGTTTGTAGTTCTCCTTGAAGAGGTCCTTCACGTCCCTTGTAAGTTGGATTCCTAGGTATTTTATTCTCTTTGTAGTAATTGTGAATGGGAGTTCACTCATGATTTGGCTCTCTGTTTGTCTGTTAATGGTGTGTAGGAATGCTTGTGATTTTTGCACATTGATTTTGTATCCTGAGACTTTGCTGAAGTTGCCTATCAGCTTAAGGAGATTTTGGGCTGAGACGATGGGGTTTTCTAAATATACAATCATGTCATCTGCAAACAGGGACAATTTGACTTCCTCTTTCTAATTGAATACCTTTTATTTCTTTCTCGTGCCTGATTGCCCTGACCAGAACTTTCAACACTATGTTAAATAGGAGTGGTGATAGAGGGCATCCTTGTCTTGTGCCAGTTTTCAAAGGGAATGCTTCCAGTTTTTGCCCATTCAGTATGATATTGGCTGTGGGTTTGTCATAAATAGCTATTATTATTTTGAGATACATTCCATCAATTTTTTTTAAATTTTTTAAATTATGGCCATTCTTGCAGGAGTAAGGTGGTATCGAATTCTGGTTTTGCTTTGCATATCCCTAAAATTATTGATATTGAGCATTTTTCATATGTTTGTTGGCCATTTGTATATCTTCTTTTGAGAATTGTCTATTCATGTCCTTAGCCCATTTTTGATGGCATTGTTTTTCTCTTGCTGATTTGTTTGAATTCTTTGTAGATTCTGCATATTAGTCTTTTGTGGGATGCATAGTTTGCAAAGATTTTCTCCCACCCTGTGGGTTGTCTGTTTGCTGATTATTTCTTTTGCTGTGCAGAAGCTTTTTAGTTTAATTGAGTCCCATCTATTTGTCTTTGTTTTTGTTGCATTTGCTTTTGGGTTCTTGGTCATGAAGTCTCTGCTCAAGCCAATGTCTAGAAGGGTTTTTCCAATGTCATCTTCTAGAATTTTTATGGTTTTAGGTCTTAGATTTGGGTCTTTGATCCATCTTGAGTTGGTTTTTGCATAAGGTGAGAGACGAGGATCCAGTTTCATTCGTCTACATGTGGCATGCCAATTATTCCAGCAACATTTGTTGAATAGGGTGTCCTTTCTCTAGTTTATGTTTTTGTTGGCTTTGTCAAATATCAGTTGGCTGTAAGTATTTGGCTTTCTTTTTGGGTTCTCTATTCTGTTCCATTTGTCTATGTGCCTATTTTTATGCCAGTTCCATGCTGTTTTGGTGACTATAGCCTTGTAGTATAGTTTGAAGTCAGGTAGTGTGATGACCTCAGGTTAGTTATTTTTGCTTAATCTTGCTTTGGCTATGTGGGCTCTTTTTTGGTACCATCTGAATTTTAGGATTTTTTTTTCTAGTGCTGTGAATATTGATAATGGTATTTTGATGGGAATTGCATTGAATTTGTAGATTGCTTTTGGCATTATGGACATTTCACAATATTTATTCTACCCATCCATGAGCATGGGATGTGTTTCCATATGTGTCATCTGTGATTTCTTTCAGTAGTGTTTTGTAGTTTTCCTTGTAGAGTTCTTTCACCTCCTTGGTTAGGTATATTCCTAAGTATTTTGTTTTTTTTGCAGCTGTTCTAAAAGGGGTTGAACTCTTTAATTTGATTCTCAGCTTGGTTGCTATTGGTGTATAGCAGTGCTCCTGATTTGTGTACATTGATTTTGTATCCTGAAACTTTCTGAATTCATTTATTAGTTATAGGAGCTTTTTGGATGAGTCTTAAGGGTTTTTTAGGTATACGATAATATCATCAGCTACTAGTAACAATTTTACTTCCTCTTTACTGATTTGGATGCCCTTTATTTCTTTCTCTTGTCTGACTGCTCTGGCTAGAACTTCCAGTACTATGTTGAATAGAAATGGTGAAAGTAGGCATTCTTGTCTTGTTCCGGTTCTCAGGGAGAGTGCTTTCAAGTTTTCCCATTCAGTATAATGTTGGCTGTGGGTTTGTCATAGATGGCTTTTATTGCCTTAGGATATGTCCCTTCTATACCAGTTTTGCTGAGGATTTTAATCATAAAGTGATGCTGGATTTTGTCAGTTGCCTTTTCTGAGTCTATTGACATGATCATGTGGTTTTTTTTTTTCTTTTTTTGACTGTTGCTCTGTCGCTGAGGCTGGAGTGCAGTGGCGTGATCTTGGCTCACTGCAACCTCTGTCTTCTGGGTTCAAGCAGTTCTCCTGCCTCAGCCTCCCGAGTATCTGGGATTACAGGCACCTGCCACAATACCCAGCTAATTTTTCTATTTTTAGTAGAAAGGGGGTTTCACCATGTTGGTCAGGCTGGTCTCGAACTCCTGACCTCAAGTGATCCACCCGCCTTGGCATCCCAAAGTGTTGGGATTACAGGAGTGAGCCACTGTGGCTGGCCTTTCTTGAGCTCACTGACTCTCCTCTGCTTGATTCATTCTACTGTTGAGAGTCTCTAATGAATTTTTCAGTTCAGCAAATGTGTTTCCCAGTTCCAAGATTTCTGTTTGATTTTTAAAAATTATTTTAATCTGGCCAGGCGCGGTGGCTCACGCCTGTAATCCCAGCACTTTGTGAGGCCGAGGCGGGTGGATCATGAGGTCAGGAGTTTGAGACCAGCCTGACCAACATGGTAAAACCCTGTCTCTATTAAGAATACAAAAATTAGCCGGGCGTGGTGGCGCACACCTGTAGTTCCATCTACTCAAGAGGCTGAGGCAGGAGAATCGCTTGAACCCAGGAGGCAGAGGTTGTGGTATGCCGAGATTGTGCCACTGCACTGCAGCTTGGGCAGCAGAGTGAGACCCCATCTCAAAAGAAAAAATTATTTTAATCTCTTTGTTAAATTTCTGAATTTTTTTCTGTGTTATCCCGGAGATCACTGAGTTTCCTTAGAACTGCTATTTTGCATTGTTGGTCAGAGAGTTCATACATTGCCATCTCACTGAGGTCATTCACTGACTGGTTCTTTGCTTTGTCTGTTTAGGGAGGTCTTCATTCCTTGTTTGCTGTTGTTTCTTGTGGATGTACATCTGCGTCTTGGCATTGAAGCATTAGTTATTTATTCCCATCTCCTCTGTCTTGTTTCTGTTTTTATTGGATACATTTGCTTAGAGATTCTTTGTATTTTACCTGCAGATTTCTTTTTTTCTTTCACTAGGTCACTGCTTCTTTTCAGCACTAGACTGTACCTTAAACCCAAGTCTGCCTTAGTTCTAGTAAACAATCAGAATGCCACTCATCTTGAATGGGGGAGGTCCCCAAAGGGATATCTTGTTAGTGTGGGAAGGCTGGCTAGGCAGCCTCTGTGCCCAGGGGACCTGGGGAACGAACCTCCTGCAGTGTGGTGCTGCTGAGTAGCCACTTTGATTTGGTGTCTCCTTTGGCTGAGTTACAGAGCAGAGTTTCTAAAAGGCTGGGGGTGGAAGTGGCACCTGTCTCCTTTTTCTCTGGCTGTCCTTGAGGATATGTCTGCCCTCGGGTATCACCAGTGCTTTCCATGGGTTAAGGCAGCGACAGTTCCCCTGCCAGGGAGCCCAAGATGATGGGGAAGCTGATCATCCATCATGATCCCTCTTTTAACATAGAAACCATGAGTCAGGGAAATGTCCCATGTGCTTGGTGCCAAGGCAGGTTGGGGAAGGAATGTTACAGAGATGGAAGTCCAATTCTGTTCCTGTCTCCTCAGAGTGTTTTTCATTTCTCTGTGGCCCTGAGAACTGTCTCATCCTCGTGTTTGAGTTCTGGGGGATCGCTGGCGCTTTATACCTGATTTTGGTTTTCTGTTGTGGAGAGTGAAGCTAGCTTGCTTCTATATCCGCATTTTGGAACTGCAAGTCGTGAAATGATTTTCTTATGTGTGTATTTGAGGTTTACTTATAGACACCATAATAGAATGAATTTGTTTCTTTTTTATGTGAGGAAAACAGAACATTGTTAACTATGGTATGTGGCACAAATCTACTTGAATAATCTTTTGGTTAAGAGAAAAAGCACTTGATAAATTCTTGACTTTTTTTTTAAGTCAATATAGTGTCCTAAAACACTGAGACAACAGAGGAAATGGCTTCGTACTGAGTTACAACCAGTAAGTGATGCAAATGTGATAGGAAGGTTCAGAGAAATGGGCCTTCTTGGTGTCACTAATTGTTCAAAAAGGGAATGTTTGGTGCAGTCTGGTGATTGTCTTTGACTTTAGAAAAGCAAGTTTCATAAATTCAGAAAGTAAACCTTTTCCGTTGTGTGCCTAAAGAGTTAAAAGGTGAATTGCTTCAAAGGGACTGTAATTTCTAAAAGTGGATATTCTGTCTAAACATAACAATCCTGATGAGGAACAAAAGTGCACCTTTGGCAGATGTGTTCTGATTAAAATTTTAAAGGACATAACAAATGACAAAGTAAGTGGCAGAAGCCTGTAACTCTTTTTTTAGGTTGGACTCAGAATCTTCTGAAAGTGATGAAGCTCCTAACAACTGCCAAATGGATTTTAAGTTATGTTCGCAGAGCCAGTGGGGGAAAAAAACAACGCAGGAAATGATAGAAGCACTCCTTGGGAAAGATGATGTAATATTAATATGCCACAGAAAGAAGGCAGAGCTAATCAACTCCTGTTTTTTTTTTTTTTTAATATTTTCTTTTATAAAAAAACAATGATTGGGAACCTAATTTTCAATACTTAAATATTATCTTTGATATAGCTAAAATTAATGGTTACTGATAAAAACACAACTTTTTGAAAACAAAATTCTTCTCTTTTACCGTATTCCCAGAGGGAGAAGCCTAACATTTCTCTGAAAGAAAAATCACAGTCCCTGCCCTATTGTGGAACTTGTGACCTAGTTGGGGCCGGATTGGGGTGGGGTAGGAAGACATAATTGTAAAACAATTAGACAAACCTCCAATTTCAGCAAAGGCAAGATATTAATAAATGGTAGGATACACACACACCTGATTAAAGAATTTCAAATAGGGAAACTCCCCAGAGGGAAGGCACTAATCAGGAGGGCTTTATAAAGACAGTAAACCTTGAACTGGGCTTTTGAAACAAAACAGTTTAATTAGTGAAAAGAAATAAGGAAAGGATTTTCTTTAGGGATAGTATAATAAATAGAATATTGGTAACAATGAACAGTTCTTGATTGCTTATTATATGTTTTTTTTTTTTTTCTTTTTGAGATGGAGTCTCGGTCTGTTTCCCAGGCTGGAGTGCAGTGGTGCGATCTCGGCTCACTGCACCAGGTTCGAGCGATTCTCTTGGCTCAGCCTCCCGAGTAGCTGGGAATACAGGCGTGTGCCACTATTCCCAGCTAATTTTTGTATTTTTAGTAGAGGCAGAGTTTCACCATGTTGGTTAGGCTAATCTCGAACTCCTGACTTCAGGTGATCTGCCCGCCACGGCCTCCCAGAGTGCTGGGATTACAGGCGTGAGCCACTGTGCCCGGCCTGACTGCTTATTTTAGATGAAGAACTACTCTAAGTGGTTATCATTATTAATATTGAAATGATTTAAGCATAGTATGTACTGTGTTCTCATGTAAATTTTGTGTCACTTCTGAAGCCTTGTTATTAGTTGTTATGTTCATTTTACAGATGAGGGACTAAGGTGCTGAGAGATAGGAGGACCAGCAAGAACAGTGCCTGGCACAAAGCAAATGCTCAGTAAACATTTGACAAATGAATAACTGAGCGAGCAAACATGCCCAAGATCATTCGCACAACTGAGTGCCAAATTTGACTGACTAAGGCTCACTCTTAGCCTGCACACTACATGTCTTTATTTGGATGAAGTAAGTGAGAACATTTATGAACAGCAAAAAATGCATCTGGCAGATGAAAAGGTTTAAATAACTGAAGAATTACAACTGGTGTCATTGATGAAATAATTAAAGAGGCAGTAGAGTGTTGATAGTAAGAGCCAAGTCTTTACAGCCAGAAAGATCTGATTTCAAATCCTGTTTCCTGTACTTATTAGTTTTATAACCTCCTTGATTGACAGCGTCACTTCTCTGTACCTCAGTTTTGTTATCTGTAAAATGGAATAGTGATCATTTCCTGATAGGAAAGTGGGATTAAGAAGGATAATGCATAGATCTTGGCACTTAGTAAATAATAAATAATTACAATAATTATTACTAGCAGTTAGTTCTTAAGAAAGAGAAATGACTTAATGGAGATGGTCCGGAGGAAGTTGAATCTTGCACTGGCAGCCGGGATAAATTAGAAGTCAAGAGAGCACAGGCAAGAATAGTGGAAAGTTGTTGAAGTAATGTAGTTACCAGGTACTGCAGTGAGAGAGCTGTAGACAATCTGTCATTGGAGTTAGTATTTAAATGCCCTTCGGCTTGTAGCTCAAAGCTCAAGAATTATGGTTGTTCTAATTATGACATCCTGAATATATTGGCAAAACTTATTTTCCCCTTCTGGCCATCCCACCACCACCAAAATAATATCAGTTTTCTGCATAGTTTTTTGAGATCTAAAACAATCCATGTACTCTCCACACACACTCCTCCCCCAGGTATGTGTTTCCTTGAACATAGTCTGCTGACTGAAAATCCATGTCTTTTTCATTTCAGTGCAAGCAGCTAATGACTCAGTCTGTAGACTCCAACAGAGGGAACAGGAACGAAAAAAGGTAAAAGATCATTTAGATAATGGGGCATATAAGTCTTGTGTCTTTATTATCATATTATTAGCAATTGCTTTTGATCAGAAAATTCTCTGAATGCAGTGAGTTTTACATATTTTTAAATGGCTGATTCATTGAAGATGTGTTGAGGAGATGTGGTCACACAGTCATACCATCAATATTTTTATAATTGAAATTGCAGAACGCTCTTTTTTCCTTTTCAACATTTCCATCTTTTCCCTGAAAGTGGTATTTGTCTCTTGGAGGAGAGAGAAAGTAGGACTTTTACATGGAACAACAAATAACCACCGGATTGGAGATATAAATCTTTCCTTTGAGCCTGAAGTATTGAGTATATTCTGTATATTTCATCTAGAAAGGGAAGCATTCATGCCTGTGTAGGTTATTTAATGAATAGCCATAGGAGTATTTGAATCATTTGCTGGGCAGTGCTTTGCTTATTTGAATTATATGTTAACTAAATTCAGATGTGGAAAAATAGCACAAGAATTTAAGTTCCTGTGATAATTTGGTGTTTTTCACTTGCAGTTATCATAAAGTGTTTTTGTAACTTATTCATTGCTCTAAACTAATGAAGATACATCTTACACTTATTAAGAAACATTGAAAAGACTAAGTCACTCTGAAAATAATGCCTTTTTGCTTGTGTGTGTGTGTATCGACAAATGTTACTGTCTCCATTTATCTGGAATGTGTTGTGGTTAATCCACAATAATAGTTCACATCTGTCACTGTATAAAAATATAATGGAATAAACCTTCTCAGAGTTTCAGTTTCTGTACCCTCTGCTCAAATCTAAATGTTGATATAAAGTTTGAAAATTCAACAATTTGATAATCGAAAGGACTTGACATTTAAGACAGATGGGAATGCTGCCCAAGGATAGTGGGACCCTGCAGGCCAGTCGGGAAGCAGGGCCACAGCTGAGCTCCTGGATGAAGTGGCAAGGCAGAGCTGTGGTCAGGGAAGTTTGTGTCAGGATGGGGTGCTTGCACAGCGTGCAGAGAGTGCTGGAAAAACAGGCAGGGCTGGGGACGTAAGTGGACCATGTCAGGCTGGACAGCAGATATATTTTTAATTCCTCTACTTTGCTAGGTGCCACGGGGGGTGATCGATTTTGTTAACTTTAGGGCTGTTCCTACACTTAAGGAGCTAAAAGTCTTGGAGTCCCAAAGCACTAACACTATAAAAATAGAGGATAAAGTAAGGACTGTGATCATTACTAAGAACTTTTTGGGATCTTGGCAAAAGTGTAATTTATTAGGAAGATAATGGCATTCAAGCCTGACCTTGAGCAGAGGGAACTTAAAATTAAATTATAATTTGAACAGTTTGTCTTGTCACTTTGAACTATTTCTACATGTGGTGTTGTTAGCCCTGTGTATAGTAGGAAGATGACCAGATTGGGTAAGAAATACCTGGCTTCTTTTATTTCTGGTGTTGGTTCCCTGTACTAGCTAGCTATAAGCCCTTGGACAAATCCTTGAGCTTCCAGCTCCTCGTTTGCAAAATAATGATCTATTCTACTTATCTGATAGATCAATGGGTAAATTGCATTATAAAAATTATTTGAAATGACTTTGAAAATTGTATCTCACTATCAAAATGTAGGGCAGCATTTTTTTCCTGCCAGCTCACTGTTTAAGATGCGAGCGGTTCCTGTGTGAGTAAGAGCCCTGCCGTGGTCTGTTAGAGTCTGTGAAGCACTTGAGAAGCCTTCTCATTGATGATTTTGCAAATTAAAAAGTGCTGTCTGTCCCATGGTTTAAAAAGCAGTGGCCACAAGAAATAAGAATATTTTAATATTTAATATGAAGTACATTTCTTTTCTATTTTTTTTTTTGAGATGGAGTCTCACTCCGTCACCCAGGCTGGAGGGCAGTGGTGCAATGGCTCACTGGCAATCGCCGCCTCCCAGGTTCAAACTATTCTCCTGCCTCAGCTTCCCAAGTAGCTGGGATTACACCTGTAATCCTAGCTAATTTTTATATTTTTAGTAGAGACAGGGATTTGCCATGTTGGCCAGGCTGGTCTCGAACTCCTGACCTCAGATGATCCACCCGCCTCGGCCTCCCAAAGTGCTGGGATTATAGGTGTGAGCCACTGTGCCTGGCCTGAAGGACACTTCTTATAGATATTTTGTCTGGGGATATTTTCAAACTAATTTTTATAGAATATATATTAAAAATTAGTATTTTAAAATATACTGAAACATTGTTTCACCAGAAGTTGGTAAGTCTGTGAGACTTAGTTTGTAAGCAAACTTAGATTTGTTACCCTGATTTTCTTTTCTGAAGATAATTTAATAAATTAACCAACTTAAAGTCATAAACAGATATACTTCTCTGCTCAAAGTAAAAATTCTTTATGCTCTTATTGGAGCAATAAACTTTTAGTCCTGTCTTTATTTCTTTTTTCTTTTTCTTTTACTTTTTGTTTTACTGCCATATGTAGCTTCTTCTGAATCTGTGACATGGCAGAGGTTTCAAACCCCACACATACACATGTGCGTGCACACACACGTATGTCATAAAGGTAAAGTTTAATTTCTCATCTAGCCAGTGTAAACAAAGCAAAAGACCTGACCTCTAGCTGCATCTTACAACCTAATGTTAATTGTTGCCCTTGGTTATACTATTGCATACATTTTGTATATTTGAAAGGTTCTCAGAACAAAGATGGGAGTAGTAATGAGATAAAATAGACTACTGCCATTACTCATTAATTCTTTTTTTTTTTTTGAGATGGAGTCTCACTCTGTCAACCAGGATGGAGTGCAGTGGCACGATCTCAGCTCACTGCAATCTCTGCCTCCCGGGTTCAAGCGATTCTCCTGCCTCAGACTCCCAAGTAGCTGGGATTACAGGTGCACGCCACCACACACGGCTAATTTTTGTATTTTTAGTAGAGACGGGGTTTCACCATGGTGGTCAGGCTGGTCTTGAATTCATTAATTCTTTTATGTCAAGACAATTTGTGGATTTCTGTAGGAAGTAAACTGATAAGCGTCATACATACAAATCATATTTCCCATAATTGATATCTAAAAGTACATTCAGAAGAACAATAAATGCACATTCCCTAGTTATTTGACATGTCTTAAAAACTACCACTGGTACAAAGTTGCATTTTGGGTATTAGCAATAAGAATAGTGAAATGAAAATATTATTGCCTTATAAAATTCACTGGCTCTTAAAATATGCCACCGGTGGAGATGAGATGGTTAATAATATCTGTCAATAATTTAAATTTAGGTTCATGCACAGGTGTCAACTTTTGAAGCCCTATTCAACCAGACTGGAAGAAATTATGAAGTAAATATGAATGCTTTTGATTCACCTTGTCCACAAATATTTATTAGATCCAGTTATCCGTCTTTATGATTACTTTCATGAGAGCAACAAGTTCACATGGCTTGTACATTGTTTTTAATAGAGTTTGAAAATAGAGTAACATATTGGTACATATTGTTGTATAAAATCATTTTTGGCAGTTGTTATACTGACACTCCTTATCAAAGGAAATAGTTTTTCCTATGTCTCTGTAAGGCATATATAAAATTAATGGCATGCGTATTACTGGCAGATGCTCTAAAAGACCTTTTAGACCTTAGTTGGATTATTCAGAGTTTTCCTGTAGACCAGGGTTTCTCAACCTCAGCACTGTTGGCACTTTGGACCTGATAATTCCTTATTGTGGGTGCTGTCCTGTGCATTGCAGGATGTTTAGCAGCATCCTTGGCCTCTACCTACTAGATGCCAGTAGCACCTCCCCACAACCTGTGTTATAATAACCAACAATCTCCTGGGGGAGAGGGGTGTAAAATGCCCTCCCCTGCCCCCCATTGAAAATCACTGACTTAGACGAATCTCTGCAGAAGTGTGGTTTTATTTTGTAATCCAGACTTCTTTTATAGACCTGATTCTAGACACCTATCTTCAGGATTGGTTTCTATTTCAAATTGTCTTTAATTGGTAGAGGGCAGTGAGTGTGTGCCTG
Source organism: Pongo pygmaeus (assembly GCF_028885625.2). Taxonomy (NCBI): domain Eukaryota; kingdom Metazoa; phylum Chordata; class Mammalia; order Primates; family Hominidae; genus Pongo; species Pongo pygmaeus. The sequence continues at coordinate 7,925,567 of NC_072378.2, read as the reverse complement.
CATGCGTGCTGGTTTATTACTATTTCTTTCTCTGTTGTAACTTAATGTATACATTTTACTAAGTAGAAAGAGATAACACCATTATAGTTCATTATTTTTGGTATGTAGTTATAGGTTATTAATAAATTCTCTTCATTTTCTTTTAAAGTTGGCATTTTCTGAGTTTATCTTGAAGAGTGCAATTGATTTCATTTAAGAAGAGCCCACTGAAACTTGATTTAAATTTTTTTTATTGTGGCAAAATTCATATAACATAACATTTACCTTCAGAACCATTTTAAAATGTACATTTCAGTGGCATTATCTATATTCACATTGTTGTTCAACCATCACCACCATCCATCCACAGAACTTTTTTTTTCTAAATTTATTTATTACTATTTTTCTGAGATGGAATTTTGCTTTTGTCACCCAGGGTGGAGTGCAGTGGTGCAATCTCGGCTCACTGCAACCTCTGCCTCCCAGGTTCAAGGGATTCTCCCACCTCAGCCTACCGAGTAGCTGGGACAACAGGTGTCCACCATCATGCCCAGCTAATTTTTGTATTTTCAGTAAAGACGGGGTTTTGCCATGTTGGCCAGGCTGGTCTCGAGCTCCTGACCTCAGGTGATCCACCCACCTCAGCTTCCCAAAGTGCTGGAATTACAGGCGTCAGCCACCGCACCCGGCCCACAGAACTCGTTCATATTGCAAAACTGAAACTCTATACCCAGTAAACAGTAACTCCTCATTCCCCTTTCTCTCCACCCCTGGAAACCACCATTCTACTTTCTAGCTCTATGAATTTGACTGCTCTAGGTTCATCGTGTAAGTAGACTCATACAACGTTTGTCTCTTTTGTGACTGACCTGTTTCTTTAGTGTAATGTCGTCGAGATTCATCCATGCTGTAGCATGTGTCGGAATTTTCTTCTTTTTTAAGGCTGAATAATATTCCATTGTATGTGTAGACTGCATTCTGTTTATCTGTTCATCTGTCTATGGACGTTTAGGTTCTCCCACCTTTGGCTATTATGCATAACATTGCTGTAAACATGGGTGTACAAACAGCTGTTCAAGTTCCTACTTTTAATTTTTTTGGATATATGCCCAATAGTGGAATTGCTGCTTTGTATGGTAATTCTATGTAAAAGCCAAGGTTTTTATCTTCTTTAAGCACAGTGCTCTTATAACTTTAGCCACTTTTGTTGTTGTTTTTCTAATTTCTTTAATTTATTTTTAAGGGGCAGTTTCCAAGTCATTTTATTCAGGATTTTATGTTTCTTGAATCAATAAATACTATATAAAAATAATGTCAATGTAAAAATGGCTACCATTTTCTCTCCTCTGCTTCCCCTACATGGGTACAATCCCCTGGGCAGCCTCACTTAGTTTTAGGGGCTCTCCCTCCAGATTTGTTCCAGCAAATGAAGTTGAGTGACATAGTCCCTTGAATGATTTCTGGAGAAACTCAGCGGGGATGGGGAGAGCCTCTGGAATCTGGAGGTAACTAGCTTGGGGAAATGAATCAGTGTTTTGGGGGAGAAGAATTGGCCCCTAGGGCAAGAGTCTACCCCAAAGAAAAGGGTGTCTGACATGTTCACAGTTAACTCCTTTTGCCTTAGAAAGTGGTATTTATTCAGAGAAAAAAGCGACAAGATGTCCATGCCATACCCCCATGCCTGCTGCTCCTCTGCCCCTAGCTGGGGCCAGGTAGCAGGACAGCCTCTCAGACGAGGTCAGCAATATTGAGGGGCATCTCCTTAATGGAGATGTTGTAGGTCTCCATGTCTTGAAGGGTGTTCTTGTCTTCTGTCACCATGAACTTTGATTACTTTGGATGGAAATCTTTAAAAAGATATTCTATACTTTTATGTTATTTAAAAAATTTATTAAATGTTACAGAATAATTTTGTAGCAATCAGGCATTATTGAGAATATCAGATTTTATATTATGGTGAGTATGGTGATGTCATTAGGGAATGAGAAAGAGAGACACTGTGCTATGTTTCTGTACCAACTGCCCTCAGATACTGTGTGTTTTAAGTTTTTGTATCTGCCTCCTCTTTGCTATAAGGCTGATGCCTGTTATTCTTCCCTTATTTATCAGCCTTTTCATTTTATAACTTGTAATTTTTTCATAGGGTGTCATCTTAGAAAGCAGTTAACTAAGCTGGTTAGAATTGTATGTAATGTAGGTCAAATAGGCTCGGAATCAGAAGAGCTTTTCATGTGCCCTGCAATATTTGTAAATGGACTTTGTAGTATCTTTTTTGTTTGGATGACTTAAAGGTCTTACCACATTCTCAACTAAGGTTCAGATAAATGTTATTTCCAGGTAGCTGGATTTTATTTGTATGTAAAGACTGCAGTATTGTCAATACGTGAATGTATAGGCGACCGCCTCCCCTTTTTTTCTTTACTAATTGTTGTAAAGAATGTAAGAATGGGCCGGGCGCGGTGGCTCACGCCTGTAATCTCAGCACTTTGGGAGGCGGAGGTGGGTGGATCACCTGAGGTCAGGAGTTCAAGACCAGCCTGGCCAATGTGGTGAAACCTTCTGTCTACTAAAAATACAAAAATTGTCCAGGTGTGGTGGTGGTTGCCTGTAATCCCAGCTACTTGAGAGGCTGAGGCATGAGAATCACTTGAACCCGGGAGGCAGAGGTTGCAGTGAGCTAAGATTGTGCCATTGCACTCCAGCCTGGGCAACAGGAGGGAAACTCCATCTCAAAAAAAAAGAATGTAAGAATGCCTAGCAGTTACTATTACAAGTGGGAAACTAGGAAACGATAGCATGGAATGACTATAATAAACTTCTTGATAAGGAAGTGAAACTAGATTTTTATTTGGATTTGGAAGTTGTCACCTTTTAGCTTATTTTCACTCGGCCTACAAGGCCAATAAGCGATATGCCTGATGTGAACAGGCTACTTGAATATGTTTAGCTTTATTCATAATATTCTGAAACTACACAATAGAAATACTGATCTTTGGCAGTATCTTATTCACTAATATATTGCAGTATCTTAAAGACTTCTTGTAGCCAAATGGTTAATAATGGTTACATCAAGGATTAAATTGAATATAGGAATGGAGGGGAAAGTCTGTTGCTCTTGAGTTGTCTCTGTTGTTTGAATTATTACAGTAATCTGCTGCTAAAATTAAATTATTAAAATTAAAGAACAAAAACTGAAATGGCAGGGAGATAAAAGTGGAGTGATCTGCCTTCTAGATGCTTCACTTGTGATTTGTATAATATTTACCTTTTATTAAGTTCCTCAGGCACTGAGCTAGGAACTTGACATGTTCTACCTCTAGTCTTTATAAATATTATTTATAGATGCGGAGTATTTATTTTTCTCATTTTAAAGTTAAAGAAACTTTAAGTTGCTCAGCATCATGCAACTAGTGACAGGTAGACCAGATTTTGAAGCAAGGTTTGTATGCCTGCCAAAGCTACATTTTTCTTTATTGGGCTGTACTGGATAAAATGCATTCTGGTTGGGAAGGGGAACACGGGCTGTTGCCTTGTGGTCCACATCACAAGGTCAGCAGAGCCAATGATGACTTTTCATTTACAAAGAAATGAACAAATTAAATAACATCTGAGTATGCATGTTTAAGATTCTCTGTATTTATTAAAACACAACTAAAGCTAAATATCATTTTGATGAAGTTTATCTGCATTTTTTCTTTTTCTAGTCTGACTGTGGCTTTTCTCTTAGACTGTAACAGTTTTTGCAAAAGTTCCATCAGAAGATTTAATAAACTCTTCGTGCATCTTTTGGAGAATTCCAATCTATAAGGCTGAAAAGTTAAAAAGTAATGCATTGAATTTTGTTTAACCTGTTTAACAAATTTATTGGATGAGTAAACCCCTCCCTCCCTAATCCTCTCTCCCTACCACTGTAATATCTGTTCAGATCCCAAGTGTTTGTGGGACATATTTTAGAGCAAAGTTTGACTATAGAGGAACAGTCAAACATTTTAGAAGAATGTTTGACCAAGAATTTTCAATTGGAAAGAAGTTGACGTGAGTCTGAAGTTGAACAGTCTTGGTGCTGGGGAGCTTCAGATCAGCCTAGCAAAGAGGCTCTCACAAGACTGTTTGTCTTGTGAAAGGGATTTTTAACTACCTACGTAAAACTTCCTCTGGAAAGATCTGATTTGCACTCTGTGATAGAAAAGGTGTAGAAAAGGCGTAGGTTTGGGTGTCAGAAAGACCTAAATTTGAATCTACAACCAAGCTATAGGTGAGTGACCATGGAGGATAAAAGTGTCCTTAAGCCTTAATTTCTTTGTCTGTAAAATGAGAATAATGTCATCTTAAAGGAGAGGCTTTTAGAAGTAGCTATGCAAAACAACTAGCAGAAATTTGCATTTCATGGGTACTTAGAGCACATTGGCTTATTCAGCCCTTCATCCTGTTTGTCATCCTGACCCAAATGAGAGAGAAAATAGAACAGCAAGAACATGATGAACAGCCTGAAGATGGTTTCTTTTTCCTAGTAGCTGTTTTTCTGGTGGCTGACATCTGAGTTAACCAGCATCTGAGTACACTGCGTGTCCCTTTTTCATTCAAGTGCTGGAATTAACATGCCAGAATTAACAGTGACTTCGGGTGCTTTGTAGGGGTGTGTGTGTGCGTGTGTGTGTGTGTGTGTGTGTGTGTGTGTGTGTGTGTGTGTGTGTGTGTGTGTTTGTTTTTGAGACGGAGTCTCGCTCTGTTACCCAGGCTGGAGTGCAATGGTGCGGTCTCGGCTCACTGCAACCTCTGCCTCCCAGGTTCAAGCAATTTGACCTTCTAGGTTTTTATAGTTTGCATATCCCAGTTTTTGTTTGTTTAATAGAACCTAATCTGTATCAAAACTTAACTGCTAACGACATACATGTAGAATAGTTGAAATAGGGATATAAAGTTATTTTTTCATACTCTGTTTAGATTTTTGTTGTACATATTCCAAGTTAATCATTGAAATTATACTTTGGAAGGAGGGAGAAAACTAAATTCATACCTTTTTTATTTATACAGCATTTTATCTGTATTACTGTGGTGCTAGAAAGAGAAAGAAAAAACCTTTCATCCTTATATAGCAATATTAAGGAACATCTCAAGAACTGAGACATTTGACATAGATGTTTGAGATGTTGATTTGCTTTAAGGACTAGAACTGACCCAGAGGAGATTTCTTTTTTTTTTTTTTTTTTTTTTTGAGATGGAGTATCACTGTCACCCAGGCTGGAGTGCAATGGCGTGCTCATCTCACTGCAACCTCTGTCTCCTGGATTCAAGCAGTTCTCCCGCCTCAGTTTCCCGAGTAGCTGGGATCACAGGCCCTGGGATCACAGGTGCACGCCACCACACCGGCTAATTTTTATATTTTTAGTAGAGACGGGGTTCTGCCATGTTGGCCAGACTGGTCTTGAACTCCTGACCTCAGGTGATCTGCCCGCCTCAGCTTCCCAAAGTGCTAGGATTACAGGCGCGAGCCACTCTGCCCATCCTAGAAGAGATTTCTCGAGTTCTCTTCTAGTGACTAATAATTTATGATTCTTTTTAATGCACTTAAAAATATTTTACGTAAGACAGACATTTTGATTTCTTATAGCAGTGATTCTTTTAGCATATATTTTTTAAAAATTGGTTTTAAAATATCTGCAGTGAAATGGGATTTGAGGAGAAATAGAAATATGAAAAAATACTTGGATTGTGTTTGATTTTATCATGTAAAGATACTAGACGCTTTTTTAAAAAAAATTTTTTTTTTGAGACGGAGTCTCACTCTGTCACCCAAGGCTAGAGTGCAGTGGCGCCATCTCAGCTCACTGCAACCTCTGCCTTCCGGGTTCAGGCGATTCTTCCACCTCAGCCTCCCAAGTAGCTGGGACTACAGCCATGTGCCACCACACCTGGCTAATTTTTGTATTTTTAGTAGAGACGGAGTTTTGCCATGTTGGCCAGGCTGGTCTCAAACTCCTTACTTGAGGTGATCCACCCGCTTCGGCCTCCCAGAATGCTGGGATTACAGGCATGAGCCACCATGCCCAGCCCACTTTTAAAATTTAAGAAATGAGAATATCCATGTTTAATTTTAATGAGAGAAGCCTTAGATGTTTCTAATGTGTCATCTTTTTTTGGATATTATAACACAACTTTTTCCTTGTGACTTACCAGCTGATTGTTAGGGTAACCAAATATCAAGAGATAACGTTATGAAATAATTGTCTGGAAAATGTCATGTGACTTTCTAATTTTCTTTTCTCAGATTCATAGTGACCACTTAGTAGCTAGTGAGAAACAGCAGATGCTCCAGTGGGACAACTTCATGAAGGAGCAACCCAATAAAAGGGCTGAAGTGGATGAAGAGCACAGAAAAGCCATGGAGAGGCTTAAAGAACAATATGCTGAGATGGAGAAGGACCTAGCGAAATTTTCGACCTTTTAAGAACTTGAACCACAACAATCACAAACTAATGAGAAGATGTTCACCTCTCTCCTGAAAAATATTCCCACCAGACCGTTTAGCCTCTGCTTCAAGCTTAGCAATATATTCAGTGGCATTCTTATATCAGAAGAAAGAAGTTTCTACTGGTATACTGATTGGATGTTTAAAGAAGGGTGCCACATTTTTCCAGCTTTAAGTGCCTATATATGATTATTTGAATGAAGAGGAGTAGGAAGGAAAATGGAATCAATATACTCTTTGTTAGTCAGAATTGATCATCTTTTCCATTGATTAGCTCAGAGAACTGTAGGTATAGACTTCTTAGAAAGATAATTTCATTCATTTCTATACAGGGTTAACAATAGTTTATTATTGTGGTTTAATGGGCAGGTATAGAAGCTACCTGTCATAGCCTCCTTGGCTGTTGGAAAGATGTATAAAGTGTTACTGCATGAGTAATGTAGACAAAAAAAAAAAAAAAACAGCCAGCTGTCCTTGGAGCAGAGCTCACATTTCAGAGAGGTGAGAGTGGACACATTGTCTCTGCTGTGGCAGAGATGGCCACGCTGGTGTTTGAGCTGCCTCTTGGGAAGGGTTGCACATTTCACGGTGCAGCATAATGCCATGGGCTTCCGTGGATGAGAAGACACATGTTAAGTTTTGTGGCCTTCCAGCACTTACTATTTTCAGCTTTTAAAGCATGGTTAGAAGGAAAAGCTTACCAAAAATATATTTTGACATTTAGTTTTTCCAAGAACTATAATCTTACCCATAGTATTTACCTCATTTTTGTGTCTGTTTTGCTGTGGGTAAGCTTTATAAGAAATAATGTCTATACATGTTTCGACTATTTAATGAGTAATCAACAAAATCTGCCAGGGAGTCCCTCTGGAACCATATAAAGTTCCCGGCTTTGAATGAACCAGAAGTGTTTGCCCACATAGCAAATGGTCCATGTTAAATGTAAATCCTTTTTAGTGTTAATGTCTGTTCTCATAAGCAGGTATATTATGATGAAACATGTACCAGTTCTGTCATCACTGTGATCTTTAAAAACCTGCATTTAACAGTCTAATTTGAGGCTGGGTGCAGTGGCTCACACCTGTAATCTCAACACTTTGGGAGGCCGAGGCAGGCGGATCATTTGAGGTCAGGAGTTCAAGCCTAGCCTGGCCAACATGGTGAAACCCCGTCTCTACTAAAAATACAAAAATTAGCCCGGCATGGTGGTGCACACTTGTAATCCCAGCTACTCAGGAGTCTGAGGCACGAGAATCACCTGAACTCAGGAAGCAGAGGTTGCGGTGAGCTGAGATGGCACCACTGCACTCCAGCTTGGGTGACAGAGTGAGACTCCATCTCAAAAAAAAAAAAAAATCTAACTGAAGAACCAAGTTGATTTTTTATTTGCCATAAACCAAGGAAAAGTAAATGCAATAATTTCAAGAGATTTATGGTAAACGAATTTGAGGTATGGATAAATCTTTCACATATTTTTTATTGCTCTTTAGTAAAGAAAGGCACAAGAAAGAAAATATCCAGCTCTCTTGTGTTATCTCAGTGTGGCGACTGCAGAAAATTGACAATGCCTGCCTGTGTAAATGTATGGCTTACTGTCAAAGCTTCATTCTTGGCTGCATGTTGAAAATGTGATTAAAGTTAATAGAGGAGATGAAATAAGTATTTGAGATTTTTTTCAGTAACACTGAACTTCTGCCAACTTTCTCTATCCGCTACTGTAGGCTTGACAGGCTCATCAATCATTTGCTGGTACCTGGACTAAAAAGCGCACTTGCTGACACCAAGGCATGTTGGAATTTTCTTAATTCAGTGGATGGAAAAAAAAATACTTCCAAAAATATCCCACACATGAAAAGGGAGGGGAGCCTTAAATGAAAATTCCCTTTGTACCGTAGACACTTTTTGGAATGCGATCAATTGCCAACACATCATTGAATGAATGCTGTAACCAAGAAATTAAGATTGTGTGTGTGAAGGGAATATATTCTTAACTGTGGCTACCCAACTTGTATAGCAAAGATTTCTGATAGTTTGTGTTCATCTCATGTGAATAATAAATACTTTACCTTATAAGTTTGTATATTATTCCATAAATACCTAAGGGACTTCCTAAACCCAAGTGAATTGATGGGCTTTTTGAGCTTTAGACATTAAGATGCTTAATTGTTTCCTTGTAACATTTTTAACTATTCAACATAGCTTCTATAAGAGTTGGTTTATTTACCTTCCTTTTGATATTTTTAGTGGTGAACACTTTTGCTTCTGTTTCCCAGTTGCCAAATCACTTTTGATATGTATTTTATTTATATGTAAAAAACAATTTTAATAACTTCATAATTTGTAACATTTCTTTCCTTTTTTTTTTTTTTTTTGAGACAGAGTCTCACTGTGTCACCCAGGCTGGAGTACAGTGGAGTGATCTCGGCTCACTGCAAACTTTGCCTCCTGGGTTCAAGCAATTGTTGTTCCTCAGCCTCCTGAGTAGCTGATATTACAGGCATGTGCCACCATGCCCAGCTAATTTTTGTATTTTTAGTAGAGAAGGGGTTTCACCATGTTGGCCAGGCTGGTCTCGAGCTCTTGACCTCAAGTGATCTGCCCACCTCAGCCTCCCAAAAGTTCTGGGATTACAGGCATGAGCCACTGTGCCTAGCCAGTTTGTAACATTTCTGCTGTGTTTATGCTGTTGATCAGAGATACTATGGGTTCTATGTAGCTCATAGGATTATTGTAATGATGAAATGAAATAATGTTTTATAATTTTAAAGCACCATAGAAAGATTTGTTTTTAAGTTCTATGTATTTTTAATTTTTAATTATGATTTCTTTCTCGACTAACATATGTATGAGGCTTTTTTTTCCCATTTCCTAGCGTGTATATTTTTAAATTCTGTGTTTATTGATTCCTGTTTTAATTGAATTTGAATTGTGGACAGAAAATAGGTACATGTAAGACTGATCTGTTAATATTTGTTGAGATTTGCTTTATGACCTAGATTATAACCTGTTTTTGTAAATGTTTCATGATTGCTTGAAAAGTATGCTTGTTTTTTAGTTGCTGGATGTCCATTAGACCAAAGTTGTTAATTTTGTAGTTCAAATTTTTTCTATTTTACTATTCTTTTGTCTTCTACTTGATCTCTCAAACTCTGAGATATGTTGAAATTTTCTATTCTAGTGAACTTACCAATTTCTCCCTGTAATTCTGTCAATTTTAGTTTTATATATTTTTATATATTTTGAAGTCTTGTTATAAATAAATAATTATAAATATATACATAAATATAAAAAATACATAAAATATATATTATATTTATATGGATTATGCCAGCTAGCTAGATTTATAGGAGATATCTTTTTTCATCCTTCTGTTAAACCTTGCTGTTATGTTTTAGATATGCCCTTTAAAAACTGTGACTGGGGTCGGGAACGGTAGCTCATGCCTGTAGTCCCAGCACTTTGGGAGGGCAAGGCAGGCAGATCACGAGGTCAGGAGATCGAGACCATCCTGGCCAACATGGTGAAATCCCATCTCTACTAAAAATACAAAAATTAGCTGGGCGTGGTGGCATGCACCTGTAGTCCCAGCTACTCAGGAGGCTGAGGCAGGAGAATTGCTTGAGCCCAGGAGGCAGAGGTTGCAGTGAGCTGAGATTGCCCCACTGCACTCCAGCCTGGGTGACAGAGCGAGACTCTGTCTTAAAAAAAAAAAACTGTGTGACTGGATGTTTTTCTTTCTTTCTGATCATTTGTTAACTAAGGAGTTCAATCCATTTACATTTTCAAAATTACTGATATATTAAGATTTATTTGTATCATTTTGTGCTTTTTGTCCCACCTTTTCTGTTTCTTGCCTTCTTTCAGCTTGAGTTTGTTTTGTTTCGTTTTTCCATTTACTTTTCTTCTACTACTTTCAAAGTTAAACATTTCCCAGTTTCCAAATCACTTTTGATATGTATTTTATTTATATGTAAAAATTAACTTTTAGTGAAGTGCTAAGTAGTTAGAATCTAAAATTAACATCTTTACTCTCTTCCTATACATTAGAGATTTTTGTACAAAGTCTGATTTATCTCTTCAACTTACAAATTGTTGTCTAGAATTCTAGTTCTATCTTGGTTTTACTACAAAAGTAGTTATTTTGTATAGTCAGTGTTTATGTAGATTTACCTAGAAGTTCACTATTTTATTATCCTTGAAAGTTAGCTAGGTATACGATTATAGGTTGACAGCTGTTTTCTCAGTATTTAATAATATTCTGCTGTCTTCTTGCTTCCATTGCTGCTTCTGAAATGACAGTTGTCAGTCTGATCAGTATTTGTAGCTAATCTGCCTTCTTTCTCAGGTCATGTTTAAGATCTTTGTCTTTGGTGTTCTACAGTCAAATGTGATCATGCTACAGTATGTTTAGCTGTATATTTCTTTTCATTGTCCTATTGGGATTGATTGAGATTCCTGAATCTGAGAATTGGTACTTTTCATAAATTCTGAAAAATTCTCAGCTACTGTCTCTTTGAATATTGTATCTCCCTCATTCTCTCTATTCTCTCCTTCAGGAAATAAAATTAGACTTCCGTTTTATGATCTCACTATCCTCTCCATATCTCTTAATCCCTGTTTCATATTTCCCATTTCTCTGTCTCTTGGTGTTGAATTCTGGATAATTTCTTTAAATCTATTTCATTAATGCTGTCTTTACTCTATCTCTAACCTATTTTACCCATCTGTTAAGTTGTTAATTATAGTTATTATATTTTTTTATTTTCAGAAGGGTTGTTTGGTTCTTTCTTAAACTTTCGTGGGTTGTCTGAGATGGTTCCGTTATTCCCTCTTTCTTTTCTTTAAACATATTAAAAGTACATATTTTACATTCTGTACCTGGTAATTTCAATATTTTTTGTGGATCCGAATTTATAGTTTGTTGCTTGTTGTTTTTGCTGAAACAAGTTTATGGTGACTAGTTTCCTAATGTGATCAGTCATTTTTTATTTTAAGTTTGCATTCCTCTGAACTTTCTTTTGGGAGTTTTTTTTTTTTAATTTCAAATATAGTCCTACAGAGAAGATTTTTTTTCCCTGCAGCACCAATTTGTTTCTTATGACACTACAAACCACAGACCACTTCAAAATCAGTTTTCATCTTGGATTCCCTGTCTCTCCCTTTTCTACTCCTTAAGCTTTTGCACCCACACACACGTGTGTATGTATACACACTCACAGAATGTGGATTTCAGCCCTAAACACCTGTGACTGTTGGCTTCATTGAGGCATTCCCAGAGGAGATGTTTTTCTCCCTTTATATCTCTTCTTGAATAATGAAGAAGGGTAAATTTAGGTGTTTTCCTAGTTCACTCCTGAGGACAGTGTCCTCTGAGGCTTTACAAGTCCTCCTGCTCATCCAGCTCAGTCCCTGTTATGGACTGGATTTTGTCTCCCCTGAACTCATCAAGTAAAGCTGTAACCCCGTTGTGACTGTATTTGGAGCCAGGGCCTTTAAGGAGTTAGTTAAGGTTAAATGAGGTCATAGGGCGTAGAAGAGAGAACCCAGAGCTCCCTTCCTGCACATAGAGGCAGAGTCGTGAGATCACAGCAGGAAGGCAGCCATCTGCAAGCCGGGAGAGGGGCCTCATAGGAACCACATTTTTCAGGACTTTGGCCTTAGACTTCTTGCCAGCACATCTTTAAGAAAATTAATTTTTATTTAAGCCACCAAGCCTGTGGTATTTTGTTATGGCAGGTGGAGAAGACTGGGAAAGTCCCTCACTTTGATTCCTGTCCCTTACGCAGGTATGGCTCCTAACAACTGGGGCCTTCCTAGGCTGCAGGGATGGGGACGCCTTTAGGGCAGTTATCCAGAGCTCAATTACCCTATAGAATGTCCCAGTCTCCTGAGCTGCCTTCAGTTGTTTTCACTAATTTGCTATAAATTCAGTCAAGAATAATAAATAAAGTTTAAATTTTTTTCTAGCATTTCTGGTGTTCAGTGGGCAGATTTCTCTGTAGAGAAATGGCATGTTAGACAAGTATATGGTGATTTTATTATATTCTCCAAAAAAGAACATGCCCATATTCTAGTGTAAACGATACTTTTTTACTTTTTCAATATTACACTAAATCTTTTATATTAGATTATTTCCTATTATCCATGAACTAATATGATTGTCTCTATTGCTTCTATTGGATTGATCTTTTACTGTTTATGAGCTAATGAAAGCAAGAGTTCAGTAGTGTTCTAAACCTGCGTAACTCTTATCTGAATACCTGATTTTGGAATTTTTAATCTTTAGGACATTATTGTGGTTTGTGAAAATGTCTCAGGCTACTATTATGGGCATGTAGATAGAGGGGGCTTGATCTGTGCTATTAAACCCAAAGTGCCATGAAAATCTGGAGGAGTCACAGATGCCTCCAAGATACATAGTGAATTCTCTTCTTTGCTTTTATAATACATAAACTTTCTATCTGAACATTTCCATCTACTATTTGAACAGTTTCCTACTGTGCACGTGTCTAGAGGTAGTGGGTTTTCTGGTTGCCATTGCAAATGAAAAGGGAGTGGTTTTTATTGCTTTGGAATTTAGCATAATGTCTGCCTTTCCTGAAATTGTACCCTGGAGGCTTTTTATTTTTATTTATTTATTTATTTATTTATTTATTTATTTATTTATTTATTTTTTGCCATTTGGGGCTGTAAGTCTATCTCTCAGGATGAAAAATACTAGAAAAATATTTTAAACATTAATTCAGTCAAAATATTTGAAGCTCCCATTACAGACGATATATTTTCTAGTAGTTTGTTCTTAGTCTTTCAGAAAGGTTTTGTGATTATTTCATAATTTTCAACCCCAATAAAATGTTAATATTTTATTGACTTGGTGCAAATCAAGGTCATACAATGAATGGAGAATGGAAATCAATGATAGCATATCACCTACTGCCTGCTCTTCCTCATTCTGCTCTTTTTCTTTTTTTTTTTTTTTTTGAGACGGAGTTTCGCTCTTGTTGTCCAGGCTGGAGTGCAATGACGCAACCTTGGCTCACTGCAACCTGTGCCTCCTGGGTTCAAGCGATTCTCCTGCCTCAGCCTCCCAAGTAGCTGGGATTACAAGTGCCTGCCACCACACCCAGCTAATTTTTGTATTTTTAGTAGAGATGAGGTTTCACCATGTTATAGTTATTATATTTTTTTATTTTCAGAAGAGTCGTTTGGTTCTTTCTTAAACTTTCTTAAACGCCAGGCTGGTCTCGAATACCTGACCTCAGGTGATCCACCCGCCTCGGCCTCCCAAAATGCTGGGATTATAGGCATGAACCACCGTGCCCAGCCCTCTGCTCTTTTTTGAATCTTAACTGCTACAAATAATGCTTTCTTGTGACTGGTCTGGCAACGATAGCAAAACAGCATTTCCTCTGGTATTTTCCTATTTATGTTCCATAAGCAAGAGAAAACAAACTTAGATTTTCAGATGTGATACACTTCAAAGAGCAGTAAGTTAGTAAGTACACTAACATTTGATCCTCACAAAAACTCAAGCTTCAAATTATCTCTGAAGAAATAGTCCAAGTTAATTTAAGGTAAGTAAATACAATACTCATATTTGTATAACATAACTTAGAGCCTATTTTTAAGTGCCTTATATGTAGTTTAATCTTATTTCATCATTATAACCTAGAAATACCCATTATATTCTTTTAGAGGAAGAGCAAAACAGCACAGAAATACAAGGAATATGGTGTTTTGCCCACCTGATGTCGAGCTAGCAACAACACATCAGATAGACTAAATAATACTTTCATGGTTTTTTAAAAATTCCATAAGTGATATCATGAAAATCCATAGTACAGATGGATCCAAAAATTTTTCTTTATCATTACATCGCTTTCTAAAATGGTAGTCTGATGTACTACAAACATTAATAAGTCAATATGTGAAATTCTGCTCTAAAATATTCTGAATCATTAAAGGTATTTACTATTATTTCGTCATTCTCTGTGTGGTCAGGCTTTGCCATAGGATAAAATATAACATGAGATGATAGATATGTTAATTAGCCTGATTGGATCATTCCACAATGTATGCATATATCAACCCATCACATTGTACCTAATAAATATATACAATTTTTTATCAATTTAAAAAAAGAGCCAAACACAGTGGCTCACACCTGTAATTCCAGCACTTTGGGAGGCTGGGGCAGGAGGATCACTTGAGGCCAGGAATTCAAGACCAGCCTGGGCAACATGGTGAGACTTTGTCTCTACAAAAAAAATAGGAAAAAAGAAAAAGAATATAACATGAATGTAGGTAAGATTAAGATAGAAAGTGCCACCTTGGGAAGAGGCCAGTGCATGATTCAAGGACATTTAGAGCAGACAGCACCAGGCTCAAGTGATGCAGCATTTACTGATAGCAAGAGAGGAGAGAGTGCGTACACAAGATCCAGCCCTTTGCATCAGTCACCTGTGGCCAGCAGGTCCACTCTGCAGCCCATGTGGTCAGTACTGTATTTTTTTAAAACTTGAATGAGGATAGATATGTGCATTCCATCATTCCTTGGAGCAATTGTTTTCCCCTTTTAACTTTAAAAAAGAAAAGTTTGTTTGAGACCTGGCAGGCATTACAAGTTAGCCTCCATTGCAAATATTATTACCATTTATGAGTGTGAAGTTTTACCATAATAGAAGTCAGTGTACGAGGTTATCTGTGTTGTGCTTAAAATTCTCTCTACATAGACCTGATTTTTGACTTTTGTGAAATGGTTTATATTGCTAACATTTACCATTCAGAGAAAATATTCTGTAAATGTTGATTTAATGTAATAGTTTCCCTTAAAATAGAATTTATAGAGAATTTGAAAAGAAAACCACAAGTTAATTCACTTTTTAAAAAATTTCATGTCATCTGAATACTTAAGCTGCTTTGTTGGGAAAGTGTCTTTTTAAAGAAAATAGTTAATAAAATTACAGTAAGATAATTGTCACAAAATAAAAATCTTAGGTGGTTAGTTGTGTATTACAGAGATTTGGTTTTAACAATTATACAACTTATTTAAGTGGGAAACATTAATATTAAATTTTATTAAGAAAAATTTTGACACCAAAAAATCTGTCCTTCACTTAGAATATAAAATGTATAGCTGAACACCAGCAGGTGTCACTGTGATAACATGTTTTCCCCCCTTTAAACAGTTTTATGTGGATGGGTGCATACCATCTATGGACAAAGATATTTAGGAGATAGTAAATGTAAGTTATATAGCTGAATAAAAATATCAAAATGTAGGAAAAGCCTATGAGTTCCATGATGGTTAGGAATGCTGTATTTTTTTTTAGGAGTGCTGTATTTTTAGGAGAATTGTATTTTTTTTCTCGCTTTCTTCATGTCATAAACATAGAGTCTTTCATTATGTAAGTGATGTGCGGTTTTATTAGCAATAAAAGTATAGTGAAAAATCCCTTTATATTTGGGCTATGTTGAAGTGTAGAATGGTACAAAAATCATTAAGTTACACCTTGTATAACCAAAGCCAAATTAAGAAACGGAACATTCCTAATAATGTTTTTATATGGGTTTTGAAAAACTTGGCCGGGCGCTGTGGCTCACGCGTCTAGTCCCAGCGGTTTGGGAGGCCAAGGCGGGTGGATCGCTTGAGGTCAGGAGTTCCAGCCTGGCCAATGTGGCGAAACCCTGTCTCTACTAAAAGTACAAAAAAAAGTTAGTTGGGCATGGTGGCGCACACCTGTAGTCCCAACTACTCAAGAGGCTGAGGCAGGAGAATAGCTTGAGCTCGGGAGGTGGGAGGTTGCAATGAACCGAGATTGTGCCATTACACTCCAGGCTGGGTGACAGAGCGAGACTCCATCTCCAAAAAAAAAAGAAGAAGAAAAGAAAAAAACTCTTGGTTCATTCCTGCAAATTAAGGCAGTTATAATTTTTAAATTAATGTTTACAGGCACAAACATACAGCAATTTGTCGAAAATAGAAATTTAAGAGCTAGTTGTCAGTATTTTTTTCCCCACCTAGCATGGAAGCCAGAGTAGGATTTAATAAACATATGAGCATTGTTCTGTGTCAGGATTATATTCCAAAAGGCAGATAGTCAGAAATAGCACTCTATCTTGAAGGAATTTATAATTGAGTTGTGCACATGTAATAATAAAGTAGAAAACCAAGACCGTAACATTACGTAATACCACATCAAAGACTATGATAGGCTAAGCAGGCAGCATATGACTAAAATAAGTGAGTCCCAAGTAGGAACTGTCTTTGTGAGTTGTGATCAGGGAATCATTTGTAGTAAAGATAAAACTTGAATGCAATAGGATTTGCGTTATGAAAAGGATGGCAGAATCTTTCCAGCTCAGTCTGGTTCAGTAAGCACCTGTGTTCCAGGAACTAGGGCTAAGAAGCTGACTGAAGCTTGGTTTCTGCCCTTGTTTATCAAAAACACAGGTGGACATACTTTTGGGAAATTTAGACAATAATCCATAGACTTCTTTGATGTTGAAGCAGTAGTGGATCAGTCTGGAAATTGGAAAGTGCACTGGAAATTGGAAATGAGAGAAGACTTGCATTTTGGTCTTGCTTCCATCACTAAATTTGTACAGAGACTTCAAACACATCACATAGATGGTTTTCACATCATTTCCAACTTTAATAATTTGTGCTTATCCTGTAGGTATTGCGACTCTTAGTGTAAGTGGCATGATGAAAGTGTTACTGGAAGGTTACTCTGTGGACTCAGATGTATGACTGATAGGTTGAGGAAATTATTAGCCTGCATAAGGATTTTTTTTTAGAATGTAGCTGAAAATAGCAATTCCTAGTCTAGACAGGGCAGGGATAGAGATGAAGATCTTGGTTTGGAATTCAAGATTATGGGAATTTTTAACATCCATATATAGATATGTCTATGGACTGTTTATGTTACTTATGACAATTACTGGCATGGCTTCAGATTTAGATAATCTCTATTTCTCTTTTATGTAAAATTGTAATTCTTAGCCCAGAGTGACTGAATTTTTGCTTTTGAGAACACCATTACTATAAGCAGGAAATCAAGAAAGTTATTAAATGGTCTTTGTCTTTTAGGTAAGTATTTTGCTTTTTATAATCAGTACGAAAATACATCAGGTTTTATTAAGCAGCTACCTCTATTTAAGAATTTCCCATTTCCTTTCCCAGAAGACTGAATTATTCAAGGACAAAGAATGTTTTATGCTGTTTTATATCCCATGCATAGGACATGTGCTGACCACATATTAAAAAGGGAAGTTCATGGGGGCTATGAGGATGCAAAGGCATAAGAATGATATAATGGATTTGGGGGGCTCGGGAGGAAGGATGTAAAGGGGTGAGAGACAAAAGACTACACATTGGGTGCAGTGTACACTGCTCAGGTGATGGGTGCACCAAAATCTCAGAAATCACCACTAAAGAACTTCTCCATGCAACCAGTTCCCCAAAAACTATTGAAATAAAGAGAAAAGAAAAGGGAAGTTCTTGCTGTATTACAAGGCTGATCATGAGTTAGTTTGGTTAAGGAAGATTTGGGTTATCCTTGCTGTTTACATTGCATTTGTGTTTTACAATTGAATATGAAGAAATAAAGACTAGATGAATGTGTTTCATTGTTTTTAATCAAAACAGTCAGGCTCCTCAATAGTCTGTCATCACCTGGTTTATAATATTTGCTATTTATCTCTGGAAAGGCTTTTAATCTTTTAAAGTAAGCTATATACTGCAAAAGTAGAAACTTGAAATTTTACCTTTTTGGAAAAAAGTTACCCCAATTAACAGTATTTTCCCCCAAAACCTCACTTAGGTCATTTGTTTGGGACTTGGAATGCATCTCCCAATAGAAACAATGATGTACATGGTGATTAGGCTTTTAGCTGGCCCACAAACACGGTATCATGCCTCAAAATACCATAGTACCAGTAGTGATACATAATACTCTAAGCTAATAATGAGCCACTATATTTGATGATTTTTTTTTTTTTTTTTTTAAGAACTGTATTCAGAGCCTTAACTTGTGGGACCTGGGATGTACCCATTTGGCTGCAGCTCTGAAAGTCATATTGCCAGGTGGGAAAGCAAAGCAGAATCTCTTAGCTCCCGGTCCCTGAAGGAGGTGTCTGCTGTTTAGGACCATTCCCTCTGCGGCTGCAGCCCCAACCTCCTACCAGCCTGCTTCCCTTTCTGTTTACTTACTGCCTCGAAACAGTTTGTTCTTCAACTCACTTTCAGAAAAAGTCTCACAGTTTCCCTTTTATCTGGTGCTGAAGAGATTTTGAGGTTTTTACTAAGATTTTTGACAATAAGGAGAAGCAGATGAGAAGCACCCCTTTCCATCACCACTAGACACACACACAGCTTTAAGAGTGCTTAGGTGACACTGATGGTTCCCTAAACGCATCACTGGATAAAAGCATCTCCATGTGCAGATTAAACGAGCTCCTGTAACATTCTGTTCATGGTTTCCTTAGTGCGGGATGTTCTGTGGGGTAAGTCGGTTCTGAGGTTGCTGCCTATGGGATTACACTAAGGCTGAACAAATGACTAGTGAAAGTGCAGAGCAGTCCCCAAGGATTTATTTTCATCCCTTCCTTCTTGCCGCAACTGGCCCCTGGCTATCACAGACCTAGGTATCTTATGAAGTGAATTCGGCTCCCACTTGGAGATCCCAGGTCCCAGTGGTATCTGAAATCATGAGAGCATAACAAAATCCCTCTTCTCTTCTGTATCTGGGGTGTGTGTGTGTGTGTGTGTGTGTATGTGTCTTATACGGATGTTAGGTTTATTGTGTTAAAATCTTATGTAGGTATCTAATTAAGGCCACAGAATAAGACTATACTTAAGTCCTGAAATGAATAGACCTTACTAATGTTAATCACCTGAGAAAGTGGTGTGTTCTTAAAGAGGACTAGGTGGGTGTGAGAACCTACCTCTCTCTCTCTCTCACCCTCACTCTCCCGCTACCCCTTTTCTTTCTTCTCTCTCTCCCTACACAGTGGGCAGAGGTTACAGATAACCTCTGCCTCACGGAAGTGGACTACAGGTCACACAGTCGTCTTTGTAGGAGCACCCGAACCAGAGATGAGTGAGTTATGCTTTGTAAACCAGATTCTCTAGTTATATTGTATTGTGCGGCCATTTCCAGGTTGTAACCCCCAAATTCTCCATGAAACTTTGTTTAAATGTTCTAGCATGATCTCGGCTATGTAGAGGAAGTTAAGCAAGGCACTGTCCCTCAACACCAAATGTATTGGATAGTGGTGGTGGCAGGGAGAAATCTCAAAGGAGAAGGTGGATGTTGTCCCGTGAGGTCTAGTTACTACTCTCCATGTGGATGTTTCCCCCTCCATTGCCCACCTAGGAGCATCTAGACTAAATTTTCATGAAGAAAAGAGCAAGTTCCCTCTGTAAGTGTTAGGGACAGCAAAATTGCAGGCTATAGAAACTGAAAAGTAACTTGGAACACTCATTGCTGAGGCTGAATGACTGGCTGAACCAAGTGTAGACAACCATTTGTAACCTATCCTGCTTCTTGCAAAACAAAACAACATGGATTAAATGTGTACAGAACAGAAATTCATATTTTGAACATTAATTGTCAAACTTTATCTTTTTCAGAAGATGATTTAGATTATGCAAAATCATTAATTCAGCATATTATAAATGCGTTATAAACTGCCACCTAACCCCAAGAAGCCTTCCCTATGCTCCCCATTTTCACTTTAGCTACTGCTCCATTTATCTGCTCACGTTTACAGCAAAATGCCTGGAAGGAGCTGTCCGTATTTGCTGCTGTGTCCACTTACCGCATTCTGTATTCTCCCTTGAAGCCTTTCCAGCTTGGCTTTCAGTACAGCTCCTCCCCTGAAACCACCAGCCACCTCCATTGGGCCAAATCCAATGGTCCTGAGTTTTCACATTATTTTTCCACGGCAGTAGGTACAATTGATTACTCTCTCCTTCTAGAAACACTTTCTTCACTTGGCTTTTTGATGACCAGCTAGTCCTGGTTTGCTTTCTGCCTCTCTGGATGTTCCTCCTCTTTCCAACCTCTAATTATTGATATGCCTCAAGGCCAGACCTCCAACTATCTCTTCCCTGCAGATAGTTCCCTGCAGCCAGTCTTAGGATGATTAACTATCAACTCCCCAATTTGTATCTCCAGCCCTGTTTTTTTCTCACATATTTGACCACCTGATTAATATCTGCACTGAGATGCCTAATAGGCATCTCAAACCCCAATATCTGTGCCTCAGTTTCCCCATCTGTAAAACAGGGGTGGTAAAAAGACCAATACTTAACCTCGTAAGTTTGTTTTGAGGATTAAATGAGTTAATATATGTAAAATAGAACCTCACATGTGCTATATTTAATGTTTCCTTTATAACAATTATTGTCATTAGCATCAATTCTAGATGTCCATTTGGGAATTTGCTCTGTGTAATCCATCCGTTAAAAGGTCGACAGGCCATGATCATAAGAAATTTAAGCTTCTTAGAATGAAGTCCATAAGAGTTCCCCTTGGACCACTTAGTTGGATTCGACTTTTTTCTGTGGTCTTAAAATACATATTAAACCAAAGAAATACTAGTTTAGTAAATCCTTAGATGGCACACCCATACAGCTGGTACCACAAATGATGTCACATTTCAGGAAGATCAGCTAATATATTCCATGGAATCAAAGGTATTTCTCAGGATGAAATGTGTTTTACTTCTAGTTCCCTTGCTGGTCTTTGAATCAGACCCAAATTAGAGAAAAATTTAGCCTTTCAAATAGGCCTCTGCTGAACCCATTTTGATAGCACTTAATTTGTCGAAGTTATTTATTACCACATTTAGTAATTTTGGTAAAAGTTTCTCACTTCTTAAAACAAATTTTGCTTACACCCTTTCAAAAGAATGTTATTGGTATGTGGGTAGGTTGTCTGGGGCCAGCCTCTTATCTAGAGACCAGATTTTAAAAGTCTGAGTTGAGTGAAGTGACTTAGACTGCATGCCTTTTGTTTTGTTTTGTTTTCATATGCATGTATGGGTCTTGCTAAAACACATTGCTCCCCTCATCTAGGAACAATGCCGCACACATCATTTCCTGAAATAATGGAGTTGGAAGGCAATTATCTACCCACAAAACAGGCTGAAACAACAGTTCCTGATATTCTTCTCAAATACTTTAACTTCCCAAGGAATCCGGAAAAAATAATTCCATGAGACAGTGTTGTGAATGAAGGTATGACATTCCAGTTTCCTTCACTGCAGTCCAGGGACCAGAGGTAATAAATTACCAAGCACTCGGCGCTCTTGAGAGGGGCTCTGGCCATGGTGAGCTGTTGGTCTTTGTACTGCCTTACGGCCTCTTGGGAGATGATGGCCCTGGGTTCCTTTTTGTACACTTTTGGGAAGCATCCCAGAGATTACTTGCAGTTTATTGAACTATTCTTATTTTACAACATTGTTTTCCTTTTACTCCTAAAGAGAATTTGGGACTTCTGTTTCAGACTTTCCAGATAAGAAATGCAAACTTGTAGAAAGAATGAATATTGGCCAGGCGCGGTGGCTCATGCCTGTAATTCCAGCACTTTGGGAGACTGAGGCAGGCAGATCACGAGGTCAGGAGATTGAGACCATCCTGGCTAACATGGTGAAACCCTGTCTCTACTAAAAATACAAAAAATTAGCCGGGCATGGTGGTACACGCCTGTAGTCCCAGTTACTCGGGAGGCTGAGGCAAGAGAATTGCTTGAACCTGGGAGGCGGAGGTTGCAGTGAGCCCAGATTGTGCCACTGCACTCCAGCCTGGCAACAGGGCAAGACTCCATCTCAAAAAAAAAAAAAAAAAAAAAGAATGAATATCTATTTCAGCAAAACATGTTTTGGGGTAGTGTGAGAGTTTTTTAGGCCCCTTGAATGTGGATTGGTAGATACTCCTATGAAGAGGCATCTTTATAATCCTTAGCAGTCTAAACATCACCAAGGTAGCCTGATGGTACCCATGGCAAAGAATAACAATTAGGAAGATTGCTAATGTTTAGACATTGCTTTCTGGAATTCTCATTTGAAAGGAAGTCGGTACTGTAAATTATTTAATCAGGGATGAGAAAAAAATTGAGAATAGTCATCTGGCTGTTGAGCCTGTACAAGGCCAACTAGAAAGCTGTTTGGAAACTAGATTGTGTTTTACATTTCATCTGAATGTTTGAATTTGCCTTTGTGTTGACATATCCTCCCCCGTGAGTGAATGGTGTAATAAATTGGATATAAGAGTCACAGGGAGGAATACTGAGCAGATTGAAGAGGGACTTGAGACACTGCAGCATTACTTAGGGGGTTTCATCGGCTGCCTCTGGACATTTTTCCCAGAAAGATAGACCATTCTCTGTCTGGCTTTCTGGGTCTTTGTTAATCCTCTTCCCTGTGTGGAAGCTTAGGTATCAATGTCGTGTGTCTTCATTCCACCTCAAAATCAACTTGCTTGACATTTGCTCTAGTGAAATGTATAACTTTTACAAGTATAGTGTGAAACTGGCATTGAAAACTACTTATTTCAGGCAGCCGGATATGGTGGCTCCAGCCTCAGGAGGCCAAGGCAGGAGGATTACTTGAGCCCAAGAGTTTGAGACCAGCCTGGGCAACGTAGTGAGACCCCATCTCCACAAAACAATTAAAAAATAAAAATGCTTATTTCTGATTGTATCAGAAATTAACCAATTCCTCATAAGTTATGGAAATCGCTAAATTGAGATTTTCTTTCTTTAAGGCATCTTTCCATTTGGCCTGGCTGCTGCCTGGCTGAACGGTGTGGTTGGCCACACGTCCATGTTAGAAAATCCCTTACCTTTCTCATTGTTCCTTGACTCCCACTGGCTCTCTTCAAAACAGGAGACTCAAATTGAGAAGGTATAGGTGGAATGAGTCAATTTGTTTTATTAAAAAGGTAATAGGTCAAATTACCTCTTGAAGAAGAGTCAGTGACAAAAGCTAAAAGCAGAAGTAGGGTTTGTGCCACCATGCCCCGAGGGACAGCGAGTGGGGCTGTGCAGCCTGTGGTGTGGGGAAAGCAGTCCTGGGTGGAGGAGGGCCAGGCATAGGCCTTGCCACATCGTTCATTCTGCGGAATATGCTGGAGCCAGATTTCAGTGGTCTAGGCCTAGTTAAGAACTTGAGAATGAACAGTGTCTGGAGTCTTAAATCAATTGTCTTCATTGTTTGGCTTTAGTTTATAGCAGTGGAATCATTTTTGGCTTTCTTATCTTGGCTCACTCCTAGGACTGGCTTAACACACTAGTTACCCAATTCTATAAATTCCAGTTACCTTACTAGTCTTCATAGCTACCTCAGAGGGAAATCGCCAGCCATGAATACTCAACTCTATGAAGCTGTCTGTGAAGCACTTAAGCCCTAATGGGCTGGTGTTTATATTTAAGGATAAGTGTTATTAATGTTTTCTGGAATGGTCATTATTTTCTTGGTAATAATGAAATTTGGCAAGATATAGTATAGCTTTGTAAGCGAATACCAATTGTCTGTTAGTCTTCAGTGACTAGGCATAGCACAGGCTTACACAGGTAGGAAAGTTAAATTCAAGTCTGTGAATTTTTAATTCATTGTTACCTATACTGGACAAGTGACAGGTTATGAATTTGTATTTGCCATATACCTTTTTATAAGCATTGTTAAATGTAGAATGAAATTTTTCTAAAGCAACATCTGTCTTAGACTGCATGCAGGGACTGTATCACTAGGCCAGTCAACATGTATCCAGTACTTGGCTAATTACAGGGGGTGTAAATGAGCTATATAATATGTGATTACTGCCCTGTAAAAAAACTTTTGTTGAGGAAGCAAAGGCTAAGTTAAATGAAATAGTTGGGAAACAGTTTAAAACTACATTTTAGAACACTTGGATTTTACAGGAGGAAGAAATCACTGTAGGCTGAAATAGGTCATTGCATCTTCCAAAGAGGCTTCATGGAAGAGGCAGGATGTAAAAGATGAATGGAATGTAATTGGGCAGAAAAGAGACAAGACAGAAACATTTATGGAGCCTGTTTTGAATGCCAGACTCTTTGATAGCAACTTTATACACATAATCTCATTAATCCTGCTGAGTAGACATTTATATCCCTGTTTATACATGAGAATATTAAAGACTGGAGAGGTTAAGCAGTTTGCTCAAGTTTATACAACTAGTGAGATGCTCTTAAGTCATAGTTAAGACGATTGGCTCTGAATTCCAGGCAGTTTTAAATTTGAATCTCAGCTCCTCACTGACTGGCTGCCCTTCGTCTCCTTGTGCTTCCGTTGTTTCATCTGTAAACTGGGAACTTAATAACAGTGACCTCACAGGTATAGAGTGATGAATAAATTACTTAATGAGACAAAGAACTTCACACAGTTTTTCATATACTGTAACCACTCAATATGTGTTTAAAAATATATAGAAAGAGAGACAGATAATCTGACTGAGAGTCATAGCTACATCTTGTCTGACTCCTAAGTCTACATTCTTTGTAGTATATTACCCTGTAGAGGGAGCAGGTAGAAAATTCCAGATGGGAGAATAAGAATAAGCATTTTGTCTGCTAAAGAAAGGTGACGTCCCCTGCATGCCTAAAGTAGGGTTGGGCGATGAAGTCATAAAAAAGTAATTGGCTAAAGCAGATGGAAGCTAATTATGTAGGACCTTGAAGGGAGAACTTCAGACCAGATGCCACAGAGACCAGGAAAGCCAGCTAGTTCCTAGACGGAGAATAGCATGATGAAAGCATTGCTCTGGGCGGCAAAGAGGGGAAGGGTGGGGGTGCTGGAAGTTTACTTGGGAAACTGCCAAGTAAAGTGTGAGGTAATGTGGTCTTGTGCTGGGGGGAACAAAACCAGAACGTCTAAAGAAAGGACGCACATGGAGGATGCTGGTGCTGGCCGTGCCACCACACACAGCTCCTGGACTCTGGATGCTGCCCTCTCTACTAGCAGACCCTGCCCTGGCACTAATGCCACAATGCATTTCTCTGCTATAGACATGCTAAAGCTGAAAGCCAATGTTAACTAAAAATGATTCTGCCTTCTGTAAAATAAAAAGTAGGTGATGTTTTATTCTAAATAAATCACAAAATAAAATGTATGAGAAAAATATAGGGTACCACAGAGTCACTTAAGGTGTAAGTTTTCAGCTCAGCAAGCCTCATATACTGTTTTAATGCATGTGTACAATTTACTAAAGATTTAGCAAATTCACTACACTTCTCAAAAGCCTTGACATTTCTGATTGTACATCTCATTTTCCCCCCATTTTTTTTACATCTTTACCCAATGACATGTTTCCAGCTTGAGTGCAATAATGCCCAATCGTTTTACTTAGCAATGCAGACTAGCACTCTACCTGCTAGGGCATGTAATTATCTACAAAGGTTAATATCTGAACATAAAAAGTGGCATCTATTAGCTGAATGGATCCTGAGCAAATCCTTTGTTTATTAAACTAAAAGCTATCATCTGGAGGTCTTGCTTAGAAGGGCCTGAGTCTGACAAATTGTTAATTAATATTGCATGTTCAGCCAGTAGCTAGAGTATTCAGCCAGTAGCATACAAGAATTACAATGATATAATTATATCACTAATTATGAAAGAGTATATCAGAACGATTAAGAATATGGAATTAGGCCCTGTGTGGTGGCTCATGCCTGTAATCCCAGCACTTCGGGAGGCCAAGGCGGATGGATCACCTGAGGTCAGGAGTTCACGAGCAGCCTGGCCAACATGGCAAAAACCCTTCTCTACTAAAAATACAAAAATTAGCCGGGTGCAGTGGCGGGTGCCTGTAGTCTCAGCTACTAGGGAGGCTGAGGCAGGAGAATTGCTTGAACCCCGGAGTTGAAGTTTGCAGTGAGCCGAGACTGTACCACTGCACTCCAGCCTGGGCAACAGAGAGAGATCCTGTCTCAAAAAACAAAACAAAACAAAAATGGAATTGCAACCAGACAGTCATGGGGTCCAGTCCTGACCTTATTCCTCACTAACTGTATGAACTTGGCATATTCTTTATCCTCTCTGAGCCTCAGTTTCCTCACTTGGCTGCCAAAAGGGCTGGATGGGATACCATTTGGGAAGCATTTAGAACAGCATCTGGCACTTTTAAAATGCTTGATAAATGTTAGTACTTAATCATTATATTAAGCATGATAGTTTACAAAAAAACTTGCTCACATATTGAATTTCTTTGAACCTGTCAGTCCTGTGAAATGGACAGGAAAGGTGTTATTCTTATCTGATATTAAGAACTGAAGTTCGTAGAAGGATTCAGTAACTGAAGTTAATTAGCGGCAAATCCAAAACTGAAAATTGGGGGCTGTCTCCTCTAGATTTCTAAACTACACATATAAAATACAAGACAGAGGCAAGAATCCCTGGCCTTTATGAATTTAAGAGAAGGTTCCTGATAGCAGTAGTTTTCAAATGCCAGTCCATGGACAGTGATCCTACAGGACAGAGTTTTCCTGTATGTGTCATTTGGATTCTCAGACTGGATGGTGAAATGAGAACATGAGGGTTAGAGCAGTGAACTTGAGATAGAGTTAAATTCATCCACCTTAAGGAACTGCCTTTTACTATCATGTTACAGCTTTTCTACTTTTTGGTATTGAAATTACCTTATGAAATGATGACAGAATGGTAGCTATTTTTTGGTTAATGTCTCTATCTGAAGTAAGAGAACTCTGACAAAGACCACTTTGGGTCGCAGGTTTTGTTTTAGAAATGTTTCTAGTCCAAAATTGGAGAATCACTGCCCTAGATAGTGATTTCATTATTTTACATATTAGTAGTTAAGTATACCGTAATACTTAGTTTATCTACATTAAGCCATAAAATCAGGCATTTGGATTTTTATCCAATTTTTTTTCCTTCTTTTTTGTTTTTAGAGACAAGGTCTTGCTCTGTTGCCTGAGCTAGAGTGCGGTGGTGTGATCATAGCTCATTGCAACCTTGAATTCCTGGCCTTGAGCGATCCTCCTGCTTCAGCCTTCCAAGTAGCTGGGACTGCAGGCGCATGCCATAGCACCCAGCTAATTTATTTTTGTGTAGAGACAGGGGTCTTGCTGTCTTGCCCAGACAACTCTTGAACTCCTGGCCTCAAGCAATCCTCCCACCTCGGCTTCCCAAAGTGCTGCGATGACAAGCGTGAGCCACTGCATCCAGCCCTCCAATTTTAATTTTCTCTCGCTCTCTTTTTAATTACGTAGATCACTGATGCTTATCTTTTTTAAGTAGCAATCGCAGACCATTTTAGGAATCTTTTGGTAACTCCATCCCCCAAAACACATACACAAACAATTATAGGTGCAAATTGGCTAGTTCACGAATTTGGCGGTACAGAAGCCCAGGGACATGTAGGTGGCACTGGTTGGTTGGTTTATGTAATCCGTTTTCTTTGTTTTTTTTCATCTTGCTTGTTTTCCCTATTAGATGTTAGGGCTTATACAGGTGAGAGTGGTGTTACAGGAGACTGGGCAAAAGGCTTAATGTCAGGACCTGATGGTTACGTAGAGGTCACTGCACCTTGTGCGGTTTTTCAGGCAGAACAGGCATATGATGGAAGATTGTAAAATATTATTAGTTATTTGTTCTAGTTAATATATATGTTAGCAAAGAAGTGAGGAAGAGGACTCCTACATACTCCTGCATACTCTCAAAGGAGAGTATAAATTGATGTAACCTCTTTGGAGGGCGATCTGAAAATATCTATCAACATTTAAAATGCACATACTGGCTGGGTGCGATGGCTCACACCTGTAATCCCAGCACTTTGGGAGGTTGAGGCGGGTGAATCACCTGAGGTCGGGAGTTGGAGACCAGCCTGGCCAACATGGTGAAACCCAATCTTTACTAAAAATACAAAAATTAGCCGGCCATGGTAGTGTGCGCCTGTAATCCCAGCTACTCTGGAAGCTGAGGCAGGAGAATCTCTTGAACCCGGGAGGTGGAGGTTGCAGTGAGCCGAGATCGGGCCACTGCATTCCAGCCTGGATGACAGAGTGAGACTCTATCTCAAAAAAATAAATAAAATAAAAAAAAATAAAATGCACATTCTTAGGCCAGGTACGGTGGCTCACAGCTGTAATTCCAGCACCTTGGGAGGCCAAGGTGGGCAGATTGCTTGAGGCCAGGAGTTCGATACTAGCCAGGGCAACATGACAAAACTCCGTCTCTACTAAAATACAAAAATTAGCTAGGTACAGTGGCACGTGCCTTTGGTCCTAGCTACTTGGGAGGCTGAGGTGGGAGAATCACTTGAGCTCGGGAAGCAGAGGTTGGGGTGAGCCAAGATTGTGCCACTGCACCCCAGCCTGGGTGACAGAGCAAACCCTGTCCCATAATAAATAAATAAATAATAAAAATAAATGCATATACTTGCATTTGTATGTTAAGATGTGTACAAAGGTCTTTGTTGTAACTTTTTACATGAGAAAAATACTAGAAACAACGTAAATTATCCATTAATATGGAACTGGTTAATCAATTGTGTGGTATATTCAAATGGGAATACTATGCAGCCATGAAAAAGGATGGGTTAGCACTAAACATGAAAATATGGAATGATCTCCAAGATGTTATTATGTGAAAAAGAAAGATACATTTTAAAAGGAGAAAACGCACACATGCTTGCATTTGGATATTTCTAGAGTGTATATCAGCAGCTGGTACTGATGACTGCCTCAGGGTAGGGTCTGAGGAATCAAGGGTCTGCAGGTCTGCAATGGGAGGGATACTTACTTTTCCTTTTTCTATTTATTGTAGTGCCTAAATCTTTTTTTTTTTTTTTTTTTTTTTTTTTGAGATGGAGTCTTGCTCTATTGCCCAGGCTGGAGTGCAGTGGCGCGATCTCGGCTGACTGCAAACTCCACCTCCCAGGTTCACGCCATTCTCCTGCTTCAGCCTCCCGAGTAGCTGGGACTACAGACACCCGCCACTGCGCCCGGCTAATTTTTTGTATTTTTAGTAGAGATGGGGTTTCACTGTGTTAGCCAGGATGGTCTCGATCTCCTGACCTCGTGATCCGCCAGCCTCAGCCTCCCAAAGTGCTGGGATTACAGGCGTGAGCCACCGCGCCCGGCCTGTAGTGCCTAAATCTTTTAATCAGGTCCTTGTATTACTTACTCAATTAAAAAAGGAGCTAGTTAAAAGGAGCTAATTTTAAAAATTACTATGCAATATGAGCAAAAGAGGTCAGTGGATATTTAAATTTCCTAACTGCAAGGACATAAGGCAAAATGAACAGACTTCTTTTTTCCTTTTCTTCTTTTGCCTCATTCTCTAATGTGAGATCAAGGGGTCACCTGATGGAATTAAGAACTGGGAAATGAATAAATCAAAGGAAATAGCTTTTTGCACAGCATGTAGCTAGTCTAAGGAATTTACCACCACAGGCAGTCATAGAGTCAAATATTGTGGCTGGATTTTTTTTTGGAAGTCTGGTCACTATGACCAGTCATAACATTTGTAGTTATGCAAGAAAAGATAAGGATAATCAAATCTGATGGTGCAGGATGTAAGCTGATCATTGCAAAGGAAGGAATTTCTCCCCAGCCTCCCTTCTTTTTTGGCTTCTCCCAGTGCCTCAGAATAACATTACACAATTAGCTAGGTCTGCTTTGAAGAGTTGACAGTACTTCCTCTGAATCATTAGGTATTATCCACAGCCAAGGGAAGGATTCCAGACCTGCCAGAGCAGCAAAGCTCATAACTCTTTTTTTGCACCCAGAGCGATGGCCCCTTCAGTTCCAAGTTCAGCGTTTTGGCAGGACAGCCCTCCTGCTGCTGTGCTCCTCCTGCCATTCCCAGTGAAGAACATGTTCAAAGGGAAATAATGGGTTTCAGCTCTTCTCCCGTTGAGCTGGCACTCTTGTATAAACAACAAACCCAAGATTATTGAGGGACTGAATAGATATTCAGGAAATCATGCTTTTTTCTCTTTCTCTTTCCTTCTTTGGCTCTGACTAGTAATGAATCCCTCCACCAAGGGGTAGACAGAAGACGTAAAAGGAACCAGCACTGACCAATCTCATTTAGGCCCCAGTAACAGGTTTCACATTGTTCTAGGTCTCATTCATCCAAATAACCCAAGAAATACTGCACCCATGTACTGTCTTATATTTTTAGATCAAGAGTAGGATGTATCAAATTGACTTCGATTTGAGCAAGTAAGTAGAGTGTAGAATAGTATAGTATGTCAACATGAGCCAGATAAATTGCATTAAATAAAATCTACTGCAGATGAGTCCATTCGATTTCTTCCATGTGACTAGTTCAAAGGCAAAACTTTTAGTGTCCAGTCACATAAATAAGAGGACCTTCTTTTTTAAAAGTTTCTCCCCCATGTTATGGCAGCTGGCAACAGGCAGGCAGGGTATGTCTGTGCACGTATATGCATGCATGGTGAATGTCCTTCCCTTTTCTGCCAGCCAGCAGCTGGATGACTCCAAGACAACACAGTCAGTGATCCCAGGCCCATCTGGTGGCCACACACAGGGGCACAGCCTGTTGCTTGTCCCACAGTCAAGATTCAAAACAGTCACCCAAACACCCAAAGTTCCAGGAGAAAATTTGTATCATTTTTGTTTGGCTAAATTATGTGTTTAAAAGTTCCAACAGAATTTTTAAAAATATCTCTTATTACATTTAATTATAATTTTAAAATAATTTCTTTGCTACTCAAACTCATCGACACCATGTACAACCTTACCTCTGAAGCTTTTTAGGAGACCCATTTCACTTCCAGCATTGTCCAGTAGAACTTTCTGCAGTGGTGGAAGTGTTCTATATCTGTGTTGTCCAATATGGTAGCCACTAGCCGTATGTAACTATTGAGTACTCGGAATGTGGCTAATGTGTCTAAGGAACTGAATGTTTAATGTGACCTAATTTTCATTGACTTATAAGCAACAATGCCACCTGAACTTTAGCATTTCTTATATCCTCAGCCCATTTTTACTTTAGCATCCTAGCAAACATTCAGAAGTGACATGGCCATTTTCTTCCTTCTGGGATAGAGCGTTGGCTCTCTTTATTGTCATTAAGATCTTTGAAAGCAATAAGAAGATATAATTAGCCGGGCATGGTGGCTCACGCCTGTAATCTCAGCACTTTGGGAGGCCAGGAGGGTGGATCACCTGAGGTCAGGAGTTCAAGACCAGCCTGGCCAACATGGTGAAACCCCATCTCTACTAAAAATGCAAAAAATTAGCTGGGTCTGGTGGTGCACGCTTGTAATCCCAGCTACCTGGGGGGCTGAGGCAGGAGAATCTCTTGAACCTAGGAGGCGGAGGTTGCAGTGAGCCAAGACTATGCCATTGCACTCCAGCCTGGGCAACAAGACCAAGACTCGTCTCAACAAAAAAAAAAAAAAAAAGAAGAAGATATAATTTTGCTGTTTTCACACAGCTTTAGGAAAAGTGACACAGACTTGTCATTATGCAAAGGCTACAGTTTTTACTCAAATCCTGTCATGGGGCCTGTGTTGATACCTAATATCCCAATGGTAACCTCAACCTGCAACAGTAGTGAGGCCTTTTTCTCTAAATGGTATAACCCATAATTTTAGACAATAATAAAAGTTTAAAAATCTAATTTTTGCACAGCCAAGAATAACATGGGGTACTAGGAAATTCCATCAGCAAGCCAGGCAACTTCTTGGCATCAGGGATTGTGTCTTTTATCTGTTTCCTTAGTTCTAGCATAAATTTTAATAAGTGCTTCTCAAATGAGTGGTTTAGTATATGAGTGGATGAATAAATGTGTCTCAGAAGTGATGCTAGTAACATAACATTAAAGAAGCCTCTCATTAAAGCTCCTGGTACCCTAGCAGGTATCTTTATTAGCAGATAAGTTATGGAAAGACAATGTAAGAAATAGTATTTTGGACTCATGAAAGAACTCATATAAAAACATTGAAAACTCATCCATGACTAGTTTAGGTAGTTTGAAGAATAAGTGGTACCCTGTGTTTATAAAGTATATGGGTCCAGAAACAAAGTTCGTTTTCACAAAAAAATTTATTTCTCTCTGCATTTATTTATGATGATGCATATCATCTTTCCTGGTCATGCCTTTTCACCTCGCTCTGTCTTTGCCTTATGCTGACAGACACATGGCATAGTCAGCTGCCTCCCTTCCTTGACTCCTGCCTTGTTTTACAATTATTACAGTCAGGTGTATTAAATTACAAACTAAGAGCCTTGCTTTCTGCTTTAAGATGCTTTGCAGGATAACCTCCACTTTTCCTTGTCCCTGTCTCCTTTCTTCATTGTTATCAAAATGATCCATCAGTTTCTTTTCTTTTTCTAAATAACTGATAAAAGTTTATTACATTAAAACCATATATCACTTTTATATTGCATTTGCCTTTTCTGAACGATACAAAGTAGAGGCAAATAGAGACACTTCATTAAAATGTTGATTCCCCATTCCTTTCCCTAAGACCCAGCCCTCCCTCAAATATTCTCTCCCACCCCTTACAGAACTCTGTCCTTAATAAAACACTTAAATACATCATAAATAGTAAATTATGAAAAAAATAGCAAGAATTGTTTCTTCTTGTAAAAAAGAACATGGCAGCAAAGACAGGCAGCCAGAAACTGGCTGGGGGTGTCTAATATAGAAAGTTATTTGGGGTATGGGCTAACCTACTGTCAAGGCAGGGTGGGATAGAGAAGGGATAGAACAGGAATTCAACAATATGCCTGAGATACAAGGCCCCCTTCTTCTGACAACAGTGGAAGGATCAGATGGAAAGCCACAACTCTTGTAGGTGGGGAGGAGAGGGCATATGTAGCCCCCATTTCCAACTTCTCTGCGTGAAGACGGGGGTAGGACATATGGCATAGCAATGACCTCACCGAGGCAAGAATCCACTGTCTCCCCATGAATTTAAGAAAATATTTGCTGGCCTCTTAGATACGGACTGCCTGTTAAACAGACAGAGGTGTCCCCTCTTCACCTTAGCACCACAAACAGGAGAACACTGTTGGAAAAAGATGGGAAGAGCAAAAAAATCTCCTTTGGAGAATGATCTAAAATTCATTTGGTAAGTCTTCATATTTAGAAAAGCAACCAGAATATATTTCAAATTGCAAAACAGTAATAATCATTATAGCCTGGCAGTGAATAGGATTCTGCCTAGGAAGGGCTATGATCTCCCAACCCATGGCTGCCTCATGTTTTAACAAAAGGGGTAAAGATTACCCCACGTCCCACTCTCTCCATTCCTTCAGCCTTAAGAAATTTCATCAAGAAAGGAGGAGTTTAAAGAGGAGCTGCTTCTGGCAGAGCAATCACTACTTTTCTCTACACAAACACCGTGGCTCTTCTGAGGGAACCCTACGGATAGGCATCTCATCAACATTTCTGGATTTTTGATCTAAAACTGGCTTGAAATTTGGTGCTGTGCACTTTTTCCTTTTTTCAGGGGCAAAAAAAAAAAAAAAAAAAAAAACAAAGTTGGGAGGTGGTTAAACACCCTTATCCCCCAAAAACCTATACAGAGATTACAGGGGTCTTCTTCCAGGGATCAGAGAGAAAGAACTAAGGTGGGGATAATGTGCCAGCTAGTCTGTCCTGAGGAAATTAAGAGTCCAGTTCCTGGTGAAAGATGAGGGGAAAGAAAACTGCCAAGTCCAGTAATCTCATTTCCAGCATGAAGAATGGGGGTCTGAAAAAAATTCAGTTGTGGAAGCCAAGGTTAGCCAGTTGAAAATCTGTGCCACCCAACTCTGGAGTGGAGGGGATGCTGTGGAGAGGATGGAGTGGTCCTTAACTGTCCGAGGCACTAATGCCCATTTATGAGGACAGAGAAGGAGAGGAGGCTCTTCTTCAGGAAGAAGATGGAGAGCGCACCTCGCTTCTTTTACACTCCTTTTTTTGATGACCAAGTAGAAGAAAATTCAACATTGCTGGGGCAAGGGCTGACATCTTGGGATCGCAGAGAGGCAGAATCTTGTTCCAGGTCTTCTGAGGCTTTGCGCTTAATGGGTGAACTCTGACTCTGTACATTCAAGCTTTTCCAAGGTTGTACTTGTAGTTAGCATATGCAAAGTCTTTCCAACTACAGGTGAGAAACTGTGGTCAGTAATAGGTAGCCCTCACTGATTTCCTCCAAAGGTGGATTCTGAGGTAAAACATCAGGACGACCAAGGTGAACACCTGGCTCCACTTGCACCTTTGTTATCACTTGTGACTTGTGTTCCCCAGAGACCAATGGCTGGTAAGTAATGCAGGAGTTGCCACTGGAGCCCGTTTGCGGAGAGAAAGATAAGCCAGACCGAAACTTTTTGGAAGGAGAAGGCTTCAAGGGGATCTTCTTAAATACTGCATTGCACATGAAGCGCTGGAACCGTTCAGCGTAGAAGCCTGGGCGATGCACTGAAACAGTGTCCCCGTCATGTACCACGGCTTTCCAAGAGTGCTCCAACTTCTTAAGAAATGTGTAAGACTGTAGAATGTCAATGATGCCAATATAAAGCAGAAGCCTTTCCCCTTTACTATTCTGAGCAGGGATGCCACCCATATGGTCATCGGTCTCCATGGTGTCGCCCAGTCGAGCCTCTCCCTGGATGGATTCCATGGCTGTGGAATACAGAGCCTTTTGGGGGGCCAGTCTTTGAGTGTCAACTGACACTTGAAGAGTGTCGCTGCTTAAGGGCTCTCCTTGTGCATGATCTATATTGTGGATTGACAGCAAGAGGCTATAGTCCATTATCTTGAAGCTCTGCAGCACCAAACAGTCACGCTGCACCGTCTTACAGAGAGCATTGTACATGTCAGCATCCAAAAAAAGACCATCAGGGATGTCTTGTAAGAAGTCTAGATCTTTAAATGTGGGAAGAGGCTTCTCTCGCTCTTTCTGGGAAGCCTGGCGTTTGTAGGTTGAGCCTTTGAGGTCATATTTGATATGCATTTTGACGGATCTTGGTAAAAGATTGTTCATCACCACAATCCGAATGTTCTTGCCACCTGCCTGCACACAGTACAGTCCATAGAATTTAGGCAGCAAAGTCCGAGGGTTCTGGTTGAGGTTCAAGTAGTATCCTGGAAGCAGCTTCTGCAGAAACTCCGCCTCTTTATGTTGGAGTGTCTTAATAATGAATTCATCGTCGCTGGACACATAGAACAGGGAACCACTAGCTCCAGAGCTACAGAGTTCAATCAGCGGCTCACTGCAGAGGGAGCACAAGTAATCATCGGGCGGGATACCAAATAGCTCCCGGAAGTAGCGGAAGGCAGCAGGCGCATAGGTCTTGAAACGAAAGTCATTGTAGTGATGAGCAGGGGTCAGGTCGCCCCCTTCACTGGGGAAGAAGATACTCTCCACCACGTAGAAATCTTGCATGAGGACATCACGCTCTGGTTTGGTACTCAGGCTCCCCACAGTGTAAGTAATGCCTAACTGGATGGCACCTTTCAAGGCCGATGAGGTTGTCTTTTTATAGGTTGTCTCTCCTGAGGAATCAACACCTCGATGGCCTGTTTTCTTGATGGGCTTGCCAGAGGCATAAGCCACCTCAGATGCCACGGGGCTCTTGATTCCAGATGCTGAGGACGCGGTACAGGAAGGGGCCCCGGGATCAAAGGATGAAAAACCGACCGCCAACGACGGTTGGGAGGAGGCCGACGCCATCTTGGCAGCCGCCTCCCCGTCAGCCGCCTGGCTCTCTTTCCATCTGCCTCTTCCTGTTCTGGGAATCGAATCTTCTCCACGTGTCTTTACAGAATCCGCGTTCTGCGGGCCACCTCCCCGCCCCCCCGGGGCCTCCCTCAGACACGTCGTCGAGCCGGATGCTGGACCGGCTGGAGGCCGCACCATTCGCCTGGCATGGGGGAGAATGCCCGTCTCGCACCCCCTCCACAAGTTTAACCGCTTTCCACAGAGGAGACTGTCCCCTTTCACAAAAGAGTAAGCTCAAGCGGACTGCTTGGACCCTGCGTCAAGACCAAGACACATTTGGAAAAAAAAAAAAACGAGACATGAAAAGTCCCAGAGGAGCGAACGCCGCCTCTCTGTCCTCCCTACCCACGACCTGTTTGTCGCCCAACCCAGCCGCTTCGATCCATCAGTTTCTTTCTTTTTTTTTTTTTTCTTTTTTTTTTTTTTTGAGACGGAGTTTCCCTCTTGTTGCCCAGGCTAGAGTGCTGTGGCACGATCTCAGGTCACCGCAACCTCCATCTCCCGGGTTCAAGCGATTCTCCTGCCTCAGCCTCCCAAGTAGCTGGGATTACAGGCATGCTCCACCACGCCCTAGCTAATTTTGTATGTTTAGTAGAGATGGGGGTTTCACCATGTTGGTCAGGCTGGTCTCGAACTCCCGAACTCAGGTGATCCACCCTCCTCGGCCTCCCAAAGTGCTGGGATTACAGGCGTGAGCCACTGTGCCCAGCCGATCCATCAGTTTCTTTACCTATCAACCCATTCCTACCTAAGCCTTTTTTTTTTTTTTTTTTTTTCAAGTTGCACCTAATGACTTGAATGCCCTATCATCTCAGGTCCTCTAGCCTCACTTCTCTCTTAGTATCAGAAACATACTTGAAATTCCAATTCATGTATAGAAGCTTTCTCAAACAACACCAGTGTTATGGAAGAAAGACCTCAGAGCTCTAGGAAGTGTGATGACTGATTTAAGAATCTGCTTGTGCCACTAGCTGATTGTTTGATCTTGGATAAGTCACTCAACATCCCTGGGGCTCTATTACTGCCTCTATGAAATGGGAAGAGAGGAGTTTAGGTGAATTTACATGATCCCTCCATACTCTAAAACCTATGGAATTAAGGAATAATATTTATTCCCTACCATCCTGTCAAAACCTATGATAATGACATGCTAATAAATAATGCCGCAAATATATTCTCTAATGAGACAGAAAAATTGTACACTTAATTTATATGAAATTTATTCTGTGTGCTGCTATGCCCCCAGCATACTATCATGAATGGACAAGTATTTGTGATAATAAAATATTTATAATGGGGATTTGCTTTTGTTTATGGCAGACTAGTCAATTTAAACCAACCTTCCTCAGAGAACAAATTTTTAAAAAAATTTGGTTGGATACATTGGAGTCCTAAGAAGTTAGTGAATAATTATAGTACTGAGATCTGGGAAAAGAAAGAAATACAGAGAGGTGAGCATTTGGGCCCACTGTTTCCTTAGGGACCTCTGCATGTTCCATTAGAGGTAGCTGAGAGTCTGATAAGCTTAGCAGAATTTTTGACAAACTCAGTGGATTAGGGAACAAAAAACTGAGTTTGGGGTCTGATACAGCAATTGTCTGGTAAACTTCCCAAAACTTTGGATTGAGACCCTGAAAGGCTATATAGCATGGGAGTAAATGTGTATAGAAATAGACCATTCCTCACAGACACTGCAATTCAGCTGCGAATCACCTCAATCCCTGGTGGGATCAAGATAATTGAGATGGGTAATATCCCTAGATGTCTGTAAAGAGCAAATTTATATTCCTCTTTGGAGAAATATATTAATAAGATTCTCCTAGACCTTAAATTCTCTCTCATTTTTTATGTGTAATGTCCAGAATTCAGGCAGTTATTATTATGTACATAAGGAGTCAAGACAATGTGACTGAATACCAGGAGAAATGATAGACAATAGAAATGGACTCACAGGGGATCCTGCCATATCCCAGTAATGTCATTCTCTTATGCAGATTTTAAAGTAACACTGATTAATATATTTAAAGAAATAAAAGACAAGATTGGCAACTTAAGCAGAGAACTAGAAATGCTATAAAAGAACAAAGTTCTACAACTAGAAATTATGATAACAAAAGAAAAACTCAATGGATAAGATTTATGACAGATTAGAGACAGCTAAAGAGAGAAGGAGTGGAGTAGGAAAATCTGAAGAAAATATCTAGAATGAAGCATAGAAAAATAAAAGTTTAGAAAATACATAAAAGAGGCTGGGCGTGGTGACTCATGCCTCTAATCCCAGCACTTTGGGAGGCTGAGGTGGGTGGATCACTGAAAGCTGGAATTTGAGACCAGCCTAGCCAACGTGGTGAAACCCTGTCTCTACTGAAAATACAAAAATTAGCCAGGCGTGGTGGCAGCCACCTGTAATCTCAGCTACTCCAGAGGCTGAGTCAGGAAAATCGCTAGAACCTGGGAGGCAGAGGTTGCAGTGAGCCAAGATTGCACCATGGCACTCTAGCCTAGGCGACAGAGCAAGGCTCCATCTCAAAAAACAAAAACAAAAACAAAACAAACAAACAAAAAGGATAGGAAGAAAAGAAAGAAAATACATAAAAAAGAAAAGATAGGGAATACAGTGAAAGAATGTAACATTTAGTCCTGGAAGGAAAGGAGAGAGAAAATGAGACAGAAGCAACATTTCAAGGGATAATGGCTGAGAATTTTTCAAAATTGATGAAAGACTTAAAGTCATAGTTTTAAGAATCATTGTAAACATCAAGTAAGATAAAAACAAAAATGATAGTAAAATTCTGCTGAAAGGCAAAGAGAAAATTTAAAGCAAACAAAGTGAGGTGGTAGGTGAGGAGAGATTATCCTCAAAGAATGAATCATAAGACTGACAACTAACTTCTTTACAGAAATAATAGAAGACAGAAGAATAAAGTCTTTGAATTTTGGAATTCTATCCCTAGCAAAAAGAACTATCAAGATTGACAAGGAAACAAAGACATTTTCAGGTAAACAACAACTGAGAGAATTTACCAGAAGCATCCCTGTAATAAAGGGAACACCAAAGAACATTCTCAGGCAAGAGAAAAATGACTCTAATTTTTTAGAGATGGGGGATGAAATGGAGAGCAAGAGAAATGGGGTAAATAAATGAGTAAATCCAAATGAATGTTGTTCTTCAAAAAATGATATTAATGCTATGCTTTGGAGTTTAGAAACATAATTGTTTAAAGTCTCAACAAAAATGAGGGATCTAAACAAAATTAAAGTATTATAAAGTCCTTTGCATTTTGAAGTAAAAGTGTTAATGATGTTAGCTTTGTTTTTTAAAATTAATTTTTTTTTTTTTGAGTAGGAGTCTTGCTCTGTTGCCCAGGCTGGAGTGCAGTGGTCTGATCTCGGCTCACTGCAACCTCTGCCTCCCAGATTCAAGCGATTCTCCTACCTCAGCCTCCAAGTAGCTGGGATTACAGGCGCCCACCACCACACCTGGCTAATTTTTGGGTTTTCAGTTGAGATGGGTTTCACCATGTTGTCCAGGCTGGTCTCAAACTCCTGGACTCAAGTGATCTGCCCAACTTGGCCTCCCAAAGTGCCGGGATTACAGGCATGAGCCACCGTGCCTGGCCTGCATGGTGTAATTACTAAAAAGTAATGAAAAGTAAAGAAATTACTAAAAAGTAATGAAAAATTGTAAAATGCTAGATTAATGGGAGAAAATTATTTTAAAATACCAAGTTAATTCAAAAGAAAGCAAAATGGAAGGGGGAGGAGGTACAGGAGAAGGAACTAGAATAGGCAAGAGAAGCATGAAGCCTAGGAGGATGTAAACCCCAATATATCAAGACATACGTTAACTACATAGCAACTAAATGCTTTTATTAAAATATTAATAGCTAGGTTTGTTTATTTTAATTTTTTTTTGAGACAGAGCAATGGA
Source organism: Pongo pygmaeus (assembly GCF_028885625.2). Lineage (NCBI taxonomy): Eukaryota > Metazoa > Chordata > Mammalia > Primates > Hominidae > Pongo > Pongo pygmaeus. Next base: position 7,885,457 of record NC_072378.2, on the reverse strand, counting down.
AACATACATAGTACAGTTGGGAGTATAAACTGGCACAACATTTTGAAAAAAAGTTTTGCACCATCTACTAAAGCTGAACAGAGCTGTGCCCAAAGACCTGGAAAATTCATTTCTAACAGAAATTGTGTCCATGTATATTATAAAACACATATAAGACTTTATAAGAGCATAATATGTAAAAGCCTCAAATTGGAAATAAATATCCAACAGGAGTCGAGTAGATAAATTGTGGTATATTCATCCAGTGGAATACTATACAGCCTCCCAAAATGAACTAACTCAGCTGCCTACAATAATATAGATATATATATAGATAATATATAACATAATATTGAGTGAAAGAAGTTGAACGTAAAATTAAATATACTATATGGTTTCATTTATATAATGTTGAAAACAGTAAAACTAATACCTGGTAGTGGTAGAAGACAAAATAGCAGCTACCTTTAAGAGACGGAAGTATACAGGGATTGGAAGGTGGGTCAAGGTGGCGCTTCTGGGGTGCTGCTAATTTTCTAACTCTTGACATGGGTGATAGTTACACAGGTGTATTCTCTCTGGATAATTCATTGAGCTGTGCACTTTTTAAAACTATGATTATGTTTATCCAAACTAGTGTTTAATATTTACTGAACTGTATGCTAAATGCTAGAATTAGAAAAACGAATCAGAGACAGTGCTTGGCTTCCAAGAATTTAGAGTCTAACTGTGGACAATGACTTATAGACAATTCACTAACATATTACGAGTGCTATCAAGGATTAATATACAGAATAAGATTAGGACCAGTCCTGCCTCGTAGGATCAGGGATTGGTTTTTTTTAAGGAGTTGACCTGTGAATTGGTCTCATGATTTGCCATTGTGAAAGTCGTCAGAATCAAAATGGAGTCATTTGTGTTAAAAGCCCTGGCAAATAGAGCTGAGGAAGGCCATGAATGCAGGGTACTCATGCATGAATGCCTGATAACAAGAACTACCACAAAAGACTTTGCCAATACCACAACCTTGTACAAAGGCCCTTGCAACCCTAACACACACAAAAACACTTCTGTGAAGACGTCTGCCTAGCAACTGCCTGTCTAGCCTCAGACTGGCACTATCCTTGCTATTGATCCTTGTAGCCATGGATAATTATCTCAAAACAATTATGTAATCCTCATTTTCCTTTAAAAGCCTTTTAAATTAATCTCCCTGAATTCGCACATACTTGACTATGGCGTGCATATTCCCATTACAACGCCCTATTCCCGAATAAACATAATTGTCTTTTAGAGTCTCCCTCTCTGTTTGTTCTTTGGATTGGCACCTTTCCACAAGTGAAAAAGAGGGAGAGGGATGTTGTATCAGTCTGTTCTCGCATTGCTATAAAGAAATACCTGAGACTGGGTAATTGATCAAGAAAAGAGGCTTAATTGGTCCACAGTTCCACAGAGCATGATGCTGGCATCCACTCAGCTTCTGGGGAAAGCCTCAGGAAACTTACAATTATGGCGGAAGGCGAAGCGGAGTTACATGGCCAGAGCAGGAGCAAGAGAGAGAAGCGGGAGGTGCCACACACTTTTAAACAACCAGATCTCATGAGCACTCACTATTGTGACAAAAGCACTAAGGGCCCTGTGGTGTTAAACCATGAGAAACCACCCCCATGATCCAATCACCTCCCGCCAGGCCCTACCTCCAGCATTGGGGATTACATTTCAACATGAGATTTGAGTGGAGACATGGAGCCAAACCGTATCAGATGTTCTACGTAGAAAGTGCATGAAATGAACAAAGTTTAAAATGCAGGCATATCCACTCAGCCTCTCAAAAGACAATGAGAAAACTCAGTGCTTTACAAATTTTGCATCAGTGCTAAAGACTGCTGAGAGGAGGGTCTGCCTCCAGTGGGCATGGGTAAAAATAGAATCAGCAGAAGTTTTCCTTTTTAATCCTAAACTCCATGCCTAGTGCTATGGTCTGAATATTTGCATCCCTTTTTCTGTAATATGTGGATAGGTTTGTTTTGACATGTTGGTAATTTAAATCCCCTGAAGAGAGGAACCTCATCAGAGTGTGAGTCTTACCTCAATCAAAGTCATGTTCACTGGCTGTCATACACATATTTTCAGCGAGTTTTGGCTGGCTAAAGTGAGGTTTAGCTAGATTCTTTAGGCTTGGGTAAGGACTGCATGCTTTGATTGTAGCAGTTTTGTCATTAGTGTCTTGGTCACATGTTGCATTCACATGTTGAAATCCTAAGCCCCTGGCCAGGAGAGGTGGCTCATGCCTGTAATCCCAGCACTTTGGGAGGCCAAGATGGGTGGATCACCTGAGGTCAGGAGTTCGAGACTAGCCTGCCCAACATGGTGAAACCCTGTCTCTACTAAAAATACAAAAATCAGCTGGGCATGGTGGCACATGGCTGTAGACCTAGCTACTTGGGAGGCTGAGGCAGGAGAATCGCTTAAACGCAGGAGGCGGAGGTTGCAGTGAGCTGAGTTCGCACCACTGCACTCCAGCCTGGCCAACAGAATGAGACTCCACCTCAAAAAAAAAAAAAAAAAAAAAAAGAAAGAAAAGAAAAGAAAAATCCTAAGCCCCAAGGTGACAGTATGAGAAGGTAGACCTTTGGGAGACAATTAGATTACAAGGGTGGACACCTCATGAATGGGATTAATGCCCTTATAAAAGAGAGCTGCCTTCCCCCTTCCACCACATGAGGACACAGTGAGAAGGTGCCATCTGTAAACCAGAAAGCAGCCCTCACCAGACACCAAATCTGCCGGGACCTTGATCTTGGACTTCCCAGCCTCCAGAACTGTGAGCAATAAATTTCTGTTTTCTATAAGCCACCCAAATCATAGTATCCTGTCATAGCAGCTTAAATTGACTAAGACACCTGGATCTTAGCTTCTTTAGAGAGGATTTATTTTGTGTTCTGTAGTAGCTAAGCACTAACAGAAGTAAATATTTAAATTACAAAATTGTGCATATCTTTAGGGGAAAAAGTGAGCACTTCTGTGTCCCCGTTTGCACTCTGCTCTCCAGATGCTGATGACGCTTCCCAAAGCACAGCAAGAAACACGCCTACTCCATGGCTTTCTGAGTTTCTGTCTGCTCACGCTGCTGACGCCAGCACTGCCGTCCCCACTGGCAAGCTGGGACATCCCCTAGATAACTCTCCAAGTGAGCGGACGGTAAACTGACGTTGAGAGGAGACACTGCAGTCCTATTTTGTGTGTGCCTCTGCTGTCACATTTAACACAGGGCTGTGTAGTCATCTATTGAGGTGTCTGTCTCTCTGACTAGACTAAGGCTTGTGGTGAGGACCATCTATTCATGTTGTCTGGTTTGCCAAGCACAGTGGGAAGCAAAGGGGATGCCCCACGGGTGCTTAACAGGCATTTGCTGAAATAAAGTACAGGTGGTAAGTGGCCCTAATAGTGCAGCTGTGGCATCAGTGAAGCTGATCTTTAGTTCCATGAGGGAGTGGACTGACAAGAGGAGCGTTTGTCATCCACATGAAGACACCTTTTGAGCATGAAAGTAGGTGTCACTAATACATACAGCAGGACAAAACCAGGATTTTCTGGAGGAAGCAGAGGTACGGTCACCTTACGACTGTCAACACAGGATTATTACGAGGTGTCTGTGTGTCACCCTAGGAAGTCCTGTCTCCCTTGTGTTCCCAATCCAGAGCAAGCTCAGGGAACACTCTTGGGCATTCGGGATCTCTGGAAGCAAAGGTTGCCCTGGGACTAGAGTTGGCTTCCTCCACCTGCATTTCCCCAAGAATCCTAATGGCGACACACTGTGTTTTCAACAGTTGAGCTCCCGTCTCATGTGGAATCTGTGGGTTCCTGCTAAATCACCAGAGTGTGGTGTTGGTGCACCTGGTGTGAGCCAGCACAGTGACTCACGCAGGTGCTGAGAGGCAGGGCTTTGCTGCTGCTTGGTTGCTGTGGCCAGTGTTTACTTGACAGCACCACGCTGTGCTTGCAGGGAACACATGTGTGGTACAGCATGCTCTCCCTCTGCCCTGGTCTTCTGCTTCAGAGACAGGACCTTCCCCAGAGCAGGGTTTCCATCCTGCTTCTCTGTCTACATTAGGGGAAAGCTTGCTGTTTTTTATCTCACTCCGGGAACTGCTGAGCCACAGTTGCGGTGGTTTCCCTGATGGCATGGGGATAAGTTCAGGAGACAATAAATGTCTTGGTAGACAGAAGACTTCCTAAAATATGTAGTCTGACAAAAAGGGAGATGAATGACAAAGATATAAATTTGCAATGAAAGAAAACAGTACCCCCAGCACCAAAAAATACTTTCCATGCTATGTAAGTTATGCATAAACACTACAGCCGATTCACATTTGATAAACTATTAACTTCCCCATTTCTTTGGTAGGAAGGCTGTGGAGTGAGATAAAGCAGGATTGCACTATGGAGGACAAACATCTCGGCATCCAGTACACTTCAAAATGTTTCTTTTTTCTGTTTTCAAGACTGGCTGCTATTTCCTCCATGCCTCTTGTTTATTAACGTGTTGACTCATCTAGAGCCCAGTGCCTTGTTCCACACCAGAGAGATGGACTTGTGCCTCTGCCAAGTGGAGTCGGCTCGAGAGATAACAGCCAGCGACAACAATGGTCTTCCTCAGTCCCTCAGCCAAAAAAACCTTTGGCATAGCGGGCTGAGAATAACTTATCATCAGTGCCCTGGAAGGCTCTGAAGTTCGGGGAGCATGGAGTGGTTGTTTGCCAGACAGAGATAACAGGCAGGATGCCGCAGAGAGCCAGACGTGCTCTGAACTCAGGGCCCCACCTGGCAGACGCAGAAAAGGAAAAAGGGATGAAGCAGCCAATTAGCACGTGGTTTCCTGGTTGCCCGGTCCATGCTGCCAACAGCATCCAACATTCTGAGGTTTGCCAAAAGGATCTCGTTTACTCCTGGGTCACATAAAGAGTACTTAACTTTTCCCCCTACTCCTTGCTGTCATCTTAAGAGTACTTATTAACTTTTTAAAAAAACTAATGCAATCAACTCATCTTGAAGAGTTTGCTCACTGTCCATTGCTCTCAGAAAAAAAAATCCATGATTATCTGACAGGGTGAGGGTTTGATTGTCACATAAATCATTCTCTTGATGGTTGACACATCCTTGACTCTCAAAGGATGGGGTTGATAACCTACAGAGGCAATTGAGAATAGCCTAAGACTGGACCTGCTTGTTTTGAGCTGCCTAAAGAGCCTCTGAAACTAGTGTTAACTGTTCCACTCACTAACCTTGCCTTTATGAGGTAGGAGGTGGGACCCAACTCTGGAGACGGGGCTCAGGCACTGGACCAAATTAAGGACTAGCTAAAACAGGACCAGGGTGGAAGCAGCTTTCCATAAGGCATGCCCACCAGTGTGCCATGTCAGTTTACCATTGCCATGTCAACATCCGGGCGTTATCGCTCCTTTCCATGGCAATGATCTGATGACCCAAAAGTTAGTACCCCTTTCCTAGAAATTTCCGCATAAACCATCCCTTAGTCTGTATATAATTAAAAGTGGGTATAAATATGACTGCAAAGCTGCCCTGAGCTGCTCCTCTCCGCTTATGGGGTTGCCTGGATCTGCAGGAGCAGTCATGGAGGTATAACACTGCTGCTTCAGTTAAGCTGTTTTTGTCTACCTCCAGCATGCCCTTGAATTCTTTCCTGGGCAAAGCCAAGAACCCTCGTGGGCTAAGTCCCACTTTGGGGCTCACCTGCCCTGCACCATTTAGATGTAGAGATGGGCTACACTGCTTTGCAGGCTTCTTTAGCCCAAGTCATTAGATGCACGGGTAGCCATCACCTTTGAAAGATTCTGTTGTAAACTTGTGATAAAAATGCCTTTCATGGTCTCATAGACATTTTTTATAATAACTAAAATAGTGATTGTTTTCATTACAAGCTCAGTATTGTACTATAAATCACTTAACCGCTAAAGTACAATGTAAGTCCTGAATGGCAACGTCAGTGTTATTAACCATTATTAACTCAAGGACAGTGGGGAGTAAGGAAGATGAGTTCTGTTTCATCATTTTCCAAAGTCACAGAGCTTGTTCTTCAACACTGACTCAAAGCAAATGCCATAGCCTGCCTTGTTATAAGAATTTTGATACATAGTTAATATTTACATAATGACTTACAATTCAACCTGAAAGCTCCCATGTCAGTACTAAGTAACTTAATTACACCATGTATAAATACAGTACTGTCGGCCCTCCCTACCCTTAGGCTTCCCATCTGCAGATTCAACCAACTGTGGATCAAAAATATTCAGAAAAGGCCGGGCGCAGTGGCTCATGCCTGTAATCCCAGCACTTTGGGAGTCCGAGGCAGGTGAATTACAAGGTCAGGAGTTCAAGACCAACCTGGCCTACATGGTGAAACCTTGTCTCTACTAAAAATACAAAAATTAGCCTGGCATGGTGATGCATGCCTGTAATCCCAGCTACTTGGGAGGCTGAGGCAGGAGAATCTCTTGAACCCGGGAGGTGAAGGTTGCAGTGAGCTGAGATCGCACCATTGCATTCCAGCCTGGGCGACAGAGCAAGACTCTGTCTGGAGAAACAAAAAATTTCAGAAAAAAACAATTAAAAATAACAATACAACAACAAATAATAACACATGTAAGAATCAAGGCAGCATAACAACCATTTGCGTAGCATTTAGATTGTATTAAGTATTAGAAGTAATCTAGAGATTTTTAATGGATATCAGGAGGACGTGCATGGATTTTATGCAAATACAGCGTCATTTTCTCTAAGGGATTTGAACAGCCACAGATTTTGGTATCCACTGGAGGTCCTGGAACCAATCCCCCACCAATACCAAGGGACGGCTGTATATTTTTTCCCCCGACCTAACACCTACTCACTTTTGGACAGCACTATAAAATAATCAGCATCATCTCCAGAAGTATTTATCAGGCATCTATCATGGTATTGTGTTAATTAGGTCATCTACTGAAAGGCAGAATGTTCTTCACTTCAGATTTTACAGCACCCTTTTTTCATAATATGTGGATAGGTTTGTTTTTAAATGTTGATGACTTAAACCTCCTGAAGAGAGGGACCTCATCAGAGTGTGAGTCTTACCTCGATCAAAGCCTGATCATACAACCTATTTTCAGCATGTTTCTAGCAAGTTAAGGCGAAGCTTAGCTAGTTTGCTTAGGCTTGGGTAAGGACCACACACTTTGCTTGTAGTGTTCTTAGTCTCTTGGTCTAAGCAAGGCTGTGATTCGCCATCTGAACTCAATAGTGCCGTTTCTTGCACTGGGTGGTTTGCTAATTTCACATAGATAACCCAAAGAAAGTTCAAGATCAGAAAGAGAGAAGATTGACTTACTTGTTATGAGGGGATTTTCGTTCACAGAGCCATAAAAATATAATCATGAATTTTGTGGATACTGCCTCCTTTGGGCCAGCCATCTAGGGGACAGGTGGGAAGTGATGCCATTGTCTAGAAGCCCTAGGGTTGCAGGTGGCTGCTGGCAAAGCGACCCACCATCCATCGCTTGCTGCATCGGGATCAGGGGCCGTTCCATGAGCTGCTGCCCTGAGAGGCCTCGGTGTTTCTGTTATTTGCTACCAGCTTCTGCATAGAAATCACTCTGAGTATTTACATCCTTTGCTATTGTTCCCATTTCCCCCTATTTTCATGTCCATTAAGCTGACACTGTACAGGCTTGATGACAGTGTCTTGTTGTCAGTGGTTTTCTCCACACAGTAAAATGGTGCCCAGTGGGAGAATAAAGTCTCCTTGCTCCATAGAAGGCCTGCACTTTACATGTATATATGAGAAAAAGCTAGTTTCTGTTAGTCTATAATGTATTAAGATGTGGTTAGTGAAAAATTGCCTTCCAAAATTCAGTTAATGTAGAAAATTAAGTATTTTTTTAAAGTTTTCAGACTGCTTATTATAGAATGAAATTGGCCCTTGTCTTATCTCAGCCACTTTACCCCGAATCTGGACATTTTATTATAAATACAGTTCTGCTTTCAGACCACCATATTTTTGGAAAAGAAAATTGTGTAAGGTAAAAGTGATTACATTCAACATATTTAAGGCAAATCATCCGAAAGTTAAAAAGAAGTAAAGACAATCTGAATTCCTACCATATTACTGTATTTTCTGAAATATAAGGTGCACTCAATTTTTTTACGTGCTCCCTTTGCTGAAGCGGAATAATACCTTACAGTGGATATTTATACTCCACTATATAAATATCCCTGACTTATGATGGTTCAATTTAATGATTTTTCAATTTTACAGTGGTGTGAAAGTGATATGCATTCAGTAGAAACTGTACTTCAAATTTTAAAGTTTGCTCTTTCCCTGGACTAGCAATACCGTATTCTGTAGAGTATTCAGTACAGTAATCTCTCTGGATGCTGGGCAGCACAAGTGAGCTACAGCTACCAATCAGCCATATAATCACAAGGCTAAACAACTAATACTCAACAGTGTATTGCATTACCAGAAGATTTTTGCCCAACTGTAGGATAAGGTAAGTATTTGAACATGCTTAAGGTAGGCTATGCTAAGCTATGATGTTTGGTAGGTTAGGTGTATTAAATGCATTTTCAACATCTGGTATTTTCAACTTACAATGGGTTTATTGGGATGTAACCCCATTGTAAGTCAAGGAGCATCTGTATTTCATGAGTGAGTGTTCCTTTTCTCCCCAGCTCCCCCAAAGTCTGTCATCATCTTAAAATTAGTGATGTCTTAAAATTAAAGGAATAAAGAGTTTCAAGAATTAAACAGAGATGTAATTTTTCTAGATTTCCTCAGAGCCTGTAATTTCACATATTAAAGTTTAAAGATTAGGTTTTTTTATTTTTGATTAAGTGGCTGTGATACATATACTTAATGTCACATACAAGAGTGATCATCCTACTCTACATTTCTTGAATAAGATGTAAGCAAAATTATTATCCATTATAACATTTAGAATTCCTTAATTACTGACAGTTAATGACTCAGAATGGTAAGAAATAAAATATAAAATTCAATAATGTTTCCACTTGAAGGTAGGCCTCTGAAATTCCCTGTATATCCTGGCAACTATTGTGTAATGCATATGTGCATATACAAGCAATGTTTTCAGGCTCTATGCATTAGGCCATTCTTGCATTGCTATGAAGAAATAACTGAGCCTGGGTAATTTTATAAAGAAAAGAAGTTTATTGGCTTATGGTTGTGCAGGCTGTACAGGAAGCGTGGCACCGGGCATCTGCTCAGCTTCTGGGGAAACTTCAGGAAGCTTACAGTGATGGTGGAAGGTGAAGGGGGAGCAGGCATCTCACATGGTAAGAGTGGGAGCTTAGGAGACCACTATACTTATGACTACAGTCTCATTATAAAAGATACAACTCAAGATCAGCCAAATGGAAGAGACTTATAGAGTAAGGTCTGGGAAGGTCCCAGATGGAGAGTGTCCATGCCCTCCTCCATGGAATCTGAGCACATCACCCTCCCAGGACATCACTGAGTTGTTCACCAACCAGGAAGCTCTACTGAGCCTCGGTATCCAGAGATTTTACTGGGGCCTTATCATATAGATGTGATTGATTAAATCATTGGCCACAAGATTGAACTCAGTCTCTACCTGTCCTCTCCTCTCCCTGGAGGTTGGACTGGCTAAGAATTCCAACACTCTAATCACACAGTTGGTCTTTCTGGTGACCAGCCCCCATCTTGAAGCTACCTAGGGGCCACCATGGATCACCTCATTAGCATAACAATTCCTGTCATTCAGGAAGTTCAAAGGGCTTTTGAAGTTCTGCCCCAGGAACAGGGAATAAAAACTAGATCTATGGTCTCCATTATACCACATTATACAGATTTTGTATAAGATTCTTATTAGTGGCTCCAACTCTTACCTTTCTACTGGCTTACTTACAGGCTACTGCAGTCTTGCAGCATATGTTGCTGTCATCTGAACTTCAGCAATTTTCAAGTTATGCTTAGTGTCATGTCCCAAATTAGCTTCCCAAATTAGCTTCCCAAGTTCCCCATGATCAATAAAAACCACTGCCCTCCTGGACATGAGAGCTCCAAGTTTTAGATTAACCCTTGACTCTCTTTTATTATTAAGATTTTGTATAAGTCTTGTCTGACTGCTAACTGCACTATTTAGATTACTTTCTAGCCTTTTTGAACATACTTCTGCTTAAAAAGTGTTAAAAGTCCCAAAGCAAACAAAGCAGTTAGAATCTGGGTCATGTTAAGCTCTATATACTTCTTTACTTGTCCTTTCTCCCAGAGATTCCAGTATGTCAAGAATTTCTGGGCTAGATTATAGTTGAATTGCAAATACAAATTTAGTCATCCTCAGCCCTTCTGAATCTAAGATCGCCAGTAGTAGTGTTTGAGGGAACTGCTCCCTGGGTCCTCACCAAACTGCCACTAGATATCTTGCAAAGCAGGTTTTTGCATTTAAACCTGGAGGGTGGCTGGGTAGCATGGGAGTGGCAGGAAGACTTGGCAGACAGTAGTAGGTGGTTGCAGGTTACAAACAAGCTGATCTCTTTTTTCCTGGTGGTTGCAGGTTACAAACAAGCTGATCTCTTTTTTCCTTTTCTTTCTTTTTTTTCTTTGTTCATCTATTCTATACATCCCTCAAAGCAACATTTCCTGGCCTACTTCTTTAGTGCATCCACTCACTCATTTGAGCCTTTGTTTATTCATTTATCCAGTCTCGAGTGCCTCTTCCAGGCCAGGTACTGTTCTAGCATCAGGATAGAGCAGTGTTTAACAAAACATGGCACCCATCCTCTGCAAAATCCCAGTCTAGAGGCTGAGGCAACAGATAAGTAAACAGATATACAAGATAACTTTAGATTGTGATAAAGGCTATAAAAACAATGTTAGGCTAAGGTGATAGAGAGTGATGGGAGGTGGTGTGTAGCTTAGATCGGAAAGAAAAGGCCTTTCTGAGGAGGCAGCATTGGATCTTAAGTCAAGTTCTGAAATCAGAGAAATTGGGGCAAAATATGTCCAGCTTGAGTTTGCTATTCACATCAGGAAAGCCTTCTGCCCTGAGAGCCCTGATGTCCTTTCTGGGGGCCAGTGTGATAAAACCACATGATCAGGTTACTGCATCCTCCCCTTATATGGCCCCCAGAAGCTCTTTTGGGGACACAGGTCCCCTTAGTGTCCCCAGGAGAGCTTCTGGGGGCCATACGAGTTTCCTGCTGAAGTGATAGCTCAGGATTGAGCCTTTTTGATGCTGCTCCTTTACCTTCCACGGCTCAGCCTCTCACTGCCTCCCTTTCCCTCTCCCTCCCCTCCTCTCTCTCTTCCTAACTAACCCTCCCTCTGTTTATGTAGGTGGTGACTGAGTCTATTTTTATGGTACACAGGTCACAGGCAGCCCGGCTGCCCTCCGTGAGGCCTTCTGCTTTTGGGCATCTTGGTGGGGAGCACACCAGCACCGCAGTGACAGTGACCTGGGAAGAATGCTGGGAGCCAGGAGCACTCCGCAGGCATTTGCTGCTTTTTTATAAGCAGCCCCTAGGTGACTGAATGCCTTATTATTAAGTCATGCAAGGGGAAAATAATCACTTTCGGACTGAGACCAAATATGAGTATGTTCAGCACCAAAGGCAACTTGCTCAGAATATTTTATGAACAGATATTTTTTTAAGTCTCAACTGTGGCTTAAAGATACACTTTTGTTGTAGTCCTTAATAGTAACTCATCTGAAATACAGGTACGTCCATTTCTAGTCATCTGCATTGATACATCAGAATAATGTGTTTAATCCAACTTAATTTAATAGATGATAAAATACTTGTATGCAAATCCTTTTGTCTAGAAGTTCCAAAATTTCATTCTCACTTCCTGTTCTGTTCCTTCCACTCACCTTGTGCTCACCATTCCCCATGCCATACTGGACCATCACTTCGTATGGCCTGGCAAGGCTCTCTCTCCCATCTTCCCCATCTCACTTGTTACACTGAGAAATGGAAGTGGAGAGAAATAGAAATGTACAGAGCATTCCCAGGGGCGTATCCTAAGGATAAGCTGGGATTCTTTTCAGGTGTTTCTCCTTCGAGCTCCTGCCAAACTGATAGCTATACCCCGATGAATTCACACAGGAAGTTAGAAAGTCAACAGGAATTGCCTCCCAAGCCAGAACACTACCCTAGCTATACTACTAGGGTATCGCCTGCTCTATAAAGACTTTGTTAACCACTCATCAGGAATAGCCTGCTCGTAAATAATGAAAAGTTGCCTGTAGAAAACATATTACACTCAAGAGAATAGTATCAGTGCAAGAAGTAGAAATAAACAAGCCAGCAAGTCCCAAGACTGCTCTATCAACAGGGAATTAAGGCTCCGGGTAGAGCCCCCCACCAGTGTTCCAGGTTCATTCACTCCTGGGGCTCTTGGTTCCAATGTTGGACACTTCTGGCTGTTAGAGGGTTCTTTCTTTTATTGGGCTGAAATTTCTCTCTATGCACTGGAAATAGTTGTGTGCCTGATGGGAGGCATAGCGAGTAGAGAGGCTACAGAATCTTTCATGTGTCGTATCCCTAGATGGAACACACTGATTTCAGTGAAGATTTTTATATCAAGTTTTTTCAAATTCCCTCACCAACGTACTTGTCCTCCTTCTGAATTCTAATTTGTCTCTGTCTCTCAAATTGTGGTGCTCCAACCCTCTTCTTTCAGTGCCCTCTCACTTGCTTTCAACCTCCCGCTTCCCTTCAATCCTGATCCCTTTTGGCCCCTTTTCCTCTGATGGGAATACTGGGATGGTATCCATTAGGTGATACTCCCACCTGAGAAGTTTAGCTGTATGGTACTCCTGTTATGTATTCCTAAAGACATTGATGGTGGATGTGTGGATCTGAATATATATATTTGATGGGGTTGGTAATTCCTGTCTATTTTTCTCTGTATTTGCAAACTCAGGAAGGGCAGGCATAGGACTGTACTAGGAGCACCTGCCTTCCCAGACAGAACTCATCCAAACGTCCCGTGACAATAGTAATAGCATTACATATTTATGTTGAGGGCTTATTTAATAACAGCCACTGTTTTTCTGGGGGGGTGTTGGACAGAGTCTCGTTCTGTCACCCAGGCTGGAGTGCAGCGGCATGATCTTGGCTCACTGCAACCTCCACCTCCCAATTTCAAGAGATTCTCCTGCCCCAGCCTCCTGAGTAGCTGGGACTACAGGTGTCCACCACCACGCCTGGCTAATTCTTGTATTTTTAGTAGAGGCGGGGTCTCACCACGTTGGCCAGGCTAGTGTCGAACTCCTGATCTGAAATGATCCACCCACCTCGGCCTCCCAAAGTGCTGGGATTACAGGCGTGAGCCACCACACCTGGCCAACAGCCACTGTTTTAAAAGCATTACATAGGTTTTCTCATTTAATTTAGCCCTCACAAACTTACAAAGTAGACAGGAAGCTACAGCTCAGAATGATTTCATAGCTGGCCCAAGGCTGTGCAGCCAGTGTGGTGGACCCAGTATTAGAATCCACCTCCACAGCCACCATGACATCCTCCAGCCACGTTTTTGGTTTTTGCTATGGTGTTATCTTAGTCAGTTTGGGTGCTATAACAAAATGCCATAAACTGGGTGGCTTATAAACAACACAAATTTATTTCTCACAGTTCTGGAGGCTGGAGGTCCAAGGTCAAGGGACTAGCAGATTGAGTGTCTGGTGAGGGTGGTGTTTGCAAATGGTGGCTTTTTGCTGTGCCCTCATACGATACAAGGGCAAAAAAGCCCCCTCTTCTGTAAGGGCCCTAGTCTCATTCATGAGGGCACTAATCCCCCTCAGGACCTAATCACCTCTTAATACCATCACATTGGGGATTAGGCTTCAATGTAGGAATTTTGGGGGCACATAAATGTTCAGACCATAGCAGGTGTCTAATATAAATTATTTGTGGATTTACTAGTAGTTAAAATAATCAAAACCTAACCTGTCTTCCAGTTTTATCCATTTTGAGTATCTGAAAAATTTTAAGCAAAGACTCAAAATGTTTTTAAGGTCAATTTGTCAAGTGAAAATCTGTGGATTTGGCTATATGAAGGTGTGTGCTTATATTCTTCATGCTTGCGCTCTTAACACGGTTTACACTGTAATTATTACAAGCACATCAAAATTGTGTACATGTCTTTCCTACACGATGAGCTATAACAGAATGGCTGCTTTTTGTGTTTTTAAATAAACTTTATTGAGGTATAATTTATGTACACTAAGATGTGTACACTTAACAGTTTGATGAGTATTGACAAATGTATAAATCCACGTACCAGCACCCTAGTCGAGGTACAGAACATTTCCATCCATCCAGAAAGCTGCTAGAAGTACAACCATGCATACATAAGTGGAATCTTTGTATCTGACCTTTTTCACTCAGCCTGTTTTTGAGATTCATCTATGTTGTTCTGTATATCAACAGTTCTTTTATTGTTATTGTTGAGTAGCATCTTATTACTGTATGAACATACCACAACTTGTGTATGCATTCACTCACTGATAGACGTTTGAGTTGTTTCCACCTTTGGCTATTTTGAATTAAGCTGCTGTGAATATTCATAGACAAGTCTTTTGTGGATGTGTTTTCATCTCTTTTTTGCAAAATCCTGGGGGCAGATTTGCTAAATCATACATTAAGTGCATCCTTAACTTTGTAAGAAACTGCCAAACGTTTCCAAAATGGATGTTTTATTTTATATCCCCACCAGTGGTACAGGAGAGTTTCAGTTGCTCCACATCCTTGCCAACACTTGGTATTGGTCGTCTTTTTTTTTTTTTTTAAGTATCAAGTATGCACTGAAAGATACATCAACATTAATACAGAAGAAACGGAGCCAAATCATTTAATCAAATAATATAATAATATAATTCTGGCTGGGTGCGGTGGCTCATGCCTGTAATTCCAGCACTTTGGGAGGCCAAGGTGGGTGGATCACAAGGTCAGGAGATAGAGACCATCCTGGCTAACATGGTGAAACCCCATCTCTACTAAAAATACAAAAAAATTAGCCAGGTGTGGTGGCACGCGCCTGTAGTCCCAGCTACTCGGGAGGCTGAGGCAGGAGAATGGCGTGAACCTGGGAGGCGGAGCTTGCAGTAGGCCGAGATCGCGCTCCAGCCTAGGCCACAGAGTGGGACTCCATCTCAAAAAAATAATAATTATTATTATTATTATACATCTCGGGAAATTGAAAGCTGGAAACTTGGCAGGGGCTTCCACATTATGGAACAATTTCCATAGCTGCAATGAACTTAAAACAAATACACTTAAACATTTATAAATGTATGTTTTGCCTGGAAGGAGTCTGGCAAAAACAACAAATAATCTTAAATGTATACATTTCATAAAAGTGGTAATGATTTTTCCCAATGCTTCCCATTCACCTTCACCTTAAAGAGAGTTCTGACTTGGCTCATTTAATTTCTTCCCTTCCTCAGTCACTCAAAAGTGTTCTTCCATTTCTTGGTCACTGATTTGGACATTTTTGATGTCCAGGCAGTAGGAAAAGCAGTCTATTTGAGAGGTAAAAGTGGCATTCGGGCTAGAGCTTGGTTAGAACTAATTCTGAGAATGTTCTAGAAAGAGTTATCAGAGTAGTTGTAAGTATGAAAAAAGCAGACAGCAGAAAATTATTGTGGCAGACTATATACATTACCTTCTCTTCATAAAAACAAAGCAATCATTGTTTTTCCTGAATTGCCTGGTGGTAGATGGGGTGTGTTCTTAACTAAGCACTGCTTTGACAAGACAGAGGGATGTGGTGCCGTCATCTTTTCAATAGGAAATGTATATGTGCATATATTTGTGTATATGTATTTTTCCTATATTGATTGCTTATATACATATTCACATCCTTATACATATCTATGTTTTATAACTTGAACCTAGTTTTTTTCAACTTTATTGAGGTATAATTTATAAAAAATTATATAATTCAAGTTGTACAACATGATTTTTGATACATGTATACATTGTGAAATGATTATCACAAGCTAATTAACATATTCATTACCTCAGATAGTTACCTTTTGGGGGATGTGTGTGCATGTGTGCGCCTGCAGTGAGAATACTTAAGACCTCCTCTCAGCAAATTTCGGGCATATAATGCATTATTATTAACTACAGTTACTGTGCTGTACATTAGGTCTCTAGAACTTACTTTTTTTTTGAGATAGAGTCACTGGAGTGCAGTGACGTGATCTTCTGATCTTGGCTCACTGCAACCTTCGCCTCCTGGGTTCAAGCGATTCTCTGCCTCGGCCTCCCACGTAGCTGGGATTATAGGCGTGCACCACTATACCCAGCTAATTTTTGTATTTTTAGTAGAGATGGGGTTTCACCGTGTTGGTCAGGTTGATCTTGAACTCCTGGTTTCAGGTGATCTGCCTGCCTCGGCCTCCCAAAGTGCTGGGATTGCAGGTGTGAGCCACTGCACCCGGCCAACTTACTTATTTTGTAAGTGAAACTCTGTACCCTTTGACCAACACCTCCCCATTTCCCTACCCACAACTCCTGCCAACCACCATTCTCCTCTCTGTTTCTATGAGTTGGTTTTTGTTTTAGATTCTGTATATAAATGAGATTATTAGTAGTCTTTTTATTTTTAGCTGTTCTCGGTTCGGTATAATGGTATCTCTTTGTGGTTTTAAGTTGCATTTCTCTGATGACTAAAGATAGTGAGCATCTTTTCATGTTATTTTTGGTCATTTGTACATTTCGGGGGTTAGTGCCGATCTCTTTAGTTTATGGGCTGTGTGGTTGTGTGTTGTTTGTTCCATCGTTGAATACTAAGAGTTATTTATATTTTCTAAATTTAAGTGCTTTGCCAGACTCATTAATTACAAATATTTTCTCCTGGTTGATGGCTTGCCTTTTAATTTTCTCAACAATTAATTCATGTTTTAAAAAGTTGTACTGAGCAAAATTTAGCCAGGCATGGTGGCACGTACCTATAGTCCCAGCTATTGGGGAGTTTGAGGGGGAGGATCAATTGAGCCGGGAGGCAGAGGTTGCAGTGAGCCATGATGGCATCACTGCACTCCAGCCTGGGTGACAGGCAAGACCCTGTCTCGAAACAAAAAAATAGTATTTAGTTGCCATGGTGCCTTTATTTCCAGTTCTTCATTGCAACTTTATTGACGTATAGTTGACCACAATAAATTACATATGTTTAAGGTGTACAATTTGATGAATTTTGACATATATACACCACTGAAACCATCATCACAATCAAGATAATGCACATTTTCTTCAGCTTCCCAAAAAACAGTTTATTTTGAAGAGCAAAAGTTTTTAATTTTGATGAAGTCCAATTTATCAAATTTTTCTTTTATGGTAAGTGATTTTTATGTTATTTTTGGGAAATCTGTGAAAATCTTTGCCTCAAGGAGCAAAATTTGTCTCCTATAATTTTACTTAAATTTTCTCATATTTTTTCTAAATAATTGTAACTGTAGTGTTAATTTTCTCCTTTAACCACTTACTGAGTTTTTAAACATTTTCTAAATAGCTTTTTAACCAAAAATTTTTAATTAGCTTTTAATTTTTTAAGTTATGATGAAGTAATGTGTACTTTTAATTATATTTTTCATTTTTATATGTATTTCTTATATATTCAATCTGTATTTTTTGATGAATTGAGCCGTCAAGGCTAATACAGGGATGTTGAAGTGTCTCCCTTTCTCTCTTTATCCCATTACCCTGTGTTGTGAGTTCCATCGCTGTGGTTCTTTCTAATTTGGTCTTGAGGTCTCCACTTTGAGAGTGGCCAAAACCTGGCCCGGTGCGGTGGCTCACGCCTGCAATTCCAGCACTTTGGGAGGCCGAGGTGGGCGGATCACGAGATCAGGAGATCCAGACCATCCTGGCTAACACGGTGAAACCCCGTCTCTACTAAAAACACAAAAATTTAGCTGGGTGTGGTGGCGGGAGCCTGTAGTTCCAGCTACTCAGGAGGCTGAGGCAGGAGAATGGCGTGAACCCGGGAGTCGGAGGTTGCAGTGAGCCGAGATCGTGCCACTGCACTCCAGCCTGGGCGACAGAGCGAGACTGCGGCGCACGCGCGCACACACACACACACACCATACACACACACACACACACACACACACACGCCAAAAACCAAGAAGCCACTCTCTGGGAGAGCCCTAACAGCGTGGGGTGGGGGAGCTAGGTTCACGTGTGTCCATCAAGTGACACAAAATGAGGGGATGAAACCAAAATGGCTGAAACAGAAGAACTGTATAACTTACAGATCCCGGAAATGTCAGCGCTACCAACAGGAGGCTAAGGAAAAGTCCAGGGGTGTCAGAGAGCTCAACCAGGGAGAGGGAGCGGGGAGTAAGGGAGGGAGGGGAGTAAAAAGAGGGGAGAGCGAGAGAGAGAGAGGACCTGTGGGATTATGCCTTTATTAAGATCCGTGGACGTTATCCCTTAGGGTTTCCCATGGGGGTTGTGGATTGGCTAATTTAAAAAAACGTGTGCTTGGGCACGGCGACTCATGCCTCTAATCCCAGCACTTTGTGAGACCGAGGCTGGTGGATCACTTGAGGTCAGGAGTTCGAGATCAGCCTGGCTAACGAAGTGAAACCCCCGTCTCTACTAAAAATACAAAAAAAAAAAAAAAAAATAGTAGCGTGTGGTGGTGCACGCCTGTAATCCCAGCTACTTGGGAGGCTGAGGCAGATGAATTGCTTGAACCTGGGAGGCAGAAGTTGCAGTGAGCCTAGATCGCAGCACTGCATTCCAGCCTGGGTGACAGAGCGAGACTCCATCTCAAAAAACAAACAAACAAATTAATTAATTAGTTAAATTTAAAAATGTGCAAAAGGGGGAACTTACACCACTCTGGTGTTGATCATTAGGTTTTATTGTGGTCAGCAGCTGTGGGGTGAAGAGCAAGCAGGCTGTATCACAAACAACCACACAGGGAGGGAACATTTTAGCTAGACCAAAGGTGACAGGGTACGACCGGGTTTCAATAACTTACCTCAGACCCAAAATGGATGCCAAAGCAGCAACTATACTAGATAAATGTATGCTGCCCTGTTTTATTTTGTTCTTAACATTCGGCACTGCTTAATCTTATAATGTTGTATAAAGATCTTGTACTTATTTCTTTATTGTACATTAACTGTCTCCCTCACTAGGTTGTAAACCCCATGGGAACAAGGGCATTCTCTGGAACATTCCCACTGCTGGCAACATTTTTTGGCACATAGTAGGTACTCACTGTTGAATGAATTGAAAGCTTAATTCACAGCCTGTGAGCAATGAAGAGACACATCCTAGTTCTTAAGGAGGATTAGAACTTTGTGGTTTTTCTTCCATAAAATGTCTTGAATCTGTATTGTGAATATTAAAATGAAGTTAATAAACTTTCTCTTCAAAGACAATTTTTACAATTGTTTTATGAACCTAGTTATAGTCTACATTAATTATGCCCAGTGTACATTCTTAATCCTTTTCATTCCTGGACTTGTATTTTAAGATCTCTGTTGAATTCAGTATTCAACTTTACATGTTGTCTAACCCTAAAGATAATTTTCCTTCCCGTAACAATAGAAAACATAATCACAGGAAATTCCGAAGAATTTCAGTTCCTAAAGTGGGAGATTGTAAGATCTGAAAGGAAAATGAGCTATAATAAGCCACAGAAGGTGAGAACCTGTGGAAGTTCGGGTTGTCAGTTGGTCTCTTCAGCACGTGAAGCTCTTCTTCGTGTCATCATTTAATATACTTGGTGCTAAAATGACTCTCGTGGAGTAACCAAATCAAATCTGTATTTACTACAAGAAAACTTTCCAACTTCCCCTGCCATTCTCATGTTTAAGAACCATTTATCTTTTTTTTTTTTTTTTTTTTTTTGAGACAATGTCTCTCTCTGTCACTTAGGCTGGAGTGCAGTGGTGCGATCTCGGCTCACTGCTTCCTCCGCCTCCCAGGCTCAAGTGATTCTCCTGCCTCAGTCTCCCGAGTAGCTGGGATTACAGGCATCTGCCACCATGCCCAGCTAATTTTTTGTATTTTTAGTAGAGACAGAGTTGCGCCATGTTGGCCAGGCTGGTCTCAAACTCCGCCCACCTCGGCCTACCAAAGTGCTGGGATTACAGGCATAAGCCACCGTGCCCAACTCATTTTTCTTATATTGAATATTGACGATGAAACAAAAAACAACCACTTTTCCTCTCATGGCCCTACTTGCAGGGCTGGAATCTGTGACACTACTGTGCGTCCCTGACGCAAGTACACTGAGGTGTGGCCTGATGGCCCATTCTGTGTCACTATCTCTACTCTCTCCAGGAACTGAGCCATACCCATATACATAAGAGATCCAACACCAGATGTCAAAAAGCCAATGTTTATTTAGGAAAGGAAATATGTCATTGAGTGATTAACTCCTAAAAGCAATAGTTAAACTTTTGAATCATTGGAATTGAGCACCACGTTTCTTCTTTACTTTGTAGTTGGGATTATTTACTGGGCACTTGGGTTTTCAATAAGAAAACCACATGGTCGCTGTCAACACCAAGAGCTTCCTAAGACTAGTCTGTAAAATTGGCCCAGGAAATTAAGGAGTTAATAACTTCCTGCTCTGAGAGGAGCTTTTGAACCTTTCCGGGGACCTACCGGGGTAGATTCCACTCAGATGTGAACTCCTGAAGGCAGGAGAAGCCTGTGCACATGGAAGGATGCTAAAATCCACAACTACGTGGTGGTGAATGGTGTAGACTGCTTATAAGGAATGTTTCACTCAAGGAACATACAGTCCCCAAAACCATTGTCATTTAAAAAGCAGAGGCCGAGCACGGTGGCTTATGCCTGTAATCCTAGCACTTTGGGAGGCTGAGGCAGGTGGATCACCTAAGGTCCAGAGTTCGAGACCAGCCTGGCCAATGTGGCAAAACCCCATCTCTACTAAAAATACAAAAATTAGCTGGGCATGGTGGCAGACGCCTGTAATCCCAGCTACTCAGGAGGCTGAGGCAGGAGAATCGCTTGAACCTGGGGGGCGGAGGTTGCAGTGAGCTGAGATGGCACCATTTCACTCCAGCATGGGTGACAGAGCAAAACTCCATCTAAAAAAAAAAAAAAAAATTTAAAAAATAAAATAAAAAGGAGAGTAAAAATTGGCCCCATCCTTCTATTGTGGGCAAGTTGCAGGATATCTCATTGACCTGACACATAGTAGTCTTCAGCCACTGAGGCTGACAGGCACTGGTGAGCTTGCTTGGCTGGTTCAGTTGGTTACAGACTAAGGATTCCCTGTCTGTTTCCTTTCAGGTCAGTTCTCGTGGTTTAGAGGAAACACTCTAACCCGTGGTCACAAGCATCACCTTTGGCCACTTCACCCAAAGCCAAAGCATTTAAACTTCTATTATACAATTATATTCTTGGTTCCATAGAAGGAGACAGTGGTAAACAGCCCATAGAAGCCACTTTCTAAATACTATCCTTTTCCCCCCAGGCTTATTAAGATATGATTGAAAAATAGAAAATTGGCCAGATGCGGTGGCTCACGCCTGTAATCCTAGCACTTTGGGAGGCCGAGGCGGGCGGATCACAAGGTCAGGAGTTCGAGACCAGCCTGGCCAACGTGGTGAAACCCCATCTTTACTAAAAATATAAAAATTAGCTGGGCATGGTGGTGCACGCCTGTAATCCCAGCTACTCAGGAGGCCCAGGCTGGAGAATCGCTTGAACCCAGGCGGCGGAGGTTACAGTGAGCCGAGCTTGTGCCACTGCACTCCAGCCTGGGCAACAGAGTGAGACTCTGTCTCAAAAAAAAAGAAAATTAAAGTGTAAAACACGGTGTTTTGATGTAAGTGTATCTTATGTAATAATTGCCACAAACAAGCTAATTAACATACCCATCACCTGAGATAGTTATTCTTTGTATGTGTGGTGAGAACACTTTAGGTCAGTCTCTTAGTGAATTTCAAGTACACAGTGCAGTGTTATTGAGCGTGGTCACCATGCTGTACACTAGAGCTCTAGGACTTACTCATAACTGAAATTTCGTACCCTTCCATCAACCTCTCCCCATTTACTCCGCCCTCCCCCAGCCCCTGGAAATGACCTTTCTCTGTTTTCTTAAGTTTGACTTTTTTTAGATTCCACATAAAAGTGATATCTTGCAATATTTGTCTTTCTGTATCTGGCTTATTTCACTTGGTATAGCATCCTCCAAGTTTATCCATGTTATTATAAATGGCAGGATTCTTTCCTTTTTTAAGGCTGAATAATATTCCATTATACAGTCTATCCTCTTGGTTTGTCCAACTTACAAGTTTTTTTCTAGAGATAAATGTTTCTTAATGTAGATGAGGGTATTTAATAGTTACGTAGTAGGAAAATTAGATTGTCTAAAACGTATTTAAGGCTTTGTTAACATATTCATTTGATCAATATAGAGTATTTGTTTGGGACCAAGTTCTAAGAAAACAAAAGCCAATAAGAAATAATTCCGGCCCTCAAAAAATTTATAATGTGATTAATATGCAGTTTAGTTTGTACAGAAGATACAGACTTTTTTGAGAGGAAAACAGTAATCTGATGCCACATGAAATTCAAATATTCTCACACAATTCTACAAGTAAGCTTTTTATTTTTTCCTTCTTATTAAAAATATCAAACTTATTTATCTTGCCTTTGCAAGATAAACAGTAAATATCTATTCTGAAACTTTATTTCTAATAAACATTATAATTTATATATATTATATATCACTGTGTGTGTATACACACACACACACACACACACACACTGATATATATAAATTAGCTCCAAGTACTTTTTTTGGGGGGGTGGATGGAGTCTTGCTCTGTCACCCAGGCTGGAGTGCGTGGCGTGATCTCGGCTCACTGCAACCTACGCCACCTGGGTTCAAGCAATTATCGTGCCTTAGCCTCCCGAGTAGCTGGGACTACAGGCATGCGCCACTACACCCAGCTAATTTTTGTATTTTTAGTAGAGACAGGGTTTCACCATGTTGGCCAGGCTGGTCTCGAACTCCTAAGCTCAGGTGATCTGCCTGCCTCGGCCTCCCAAAGGGCTGGGATTACAGGTGTGAGCTACCACGCTCAGCAGCTCCAAGTACTTTTAAAAAGGAATCTCAGTTGGGCATCCTGTATAAAAATACAGTTCTGAGGAGTAGTCATTTTCATTAGTGTTTTAGTTTTACATATTCATTGTAGAAAATTTAGAATACACAAACCAAAAAGAAGAAAATAAAATTATTCATAATCCTATCATTCAGACACCACCACTGTTGTTTCAGTATATGCGGTCCAGCCTTTTATAATCCACAATAATAATCAACATTTATGTGCATGAGCAACAGTAACATCTCAGCACGATATAAGCCTCTCACATGCAATGCCTCATGTAATTAATGGGCTCAGGCTCTGATGTATTTCCTGGCAGTTTTTAAATTAATAAATTGTGTGACACTTTGTTTTCATTAAATAATCTACTAAGATACCACTTTAAGTAACTGCATAATATTTTAAATAAATGTATTTAATCAAATCTTTTATTTTTTGAACTTTTTTTTGCTATTATAATAAATACTGTTGATGACATGTACTGTTTGCAATCACAAACAAAACAAAACCCAACAAGGAAGAAAATATTTTGTTACCTCCAAGAATTTTTTTTTTTTTTTTTTTTTTTTGAGATGGAGTCTTTCTGTGTGCCCCAGGCTGGAGTGCAATGGCACGATCTCGTCTCACTGCAACCTCTGCCTCCCTGGGCTCAAGCGATTCTTCTGCCTCAGCCTCCTAAGTAGCTGGGACTACAGGTGCGTGCCACCACACCCGGCTGATTTTTTGTATTTTTAGTAGAGACAGGGTTTCACTACGTTGTCCAGGCTGGTCTCGAACTCCTGACCTCAGGTGATCTGCCCGCCTCAGCCTCCCAATGTGCTGGGATTACAGGCATAAGCCTCTGTGCCTGGCCTCCAAGATTGTTTTCGTAGGATCGATTCTTAGAAAGAGTTCTGAACACCAGGACTCGGGCAATTTTTAGCCTATTAATAGATATTACAAGAGATATTCTTCTTATATTCAGTGTTTATATGTCCACAAGAAAATGGGTTTAACGATTATGTGGTATTTTTCAGTAGTGTAAACAATCAGTTAATTTAGTACACAGAGTGAATGACATCACTCATGGGCTGCCTCTGCAGCAGCCACAAATTCTGAGTTGCCGGGAACTCATCTGACTGGCAAAATTGTGGAACGCTTTATTGGGCTCATGATACCTACTTAAACCACTCAGGGAGGCCATGCAGTTGCCTTTTTTTCAGCTCAAAGGAATAATTCTATTAAGTTTTTATAGGCTTAAATGCCTTATGAACATTTTTATAGTTTAAAACCCACACCGCAACATTTTTCTACATAGGCCCCTTCCTTCACCATAACATGCAAGCTCTGAGACACGTGGCTAAGGAATTATCAAGAAAGATTAGGAGGAGAAGTAAGTCTAGCTGGCAGTGTGGGGATATCTGAATGTGGAGATCACATCTTGGGACCTTATGCCTTTGTGAGCTGTGGGCATCTTGAGACATACAGTATCCACTACCATCCCTGGAAAAGTCCCCAGAGGGTTCTGGATACTCTCAACATTGGCACCAAAGAGAGCATGTAGATCCTCTATGTGTCCTTGCTGTCCAGAAACAATGGGTAAAATACCAAGATCATATGCAGTGTTCATATCAAGCAGTGAGGACATTAAAGAGGTCAATTCTAGGGCCAGGCATGGTGACTTATGCCTGTAATCCCAGCGCTTTGGGAGGTTGAGACGCAGGATTGCATGAGCCCAGGAGTCTGAGGTTATGGTGAGCTATGATTGCACCACTCCACTACAAACTGCACGACGCAGCAAGACCCCATCTCTTAAAAAAAAAAAGTAAAAATAAAAAACTACAGAGGTCAACTCTAATATTCCCTTAACTCAAAAGGAAATTCATCTTTTAAGACCAAGGAAAATGATAGTCTTGGGTAAATATGGAAGAACTGTAAAAATTCCTCCTAGAGAGACAAAAGGAAGAGTACGAAGAATACTGGTAAAGGCAGATTTGACCTCAAGCCTCTGTATGGCTCATGATTTCCAGTTCTCTCATAATTTGGATTGATTGATTGGTTGGTTGGTTGATTTAGACAGGGGCTTGCTTTATCACCCAGGCTGGAGTGCAGTGGCACCATCATGGTCTCAACTGCCTGGGCTCAAATAATCCTCCCACCTCAGCCTCCCAAGCAGCTGGGACCACAAATGGGCGCCACCACGCCCAGTTTATTTTTTTATTATTTGTAGAGATGAGGTCTTGCCATGTTGCCCAGGCTGGTCTCGAACTCCTGGGCTCAAAGGATCCTCCCACCTCGCCTCCCAAAGTGCTGGGATTACAGGTGCAAGCCATAGCACCCAGCCTCATGATTTGGATTTTATTCTGAAATATGCTACCACATTTATGACTTCGTTTTGTCCCTTTGAGAAAATGATATAGTGTAATTGGAAACTTTAAAAAACTTGTTTTCACAAAAATACCAAGAACGCAGGTTAAAAAAAAAAACAACAAATTATAACCAAGTATTTGAGTACCTTTCCCTACCTTTTTAATAAACAATTAGACTCATTTATGGGTTCTTCAAAAAAGGAATTAACTGGTAGATGACTAGTAATAGTAGTTCCTTCTTCTTTGCAGAATCAAGCTGTAATAAAAAAGGTAAATATCATCTGTACATTGGTGAACTTATCTAAATTGAAATAATCATATTTCCTCTGTTAGTTAAGAAGGTGGGAAAGTAGTTGCATATTTACTTTGGTCTGCCTTGGACGCTAGCTGAGAGTCTTATTTTGTTCCATATCCTATTACTCATGAGTCATTTATAATGGGCTTCCTGAATTCATACTGGTACCTACACATTTAAAAAAAGCAATTAGACTCATCCAGGAATATTTTCTTAGGCAACAATATTGTTAAGGCTAAAAAAACTAGTGCCATCAATGTATGGCATTCAATACATGTCCTTTGACTGTGGTTTAAAAGCCTGTGGCTTAAAAATGATTTTTTTTTGGCCTTGAGGTAGAAATAAAATCATGAATTTAATTTGAGGTAGGACACTTTTCCAGCTTCTGTAGATTTAGCTGGGCCCAAGGGAATATAATTCTTGGTAAAATATTTCAACTCTCAGTATTGTACATTGAGTTATAAATATTGATGTGGCTTTTCAAATAGGTTTTTCATTAAAAATGTGACTTTTCCCAATTTGTCTACTTCTTTACTATGATTTGTACTTCCCTAATTGTATCATATGTTAGAATATGCCTACAATTTTATAAAGAAAGTTATTGATGATAAAATAAGCATAAACTTATTTTCTCACTAACTTTCAAAAAAAAGTGCTATTCCATTAAATGAACTATGACCTGGGTGGTGTGAACTATCAACATGTAATATAGATTAAGTGATTATATTTAATATTTAATAATATTTAGTAGTCCTAAACTTATTCTTACTGTTGTTTATAGCATATATATATACCCTCTATGTAATACTGAAAACAATATTTTATTTACATATATTCAGCAAGAACATTTGTCAATCATGTATCAAACACTTACTATATGCTACAAGTCCTTACAAAGAATTTTTTTCTGTTAAAGGATGATAGTAACTTGGAAAAAAGTCTTCCTTGTGCTCTTTTCAGTGGCAATTAAGCATTCAACTTTAAAACGGCAGTTAAAGTTGCTTTAGTTATTTATAATGCTTCCATGTTTAAAGACATCTTTACTAGGCAGAGCGCGGTGACTCATGCCTGTAATCCCAGCACTTTGGGAGGCTAAAGTGGGAGGATCACTTGAGCCCAAGAGTTCCAGACCAGCAATGGGCAACCTGGCAAAACCCCATCTCTACAAAAAATTTTAAAATCAGCCCAGCGTAGTGGCACATGCCTGGAGTCCCAGCTACTTGGGAGGCTGAGGTGGGAGGATTGATTGAGCCTGAGAGTTGGAGATTGCAGTGAGCCACTATTGCGCCACTGCACTCTATTCTGGAAGACCTTGTCTCAAAAAAAAAAAAAAAGTCATCTTTACTAACAGTTTTCAAGATACATGGAAAAAGTAGATACAGGTTTTCCAAATTCTTATCATTTTTTACTAATATTTTTGGTGTTTGCCTTTCTTTCAGTTCCTTTAGATTCCTATTGGGTGGCTGGATGCTAGGAAATTTTATGCTTCTGAATATACCCGGTGCTGCTGCAAAATGCCCCTGCCGAAGAGTTCTTCAGTCTCTGATGGATTTCCTTTCAGGGTCTCTCCGTAAAATATACCCATACTTGACTATATTATAACTAAGAGTTCCAAGAAACATTTGGGCAATTGAAAGAAGATAGAATTTTAAAATGGGGGTGGGTGAGCAGCTTCCTAAAACCTGGCTCTCCCTTGCGCATAGCCCTCCTTTGTGGCACGTTCAGGTGAAAGCTGCCTGCTATTCTCCCAGGTAAGGGCAGACGGGGTGGGCCACCTGCCTGCCCCTCATTGCTGTTTCTTAACAAGGAAAAGGACAAGTAGTAAACTAGAAGCAGCTTTTCCACCCTCATACAAGAGCCTTTTTCCCCTTGGAATGGAAGCAATACCACCTTTGTCTTTAATTCACAAATCTTTATGGAGAGTGGCAGAATTTGTTCGCCTTGGGGAAACAAAAATGAAGGGCCCGATGCGGTGGCTCATGCTTGTAATCCCAGAGCTTTGGGAGGTTGACGGGGGAGAACCCCTTGAGCCCAGGAGTTCAAGACTAGCCTGGGCAACATAGTAAGACCCCTGTCTCTACAAAAAATTCTAAAAATGAAGAAAACATAATCTCTGCTAGTTCTGAGCTTCCGTTGTCGGGAGGGAGATAGACAATCCACAGGTGACAATGAAATAGTCTCCCAGTGGTATGAAGAGATAGAGAGCAGAAAAGTGTCTGCCCGACAGTGAGGCCAGAAGATCAGGGACCATTCCTGGAGGAAGTCAACAACTGAGTCTCACAGAAGGAGCTGGCCATACGAGAAAGGGGTATTGTAGACAGACAGCAGCCTGCAAAAAGAACTGGATATGAGAGAAAAAGAACCATCCCGGCTCAGAGAACCTGGAGGACTTCAGTGTCTTGGGACTGACAGTGTATGGCTGGGAGTAGGAAGAGCCAAAAGAGGCAGAGGTTGGAGATTGGGAATTTGGGTTTTATTCTGGAGCAGTTGGGCTTTGATCAGTTTTTAGCAATGCTGTGATGGTATGAAATTGGAATTGGAATTTAAAGGATTGGCAGTAGATAAGACTGAATGGTGGGAGATCGGTTAGGGGAAGGATGTAGCTGGAAAGTCAGGCCAGGGAAGCCGAAGGCCTCCAACCAAGGCCACAGATGCAGAGGATGAAGAGGAGAGAAGGAGCTCTGAGAATTAGTGAGGAGTTGGATGGATGGGCTCAGAGCTGACTGGACAAAACTTTGCACCCTTCAGCTGTGGAACTAGGGACTCTCCAAGTCAGAGCGCCCACTCTCAGCTCCATCACTCAAGCCTCCCACACAACTTTCCTCTATCCTTTCGCTTCTCACTTGCCTTTTTCCTTTTCCGTGTTTCCCATCTTCCTGAGTAAAGCTAAGTTATTTATTCAGAGTGGCTTTCAATCTAGAAACTTCAGAATACTGCTTAGCCCCTTCCTTTCCCTCAACTCCACCTGGTCACTGTCATTTATTGGTGTCACTTGGGAGTTTCCCAAATCTGGCTCCTTTCTGTCAAACCACCCCTGCTGCTCTGACCAGGCCTCAGTTTACCTCTTCAGACCTCCCTTCTTTCTATCATCTGCCATTTAAATCCTTGTTAGCCCTGCTTAGTGCTAAGAATGATCAGAGATAGGAGAAAGTGAAACCCATTCCTATTTAAAGATGGGATTTAAGCAAAGAACTAATAATGTTTGGGAATATTTTTTAAAAATAATTTTCTCCATCATTTCTAGTTGAATAAGAGTTGGTCTAGTAACAGAATTATAACAATGTTTTCTAGAACACACCAAATTATATACAGTAGTGCTTCTTCTAAAATTCCCAATGAGGCCAGGCATGGTGGCTCACATCTGTAATCCCAGCACTTTGGGAGGCCGAGGCAGGTAGATCACCTGAGGTCAGGAGTTTGAGACCAGCCTGGCCAACATGGCGAAACCCCATCTCTACTAAAAATACAAAAATTAGCTGGGCTTGGTGCCATGTGCCTATGATCCCAGCTACAAGGGGTCTGGGGCAGGAGGATCGCTTGAACCTGGGAGGCAGAGGTTGCAGTGAGCCGAGATCACACCACTGCACTCCAGCCTGGTGACAGAGTGAGACTCCGTCTCAAAACAAAATAAATAAATAAAATAAAATAAAATAAATTGCCAATGAAAAAGCTACCTGTCCTTTTCTATCCTCATCTCCCCCAAGAAAAAGCTAAAATATTTTAATGAGGAATAAAAGATTTTTTAAAAGTCACCCCTATTGTATAAGAAAGTGATTATCCATTCTAAAAAAAGCAAAATGATTGCAAGGGATTACTTTTGATGATGGCAAATAGCTTATTCAAATACTCTACACCATTGCACTTATTCTAAAATACAGATAATTAAAATGAGAAACCATTTCCTAAGAACACTATGGCTAATGCTACTCTTTCTTTGCTTTTGTATAGGTAGGGCAAGTTCCTTAAGAGCTCTTGCCGAATAATGTGTTCTATTTAGGGCAGCTACTGATACCAGATTCACTTAATAAGTACTCATCTCTTTTTAACAGACTGTATGTGATACCAGCTTAATAAAATAAGCTCTCATCTCTCATGATAACCCTTTGTTCCCGGGAACTTTCTCTACTTGCCTTTAGGATGTTATATTTGAAGATGTTTATGCTTCAGAATATGTTTAGGAAACTTCTTTCTTGATTGGGAAAGCCTATTCTATATTGCCAAGCAGATGTGTTTCTGGAATGCAAAAACACAGACTATAAGCCATGGAAGCTTATGTAGCTTATCCATAGCAGAAGAATAAGAGTGCCTCCTCCTTCCTCTTAGAATTCAGTTTAAAGACAAACAAACAGACAATATGTGAAGGTATGTGCACTCTTTGTTGAAAGTCATAATACAAATAAGATCCTGAGAAAGGTGATTTTGGAGAACCAAAATTGGTGAATTGCACACATTTGTGAGAATGCAAAGGTGACTTTAGCACTAAGGGACTGTCCAGTTAAGGGGTGGCTGAGGGATAGGATGGGTTGTTATTGAAATCTGGCAAATCTCTGTTGGTGAAGTGTTTCGGAACTCCCAGGAATTTGTGAAGCTCCCAGGCTAAGTTGGGAAAGGGGTGGGGGAAGCAGGGAGGTCTCTAGCACACCTGTATAACTTGGCCTACGTTGATCTGAGGAGACCCCCTTTGTATTAGCCCGTTTTTATGTGCTGATAAAGACATACCTGAGACTGGACAATTTACAAAAGAAAGAGGTTGGGTTCCAAGATGGCCAAATAGGAATAGCTCCAGTCTATAGCTCCCAGCGTGAGCGACACAGAAGACAAACGACTTCTGCATTTCCAACTGAGGTACCAGGTTCATCTCACTGGGGACTGTCAGACAGTGGGTACAAGACAGTGGGTGCAGGACAGTGGGTGCAGCGCACCAAGCGTGAGCCAAAGCAGGGCGAGGCATCGCCTCACCTGAGAAGCGCAAGGGGTCAGGGAATTCCCTTTCCTAGCCAAGGAAAGGGGTGACAGACGGCACCTGGAAAATCAGGTCACTCCCACCCTAATACTGCACTTTTCCAGTGGTCTTAGCAAACAGCACACCAGGAGATTATATCCCGCACCTGGCTCAGAGGGTCCTGTGCCCACAGAACCTCACTCATTGCTAGCACAGCAGTCTGAGATCAAACTGCAAGGCAGCAGCGAGGCTGGGGGAGGGGCGCCCACCATTGCTGAGGCTTTAGTAGGTAAACAAAGCGGCCAGGAAGCTCGAACAACTGGGTGGAGCCCACCGCAGCTCAAGGAGGCCTGCCTGCCTCTGTAGACTCCACCTCTAGGGGTAGGGCATAGCCAAACAAAAGGCAGCAGAAACCTCTGCAGACTGAAATGTCCCTGTCTGACAGCTTTGAAGACAGTAGTGGTTCTCCCAGCATGCAGCGTGAGATCTGAGAACGGACAGACTGCCTCCTCAAGATGGTCCCTGACCCTTGAGTAGCCTAACTGGGAGGCATCCCCCAGTAGGGGCAGACTGACACCTCACACGGCCAGGTACTCCTCTGAGACAAAACCTCCAGAGGAACGATCAGGCAGCAACATTTTTCACCAATATTCACTGTTCTGCAGCCTCTGCTGCTGATACCCAGGCAAACAGGGTCTGGAGTGGATGTCCGGCAAACTCCAACAGACCTGCAGCTGAGGGTTCTGACTGTTAGAAGAAAAACTAACAAACAGAAAGGACATCCACACCAAAACCCCATCTGTACGTCACCGTCATCAAACACCAAACGTAGATAAATCCACAGAGATGGGGAAAAAACAGCAGAAAAACTGAAAATTCTAAAAATCAGAGTGCCTCTCCTCCTCCAAAGGAAAGCAGCTCCTCACCAGCAACGGAACAAAGCTGGATGGAGAATGACTTGACGAGTTGAGAGAAGAAGGCTTCAGATGATCAAACTTCTCCGAGCTAAAGGATGAAGTTCAAACCCATGGCAAAGAAGTTAAAAACCTTGAAAAAAGATTAGATTAATAGCTAACTAGAATAACCAATGCAGAGAAGTCCTTAAAGGACCTGATGGAGCTGAAAACCACGGCACGAGAACTACGTGACGAATGCACAAGCTTCAGTAGCCAATTTGAGCAACTGGAAGAAAGGTTATCAGTGATGGAAGATCAAATCAATGCAATGAAGTGAGAAGAGAAGTTTAGAGAAAAAAGAATAAAAAGAAATGAACAAAGCCTCCAAGAAATATGGGACTATGTGAAAAGATCAAATCTACGTCTGATTGGTGTACCTGAAAGTGATGGGGAGAATGGAACCAAGTCAGAAAACACTCTGCAGGATATTATCCAGGAGAACTTCCCCAATCTAGCAAGGCAGGCCAACATTCAAATTCAGGAAATACAGAGAATGCCACAAAGATACTCCTTGAGAAGAGCAACTCCAAGACACATAATTGTCAGATTCACCAAAGTTGAAATAAAGGAAAAAATCTTAAGGGCAGCCAGAGAGAAAGGTTGGGTTACCCACAAAGGGAAGCCCATCAGACTAACAGCTGATCTCTCAGCAGAAACTCTACAAGCCAGAAGAGAGTGGGGGCCAATATTCAACATTCTTAAAGAAAAGAATTTAAGAATTTTCAACCCAGAATTTCATATCCAGCCAAACTAAGCTTCATAAATGAAGGAGAAATAAAATCATTTACAGACAAGAAAATGCTGAGAGATTTTGTCACCACCAGGCCTGCCCTACAAGAGCTCCTGAAGGAAGCACTAAACATGGAAAGGAAAAACCAGTACCAGCCACTGCAAAAATATGCCAAATTGTAAAGACCATCGAGGCTAGGAAGAAACTGCATCAACTAATGAGCAAAATAACCAGCTAACATCATAATGACGGGATCAAATTCACACATAACAATATTAACCTTAAATGTAAATGGGCTAAATGCTGCAATTAAAAGACACAGACTGGCAAATTGGATAAAGAGTCAAGACCCATCAGTGTGCTGTATTTAGGAGACCCATCACATGTGCAGAGACACACATAGGCTCAAAATAAAGGGATGGAAGAAGAGCTACCAAGCAAATGGAAAGCAAAAAAAGGCAGGGGTTGCAATCCTAGTCTCTGATAAAACAGACTTTAAACCAACAAAGATCAAAAGAGACAAAGAAGGCCATTACATAATGGTAAAGGGATCAATTCAACAAGAAGAGCTAACTATCCTAAATATATATGCACCCAATACAGGAGCACTGAGATTCATAAAACAAGTCCTTAGAGACCTACAAAGAGACTTAGACTCCCACACAATAATAGTGGGAGACTTTAACACCCCGCTGTCAACATTAGACAGATCAATGAGACAGAAAATTCACAAGGATATCCAGGAATTGAACTCAGCTCTGCACCAAGCAGACCCAATAGACATCTATGGAACTCTCCACCCCAAATCAACAGAATATACATTCTTCTCAGCACCACACTGCACTTATTCCAAAATTGACCACATAGTTGGAAGTAAAGCACTCCTCAGCAAATGTAAAAGAACAGAAATTATAACAAACTGTCTCTCAGACCACAGTGCAATTAAACTAGAACTCAGGACTAAGAAACTCACTCAAAACCACTCAACTACATGGAGACTGAACAACCTGCTCCTGAATGACTACTAGGTACATAGCGAAATGAAGGCAGACATAAAGATGTTCTTTGAAACCAACGAGAGCAAAGACACAACATACCAGAATCTCTGGGACACATTTAAAGCAGCGTGTAGAGGGAAATTTATAGCACTAAATGCCCACAAGAGAAAGCAGGAAAGATCTAAAATCGACACCCTAACATCAGAATTAAAAGAACTAGAGAAGCAAGAGCAATCACATTCAAAAGCTAGCAGAAGGCAAGAAATAACTAAGATCAGAGCAGAACTGAAGGAAATAGAGACCCAAAAAACCCTTCAAAAAATCAGTGAATCCAGGACCTTGTTTTTTGAAAAGATCAACAAAATTGATAGACTGCTAGCAAGACTAATAAAGAGGAAAAGAGAGAAGAATCAAATAGATGCAATAAAAAATGCTAAAGGGAATATCACCACCAATCCCACAGAAATACAAACCAACATCAAAGAATACTATAAACACCTCTATGCAAATAAACTTGAAAATCTAGAAGGAATGGATAAATTCCTCGACACATACATGCTTCCAAGACTAAACCAGGAAGAAGTTGAATCTCTGAATCTCTGAATTCAGACTAATAACAGGCTCTGAAATTGAGGCAATAATTAATAGCCAACCAACCAAAAAAAGTCCAGGACCAGACGGATTCACAGCCGAATTCTACCAGAGGTACAAGGAGGAACTGGTACCATTCCTTCTGAAACTATTCCAATCAGTAGAAAAAGAGGGAACCCTCCCTAACTCATTTATGAGGCCAACATCATTCTGATACCAAAGCCTGGCAGAGACGCAACAAAAAAAGAGAATTTTAGACCAATATCCCTGATGAACATCGATGCAAAAATCCTCAATAAAATGCTGGCAAACCGAATCCAGCAGCACATCAAAAAGCTTATCCACCATGATCAAGTGGGCTTCATCCCTAGGATGCAAGGCTGGTTCAACATATGCAAATCAATAAACGTAATCCAGCATATAAACAGAACCAATGCCAAAAACCACATGATTATCTCAATACATGCAGAAAAGGCCTTTGACAAAATTCAACAGCCCTTCATGCTAAAAACTCTCAATAAATTAGGTATTGATGGGATGTATGTCAAAATAATAAGAGCTATCTATGACAAACCGACAGCCAATATCATACTGAATGGCCAAAAACTGGAAGCATTCCCTTTGAAAACTGGCACAAGACAGGGATGCCCTCTCTCACCACTCCTATTCAACATAGTGTTGGAAGTTCTGGCCAGGGCAATCAGGCAGGAGAAGGAAATAAAGGGTATTCAATTAGGAAAAGAGGAAGTCAAATTGTCCCTGTTTGCAGATGACATGATTGTATATCTAGAAAACCCCATCATCTCAGCCCAAAATCTCCTTAAGCTGATAAGCAACTTCAGCAAAGTCTCAGGATACAAAATCAATGTGCAAAAATCACAAGCATTCTTGTACACCAATAACAGACAAACAGAGAGCCAAATCATGAGTGAACTCCCATTCACAATTGCTACAAAGAGAATAAAATACCTAGGAATCCAACTTACAAGGGATGTGAAGGACCTCTTCAAGGAGAACTACAAACCACTGCTCAACAAAATAAAAGAGGATACAAACAAATGGA
This sequence comes from Pongo pygmaeus, assembly GCF_028885625.2. Taxonomy (NCBI): domain Eukaryota; kingdom Metazoa; phylum Chordata; class Mammalia; order Primates; family Hominidae; genus Pongo; species Pongo pygmaeus. Next base: position 7,850,399 of record NC_072378.2, on the reverse strand, counting down.
AGAATATTCCATGCTCATGGGTAGGAAGAATCAATATCGTGAAAATGGCCATACTGCCCAAGGTAATTTATAGATTCAATGCCATCCCCATCAAGCTACCAATGACTTTCTTCACAGAATTGGAAAAAACTACTTTAAAGTTCAGATGGAACCAAAAAAGAGCCTGCATTGCCAAGTCAATCCTAAGCTAAAAGAACAAAGCTGGAGGCATCATGCTACCTGACTTCAAACTGTACTACAAGGCTACAGTAACCAAAACAGCATGGTACTGGTACCAAAACAGATATATAGACCAATGGAACAGAACAAAGGCCTCAGAAATAATGCCACATATCTACAACTATCTGATCTTTGACAAACCTGAGAAAAACAAGAAATGGGGAAAGGATTCCCTATTTAATAAATGGTGCTGGGAAAACTGGCTAGCCATATGTAGAAAGCTGAAACTGGATCCCTTCCTTACACCTTATACAAAAATTAATTCAAGATGGATTAAAGACTTAAATGTTAGCTCTAAAGCCATAAAAACCCTAGAAGAAAACCTAGGCAATACCATTCAGGACATAAGCATGGGCAAGGACTTCATGTCTAAAACACCAAAAGCAACGGCAACAAAAGCCAAAATTGACAAATGGGATCTAATTAAACTAAAGAGCGTCTGCATAGCAAAAGAAACTACCATCAGAGTGAACAGGCAACCTACAGAATGGGAGAAAATTTTTGCAATCTACTCATCTGACAAAGGGCTAATATCCAGAATCTACAAAGAACTCAAACAAATTTACAAGAAAAAAAACAACCCCATCAAAAAGTGGGCAAAGGATATGAACAGACACTTCTCAAAAGAAGACATTTATGCAGCCAACAGACACATGAAAAAATGCTCATCATCACTGGCCGTCAGAGAATGCAAATCAAAACCACAATGAGATACCATCTCACACCAGCTAGAATAACAATCATTAAAAAGTCAGGGAACAACAGGTGCTAGAGAGGATGTGGAGAAATAGGAACACTTTTACACTGTTGGTGGGACTGTAAACTAGTTCAGCCATTGTGGAAGTCAGTGTGGTGATTCCTCAGGGATCTAGAACTAGAAATACCATTTGACCCAGCCATCCCATTACTGAGTATATACCCAAAGGATTATAAATCATGCTGCTATAAAGACACATGCACACGTATGTTTATTGTGGCACTATTCACAATAGCACAGACTTGGAACCAACCCAAATGTCCAACAATGATAGACTGGATTAAGAAAATGTGGCACGTATATTCCATGGAATACAATGCAGCCATAAAAAATGGTGGGTTCATGTCCTTTGTAGGGACGTGGATGAAGCTGGAAACCATCATTCTCAGCAAACTATCGCAAGGATAAAAAACCAAACACCGCATGTTCTCACTCATAGGTGGGAATTGAACAGTGAGAACACATGGACACAGGAAGAGGAACATCACACACCGGGGCCTGTTGTGGGCTGGGGGTAGGGAGGAGGGATAGCATTAGGAGATATACCTAATGTAAATGACGAGTTAATGGGTGCAGCACACCAACATGGCACATGTATACATATGTAACAAACCTGCACGTTGTGCACATGTACTCTAAAACTTAAAGTATAATTTAAAAAAAAGAAAGAAGTTTAATTGGACTCACAGTTCCACGTGGCTGGGGAAGCCTCACAATCATGGTGGAAGGTGAGGAGGAGCAAAGTCACATCTTATGTGAATGGCAGCAGGCAAAGAGCGAGCTTGTGCAGAGAAACTCCTGTTTTTAAAACCATCAGATCTTATGAGACCCGTTCACTATCATGAGAGCAGCATGGGAAAAACCCACCTCCATGATTTCGTCATCTCGCACCGGGTCCCTCCCACAACATGTGGGAATTATGGGAGCTACAAGATGAGATTTGGGTGGGGACACAGAGCCAACCCATATCACCCTTTTAGATGAAAAGTTGTTTATACACCAATGACCCCTGGCTATAGACATGGTATTGGGAATACACATGATAGCAGAATTTGGGTTGTGATGACAGAAAACATAAAGAATGCTGAAGGTCAGAATATTTGGGTTCTAGTTCCTTCTTTTCCACTTGTTAGCGCTATCACAGGAAGCAAGAATCTTGATGTGTTTAACTGTAATTTTTCTCATCTCTCAACACGGAGGATAATACAATTTGCCTTATAGACCTCCAAGGAATGCAGTGAGGAAAGGTCATGGGGGAAGATGGAGGTGAGGGTGCTTTGCGAGGGGACTTTATAAAGACAAGGTGTTGCTCCGTGCCTTGATGAGTGCCTGTGGAGCAACCAGGAGGCCAAGGGATTCCTGTGGAAAGAAAATTGAGGTGAGAAGGAGGGCCATCTAAGAGGATTTTGCTTTATCTCCATTGGTAGAATTTTAAGTAATGAGCATGTTTTAATAGATTACTTGTAATTTTAAAACGAAAGTGTACAGAAATAAAATAGGATGTTTTTTAAGGAATATTAAATCAGTTATAGAAGTTTAATGTAAAAGAAGTGACTCATTTTTTCTTCAACTGTAGTTCCACAATCCATCATTATTCTGAAATCCAAAAAGCTTTGAAAGCAAAGACTTTTTTTTCATATGTTTTCAGCAAGCTTATTTGGTCATAAAACATAATCTTCGCTAATGTGAGGCTAGTTTTTATTTCTGTACTTACACTTTTTGTAAATGTACACAGTGCTAACATGCTATGTAATATACAGGAACTAACTTTTGAAAATCTTAAAATTCTGTTATACCAGATTTTATATAAGGCATGGTGTGTACCTGAATAGGTATATTAAGTTCATGAATAAAACACATGCTCTAGTGGTTTTATTCAGGGTAAATTTATGAGCCAGTAGATTTATTCAGGCTAAATCTATGAGCCTCAGATCTGGTAATATTTTCGAGAGCATAATTCAGTACAACAAACATTTACTGAGCAGGTTCTGCTATGGTTTGCATGTTTGTCTCCTCTATTGAGATTACGTTGAAACTTAATCTCTAAGGTGGCAGTATTGAGAGGTGGGGCCTTTAAGAGGTGATTGGGTCATGAGGGCTCTGCCCTCATAAATGGATTAATCCATTCATGGATTAATGGATCAATGGGTTAATGGACTAATTGGGTTATCTTAGGAGCGGTACTGATGGCTCCTATCAGAGGAAGAGAGATGTAAGCTAGCACACCCAGCCCCCTCACCATGATGATTTGTGTTGCCTTGGGATTCTGCAGAGAGTCCCCACCAGCAAGAAGGCCCTCACCAGATGCATCACCTTGACCTTAGACTTCTCAGCTTTTATAACTGTAAGAAATAAATTCCCTTTCTCTATAAATTACCCAGTTTCAGGTATTCTGTTGTAAGCAACAGAAAATGGACTAAGTTTCTTTGTGTGGGAATATAAAAACTAGCAAGTGGTGATTGCTGCTCCCAAGGAATTTGCATCGTAGTGGGGAAAACACTTCTATTTTAATTTAACACAAGGTATATTGAGCTCACTGCTGTAACAGGATGATAATCAGATCACAAAGATGGGTGAGAGCCCAGGGCCGGGCCAGGAAGGTGACGGAATCCATTCTGCATGCAGCAAAGAGGGAGAGAAGATTGTTTAAAGGCTCAATATTTTCAGTCCTTTTTCTTTCTAAGTAGTACATTGTGTTGTTGACACTCTTTCTGTGAGCACTAAGGGATCCTGTGGATTCAGCATTCCCCAAACATTCCCCAGGGTGATGAGACACACTGAAGGTGTAAAGATTGGGGGAACAGTGCCCAGTCATTCCAAACTATGGAGAGTCGATAGTCTTCCTTACCAGAGGTGGCGCTGTGGCAGAGAAGACTTAGTGCAGGAGTTCAGAAATGCCAGTTGCCCCTAAAAGGGTAATAATGGTAAAGCCCCATTTTGGGGGGTGGTTGATATTGAAATACATTGGTCTTAAAGCCACCGATAGAGTTGTGGATAGTGAAGAAAGACACTGATGATTAAAATGTAATTAAAACCAGTTTTTCCACTAACCCTATTTTGGCCAGACCAAGTGTTGAGATTTAATAAATGAGAGACCAGATAATTTTTTTTTTTTATCTCTTGGTGCCTTATTTATATCCAGGGTGGCTTATGGCTTTAGTGCTTCTATTATTGCCCGCCCCCCCCCCCCCTTTTCTTTCTTTCTTTCTTTCTCTCTTTCTTTCTTTCTTTCTCTTTCTTCTTTCATTCTTTCTCTTCGTTTCTTTTTTCTTCTCTCTCGTTTTCTTTCTCTCTCTCTTTCTTCTTTTTTTCTTTTTGTTTTCCGTGGAATCTGCCTCTTTTCTTTTATTTCCACTTTTATGATTACTAGAAAGTCATAGTTCCATAATATGGATATAATAGCATATCTGGAATGACCATGACTCCAGAGCTGCAGGTAGAAACAGCTCCAGGTCATGTAAAGAAGGTGTGTGTCCTTTAATGGAAGATAATTTGAGCATTAAAAAAAAAAAATATGTCCAGCCTTCCATCAAACACAGGAGAGCAGTTGCAGAATTAGCAGGCAGGAAACACTGTCTTTATGATCCATGACAACTTCAGTAGCTGTGTGGCATGCATGAGCTCTGGTGGCCTAACTGAAAAGCCCTGGTGATTAGCAGTACAGCAGAGAAGAGTGCAAAGGACTAACAGCACAATAGCATAGGCACTGGTTTAAATCTTAGCCTCCAGAGCCCCAAGTTGTGAAAGCTCTAACAGGAAAGGGCTGCAAACTCACATCATTCCACGCAGAGGGAGCTGTGGCTCATGGGTCTGGGGAAAGCTAATGGCTCTTTGTCCTGACCATAATTTCACTGTAGTGGCAGTTGCCAAACCCAAAGAGAAAACGGAGAGGAGAACAACTTTTATGAAACTATTTCCTCTCAAACACACAAAACTTGTCAACTTAGTTAGAGCTGTATTCCTCCTAGGGGATGCCATCTTCTGGGCTGTCAAACCCATAACATTTGTGGGTGGCAAGATGATGTCATCTGTGTTCGGCAGCTTGTAGTAATTTCCACTGTGAGCCCTGCACAGAGGTTGAGATGATTGCCATAAATGGGATCTAAGCTTACAGATGAAAGCCTCACTTTTCGTTTCCATTGAGTTCACAATACTCTTTAGCAGGATGACAATTGTGCTGTCGTCAACATTACATCATGCTATCTCCCTCGAAATGGCATCATTCAAGCGTGTGAGCACAGCTGTGAAAACCAAACAGATTTTGCTGTGAGCTTAGTAAATCCTCAAAGCACATTCTAATTGGTTTGCTTGTTTAAAAGTAATATCAAAAATATAATGTAAAAATTGTTGCTGCTGCAAGTGAGTCAGAGAGAAGTTCAGGAGCTCCGGAGGCCCTGAGAGATCAGGCGTGGGTGCCGTGACTGGGCGCTGTCAGTAGAGCCGCTGTCATGAGTCTTGTTCCTGTGTGGAGGCCCAGTGTGAGCTTGGGTAGAAGTGCTCCTGAACAGCCCATGGAGCAAACGCCGGCCTGCCATGCAAATTCCCCTTAGTCCACAAGGCTGGGGGGCACTTATATCACCAGCTGATAACTATGGGGGACCAAGTGATTATTTCCCAATCTGAAGACAACATTTACTATAGCCGCTATCAAGATCTGCAAGGCTGAGCACCTTTGACAATGAATAATTCCACATCTGGAGAAGCATCCCATCAAATAAATGTAACAACCATATATAATAAGCAGATACTGTCAGCTCACAGTGCAAAGCAGAAGAAGCTTCCTGATGTTGGAATAAAGTGTCAGCAGACAAGATGTTTCCTAGATGAACCGGAAAGGCTGACATGACTGACTGTGGATTAAAATGTGAACCAAAGGAAGGTTTACTTCCTTTATGCTACAAATGGCAAAAACTGCCTAACTCACAGAAGATGCCTAGTTGGTGGCTACCAGAAATGGCTTTACTATACTTTGTGTAAAAAGTGTGTCACTTGGACCTCTGGGACACATACTGGAGAGTCACCGGCAGAGAGTTCTAAGCAGTTCAGGACTTCAGGTTGTTCTGCTTCTGGACAGCGGGACAGTGCTGGAGCTCTCTTAGCTCCTCAGTCTTGTCTTGTGTTATATTAAAAAAGTGCAGAGAGGGGAATAAAAAAGGAAGTTCACCAGGACAGCAGAAAAAAGGTGCCTCGTGCCACTGCACTCCAGCCTGGGGGACAGAGTGGGACTCCATCTCAAACAACAACAACAAAAAAAGGTTCTCCTTCAAAGAGTTGTGTATCCCTAGGCAGAAGCCATCTAGTTGGAGCCAGCAATGATTCATTCCTGAGATTCACGTCTCCTTCCAAAATGGAAGCGTATTCAGAGGCTCGGTATTGCCAAGTGGGGGAAGATTTGGAGGTGGTTTACTTTGCTGGGGCTGCCATAACAAAGTACCCGAGACTGGGTGGCTCAAACACCAGGGTTTGTTTCTCCTGAGGCCTCTCTGCTTGGCTTGTAGATGACATCTTCTCCCCATGTCCCCACGTGGTCTTCCCCTGTGATTCTGTGTCCTAATCCCCTGCTTGTAAGGACACCAGTCATACTGGCTGAGGACCCACCCTAATGGCCTCCCTTTAACTTAATTATCTCTGTAGAAAACCTGAGGTCCTGGGGGTTAGGACTTCTACTTTTCAATTTGGGAGGGGCACAACAGAGCCCATAACAGAGAGCATCTTCAGAGTCCATGTCTCCCACAGCTAAACTCAGGCACGCTTTTGGCCTCACCGGACAGGATTGCCGTGGTGTGACTAGGAAGGACAGTTCGAGAATCTCGGGCCAGGTGCGTGGCTCAGGCCTGTAATCCAGCAACTTTGGGAGGCTGAGGCCAGCAGATCATTTGAGGTCAGGAGTTCGAGACCAGCCTGGCCAACATGTTGAAACCCTGTCTCTATTAAAAATACAAAAATTAGCCTGGTGTGGTGGTGCGCACCTATAATTCCAGCTACTCTGGAAGCTGAGGCAGAAGAATCTCTTGAACCTGGGAGGCGGAGGTTGCAGTGAGCCGGGATTGCACCACTGCACTCCAGCCTGGGCAACAGACTGAGACTCTGTCTCAATAAAAAAAAAAAAGAATATCAAGGATGACACCATTTGGGTTTGTCTTTAGAGCTCTGCTGTAAAATTCCATCACTAGCCTTATTTGCATTTAAAAACCACTTATCGTCCTACACAAGGGACAAAGTTTAGAACTGCTATGGAAAAATTTTTTTCCTAGGGGAAGAGTTAATTTCTCCCTTCACTTCTGCCAACAGAAGTTTCCAGGGTGTAGGGGACTTCTTAAAGTCCTTATGAGGTCCTCATTATTGTGTCTATTTTGCAGACAAAAAACTTTGCCAGCAAGTCTTTGGCAGAGACAGCCCTGTAACTCAGAAATTCCAGACTCCTCCAGCCTCAGTGACACAGATGTGAGCCGCTACCACTGCCGACGAGCAGCTCTTTCTGGTGGGGTACCCTGGAGCTGCTCGGCTGAACATAGCAACACAACACACCTCAGAACCCCACAACTCTTCCTTTGATACAAAAGGGCAGTTGCCGCTGTGGGTGTCAGGGTTTGGCTGGAGCGACAAAAATCACGTTTATGTTTATGGAAAAATGCAGAGAGTTTTTTTAATTGAGCAGAAAAATTATACTTACATCACTGGGGTTTGTCCATCATTAAATGCATGTGGTATATTTTATATTATGTCTGACCTACGTGTGTGAGGCTGTAGATTCTCCCGTGTTTAAACACTGAGCGAGGAGGCACAACTGAGTAAATACTAGGTATCCAAGACCTGATTTTTTATGAACTTGGCTTCACAGTTCTCCCATTATTAATAAGTCTGAAGACTTAGGATATTACGTTGATTTTGTTACCTGAATGAAATCAGTTCTTAAAGTTTCTTAACCTTTATGTTTACACATATGGATTAAAAAGAGAGGATAAAGAAGATGACAATGACATAGCCACAGGAGATGAAATATGGAATAAAGGCTGGGTGCAGTGGCTCACACCTGTAATCCTAGGACTTTAGGAGACCGGTGGCGGATCATCTGAGGTCAGGAGTTTGAGACCAGCCTGGCCAACATGGTGGAAATCTGTCTCTACTAAAAATACAAAAATTAGCTGGGCGTGGTGGTGGGCACCTGGAATACCAGCTATTTGGGAAGCTCAGGCAGGAGAATCACTTGAACCCAGGAGGCAGAGGTTGCAGTGAGCCGAGATTGCACCATTGTACTCTAGCCTGGGCGACAAGAGAGAAACTGCATCTCAAAAAAAAAAAAAAAAAAGAAGAAAAGAAAGAAAGAAAAAGAAAAAAAAGAAATATGGACTAAAATTCTCTAAAAAAAGATTTTTATTTCTATGGAGTTATAACTTCACTAAACAGCAAAGAGAGAAGAAGAGAAAATATACTTGTTAAGTTTTTAAAAATATTTTTCTAAGTTTTTCATAAGAGATTCTGTTTATAAGTAACTTTGAAATTAATTTTATTGTCTTTGATACCAGAAATTTTGACTCAAACAAAGAAAATTTGGATATGTGCATTAAGTGAAATAGATGTATTGAGTGATGCAGTATCCTTTGGAAGTAAAAAGGAATAAACTGATGCATCTTTAGACATTTGAATGTCAAGCACTGATAAGTTGCCTTTTTTCAGAGACAGGTGTTAATTTACTCTGAATTAATGTATATGTAATAAGTGGTAGGATATTTCTAAATCAGCTATTTATTAAATAAAATACAATAGGGACTGTGGAGTCTTTCACTGGTTAGTGAAGGTATTAAAGTTTGCTCAAACTTCTTAATTTAAAGCAAATAAATTTACAAATAGATTAATTGTGAAGGCAGTGTCCAGTTTACAGTCCATGTACTCTACAATGCAAAAATAATAAAAATTCCCAATTTTCAGGTTTAGAATGTGCAATTTGGAAGGATCATATAGTTTAAGAGAAAAGGAAGGGAAAACAAAAACTGTTGTAATCACTACACCTAAGATAATTATGCTTTTTTATTTTTTCATTTTGAGACAGGGTCTCGTTGTGTCACCCAGGCTGGAGTGCAGTGGCACAATCTTGGCTCACTGCAACCTCCACCCCCGTGGTTCAACCAATTCCCCTGCCCCAGCCTCCCGAGTAGCTGGGATTATAGGTGCATGCCACCATGCCTGGCTAATTTTTTTGTATTTTTAGTAGAGATGGGGTTTCACCGTGTTGGCCAGACTGGTCTTGAACTCCTGACCTCAGGCAATCCACCTGCCTTGGCCTCCCAAAGTGCTGGGATTACAGGCGTGAGCCACCACGCCCGGCCTGCTCTTTCATTTGAAAAAGATGTTCTGGTCTCTCAGGTAAAGATGTTTGGGTTGGGGACACAATTTATTTCTAAACACTAATACCCCAACCAATTCTACATAAATAACCTAAGAAATGTAAATTTAGCAAAAGCCTCTACTTATACAGAAATCTAAGGAAGAAAATCATTAAAAGGGCAGAAAGAAGTCCCACCTTGAGTGTTGGCACAGCCTCCTGGGAAGTGATGGGCAAAGTTCTGTTCCCTGTGAATCTCTAGGTTTGGAGGGCAGAGTTCTGGAGGAAAGAGTGGGCTGCGAGACTCACCTGGGGCTATGGTCTGAATGTTTGTGTCCCTACCAAATTCATATGTTGAAATCTAATCACCAATGTGCTGGTATTAGGAGGTGAGTCTTTACGAGGTGGTGAGATCACGAGGGTGGAGTGCTTGTGAATGGGATTAGTGCCCTTATAAATAGAGGCCAGAGAGCTGCCTTCCCCTTTTCACTATGTGAGGACACAGTAAGAAGGCACCATCTGTGAAACAGCAAGAAGCCCTCCCTAGAAACTGAATCTACCAGCACCTTCACCTTGGACTTCCCAGCCTCCAAAACTGTGAGCAATAACTTTCTGTTGTTTCTAAGCCACCCAGTCTGGTGGTATTATTACAGCAGCCCGAATGAACTAAGATACCTGGAAAGCTCCAGGTGAAGGGAGTCTAGGTATGTGGACTGCCAGAATCCCTGTTTTGGGGGTCAGTGCAGGAACTCAGAGGTCCAGATGACTGCAATTAGTGAAGAACCATGGTTCTGTGGCTCTGGGGAGGGGAACTTATGCTTTTCCCAGTGTAAAGATGATCCTAACCGTGGTGATGAGCAGCCTGGTAAAATTGTGCGGGAGGCTGCAGAGAGAGGACCCCCCACACTGAACAAGAAGCTGCTGGTCCTGGTGGGAGCAGCATCCCTGGATGGGGGCTCACAGAAAGGCCAGTCTTTGTTGACACAGTGAAAGCTATATAGAAATACGAGGCTGAACAGGTAGATACATATGTGCCAGATTGGAGGCCTGGCCACAACAAGCCTGCTACCAGGCAGAGTGGCTTCACTATGAACAGAGGGGCAATGACACAAAGTTCCCTATGCAGCATAGCCTGTGGCTCAAATGCTGTCCGCTGTCCTCAAACGGATCGACGGATTAACGATAATCAGTAAGCAAGAACAAAACTAACATGGTGTCTAGGAAAAGATTCTTTATCATGACATCCCATCAGTAAGATTCAGAGATTCCAGACTCCTGGAATATTTTTGAAGTCTATTTTTGAAAAATATTGTTGGCAAAAAATAAATTTCAGACAGCATCTGCTTTTTACTCTCCATGGCATTCTAGAAATATGATCTCCCTAAAGTAAGACGAACCGTGAGAGGACATGTCAACAGAAGATTCAGCTGAGACGTAAGAAGAACCATAAAGGAAAGTAAGGGGGCACTGAAGAAGTGTTTTAGAGCTGTACAGATAACACTAAAGTTTCAAAATGCATCAGAACCAGTAGAGCAGAATCAACCCTGCCAAGAACTATTTCAGTCATACAGAACAGAGCCCAGAAAAAAAAATATGCCATAATGCAAAAAACTAATGCCAAAAAAAGGAGAAAAGAATATGAGGTATTTCATGGCCATATGATGGAGATAAAACATGTGGATAATTGGTATTTAAGAAGAAAACACCAGAACAAATGGAATAAAAATTAATATTTAAAGACATATAAAAGTCCTAGAAACCTAAATATTTCCATTAAAATAGTTCACTGGGTACTGGGCAAAATGAAGAGAGTCAAACACTGAACATACCCTGATCGAAGTTGAAATTTATTTATAAATAAAGAACATCCTGAAACAAGGTCATACACCAAAAAAAAAAAAAAAAAGAGATAGAGAGAGATTGGAAAGGGAAATATAGATTGGTCTCAAATAATATAGATGCTAAAATCAGTGAAGCAACCAACATCTGTAGAATTCTGAGGGAGAAACGTTGTGACCCAAACTTCCTTACATAGCCAAGCTGGTTTTCACCTGTCAAGAACAGAGAAAGCTTTTCAAAGATTCAAGGGCTCATGAGTAAATAGTCCATATATTATTCATGGAGGGAAGAGCTCTCAGAGAAGTAACCTCTTGCTGCTTAAACTATGGACCACGTGCAACAGCATCTCATCACCTGGGAACTTGTTAGAAAACCAGAAACTTCTCCCCAGACCAATGAATCAGAACCTGCAATCTATCAAGATCTCCATGTGATTTATATGCACATTAAGGTTTGAGAAGGACTGCTGTAGTAAACCAAGTAATTAATCACACTGTAAAACCCTCAAAACAGTGAAGTCATAGTTGAGGACTGTAGTGAACATTTAACTTAAGTAACCATAGAATCAAATATTAATAAATGTATATTGAAGGTCTACATATATGTTAATATAATTGCAGGGCAATTCTTCCGGTGGCTTTGGATTAACCCAACCTTCTTCGCTTTTTGCTTATGGTTCTCAAGAATAACTGTAGAATGTGCTGAGAATGCAGTATTCTGAGATGGAGGGAACTACCTGAAGCGGCCTGGGCCTTGCTCCTGTCCCTCCGAGGGAGTGTAACACCTTGAGTTATGGAGGAACTGCCCAGGACAGCCCAGGCTTTGTGCCCCTCTCCCTAGAAGCAGGATGTCTTTCAAAGCTTTAGCCTAGTGTGACACATTGCCCCTGAGATATATAATCCAGGGAGGGCTGCCTTTCAGGGTCCCTCAGCTGTGGTGCAAGTGAAGCATGTACCTTCAAAACTCCATCTCTCCAAGCAGCTTTCCTGAGCCTTGGGAGACCAGCTCACAAGACAGCCTAGGCTTATGTTGCCTCTTGCTGCCTATCTGCAAGTAATAAACTCACTTCATATAACTTGCTGCATGTGAGCGTGTTCTGTCTCACTGGACTCAGGCAAGTTGGCAACCAGTGCACAGTGAACCTACTTCACAATAACATAAAATAGTAACTTGAAAATAAATATTGTCCAAAATCTAACATAAACAGAGAGGAAGAAGGGGTAGGTGACAGGAAATAAAATGAGCCTATTGTGCGGTCTAGTTCAAAGATATTCAAGAGTTCTTATTCTTGGGATGTTGTATTCTTGGAATTGGTAGACATATATATTCGATGATGTTCTTGAAGCTTTTAAAGGTGAATGATGCCAAATTACAAATTAGCTATATAACAAACTGTTTGAAAGGAAGAAAATTTATATAATATAAAAAATAAAGAAATAAAAATGAAGAATGAATCAGAACACATTATTTGTGAAAACAAATGTAAATGGGATAAACTCTCCCTAATCAAAGAAGTAGGCAGATTTTTGTCACTGAAAATAGTTTTATTACTCATCTTTAATATAAAGAAAATAGAAAATACAAAGCAGAAACAAAATGATAGCTCTCCTGAGCTATCATTATACACAAAGAATCATTGTAAATGTTCTGATGATCATCTTTCCAAAACACAGACCAATTAGTTTTTACAAATTACACCATACTATGCATACATTTTTAAAACATACTCATTGAATAAGATGTGCCTAGGTATATATTTTGTTGTTGTTGTTATTTATTTGTTTATTTTTACTTTACCCTAAGCCTTTTTTTAATATATATACGTTAAGTTCTAGGGTACATGTGCACAACGTACAGGTTTGATACATAGGTATACATGTGCCATGTTGGTTTGCTGCACCCATCAACTCATCATTTACATTAGGCATTTCTCCTAATGCCATCCCTCCCCCAGCTCCCCACTCCCCGTGACAGGCCCCAGTGTGTGATGTTCCCCTTCCTGTGTCCATGTGTTCTCATTGTTCAATTCCCACCTGTGAGTTAGCACATGCGGTGTTTGGTTTTCTGTCCTTGTGATAGTTTGCTGAGAATGATGGTTTCCAGCTTCATCCATGTCCCTGCACAGGACATGAACTCATCCTTTTTTATGACTGCATAGTATTCCATGGTGTATATGTGCCACATTTTCTTAATCCAGTCTATCATTGATGGACATTTGGGTTGGTTCCAAGTCTGTGCTATTGTGAATAGTGCCACAATAAACATACATGTGCATGTGTCTTTATAGTAGCATGATTTATAATCCTTTGGCTATATACCATGTAATTGGATTGCTGGGTCAAATGGTAATTCTAGTTCTAGATCCTTGAGGAATCGCCACACTGTCTTCCACAATGGTTGAAGTAATTTACACTCCCACTAACAGTGTAAAACCTTTCCTATTTCTCCACATCCTCTCCAGCATCTGTTGTTTCCTGACTTTTTAATGATTGCCATTCTAACTGGCATGAGATGTTATCTCATTGTGGTTTTGATTTGCACTTCTCTGATGACCAGTGATAATGTGCATTTTTTCATGTGTCTGTTGGCTGCATAGATGTCTTCTTTTGAGAAGTGTCTGTTCATATCCTTTGCCCACTTTTTGATGGTGTTGTTTGTTTTTCTCTTGTAAATTTGTTTGAGTTCTTTGTAGATTCTGGATATTAGCCCTTTGTCAGATGGGTAAATTGCAAAATTTTTCTCCCATTCTGTAGGTTGCCTGTTCACTCTGATGATAGTTTCTTTTGCCGTGCAGAAGCTCTTTAGTTTAATTAGATCCCATTTGTCAATTTTGGCTTTTGTTGCCATTGCTTTTGGTGTTTTAGTCACGAAGTCCTTGCCCATGCTTATGTCCTGAATTGTATTGCCTAGGTTTTCTTCTAGGGTTTTTATGGTTTTAGGTCTAACATTTAAGTCTTTAATCCATCTTGAATTAATTTTTGTATAAGGCATAAGGAAGGGATCCAGTTTCAGCTTTCTACATATGGCTAGCCAGTTTTCCCAGCACCATTTATTAAATAGGGAATCCTTTCCATATTGCTTGTTTTTGTCAGGTTTGTCAAAGATCAGATGATTGTAGATGTGTGGCATTATTTCTGAGGCCTCTGTCCTGTTCCATTGGTCTATGTATCTGTTTTGGTACCAGTACCATGCTGTTTTGGTTACTATAGCCTTGTAGTATAGTTTGAAGTCAGGTAGCGTGATGCCTCCAGCTTCGTTCTTTTTGCGTAGAATTGTCTTGGCAATGCGGGCTCTTTTTTGGTTCCATATGAAGTTTAAAGTAGTTTTTTCCAATTCTATGAAGAAAGTCGTTTGTAGCTTGATGGGGACGGCATTTAATCTATAAATCACTTTGGGCAGTATGGCCATTTTCATGATATTGTTTCTTCCTATCCATGAGCATGGAATATTCTTCCATTTGTTTGTGTACTCTTTTATTTCATTGAGCAGTGGTTTTTATTTCTCCTTGAAGAGGTCCTTCACATTCCTTGTAAGTTGGATTCCTAGGTATTTTATTCTCTTTGTAGCAATTGTGAATGGGAGTTCAATCATGATTTGGCTGTCTGTTAATGGTGGATATGAATGCTTGTGATTTTTGCACATTGATTTTGTATCCTGAGACTTTGCTGAAGTTGCTTATCAGCTTAAGGAGATTTTGGGCTGAGACAATGGGGTTTTCTAAATATACAATCATGTCATCTGCAAACAGGGACAAATTGACTTCCTCATTTCCTAATTGAATACCCTTTATTTCTTTCTCTTGCCTGATTGCCCTGGCCAGAATTTCAACACTATGTTGAGTAGGAGTGGTGAGAGAGGGCATCCTTGTCTTGTGTTGGTTTTCAAAGGGAATGCTTCCAGTTTTTGCCCATTCAGTATGATATTGGCTGTGGGTTTGTCATAAATAGCTCTTATTATTTTGAGATGCATTCCATCAATAGCTAGTTTATTGAGAGTTTTTAGCATGAAGGGCTGTTGAATTTTGTTGAAGGCCTTCTCTGCATCTATTGAGATAATCGTGGTTTTTGGCATTGGTTCTGTTTATGTGATGGATTACGTTTATTGATTTGCGTATATTGAACCAGCCTTGCATCCTAGGGATGAAGCCCACTTGATCATGGTGGATAAGCCTTTTGATGTGCTGCTGGATTTGGTTTGCCAGTATCTTATTGAGGATTTTCGCATCGATGTTCATCAGGGATATTGGTGTAAAATTCTTTTTTTTTGTTTTGTCTCTGCCAGGCTTTGGTATCAGGATGATGTTGGCCTCATAAAATGAGTTAGGGAGGATTATCTCTTTTTCTATTGATTGTAATAGTTTCAGAAGGAATGGCATCAGCTCCTCTTTGTACCTCTGGTAGAATTCGGCTGTGAATCCCTCTGGTTCTGGACTTTTTTTGGTTGATAGCCTATTAATTATTGCCTCAATTTCAGAGCCTGTTATTGGTCTATTCAGAGATTCAACTGCTTCCTGGTTTAGTCTTGGGAGGGTGTATGTGTCCAGGAATTTATCCATTTCTTCTAGATTTTCTAGTTTATTTGCATAGAGGTGTTTATAGTATTCTCTGATGGTAGTTTGTATTTGTGTGGGATCAGTGGTGATATTCCCTTTATCATTTTTTATTGCATCTATTTGATTCTTCTCTCTTTTCTTCTTTATTAGTCTTGCTAGTGGTCTATCAATTTTGTTGATCTTTTTAAAAAACCGGCTCCTGAATTCATTAATTTTTTGAAGGGTTTTTTGTGTCTCTATCTCTTTCAGTTCTGCTCTGATCTTAGTTATTTCTTGCCTTCTGCTAGCTTTTGAATTTGTTTGCTCTTGCTTTTCTAGTTCTTTTAATTGTGATGTTAGGATGTCAATTTTAGATCTTTCCTGCTTTCTCTTGTAGACATTTAGTGCTATAAATTTCCCTCTACAGACTGCTTTAAATGTGTCCCAGAGATTCTGGTATGTTGTGTCTTTGTTCTCATTGGTTTCAAAGAACATTTTTATTTCTCTCTTCATTTTGTTATTTACCCAGGAGTCATTCAGGAGCAAGTTTTTCAGTTTCCATGTAGTTATGCAGTTTTGAGTGAGTTTCTGAATCCTGAGTTCTAATTTGATTGCACTGTGGTCTGAGAGACAGTTTGTTGTGATTTCTGTTCTTTTACGTTTGCTGAGGAGTGCTTTACTTCCAATTATGTGGTCAATTTTAGAATAAGTGTGATGTGGTGCTGAGAAGAATGTATATTCTGTTAATTTGGGGTGGAGAGTTATGTAGATGTCTATTGGGTCTGCTTGTTGCAGAGCTGAGTTCAGGTCCTGGATATCCTTGTTAACCTTCTGTCTCATTGATCTGTTTAATATTGACAGTGGGGTGTTAAAGTCTCCCATTATTATTGTGTGGGAGTCTAAGTCTCTTTGTAGGTCTCTAAGAACTTGCTTTATGAATCTGGGTGCTCCTGTATTGGGTGCATATATATTTAGGATAGTTAGCTCTTTTTGTTGAATTTATCCCTTTACCATTATGTAATGGCCTTCTTTGTCTCTTTTGATCTGTGTTGGTTTAAAGTCTGTTTTATCAGACAACAGGACTGCAACCCCTCCTTTTTTTTTTTTTTTTTTTGCTTTCCATTTGCTTGGTAGATCTTCCTCCATTTCTGAATTTTGAGCCTATGTGTGTCTTTGCACGTGAGATGGGTCTCCTGAATACAGCACACTGATGGGTCTTGACTCTTTATCCAATTTGCCAGTCTGTGTCTTTTAATTGGGGCATTTAGCCCATGTACATTTAAGATTAATATTGTTATGTGTGAATTTGATCCTGTCATTATGATGTTCACTGGTTATTTTGCCTGTTAATTGACGCAGTTTCTTCATAGCATCAATGGTCTTTACAATTTGGCATGTTTTTGCAGTGGCTGGTACCAGTTGTTTCTTTCCATGTTTAGTGCTTCCTTCAGGAGCTCTTGTAAGGCTGGCCTGGTGGTGACAAAATCCTCAGCATTTTCTTGTCTGTAAAGGATTTTATTTCTCCTTCATTTATGAAGCTTAGTTTGGCTGGATATGAAATTCTGGGTTGAAAATTCTTTTCTTTAAGAATGCTGAATATTGGCCCCCACTCTCTTCTGGCTTGTAGAGTTTCTGCCAAGACATCTGCTGTTAGTCTGATGGGCTTCCCTTTGTGGTAACTCAACCTTTCTCTCTGGCTGCCCTTAACACCTTTTCCTTCATTTCAACCTTGGTGAATCTGACAATTAGTGTCTTAGGGTTGCTTTTCTCAAGGAGTATCTTTGTGGTGTTCTCTGTATTTCCTGAATTTGAATGTTGGCCTGCCTTGCTAGCTTGGGGAAGTTCTCCTGGATAATATCCTGAAGAGTGTTTTCCAACTTGGTTCCATTCTCCCCATCACTTTCAGGCACACCAATCAAACGTAGATTTGGTCTTCTCACATAGTCCCATATTTCTTGGAGGCTTGGTTTGTTTCTTTTTACTCTTTTTTCTCTAAGCTGTCTTCTCACTTTATTTCATTAATTTGATCCTCAATCACTGATACCCTTTCTTCCACTTGATCAAATCGGCTATTGAAGCTTGTGCATGCATCATGAAGTTCTCGTGCCATGGATTTCAGCTTCAGGTCATTTAAGGTCTTCTCTACACTGTTTATTCTAGTTAGCCATTCATGTAATATTTTTTCAAGATTTTTAGCTTCCTTGCAATGGGTTGGAACAGCCTTCTTTAGCTTGGAGGAGTTTGTTATTACTGACCTTCTGAAACCTACTTCTGTCAACTCGTCAAAGTCATTCTCCGTCCAACTTTGTTCCGTTGCTGGTGAGGAGCTGCGATCCTGTGGAGGACAAGAGGCACTCTGATTTTAGAATTTTCAGCTTTTCTGCTCTGGTTTCTCCCCATGTTTGTGGTTTTATCTACCTTTGGTCTTTGATGTTGGTGACCTACAGATGGAGTTTTGGTGGAGATGACCTTTTTGTTGATGTTGATGCTATTCCTTTCTGTTTGTTAGTTTTCCTTCTAATAGTCAGGTCCCGCAGCTGCAGGTCTGTTGGAGTTTGCTGGAGGTCCACCCTGGGTATCACGAGTGGAGGGCTGCAGAACAGCAAATATTGCAGAACAGCAAATATTGCTGCCTGATCCTTCCTCTGGAAGCTTCATCCCAGAGGGGCAGCCACCTGTATGAGGTGTCTGTTGGGCCCTACTGGGAGGTGTCTCCCAGTTAGGCTACACGGGGGTCAGGGACCCACTTGAGGAGGCAGTCTGTCCATTCTCAGAACTCAAACGCCGTGCTGGGAGAACCACTGCTCTCTTCAGAGCTGTCAGACAGGGACGTTTAAGTCTGCAAAAGTTGTCTGCTGCCTTTTGTTCAGCTATGCCCTGCCCACAGAGGTGGAGTCTAGAGGCAGTAGGCCTTGTTGAGCTGTGGTGGTCTCCGCCCAGTTCAGGCTTCCCAGCCACTTTTCATTTGACTTTTTCTTGCCTACTCAAGCCTCAGCAATGGCGGATGCCCCTCCCCAAGCCAGGCTGCAGCCTTGCAGTTCCACATCAGACTGCTGTGCCAGCAGTGAGCAAGGCTCTGTGGGTGTGGGACGCACCGAGCCAGGCGCAGGATATAATCTCCTGGTGTGCCGTTTGCTAAGACCATTGGAAAAGCGTGGTATTTGGGCGGGAGTGTCCTGTTTTTCCAGGTAGTCTGTCACAGCTTCCCTTGGCTAGGAAAGGGAAATCCCCCGACCCCTTGTACTTCTGGGTGAGGTGACGCCCCACCCTGCTTCAGCTCGCCCTCCATTGGCTGCACCCACTGTCCAACCAGTCCCAATGAGATGAACCAGGTACCTCAGCTGCAACTGCAGAAATAATCCATCTTCTGCGTCAATCACGCTGGGAGCTGCAGACTGGAGCTGTTCGTATTCAGCCATCTTGCTGCTGTTGTTATTTGTTTGTCATTTTTCTGCTTGGGATTCTCTGAGCTCCTTGGATCTGTGGTTTGATGTATTTTGTTAATTTTGAAAATTTCCTTGCAAATATTTCTTTGAACAATTATATCTCTCTTCTGGGATTGTAACCACTCATTGTTAGATCGTTTGATATTGTTCCACAGCTCTTCAATGTTCTCTGTGTGTGTGTGTGTGTGTGTGTGTGTGTGTGTGTGTGTGTGTTTTAACTCTTTTCTCTGTGTTTTGTTTGGGTAATTTCTAATATCCTATCTTCAAGTTTATTGATTCTTTTATTGGTTCTCTCAAGTCTACTGAAGAGTCAGCTAAGTCACAATGGTTTTCTTTCCCCTAGTATTTTCTTTTTTAAAAAAGCGTTTTTAATATATTTTTTAAATCCCCTAGTATTTTCATTTGACTTTTTCTTACAGTTTCCATCTATTTGCTGAAAATGTTCATCTCTTAATGCATGCTGACACTTTCCCCCTAGAGCATCTAACATATGAGTTATAGTTATTTTAAATTCCTCATCTGATAGCTTTAATATCTGGGTTCTTCCTGAGTCTGGTTGTGTTGATTGCATTGTCTCTTGACTTTGGTTGCTTTTATCTTGTTTTCCATGTGTGTCTTCTAATTTTTGATTGAATGCTGGGCATCAGGTATAGAATAACCAACACTATGGTAAATAGTATTTATTCCTGCAAATGGGCATGCCTCCTGTGCTAGCCTATTAATGTTGGCAATGCTATATCATGAGATATTATATTCTCCTGAGTAAACTACTTACGAGTTGAGGTGGGTTTGAGTTTTGTTGTTGCTATGGTGACCTTCAGTACATCACTGACTTCAATTTTTCTAGCATTACCTTGTGCTTATGATGGAGGCTGGGGTTCCAGGAGATTTTTCTCAGAGCTCCTGCTTCACCCTCAATTTTCAGTCTTACCAGTTTGTGACAAAGACTGGGAGGCCTCTCTCCATGCTCTTGCCCTCTCCCCAGAAGCAGACTGCTGTTGCTTGTTACTTGGTGCTTGCTTGGTGGTGGAGACAGGGAAGGGAGGTTCTCTCTTGTCCAGATCCAGCTTCAGTCTTAGGCAAGTCTGTCTGCCTAGGTCTTGGGAATGGGACTTTCTCAGTGATCCTGCTCTTCTTCCCAGTGACTGCCCAACTGCCTCATATCTGTGCTGGGTCTTGAATAGGACAGTTCCTCGCCCCTCCCCCACATGTTGGAGACCCCTATTCATATTGTCATATATACGATCCTTGACCCAGAACTCTTTCCTGCCCCTTCTCCAGGGGTAGAGGATGTTACTTCTTTTCTTTTTACGCTTTTCCAAGCTCCCCCAAGTTTGCCAGTGCCCTGGAAACCTAAACTATATTTATAGGAGAAGAGAGTTCAGTCAGGATTTTGTGACTTTCCTACAACAACCACCACTCCCGTTCTTCAGGTCCACACCACCAAAGGAGGTTCCCTTGGTCTCATTGCTCTGCTTCCAGACTTTCTCATGAGCATCCAGTGGAGGCCCAGTAGAAGGTCCTGCGTGTGAGTGCAAACTCCCTTTGTGTGTGGAGTTCTCAGGGGTGCTATACTCTTGTGCCAGCCCACACTTGGCCTTTGCTCTTAATCGTAAAGTTTAGCCAAATTCTTCTTACCCACTTGTACAGTCCCAGCATCTCTTCCTCCTGGTCTCTGCTACAGAGAAATCAGTGAGGATGCTCCATCTTTCCTTGAAGAAGCCTGACTTTTCTTGGATTTAAGGATATTTGGTTGCCCCGTGCCCTCAGCTCTTTGATGAGTTCATGAAAAGTTACCATGTTGTAGTATATCTGGTCTTTTTTGTTTTGTTTTGTTTGTAGTTTATTTTTCTGTTATTAGGGTAGGGGAATAATTTTTCCTGCTTTCTGTACTCTACGTGGAACCAGACATGGTTTCAAATAGTTTATCTCTTCTTTACAAAAAAAAAAATCCCTAAAGTCTCTAACAGATGAAGAAATTTAAGCACAGAACATTTTAATCACCTGAAGTTATACAGCCAGAAGGAGTAGTGCTGACATTCAAGCCTGTCAGTCGTCTGATGGCAGAGGCTGCAGCATGAACCACTAAAATACACCACTGTGCATGTTGCACATGGTCTACCTATGCCATTTTTAATTTACTCAGTGCTTTCCTGAGGAGTAGCAGTTTGCTTCCCGTGGTTTGCTATTATAAACAATGCTGCAATGAAATTGTGAAGTTATCTCCCAAGGATAAAGTCCTGGACCTATTGCTGGGTCAAAATGTATACTTATCTAAATTTAAAATACCTATTGCCAAATAGCAACTAGGAAGAGTCCTTTAAAAATTACATTTAAACTCTTCAATGACAAAATTACAGAAGTTGTATGAAGACAAGCTTATTGCAAAAATTCAAATGTAAATGTTAGTTATATGCACATAACCTAGAAATACTTAACAATTAAGAAAAAACTAGGTATGTCATGAATACATAAAATATATGTAGATTCTATTTTATCGTTTACTACCATAAAATATACACAAAGCTATTATAAAAAGTTAAAATATATCAAAACTCATGCATGTAAACACTTACAGACCATACATGGCACCATTCTCAGTCAAGAGACATATAAACAAACATAAAGATGCAGTATTAAATCATAACTGCATTAAATTAACTGTAGCACGTACTGTACTACTATAATAATTTTGCAGCCACCTCCTATAGCTATTGCAGTGAGCTCAAGCGTTGTGAGTATCAGCTTCAAATGCTGTGTGATGCTCATCATCTCCCTTCAAGCAGTTCCTCTCTTCAGTAAATTGCATATCACAGTAAAAAGTGATCTTGTGGTTCGCATATATTTTTTCATTGTGTTTGTTGCAATACCATAAACCTGGAATAACACCAGGGGACCCATACAAAGCACCACTAGGGATGCTGGAAGGGTTCCCAGGAAGCAGAGAAAAGTCATGACATTACAAGAAAAAAGTTGAATTGTTTGATATGCACTGAGGTCTGCAGCTGTGGTTGCTGCCATTTCAGACAGATGAGGCATCTTGTAAACAGATGACATAAACTTATGGTATTGATAAATACAGTACAGTGATGCAAATGTGTTTTCCCTTCTGTATGATTTTCTTAATATTTTCTTTTCTCTGACTTACTTTATTGGAAGAATACAGTATATAACACATGTAACCTACAAAATGTGTGTTATTTGACTGTTTATGTTAACTGTAAGGCTTCTGATCAACATTAGGCTATTAGTAGTTACGTTTTGGGGAGTCAAAAGTTATACATGGATTTTCAACTGTGTGGGGGTCAGTGCCCCTAACTCCCACATTGTTCAAGGGTCAATGTATATACATATATACACACACATACACAATGTGTGTGTATATATATATGTATGTATATATATGTATAGATACGTATATATATATGTCTCTGTGTGTCTTTACTCCTGGCCCACTCCAATCCTACCTCTGTTCCTGTACCAACCACTATTGCTGTCTGCCATGTATAGTGGATATAGGATTTTGAAAGCAGAGAGGAGAGGATTTCAATCAGAAAGCACAGCATGAGCAAAGGAAGAGAGTTGATACAACATCTGGCAGGGACAATAGGAAAGCAAGCCTGGCTGGAGCAGAGTTATGCAATGTCAGAGACAAGTTTGCAAAAGTAGAGGGAGCTACAGAAGCCAGGCAGAGGACTTGTGATATGATATAATTGGAAATACAGAGCTATTCTTTATTTTGGGACAGAGCAGTGAGATGATAAAGCTGTTGTCTCAAGATGATCCTGGCCAGAACAATTGCACACTCTTTGGATGGGAGCACATGGAATCAGGAGTCATGGCCAAGACACTGCGGAGATAATCCGTGAAGGACGTGGTGAAGGCCTGAGCCACACGGTCATATTAGACATAGAGAGGAAGGCGTGGAATAGGACTTCTCAATAAATGAACTGACACGTGACCCACTGGAAGTTATCAACATGTCAAAGAGATAACGAACTTGTGTACTGCGTGTATACAAGGCTGAGTATTACAACTTCTTAAGATAAATGTTTTATAATTTCCCCTGCTTAAATTCCATAGTCAAGTATTATCATTTCTCCCCTACATACACTCTCGCTCTGTTGCCGCTCTCTGCCTTTGTTTCCTCACTTAGCTCAATCATAGGCCTGACTAAATCCAACTGTCTATTGTGTGACTGAACCACACAGCAGAACATACCTGGAGAAAATCCGGGTATGTCACATTGACATCAAGTGGAGCCTCAAGGCCACCAGGCATTAATACCAAACTGCCTTGTTCCTTCCCTCTCCCATTCTCACTGTGACCTCTATTTCAGACCTTCGCTGCCCTCCCCAAACCTCCAGCACTTCCCCTATCTTCAGTGTCAGCTCATGATACTGCTTTCTATTACAGTGGAAAACAGAAGCCACTGGAGGGGACAGGTGCCAGCTCCCACCATTAGCCACCTGGACCCACCTCTCTGGATCTGTGCCCACCCACTGTGCCTGCCCTCCTCTTATCACAGGCAACCACTGGGGCTCCTTGGAAAGCCAACGTCCACCCTTACTCATCAGTGACATCCTCCTGCACTCCCTCCGGCCACTGCTCCAGAAATTCTCCGTCTCCTGTGGCAACCAATGTTTTCTTTATTTCTGGATCATCAAACAATCAAACATGTTGACTTTTCTTTCATGTTAAAAACAACAACAACAAAACCCTCTGGGCCCCTCCCTCTCCTTTAGTTACTATTGTATTCTTTTCCTTTGCTTTATGTGACAAGTTCTCCTGAAGAGTTGTTTGTATTCATTGTTTCTAATTCCTTTCTTCTCCCTCTTGAAGCCACTCCAGTTGGGTTTTTACTACCACCTGTTCACCAAAACTACTATTACCAAAGTCTCCAAATCCAAAGGTGAGTGCTTAGAGCTCATTACGCCTGAACTGTCAGCAGGATGCCCTGTCAATGTACTGTCCAAACTGAGACACGTGGGAGGGGGAATGGCTGTGAGTAATGACTAGACCATGTCAGTAGGTGTAAACTGGGATTGCCTGGGGGCAAACCATGATGTATCAGCAGATTCAAAACAGCTTTTCCTTCCCTCTTTTGAAACATTTCTACTCTGGGCCTGTGGACAACAGTAATCAGGTTTCCTTCCTGCCTTCCTGACTACTCCATGCCAGTCTCTTTTGCCCATTCCTCCTAATCTCCTGGTCTTCAAAACAGGGAGATGCCCCAGGACTCAGCCCTTGAACCTCTTCCCTCCTCTGCGCTCACTCCCACAGGGATCTCCTCCTGTCCCAGGGCTTTAAATACCATCAAATGCTAATGAGTCTCAAATTTATATCTGGCCCGCATCTCTGCCCTGGACTTGAATAGCCATCTGCCCACTCTGTATCTGCAGACTTCTCCAATGTAGTATGTTCAACATTGAGCAACTCTTTCCCAAAACCTGTTTCCCATCTCAGATTATAACAACTCAGTGCTCCTAGCCACTCTGGCTGAACGCCTCAGTGTCATCCTTAACTCCTCTCTTTCTCTCACAACCCTCAGCCCACATCTGCTGAGTCAGCAAATCCTGTTGGCACATACATCAAAAGAGCCCGGAACCTGCTTCTCATCACCCTCCCACCTCCGCCTTAGCATGAGTCACCAGTATCTTGTGCTGGGATGGTTGTAATTGCTCCCTGAGTGGTCGCCTCACTTCTATCCTTGCCCCCTTCGCATTCCTCGCTACAGCTCTCAGAGCCATGCTGTGGAAATAATTGGAAGCCAGATCCTGTCGTGTTTCTTCTGAAAACCCTCCGATGACTTCCCTTCTCATTCTATAAGCCAGTGTTCTCATTCTGTACTGCCTTCTTATTCATTCACTCTAAGTCCTTTGCAGTTGCTGATCCCTCGGCTGGAACCAGATATTCACATGTGTTACTCCCTCACGTCTTTATTTGAAAGCCATGTCCCCAATAAGCCTATCCCAACCCTGACATCCCATCTGAAACTTGACACTTCATACCCCCTTCCTTGCCTTGTTTTCTTCTGGGCATCTACCACTGGCTAACATAGTGTTTATCTTCTGTATCTTATGTATTGGTTGTTTCCCCACCTACAATGGAAGTTCCATTAGGACTAGGGTTTTTGTCTATTTCAGTTGTTGCTGATCCTCAGCACCTAAAAACGTGCCTGACACAGACTAGATCCAATAAATATTTGTTGAGTGAATTCTCTTGCAATTAAATGCACACAATGGAAGAGGAGATGTTGCAGCTATAATAAGCAAAGGAAACCAGACATTGATCCTTTCATGTGAAATATGACCCAAACTTCTATATATAATACTTCACAGAGTGTTTTACAGAGGATTAACAACACAAGAGACACCACAAATAAAAAGGAGTCCACAATCAAATAAGTTGAGAAATACTGCATAGGATACTTTTAGGGATTCAGATGGTGCAATCACAAATAAAAATCTCTAATAAATCATTTAGGAAATAGGTTTCTATCTTTTTCTTTCTTCCTCCATTAGCACTTCATCCAGCCAATTCTTAAGTAGTCTTCAAGGCACAGTGTGTTGGCCAGGTGTGGTGGCTCATGCCTGTAATCTCAGTGTTTTGGGAGGCTGAGGTGGGCAGATCACTTGAGGCCAAGAGTTTGAGACCAGCCTGGCCAACATGGTGAAATTCTGTCTCTACTAAAAATACAAAAATTAGCTTAGTGTGGTGGCGGGCGCCTGTAATCCCAGTTATTCCAATGGCTGAGGCATGAGAATTGCTTGGATCCAGGAGACAGAAGTTGCAGTGAGTCGAGGTCGTACCACTGCACTCCAGCCTGAGAAATAGAGTGAAATTCTGTCTCAAAAAAAAAAAAAAAAGGACCCAGTGTATCAACAGTTGACATTCTTTCAGGCTGCCCAGCTTCACTGGACACCTTTCCTGCATTTGTGGAGCCTCTGACCTAACCGCCACAAGTTAGGATACAGCATAGACCATTGAGCCCTACTGCAGTGAGGCTTCCATTGGAAGCTAGTTTTGCGAAGAAGCAGGGGTCATGCAAAGTCCATCCTGCAGGGCAGCGGTTGCAGAGGTTCCCATGGTCACATATAGTGTCCTGTACCAGAGGTGGGACAGGAGGAATCTGCATGTCGAGGTGGTAGCAGTGGTGGCAGTACTGTGATCTAATTTGAGCAGTATTGTGGTCTAATTTGGGCATTGTTCCTGGCTTCTCTATCTCCTAACCCTAACCCTAACCAAGTGTTCCTCAAACATGTCTCAGTCAGAGCTCTTCTCTTAAGAAAACACCTATTAACTTCCAGCAAACATCAGCATTCCTTTGGTGGTCTGCTCCACATCTGTGCTCTCAGAGCCCTGCTCCAGTCCTCCACAGGAGCACCAGGGACTGAGATCCTGGCTGTGTCTCCTCTAATCCCAGTAATTCTCAACCCTAGGAAGTAGGACAAAGCCATCAGTATTGCTTTCAAGACCTAGATGATTGCAATATGCAGCCAGAATTGAGAACCCCCAGGTAGGATAAACATTTTCCTGGATTCTGAACTTGGAACAGTGTTCTGAAACTCAGGCAGCTATGAAGAGCTGGCCCCTAAGTGCTGCGAGAGGCACGTCCCCATGCCCGTGTGGAATGCCACAGATCCAAGGCCAAGGCCGTCACTGCAGGCCAGCACAGCTGAGAGAGGAGTGGAACAACTCAGTGAGCAACCTGCATCAGGGAGCAGTCTTCTCTCCTGTTATTAAGTCCAGGTGCTAGTGAGCATCAGCTTCTGGACCAGCCTATTGGCCCTGCACCTGGGGACTCTGGGAAAAAGAAGAACTCCTGTAATAGCATCTAGCAGACAAAGAGCTGGGAGAATGGCAGGGGCATGAACGAGAAGAGCCAGCACTTGCACGGACTGAATGAGCTCATGGGAGCTGGAGTGAGTGTTCTGTGCACTTTGAGAAACAGCACAGATCATTCAGCTTAGTGGTCATGATCCAGTCAACAAAGAAACTCTCTTTATTCTGCACCCCCCTACCCCCGAGACCTCACAGATCCCACGTGGATTTTGAAAGCTTTCAGCTGCCAAATACCCGAATCTATTATGTTATAATGTAATGTGGGTTTTTGGTGCTTATTAATTGTTTAGTAGGCTGTGTTGCCCAAGGAGCTTGTGAGAGTAGTGAGTAAATATGAACTTTCCATTAACCATTTCAATACACTGAAAACAGCTCTACTCCCTGTGTGACTCCAGCCTGGGAATTCACTTTGGTCTTTTTCTTTAGATTTTCTCTGATGAGAGCAATCCTCTAGCTTTTTCCCCACTTCTCAACAATCACATTTGAATGGTCACATGAGCTCATCAAGAAAAACACAGTTTTTCTTCTTCTTTAGAGGCATCTACCAAGGTGTTCTGACCAAATTAGAACAACAGGATGTAAATGCTTTCAGTACCTCCTAAAAGCAGTACTGTTCGCCCAATAATAACTCAGGATGCACCTGTTAAAGTGGTTCAAATGGTGGCATTTCAGTTTCTGAATGTCCTGGGGTTGTCTTGACAATCTTACAACACATTTGGGTCTTGTGTTATCCTCTGGAGGTGGAAAACAAAAGCTGTATTTTTCCCATTCAGTAGCCATTACTCCCATGTCAGTTCTTATGTGCTCCCTGGGATGAGGACAGCTTCCAACGAGAGGCTTTGCCATGCACCTACAGGGCTGCTGTCAGAAGGGAGTGCAGCTCCTTGAAGGCTGTAGATTTGCGAAAAGAAGGCAGTGTAGGCCGGGCATGGTGGCTCACGCCTGTAATCCCAGCACTTTGGGAGGCCGAGGTGAGTGGATCACGAGGTTAGGAGATTGAGACCAACCTGGCCAACATAGTGAAACCCCATCTCTACTAAAAATACAAAAATTAGCTGGGTGTGGTGGCACGTGCCTGTAGTCCCAGCTATTCGGGAGGCTGAGGCAGGAGAATTGCTTGAACCCAGGAGGCAGAGGTTGCAGTGAGCCGAGACCATGCCATTGCACTCCAGCCTGGGTGACAGAGTAAGACTCTGTCTCAAAAAAAGAAGGCAGTGTAGCAATACTATTTTGCTAGAAGTAGTACTAACTTCTAACAATACAGACCAACATACCTATTGCCTTTTCTGCTTGGGAAAGGCCATGGTTTTGACAGGGTTCTCTCTCAAGCAAGCCATCCTCTGAGGGTAGACAAATGTGACTTTTCATCCATTCCTTCATGCATTCATTCAACAAACAGGTATTGTATTAGTCCGTTTTTGCGCTGCTGATAAAGACATACCTGAGATTGGGCAATTTCCAAAAGAAAGAGGTTTACTGGACTTATAGTTCCAAGTGGCCGGGGAGGCATCACAATCATGGCAGAAGGTGAAAGTCACGTCTCACATGGCAGCAGACAAGAGAAGAGACCTTATGAAGGAAATCTCCCCTTTTTAAAACCATCAGATCTCATGAGACTCATTCACTATCAAGAGAACAGTGCAGGAAAGACCTTGTCCCCATGATTCAATCACCTCCCACTGGGTTCCTCCCACAACACATGGGAATTTTGGGAGTTACAATTCAAGATGAAATTTGGGTGGGGACACAGCCAAACCATATCAGGTATTAAATGCCTGCTGTGTACCAGACATCATGTCAACACCTCTCAGGCCACGGGGCTTACAGTTTAGAGGGAAAGTCTGAGGCTAAACAAAAAATTACACAACCAAATAATTCCCCTTCTGTGAAGGGATATGGGGAGAAAGGACAAGATATTAGTGCAGGAAGCCTAACCCCAGCTGGAGGTCAGGGAATTTTTTACTGAGAACATTGTATTACTCCATTGCTGTACACAAATTCAGTTGTATCTTCACTTTTAGGCTTTCTGAGCTGGAAGCCACGCTGCTTGGCGATGGGAATCTAAGCAGGACCATGTGTGGCTGCTACCATATGAAGCAGCATGTCAGTCCCTTGGGAGGGCTGGGAGTTCAGAGGAAGTGACCCTGAGCAGCTTGTGTGGAGGGGCGGCCGGGTGATGCAGGCAAGGCCGCATGTGAGAGAAGGTGCCAGGCACAGTGAGTCAGTTTGTTTTGGTGGAGTCTGGGAAAGAGATGTGGTTAGAAAGAGGGGTTCCTTCATCCAACACTTGTTGAGCCTCGACTGTATTCAGGCATTTGGGTACTAGGGAGAGAGTAGTGAATGTGGCAAATCGCCCCTGGCCTTCGAGGAGCTTATTGATGCAGAAGACGGCCACCTTAACCAGCTAAGTCTGCAACAAAATGGCATCAAATGATAAAAAGTGTTATGCAGAAATTAAACAGCATGGCACTAGCGAGAGCCCAGTGGGCAGAGGGAGGCTGCTGCGGAGAGAGGCTTTGACTTGCCAATGTGGAAAGGCATCACCAGGCACTGAGGAGGTGGCGTGGGGGCAAGAGACCTGAGGGTGCAGGGAGTCCAGTCACAGAAGACAGGAAGGGAACAAGCACAGGGCACCACACACAGGGGCCTGAGAAGGGGAATGCTGGGAGGGTATTTAGAATCATCCCAAATGGCTAGAATGTAGGCGAGCAGAGGGCAGAGTAGTATGGGATGAGATTGCATGTTTCCCGAAGGCCCTTGCCAGCCAAGGCAAAGAGCTGGAATTTGACTCTATGTGAAGGGAAGCCCCTGAAGGATGTTAAGCAAAGGAGTGACACGATTCAATTCTAGCTGCTGGATGAAGGATGGATTGGAAGGACTTAAGGGCGGAAACAACATTCAGGAGGCTACTGTAGCAGACAGAGAAGGATGTGGCAGCAGTGGAGAGGAATCAGTCAGTGGGAGCTGTTGCTCAGAGATGGCAATGATTGGACTTGCTGATGGGGAGATGGAGTAGGAGGCGGGGATCAAGGCACTGCAATAAGGAAAAAGGGGAACGAAATTTATAACTCAGAGGCCAGGGGTGGTGGCTCACACCTGTAATCCCAGCACTCTGGGAGGCTGAGGCAGGCAGATCACTTGAGGCCAGGAGTCTGAGACAAAGTTTGCAACTCAGGTTTCTGGTTTGTGCAACAGCGAGGAAGAACTATTTACTGAGGAGGGGAAATCGGAGGACAAGCAGATTGCTGCAGAGAAGCACAAGGTCAGCTTCAGCACACCTGCAGGACAAACAAGAGGAGGCATCCTGTAGGCAGTGAGAGCTCAGAGAGAGGCCTCGGCTGCAAATGTACACTTTGGTATCAGCATATAGATGGTGTTAAAGCCATGGCTATGGATGAGATCACCTAGGGAGTGAGTGTAGAGAAACAAAAGTGGGTTGGAGGCTAAGCGCTGAAAACTGACATCAAAGTTTGGGTTGAAGAGCCTGAGGAGTGACGTGGGGATGGTAGGCGGTAGATCAGAGAAGCAGAAAGGACGGTGGATCCAGATGGGGCCAATGGCAGTTGTACCAACGCTGCTGAGAAGCCCAGGAAGATGAGGAACATAAAGTGTTCATTTGACTTGTCAATGTGGACATCTTCAGTGGCTTTGAGAAGACTTGGTGTGTGGCAGGTTTGAGAGTCAGAGTGGCATGAGCTGAAGAATGAATGGAAAGTGAAATACAGATAATTTTTTTTTTTTTTTTTGCTTATACACTGATGAAAATGGTCCAGTAGGAAGGAGTGATGAGTAACTTGTGCAGGAGAGAAAGAGAGGAGCTGAAGAACAAAGCCTTTGAGCAGGGAGCAGGGAGGGCATATGAGATTACTAGGGCTGCTGTAACACCACACACTTGGTGGCATAAAACCGGGTAGGTGTATTCTCTTACAGTTTTGGAGGTCAGAAGGCCAAAACTAGTTGCACTGGACTATAAATTGTCCACAGGACTGCAGGTCCCTCCAGAGGCTCTGAGGCAGAGTCATTTCCTTGCTTTTTCCAGCATCTAGAGCTGCTTTTCCTGGCTCTTGGCCCCTTCATCTTCCAAGCCAGCAGTGTAACATCTTCAAATCTCTTTCTGCTTTTGCTATGTTGCCTCCTGCTATGTAGTCAAATTTCCTTCTGCTCCTCTGTTATGAGGACACTTGTGACCACATTTAGGACCCACCGAGATAATCCAGGGTAATCTCTCCAGCTCACGACCCTTAATTTAATCACACCTGCAAAGCCTTCTGCCATATAAAGAAACAATCAGATGTTTCAGGAATTAGGACCTGGATATCTGTGAGGGGCATTATTCTGGAGGACTGGTCTTTGCTAGGCAGGGATATACTGACTTGCTCCTTTGTGGGCAGAGGGAAAGGCACCTGTGCAGGCGTGTGTAGATTTGGCGGGGGAGGGATAAGGGAGCTCATGCTTTTGGCTTCATTTTTCTTAGAAACGAGATAAAGCTGGCAGCTGAGAGGATGGCGACTGGCAGGGTGGGGTGGGGAGAGGAGAGGAGGGGCAGTGTCAGTGGAAGTATGGAAGCATCTAAGAGAGTGGGGCAGTACACTGCCTAGGGAGAGGTAATCAGTTTTACGGCAGGGGTGAGGAGGAATTTAAGGCTTATTTTTACCAGTGTGAAGGAGACGTGCTGCTTGACTGTGCGATTTTTCTCCAGCAGAGTCTGGCTACCTGGTTGAAGGCACAGGGAACCCAGAGAGACAAAGCTCACCAGCATCTGTGGGGAGAATGTGGCAGAGCAGGAAGTGAAGGGTGAGACTCCATGGGCTGTAACTTGGCCAAGAGGCAAGAGAAGACATAGCAGTCTGTTGGGCTGCGAGGGGACTGTAGAAGATGGTGGGGTGGGTAGCTCAGAGGTCATGATGAGGAAGAATCATTGCAGAAATGGGTTTCTTGAGCAAAGAGATTGCAAGTCGAGGAGGTACTGGGCAGAGTGGATGCCTTCAGATTTTGGAGATGGTGCAGATGCTGATGATGACAGGTGCTAGGGTCTCCCTTTTGGGTGGGAGTTACTGAGGGAAAGGTAGATGGAGCATCCACCTGGATGCTGAAGATGCCAGGAATGAAAGACAGGAAAGGGGTGGCCAGGAACACTGTGAGCCAGGAACCAAAGTCTTCACTGAACCAGGAACAGTGATGTGGAAGAATGACAGGAACTGGCAGGGCAAAGGGTGCCATGCCCAGTGGCATCACTTTAAGGAGAACTGAGGGTTTTGTAGGATTTGGAAGGAGCAATGGGGAACCAGGAAGCCATCAGCTTTACTTCCTGGCTCTGAGGGAGTCCAGGTGTGAAAGAATGAGCAGCCAACACTTGAGAGAGCTCCTAGAACTGTGTTTCAGTTAAAAACGAAAGACACTGATGCTGTAAGAGTATATGGCGATGCTTGTGGGAATTTCCCAACAGCACCGTGGAAGGGTTTGGGGGGTTTGGGAGGTTTGAGGTGTTGGAGAACACAGGGATTAGAGTTTGGCAATAACAGTTATTGGAGAGAATCCCTGGATTTCTAGTGTTGAGTGAGTTTCACAGGGACACAAAGCATGATGCAACCACATCACGGAAGGCCTTGAATGGCTGCCCCAGGAATTAGTATTTCACCCCATAGGCCAAGGCCATGGGGGCAGTGGTGGTGTGTTGGTCCAAGTTTAAGCAGCAGTCTTGGTCAAAGGCAGGCTTTAGGAAAATTAATTTTCCAGCCATGTGAATGAAAGAGACTCTTAGAAAGCTACTGCAATAGGCCAGGCTTAGTCTCCATTCAGGGTATGAACACTGAGAATGCTGGAAGGAAATCATGGTTACAAGAAATGTGGTTGAATTTTGAGACACAAGGGAAAAGAGCAAGCAATGCAAGATGCCTCCCATGTTTCAAGCTTAAGTGGCTGGGAGAACAGACTTTGGAGGGAGATTGATGGTTTTGGTGTTTGGCAACCCATGGTTAAAGGTTCGTAAGTGGCTGGGCCTAAGGCAGGAGCAGAATAATGACAGGTGAGACAGTGGGCGCGTCCCCTGTTGCCAAGCCAGGAGTTAACCACCTGGGGCTTCCTGGGTTGAGGATAATCAAAGAGCAGGCAGGATCCCGGAAAGCAACCCGGTGATTCTCCCTAATTTAGCCTCAGATCCCCGGGGTAGGGCTGGAGCTTTCGATTACCATCTGCTGTAAGGTGTGTGTGCAGGTGCGAGTTATGAGGCGCCGGGCAGGGATGCCTTCCGGCCATTCCACAGGCTGAGTTCAGCCAGAGCAGGCGTGCTGTCATTCATTTTAGCAACCGGGATAAATGAGGGCACAGTAGGACCCCAGCCAGTCCTGCTAGGTGCCTTCTTGCCTAGAAGAGGCCGCTTTGACGTTCTTTCCTCTTCATCCCCGAGTTAAGGCCGGGCAGGGGTAACCAGCAAGGGGTTCACTTGGGAAGCGGGTTTCATCAACCCTCTGAGCCCAGGTCGAAAATCACAGTTGGGCTCTAGCCAAGAATCTGACTCATTCAGGTGCAAACCGCACCGTCTTTTGCCCGACTTCCTACATTCTGCTGACAGCAGCTCTCTCCTTCCTTTGGCCTGAAATCGCGGGGTGCTTGTGTGAGCTGAGATTAGCCGAGGCTGACCGGCCCCTCCGTGGCTTCCCGCTGGCCTCATCGTTACTTCGTGTGTTCACCGCCGTTCCGAGCAGAGCGGGCCCTTGGGGAAAGGGGTGAGGGCCTGGGTTGCGGAGGCGCGGGAGCCTCGCGGGATTGGGGCGAGCCGTCCCGTGGCGGGAAGGCAGGAGGCCGGACTCGGAAGGCTCTCCCAGACTCGGTCCCTCGCTCCAGCCCTTCCCCGCCGGTGCGCGGAGCCGGGCCTCGGGCGGGTAGCGGTCGCGCGCCGGCGCGGGCGGGCGGGGAGAGGAAGGGGCGCGGCCTCTCCGGGGCGGGGCGCGGGGCGGGCGCTGCGAGGGGACCGGCGGCCGCGGCGAGAGCGCGCCCAGCCCCGCCGCGATGCCCGCGCGCCCAGGACGCCTCCTCCCGCTGCTGGCCCGGCCGTCGGCCCTGACTGCGCTGCTGCTGCTGCTGCTGCTGGGCCATGGCGGCGGCGGGCGCTGGGGCGCCCGGGCTCAGGAGGCGGCGGCGGCGGACGGGCCCCCAGCGGCAGACGGCGGGGACGGGCAGGACCCGCACAGCAAGCACCTGTACACGGCCGACATGTTCACGCACGGGATCCAGAGCGCCGCGCACTTCGTCATGTTCTTCGCGCCCTGGTAACGCCGCGCAGGCCGGCGCCCTGCTCCGCACTTGGCGCTTCGGGGGGCGTGGGGCGCTTGGGCGCCGCGGGCGGGGGGTCCCGGACCGGGGGCCACGTGGACGCCGACGGCTCCGGTCAGCGGCGTGCGCGCTGCGGGCGCGGGGCTCGGGGCTCAGGGCTGTGGGGTGTAGTACTGGGGGCGCGGGGCCGGGAGCGCGGGGACCCTGCGGGTTCGGGGCTCCGGCTGGGAGGTGGGGGGGCGCGGGCGCCGCGGCTCGGGGCCGGGAGCCGGGGACTGCAGGGGACCGAGGGCTTGGGGCTCCGGGTCGGGGGGCGTGAGCGCAGCGGGCCGGGCACTCGCGGCTGACGTGGCGCTCGGCGGCCGGGGCGGTGCGGGAGGAGGGGGCGGTCCCCGAGGGGACAGCCGGGAAAAGCCCGCCCTGCGCCGCGCTCCTGAATTCAACCCCCTCTTGCACCTCGGCACCGAGGGAGGGGAAGGTGGGGTCGTCGCCTTTTCGGGCAGCCGGGAATCCAAATGTCACCCCGCGGTCCCTGCCCAGCGCCCCAAACTTCCTGTGCCGGCCGGACGCGCGGCCTGCCCGTGGGCCACGTGCACTCACCAGAGCGGCCTTGCTGCTGCCGCGGCCACCAGGGTCGGCTGGGACACTTAGACTGCGGGCACGTCCCCTTCCAGAGGCTTTAATTGAAAAATAGAACCCAGGAAGGTGTGGTTTCCCACTTTGTGCGTGTTTTGTGGGATAGGAAGGAGTGGTCCAGGCAGAGGAGGGTTGCTGAGCTACCCCTGGAAGACCAAGGTAGTGCGAATTCTGGAACCCCCCCCCGCCCCCCCTGCAGCTCAGGATGGATGTACTGTCTGAACGGAGCCCACTGGTCCTCAACTCCAGGCTGTCCTGTCGCCACCCTGCTGCTCTCTCGGGTCCAGGTCACTTGTTATGTGTGAGATCGGGAAAGCCCCTCCGTTGAGCAGATGGTCCCTCTTGCTTTGGTTCTCTGGGCGAGGCTTTGGTGTGGGCCTCGCTGCTGACCTGAGAGACCCCTACGCTGGCACTCATCCCACGGAATGGCTTCCTGTCATTCACACAAGCATGTGCACAGCTTTCCTGCCAGCGCCGGGATGCCCCGAGGAAGGGAAGTGATCACAGGCCAGAGCAGAAAGCCATAATTTTAGGACACAAGACCTTTGAGAGGTTGGAATAGCCTGCAGGTTCTTGTTGCAGAACTTGGTATTCTTCCCCAAAGCTCAGTAGAGGCTCACTTGGGAAAGGGATGTAGGAAGGCATAGAGAAAAGGTACCCTAAGAAAAATGGCCAGTTCAGAAATTGTACTTTTCAAACTGGGAGAAACGTTTTTCTGTTAACCCTTATTCAGGCTGTTACTGCGTTTCAGTTCATTTGGAGTTAAATCAACTTTTTGGGCCACTGTGGGTTTATTAGCAATGTATATATGAAGTACACTATGTTTCACATTCCTAAGAACCAACTGACTCGAATTTTTAGAACTCCAATGGTTTAGAAATTACTTTGTAACATAAAACAATCAGGCAATATTAACAGTTTCTCTCTGTATGGGAGTATTCTCAGCAACTATTTCAATTAAATATACTACTTAATTGGAGCCCATTTCAGTGGAATACATCTGTCCATGGGTTTTCTTTTTTCTTTCTTCATTATTTATTTATGTTAGAGATGGGATCTTGCTCTGTTACCCAGCCTGAAACCAGTGGTATGCAGTCACAGCTCACTGTAGCCTCTAACTCCTGGGCTCAAGTGATTCTCCTGCCTCAGCCTCTGAAGTAGCTGTGACTACAGGCGCAGGTCATCACACCCAGCTTATTTTGTTGTTGTTGTTGTTGTAGTTGGTAGAAACAGGGTCTTGCTGTGTTGCCGGGGCTGGTCTCAAACTCCTGGCCTCAATCAGTCCTTCTGCCCTGGCCTCCCAAAGTACTGAGATTACAGGCATGAGCCATCACATCCCATCCTTTACTTTTTTTTTTTAAGAAAAACTGACACGTAGATGTAATAAGTCCCTGCAGTGCCAAAGGAATTTTAAGTTTAGAATCTTTGCAATAAATACCAGCTAGTCCTGGGCTGAGTGAGAGAAAACTGGCACATCTGGGCACTTGGTATTAAGTAAATTCCTTTTCCATTATATGTGGCTTCTAGACATTTAGGTGGATGCTTCCAGAAAAATTAACTGTTTGTGTTTTTTGTTTGTTTTGAGATGGCTGGAGTGCAGTTGCACAATCTTGGCTCACTACAACCTCCACCTCCTGGATTTAAGCGATTCTCCTGCCTCAGCCTCCTGAGAAGCTGGGACTACAGGTGCGCGCCAGCACGCCCAGCTACTTTTTGTATTTTTAGTAGAGATGGGGTTTCACCATGTTGGCCAGGATGGTCTTGATCTCTTGACCTCGTGATCCGCCCACTTCTGCCTCCCAAAGTGCTGGGATTACAGGCGTGAGCCACCACGCCTGGCGTATTTGTTGACTTCTTGATAGTCTACTACAGATATTTAAATAGAGATATGTGGGTTTCTATGATGGTATTTCAGTTTGACTTTTAAGAGGGCCCTTTCAGAAAACTGCAGATACTGCAGTAGGGCTCAGGAATAGGCTGCCAGGAAAGAGGCTGAGTGGGCAGAGAGGTCAAATGGGAGGTCAGCAGGGACAAGATCAAGTAGGACCAACAATACCTGGCACAACACCTTGGTAAGTGTAAGGCTGAGAGCAAGGTGGTGACTCTGGAGGGGTCTATGCAAGAGAGGGAAGGAGGTCCTGGAGTGGTGAGCTGAGCATTTGGAGCTCAGATAGAACACTCAGTGGACTCCCCCTCAACACACACATACCTTTTTCCAGTTTCACCTGCCGTGTAATGGTGAAAGCCCACGTGTGATTAAGGGGCTGCGGCCCCTGTAACAAAAACATTGATCTGTGTATTTTTGCCCTGAACTTGGCAGCTGCAGGGTTGTCCTGCTGCTGTAGATTTTGTGCCAACATCAGGTCACAGCTTCTGTATGGCCAGTTTGTGAGTCACCCCAAACCTGGTGACAGTGAGGTCAAGATTTGGACCAGGCAGCTTTGCTCTACTTCTTGGCCACAGGCTACCTTGTGAATGCAGCTGCCTGTCTCAGAGCTGGGTGCTGTAGCCGCAGGGCCAACTAGATAACACCTGTGGCCCCATCACAGCCAGGAGCAAGGGCACGCCCAACTTGGTGATGGCCCAGAATGGTCAGTTTTGATTTAGTGCACCACAAACTTATTTATTGTCTACTCTCATTCTTAATCTAATCTTGTGTTTTCCCAAAAAAAAAAAAAAAAGGCAGTAACAAAACAAAACCTTGTCAAGATTGCAGAGGAGTTCTAAAGTTCCAGAATGAGCATATCTGATCAAAGTCCCCTAGGGTCAGAACTGCCCCTGACAGTCCCTTAGGAAGGTGTCTTGTTGGACACTGCCCCAGTCAGTCAGTAAGTCCTCACTGCCAGCGTTTCCTCCAGCATTAGAACTATCATGGCTTCTTTGGTTAAACACCAAATGGACTAGTTCTCAAACCTGTGCCCTTAGACAGCAGGGTCACACTTAATGTAGTCGGAGAGATGCTTATGCCATGAGAAGCATGTAGGAACCAAGGCCAGCTGAGGAACAAAAACCTCACATCTCCCAGCTTGCACACACTTCAGGGTTCTGTGGGAATTGCCTTTTTTTTTTTTTTTCTTGTTTCCTTCTTCCCTCCCCCAACAAACTCACCTTGTTGAATCTACAGAAGTTAAATTTGCATGTATAGTTTCATTGTGCTTTTTTTTTTTTTTTTTTTTTTTTTTTGTATCTGAGTATCTCATAAAGCAGGGATTCTCTTAGCTGGCCAAGAAAGTGCTGTTTAGGGAAGACACATTAACTTGAAGCAGACTTTTTCAGTGCTACCTTTAAATCTGTTTGTTTT
Organism: Pongo pygmaeus; assembly: GCF_028885625.2. NCBI lineage: Eukaryota > Metazoa > Chordata > Mammalia > Primates > Hominidae > Pongo > Pongo pygmaeus. Next base: position 7,812,230 of record NC_072378.2, on the reverse strand, counting down.
TGAGACAAGAGTCTTGCTCCGTTGCCCAGGCTGGAGTGCAGTGGCATGGTCTCAGCTCACTGCAACCTCCACCTCCCGGGTTCAAGTGATTCTCCTGCCTCAGCCTCCTAAGTAGCTGAGATTATAGGCGTACGCCACCATGCCCAGCTAATTTTTGTATTTTTAGTAGGGATGGGGTTTCACCATGTTGGTCAGGCTGGTCTCGAACTGCTGACCTCATGATCTGCTCACTTCAGCTTCCCAAAGTGCTGGGATTACAGGTGTGAGCCACCACACCTGGCTTAAATCCTTTTTTTCTTAAGAGACAAAAATCTCACTCTGTCACCCAGGCTGGAATGCATTGGTGTGATCATAGCTCACTGCAGCCTCAAACTTTTGGCCTCGAGTGATCCTTCTGCCTCAGCCTCCCAAGTAGCTAGGACTGCAGGTGTGTGCCACCACACCAGGCTAATTTTTTAAAATTTTTTGTAGATGGGGGTCTCACTGTGTTTTCCAGGCCAGTCTTGAACCCCTGGGCTCAAGCAGCTCTGCCTTGGCCTCCCAAAGTGCTGGGATTACAGGCATGAGCCACTGCATCCGACTTAAATGCTTATTTTTGAGGTAATCTGTCAGAAAATAAAAAGTGATTTAACAGAGATTATTAAATTATTTTGAGGAAGAAGTCACAATTCTAAGCGTTGGGTGTTCTTACAAGCAAGTGTGTTTTAAAAAAAAGCAACCCAAATGTCCAACAATGATAGACTGGATTAAGAAAATGTGGCACATATACACCATGGAATACTATGCAGCCATAAAAAATGATGAGTTCATGTCCTTTGTAGGGACATGGATGAAATTGGAAATCATCATTCTCAGTAAACTATCACAAGGACAAAAAACCAAACACCACGTGTTCTCACTCATAGATGGGAATTGAACATTGAGAACACATGGACACAGGAAGGGGAACATCACACTCTGGGGACTGTTGTGGGGTGGGGGGAGGGGGGAGGGATAGCATTAGGAGATATACCTAATGCTAAATGGCAAGTTAATGGGTGCAGCACACCAGCATGGCACATGTATACATATGTAACTAACCTGCACATTGTGCACATGTACCATAAAACTTAAAGTATAATAAAAAAAAAGCATTTTAAAAAGCGATACAGCAAAGTGGTTACATTGTAGGCATCAGTGTGTTCCTACCATATTAAATAACAAACCCATGTGTCATAATGCTATGGGATTGTAGTTGAAACCTGGGATAAAGTTTCTAGGGTTGTCTCATTCAAAATTCGAGTATGGCACTGTAGACATATTGTCCTGAGAACGTAGGAAGAGCTGTGGTCAGCTGTATGACTCAAGGTCTAGTGTTGGGAAAGATGCTGATATCCTCATGAAATGTGAAGCGTGGCAAGAAGCCTGATTAAGATACTATTTTAAATGATGGGTGATTTTAAAATATTTATACATAACTGAATTCATACAATGAATACTATGAATAGACGTTTGCTTATTTCAACCCTAGAAGTTTAGGTGGCCACAAACTTTTTTTTTTCCTTCTCATTGGAGAAAATTGCAGTTGATTAAACTTTGAGATTGCCTTGTGTTTGTAGCTATTTGGTTATATAGTGGAGGAGACTTGACGAATAAAAGTAGCAGATACAGCAGGAAGTGCTAAGCTACTGTCCAGGGGAGGAGTAGAGAGGCTTTCCAGAAGGGCAGGAGAAGAGAATGGGTGCTGAACAGACTTGCTGGAGGAAGTGACACCCAAACGAAACCTGAAGGGCAGATAGATTTAGCTAGGTGGAGTTTAGGGAGGAAGTGTAAGAGAGAATGTGTCCCAGGGCCAAGCCAAGCTATAGTCCTTTGGGAACACTGCAGATGCTGCAGTCGGGCTCAGGAGTAGGCCACAAGGGAGGGAGGGCGGTCTCTGGGATAGAAGTCAAGCGGGAGGTCAGCAGGGCCAGAACAAGTAGGATCCAGAGCAACACTTTGCTAAGTTTAATACTGGAACAAGGCCAAGATTTCATGCTGAGAACAGGGCAGCGACTCTGGAGCGATGGGAGCAGGGGAGAGAGGCCCTGGAGTACTGGTCCAGGAGCTGCCATCTGCAGTGGTGTAAAGAAAGGACTGAGAGCCCCATTGCCCCCTGGACAGACCTGAAGTTGTGGGCCGGCTGCCCTATGACCTGATACTCAGTGTGCTTGTACTCTTGCCTTGTTCCAGGTGTGGACACTGCCAGCGGCTGCAGCCGACTTGGAATGACCTGGGAGACAAATACAACAGCATGGAAGATGCCAAAGTCTATGTGGCTAAAGTGGACTGCACGGCCCACGCCGATGTGTGCTCCGCCCAGGGGGTGCGAGGATACCCCACGTAAGTTGGAAGGAAGGGGGTACACTTCCCAGATGGCTCCTAGCTACAAAGAAAGTCCTAGTTAAACTTTTGGTAAAGGAGTGAAGAGATACTAAATTTAAGCAGGCAGTCCCTGTCATTAGGGAGAAACTGCATTTAATGCTGTGTCTGTTTTAGATGGCTTTTATACTTGGATAACCTTTAATTCATCAGTGTTGGGTTTTCCTGTTTATAAGAGAATGTGTTTGCAAGACAAAAATGGCGGTCCCGCCATGCTAGATGTTCACCGGTACATTTTACACAGTGTGCATAGACTGTCGTCAGTTTTGGCTTGCTTTTTCTGGTGACTCTTATTCACAAACACCCTTCCTATAGTTCCGTCCCGTGTGACTCCCACAGGGCTGTTCCTGTTGGAAAGAAGTATAGCGTCTGACAGACGATGCTACTTACTTCCTTGACAGTTAAGAATTTTTTTGGTTATAAGAAATAGAAATTGAAATGTTCTCAATTCTAGAAATAGAATTGTTCTCTTATTAAACAGAAAGAAAGGACTATTTAAAAGGCTGTGGAGGAACCTCTGAGACCCAGCTTCAGGGGCCTGGGGTCTGTTTTCTGCTGCGCCTCCCTTGAGATGACGGCTTTCCAGGCCTGTATCTCTCTTTGCACAGAAGGGCCCACCACTGACTGGCCCTGCTTGGCTGGAATATTCCTTCCAGGAATAGTCACTGTGGCCAGGGAAACAGGAGCTTATAGCAAGACACATGCCCATTCACGCCATGTGCCAAGTGTTGAAGGGAAAAGCAGTTCTTCAAAAAAGAGAAGCTGTTTCTGAAGGAGGTGGAAGGATTGCCACAGTCACTTCCTTGCTGTTTGTTTCAATTGAGGAATGAAGTCACTTCTATACAGTTTATCGCTTAATGGAGTAATATAGGGGACCATCAATAAAGCATGCAATTGGAGCTTATATTCAAACCTGGGAGGCAGAAAAGTGGAGGGAGCTCTAGGCTTGAACCTAGAAGTCGTAGTCAAATCCCAGCTCTACCATTTACTTACCACCCAGCTCTGGCCTCATCATTTAACCTGTAAGTAAGGTGATCCCCCAAACATTGTTACAGGACTTACATGGAATGTGTGCAGACACCAATCTGAGCACACCCAATACATGTTAGGGTTTTCCCTACCATTTGGAAATGTGGGCATTTCCACAAACGACTCTGGAATTCTTGGTCTTTGGTGACTTCTTGCTAATGTACGTGGCATAATTTGGGTTTACTTTAAATCAGATCAATGGAGATAAAATTGCCTACTATCTGTATCTATGTAAAAGCATTAGCTATTCTATGCTTTATAGTATTGCACTGAAAGTGTGGATCAAGAGCATCCCAAAGAAGCAGGTAGTGAGCAGAGATGAGGGTGAAGAGGTGAACTCTTACCTGTTGAGAGCCTGTTGCTTTCAAAGTTCAGGGGTGAGCTGGCTGTGGTGTCTTTCCACTTAACCTGCTGACCATCTGTGGCCTGAGACTGTGCACCCGTGCCACAGGGAAGGTGACACAGGACCTGTAATGGAGCTGAGCGTGGTATGTGTTACGGGGCTTCAGAGAAGGAAGTGAAGGCTTCCACCATAACAGCTATCAGCTGCAGTATCAGCTACTCCATAGTTGGTATTCACCAAAAACCATCACAAATTTAAAAAGTCACAAATTTAAAAAGGCCCGTGTTGGATCATGTGTTTAGATTTTTAATGAGAAGATCTGGTCTCCCCAAGTAAACCATGGGCTGGTTTTGTGTTATTAAAAAGAACAAAAATGAACTTACACCACACTGAACACAGTTTGGGAAGGAACCTCTGTGACCATCACTGCCCTGCAGAAGCTCCGAGAACAGATTATTTTCCCCCCGAGAATGCAGGAGGTGGAATGTGCTGTATGAAATGTGGTCGCATTGGGGCATCTGTAGATTGACTTGAGTGAGCTTTGACTCCTCCAAGACAGTACCCATCCCATAGAGTGGTTGTGAGGCCTGAAGCAGATGATGACTGTACCTGCCTGAGTCCAGGCATGTGTCAGGACATGCAGGACATGAGCTTTCCGTTATTCTTTCCTGGCAAGTGTAACTGGAGTAAAGGATTGGAGGGGCCGGGAGTTTGGGCTCCCATGCCCCCTAGAGATGGCTGGCTGTGCTCAGTAAAATGTTTTGAGGTCTTCCTGTTGGGCCAGTCACGAATCATTACAGCAGGGCAGGACTGACGGGGGGCGAGGGGGGCGGAAACTACCTGTGTTAGTTTCCTAGGCTGCTGTAACAAAGTTGCACAAACCGGGTGGCCAGAAACAATAGAAATGTATTCTCCACAGTCCTGGAGGCCAGAGGTCCTAAATCAAGGAGCCAGCAGGGCCATGCTGCCTCTGAAACCTGTAGGGGAATCCTCCCTTGCCTCGTCCTGGCTCATTGGTTTCCTGGTCATCTTTGGCGTTCCTTGGCTTGTAGATGCATCACTGCCATCCTCTGTCCTCATGTGCCCTTCTCCCTGTGTGTGTGTGTCTGTGTCCAAACCCTTCTTACAAGGACACCAGTCATGCTAGATTCGGGCCCATCCTAGTGACCTCATTTTAACTTGAATATCTCTGTAAAGACCTTGTTCTAAATAAGGTCACCTTCTGAGATTGATGATTATGACTTACACAGATCTGTTTTGCAGGACACAGTTCAACTGATAACACTGTCTACAGTAGTAGAAGTTTCATCATGCTGTTTGCCAAGGCAGTACCTACATGGGGACCTTCTCCCTGCAGTCTCCTTGATAGAGGAGACTCAAGTGCCCATGTAGAGGCTTGGTAATAGCAGAAATCTGGGGCAATACTTTGTTTGGGCTTGTACCCTGTGGCCCAGTCTCCATCACCTCCCTCACCCCTATCGACAGTGAGAATTGAAGTCAGATGCCCCAAACTGACTGGAAGGTCTGGACCAAAAGTGTCCACTCTGTCCCTGGGCTCTGTGAACTTACCGAGGAAGAATCTCAGACTTCTTGGGCAGGTTAGAACGATTATCAGTCCAACAACAAGAAGATATATTTTTTAAATTACTTGTTTTGCAAATGAATAGCAAATTACAAAAAGAAATCATAGGCTAGGACTTACTGTATTTTACTTTTAGCAAAGACACAAGTGTGACAGTCCCTGGTCCTTTTTGATGTCTTGAGGATCCACCCATTTCCCTTCCTGAAGAGCGTTAGTGGGAGACAGAGCCGTGCAGGAAGCAGTTTCTGTTTCCAGGTGCAGAACACACCTTGTGGGAGCCTGGGGAGATGCCAGGCTAGGTGAGGGCAATCATCTTTGATACCGCAGATGTTGCAGTTGCTTATGTTGAACTTTGTGAAGTAGCCGGTGTACTGGCCAAATCTAGTTAAGTTTTGGCTGGTTTTTGTGGTTTTGAGAGTCTGAGCTGCTGAGGAAGCTGGATGTATATTCTGCGTTGGAGACACATTACGGACCTTACCTATGCCCCATCATGCCATCTTAGGTTCTGGGTAAGGCCAGTATGCCGATTTTAATTTCAAAGCCTAATCTAGACATGTGACTTCATTTTAAGGAGAATCAGCCATTTTTTTTTTTTTTTTGGACCGAATGTTTGTGTCCCTCAGCACTCATAGGTGAAATCCTAATCCCCAATGCTGGTAATAGGAGGTGGGGCCTTTGAGAGGGAGTAGGTCATTAGGGTGGAGCCCTCATGAATAGGGTTACATACCTTATGAAAGAGGCCCGAGAGTTCTGTTTCCCCTTTTGCCATGTGAGGACACAGCAAGAAGACACCATCTGTGAACCAGAAAGCCCTCACCAGACACTGACTCTGCTGGCACCTTGATCTCAGACTTCCCAGTCTCTAGAACTAGGCGAAATAGATTCTGTTGTTTCTAAGACACCCAGCCTGTGGTCTTCTGTTACAGCCGTTAAACTAAGACACTATTCAAACCTTCATGTCAGATTTTTACATATGTTGCCGTCTTACAATTCTGATACCGTACATTAGGCATTTACTCACAAAATCCACATATGTGCTGTAGAAGTGGCAGGGGTGTTTAGATGAGCAGGCTTGCCAACAAATGGTACTCTGTATTTCTTTTTTCTTCTATTATAGTCACATTTTTCCCTATCCTTGACACCGTCTATGGATTTTTATCTAGAGTATTAGAGCATGTTTTCCCATGACTGCTGGAGGGATCCAGGAACTGGGAGTGTTAATTTCATCCTCTGGTGATGTCTTTTGCTTACGGTTAAAGGACCTACTCCCGTATCCTCTCTGCAGATTCCTTCAGAGGCCAACATTTGTAGGAAAAAGAAAGATTCCTTCTCTGTGGGAAGGTGAATGGATGGCATCAGTCAATGTCAAGGATGTTCTTATAGCTGGAAACTTGAATTCTCACAGTAACTGGATATTCAGGCCTTGTAAGAGTTGAATACCTGCCAGGTGGCCTGGAAGAATACCTTAATTGCAAAACAACACTGTATCTACTCCAGTCCTAATTTGAACACAGACACAATAACAACTGCTGAAGCCAGGAAAGCCTAACAGTAGCTTGCAGGGAAGGCCCGAGGCTGCTCCTAGGAGCACTGAATACTTGCAGCTTTTGAGGCCTCAGTCACAGCAGTGGGCTGGAAGTTTTCACCTCATTTTAGTTTTCCTTGAATAAAATCAGAAACTTCTAAAAGTTTAGGATTAACTGAATGTATTATCTCCCGGAACGTTATTTTTGTTTCCTTTTTATCAGAGAGGAGCAGATATGTGCCTGGCTGCAGCCCCTTGACAGCTCATTTTCTGATTGTTTCACTAAGTGAGTTTGCTCTCTGATAAGACAACTTTCTTTTTGCTCTGTGTAATCCTTTGTTATTCTTTCAGCTTAAAGCTTTTCAAGCCAGGCCAAGAAGCTGTGAAGTACCAGGGTCCTCGGGACTTCCAGACACTGGAAAACTGGATGCTGCAGACACTGAACGAGGAGCCAGCGGTGAGTGCCTACCTCCTTCCCTCCCTCCCTCCCTCTCTCCCTGCCTACATCTTTGGGGTAATATGTAACGGGGCAGAGGCCAGTTGAGGTTAATGATTAAGGCTGCCATTTTAAAGCAACTCTGCTTTTTTTTGGAGCTTATTGATATTATAGGTAAAGATGAACTTTTACAGAAACTTTTTGGTATGGAAATACCGAAATGTGCACAGAAGTCAAGAGAAGACTAAACCCTGAGCTTCAGCAGTTACCACCATTTCGGTGTTTGTCTTCCCCGCCACCCTGCGCCTTGTTTGGGTGTAGTCAGTCTTCAGGGAAGTCACTTGTGTGGTCTCACACATAAGCACTTACTCCTTGTTAACACTGCCACCCTGCCACTGTCACAGGTAATACGGTTCACAACTGTACCCCAGCATCAGAGACTGACTCTGGACCACCTGGGGTCAGGGCTGGGCCCAGCCTAGAATCTCCTATCCAAGCCAGCACTGGAGCCTCCTCCCATCCCCCCGACCTTTGCCCTCCACCACCTGCAGCCCTCTGGCTCGGGCCTAGCCCGCCAGCTGTACCTGTAGGGTGGATCCTTCCTTTTCTTCTCAGTGCTCAGTCCCTGAGTCTCTAATGGGCTTTGCTTATAACATCATTTTGTACCATTAATACTCTGTGTCTTAATGTACTTCCCATACTAAGGCTAATATCAGGAGATTGTAGACTCTTAGAATATTATGTACTAAAAAGGATTTATAATCCTCCCCCTCCCCAGTTGATGTTGGAAGTCTTCACTTTGTTATAAATCATCATGGTCATAAACCACTGGTTAAGTGTTCCTTTGTGGGTGGTGCCTTCTGATTAATGCCGAGCGCTCAGGCCCCTGGAGGCCGGGTAGACCTGGTGGGTCACGCTGCTGTGTTGGAGAGGGACTGGAAAAACTCCCATGTTCCTACACTGTAGGATCCTGATGAGCTAGGAAGAGCATCTGAAGTCTTTGTAATTTCAATTTCAACAAATACCTAAGACTACCTTCTTGTATCAGCTAAGCGCCCACTGATTTGAAGGTGGTCTGTGGTGGTCCTTTTGGAGCTTTGCCACTTACTGGTGCCATTTTCCAGTGTGTCTGTGCGGCTCTTCCGCTCTGCCCCATCTTCTCTGATGACCTCATCAGAAACTTGGCTGCTGATTCAGTGCTTCTATCCCTCACCTGTAAAGACTCTCAACTCGGCTGGGTGTGGTGGCTCACGGCTGTAATCCTAGCACTTTGGGAGGCTGAGGCGGGTGGATCACCCAAGGTCAAGAGTTCAAGACCAGCCTGGCCAACATGGTGAAACGTCATCTCTGCTAAAAATACAAAAATTAGCCAGGTGCTAGGCGCCTGTAATCCCAGCTACTCGGGAGGCTGAGGCAGGAGAATCACTTGAACCCAGGAGGCGGAGGTTGCAGTGAGGCGAGATCGTGCCACTGCACTCCAGCCTATGCAACAGAGCAAAAACTGTCGTGAAAAAAAAAAAAGACTCTCTGAACTGTATGGTGGAGACTGTTGGTGTGTGATGTATGTCATTGAACCAGAGACTTACCTAACTTTAGCTAAAAGAGAGAACCGCAGACCTCTCAGGAAATCTGCATCTTTGTCCTGGCAAGAAAGCTGAATGAGCAGGTGTGACTTTCATGTAGATTTAAATTAGACATTGTTTCCTTTATGAAAATATTCCCTTTGAGGGGACACGTATATTGGATGGTAGGAAACCAATTTTAAGGAGGAGTTAATAGCCTCAAATAAATTCACCAAAAAAGCCCGTCTTCTATGATGGCTTTATTCAAGAAACCAGCAGCCAGTATCGGGATGGCAGAAAGACCTCATCTCACGGCCCATTTCCCCTAGTGGAGGTGGCGGCCTCACCTGCAGTTTGGGAAGGGCTGAGAGGCCGAGTCCAGGCTCTGCAAGGGATTTTCTGTCTCCTCAGTGTGGGAGCAGGATGGCCGCGTGGAATCCCCCCATGCCACCACAGAACCACAGTCACCTACTTGCCATGTTTTAGTGTCTCCAGCAATAGGAGGCCCCAGATAATTGCCAGAAACAATGACAATGCGCCTTATTGTGGAAAAGTTTAAGTATATACACTTTATACTGGAAACCAGAATTCTCTTAGCTTTTTAAGTGAAAACTTTAAAAAAAGTTCTTTATCTGTATACCTAAGTAACTTAGTACATACATTTTTTAATATTCATGTGGGATAAATTTAGATTTTTTTTAAGTGTTGTGGCAATATTCAAGAAACTCAAAAGACAATTTGTCACTTTGTACATTCTACTGCAATTTTTATATTTCCATGTTTGCTTCTGTATTTTTTCTTGAACAGTTACACAAACATGTTTTATCTCACTAATGATTTTATATATTTATGTGGTCTTTATATTGATCATGTCTTATATTATTTTATCATGTGGACTTGCCATAATTCAACTCTTAATTCTGTCAGTGGATATTTAGGTTATTTATACTTTTTCCATCATCAGTAATGATGTAGGGAACAAGTTTATCTTTGTAAAAGACTTTCCACCCCCCCTTCTTTTGAGTGATATTTTTAGAATATAGTATTCCCAGACATAAAATTGTAAGGCCAAGAATAAAAAAAGAGATCATTTTTATGGCTCTTGATGAATATTGCCAGGTTTCTTAAGCACCATATCAGCTTATGCTGCCACTGTAGGGCGAGAAGTGACCTGCTTCTGGGATGCACTGTGGTGTTCCTGTGCCGGGGGACTGCTCTGGAGTCCGCCAGGAACCCAGGAAGCAACTAGAGGCCCCCCGCACGTGCCATAAATGAACACTTCATACTGAAAGGCCCTTGAACATCTCATGGAGAGTGGCACACAGTATTTTATTTCACCTTATGTGAACTCACTGACTGTTCACTTAGCCATTCTTCCCTCGGGCATTCTTTTGTGTGGGTATTTAGCACTTCGAAAGTCTTGACGCACTGGCAGCAGAAGGGAAACTTTATGATTCTTTATGATTCCAGCCCTGCACAGCTTTGAACTGTCAGCACTTTTAAAGCCTTTAACAACTTAGCTTGATATTCTTTTTAATAGGAATATGAACCCCCAGATAAAAGCTGAGTAATACACACTTAATGTGTCTGCAGCAGAACACTGATTCCATTCATTATCTTTCCCTCATTTCTGGTTACTTTGGTTGGAAGCCACAGCTGTACCTGGTCTGAAAAGTTGAGAAATGTAGGATTGTGACTAGACAGCTGCACACATTGCTGTCTGCTTGGGTCCTGGCAGAAGCATCTTTTGAAAAGCCCCTTTCCCCCTCTTTCTGTACCAGACTTAGTCACATGAATTACATTCTTTCTTGAAGGTGCAGCTTATGTTCATGCCATGGTTTTCTCTCTGTTGCTTTTCAGTCACCTGCATTTTCCTTCTCATCACCTCCTTTTCTCTGATCAGTCTTCCACAGTTGTGTCTTCCTCACAGTTTTCCCTGTCATTTGTGTGAAGTAAGGATAACCAGGCCCTCCTGGTCCCTGAGTTTCTCATTCTCAGCTTTGTCCATTTTGCCACCCTAGTGTTTGTGTGTTTTTTGAGGCAGAGTCTCACTCTGTTGCCCAGGCAGGAGTGCAGTGGCATGTTCTCAGCTCACTGCAGCCTCCACCCCCTGGGATCAAGTGATCCTCCCACCTCAGCCTCCCAAGTAGCTGGGATCACAGGCGCACGTCACCATGCTCAGGTAAATAAAATTTTTTTTTGTAGCGATGGGGTCTCACTCTGTTGCCTAGGCTGGTCTTGAACTGCTGGGCTCAAGCAGTCCTCTTGCCTCAGCCTCCCAAAACGCTAGGTTTACAGGCACGAGCCAGTGCGCTGGGCACTCTGGTGTCTGCAAGTGCTGACCCCTTCAGAATACGTCCATCGGGTGTTGTATTTTGTATTCTTTGTGAAGTATCCAAGTACGTTTCAAAGAAGAGGACAGGGTATAGGGTAAGACTGTCCTTTGCATTGTCTGCTTTGTTTGGTTGGGTTTTGGGGTAGGGACAGCTATCACTTGGCTGCCCTGGAGCCTCAGACCTAGAGCTTTCACCGAGGGTGAGGCTGACGAGGGGCTTTTTGCTGAAGCTTCCAGAGGGCTTGATGAGATCAGTTCCTGACCTGACCTCACTCAGCACAGCAGCATCGTACAAAGGTTCCAGGTTGTTGGGTGAGGGAGGCATCTGCAGGTGGTTCCCCACAGACACAGTCACCTCCTGGATGGTTTCCCTGTGTCTCCACTGACATACCCAGGACTGTTTTATTTCCTCCTGTTAGACACCAGAGCCAGAAGTGGAACCACCCAGCACCCCCGAGCTCAAGCAGGGGCTGTATGAGCTCTCAGCAAGCAACTTTGAGCTGCACGTTGCACAAGGTAAGGAGGAAGTCCTGATGCCAGCTTCAGAGAATCACTATTATTCCTTGGCGTGTTGGGCTTTTCCTTCCTGCCACTCAAGGGCTCTTAGATAGCAGCATCAGTGGCACTGACAAAGGGTCACTCTAGAGGAGCTGTTGGGACCGTTGTTCGGTGCACCTCCTCTTAAACATGAGTTCTCCTTTTGTCTGTGCCCTTATAGAAACGCCGAGTCTAATGCTAAGCACACGTGACCCGCACACTAGCTGGACAGTGCATCCTTGGCTAAGAGTGTTTATTGACAGACTCACCTCGCTTGATTGCTCTTTACTTTATTGCGCTTTGGAGATACTGCATTTTTTACGGATTGAGGATTTTGGCAGCCCGGCATCTGGCAGGTCTAGCGGTTTTTCCAGCAGCTTGTGCTTACTTTGTATCCCTCTGTCAGCATCTTTTTAGTAATAAAATATTTTTAAATTAAGGTACATTGTTTTTAAAGAAGTAATGCTGTTGCACACTTCATAGACTATGGTGTAAACATAACTTTGATATTCACTAGGGAACCAAAAAATTTGTGTGACTTGTTTTATTGTGATATTATCTTTATTGCAATGGTCTGGAACCAAACCCACAGTATCTCGGAAGTATGCCTGTGTATTAATGGTAATCATATGCTTAATGACCTCAGGCAGAAACAAAAGCTTCTCCCTGTCTAAACGGAATTTAGATTGGGCACAGTGGCTCATGCCTATGATCCCAGCACTTGGGGAGAACAAGGTGGGATGACTGCTTGAGCCCAGGAGTTCGAGATCAGCCTAAGCAAGACCTTGTCTCTACAGAAGATTTAAAAAAAAAAAAAAAAAAAAAAAAGCTGGGTATGGTAGCACATGCCTGTAGTGCCAGGCACTCCTGAAGCTGAGGTGGGAAGATCACTTGAGCCTGGAAGGTCAAGGCTGCAGTGAGCTGTGATCATGCCACTGTACTCCAGCCTGGGCGACAGAGTGAGACCCTGTCTCAGAAAACAACCAAACAAAACCCAGAATTTAATGACACCGTTATAATATGAATCAAATTAGTTACTCTTTACACTTAAAAGATCTTTCTATACCACATCCCATTTTTTGAAAATGGTCTCCTAATATCAGAATGATCCCCATAAAATTTCCAGTGTGAATACATAAGTCTCCCTTTATTCACACATAGATGTGTTTCAGAAAACTTGGCCCAACACCGAATGACTTGAAAGCAATTTTGGCTTCCTGGCTGGCTCCCATTACCAAATGCTACCATGGAGAGAAATCCCCTTAGAAGACTAGGTTGGAAACGTGAGAAATGGCTTGGATTGCCTCTGGCCTTGTGACTTGTGCCTGCTGGGAGTCAGAGCCCCTCCCCCACCACACTTACTGTCCACAGTAACTTATCGTGAGGCCTTCAGCCTTTTCCCATTTTTGCTAAAAGTTATTTCATCCATACCAGTGCCCTGACGGCGGAACTTCAGCATGCTTTCCGCTACGGGAATGCATTTTCAGCTGGGATTGTCTTGGGCTCTGAGCAGGATGTGTTTCCCACATCACCTGTTACACACTGACTCCGGCAGGCCTAGCCACCGCCTCCCTAAGTGGGTCACTGCCACAGAGCTGTGTCATGTAGGTGGCATGGTGGCTTCCTGCCCTTGCTGGCTTCCCGTCAGTACTCTGATTAGGTTCCCAGAGAGCCTGTCTCCACCTTACAGCACAGGATCTACCGTGCACCTGCACATGGTTTCAGCCTTGCCCATTTTTTAATGGAAGTTGTTAACTTTTAAAGGAAGTTTTTCACCATTTTCTTCAAGTGCATTGTTGCTGTGCTGAGGAGGCGGTAGCTGTGAGCCTTAGTGTGGCAGAGTCCTGCTCAGACGCCAGGCACATGCCACTGGTTAGTTCTCTCCCCGGCCACAGCCTGATTTCAGTTTGGTATCAGCCCAATGTCAGGGTAGAACAGCTAAACACCTTCTGTGTCCAAATAATGATGCTGTGAGGGTTTATTTGTTTTTTTCCCCCTAGCCAAGGGGGTGGTTTCATTTTTTAAACTTTTTTTATGATAAAATATAATACAGATCGAGAAAACAAATGTAGGGCTTAATGAATTTTTATAGAGTGGTCACACTGTAACTACTGTCCAGTTCAAGAAATAAAACTGCCAGCCTCTTGTGTCCCATCCAGGGCACAGCCCACCCTCCCTTCTTCTCCAAGAAGGCACTTGCCTGACATTTGTGGAAACCACTTGTATTAGTCCGTTTTCACTGCTGATGAATACACACCCGAGACTGGGCAATTTATAAAGGAAAGAGGTTTAATGGAGAACTCACAGTTCCACGTGGCTGGGGAAGCCTCACAATCCTGGCGGAAGGCAAGGAGGAACAAGTCACATCTTACGTGGATATCAGCAGGCAAAAAGAGCTTGTGTAGGGAAACTCCCGTTTTTAAAACCATCAGATCTCATGAGACTTACTCTCTATCACGAGACCAGCATGGGAAAGACCTGTCCCCGTGACTCAGTTACCTCCTACCTGGTCCCTCCCACAACATGTGGGAATTCAAGATGAGATTTGAGTGGGGACACAGCCAAACCATATCACGACTCCTTTTATGGTTTCATCACTGAAGTGCACATTCCTGAGCACTATAGTTTTATATGTGTGTGTGTTTATATATCTTTTAAGGCTCTTTTTTAACCTGCATGTTCTCCAGACATCTCTTTATCTTTCTTGCTGAAGACATAGGTGGTTTGACCTGTAGAGCTCCCCGTGGTCCAGACTTTGCTAATTGTGTCTCCGTAGTGTGGTCTACATGTTTCCCTGATTTCTCTGTTTCCTGGAAATTGGTAGTTGGGTCTGGGGACAGAATCAGTTTCAGTGTGATGTTTTTTGGGGGCACAGGAAGACCTCATAGCTGGTAGGGGCACAGAACGTCCAGTTGTCTCTCTTTGGGATGTGGGTGACCATGACAGGCAGGGCCTGGGTCCATTCATTCCTTAGGGCTGCCAAGTGCCGAGACTCATTCAAGCATCCCTTCATTTTTTAACCAAGAGAAACTCACCCTCATTTATCACCTGGTTATTCAGTGGTACAGTGCATATAGGAGAGGTGGGAGAAATGCCTGATTCTTTCCCTTTATTACAGTTTTCCAAATAATGAGTTGATTGCTGATTGTCCATCAAAGATGACAAATTTGGTTTTGAGTATTGTTATGAACTCATGAACAGAAACACATTTGATGGAGTCCCTTTGTACCAATTAAAGTGCTCATGCCGAATTGAGATTTGCTAAGCAGGACAAAGATCTGATTCTTCAATTAACTCTCTAGTGAGGTCTGACATAAATTACAGTTCCTCTTTCCCCCATCTCTGCCGTGGCTCTCCACTCCAGGCGACCACTTTATCAAGTTCTTCGCTCCGTGGTGTGGTCACTGCAAAGCTCTGGCTCCAACCTGGGAGCAGCTGGCTCTGGGCCTTGAACATTCCGAAACTGTCAAGATTGGCAAGGTGAGTGAAAGCCCTTATTAAACTGGAAATGGACTGCTTTGGGCTGGATTAATTAGCAGAGCAGCCCATTATTCATTCTGTGTGCAAAGTCGCAAACTTGATTTATTAATTCCATTTAGTGTGCCACTTGATAATTCATTTCACCTTCACAGATGGCAGCCTGATTTTGAGTTTTGCTGGCTTTTCCACAGCCTAGAGATAAATTATGGCCTCGGCTGCTTTGTTTATTTTGAAGAGATGGCCAAATCTGAATTGGCAGCCCCAGAGCCCATTCTGCAAAGATATGGGGTAGAGCCTTGTAGAATGTTCACTGGACGAACTTGGAGACCGTCCACGTTCGACCTCACCCAAGAGCTCTCTCTAAAAGGACCCTGGCTCTGTGCTCACCCAGGCACGCAGAAGACCCTCCCTCAGTTTGCACTGTGCCTGGGATTCTTTCCAGCATTTCCCATTTTATACAGAGAAGCCAAGAGTGATGTCTGACAACTTCTGTGTAACTGGATTTTCTGGAAATATCCAGTGTAGCTCCAGGGACATCACTTTTATTCTTGTCCACTTTCCAGCCCCCACCAGACACCATGCATAGATTTCGTTTCTTAAAAACCTCATTTTTCTACCTTGCCATGGGGCTGATTTGTATACAAAAGTAATGCTGCATGTCTAGGACTGAATGATGGTTAACAAGATGATCTACTTGGGATGGTGAGATGGTCAAAAGTGTAAACTTGGGGGTTGGGTAGACCTGGCTGGCTGACCTTGGGCAAAATCTCTCCACGCCTCGGTCTACCCCTTTGCAAAACTGAGCTAAGATCTACTGTGTGGTGTCTGGGCAGATGAAAGTACACTGCTTCGTGTGATGCTCAGCATGAGGCAGATGCTTAGTAAATTGTAATCACTTTTGTTGTCAGTTAAACGGATTTTTCACTGTTGCCTCTTAAACGCTGACGATAATATATACTAATTATACATGTTATGATTATCAGTTTATATTTATTGAACATTTCGGGGAAGTAATTATAAAATAATCTTGTCTACTGTCTTACCCCATTCCTTGTATCCTTACTTAGTTATTGTATGAAATTTGATGGGAGATTCTTTTAGGTTTATATCCATAGAGGATCCTAGCAGACCCAGGCGTGAGCAGACACAAGCCTAGGTGACCATGCTGAAGCCCTTCATCCCTGGCACGTGTGGCTGGGTTACACTGGACCCTTAAAAATGCTTGTCCTCTCCCGACCTTGGGCTGAGGCCTCCTGTACTTCAGTTCCGCACCTTAGCTGCTCTCTGACGGGTATTAGGTGTTGAAATAGTATTTTTACCCCCGTTTGCTGACATAGTGAAAAACAACTTAGTCCTACCTGTTACAGTGCTGGTAGAAAAT
Source organism: Pongo pygmaeus (assembly GCF_028885625.2). Taxonomy (NCBI): domain Eukaryota; kingdom Metazoa; phylum Chordata; class Mammalia; order Primates; family Hominidae; genus Pongo; species Pongo pygmaeus. Next base: position 7,795,620 of record NC_072378.2, on the reverse strand, counting down.
AAAAAAGCAAGCAATGACTTAGAATAAGATGTTTCATGAAAATGTTGGGCTAGCAGTAGCTTTATGAGATTTAAATGAAAGAAAAAGCTTGAAGAGCTGTGCTTGTTGATAAGTTTATAGAATTAAGGACGGATTATAATCTTGACATCTTTGTAGTCTTACCTTTATTATATACCAACTACTCCTGTTTAGAATGCACTTCTTGCTCCCTGTTGATTTTAAAACCCTCTAAGCTTGGGCATGAGAGTAAATTCTAAGCTGGCATGTGAACTGGTCTGGGTCCCAGTCACCGACAGCCAGGCTAACCCCCTCCCACCACCACCAAATGTCAAGCCAGAGCCCTGACTCTAGCTACCAGGTGCTGACTTTACTTGCTCGAGTTAAAATGTTGCTTCCTAAAAACTGGCATGTTTAACTGAGCTGTTAATACAATAAATCTTACCTCTAAAGTCTTTCCTTTACTCCCTTTAGCCCAGGTATGTTTTAGCGTAGCTTTTAGGAACATTCTCTTCAAAAACTGCACTTTGCTGGCAGAGTCGCTACAGAATCTGGATTTTGAAAAGAATATTTGTAACATACAAAGCGTCCAGTATTCCCATTAGCAAGAAGGTTCATGGAGAAACTGACTGGGAAGTTGATCTGCCTTTATTCTTAGGTCGATTGTACACAGCACTATGAGCTCTGCTCCGGAAACCAGGTTCGTGGCTATCCCACTCTCCTCTGGTTCCGAGATGGGAAAAAGGTACGTCTGCACGTCTTAGTATTGAGAGTTCTTCATCTCTTAACCCCTGGTTCCGAGATGGGAAAAAGGTACGTCTGCACTTCTTAGTATTGAGAGTTCTTCATCTCTTAACCCCATCAGGCTGAGCTACTGAGTGGTTTAATGGGTACAGTGAATTGCCAATCTTGATTGTTAGGGCACTGGTTTGGAGAAATGTGTGTAATGGAACAAATGTCTTTCTCTTAATTGATAAGATTTGGGTTGTGGAGATAAATTCATTTGTTATACTACCTTGAAACATTTCAGTGGCCCAAGTTATCACTAGAATAACCCAGATCTTACAGTCACAGGGTTAACTGTGCTCTGGTCGTGAACACAAACCTTCAGGCCTTTGAACCGAGCTAAGGCTTGCACTTGGTCCGGTTCTGCCTCCCTCCGTCCTTCGCTGGCCGATGGTCAGCGGCTCAGAGTTCCCCATCAGCACAACGGCTCGCTGGCAGGCCTCTGCCGCAGACTTGCATGATGCGTAACCCCGTGGAGGGAAGAGGGGCCCGTACAGTTCTCTCACCAAAGCCGAGGCATTCAGTTATCCTCTCTGCATTCCCGTCTAAATATGAACATGCAGACTTTGCACCACAGCTAAGACATCTGGGAGATCTGACCTGGGCAAGCTGGGGTTGGAGGAAGGCTTAAGTGATTCAGAACACCGAAGTGGACTCACTCAGCGGCGTGCCCGTGTCTGGGACAGGTGGATCAGTACAAGGGAAAGCGGGATTTGGAGTCACTGAGGGAGTACGTGGAGTCGCAGCTGCAGCGCACAGAGACTGGAGCGACGGAGACCGTCACGCCCTCAGAGGCCCCGGTGCTGGCAGCTGAGCCCGAGGCTGACAAGGTGGGTGCCTGCTGGCGTCGGGATCCCCACAAGTGGCCCGTGGCCCCCGGCCCCCCACCTACCCACCCTCAGAGGCCTTCTCAAATGCTTTGGACAAAATGACAGTTTGGGGACAGAGGCATTCTGATGGTTGGCTAGGCTGCGTTTTCAGCACGTATTTTTCATCGACTTTCGCATGCTTTCAGGGGTGAATGTAAACAAAAGCTTTCCTTTTAAAAACATGAAATGGATGTGAGACAAATCCCAAGACAATATTTGGTGTCAAAAATCTCTAGAGAATCCTTCCCTTCCGCTTCATTCATTTTAAAGAATGACTATGCTCGGCATGTTTCTGCTATGAAATCTTGGCTGCTGGCCCCGGGGCCCTGATTCTATTCCTGACCTTGCTCCAGGCATTTCCCTTTACCCCTGTTGTAAAGGCCCCTAGAAGACCTGTAGCCAAGAGGGCATCCACAGCGATCAGGCCAGTGACTATCGCTGTAACCTGCCTAGGCAGTCCTGACGCACTGAGGGGCTTCCTTCCTTCACTCAGATAGCAGGAGGTTTTAGATTCGTTTGTTCTGCTTTATCGAGCCCTTGTTATGTCACAGGCACTGCTCTAGGCCACCGGGAAATGAAAATAAGACTGGTTTCCTGCCTCTGAAGCATACAGGTCTCTGAGGCAAATGGTGAGAAGACACACAAGCCAATGGCAGGGGGCTGGGGCAGGAATGTGTGCAGGGCTTGGTTGCTAGAGAGAAGTGGGGGCAAATGGGCAAGAAGTGTCCCTAAGGAGCTGATTGATGGGATCTGTGCTGGACAGAGAGGCTGGGCAGGGCTACCACTGAGGGGCTGCACCAGCAGAGGCATGACCCGAGAATCAGCCGGCATTTCTGCAGGGCCAGAGCTGGGGCTGGGGGAACCCAGTGGGAGACAGGTCAGGGTGTGGTGTAGGATCCCTGAGAGTGAGAGAGAGAGGAGCTGGAGTTGAGAGGCTGTGGGCAGCTGGCCAAGGATTACAAACTGTATCCCATATTCACAGGGAGCCCACGGAGGCTCTGTGCAGATTGGAGTTGTAGGAAAATGACTGGCATGTGCGTGTGCCGGAGGTGGGAAGCTGCTCTGTTAGGCCATTAAAGATGATGAGCCTCATGCTGCAGCCGTGACTGTGCGATGGCGAGGAGGAGAAAGCCAGCATAAGGAGTCCAGCCTGCTGTGCAGCGGGGAGGAGAGGGAGGGAGGGTCCCAGGCGAGTCTGATTCCTGCATAGCTGGTGGAGGATGGTACCCAGCACAGGGGCGGGGACAGAGCTCGAGGAAAGGGATGAGCTTGGTTTTCAAGTTGTTGATCTTCAAGGCTTTCGGCTGTGTAGGTGGCAGTGTTCAGTGGCAGTTCCAGCCACGAGCCTGGGGCTACAGCAGGAGGTCTGCACTGGACGAGAGTGCCCGTTATCATCCTCTACAGGTAGAAGTCACGCCCGAAGGCCAGGAATTTGGATTTGGAAAAACCAGTGAAGCCACCAACCCCCTCCTCCCTGGGTGGGGCCGCACCGGGCCTCCTCACCCCTACAGCCCCGTCCCTAGTTGGACTCTTGTAGGTCAGGGATGGCCTGAGTGTTGTTTGAAAGTTGATGTTTTGGTTGAAGAAGTGAACAGCTGATTTTGTAGTTGTTAGGACCACATATGTTAGAGGAGTGTATGTGTCATAGTGGTTTCAAAGGTCATCCCAAATTGAGTATAATTATATACCGCGGATGTTTTCATCGCAGCACCATTTCTATTTCTAATAGTTTTCCACCATGAAGTGGGTCTTTTCAGTGCGTGCGGCGTCATGTTTCTGGACATAAAGATGGTAGTGTTCCACAATGGCCCCCTTGGCCTCCGTCACTGACATGTTACTCGATGCCAGACTCAAATGGAACAGCCCTGGTACACTTAGCCACGTGATAAATCATCCCATTCCTGCTCTCAGGAGAGAATCGCAGATCCATTTTTGGAGAAACACATAGACGTCATTCTGTAAAGAACTGTCAAGGGAGAATGGCTTTAAAGCAGACTACCATGTAGCACCTTTCCCTTAAATTCTCCAGCCAGAGCTTCCATCAACTTTTTTCACATTGACTTAGAACAGGCTGCTTTCCATTTTTATGTTTAATGTAAAACACATATCATTGCCTTTGCCGTTGTAACTAGGTTCTTTCTGTTGCATAGAGAGGATGTCACAAAGGGTGCTAGGAGAATAGGGTGGCTAGTGAGAAAAGCAGCTGAGGATGAGACTTCAGTGGGTATCCTGGAGACTCCAAGCCTAGAGGTGCAGACTCAGGCGTCGGACACCCAGGGCTGCCTGGTCCACACCACAGAGCCCTGGAGAGTTTTCAACCTGCCTCATCCCCAAAAGACAGTCCCACCACCCCCCCCTCCCAATCCCCTGTACAGTGTCCAGCCACCTCCTCACATCTCCCAGGCTTAGGACCCAGGGACTTGTATTGATCTCTCTGCCCTTCAGAGGCTGCCAGCTGCCTTTGTGTGTAGCCTATGAAATGCAGATTGTGTAGGTATTTCTTTGTGACCTTGGAGCCTACATAACTGCATTTTTAAAAAATTACTGATTCGTGGATCTCCAATCCCAAAGCATGGCCCTGCTCAACTTTAAGGGATGTCCTTGAACTGTGGCTTTTCCCTCCCTTGAAGGGCACTGTGTTGGCACTCACTGAAAATAACTTCGATGACACCATCGCACAAGGAATAACCTTCATCAAGTTTTATGCTCCATGGTAAGTGGCTGTTTAATTAGAAACTACTTTGTCCATGTGTACTAAGTCACATCATGGTTTTCAGCTCATCTGCCACCCCTCCAGACTCAACGCTGGGCACATGTTACATTTATATGTAGGTCATGTTGTAGGAAATAAGGAACCATTATCATTATGCTCCTATATTCAAATATGTTGAACTTCAGTGGCCTTAATTACATATGGAGAATGAGGCTAAAGTTATATCAACTTTGGAGAAAACATAAAAGTGGAGGCAAATGATGATGGCCATATTCAGTTTAGTGGTATCTGCACTTTTCCAAATAGATGGCTTTTTTTTTTTTGGCTAAACAATGAGTGTCATGATGTAGCTTTGCTCCTCGGTTCTTTTAAGTACTTGGATTTCTTTTGTAGAGAAATCCAGTAGAGTCTGTTAGAGCCTTTCAGTATGCTACGCAGTTTCCTGAACCTGCATGCCATGTGGTCTTGGAGCCCAGAGCAGAAGTGGATTGCAGGTAGTGTGAGATCCAGACAACCTTGGTTCTAAGACTTACTGTAGATGACTGTATAGTAAACTTGGATGTCCTTTAATTCCTTTGAACCCCAGTTCTCTCAGCTGAAAAATGGGAGTAACTTTTTGTCTTCACAAATAAAACAATCCATTTGGAAAAGCAGAGTGTTTAGGACATTAGATTGTTTATCTAAACATGATAAAGGCGTCACTTTTCTTGTTAAACTCCACATGTTCCTGAGCAACTAACCATAGGGGTAAAAAGTTAATAATCACAGGACTTGAACGAACCGTAGCAATGCCTTTCAAATCATTTTCAACATTTAAAAACCCTAAAGCTCCACAGATCAAGTATCAAGAAAGAGGATCCCCTTTGGCTGAAGGGGAGCCATCCATATGGCAGGAGGGAGTCAGAAGAGACAAGGGAACGGAGTCGGGTAGAAGGGAGAGTTTGAACCAAACTTGCTCACCCCACATCGCTGAAGTACCAAGGAGGCCTTAAAATGGTTTTGAAATTCTGAGACCATAAGCGATCAAATCTAAAATGTCTTTGGCATTCAAGTGACTTTTTAGAAATCGTGTGGCATCTGCCCTGTTCCCTGTTCCTCTGCTCCTGTGCTTTCATAAAGCAGTTAGCGCAGTTCACCGTGGCATGGAAATGGTCTCAGAATCTCAACTTGTTTTCAGACTGGCTTGCTTCTGTCACGTTATCTGAAAGTCTACCTCGGATCAACTTTGGGGTTTTTCGTTTGGGATAGGAGGAGGAAGAGTTAATGTGCACCCAGTGGGAGAATTTGGTATTTTACAAATTTCTAGGCAATTGTTGACTGTCCCATACAGAAGAAACAGAGCTTGTCTTGGCAGCAAAGTGTAGGTGAATGATCTCGACCCAGGATTTCAACAAAGCTGCCATTTTTCTCTTCTTAGGTGTGGTCATTGTAAGAATCTGGCTCCTACTTGGGAGGAACTCTCTAAAAAGGAATTCCCTGGTCTGGCAGGGGTCAAGATCGCTGAAGTAGACTGCACTGCTGAACGGAATATTTGCAGCAAGTATTCGGTGGGTACTTGGATGGATGCTTATGGGAGCTCTCAGTAGGGGGGCAGATCCCAAGGGAACTGTGCCTCAACCACGATGACTCACTCTGCTCTCATCTTCTCCACAATGTGGTTTTTATGTCCCTTTGAGTTGTTTGGAGAAGCAAGAGATCCTCTCTCAAAGGAAAGGCATTCTTCTTCTCCGCCCGCTTTTTAGTTAGTACCCATGTTTCAGTGCAGGTTTTCAGGCCTTGCTGTCTGAGTATAAGGCCGTGAAGTAACAGACCCCACACCATAGACTGCGGGGCTTCCCACACCGCTACTCTTGATGACTGACCAGTGGTCTGTAGCCTTCGCCATAAATCCCTGAGTCACTCACTTTTCACACATAAGCCAGCATTATAAAATGCAGTGGCTGAATCTAAGAATCATTTCAACATAACCTCCTTTCTGAAAGGGCCATGCCAGCAAGTCAGTCCTGTGCTTGAGTTAACTACTGCCTTCATTCCAAGCTGTTAGCACAGTCTGATGGCCTGGGAGATTTGTCATTTTTTTCTCCTTTGTTATTCAGACACTTTTGGAGCCTTTTAGATGGAGAATAGACGTAACCCAGACATAGTTTCCTTATCATTAAAAGATACCAGTTGTTTTTTTGTGCCCTAAAATTCTTAGAAACGAGTTGCCACTGAAAAATGTATCCTCAAGAGGATCTTGCTCTCATGGTCTGGTCTGCAGACCACCAGGGCATCGCCAGGGAGGTCGCTGGAAATGCAGACTCCCAGGCCTGCTCAATCCACATCTGCGTCTTCACCAGATCCGCAGGTGATTGTGTGCATAGTAAAGACTGAAAGGGTCTGCTTTAGGGGAAAATCGTTCCTTTGACGCTGATCTTTAATGATGTCATTTTGAATTCAGAAGTGAACACACAGCCCCACGGCTTTGCTTTCTAAACAGTCTGCTCCTGTTTTAATGGCATCTACACCTCTAAAAATTAGCCACACAATTTTCCAGCCACAACGGTAGGAGTCTATCTGGTTTTATTTAGGAAGCAATTTGCATGTGATCTGGACCGCTGGTTTGCAAACCTTTTTCTTTTTTGTTTTAAGGTACGAGGCTACCCCACGTTGTTGCTTTTCCGAGGAGGGAAGAAAGTCAGCGAGCACAGTGGAGGCAGAGACCTTGACTCATTGCACCGCTTTGTCCTGGGCCAAGCGAAAGACGAACTCTAGGAACACAGTTGGAAGTCACCTCTCCTGCCCAGCTCCCACACACTGCGTTTAGGAGTTCAATCTTACAGAGGCCACTGGGTTCCCAGTGGTGGCTGTTCAGAAAGCAGAACATACTAAGCGTGCGGTATCTTCTTTGTGTGTGTGTTTTCCAAGCCAACACACTCTACAGATTCTTTATTAAGTTTCTCTAAGTAAATGTGTAACTCATGGTCACTGTGTAAACATTTTCAGTGGCGATAAACATTTTCAGTGGCGATATATCCCCTTTGACGTTCTCTTGATGAAATTTAAATGGTTTCCTTTGAGACTAAAATAGAGTTGAGGGAAATCAAATTGCTGGACTATTTGTGGCTCCTGAGTTGAGTGATTTTGGTGAAAGCAAGCACATCCAAAGCATAGTTTGTTAACTGCCCACGAGTTTTGGAAAGGTGGCCTTGTGGCAGTATTGACGTTCCTCTGATCTTAAGGTCACAGTTGACTCAATACTGTGGTTGGTCTGTAGCATGGAGCAGATTTAAATGCAAAAACCCACACCTCTGGAAGATACCTTCACGGCCACTGCTGGAGCCTCTGTTTCTGTGAATACTTCTCTCAGTGTGAGAGGTTAGCCATAATGAAAGCAGCGTTTCTTCTGACTGTGCCTGAGTAAGAGAATGCTGATGCCATAACTTTACGTGTCGATACTTGTCAAATCAGTTACTGTTCAGGGGATCCTTCTGTTTCTCACAGGGTGAAACATTTCTTTAGTTCATCATGTTAACACGAAGCCAGAGTCCACGTGAACTTTACAGTCGGATGTCTTCCCTAGAAAGGGTAGGCATGGAACATTCCACAAGGCTCATTCTCAGTATTGCATTAACGCATAGAAAGATTCCAGTTGTATTTGTCACCTGGGGGCGACAAGACCAGACAGGCTTTCCCAGGCCTGGGTATCCAGGGAGGCTCTGCAGCCCTGCTGAAGGGCCCTAACTAGAGTTTCTGATTCTGTTTCTCAGTAGTCCTTTTAGAGGCTTGCTATACTTGGTCTGCTTCAAGGAGGTCGACCTTCTAATGTATGAAGAATAGGATGCATTTGATCTCAAGACCAAAGACAGACAGATGTCAGTGGGCTGCTCTGGCCCTGGTGTGCACGGCTGTGGCAGCTGTTGATGCCAGTGTCCTCTAACTCATGCTATCCTTGTGATTAAACACTTTTACTATCTCCCTTGGGAATAAGCACTTATAGGACTAAGCTCTAAGACAGGTGTTTGTCCTTTCACCATCGAGCTACTTCCAATAATAACCACTTTGCATCCAACACCCTTCACCCACCTCCCATGTGCAAGGGGATGTGGATACTTGGCCCAAAGTAACTGGTGGTAGGAATCTTAGAAACAAGACCACTTACACTGTCTGAGGCAGAAGATAACAGCAGCATCTCGACCAGCCTCTGCCTTAAAGGAAATCTTTATTAATCACGTGTGGTTCACAGATAATTTTTTTAAAAAAAAACCCAACCTCCTAGAGAAGCACAACTGTCAAGAGTGGCTTCAGCTTTGCGTCACGAGTCTTGTATTCCAAGAAAATCAAAGTGGTACAATTTGTTTGTTTACACTATGATACTTTCTAAATAAACTCTTTTTTTAAAAGTCTGGTCTTTCCTTCAATGTTACAGCAAAACAGATAAAATAGACAATAAATTATAGTTTATATTTACAAAAAAAGCTGTAAGTGCAAACAGTTGTAGATTATAAATGTATTATTTAATCAGTTTTTAGTATGAAATTGCCTTCCCAGTACATGATTGTGAAAAAGACATTTAGAAAATATTCTAAATTTTAATCTGAGCCTCACTTTCTACAAGGGAAATCATGATTTCCGTTCATAAACAGCATGCTCATCCCCCTAACACCATTCTTATAAGCTGGGCACCCTCATTTTATTTTCTTTGTTGGTTCTAACCCTGTGGCATGGTATACTGTATAGTAAAAAGGCAGAGAACCACTTTACTGAAATAGCTATTAGAGCCGGCAGTCCAGAAGTTAATGTGCTGGTCAAAGAACCATTCGATAAAGAAGAGGTTGTAGCATTGCCTTCACGGGTTACACGGTTACACACCCCTTGTAGTCTCACCTCAGTGTAATCAGTCTTGGTACCAGCAAAGAGTACAGCAAATGGAGGATTAAGGTGTAGAAATGGTATGTTTTGGCTGAAATAAGTATATTTTCACACCAACAAAACTCCAGCACGAACATATAACAGCAATGACAGACAAAGGCGCCCCACGGAGCCCTGGCTGTGGGTCCTGTGGACTTCTGGGAATGAAATGTGAACAGAGGCGTTCCCCCCACTTCCCCAATTTCTGTTCTCTGTAAAATCTACCTTTGATAGACAGTACGGAACCAGCTGATCCTTTAGCCAAGAATACACTTAACTCCTTTGAGATTATTTTCCCTATTTACTAACACCCCAAGTAGCTTGATCTACAGCTAAAACTAATTTTGGTGGGTTTTTGGGGGAGGAGGGTAGGAAGAGCTTCACGGTCATGTTTCTGCAGTTACCAGACCTTATACTACAGACATCCAAACTCAGCTTGCTACAGACCAACAACTACTCACGTCATTTACCAAGTGAGCAAATTATTAATGAGGTCCTTTAAAATCTTGGGTAATAAGGCACTGGCATGAGATAGTTTCAAAGTCTCATCGTCCCACCTCCAACTGTGCTTCTGTGTTTTTTAAGGCAGATGTAATCTAGGAATCCAAGGCAGAATGTGTGTCCCCAGCATCTGGTTTCGAGTTAGTGGCATCCACAAGCTCTTACAACCATATTCCTGTATTTTTTCAGAATGACATTGGAGTTGTCATCAAAGTAAAGAACCGAGATGGCATTTAGTTTAGTTGGCGCACAGCACGGTTTGGGGACATACTCAGGGTTCATAAGGTGAACCTGTTCCAAAACAGAAGGGGAGAAAGGTACCTTAGAAATGACACCTAGTCTTAGCTTACTCCCACTTATAAAACAAAGTCTCCGAGAGCTCACCAAGGTCTGCACGATCGCGTGGTTGGTTGCATTCATGTGTGCATTGAGTGGGAAGGAGCATTCTCCATCACAGTAATTGGCAGCGTAGCCCTTGGGTGCAATGATCCAGTCCTTAATTTAATGCAAAGGAAGCAACAAAAAGATTAGCATGCACTTCTCACACTATTTGTGCTTTTCAGGAATGCTGTGAAAAGGTATTTTTCACATTGGACAGGCAAGGATACAGACGCAGGAAGGCTTAGGAATTTGTCCAAGTTCACATTCAAGTGGCAATGCTGGGAAGTGAAAGTGGTCGATCTGACCCCAGAGCCCTCGCTCCTTGCAGAGGCCCACAGGGCCTCAGCTGCTACCTGGAAGCAAGTAGGTTGCCAGCAATATGTGCTTGGACCCAAGAAAGCCTCTCCAGGAGCCCAAGTAGTGCCACCTTCATATGGAAGCTACCTTTTATCGCTCACCACCTGTGATTAAAGTTGCTGCCTTTCTTACAAACTAGTGATGGTTCTCAGGTATGGGGCAAACGTGTGCTTTTCTGCATCGTTCAGTGAGCCAGCTTGTAGCCATTGGAGAAGTTAACCATTAGGTAATTTTTTTTCCAACCCTGTCTCAATTAAAATTTGTTTAAATGCCCAAATAAATGTATGTTCTATGGGCTTTGAAAGGATGAGGTGAGAGTATTGGGAAATGTGGCTATTGATTTTTGAGGGATCACAGAGCTCAGGCACCCTAGGAAGGTGTTGGAGCGCCTGGTGTCCCACAGGCTAAGCTTCCTCTGCCTCACTCCAGGAGCCTGAGCGTTTGGGAGGGCTCCTCAGGACTTCCACAGAAGGAAGCAGCTCAGCCTTCAAGCTCTAGGTGTTTGGTGATGGCTGCCACCATTCAGATGAGACTAAACTGCTGAGAAAGGACCTTTGTCCCCTGTGTCTGGAGAACTCACCTGCCATCCCAGGTCTTGGAAACTCACATACAGCTCATGCTTCCTGCAGGCTGTTTTCAATTCACTGCTGTTGTAATCTGTTGGAGCAGATGAAAAGACGCAGCCATCAACTCATTAATTCCTTCAAGAGAGTTTACCACATGTCAGGCTCTGTACTAGGCTCAGGACAGCCTCCTAGATACAAGTGTGGTCACCCAACAGCTACATCAAGTTCCTGACTGTTGGCTTGAATGTCTTATGGAGTCCGTTTTGTCTACCCTGGGGTCAGTACTGGGCGCAGGGTGACTTGAACGGACACCTTTAAGCAACAGAGGTGTGTTGTGAGCCCTGCTGCATGCAAGGCCTATGGAGGCATGGGCCAACTTGCCCAGTACATCCCGGAGGCGCCTGACTGGGAAGGCATCACATTCACATGATCAGACAACGCTACTAGGCAGGATTTGCTGCAGTCCAAACAGGGACCATTTTGAAGCTGCACAGGGGCTTTAAAGAGAGCTGCCAGGCCAGGAGAGTATCCTGAAGGAAGAGTAATGGTGGAGTGGGGCCTAACCAGGAGGCCCAGGAACGGGGCAGAGGGAGACACTCACTGCCAGGGTTGAGCCCTTGTGTGCTAATGCAATACTACTAAGCCAGTGGTTCCTCATGAGACTCGGCTGAAGCGCATATACCCACACCCTGTGCAGCACAGGAGCCACTAGCCTGGCTTAACTTAATCACCAGCAAGAGCACTGGGAGTGCCCCGATTCACTGAGACCCACTGGAGCGACTCTTACGTGACATGCCTTCTGCCTGGCACCACGGCCAACAGACGGTAAGTCAGACATGGCTTTCCTCCTGCAAGAACTTAGTGAATGAAGGGGTGGTGTAAAAGAGACACACAAATAACTCCAATACAAACCAGAACATGGATGCTACGGGCAAAGGCCATAGGCAAATATCACATAGGCAATGGCCATAAGCAAATGTCCCTTCAGAGAAGGGACAGTTCAGAGTGGGAGTGAGAAGAAGAGAGAGGAGTTCTGCTGGAATGGATTTAAGGATGTGTCAAGCAGGGTCAGATGAGATAAAGCTGGAGAAATGAATGGCCTAGGCTGCCAACCACGATGCTTCAGTCTTCCCACCAGAGGCACAAAGTGAGCCTTTGCAGGGTTTTGAGCTGAAGAGCAACATTTCGAGCTGTGATTCTAAAGGATTAATCAATCTGGAGTTGTGTTTGAGAGTTCTAGAGAGGATGGAGAGATGCAAGGAGAAGGCTTTAGAGAAAGGTCATCTAATGTGGGATGTCAGTGAGCTTAGGTCATTTGCAGGCTATCCCTTCCCTTTTAAACTACATAAGCCAGTAAGTCACCTAATTGTTGAAAGCCTGTTTGAACTTGATTTCTAACTTCTAACTCCCAGTCTTCCTGGCTGTGAAGCAGGAGAGAGCATGCAGATTTCATTATTATTATTATTATTATTATTTTTGAGACAGAGTCTTGCTCTGTCGCCCAGACTGAAGTGCAATGGCATGATCTCGGCTCACTGCAACCTCTGCTTCCTGGGTTCAAGCGATTCTCCTGCCTCAGTCTCCCGAGTAGCTGGGACTACAGGCGCGAGCCACCATGCCCAGCTAATTTTTTGTATTTTTAGTAGAGATGGGATTTCAACACATTGGCCAGGCTGGTCTTGAACTACTGACCTTAAGTGATCTGCTCATCTCAGCCTCCCAGAGTGCTGAGATTACAGGTGTGAGCCACCATGCCCCACCAGATTTCATGATTTTTTAAGGAAAAGAGACAAACAGTAACTCAGGCCAGTGGCCTATACTGGGAGAAGAGATGGGGCAACTTTTTTAGGTGGTTTATATTTCTCAATTTGTTCATCCTCTCCACCTGCCTATGTTACCCAACAGAACCACCCTGCCTGTAACTTCAAGGACCCCAGAGAAGCCCTAGAGGGAAGTTTTCACAATGCAGGACAAGGACTCTCAGTAAAAATCATCAACCAACTATCACCATGAGACAGAAACTTCCTACTGAAAAGAACCCCTGAACAAAAATGGATCAGACACACGAAGTCTCTCAAGAGGATGGCTGGAATGCAAGGGAAGACCCAGAGGACCCCAGAGACTGTGGATAAGAGTCGTCTGAACTAAGCTCTAAAGGAAGAATACCAAAACAAAACAAAACAAAACAATAACAAAACTAAAAACAAACAAAAACTAGAGAAAAAAAGGAAGAATACCTAAAATAATGGAAGGAAGAAAAGAAGGACTAGAAACCTTAAAGCAAAATTTTGGGGAAAAAACATGAAAAAAGAACAGGTAGAAGTAAAAAGAGTCAAATAGAACTTTGTAAAATCATAATCATTGAAAATAACAATGAAATCAGATTAGATATAACATGATCAGATTAAACAGGTTAAACATCAGTTGTCTAATTAACAGATTAAACAGATTAGTTATACATTAAACAGATAAGCATCAAATTACACATAACTTAAGACAGAATTAAGGAATTCAACAGTATATATGAAATCTCTTCAAATATAGCACAGAGTCAAATGGCCAAAATACATGACTCTCTCTTTGTAAAGAGACATGGAAGAGAGAATGAAAAGTCCAACATATTTCTAATAGGAATTTCGGAAGACAGTAATAGGGGAGTAGTAGTATCTGAAGACATAATAACTTAGAATTTTCTAGAACTAAAGAAAGACAAACATCTTTAAGTTGAAAAGGCCCAATGAGTTCCAAGTGGATCGGATAAATTCTTATCTAGCCACATCTAGTGAAACTATATCAAGCACATAAATTCTTAAAAGCAACCCAGAGATAAAAAATTACTTACAAAGAAACACAAAATGGATAGCAAATTTAACAAAAATACACATTAAAAAATTAAATACAATGAAAATGATGCCATCAAACCTAGAATGCCATGCCCAGCTGTAGTGGATATTTACTGCTTTTGCTACCCAGCTTTTGGGAACACTTCGCATGTGGGGGAATGCCTAGATAGGTGGGACTGAGAGCCCCATTTCCCACAACAGATAGCTCCCCTCTTTGTCCCCTAGCATCTGAAGTACGGACTCATGACTTCATCAAAGCCAATCAAATGTCTCCACACTGCAGTATATAACCTGAGGGAGTGGCTCAAAGGTGAAATCAAGAATGGGTAGTACAGCAGCCAGTGTCTAGGGTGATGACCGCATTGGAGGGATCCAAAGCACATTGTTCCATGACTAGATGTGAGCCTTGATTTCCTGAATTAAGTCTCCAGCCTTTTTGCTGATTGGGTAAGTTCCCTGGTACGCTTATTTTTCTCTCTCATTACAGTCTGCTTCTACTGCATGCAATCTAGAGCACTGTGATAGTTAATTTTGTATCAGCTTGATTGGACTATGGAATGCCCAAGTAGCTGATAAAACTTTTTTTTCTGCGGTGGGGTTTTGCTCTGTCACCCAAGCTTGAGCACAGTGGCACAATCATGGCTCACTGCAGACTTGACCTCCTGGGCTCAAGCAATCCTCCCACTCAGACTCCCAAGCAGCTGGGACTACAAGAACGGGCCACCATAACAAGCTAATTTTTAATGTAGAGATGGGGACTTGCTATGTTGCCGAAGCTGGTCTCGAACTCCTGGCCTCAAGCAAACCTCCTGCCTTGGCCTCCCAAAGTGCTGAGATTATAGGTGTAAGCTACTGAGCCTGGCAACTGTTAAGACATTATTTTTGGGTGTGTCGGTGAAGGTATTTTCTGGAAGAAATAAGTATGTGAGTCAGTAGACTGAGTAAAATAGACCTGCCCTCACCAACACGGGTAGGTATCATCTCCTCTGTTCAGGGCCCAGAGAGAACGAAAAGACAGAGGAAGGGCAAATTCTCTTTTATTGAGCTGGGTCATTGTCTTCTCTTGCCCTGGGAAATCAGAGCTCCCAGTTCCCAGGGCTTTGCACTTCAGGACTTATACCAGCAGCCCTCCCCAGTACTCAGGGCTTTGACTTCCAACTAGGACTTACACCATTGGCTCACCTGGTTCTCAAGCCTTTGGACTCAGACTGAATTACACCACCAGCTTTCCTGGTTCTCCAGCTTGCAGACAGCAGCTCATGTGACTTCTTGGCCTCTGTAATTGCCTGAGTCAATTCCCATAAAAAATCTCCTCATATGTATCTCCTATTGATTCTGTTTCTCTGGAAAATTCTGACTAGTAAAAACCCGGACTAGCTAAATTATTATTCAATAGTTAGGGCATAGAGAGTACAGGGTGGCAGTGTACTATCTCACAGCGTTGACAAGCTTGTCTGGATTTTTTTGTTTTTGTGGGTTTTTAAAAAATTTTTGAGACAGGGTCTCACTCTATTGCCCAGGCTGGAGTGCAGTGGTGTGATCATGGCTCACTGCATCCTCCAACTCCCGGGCTCAAGTGATGCTCCCACCTCAGCCTTCCGAGTAGCTGGGTGTACATCACGCACCTGGCCAATTCTTTAAATACTTTGTATAGATGGTGTTTCTCTATGTTGCCTAGGCTGGTTCTGAACTCCTGGGCTCAAGTGATCTTCCTGCTTTAGCCTCCCAAAGTGCTGGGATTACAGGCGTGAGTCACCTCGCCTGGCCTTGTCTTTCTGTTAAGGTATCTTCTAAGCAAAGGAGGAGACTTAGGAGTGAGGCACGAGGCCATCTGGGGTGAGAGAATTTCCTAGAGTGGGAATGACAATGTGAAGGCCCTGAGGAAGCAGCCTGCTTCACCTATTCCAGGAACAACCATGTGGCAGCTGTGATGTGTTTATTAGCAACCCACATCCTCTATCGACCTCCTGAGCACACAGCCAGATGACATTTCCCACTGCAGTTAGCCGTGGCCATGTGCCTGGATTCTGCCCATGAATGTGGGGAAGAAGGGATGTGTGGTACTGCCAGGCCTGGCCCTCCTAACTACCTGCCCCATCAGCCTTCCACTCACTCTTTCCTCTCCTGCCAGCTGGGTACAGCAGGGGAGTCTCCTGAAGACCCCAAGGTCCTAATGCCCTGTGCTCTTAAAGGTGTCCTGGGTTAGATGACAAACTGCATGATCACACTACTTACAGTCTTTGTCTGGAATTTTCCCCATCCAGCCTCATTCTGCTTGTGAAGTAAGCTTCCTCCAAAATACCCTCTCGTGCTAGGGACCAAAATCTCCGCGAAGACCATCTTGGCATCATTTGGTCATGTAAAAAGCAAAGATTTCCACAAACAACTTTCCCAGGTCAAGCAGACATGGGCAGTGTGAAAATAATAAATCAATCTCTGGTCTTTGTCCCCAACTCCTGGCACCAAGCTTTGACAACCCTTGGACTTTCCTGAGTGTCTCTGTTATGCTCCTGAGGCCCTAGATTGTACACGGTGAGCCCCACACACTCTCTAGGACCTCATTAGCTTCAGGATGGGGGCTAGTTACCAAAAAACCCAGGCACAGGATTAGCGGGTTGGAACTTTGGCTTAGCCTGGCCTCTGGCGGGGTGGAGATGGAGTTCAATCATGTGGCCCAATGATTCAATTGTGCAGAGAAATTAAACCCCACATAAAAACTCTAGACAGTGAGGCTCAGTGGAGCTTCCAGGTTGGTGAACATACTGATGTTTCAAGAGGACGGTGCACCCAAAAGGGTGTGGAAGCTCCAACCTTGACCTTGCCTACGAGTCTCTTCATTTGGCTGGTCCTGAGTCATACCCCTTGTAATAAAACTATGATTTTAAGTATAGCACTTTCTTGAGTTCTGTGAATTGTTCCAGCAAATGATCAAACACGAAGGGCAGTCATGTGAACTTCCAAATTTGTAGGCAAGACAGACAGAAGCATGGCTGCCCTGTGGACCTCACTTGTGCCTGGTGTCTGAAATGACAGCAGTCTCCTTGGGGACCTTGCCCTTTAACTTGGGTCTGTGCTAACTCCAGATGTCTATCATCAGAATTGAATTGAGGCCAGATGTGGCGGCTCATGCCTGTAATCCCAGCACTATTGGAGGCTAAGGTGGGAAGATCGTTTGAACCCATGAGTTTGAGATCAGCCTGGGCAACATAGACCCTGTCTCTACAAAATATAAAATTAGCTGGGCATAGTGGTGTGTGCCTGTGGTCTTGGCTATTTGGGAGGCTAGGGTGGGAGGACTGTTTGAGCCCTGGAGGTTGAAGCTGCAATGAGCCCTGATTATGCCACTGTACTCCAGCCTAGGCGAGAGAGCAAGACCCAGCCTTAAAAAAAAAAAAAAATTGAATTGCAGGACACTTAATTGGTGTTGGAGAATTGCTGGCAGAACACAGGCAGAGACGACCACTTCATGTCTGGATTTCCAGTTTCTTTTTTTGCTGGATGGAACCAAGATGACATAGTCAAAGGGCTTTGCTTCTAACTTCACCAGCAGTTCTGGGTTTCTGTGAACCTGCTGTTGATTTGACTCTCTCAATGCTCAACAAAGAGAACCTTCTCTGTAAGAACAGCTATTTCTTTTAGCACCAGACACTGGCATTTTTGTTGATAAGTAAGGATCAGGGCCAGAGACAGGAAAGGGAGGAATTCAACTCTCCTGTTTTTCTTCCTACAGATACTCTCAGGCCATGCTTAAATTTCCTTATAATTCCATGTTAACTGCTGGCAAAGAACACATAAATATTTGTGAAGGTTGATGCTCCTCACAATACTTGTATCTGCCACTCAGGGTCGGTACCCTGGGTTCTGCATGGAATTACACTGACACTTTTTTTTTTTTTTTAAAACAGATTGACAGATTACAGAAAAAACTTTCCCCTCACTCCTACTGCCCTTGGTATTGGTTTTGATGAATGGGCTGAAGAGGGCCAGTGGAAACGTATATGGTGACAATTCAACAGGAACATGGTCACTCCAGTGGGACAAAGGGAGGTAACACAGCTTTGCCCGAATGGATTCACCAGTCAAGGGCAGGGCAGAGAAAGGAAGTGAGACAGCTAGAGAGAGGCAACAAACCAAAAACCAGAGAAGCAGACCCAAGATGGAGGAACCCTTCCCCACCACCAGGACAGAAGCTCTCAGTGTGTGACTTGAAGGTGGCCTGTGCCGAATACTGGGGATCATCAGGGAGCTTCTCTAAAGTGCAGAGTTCTCAGCCCAATCCCAGACTCATGAGTCAGAGCCACTGAGATCAGGCCCCTGGCTGTCCACGTGCGCCTGTGACACCAGAACTGGAACTGCTGCCCTCTAGACAAGAGGCTCACACATAGGTAGTGCTACTGCCCTGTTGAGACACAAAGTCTGTCTTGGGACACCAAGGCTCCCCAGCATCCCCAGACACAGCTGCAGTCAAGGCCCAATATTGGTCCTGAGAGACATTTTCAAGGGATCTGGCTTTTTCAAAGTTGAATGCACAGTGAAATCTGGTCCCCCTCGAGGGCAGGGGCACCAGCCGCCCAGAGGCAACTTCCCCCCTCAAGACAAGGCCCCAGATGCTCATCCAGGGCAACTTGGACAAGCAGGGTCCAGCCATAGGTGGGTTTGGGCAAAAAACTGTTGAGTGATCAGGTGACACAGATGACAAAATTCAACAATCATAAAAGCCCCCCAGGATGAATTCCTTCCATAAGCAGAAGGTAACTCCCTGGCCTGCTCTTACGCAGGCAGAAACATTTCCCTCGCCAAAGATTTTTGAGCTTTGAGAATATATCAGATGTTAATTGCCTTTAGCAGCACGGCTTTCAGTCCCATTTAATAAACTGCTTCCATAGGGAAACCTTCAGGTACAATTAGTATTAAAAAGCCCAAATCCTTCCTCTCTTCTCCAAATGAACATTACAGATACTTGAACATGGGTTTTAAGTGGAGATTTTTTTTTTCTAGCACCAGAGTTGACTTTTAATTTGTCCTAAAGCCACTGAAGCAAAAACCATGATAAAACATTCTGCTCTCCTTTATAATCCCTCAACACACACACACACAAAAACTATTTGTAGGAAAAAAATGGCTTTGGACATGAGATTTAAATGGGTTTCATCTCACAGTGTGGGACAGGCAAGTGGGGCCCATGATACAAGAAGCTTCTAAAACTCCCTTCGGGGATGGAGATGAACTCTAAAGATCCAAGACAGGCCGGGCGCAGTGGCTCATGCCTGTAATCCCAGCACTTTGGGAGGCCAAGGCAGGTGGATCATTTGAGGTCAGGAGTTTGAGACCAGCCTGACCAACATGGTGAAACCCTGTCTCTACTAAAAATACAAAAAATTAGATGGGCATGGTGGCGGGTGCCTGTAGTCCCAGCTACTCGGGAGGCTGAGGCAGGAGAATCACTTGAACTCAGGAGGCAGAGGTTGCAGTGAGCTGAGATCGTGCCACTGCACTCCAGTCTGGCAACAGAGTGAGACCCGTTTTTTTTTGTTGTTGTTGTTGTTTTTAATTCCTTATGGAAGGAATTAAAAAAAAAAAAAAAAGATGCAAGACAGACATGCCTGTTTCCCCTAAGGAAGGTTCTTCAGCAAGAATCTCCATGATCTGTAGTGGAAAAGAACGTGGCAGAGACAGGCACCGTCCCCCTCAGAAGGAGAACAGACTTGGGCAGAGAGGTCCCAGCCGTGGTGCCCAAAGCGTGTCCTTTATGAAGCCTTTATGTTTCCAATACTTTGCCTTCATTTTTCCAATACTTTGCCAAAGGGAGGCTTGCGTCTCATTTAGGCCTTCTGCACAATGAAATCAGTGGTAGAGAAACAGGCAGAAGTGTCCCATCCATTCCCAATGGCGGGACCGTGTGGAAGTACCTGCCATTTTCTACCGTAAGACACCGGGGTGTTCCAATCCAGAATTCATCTTGGAATAAAGCATCAGGTCCAGCCATGGCTCTGACATCCCTCTCCCAAGCCCCAGGTGTGTCTTTCATTATCTGTCATTCCTCCAGGTTACCTGGGGGCCAGTACACCTGGGAGGGGCTGGGGGCTAACTTGAAAGGAGCCATATGGAGGTGCATTTTTCTGGAGTCCAGCGGATGGCAGGGAGGACACAGTGATGGAGTCTCCTTGTCCTTGAGACACAACTGAGCTTTCACATCCGAGAGTCCTGTTCTGAGGGTAGTGGTGGAGGGGGCATAGCTCCCTTCCTGGGGGCCATCAGGGGTACATGCTGCAGCTCACAGCGCACACACCTCTGGCTGATCCCCTTTCTCTGTCCTCTAGCATCTTCCTGCCACTGCTCCTCCTGTTGCTGGTGCATGTTCCACACGGGCTCTGCTGAGCTCCTACGGTCTGCTCAGTTCTGGTGGGGAGTTCTCATCTCAGTTGCTGGGCCTTGGCCCTGACAGTTCCTTGCTGACAGCCTCTGCTCCCCGACCTTAAGTCCTGGTCTCCCCTGGGATGACTGAGGAGACATTCCATCTACAGAAGAAAACAAATGGCAAGGCTGCCGGGGCCCATGTCACGGTGACGGGGCGGGGCATCCTAATCATCCCAAGGCAAACTGAAAACTGCAGAATAGCTCTCTCATCCAGTGCAGTGAGGACAGGGCACCCTTGGCCCCAATAGAAGGCGGCTAGCTGGGCTGGGACTTCCTCACAGAAGCCATGTCCCCAGGCAGCGGCACATGCACTGTACACATTGCCTATACCCCCAATGCAGGGGTCATACCCTACACTAAGCATAACATCTGGGTTAATTCCATCCAGCACCCTTTTTATCTGGCCCTCCTGAAGAGCCACGCACACAGCGAAGTGCAAAGGAGCCCACTGTTGGTTTAGCTCTGAAGCTCAATCCCTATATGCCATGACGGGCCAGTGACAGGCAGGCTTCCCTGGCACTGGAGGCCAGGAGAGTCCCATAGGTGTGAGACCCAGAGGAGAAGGGAAGGGCGCAGCCACCATCCTGATTCTCAGGCAGGCATTGTGCAGGGAAGCTGCACTGCTGGGCTGGAGGGCCACCATGCAGCTGCTGCTGTGAGCATGGCAGGGCTAGGGCGCTGCAGCAAGCCTGTGGGCTCCCAGGGCGGGTGTGCCTGAGTCACGGCAGCCAGAGCCAGCCTGGGTCCCAGTGACCCTGCCTGCTACACTTTGCAACTTCAGTAGAGGAGGACAGCGAGACAAAGGGCAAGACAGGGAGAAGGGAAACAAAGGCAGGAGAGAAAGAATGTCAGGGACACCACAGAAAGCAGGAGAGAAGGAGGGAGAGGGAGAGAGGTGGACAGGGAGTTGTCTTCTCACCAGGGCTTCTGCAGAGGGGCCACTCGGCTGCCCTGGGCTGACCCCGCAGGCCCTGCCAGCTCAGCCGGGTGTCCCCGCTGAGAAAATACCAGCACGGCAGGGGACTGGACAAAGCGGCATGCTCCACGTGTATTTCCCAGCTTTCCTGAGCTCAGGCTACAGACTCTTCCCAAAGGAAACTTGTTTTTTAGAGGGCATTATTCACTACTTTAACTTCCCTTCTCTCCTAGAATGACAAGGATGAGGGCCACATAGAGGCCGTTAAAGTGGCACCTCTGTCTTCATGGGCCTGGCCGCTCTTTCCTTATCTCTGGGCCTTATCGGCCCCATCTTATCCAAAACAAGCCTCTCGCTCCCACTCGCCCAGCAGAATCAATACAGCCATTGAGGAACACGCAGCAGGTGCCAGCTCCTTGTGTCACCGACACTACGGGAGGCCAGGGACCACACTGGGGTTTTGATTTCTGGTGTCAATAATCTCCTAACAGTTGATAGGGTTGGGGTGGGGGTGGACAGTTTGATTTTCAGAGTCTAGATTTTGTTTATAACTTGGATGGTCAACATTGAGAAGCAAGAGTGAGGCCCTATTTTTCGGTTGCTCCAAGAGATTTCAGGATCTCATAAGGCCCCATTTAATCTGGGTGGGACTTTGGTCTCTTTTCAGCCTTTGTCTTGATTCTAAAAGAATATGGAACTGTCCTACAAATAGACAAAGATTTCCTTTAAAGACCTAGCTCTAAGACCCTCTGTGCTCTAAGCACCTTCTATACTCTCTGCCACTTCCTAGACTGAGTCTCCTGGCCCCAGTGCCCTCCCAGGGTTGGCAATGATTGGGAATGACTTAGGCATCTCATGGTACCCGCATAAGCCTCTTCTTGTTGCCTTTCAGAATTGTTGCCATTTGCACATTTGCAAGGAGTGAACCTTGGGAGGAGGTAGAAGGGAACTTTCCAGTCTGTTTCACTCTTTGATAGCCATTATCCTCGAATGAGAGTTGAGCATGATAGAAGTGAAGCTTTTGATTGTAACTTTTTTTTTTTTTTTTTTTGGTGATTCTAACTTTTAGAACACTATTTGCCATGACTGTCCCCTCCATGTCTATGGAGAATTAAGGTTTGATTTCATATAAGAAGCCCTGAACCAAACTCTACTTAACCAAGACATCTGCAAGCCAAGCTGCAGGCCCTAAAACTTTAAGATCACAATGACAAATCACAATTCCCAACTCTCCTGGAGAACTAGAAACTGCTAGTTCACAGTCCTGAGCTGTGTCTATTCTTCCCAAGCTTTGAATGTCCACAGTGGACCGACCCAGTCAACTCTGGCTATCCCCAACCCATGGAAGCCAATGGTGAAGTAGTGAGGACACTGTAACAATGAGACCCCCAGTCTGGACTGGATTTCCTTGAAATGTATAGCAAAAGATTGCACAGTTATAATAAACTACTCAAACAGTTGTTTTGCAAGAGATGAATCCTGGTTACTTTATGCTGAAAGCCTATTGAATAGTCCCAAACGGGAAGCTTAAAGGACAGAAGATATAAACTATCAAGAAGAAGGGTCAGCAGTATCCCTGAATGTACTAGAGCCACACTTTCCCCCAAGGTCCTTAAAGATACATGTTTGGGGGTGGGAAAAGGAGGGAAGGAGAACTTACTCTAAGAAATGCTGGCCGGGCACGGTGGCTCATACCTGTAATTCCAACACTTTGGGAGGCCGAGGCAAGTGGATCACTTGAGGTCAGGAGTTCGAGACCAGCCCGACCAACATGGTGAAACTCCGTCTCTACTAAAAATACAAAATTATCCAGGAGTGGTGGTGCACGCCTGTGATCCCAGCTACTTGGGAGGCTGAGGGAGGAGAATTGCTTGAACCCGGAGGAGGTTGCAGTGAGCTGAGATGGCACCATTACACTCCAGTCTGGCCAACAAGAGTGAAACTGTCTTAAAAACAAACAAACAAAAAAGAAATGCTAATAGGTGGCATTGGTGCAATGGCAGACTCATTCCAAAGGACAGACAGGGTCTCAAGAGGCTGCTGGGTCATAGATGGTTGGCAGAGCTGGGTAGTGACAACATAAACATCAAGACTGAAAGAGACTACTCCAATTTCACACGAATCATTAAAGTGCAGATAATGTTTCCAAACTGTCATCTATCGAAACAAAGACCAATTCTGCCTCACAGCAGCAGCAGCAGAGCAGACTTCAGACTTACCAGCTGACTTGAAATCGCTTTAGCTACACCCTCTCAAAAGAGGTCTTGGAAAGATCCTGGAAAATTAGCCCAATGAAAATTTACAATCACCCAATGGAACTTCAAGGCCATTTGTTCATGGACCTTGTCATGGATTGGCCAAGTGGTATCACAGTCCCCCAGAGGATAAAATAGTGAACCCCAAGTGAGAGCTCCCATAAAAGAGGGTGAATGATAACAAGTAGAAGGAGACCATCAAACTGGAGCTACAGAACCTGACAGGTGTTGCAAGAGCAGCAGGCTGGTAAGAAATGGAGGCTGAAAAAGAATTGGTAGATTGGTTAAAATCCCCAATGGGGCAAGGACGGCTGGGACCAGGACTAGTCAAACACATGTAAAAACAATAAATGATACCATGCAGAGGCTATCCAAGCCCCTGGAGAAGTGTAACAGAGCCAACATCCAGCCTTCATTTAGAGCAGCCAGCTGCAGACAAGCAAGGGCAAGTGAAAGCCATCCAGGGGGACGTTGATCCAAACCACTATCCAGTGCACATGTTTGGAAAGTCCAGCTTGAAAGCCAAGTACAAATGTTTGAGTAGATTTTGGTGGGCGGTGGGGCTCCTGGCCTCTCCCCTGCTGTGCACTAGTCTTGCCGTCTCAGGCATAGACAGCTCAATTCCAAAAATAGCCTCTTATTTCCTTGCCACGTTTCACCCTGATGACAGGCAATTTGATGAATGAATGCTAACTTCTTTACCCAGATGTAGGACGATCCCTGGTGGGCTGCTTCTGGTGGTGGTTGTTTTGGTGGAGAACTATCAACTCCCTGGGAGCACGCCATGGAAGAAGGGGGCAGCAGAGACAACGCAATCTTTTCCTTCCAACTTCCAAAAGATTTACAAGCAGAAAGTCTGCCTGCAGTCATGCCAGAGTACACCACTTTTCTGTTACTGTAACATCTACCTGGTTCATGAAGGCCCAGCAACATCTGGCCTCACAGAGACCCCAAGGGAGAAGAACACCAGACAGCCCATTTCTCCAGGTAGCAAGCCATCTCTCTGGAAATCTTTTCTGGGACAGGAATCTCTTCCTCAGCATGTCCACTCCCATTAATGGAAGAATAGATAAGGAATAAAGAGCCAAAAATATGAAGAAGCGCTTCGGTGGGCCAGACACAAGCAATTTCCCAGATCACTTAGAGGATCTTTGAAGAGAATGAGAAGGAGGGAGCATCCTTCATCGTCATTCTTTCTTGGGGGCCTTTAAATAGGTGAGGCCAGAGAGATTTCGTATGAACCCTTTTGCCTTTGTACTGTTGAAAGGGACAAAGCAAATTTGGAAGTACTGGCTTGGGAGGTGGGCGGGGGGGAGAGCACTGAAAAACAGAGATATTTGCACCTATTACCAATTAGATCAACTTGAATATCCATATTTAATTTAAACTCATCAAATTGAAAAAAAGTTGAAACGGACTTGGAAAATAATAATTGGTTGATATTGCTAAAATCAAAATCAGACACAACATCTTTTCTCAATTTAAAAACATTAGTGTGTGCATTGGGTGGGGGGGTGCTGAATAAAATCAAGTGAAATTTTAATTTTAAAAAGCAATCAACATTTCAAGAGATGCCTCTATGTCTGAGGTCCCAGTACCAAACTGACCACAGTTCATTAATAAATTGAAGCCTACCATTGGCAGACTTCATCATCATAGCCCGAAGGAAAACACTGAGATTATTAACTCTATTCAGCAGGCTGCCTCTGAAGTGAATAAAGGAAAGCAAGCATTTCTTCTCTTTTTCAAAAACCCCAACCCTGACTGTTTCTAGTGGTGAATACAGGAACACCCATGCCGTGAACAGTGGTTCCAAGAAACACCAGGATGACAAGAAGCAAAATGTCACATCACACTGGGTGGTGGATCCCCAAGCTCCACATCCAAGTTACTGGTAAAATAGACAGTTCATTTAAGTCGGAACCCAAAATGGAGACACTGCTTCCCAAAGAAGAAATAGGTACTTTGGGAAGTTGCATTAACTGTTTGGCCACCAAAAGTGACATTTCTGTACAATTACCTGCAAGAATTAATGCATCTTCCAGAATTATTTTACTTGTTTTCCAGGGATCCCAACATATGCCCTGAGAACCTACTTCCTACAATGGCGTATAAATAATCTGAGTGCTATTACGAGCCAGATTTTGATGCTTTTAATTCCAGCAAATCTGTAAGGCATTCATCATCCCCATCTTACAGATGAGTAAACGGAAGCTGAAACAGATTAAATGTGTCCACAATCACAGGGTAGCAACCCGGGAAACAAGTTCTCTGACTGCAAATCCCACTGCCAATCTTCACCTTTATGGTTGATGCTCAAGCTATTTAAATAGCCAAAGGACCCCAGAATTTGCAAGCACCGGCATTAGAGTCAGAAGTGTCTGGGTTTCCATTCAATCCTAACTAGCTATGACACTGGCTGTGGGGAGGGAACATCCAGTCTCCCTTCCTCTGGGCTTCCATGGGTGGACTTCCATGCCACTTCCTAAAAACACACTGGGGAGAACTTTTTTTTTTTTTTTTTTTTTTTTGTGATGGAGTCTCGCTCTGTCGCTCAGGCTGGAGTGCAGCAGCATAATCTTGGCTCACTGCAACCTCCACCTCCTGGGTTCAAGTGATTCTCCTGCTTCAGCCTCCCGAGTAGCTGGGATTACAGGCACATGCCACCACACCCAGCTAATTTTTTGTATTTTTAGTAGGGATGGGGTTTCACCATGCTGGCCAGGCTGGTCTTCGAACTCCCAACCTCAAGGAATCTGCCCGCCTCAGCCTCCCAAAGTGTGAGGATTATAGGCATGAGCCACTGCACCCAGCCAGGGAGAACATTTCTGAAGGACCACTCAGCTGACACTCAGGCAGCAGAGCTGGTTTCTCTCTCTTGCTCTTTGAGTGTGTCTGTTCTGAGCAGAATGGGACTCGCCTTATTCCTTAGCTTCCGGGTGAGCACACAGTTCAGGTCTGGCCAATCAGAGCACTCCCCACCCAGCAGTGTGCTTCAGGATAGGGGATGCAACTCCAGCCAAGCCAACCGGAGTCGTGCCCTGGATTTCTGCTGAAGAAGGGCTCTGTCTGAGGTTGAGGTTGCCAAGGATAACAAAATCCTGGAACCACTGGTTGCCTTCCTGGCCACCATACAGAGATAGTTTTACTAAGAATTCCACCAACAAAGAAAAATAGAAAAACAGAAAAAGAGAGAGATTCCTGATTATCATCTGAGCCCATGGATCCAGCCATGCCTAAAGATAGAACCCCTGGCCAGGCGCGGTGGCTCACGCCTGTCATCCCAGCACTTTGGGAGGCTGAGGTGGGCGGATCACAAGGTCAGGAGATCGAGACCATCCTGGTCAACATGGTGAAACCCCGTCTCTACTAAAAATACAAAAAATTAGCCAGGCGTGGTGGCGGGCACTTGTAGTCCCGGCTACTCGGGAGGCTGAGGCAGAAGAATGGCATGAACCCAGGAGGCGGAGCTTGCAGTGAGCCGAGATTATGCCACTGCACTCCAGCCTGGGCGACAGAGGGAGACTCCGTCTCAAAAAAAAAAAAAAAAAAAAAAAAAATAGAACCCCTGAACCTCTCCGTTAAGTGAGCCAATGAAATCCATTCTAGAGGGCTGAGTTGACCTCCTTCCCTTCCAGCCAAGAGCACTGACAAATACAAGTTCATATTACATAAGTGTACCAAGTTTGCTTGTGTATCATAACCCCCCAGCATAACGCAACTAGAAAAAAGAATCTAGGTGCTTCCAGGGTTTTGATGGGAATTTAAAAAAGAGTTGGAGAAATGTAACCAAACAGAAAGATGCTTGTCTGGATCAACAGGCAGTCATGATGCCTGCAGCCTGAGTCTTCTGGTAACAAGTGTTCCACGCTGAGGGCCCTCAGAACCCACGTAGATGTTCTGCGACTGTACAAGGTACCATCATGCATATGACGCCTACTTGCCTTTGGATTGCTGTGCAGAAGCTGCTCAACATCTGAGACTGTGGACACAACTTTTGTTCTCACTGAGGCCAATAAGGCTTTCTGGAAACACAGGCTCCCCACAAACCCACCTGAAGCACTGGAGACCCGCGCCACGTCCTGGGACTGGGTAGAGCGATTACGACTCTGTTGTCGGCGCCGGCTGGAGGCTGACCTGGTGGTGCGCACGTGGACCTCACTCACTTTGAAGAAAGCCACCATGAAGGGCTGCTTGTCGTAAGGGCCATCTCTGCCCACCAGGCCCGCGGCTCGGGGGTGGATGTGGACTCCTTTAATGCAAATCAAAGCATGCATCTCTTTATTCCACAGAAACTTATTCCTGTAGCTACAACAGTTAAGGGATATTTCCTAGTTTCCCAAGTGCTAATAATTAAGAACGAGTGTGAAGAAGAAGATCATGTAGCCCCAAACCTTGCCTGGCACCCATGGGATGGCACCTTTTGGCACAATCAAAGCACTCCTTTCAAAGTTTCAGAATCACATGAAGGAGTGGCGTGAACTCCTGGGCTCTCCTGTTTCTGCTAGATTATGAATCTGCAGTTACTCTGCCCTCCCTGGTGGGCAGATCAGCAGTGGGGACCTCAAGCTGCTGGCTCTGATGCTGCAGGAGGAGTGGGTACTGCAAACCTGTTCATCCATCAGGATTTAAACAGATGCGCCTGCCTCTCTCTTACTCGCTGCATCCCCCACAACCTGCCTCTGCCTAGGAAAGCTGTCCTCCCATCGCCATCCTCTTGGAAACATTACCACTCTCCTGTCTCCAAGTTGCCCAAGCCTGTTTTCAATTCCTGTCTAGGAGGCCTCCGGGAAAGGTTTTGGTTCTCAATGCAAGTCATGGGGGATCAGTAAATGAGGCGATCCTGAAGCTGAGGACTTGACTGTCGCCCACGGTTCTATCACAACTGCTGTAAGGGAAATGCATGAAATTGATGACTTGCTGGACATTGGAGGCTTGCGGATAATCACTTACCATCCCTTGTCACCACGCTCAGCTGAAGCCCCATGTTATGCTGCGGAGTCACAACCCACAGATTGCTAGTGGCCGTGATGTCAAATTCCAGCCAGCCTTCTTCTGAGGCCCACACTACACGGGTGTCCAACAAAAACAGGTCAGAATCTCTGAAAGAAAGAAAAAGTGGCCCAGTGAATAGCGCACTGCCCGAAGCTCCTTCCCAGTCTTTCCTGTCTCAGCGTCAGGATAAAAAAATGCCCGAGTCAGATCACATCTACCAGTGAGGCACAAGCACAGTGACCTGACGTAGCTCTGAAAGGCGTGGTACCACCCAGGACACAGGCATGACACAATTAGGAGAGACAGGTACACCTGATAAGGCGCTTCATAGAAATCAGCTTTCACCTGGACACAGGCAAACCCTCTCAACTTCACCAAAAGTCTTGCTAGTGCTGCTTATGACAGATATTTTTGCGAATTAGGATAAATTACAAATAAATGATTTTTTTGAAAACTTTATTTTTATTTTTTAATTTTTTGAGACTGGGTCTCACTCTGTCACCTAGGCTGTAGTGCAGTGGCATTTACATTTTAATACTTCTATTATGTTTTAAAAATTTATTTATGATACTATTAGTGACTAGCTTACTTTATGGCTAATAAGCTATAAAAACAGGGAAAGTAGGAGACGGTGAGAAACAGGATTGAGAAAAGATAAAAATCTGGATCCATATGAGCATTTACAAACTGGGCTTTGCTCGTTTTTTCTTGTTTTGAAATTGGGACTGAAAATCTTCTCGTTTGTTCCTATGAAATAAGGAGAAACAAGAAGCCACATCACACGCCTAAGTAATCATCTACTATTTTAATTAAGGCCTCTGAATGGTCTGCACTGAGTACCCAGTCCTTCCCCGTATGGACCGCGTAGCCGAGGGTGGATGCTGAGTGATTTTAAAGTTCACCCAGCACAGCACTGAGCTACGGCTGGGGTTCTTTGAGGCAAAGTCAGAGAATCCATTCCTTCCATTAGGCCCCTCAGGGAAGACTCTGACATTTTACACAGTTTTTAACTAACATAATCTAGGGGCTGTGGGATGATGGTGTGAGGGTCTCCTTCTGCTCACCTGCATTTGATGATAGGTCAGTGCCAGGGGATAGTCATCTTTGTTTGTTTTAGGGACAATCTGAATCTGCGTACCCATCCTATGGCCACTAGAATGAGATGGCCTGGGATTCCCATGACAGGGAGGGCTATATTTTAGCCATGGAAAGACTCAAAGCTCCTGGTATTGGAAATATTTTGCTGCAATATCTTACAGAGATAGAAAAACGACTAAAATTAAATACTAAGTTTAAGATGAGCATACATTTACATAAGTTACAAAGTGCTTTCATCTACTTCTCTTTGGTCCTTATACCAATCCTAAAAGCCAGGCAGAGTGTCACGGTCTCCACCTTACAGCTGGGTGAACTGAGACTCAGACACAAGGCTACCATCATGTGGTCAAGATCTCAAGCTAATAAGTGAAAAAACAGGACCTAGTTTTGGATTCAAAGAGCTTTCCATAATAACATGCTGTCTCATTGAGATGATTACCAAAGACCACCTGTGATGAATGAATGAACTTCATCTCTAATCCACCAAATACTTATGAGGCCAGTGAAACATCAAGTTCAAGTGGTCAGATTTCTCAGAGGAGGAGCGAACAGTTTCTCCAGCCTCCATGGCCACTTAAAGTGAGAAGGGAACTCTATTGTCGTCTTTTCCAAGTATAAACAGTAGGCACAGCTAAAAGTCGTTTACTCAGCTGCTTAACAGAGTCTGCGGGAGGCCACATTCTGGCCTGCCCGGTTGAAAGCTCTCTCCAATGTGGATGCGTCACACCCCCTGTTGACAAATTACCCCCCATCACTGAGGTAACAACTGTGAGCAGGGAGATGGGGGGGTGTCCATGGAAAACAGCAAGCAGAGATTGGAAGGCCAAGGCTTTGAAGTCAGATGTAAGAGGACATCAATTCTGTTCTGGAAGGTCACAGAAGACCCTTATCCAGCAATAACACAGACAGTACAGACAGCACTGTGGGAAAGTAGCCCTGGTCCCAGAGGAAGCACAGCACACATCGGTGTCACGGGCAGAATGTGGCTGGCACTCTCTAGCATCAAGACCCGGTAGGAATCTCAGGGGTGAGGCTGCCCTCAAGGCGGGGCCCATGAGCGCATGCCGAGTTACCTCTGACGACTAGATTAGGCACCTACATTTTAAAGACTTATAATAAGGATACAGAGAAATACAGTTCAAAGTGTGAGGGTAGCACAGCTGGCAGAATGAGCTTTTACTTTTAAAGATCAGGGTTTGTGATAAAGAAAATGGCAGCCTCGTCCAAGAGAATGTGGGGAATGAGACAAATGCATGTCATCCACGGAGGAGGAGGAAAACAGAGAAGAGGAGAAAGAGAAGGAATGAATTAAAGAGGGAGAACATGAATCAAAAGTTAAACCTGGGGCAAAGGCGGAAGATGAGGATTACATGTCATGACATGAAGCATTCGCACCTACAGAGTCAGTGCAGATTCACGGATGTGGGGAGCCCAGTTTCCATCCCGACTCTGCTACCGAGTCACTCTGAGGCCCCATGAATTTGCGTTGTTCTGTGGCACACTTTTCTAATCGTACAATGAGAACACTGACTGTTCTCACTGCTCAAGAAGCTTGTGAGGTCAACAAGTGCAGTCTAGTGGCTGAGCCTCGAAAGATGAAAACTCTCTGTGGTCCTACCGCAGCAAGGAAGGCTTGGACTTCAATGTTTAGACCTAGGATGCTCGGGGCCTTTGGAAGGGGAAGCGAGGCAGAGCATGGACTTAAGATAATTGGGCCAAGTGGGATACAGGAACAGCGAATATTGACTGTGTCAACAGCCTTTATTCCTCAGGACAGCCAGAAAAGGCACGACCTATGTCTTCTCTTCTACAGCTGAGCTCCCAGAAAGGGTCTCAAGGTCACATGGCTGTTAAGTGGGGCAAATGGAATTTAATCAGAGCCCAGGTCCTTAGCCGTCACGTATCTAAAAAGTAGAGTCATGAAGCAGACAGGGCAGAGGCTGAAAGTACTGTCCAAGGGCTCAGAATAAAGTAAGGGACCAAAGTCAGCTGGATACAGAAAATACAATAAGATACACAGGACAGGTACAGGTTAAAAATCACCAGTTGGGAAGGCTGGGTGTGGTGGCTCATGCCTGTAATACTAGAACTTTGGGAGGCTGAGGCGGGAGGATTGCCAGAGGCCAGGAATTTGAGACTAGCCTGGGAAACATGGCGAAACCCTACCTCTACAAAAGAATACAAAAATTTGCCAGGCATGGTAGTGCACTCCTGTAGTCCCAACTACTTGGGAAGCTGAGGTGAGAGGATCACCTGAGTCCAGGGAAGTGGAGGTTGCAGTGAGCCATGATCGCACCTCTGCACTCCAGCCTGGGCGACAGAGTGAGACCCTGTCTAAATAAATCAATCGATCACCAGTGGGCCTCCCCCATCAGGGTCAGGTAGGTATGAGAGTGCGTGCAGGAAGGCGCCCGAGATGGCTGGTGTCAGTTGTAGATGGTGGCATTGTGGTGGAGCCCCAGTGACCCTCCCAATCTTGCTCTGCTCCTTCCAAGCAGAATATGCTGTGTCCAGCATGAGAACATCACTAATATGTTCACACCACCAGGGACAGGAGCTTGAAAAAGGAATGAAGCTTTAAGACACAACTTCATGGGCTCACCCTCAAAGCTTTCAACAATGCAGATATTGAAGAGATGCTATTAATGACAAATCACTAAAACGGTTCTGGTCTGACCCACATGTACTAATGTTTCCTCAGGGATACATGGCCTTCCTAGTCTGCGGACTGTAAAAGTGTAGCCCCGAAGAAGATGCATCTGATTTTGCCATGTGAAAAATAAGCTTTCCCTTCTAAATCTCACTTTGGCAGAGTTGAGAAGAGATGTTCTCACCTAAAATGTGTGTCACTGATAAAGAATCCTAGAGACTGGCCAAAATCATCACCATGCCTAGATTACTTGGACCTTCCTATTGAGGTGACATACTCTCAAGTTGGCAAACCACGAAAGAAAATCTTGAAACAAGGGAAGATAATTTTGAATGCGGTTATCGACTATTTTGTTCTCAACTAACTCAGACCCTATATTTGCATGATGAATACGCTTCCGATCTTCAAGGATGTAACAGTGTTACTCTTCTCAATGTTATTCCAACCTCAGAGCACGATATTCCTCATATTGTGGTCATCCTGGGCAAATGAGGTTCTTAACAAATTAATATGCTAATAAGATATTTCTGGAAAATTTCAAAAATTCACCCTGGCTTTAGAGTTGATGAATCAGAAAGCCACTCACAAAGACTAGTAGAAGTGGTGTTTGTGGGCAAGATTTATCCCTGCGTATCCCTCCCATCACACAGCCTCCAAGGCACATGCTCACATCAGTGATACACCACTGGGCTGAGAGACAGAGAGCACTATTGCCAAAATACAGCAGGCTTTTCTCTCCTTTGCCCTCGGAGAAGGGCAGGAGGTGCCTGAGTTCCTGGTGGACAGGCTTCGACCCTTTCCTGACAAACCACACACCCATCAAGGTCACAATGCCGGGGTCAAAGTATAGCAGTGTTTATTACTAACCATTTTGCTAGAAAATGCTCTTGATAAACTGGCATTTATATATTCAAAGTAAGCAGATTTATGAAATAATAAGGTGATTCTGTGGTCTTGTTCTTTATTTCTCCATAACACATTCCTTTGCATTTGTATGTCTGGACTTGATGTTAAATTAAAATACAAAACAACATTCATACACGGAGGAACTGACTTTCTGCAATAAGAAAAATTCATTTTTCAAATAGAATGAAAGTAAAAAAAAATCCATTTTCATTTTAGAAAATTAAGGAGTCAAGCTCATGCTTTTTACTTTTTCCTTACGTAAGGTACGGTATAGATTATGTTTAAATTTTTACCATTAGAAAGATAGAAAAGGCATCATATATTTGAAAACAAGAGTACTACAAACAAGAGTAAACTGCTGCATACATGTACACATACAAATCTGAGTAACACATATGAATGAACATTATTTGGCTACACTTGCATTTTTTTTTTTTTTTACAGTCTTTGATATTACTCAGTTTTCACCCAAAGGCTAGCATGGTATGAAGAGATGTTTCAAATATCAAATGCACCTTGATTCTGTAGGGGCTATTTCATCTTTAAAAAACCAACATAAATCACTTTGCTGTTAGAATATTAACATAGCAAACCTTAACATGGTGTTTTCTATGTGACTGTTCTAAGTACTCTTACATATATTAATGCCTCACAACAATCATAAGAGGTAAATACTATTAACGCTATTACAGGTTTATAGATGAAGAAACTGAGGCACAAAGAGATTAAGTGGGCAGGGCATGGTGGCTAACACCTGTAATCCCAGCACTCTGGGAGGCTGAGGCAGGTAGATCACTTGAGCCCAGGGGTTCGAGACCAGACTGGGCAACATGGCAAAACCCTGCCTCTACAACAAATACAAAATGTAGCTGGGCATGGGCTGAGGTGGGAGCATCTCTTGAGCCTGGGAAGTGCAGGTTGCAGTGAGCTGAGATTGTGCCACTGCACCCCAGCCTGAGTGACAGAGCACAACTCATCTCAAAAAAAAAAAAAAAAAGAGAGAGAGATTGAGATTAAGTGGCTTGCACATGGTCACACAGCCAGCAGATGCAGAGCTGGAATTTGAACCCAGGCAGTTGGGCTCATGTGTTGTATGTGCTCTTTTATCAGTGGTTCTCAAGTGTAGCCTGCATCAGAATCCCCTGGGGGGCTTAACACATGGATTGCTGCCCCTCACTCCTAGGGCTTCTGACTCAGTAAGCTTGGGGAGGGGCCTGAGAATCTGCATTTCTAACAGGTTCCCATGTGATGCTGATGCTGCTGGTCTAAGAACCACACTTTGTGAGCCAAGGACCTAAAGCCAGACTACCTCTCCATGAAATATGAGCAGTATTACCTGTGCCTGTTTTGTGAACCTAGAGTTGAAAGCTATCTGCTCTCAAGATTTCTTGCTCCTCTCCCTAAAACAGTGCAAACCAAATGTAGGCTGCTCCACAAATCAGTGTGTCTTATGGATTGGCATAACCCTCAGGGAGTCATCGAATTAGGCTAATAAACAGAACTGCAGGTAAGATCGAGTCCAAAGTATCAGTGTTATTAGAAGTCTTGGTTCTATATGTCCAAGGCAGGGTAAGAGGGGGAAAGAGGATGGAAACTTTATACAAATTGACGGCTACCCAGTCTGTTCTCTTTGGCCACATAAACACAACAATGCTTCCATACACTGGGGTATACTCTAACCTTCACTAGTGATCAAGTGCGGAGTTTGTCACCTGTTATTTTTATTTAGTTAGTTTGTCTGTTTATTTATTTTTGAGAGGGAGTCTTGCTCTGTCACCCAGGCTGGAGTGCATGATCTTGGCTCACTGCAACCTCCGCCTCCTGGGTTCAAGTGATTCTCCTGCCTCAGCCTCCTGAGTAGCTGAGATTACAGGTGCATGCCACCACGCCTGGCTAAGTTTTGTATTTTAGTAGAGACGGGGATTCACCCTGTTGGTCAGGCTGGTCTTAAGCTTCCAACCTCAAATGACCCACCTGCCCGACCTCCCAAAGTGCTGGGATCACAGGCGTGAGCCACTGCCCCCAGCCCCTGCTACGTTTTAAACATGTGACATGCAAATCTTACATGTTTTAGTTCTCATCACCAACTCTACATTTCCACTTTCCCGTCCAAGGTGGGGAAATGAAATAGTAAAAGTGCTATTGATTTTTTTTAAAGTTGTTTTACAAAGTAATCTTTTAAAAAAGGTTTTCATTTTTTGTTTTTATGGATATATAGTAGATGTACCTATTTATGGGGTTACAAAGTAATCTTAACCACTGGCATGGCCTGCCTCCCACAAAGCTGGACAACATAGTATGGAGACGCACATAACCAAAGCAATCTGTTTCTAGGCATGAATGATAAATATATAAGGCATAGTTTCCAGAAATAAAAACCTATTTTCTTTTCTCTTCATGTTTACCAAGTAGAAAGGCAGTTCCCAAAGAACAGCGTCTCCTGCCCACCACCCACTGGCTCTTCCCACCAGCATAAAATGTTTTAGCATTCTTTTGAGTGTATATGATTCTTTATAACTTTAATTCCTCTCCATAACATTCTCTTCTACCCTGTGCCTTACCAAGAACAGAACATAGGCTGAGGAACAAGAAGGTCTGATGGCTCCTTGAGCAGTCTTTTTTTTTTTCTCCCCAAGTAGACCATTCTAGGTATAAGTCATATGCCCTTGACTAGGAAGATGAAACTAACCAGTTACATAACCTGAACCATGGGTCACTTGTATTATCCCTTTTTCAGGGGCAAAGGAACAAATACTGAAGAGCTCACTGCTTGCCTTTCGAGGCCCACACAGAGGGAGCCAGAGATTATCAAGTCAGCAGTAAGATTTCAGGAGTCCCTAAGGATCAAACCTGTGAAAGCCAGACACAGAAAGAGAAAAAGGTGTGGCTGGGCACAGGGATAAAAGGCTTTGGTTTTCTTCTGCCCAAACTATAATAGTGTTCTCCCATCCTGGCTTTCTCAAATTTGCCCTTCTCTTCAAAAAAGAAACCCGTCTCAGGTATCTAAAAAGGGTGAACTTTTGTCTTCATTTCAGCAGGCAACACTGAAAATCCAACAGATTTTATAGAGTGATCAGTCTATAGGTAATGCTTTTCTAAAGAAACCACTCTCCACCATCCTGGAACTGGATCATCTATTGGGTCCAGATCTTGTTTCCAGGACTATGCCATTTCATTACTGAATCAAATGTCAACATTTGTCGGGATTCATTAAAAAGATTTCCAAATGAAAATGATAAAACATATTACACTTCAAAGACTTAAGCTTCTGGTCATGACATATCAAACTAACATTCCCACTTAAAGAATACTGAATTAACTAAAAAACAAACTTGTTTGAAGTTCTCTTAGAGCAACCAAGCAAGGCAACACTAGACGGGTCAAGACCTCAGGGAGAAAGGAAATGCATTAAGGTGAGCCTTGTGTTTGCTGCTGCCTTTTCTTTTCAGGGCATTTGATAATTTATAGTATGAGGCACAGACACCAAGCAGCAAGTGGTAGCGGTCTAGAGCTTTACGCAGTATGACTGGCTTGGGAGAAAATCAAAATTCAAGGCAGCTAGTCTGTGAGAAGAGCTAAAGTCCCAGGAAAAAAGGGGGCTGCATGGAAATAAGCTCATAAAAGTGATCTCATAGATGCTTGGGTCACTTCTATGTAGTCCCTTTCCTCTAGGACTTTGGCTCTTCGAGTCCTGGCCTCCTTGAACTCCAACATTTCTATCTGAGGTATTTGCCAGATATTAAGCTGTGTTTATACAGGATGAGGAGTTGAGAAAACAAGCAGAAAGAAACTGTTTAGAGGCTCAAAAACAAAGCAGAGGGTTTGGCAGTCTCACAGTGCTGAGGAGCTAAAAAATCGAGTACAGAGTCCACCAAGGAAGAGGGGCTTTTGTGAACATTCCAGACTTTTATGTTTTTTTTTTAAGACTTTTAAAATTAAAAGAAAAATTTTGAGACAAGTTCTTGCTTTGTTGCCCAGGATAGAGTGCAGTGGTGCAATCATAGCTCACTGCAGCCTTGACCTCCCAGGCTCAAGCAATCCTCCCACCTTGGCCTCCTGAGTAGCTGGGACTAAAGGCATGAGCCACCATGCCTGGCTAATGTGTTTTTTTTGTTTTTTTTTTTTGTAGAGACAGGATCTCCTTATGTTTCCCAGGCCGGTCTTGAACTCCTACGCTCAGGCAATCCTCCCACCTTGGCCTCTCAAAGTGCTGAATTAATAGATGTGAGCCACTGACTGTGCCCAGCATCCTAGACTTTTATAGCTGAAAGGGCTAAACTCTAGGAGAAAGGGAAAACCAGAAACAGATAAGCCTTAATACATCCTTAAACCCTGCCTAACCTGGAACAAAAAGAAAAAGGTGATTTGCCCATATTTTGTCTGCCTTACAGAAGAACACTGAATCTAGTCTGGAAGGAGATAACAGTATCTAGAACTTTTTTCTTAAATAATGTCCAGAATTTCATAAATGGAAAATTAGCAGGCTTGCCAGGAAATAAAACCAAATAAGGAAAAATTAAGGGAACAAACAGATAATGGAAATAGACCCATAGGTGATCCAGATAGCAACGTTATCAGATATGGTCTTTGAATCCAGCCTTATATTAAAAGAATAATAAATCACAAGTTGAACTTGTTCCAGGAATATGAGGTTAGTTTAACATTTAATATGGCAGACACATAACATTATAAAGAAGAAAAATTATATGATTGTCCCAAAATTCAGAAAAAACATTTGATAAATCCACGCCATTCGTAATTTTAAAAAACTCTTAGAAAACTAGAAATAGAGAATAATTTCCTTTATCTACTAGTTATCTACAAAAATATTTACAACAATCATCATTCTTAATGATAAAATATTAAATCTTTATCTGAGATTAAAAAATCTGACAGAAATCTGAAAAATTTCAACATTGTACTGGACGTCCTAGCCAGCACAATAAAACAAGAAAAAGAGAAATAAAAAACAGAATTGAAAAGGAAAAAATAAAACTAATATTTATAGATTATATTCACAGAAATTCCAAAAGGTCATGCAGAAAAACTATTCGAATTAACATGTAAATTTGCAAGGTTGCTGGATACAAATAAAAATCAACGGTATGCTATATGTGAGCAAAAACCAATTCGGCACTGAATTTTTTAAAAAACTAATAATAGCATTTATAACAGCAACAGAAACTTCAATACCTAAAATTAATCTAATAAAAATGTTCAAGACATATAAAAAACTACATTACTGAGAGTTACTAAAGAAGGCCTAAGTAAATACCACATTCTTGAAATGAAACACTCATTATTGGTGAGATGTAAATCCTTCCAAATTGATCTCTAGATTTAATGCAATTCCAATCAGAAGCCCAGCAAGTTTTTTTGTTTTTATTTTTTGTGGAAACAAACTGATTTTAAAATTTATATGGGAATGTGAAGGGCCATTAATAGCCAAGAAAGTCTCAAGAACAATTTTGAGGTTACACATCAGATATCAAGCCTTATTACAAAAATGAAGGAATTAAGACAGTGGAGTATTGGTGCAAGAAGAGAAAAATTAACCCATGGAACAGAATAAAGATCCAAAAAAATGGACTCACACATATATAGTCACCAAATTTATGAGAAAGGTGCCACTAAAGCACATGAGAAAAAGGTAGTATTTTCAATAAATGGTACAAGGTCAATTAGGTTTTCTATTCTTACACGTCTGGTCTATGTAACCTACTTCAGTGGCTTGCCTATGGTCTCAAAAAATCTCCTACTGTAGTTTAGCTTATTCTGCTGAGCTCAAAACTTCTATATCTCACATCGTCTCGGGTACTGACACCATGACTCAAACGTGCAAATCTGAACTCATCTTCATTCCCCTGCTTATTCCTGTGTTCATGATCTCTGTGAATGGTTCAGAGTGCAGTATCGAACTAAAAATTCTGGAAAATGTGTTTTTACCCTTTTCTCTCCTGGGACAATTATATTCTATCTGTAAAATAGGTAAGATTTTGTGAATTCTGTCAAAAATTAAAGCAATAATTCAGTCTGGGATTGTTCCTGGAGACTCCAGCAGCAGCCTTCTGTGCTTGCCTGAGGAAATCTTCCTGTTTTAGTGAGGAGGGAGGGATGAAGGGGGAAGAAAAGAATATAAATTTATTACCACTGAACTATACACTTAAAAATGGTAAAGATGGTAAATTTTATATGTAGCTTTAACTTCAATAAAAATGTATTAAAAACATGAAAACCAAAATTAGCCAGGAATGGTGGCGGGAGCCTGTAGTCCCAGCTACTCGGGAGGCTGAGGCAGGAGAATGGTGTGAACCCGGGAGGCGGAGCTTGCAGTGAGCCGAGATCGCACCACTGCACTCCAGCCTGGGCAACAGAACGAGACTCTGCCTCAAAACAAAAACAAACAAACAAACAAAAACCAAAAACATGAAAACCAACTATAAAGCAGCATTTCCCTCCTTGATTTTAAGATGCATTTCTTCAAAGCCTAAGGATTCTGAAGTTACAATGAAGATATAAACCAAACTCTAAAAACAAATGACAAAAAACATCCTTGCCTATTTCTAAACAGAGGAGTAACCTGGGATATTGCTTAAATGGAACATAAATTTTAAATTTGGTAATTCTTCAAATGTCTCCCAAAAGATTGTACCATGATAGAACATGGAGAAGAAAAGTTATCATACACACAGAATATAGACCATCACTGCCAAGCAACGCAAATGCCAAAACACAGGGAGCAGAACACGGAATTTCAAAACTAGCAGAGACAAGTGTGGCCGATTCATGGACCAAACAGGACCACGATTCAGATATTGAACATGTCTGTTACAATTTCCGGTTGGCTTTCAAGAGATGCTCTTTGACTTCTAGGTATACAAAATTCAATTACAACAGTAAAAGTATGCCTTTAACCAAGTAAAAAAATGTAGAATGATATTCTCTAAAGACCTCAAAATGTCACTATTCATATAAAGGTGCTACAGAACAAAGATCATGAGTGCATGTTGTGAAAAGCATGTACTCATGATGCTACCATGCGTGACTATGAAAGGTCAGAAGTCATTCAGAGCAGTCTATACTCCCGGTGTGAAGTCAGCTCAGTATGTATGCAATACAGAAAAAATAGTAAAGAAGTAAAGTGACAAATATATAATACTTTTGTGTAAATTTATTCCAATCTTTCTTCCCCTCTACTCTCCTCCTCTAGAAAAGCTGTTAATAGACCAGTGGTTGATCAAGAGATCAACAAAGTTTTGCAAAGGTTTTCTGTAGGAAGGCCTTAGACATCAAAGTACCAGAGTCTGAATTCTAACAGACACAGATCTTCACTACCTATGAAAACATTTGCCATTCAAACAGAAGCATCCTTGGGATGTCTGCTTCAAACCTAAGGAAATGGAGGTGTGAGGATGTGTCATAAGGAGGTTGCTTACCTCTTTCTAGTACTTCATCTTTATCTTGAGACTGTACCCACATCATCAAAGTGACTTTTAGGAAGCATAGCAGACAACAGTTTAGGAATTATTTGGTCTTGGCAAAATTCATATGTGCCATACTTTGTTCTCTCAAAGATAACATGTCTGCCCTGTCTATCTGATAGGGTCATGGTAAAACCCTTATAAGAAAATATAAGAGAAGGCCTTTTCCAAACTGTAACTACTATATAAATGCAATTTTTTTACTTGCATCATCACAAGGACACAATGATTTGTAACACCAAATTTTAACACCAAGTCATCTTTTAAACAACATGCAATACCATGAAGTAAAGGTCTAAAAATAAATAAAGTGCAAAGGCATCGTGTGCTACTCAAGCTTAATGATGCAGACTATTGTTGCAGCCTGATGGGTTCTTCTTGCCCATTGCCCAGAAAAGCCAATGCACTGAAAACAGCAGGTATTACAGCAAAGAAAGAGGTTAATAATCATAGGGCCAGCCAACTAGTACGACAGGAGGTATTTCTCAAATATGCCTCCCCGAGAATTTGGAGGCTAGGGTTTTTAGGGTACTTTGACGGGCAGGGAGCTGGGGAACTGAAATCACTGATTGACCGAGGATGAAATCACAGGGGTGTCTAAAACTGTCTTCACATAGCTGAGTCAGTTCCTAGGAAGGAATCTCAGGACGAGGTGGCATCTCGTGGTCTGCCGAAATGCTAACTCTGAAAAATATCTCAAAGACAAGTTCTTTAGCTTTCACAATAGTGATGTTATCTATAGGTGTAGTTAGGCAAGTTATACACTTTGTGAGCCCCAGTTACATGATTCTGGGGCAGTCAGCAACTTACAGACAAGTAAGCTGATCAATGGCAGGTCACTGTTTATGCCTATTCTTTAGCAAAGCCTGATCCCCTACCATAATTCTAACCTTGTCACCTCTTTACAAATATAGTTTCAATTTTCAAACATGAAGGGGATCTGTTCAAGGAAAGGACCACTATGGCCTCTGCACAAGAATGAGCAAGAGCAATTTAGCCAAGTAGAAGCAAGATGGAGTCAGTTAAGTCAGATTTCCCTTGCCAATGTAATTTTTGCAAAAACTGTTTCCCTATTACGTTGCTGATTCCATTCTAATCTATGAGTTGCTTCAATCAAATCTTCTATGACTTAGACTCCATCTAAGGGCTTATTCTCAACTTTTGAGTGAAGTATCAAGTGTTTCCTTGTTCTTACTAAAAGCACCATCTATTCAAGTAGCCACCTTTTTTCTTTTTAAACTTACCTGGTCCCTTGATTTCTTTTCAGTCAAAGGAACATGTTTGTGCAGAATTCACAGCAAAAGCCCATCTTGCAAGAATCTTCCCTGAGCCTCCCTGGGCCAGGCTTCCTAACTGTCTTTAGTATCAGAAGGCCGACACACAACTTCTGCTACCCCAGCTGAGTGTGTGACTCAGCATTTAAAACCCTGACTCTGTTTTTAATTTTTCAAGGAGGCCAACTATTTTGCAATACAAACACTTGTTAAATGGAGTTAATCCATCAACTACTACAAATTTCACTTAAACACATTGGACAAATACATTTCTTCACAAGCCTGGAAAATTGTTTTCAGACAAGACACCCCAAGATGGTACAGATGGGGAGATCAAACCTTCCCCCGGAAGGAGTCCTGCAGCTGAATCTGGAGGCCTCTGGAAGAACGCTAGGAGGCGGCAGGAGGCCTGGGCTCCTGGCCCACAGATAAGAAAAGAAAATCTCTTCCTGGCCAAACTGGAGCCCTTCAAAAGCATGAAACTCTCCCAGTTCTCCCAGAATTTCCCCTTTCCTATGCACAACAATGAAACACATGCAGGTGCCAAATGCTCCCATCCTAGAAGGCAAAGAAACTACAACTCTCTGCTTTGATAGAGAGTCATCAAAGGTTGGGGCCATTCAGGATTTTATTTTCCAAACTCACTGCTGGCCTCGAGGAAGTATGACACCACCATCCTAAGCACAGGGCAGCTGTTCTTTTTTGGCTGGAGTTCAGTATAAACCTTACACATGTTCTGCTAACTTTCTCTCTCTCTTTTTTAAAACAAATAACAATTTTTTAAAATGCCATGGTCACTTAACTCCAAGCCTAGGGT
The DNA here is from genome assembly GCF_028885625.2 of Pongo pygmaeus. NCBI lineage: Eukaryota > Metazoa > Chordata > Mammalia > Primates > Hominidae > Pongo > Pongo pygmaeus. Next base: position 7,752,908 of record NC_072378.2, on the reverse strand, counting down.
TTTCACTATAAAGGTTTTCCTGCAGGACGGAGAAAAACATGTATTCCCAATATATTTCTGAGCCAAAAAGATGCCAGTAGGTTATTCTAACCAGAGAAATATAATGAAATAAATAATTAGGCAGACTGAAAATTAATGGCTAAAACAGTTCCAAAGAGTCAGTGAATACCAATTATCTCTGAAGTATCAACAGACAAAAATCTAGCAACAAAAAACGTGCTTTTCAAAAGAGGCCCTCAGTAGTATAGCCACTGAATATATTTTTATTTAGGAGTGAGAATCAGATATCAGAAAACTTCCCTTTTGTTCCAAAATCGTGGCCCATTATAAAATTACCACAATGGATATATTTTACTAATTATTTAGCTCTCCTAGCTATGAATTACCTACAACTATCAGCATGTACGTTCATACCATGAAATGTCCCAAAGCATGGCATCTGTCCTTCCTCCTTCTGTGTTTCCCCATTACAGACTTAAATATGCACAAGGGCTGGATGCTGGCGGTGCTTTCAAAACAAAAATGAACCTTTCACAGGGCAAATTAATGTTCCCTATGAGTTCAGTGTGTGTATTTGTGACAGACCCACACACAGATCAATACATTCAGGAAAAACCAAAGTCATTCTTAAGCCTTCGGAAATTCTTGGGAAATCAATAGACTCACAAGACCAAAAGTGGGAACCTGGACTTGGTTTATAAAACCAAAGCTGACAAATCCCTTATGGAGTCTGGAAGTGTGGAGTTCCCTCCCCCTATATGTTCACTTCCCTTCATTTTTATCCTTGTAGCTGCCATATAATTGCCAGACCATCATATCACCTACTTAATTTCCACCTTGTACACACTAAGAAGTACACGGTAATACTAATCTACTATGCATAAAGGCCTTGATTCTCACTGACTTACTAAACTGACCCCTAAATACTAAGCAAAATTCGAGGTCATTGGCTTCTGTGTATTGGCTTCTTCTATACTAACGACTCTAAAACTTCATCCCTCAGCCCTTCCAGTCCTCCAGCAATTGTTCCATGTAAGTTTTTCTGTATTGCTAGGCAGCTCCACGCACATGCTTCACTGCAGTTCTTTTGTAAAATGGTCCGGCCTTGTTTTAGGAAACAAGAGTAATATAGACGTGGAAAAAGTCTACAGCTCCCTTGTATCCAAATGATAAAAAAAAATACATCACACACAAGCTTACTCAAAGATACATGTGTGTATGTGTATCTTATGTGCACAAATACACAGCCTTGTATTCACTGGAATTATTATCACTTACAAGCATCATATAATTTTAATGTATGAATTTATTTTAGCCACCCTTACCTATCATTCAGAATGAGGACTAAACAATAGTGGGAACATTTTATCCCTAATTATGGAGTTATCTGATCAGAAAAGATGCTTATAATAAATACATTCACTAGCTTTCTTAGGAAAAGACAGCTATTTGGAAAATCAAATAGCAAAAGATCTCACCAGCTAAACACTCCCATTTAGAACACCCACCTCATCATACTCACATGCTGCCCCTGAACTCCAGGTCACCCTGCACAGACATAGTTGAGGTTATTGTCATGACAAAAGGTGGGAAACAGGGGCCAGCCCCACCTTTGGGGCTTTCTCGAGCCTTCATACCTGTGCTGATGCTCCTGTAAGACTTGATAAATGCTGATAAGAAAAGTTTGGTTTTTAAAACTTCCCATAACACAGTCCTTGTAGATGCGGAATTCTGCAGCCGTCACCGCCTCACCCTCAGGAATCTGGGATAAGTTGAACTTGAACTCTTTGTGGTGTCGCTGACGAGGGGAGAACTCCTTGTCGTACTCCACTATAAGATTAAACAAGAGAGAGTGACAACTATTGTTACTTGACTAAGTGCCACGGGCTTACCTCACCAGTTTCCCCGTTTGACTTCATAGGTGGATTACCAGTTACCCACAGCTTACTAGGGGGATCGGGTAGTGAAAAGACCACTGGCTGGCCCATGAGGAGGAGATGAAAATCCTTCATGTTACCCAAGATTAAGCAAAATTCTTAGATTTTATTTAGTTTAAATACTTTCGCTTGTATACTTATTCGAATGAATTTGCACGAGAGCAAGTTATGAAAACTCTTGGCTTAAAGTTTTCTCATCTGCAAAAATGGGAAGAATATGACTTCACAGGAAAAGGTGTGAAAATTAATGAAGCAATGAAGAAGAACCCGTCTGTCCATCCTGGCCCCCTCTCCTCCCAGCTACCCTTCCCTCCTCAGGCTGGTTCACGTGTCACCATCAGCAGTTGACATAACGAAGGGCAGCCCTGAGCTGAACATTGGTGGGGATGGCTGAGGGTGGGGAAGGGGAGTAGGCAAAGCATTTTGCCTGGGCCTGAAGTGTAAAGGGTCTTCACATTTTGCCTATTCAGTGGAAATGTTTATGCCTTCCTCCTACTGGTAGATCCTGAAGGCCCCACGACTCTGAGCGGTGGGGGACTCTCCACAACGGGAAGTTGCTGGAATCCCCATTTAATGTGCATGCAGATGCCACGAAGATGTGGAAGGAAATCACCAACAGAGCCATTGCTATTTTCTCATGGTTTACATTGAAAAAAAAAACCAAAAAACTGGGCGGAAAGGATAGAATCTAAAAGGTTTTTTAATATGGAATCAACCTATTGTGCACTGAAAGATGAATGAAGAAAACGTGGTATGTGCATAAACGCATTTGTATTTGGTCTTAAAAAAGGGGGAGATTCTGCCACTTGCAACATGGATGAACCTGGAGGATGTTATGTGAAGTGAAATAAGCAAAGCACAGAAAAACAATCACTGCACAACCTCACTTATATGCAGAATCTAAAAAAGTGGAACTCACAGAAGCAGAAAATAGAATGGAGGTTACCAGGAGCTGGGACAATCTCACCACAAAAAATAAAGCCATGTCTCTGTGAGGTGATAAACACATTAATTAGCTTGATAGTGGTAATCATGTCATAATGTATATGTATGAGTAAATCAAATCACATTGTATCCCTTAAATACATACAATATTTGCCAATTACACCACAATGAAGCCAGAAAAAAATACATTTTTAAAATAAAATCTTTTTCCTGCATGAAGACAAATGAGAAATTGCAATTACTGATGATTTTTCAGTCAGATTTTAGATGTCTATACAAAGTCCTGTGTGAGAAAAGTGATATCAAACTTCAGATGCCTCACATAAATTATAATTGCTGTAAAAGGAAAAAAGGAGTGCTCTGTTTCCCACCATAAACCCTTGACTCTTTTCCCCAGAGTCAGGAAACACTTCTGCTTTGCTGTTCCTGTTCGTTTTTCCTTAATGGCAACCAAAGTGAAATCTCATGAGCAAATTAATCCTTATAGCAGAGTTTTCCCAAGGTTTGTGGGTAGAAAAAATATCAAATTATTAGCCACCTCCAACTTCCCACTTTCTCTTACACATGTTGTTTTTCATAATTATCAGAGAAAAGCTTTGGAGATTTAGCTTCTTAAAAAAAAAAAAAAAAAAGAAAAGAAAAGAAAAGAAAAAGCTAACTCCCCAGAAGAATCTAAGTCCTCAATAGCATTTGCAGAAGCTAAGTTAAGCCATCTATAGGTGCAAGATTTTTTAAAAAGAATTTCTGAAACTGCCATGTAATTACACAACACGTTTTAGATTCGAGTTCTTTTTTTTTTTTTTTTTATTTTGAGGGTTAAAAAGGAATAAGCTTTGGCTTCTGTAAAAGCTTGAATATAAGCAAAAAGAAGTCCAACCAGAAAAGTAAACCACAGTTTAGCCCCAACAAGAGAGCAGGTTTTCTAATTAGTGGCTACGCATGAAAAGCAATATTGTTGGGAAGTTCACCCAAGGACACCCACACAGGACGGTGTATCACTTTTCCCTAAAACTGATCTGCCTTTTAAGTTTGATATGTTATCATCGCTTGTTAAAAACTGAAGCAAATCTGATTTTCCAAAGAGCTTTCTAAAAAACAGTCACACAGCTTTTCTCTATAGAGCTTTTTGGAGGCCTAATTGTAATATTACTAAATGAAAGTAATATTTTAAGATTCGCTGGAGAGCATGTGTAAGAATTCTTCAAGGAAGTCTTTCAATAAACTTCCTTAGAAAAAAACATAAGAAATAAGATGTAAGACAGTAACTTTAAGATATTTCAGTTATAAGGAGCAGAGAAAGGGACAGACATTTTTAACAAAGGAGAAGTGTGGTGGCTGGTCTTTTGAGAGGTATGCCATCCCCAATAAACCACATCTCCCAGCATCCATGCTCATGGGTGGTCTGCTCCCTTTGGGTGGCTCTGAGCTGGCTCTGTGGCTGGCTCTATGACCTGTTTTGGACCAACATAACGAAAGTCTTCAACAGTGGTGCTGCGTGACTTCCAAGGCTGGGTCATAAGCTTGGAATTTCCTTTCACTTAGACTTCTTGGAATGCTTGTCTGAGGAAAGACAGCTGTCATCTAAGAAGTGTGACTACCCTGAAACTTCCATGTTGTGAGGAAGCCCAAGCTAGCCATGTAGAGAAGCTACACAGAGGGGTGGGAGAGGAGAACAGAGATGGGGGTGGGTGGGAGAAGAGAGAGACAGAACACACAAACTGTCCAGCCTGTCCCCAAGCACCTCAGCTGAGGCACCACAAGTGTTATGAAGATGCCATCTTGGATGTCCTTTGCATGACTCAGCCCCAGCCACCACCTGGCTGCAGCTGCACAAGAGAACTTGAAGAACCACCTAGTTGAACCTGGTCATTCCACAAGACTGTGAGAGATGGTAACTCGTTGTTGTTTTAAACCACTATGTTTTGGAGGATTTGTCACACGGTAATAGGCAACTAACACAACAAGGGAAAAGGGGATGGGAGGAAGAGAGGAGGGAGGAGAGAGAAGGGAAATCTGACCACACCAGGAAGGGGATAAATTGCATGCAGCTTTTAAGGATAAGGATTGTGCAATGCTGGGAGGCAATATGTACGACTAAGGAAGAATCTTGGCAAATGCTCACAGATTTGAAGATGTGAGGAGATAAAAAATCTAAAAATGAGAAAACAGAAGCACAGTTCAAAGCATTCATTTTATTACAACGTAAAATAGAACCCATTGCCTCATATGTGGATTTTCCAATTCTTCCTCCACCAAAACAACATTATCATGAAGTACTCTGAACTTTCTTTTCCTTTATCCTTCTTAGAAAAGATGCACGGCTTCCTTAGTGCCATCCACGAGTCTCTGATTGCCACCCACAACCTTTTAAGCTCTCACGCCCATCCCATTACCGTCTGGTCTTCTAAGTTGCTCCTGTGCCTCTTACCTCAAAGCTGTACCACCTTCCTCACTCTCCTCATGATACCTCAGCCACTGATCACTGAAGTTTGCTCAGAACTCCTCCATTCCCCCCACTCTTTTGCCTGCGATTGAACGTACACAGCTTGTTTGCTAATGTCTCATAGGGATATAAGAAATAAATACAATTAGGTTACTGCCTGTATGTGCACTTGAACACCACAATGGTAAAACAGTAATGTTTCCAATGAGCTCAGCAATTCAAGCTATGAGTGAACACTCCTCAAATGCCAGACAGTTCAAGAAATATGAATGGGAGAGAAAGGGAGAGGGCTGAGTTCCAAATTCAGCCCTCAGTACCTACTTTATACCCATTAGCATTTGGCTTACTGATGATGGGGCCAGATGCAGTCACAATTAAGTCGTAGTTAAGAGTGTTGGTGACATGTCAAACTGAGACACTGGTGTTGAATTCTAGCTTTTTTCTTACCTATATGATGCTGAGTTAAAGTTATATTAAATTTTCAGTATCAGTTAAATTGAAATAATAACATTTCTAAAGATTAGGTGAGACAATCTATACAAAATAGCCGAAGCCACAGTGTCAATGCCCCATCAATGTTAGCTGTGATAATCATTGGCTGTTATTTGAGAATCCAGGTCCTCGGAGCTTGGAGTATGTCTTTGCTGAGTAATTCAAATTTATTCACGAGTCTACAGATACAAGTGATGGCTGCTCCCTCTAAATTAGCTTTTTCAATTCGAGTGAGGCATTCTGTGAAAGGGCAGTAAGCAAAATCTCACTGAGCATCAGCCTTGGTGGCTGGCTCCTGAATGCAGTGCTGTGTTCTCTGAGGCAATAATTCCTAGAATTTTTAAATTTCAAGGACCAGTCAAGACAGTTTTTGAAATGATAGTGACCTTATGCAAGGCTATCTGCTTCTTCTGTTTGCCGTTGTTAAGGACAATAAAAGCAAAACAACAAACTGCATGCTCTAACTCTACCACTGCATTTCTAAAAGTCTTTTTAATACTAAATAAAATAGGGAGGACATACCGAACAAATGAAGCTTTATAAAACTCACTTCCTTCTCTCCTTTCTGCCTCGGACTATACCAGTGGAAATTTCTGACCTGTCCTAGACCTTTGGCCAACACATAGGAACAAAAGCCTTAAGGAATAAAAGTCACTGGTTTAAGATGTAAAATGTAAATTATGTAATTATACATACAAAAGGATGTATGCAACTTACGGAAGTAATGAAGCATAATAATAAAGCACCAAGGAAACCATCACCCAACTTGAAAACCAGAAAGTGACTGAGACTGTTGTATTCTTTCCTGATTCTCTTCAACTGCTTCTCTCCAAAGGTACCTCACATCAGGAATAATGTTTATCACTCCCCTGCCCTTTAAAACCTAACAATTCTACTACATGTGTGTATCACTAAATCATACACTGTTCTGTTCTCCTCCTTTCCCTCTCCTTTTTAGAGACATCATGGAAGTTGTACAGGCAGGCTCACATGGAAAACCTAGGCCTGGTTATGGTTAAGAGCAAGGCAACCTGTGCAGAGGGTCGTCTGCCTGTCAGCGGGTGAATGGCTCATGTGTCATAGGTGGGCATGGCTGCTGTGCAGACAATGGTGACCAGTAACTCCTCTCCTTCTTCAGCCCTACTTCATAGAGATCTATTAAAAATATGGGCAGTTTCTGACAAGTGTTGATAAGGATTTAGATAAACTAGAACCCTTGTGCTTTACTGATGGGAATGCAAAATGGTGCAGCACTGCAGCAAATAGTGTGGCAATTCCTCAAACAAACATAAAATTAGCATTGATCCAGCAATTATCTTTCTGGATATATATGCAAAAGCATTAAAAGCAGGGCCTTGAACAGATATTTGTACACTCATGTTCATGGCAGCATTATTCACAATAGCCAAAAGCTGGAAGCAACCCACATGTCCACTGACGGATGAATGGGTAAACACAATGTGGTACAGACCTATGATGGAATACTCTTCAGCCTTAAAACGGAAGGAAATTCTGACACACGGTACCACATGAACCCTGAGGACATTGTGTGACGTGAAATGTGCCACCCACAAAAGCACAAATACTGTATAATTCCACTTATATGAGGTACCAAGCCTAGTCAAAGCCATAGAGCTAGAAAGGAGAATGGTATACCAGGGGCTATGGGAGAGGGGAATGGGAAGTTCAGGTTTAATAAGTCCCCAAATAGTCAGTTTGGGAAGAAGAAAAAGTTCTGGAGAGGAAGTGGTGATAGTGGCACAACCAATGTGAATGTCCTTAATGCCACTGAACCGTACACTTAAAAACTGTTATAGCAGTCAGGTGCAGTGGCATTGCCTGTAGTCCCAGCCCCTTGGGAGGCCGAGGCAGGAGGACTGCTTGAGCCCAGGAGTACAGGGCTGCAGTGAGCTATGATTACACCACTGCACTCCAGCCTGGGCAACAGAGTGAGACCCTGTCTCTGTAAAATAATAATAAAATTGTTGAAGTGATTGGATTTCCTCATATATCTAAAAAAAATGTCTAAATGTGTTTGTTGAAATCAGGAGCCAGTGTTCACTCATGACACTTGATTATTTTATCTCTTAAGTCTCTTTTAAACTAGCAAACCAGGCATAGAAAGAACTCCATTAACCTGATAATGAGTCTACATCAAAAAGATCCCTACAGCTAAGAACATTTTTTTTTTTTTTTTTTTTTTTTTTTGAGACAGAGTCTCGCTCTGTCACCCAGGCTGGAGTGCAGTGGCACGATCTCGGCTCACTGCAAACTCCGCCTCCTGGGTTCACACCATTCGCCTGCCTCAGCCTCCCGAGTAGCTGGGACTACAGGCGCCCGCCACCGCGCCCGGCTAATTTTTTGTATTTTTAGTAGAGATGAGGTTTCACCATGTTAGCCAGGATGGTCTCGATCTCCTGACCTCATGATCCACCCGCCTCGGCCTCCCAAAGTGCTGGGATTACAGGCTTGAGCCACCGCGCCCAGCCAGCTAAGGACATTCTTAATGGTGATACATTCACATCACTGCCTTTAAAATCAGGAGAGCGGCAAGGACTCTGACTTCCAGTCTGATGTTGGAGTCCATTTCAGTACTATTAAGATTAAATAATAGGAAAAGAAGAGACACACTGCAAAGCATTGGACCTAACGAGAAAGTTTAGAGGGTTGCTTTCATATATTTACTATTTGGAATTTTTATGTGTGAGTTCATAAGTGAGACTGGCAATGTTCTCATTTCCTATGGCATTGTGTGGTTTCAAGTTATACAAGTTTCCCTTTATCCAAGGGGGATACCTTCCAAGGGCCCCAATGGATGCCTGAAACCGTGAATAGTGCCAACCCTATATACACTATGTTTCTTCCTATACATGCATATCTAGGAAGATACATTTAAATTTATAAATTAGGCATAGTAAGATTAATGATAATAAAACAAATACAACAATATACTGTAGTAAAAGTTATATGAAGATGGTCTCTCTCTCTCTCAAAATATCTTACTATACTATACTCAACTGTTTCCAGACCTCAAGAGCAAACTGTGGAAACCGAAACCATGGATATGGAAACCATGGATAAGGGGGAACTACTGCACTTTCTCTTGGAATAAGATGGGGAGCCTTTCTGCTCCTTCAAGAAGTAATATACTTCCTGAAAATCTGGCAGACTTATCTGTAGAATCATTTGATTCTGGCGTTTTCTTTTGGGGGACATTTTAAATTACTTATTTTCCTTTAAACATAGAAGTATTGAATCTATTTTTAAGTCTGTTTTCTAGAGGTTTGTCCATTTTTAATTTTTCAAGTTTATGTCCATAATTTGTTTTAAATTTTATTTTATTTCAATAGTTTTGGGGGAACAAGTCGTGTTTGGTTATATGGGTAAGTTTTTTAGTGGTGGGTTCTGAGATTTTGGTGCACCCATCGCCCAAGCAGTGTACCCTGAATCCAATATGTGGTTTTTATGCCTAAGCCCCCCCTCAGTCTTCCCCCGAGTCCTCAAAGTCCATTGTGTCATTCTTTGCCTTTGCATCCTCATAGCTTAGCTCCCACTTATAAGTGAGAACATACAATATTTGGTTTTCCATTCCTGAGTCACTTCACTTAGAATAATGGTCTCCAACCCCATCCAGGTTGCAGCGAACTATTACCATAAAATTTTTCATAGAATCCTCTCATTATTTAATCTCTGCTGTATCTATGGTTGTTTCTCCTTTTTCATCCTAATACTAATTTGTACGTTCACTTTTCCTTGATCTTACTAAAGATTTTTCTTTTTTTCTCACTACTGCTTTGTTTAATGCTAATAAAGATATTTTAATATAGATCTTTTCTGAATGGTATCTAAGTCTGAATTATTTCAATTAAAATTGTCCAGAGAAAAAGACACTGCCTATCTCAAACTACAAACACAAAAGATAAAATAAAAAGGGGAACAACAGAGAGAGAAAAGAACAGAACAATCGATTTAACATATTTACTTTAAAAGTAAACACATATTCATTATTCTCTCACTAACTGGAGTTACTCTCTGGTTAATTTAGTCTAGATTAGTTAAGGCAATTACAATAATTCTCAATAAATCCTACATTTTCCAAATATTTCACATTTCCATTTACAGTTACATACCAAACTTGAAATTTTTTTTGAAACATGGTCATTCCATTGACTAATGTAAGCAATTTTTCACGCTATGGCACAAGCTTATTTAATTTTAGGCAACAAGGACATTTCTGGCTGGACTTCCAAGGGTTGTAACAACAGCGGCCTTTTGACTTTTATGTTGCAAGCATATAACCTTGAATAGTAATACAAACACTGAGCTAAACTTTCTAATTCACTTTTGACCAAGATGAAACAAAAGACTTTACCCTCCAGGGTTCATCAAATATTTCTAAGTATTTGTATTCATATTCTATAAGAATCACAAATATCAAGAAGAATCTATTTTTTCTGGTTGCCATGCTCCAAATGACATTTTTAAACTTTATTTTTTATTGTGAATAATTAAAGTCCCACAAGTAGTTGAAAAAACAGAGAAGCCCCATGCACCCTTCACCCAGCTTCCCCCCAGAGTAACATCTTACATAACTGAAGTACAAGATCAAAACCAGGAAACTGACATTGGCTCAATACATTCAGTAGACCACACCCACTGATTTCACCAGTTTTCACGAGCACCGTTTGAGTATGTATGTGTATTCTATGACCCCTTATGACACGTATAGATCCATGTTACCACCACCCAAATCCAGATCCAGAAATCTTCCGTTGCCACTATAAAACTCTCTGGGGCTACCCTTTTATTCCAAATGACTTTTTAAGAAGATATCCAGTACACATATCATAAAGAGCTTTAGGACACTAGGCACCTACATATCATTAGTAGAAAGGGTTAATAGTCATTTTTTTCTTAAAAAAATCAGGTTAAAACCATTTTCATACCCAAATATAGGTATTAATTTCACTTTAAATTGGGGAGATAGGCCGGGCGCAGTGCCTCACACATTCCAGCACTTTGGGAGGCCGAGGTGGGCAGATCACCTGAGGTCAGGAGTTTGAGACCGGCCTGGCCAACAAGAGGAAACCTTGCCTCTATTAAAAATACAAAAGTTAGTCAGAAGGGCTTGGTGGCACATGCCTGTAGTCCCAGCTACTCGCGAGGCTGAGGCAGGAGAATAGCTTGAACCCGGGAGGCAGAGGTTGCAGGGAGCCGAGATCACGCCACTGCACTCCAGCCTGGGTGACAGAGCAAGACTCCATCTCAAAAAAAGAAAAAAAAAATTGGGGAGATGCTCAGTAGCTACCACTATACATGTCTCATTATGGAAATTAGTAGTGGACCTTGGCTTCTATGAGGAAGCACACTCAGGCACTTAAGTCAATAAACATGCGTCGGGAAGAAAGATTTCAAACGAATAATCACAGCCTTGATAGAGTTCCATTAATGTCAAATAACCGCATTTTTGCCCCCTTACAAGGGCTGCCTTAAAGAAGCAATCAGACCACATTTAGTAAAAATCAATCTACGCAACATGCCTTTTTTCACATTTGAGAAAAACTGCTACATCTCCAGTCAAAACACAGATAGGCCAGCTTAAAGAGAAAACGAAAGATCCTCCCACACCTCTGATTCCCACTGCAGAGGAACAACAGGCACAATATCCTCCACATGACTAAGAAGAACTCTCAGTCTGTATTCATTCCTTCAGACTCAGCATTCCTTCCTGGGTGATCTGGGTTCTGTGGTCCCACTGACAATGCCATTGTCTTCTGGTACACTGCATTTGCTACAGTGTTTTGTGCCTACTTGTGCGTTTCTGTTTATTCATCCTGCCCGGCTCGGATGCCGCCGTAGTTCATCTGTCTGTGGGTTCCTAGCTCCCATCAGTCCTGGAAAATTCTCAGCCAGTCACTCATCAATTATGGCCTCTCTGCCATTTGTTTTAGAGTTTCCTTCAAAAATGACAATTAGATATATATTAGACTTTCTAATGTCCACATCTCTTAGCAGTAGCTAGTACTGATTTTACACCATTTATCTCCTGATCTCTGGAGTAGATTTAGGTAATATCTTCTATTTACACATTTACCAGTTCTCTCCTTCACTGTTTAATGTGTAGTTTAAATAATCTATTAGTGAGTTTTGTTTATTTGTTTTTTTTTTTTTGGGTTGGCACCTCGCTATTTTGCCCAGGCTGGTCTCGAACTCCTGGGCTCAAGTGATCCTACCTCAGCCTCCCAAGTAGCTAGGACTACATGTCACCAGGTGCATGTCACCACACCCTAGTTTTTCCACCTCAATGATTTAAAAAAAAAAAAAAATTCAAATTGCTCCCTTTTTGTTTGGTTTGTGCTGTCATTTTCAATGGTAAATTGTCATATATTTACTATTATTTATTATACTATCATTCTTTCTGTATTTCTATATTATTGTCTTGCATTTTCTAACTTGGTGCCTGTTCTCCAATATGTGAAATTCTTGGGGGACTGAAATTACTCTCCCGTCACTCTGATGATACACATTTTGGTGGTGTATTTCCTTGTGTGTTTGAAGATTTTTGATTTTTTGGTAGTTTTTAATTGAAATTCATCATGAATGTTTAAACTGGGTTACTTTTTTTTTTTTCCTAAAAAAAAAAAAAAAAAGATCAGCATTTGTTCTTATGAGGAACACCACCAGCCAGAACCACTTTATCTCCCTTTGACGGTCCCGGCTTAATGTGGGAACCTCAGGGACAGCTCCCCAATACCCTGTCCCAGACCCCAAGCTGGTCTCAGGATCAGCGCTAGTGTTGGTCTTTGCATTCACAGAAACCCAACTTTTATGTTTGTTTGCTCATGGAAACTCCCACAGGGGAGTCCTGTAAGCTGTCCCTGAGCCCGTGACACTCATACTTTAGGCAAGTTTGCTTTTGTTTATCCTGGATCTCGTTTTTTAGCAGGAGGCCCTGCAGATGATCTACTCTGCAATACTTCCAGAATTTGAAGTCTTTATCTTTCATGTTTGGAAAATAACATGTGGGACACATTCCTCTCACTCCTAAAGATGTTATAAACTCTGCCTAATGTCTGAAGAGTTTACAAAGCGTTTTCATGCACGTAATCCCATCTGAATTTTTCAGAACAGTCCCAGAAGGTAGGCAGAGCAAATATTATGACCTCCATCAAGTCAACAGGAACCTGAGGCCAAAAGCAGTGAAGTGGCTTCCCTGTGCTACTCAGTTTTATGATCTCACTTATCACAGTTAACAGTGAAAGCTCTCAAATTTCTATCTCCAGCCCAGCGTTCTCCAAAGAGGCTTGTTTTTCTTACTGCTGGGCATACTTCTTCCCCCAGATGTCTCTCGTACTTGCAGCCAACATGCACACAGTGGTACTCACCTTTCCCCCCTCTACAATTAACCTGCCCCTGTGTCTCTAGCTCTGTCTACCCTGCCACCCTAAATTGCCCAATTAATCAACTCTTGTTGCTTTTACCTTCTAGAACTATACTGTCCAATATAGAAGCTACAGCCACGGGGGAGCTATTTAAATTTAAATAAATTAAAATGTAAAATTTGGTTCCTGTCACATCAGTCACATTGAAAGTGTTCAAGAGTCACACGTGGCTGGTGGCTCCCGTATTGGAGAGTGCATCGTTGGATGCTTCCATCATCTCAGTGAGTTCTACTGGACAGCATCATTCTAGAAGTGTCTCAAACCCGGTGGGTCCCACTCCCTTCACCACCACTGCTCTCATGCAGAGCCTCAGTCCCACTGCCTCACGTTTTGCCCCATGTCCATCCACTCTCCACACTGCAGCTAGCACCAGGGCCACAAGTCTGACTTGTAACAGGCCTGCCGAGAGCCCTTCAGCCTGTACCCCACAGCCACCTCCCAGCCTCGTCCCTCACCCTTTTCCACCTTAAACTCTACCTTTGAAGGTCTTAAATTGCTCTATTTGTCCCGCCACATTGCCCAAGATCTCGTGACTTCGCCGTCCTCATACAATATCCTTGCCCTGGAAGTGACCTTTCCTTCTCTCACTTCCTGGATTGAGACTGTTACAGAACCCAAATTTTGAAAAGGCTTGGTGCCCCTACGTCATCCTAAATAATTAAAGCCATACAACAAGCGTAGGCATGTCAGTGTTCTTATTTCTAGTTATTAATGCTTTGGTGCAAAATAACACACTGAAACTCTTCGTAAGCATGTTTTCACTCAGTTTTAACAGTTCCTGTTTTGCTACTCCTCTAACCACCTACTTGCAACACGTAATGGGTAACTGTCTTAGTCCATTTGGGCTGCTGTAACAAAATATAGACTAGGTGGCTCACAAACAACACAAATGTATTTCTCACAGTTCTAGGGGCTGGAAGTCTAAGATCCAGGTGCTGGTGAGGGCCTCTTCCCTGGTTCATAGATGGCTGTCTTCTCGCCGTGCCCTCACATGGTGGAAGCAGTGAGGCAGCTCTCTGGGGCCTCTTTAATAAGGACACTAATCTCATTCATGAGGGCTTAATCACCTCCCAAAGGCCCCACCTCCTAATACCATCACCTTGGGGGTTAGGTTTCAAGATATGAATTTGCAGGGGCGTGGAAACAAACATTTGGTTTATTGCAGTAATTCAGCAATATTTTAAATCTTCCTTTAAGATTGAATGCAGGAAGCCTTCCTTAGTTGCCTTCTTCCACCAAACCTCACCCCCGGGTAGTTTTAGTACCCTCAACTCTAGACCTCTATAAGGTCCCATGGAGATCTTCAGCATCAAACCCCTACCTTGTATCAAAACGATCAGCTGTTTGCGTGTCTACCTTACCTGCTGGGCTGCAAATCTCTCAAAGGCAGGGTCCATGTCAGGTTCACCTTCATATATCCCATAGAAGGCTTAGTACATGGTGCCCAAGAATGTGTGTTGAATGCACGTGTGAGCCAGGACTGGGTCCTGCTTCGTGCTCTTTCCTGAGCTCTGCAGTATCCCCCATGGGCATAAGGAGGCAGAAGAGAACTCAGGCTTCTGACCCCAGCCCCAGTGGTCTTTCCCCAGGACCCAGGAACAGTTCTCTAAGATGCAAACAGCTAAGCTGGAGAACCTGCTCAACACATCTGTCCGGGTTTGTTTTTTTAAGCAGCAGCACTATTGGCCCAGAATACTAATCCACATATTGCTTTGCATTCTAAATTCAGGATGCAAACTTCAAGCACGTTAAATTTTAAGAAGCCAAGGAAGGAAATTAATCTACTCAAATTACTTCAATTATACTCAAGCCACATCACAAGGTCACCATGCATAGGAAAGTCAGGCCAGATTTCTAAATTGCATCCTTAATTCAAAGCAATAGACCCCTAACACATTCCTTCATCTTTCATTCTTTTCAATTGAGGTAAAATTTACATAACATAAAATTAACCATTTTGAAGTGGACAATTCAGTGGCATTTTAGTACATGCATAATGTTGTGCATCCACTACCTCTAAATGATTCCAAAACATTTTCATCGCCTCTACAGAAAGCCCATGAAGCAAAAGCTCCCCCTTTCCTCCTCCCCCGCGGCCTTGGTAACAACCATCATTCTGTGTTCTGCCTCTCTGGATCTGCCTATTCTGGATATTTCATATGAAAACAATCACACAACATGTGATCCTTTGACTGGCTTCATTTAGCATCACATTTTCAAGGCGCATCCGTGTTGTAGCGTGTATCAACACTCCATCCTTATTTATGGCTGAATGACATTCCATTGTATGGATACATGTCACATTTTGTTTATCCACTCATCCATTGATGGACATTTGGACTCTTTCCACCTTTTGGCTATTGTGAATAGTGCTTCTATGAACATGCATGTACTTGTATGTGAGTACGTGTTTTCAGTTCTTTGGGGCATATTACCTCTTCCATTCTCTTTTGCTCTTCCTCTTTGACATGGTTTGGCTGTGTCCCCACCCAAATCTCATCTTGAATTGTAGCTCCCATAATCCCCATGTGTTGTGGGAGGTACCTGGTGGGAGACAGTTGAATCGTGGGGGTGGGTTTTCCCATGCTGTTCTTGTGATAGTGAATAAGTCTCATGAGATCTGATGGTTTCATAAAGGGCAGTTCCCCTGCACATGCTCTCTCTTGGTTGCCGCCATATAAGGTGTACCTTTGCTCCTCCTTTGCCTTCTGTCATGATTGTGAGACCTCCCCAGTCATGTGGAACTGTAAGCCCATTAAACCTCTTTTTTCCTTGTAAATTATCCAGTCTTGGGTATTTCTTCACAGCAGTTTGAAAATGGACTAATACACTCTCCATCTCTCCTTCTCAGCCATTGATTCCTCAGAGGTCATTCTGGAAGGGCTGAGGATGGTCCATCAGAGCTCATTTACAGCCCACCCCAAACACAAGGGGATTAGCTGAACACCCTCACCCCAGGGCTATGTAGGACCTCTGAGCAGAAAGAGGCTGGGGAATCAGTGAATACTGAGTGATAAGCCCAGCACAGCATCTGGCACATAGTAGGCTCCCAATGAATATTTGCTGAGTCTGAGCAGAAACAAGATTTAATCCAGGGGAGTCACAGAGAGACTAAGAGAAGGAAAAATAGACAGAGGTTGTAGACTGATGATAGTCAAAAGAAAAAAGGATACCTCAGAGGTCAGCACTGTAGGAAGAGGAGCAGGGGGAGGAAGACTGAACATGGATATGAGAGAGAGAGGAGAGAGTGAGCTCACGTGAGAGAGACAGAGGGTGTGCTCTTGCCAAAAGAAATCCTGAAAAAGTTGAAAAGTGATGAGCCCTAGTCAAATGGTGACTGTCTCTTTTTTGAAAGTCAGGAGTCTAATATGAAGAGAACACAGGACCATCAGGCTGAAGATGTGAGATCAAAAGGCAGCAATGTCTCTTTTTAGCTGCATCAAATGACTTAACTATTTTCAGTCCCTTGAAGCTTCTACAGAGTGGCCATAAAATCTGGAAACAAAGACAAGAGTATCTTACTGTATATTAGAATGTAGTATCAATAACCCATTTATTATGGATTTGCCCATGTTTACTGATTTGGTGACCAACCTCCCTCTGCTTGTGGGGTAGTAACATCTACATATGAAGAGGCGGGAGGCAAACAAGACCCTGTGACCAAAATGCTCTGCAGACGCCCAACAGTGCTACATGGCACCAGATGGTGTATTTTTATTTGAGACAGTGTCTCCCTCTGTTGCCGAGGCTGGAGTGCAGTGCTGCAATCACAGATCACTGCAGCCTCGACCTCCTGGGCCCAAGCAATCCTCTCGCCTTGGCCTCCTGAGTAGCTAGGACTACAGGCAAACACCACCACGCATAGCTAATGTTTTTCTTTTTATTTTTTTGTACAGATGGGGTCTCACTACATTGCCTAGGCTGGTCTTGAACTCCCAGCCTCAAGCAACCCTCCTGATTTAGCCTCCCAAAGTGCTGGGGTTACAGGTGTGAGCCACTGTGCCTGGCTAACTGCATTCTTTTTAAGAGCCTTACTTATCAGGATCCCTACCATCAAGGTTTTTCTTCATATACACCCTTACCTGGCCAATACATTTTCCTGCTCCCATCAAAATTTCTGGAGGGAGGTAGGGAAGGAAGGAAGGAAAGACAGAGAGAGAGAGAGAAGACATACATAAAAAATCCACAAGATAAAAAATCATCCCCTGAAAAATTGAGAGTCAAACTCCACTGGGCAACAGTTTCTCTCACTGGGTGGCAGCTTTAAATAAACACTAAATCCTGCCTTTCTCCACAGCAGACTTCTGACCATGACGATGGAGCTATTTGGTTTAAGGAAACGTTCAAGTTTTGAAAGTTAAAAGTAACTGAGAGGCCAATTCCTTGCTTTGGTTCCCAGGGTTACTGGGGATTCATATTCCTATTAAATTACACCGCATCAGATGACCTATTATTCGCGGCACAGCACCACTGTGCCAAGCCCTGGGACACGGGAAGAGTCCCTTCTCATGGTTCCGTCCAACCTCTGGTCTGCGTGATGGGCCCAGGCTGGCCTGAGCCCTGGGCAGCCACGGTCAGGACACATCCCTAATCGGGGGCATCTGCACACAGCTGTCCCTCTTCACCTCAACAACACCGAAACGGTAGCCAGTGAGAAAGAAAACAGGCATGCTCCTGCTGAGGGCTAAACTCCCCTCCAATGTATGCCCCACAAGGGAAGGCAAGGAATTTTGTTTTGTTTCGTCATGCAGTCCAAGTGCCCGAAACAGTACCTGCACATAGCGGGTGTCCAGTACCTATTTGTAGAATGAGTGAGCCACCCATCCGGACCTGAAGGAGCCACACTTCTCAAGAGCTGGCTGGCCTGGCCTGGAAGCAGCAAGGGACAGACACTTGAATCTTTCCTTGGTTTAGAACCAAGACCTCAGTTCTAAACCACCATGTGATCACAGATGCTGAGCTGTGTGCCGGACATGTGTCTAAATGCCCAGGGGCTCTAAACAAGAGAATGGAAAAATACCACCGCAGGGTGCACAAACGTCTCTGAGCACAGCCGTGCGCTCTGAACACACAAACAGAACAGGGCCATTCCTTTCCTTTAATAGACAAAACTTGGATCCCCACGTCCTTGCAAAAACACAACAAAATGCTTCTCCCAGGACCGTTCTTGGAGAATATCTTTCCTTTTCTGGGGCAACCAGGCCTCCTGGTCCCTTTTGAGCAACAGCTGTGCTGGTGTGTTTAGCCCTATTTGATTGTAAATGTCTATCTGAACAGGCAACGCTTCCTAAATGACCAAAAGCAAGCAAGCTAACAAAAAATTCACCAGGCTCGAGCATTTGAATGTATGATTTAGAAACAAAACAAAACAAAACAGAAAACACCTGTAAGAAACTTAAAAAAGAGTGGGAAAAATAGTGCCTTATCACTCCCATCTTTCTGTTCTTAAAAAATATAAATCACATAACTTCTGAGTTAACCAAATAATCCCTACCTGAACGCTGTCATTTCTCAGGCAGTTTTATTTATAAGACCCAAATTGACTCCAATCTACCAAGGTGCTTTTGGGTGCTTTTACTCACAGATGACGAGAATGATGGATAGGATAAAGTCAGAAAGACAGAAAAAACTGGGAAACATTCAAGTATGACAGATTTGTGGCATGCACTTATTTGCATTTTTCATTTGGTTTTGATTTACTAATTAACAAGTGGGGCAAGAAAAACATATTTGGGTTGAGTTGGAGGCTTATGCTCTCACAGTTCTTCATCTCCACTTCCTGGGGCCTTTGGTGAAATAACAATCTTGGATTTGTTGCTCTGCAATAATTTCCATGTCTAACACGGCCTTGTCATTTTACTGCAGGATTGAGTTTAGGAAATACTGGGCTGGAGAAGGAAATTCTTATCCAAGTATATATCTGAGGGAAGGGAAGGGGGAGCCACAAGGAACAACAAAGTGACCAGCCAAAGGTTTCTCAGTTACTCTCTCTCCCTCCTCTAATTCAAAACATTGTACTTTATTATTGGTGTAGCACCAGAGAGCACATTCTTTGCTCCAGTGATTCACTTCATTTTCCTGAGAACACAATGGAGAGAGTATCTCAGTATAAAGTTACTTGATTTGCCTCCGGATTAAGTCCAAGCTAAACTGCTCACTTAACATTGTTTTCCCCTGAAGCGCAGCAGCAGGTCCGCACAGGGGGCGACAGGGGGCAGGGCGGGCATAGGGTGGGGCTACATGGCGGGTAGCTCCCCCTGCCAAGTCACAAGATCTTGGTTCTTTCAAGATCTCAAATCACAGATTGATGAGATCAGCAAAACAGGCCTTTCCGCAGGTTGGGGAAAAAGTGAAGAAAGCTGTAGATACGGGCAGTAAGCCCCCAAGGAGAGCTGCATTGGTTTCCAGGTTGATGCTGGGCTGTGGTGGATCTGTACCAACATTCCAGCCTCAATGAGGCATAGAAATTCTAAAACATCACGGCTCATAGGGCAAAAGAAGACAAGAGATAGGAGAGGAGTGGAGAGGGGTCTGTCTGGAGATGCCAAAGAGCACCTCCCCCCACAAAAGACAGGAAGCATATATCAAGAAAGAAATCAGCCACGCAGCGTGGATAGACAAACACATAGGACTGTGCTCCCACGAGAGGTGACTGTGTGGCCGTGCATATTTGGGACAAGATCATGCTACATCTTGATTCACCTGCAGCAGACACTTTGCTCTGCCTTTTGCTCTTCCTGTCTGGTATTGGCAATAAGTAGTCAAAAGAAAAGTCGGAATGAGGTAAGTCACAGGTGATTATTCAAACCACCTTTGACTATTAGTGTCTTTCCCACAAAATCTCCCACCAAAGTGATTAGTAATCAGCGCAATTGATGGTCTGAGCTTTGATTTTTCTCTTTTTATAACCTTCAAACGCCCAAAAGTTGGCAGTAAGGAGCCCAGTGCAACATAAGTAGTGAGTAACGTAATTAGCCTGCAGGTCATTCAAACCTGGGCTGACAAAAGGCACTTCCCCAGGCCCTTCCAGGTGTGTGGTCACACTGCCCCTCTGACCTCTGCTGCACCCTGAGGATTAGGAAGCCACCTGGGAGATCAATACAGCAAAGGTGTATGCCACAGAGGACAGTCAGAACAGGAGAAAGTGAACGTGAAACCTACAGCAGAAGAAACGACTAGAAGCGACCTGTGAGTAAGAGAACAGGGAGCTAATCCCTGAGAGCTTTCTGAACCAAGGACAAAGTCCACCCAACCAGACTCTGAGAGAGAGAGAGAATGACACATAACACAGCCGGCCACCACTGCCAACCACCCTCAGGCACCACTGCATGCTCCTGGGGGACCATGGTCTCAACTCACAGGGTACCCAGAGCCCACTTCACCCATGGGGGTCCTCTGGCTGCAGAGCTGGTGTGTGTGACCAGGCAGGGCCAAGGCAGGAAAAGGAAATATTGGCCACTGCGGTGGACAGAAGAGTTATTTTATATAAGAGTCTGGACTGACTTTGCTGTAGTGTGTCCCTGCCTCAAAATGCCAATAGGGAAGAAGACTGGGGAACATTCTGTCAGACAGGCTGCCTTTTGATCGTAGTGGAGTTGCTGACGCCCATGTGGCTGGAAGAAGTGGTGTGTACTTCAAATGACAACTTGGGGAAACACTATGTCTCTGAAAAACACTCAAGTTTTTTTTTGTTTGTTTGTTTGTTTTGAGATGGACTTTCACTCTTGTTGCCCAGGCTGGAGTGCAATGATGCGATCTCGGCTCACTGCAACCTTTGCCTCCCGGGTTCAAGTGACTCTCCTGCCTCAGCCTCCTGAGTAGCTTGGATTACAGGCATGCACCACCAAGCCTGGCTAATTTTGTATTTTTAGTAGAGATGGGGTTTCACCATGTCGGTCAGGCTGGTCTCAAATTCCTGACCTCAGGTGATCCGCCCGCCTCAGCCTCCCAAAGTGCTGGGACGACAGGTGTGAGCTACCACGCCTGGCCTAAAACCACTGAAGTTTTATAAGTCCTCAGAGATGGCCAGATTTTGTTGTGACATAACAATGTCAATAAAGGCCAAACAAAAACTTAGAAGGTCAGTGTGAATTAAAGTCTACACATTTTCATTCATTATTTCTTTCCTTTCTCTTTTTCTTTCCTTTTAGAGATGGGGTCTTGCTCTGTTGCGCAGACTGGAGCACAGTGATGCGATTACAGCTCACTGTAAGCTTGAACTCCTGGGACTACAGGTGTGTGCCACCACACCCAGCTAGTTTTCAAAATATTTTTTGTAGAAATGGGGTCTCACAATGTTGCCGAGACTGCTCTCGAACTCCCGGCCTCAAGCAACCCTCTGGCCTCGGCCTCTCGAAGTGCTGGGATTGCAGGCATGAGCACCTCATCCAGCTGAAGTCTGCGCATTTTTCAATGATACAACAGGGCGTGAATCCCGATAGTGAATGCCTGGGATACAGCAGGAAGATTCTTCTGCCTGTTTCATCGACAATGAGCCAGTGGTGTGAAGTGCCTTGGTTAAATTAAATGCCTACTTTTTCCCTTTTTCCCATCTCAGTTTCCTCATCTGGAGAATACTGGAAACACTGACACTCATCCCACCCGAAAGTGAAGTGTGACTCTAACCACAAATATAGGGAAGAGAATTGAATATAAGGTTCCAGAAAATACCAACACTCAATATTCAACCACAAATCACTAAATGCAACTAATACTAACTGGATATCTATTATCTACAAGGTATGTTAATAAGCTTTTGGGATTATCAGATTACCCTTTTGGGATTATCAGATTACCTCTGTGTAGTTCACATTTGCACATGAAACAGACTTTAAAATATACTACAAATAGACTGAATGGTATCTCCTATTTAGCTGGATATTCAGTTAGGGCTTCCCCTCCCCTTTGATATCCTTGAGATAAACTAAAAGATCACACAACCTCCTCCCTCTATTGTTTATCAATCAGAAAGGATCAGTAAACGTCTGTGGTCAAAGGTGGGTTGACAGAGACAGAGTCCCTTCTTAGAGGACTCACAATGGCCTCAAGGAGAACGTGCCAAGCCAGATGGAGACCCCTGCTACTCACTGCCTTTGCTCAAAGAGGCTCTGGAAAGATCGCCGGGAGATCTGGGCTAATCAGGAAGTCTAGATCTGTCTTCAGCCAACCACAACATGACTATATGACTTCTTGAATTCTTCTGAGCTCAGGGTCCCCCGACTCCTGTTTTTCTTGGACACCTGCCTCCACGACACCAGCAAACCCTGCCTGCCCTATCTTCAAAATCTATCAGAACCCAATCTGCTCACCACCTCCACCACTACCACTGTGGACTAAACCATCGCCATCTGTTATCTAAACCACTGCAACAGCCACCTAACGTGCCTTTTTGGTTCTACTTTGCCCCTCCAGCCTATTCTCTACACAGTGGCCAGAACGATCCTTTTAAAATATAAACCAGATGATATCATTCCCAGTAGGTAACCCTCAAAAGTCTTCCTCCTCAGAGCAAAAACCTTTTCAGGATATTTTTCACAATCATTAGGGTGGTGCACAAAGCCTAACCCATGTAGGGCCCTGGCTTGCTCTCTGACCTAGCTTCATTCTACTGATGCAGCTTCTCAGCAGGGAAACTCTGAAGGCCCCAGCCAGTCTCCTGCCACAGGACCTTTGCACATGCTATTTCCTCAGTGTAGATGCTCTTACCCCAGACAGCCACAGAGCTTTCTCTCTTCCTTTCTCACATCTCTGATCACATATCATCTCCTTGGAGAGACCTTCCCTGCCCACCTAACACAGCGTGTCTGGTCATACTCCACCTTCTTAAAATGCCTGCTTTTTAAAATACATATCTCCATAGCATTGGTCACTATCTGGCATTATATTGAATTTATTAATTTACTGTTACCTCTTCCACTAGAATGCACTTTCATGAGTGCAAGAAGTTCATGTGGTGCCTTTTAATATCCCATGTGTATGGCACATAGCTGATAGTCAATAATTCTTTGAGTAACCTTCTCAAATTTATTTTCTTCATTGGCTAAAGGGAGGTAATAATGACTCATCTGCCTCAAAGAGCTGTCCAATGCTAAAATGAAGTAATATACGTGCAAGCATTTCAAGAAGTATCAAGTACAATATTTGGTAAGTGGAAGGTGTAATTTGTTTGTCCACTGCCTTAGAACAAAGCAGAGTCCACAATTTGGTCAGCCTCATCATCATCTGCAGGAGATGCTCAGGAAATGTTGTTTGGGATGTGTCGTGGTGGTAACTGCAATCCCCCAACTCAGAACATTTTCCATGGAAAAAGAAAGTGAGGGATCTGGGAGAATATAAGACAGAAAAACTTGGGGTTCAGAATGTTACAAGAATGTTAAGCAGGCCTGCTGTAATATGTAATTCTATATTGCAAAACTTCAGAATAGACCAGTACTAGAAATAAAGGAGCCCTATTTACCAGTGTACACACACACACACACCAGCACCAATCCTACTGTAGCATGGGGGGTCCTGCTGAGGTTTCCACAAGGGAATGGCCTGGAGGAACTAGTTGCTATGGCTTAAGATCCAAAACGCTCTTAAGATCCAAACCGCTGCTGGCACTGGTGCCTTCTGGAACTCAGGTTTTTGAAAGTCTCATCACCCTTTTGGTCACTTGTACCATTTTGCCTCATTTTGTACTGCTGTTCCCAACAATTAGGATGGAGAATCTAAAAGGTAGTGAGAAAAAGGAGAGCGTCTGGGTTTCGACAGCACCATAAGAAGAGGATAGAGACCTCAGAGCCAGGGTGGGCTTGAGGGAGGAGAAGAAAGTATTTGTACACACACTCCCAGAATAGAAATAAAACCCACGGAAATAGAGCAGTGAGGTGGCACCACTGCTGGCTGCAATCAGTGCCAGACAAGGTGATTCAGGAACTGGGTTGCAGGCGTGAGGGAAGAGGGGCAAGAAGATTTTAGGGACCTCATCCAGTGCACAAAGGCAACTGCACAAAGATGACAGAGAAAAGAATGCACCCCGATTCTGCAGACCACGTCCCATTTCAAATGCTGGGGCTGCTTAAAAGTCCTTACCGGGTGCGGTGGCTCACGCCTGTAATCTCAACACTTTGGGAGGCTGAGGCGGGCAGATCACATGAGGTCAGGAATTCGAGACCAGCCTGACCAACATGGTGAAACTCCATCTCTACTAAAAACACAAAATTAGCTGGGCATGCTGGCACATGCCTGTAACCCCAGCTACTGGGGAGACTGAGGCAGGAGAATCGCTTGAACCTGGGAGGCGGAGGTTGCAGTCAGCCGAGATCGTGTCATTGCACTCCAGCCTGGGCAACAAGAGCGAAACTCTGTGCAGTCAGTTGATGGTTTCACTGGGTAGAGGGAATGTGGATAGTTAAAATTCATAACCGTAAGCCCTATTTTAGGTTAAATCTCATTCCCTGCAACTTTCCCCTTCACATTCCAAACAGCCAAAGTCCCTTTGTATAGACCTTTTCAATGTGGCTTGTGTTGAAAAGTCTTAGACAGTGGAGAATGTCTTGCTTAAGAATGAATATATTGACTCCTGACAGTATGTTTGCAAAGTGGCATACGTGCACTGTCTTACTGTATCTTTATAATCACCACACATGGTAGTCACCATTACTATACCCATTGCAGTTTGGGAGAAAACTGATTCTCAAAGAAGAAAGTAACTTACTCAAGGTCACGTCATTGATGAGGACAGAACCGGGACATGATCCCAAACCCACACAGTCATCATTACACTATGATGCCTACCGATAACTACAGGAGTCATTCTTTAATTTTTCTTTTATTATTTTTTAAGTTTTTTTTTGTAGAGATGGGGTTTCACAATGCTGCCCTCCCGGCCTCAAGTGATCCTCCTGCCTTAGCCTCCCAAAGTGTGGGGATTACAGGTATGAGCAACCATGACCAGCTCATTTCAATAATTCTGAGAGCAGAGATGACAAAAGAGTTGGCCCAAGGCTCAGCAGTCATGGCCACAGTGCAAGAGCCCAGAAGCAAACATCAGTTCTGCCACTCAGCCCAGGTGAAGCCACCCCTGGGTGGGGACAGGAGAGTCCTTTAGGGCCCCAATTCCCACAGTTCTTGGGTTAAACTGCCAGACTTGGGTCAAACTGGAGAGAAGAACAAGGTGGGAAGCTTTTAAAAGGCTGGTGTCATATTCAGCTCAAGAAGGCTGAAGTTGCCCTGGAAGAAAGGGACCACTGGAGAAACAGCCCACAACAGGCAGAATGATGTCTCATAGAAAAGGGGTCCCCAACCCCCCGGGCTGCAGACCTAAGGCACTGGACTGTGCCCTGTTAGGGATTGGGCCACACAGCAGAAGGTGCATGGCTGGCGATGAACATTCCTGCCTGAGCTCTACCTCCTGTCAGATTAGCCTTGGCACTAGCTTCTCATAGGAGCACACACCCTATTGTGAACCGGGCATGCAAGGGATCTAGATCACGTGCTCCTTATGAGAATCTAATGCCTGGTGATCTGAGGTGGAACAGTTTCATCCCAAACCACCCCTCCTTCCCCACCTGGTCCGTGGAAAAATTATCTTCTACAAAACTGGTCCCTGGTGTCAAAAAGGTTGGGACTGCTGCCTAAGACACATGTGCTAGGGGATAAGGGAAAGATGAAGAACGAGCAACTCAGCTCCTAGAAAAATGTGCTGCAGGCCTCCACCCAGGGCATGCTCACCTGCCTCGGGGAATGAGCGGCTGGACCAGGCTCTGGTTCACTGTCCCCACCTGACTTCCTCCAGGCAGGCAGACAGAAAGATGCTGAGAGCTCCCAGGCCACAAGGCAACTGGAGCGCTAGAAAGGTCCCCAGGCAGAGCTCCCTTTGGTGGGGACAGAAGGGGTCACGGGAAGCAAAAACAGCCAACGTGCAGTCATCAGCAAGTCCTGAGAGCCAGAAAAACTCTTTTCTCAGAGCTTTCCATTTGCGAGGCTTGTGGAGTTTTTGGTCACAGCTTCCCAACAGCTTCCCAAACCACCACCAATGCACCTAGGTGGGAATCTATCATCTTGAGGTAAAAGCTTTAGTCCTGTATTAGGAATGCTACAATACCCAAAGCAATCTCAAAACAAAAGAGAGCAAACCTTTAAAAATTTACTTACAAAATCACATGTATGGGGTGATGCCATTTGTATATGCACACACATTTTAAAAGGTACATACACATACTTTTTAAAAGGCTGAAACAAAATTGTAGTTAGCTGGATGATGGAGTATGAATAATTTCTATTGTCTTATTTTTGGTTATCTCTTTTATAAATTCTTCATACTAAGTACATTCTATTTGTAATCAAACACACATTATTTAAAACAAAAAGTTTAAAAGTATTTCACTTAAACAGACCACCAATATCCCCACTTTCACCAACTCTTAACTTTATTTCTTAAAGAAGTTGTTAAATACTCTCAGATGACTAGAAACATATTTGGAATGCCTCTTTCCATCTGATTAAAAGATTACTCACTGCAGTCCAATTTATGGTAATGCCGCCAGAAAAAAAAAACCCCAAAAAATGCAGCTTCTGTTTCTGTTTGAATATCACAGTATTACCTCAACTCCAGCTGGAAGATGGAAAAACAACACTTGGGATTTAAAGACCATCTTCACTTACATGCCGAGTTTTGGAAGAAAATGGTAACTGGAGGGAAAAAACTTAAATACAACTAAACAGGATTTCCAGAGCAGATTCTTGGTTCCTGTGGTTGGGCTCACGTTGGTTCAGTGACATTACCAGGACCTTCCCAATGAGGCTTAGAGGCCTTTCCCCTTCCCTTTCTTCCTTTCTCTCACCTTACAATCCCATTTTTACTTCTTCTCCCTGTTTATTTCCGTTTCCCAAATTCAAATTCAATTGTTTTCTGGATCTGATAGTAAAAAAAAAAATACTGTTATCAGCCATGCAATCCCTAAAACATTAGCACATAAATTGACCTGGATGAACTTCAGCCAGCAATCTGTGTAAACTACAAGTTACACAAACTCATTGTGGAGACAATGAAGTACATATGCAATTACATCCGGTACACTCAGGTTTGAATTTCATCCGATCATCCTCTCCAGCTGCTAAAACTGGGACAGCCTGGTAAGACTAGGACAAATTGGTCACCCTACTGTCATAGAACATCTCTTCAATAAAGCCTCACATGGTCTGGTAGGCTAGAGGTCACACGTGTATGCATGAACACAGTCACACACTCACATATGTACTCACACACAAAGACACCACACGCCTGTCTGTGTGCCTAAATCTCACATTGCAGCTTGTCTTTTTCCCCCTTTCTGCTCCAGCCAATTTTCACATTCCATCTTGTCATTATGAACAATGTTTCTCCTTCTAATTACTCATGTCCTCATGTCTTACCCTGGTTGGACATGGGATATCCCTCTCTGAAATCGGGAAAGAATGTCTTGCCAATTTCACGTGTTTATAAAATGCAATCATTGGCTCCAAAAGATCTCCTTTCCCCAGATCCTGATGGTCTTTTCCTTTCTCTGATAGTATCAACGTGTCTAAAAGTGATGTGCCTCTGACCTAGGCATTAGGCGTGTGACCTGACAGTGGTATGGGACATCAGATCGTAAGTGGCTACACATCCCCTGTTCATTTGAAAGCAAGGGCTACGGGGCAAGACTCCAGGACCTCAGGCTCTGGAGGAGGCCCCTTGGTTTGAGCCATGTGCTGGCTTTGTTTGTGATGGAGACAGCTAGAAGCACTTCCCTCTAGGGCCTGTTTCATGATTAAACACCGTCTAGCAGGAAAAGAAATCTCTAAAAGTGCCAGGCCACTCTAAAGAACTTGTCCAGTTATCTATGTCGACAATGTGCAACTTATATAAAGATGTCAGTTACTGCCTACAGCTGCTAGCAAGTTGGAAGGAAAAAACAAAAACACTTTCCAAATCAGAATTACAAGTGCTGAAATATTCCACAAGTTGTGGCCGTAAGTTAAATAACATGATTCTACAGGGAGTATTAAAGATTCCAAAATCTTTACTATTTTTTCACCCCAAGTCCCCTTTAGCAGAGTGGAATATAAAATGTCCAAAAGTATAAAACAAACACGAGGTTGCCACGCTCATCTTGACCTTAAAAAAAGACACGTTTAGAAACGCTTTTTCATACTTGTAGGGCAGTAAGATCAGGAAATCTGGAAAGCTTCTCCGGCTCTAATTCGTGTGTATTTGCTTATTTTTGATCTGCTGCAATCCTCTGTATTTTGTAAATTCTGAGAAAAATCAGCAGAACAAAACAGTCTAAGCCATGGATTTGGTCTATTTTATGCTTTTTAAAAGTTTTCAAGTATCCAGTCCAATTATAAATGTGTTTTTAAAAATGTGTGACCTGATCTAAATTTACCCACCTGTTGGGCCCACAACATGACATCCCAGACAAGCTGACTGATGGCTTGCCATCCACAAACCTCAGTTTTCTCACTTTGCAATGTGAGGCATTTGTACAAGATGATTCCCAAAGCCCTTCGCAACACTACATTTCTATGATTACAGGAGATGTTCTAGATATCTAATATCCTGGTTAGCAAAAGGCTAAATCTAAATTTAAAAATACACTTTCAATTCAGCTTTAAAACATCAGGCAGTTTTTTTAAAATTATGCTTTAAGTTCTAGGGTACATGTGCACAATGTGCATGTTTGTTACATATGTATCCATGTGCCATGTTGGTGTGCTGCACTGGTTAACTCATCATTTACATTAGGTATATCTCCTAACGCTATCCCTCCCCCAACCCCCCACTCCACAACAGGCCCCTGTGTGTGATGTTCCCCGCCCTGTGTCGAAGTGTTCTCATTGTTCAATTCCCACCTATGAGTGAGAACATGCGGTGTTTGGTTTTCTGTCCTTGCGACAGTTTCTCAGAATGATGGTTTCTAGCTTCATCCATGTCCCTACAAAGGACATGAACTCATCCTTTTTATGGCTGCATAGTAAGTATTCCATGGTGTATATGTGCATCAGGCAGTTTTTGACCTTAATATATAATCACATCATTTTTTAATAATTGAGCATCCTGCACCACCTCCATATAAGTATCCACTGAAAAGGTAAGAAATCCAGTGTTATTTAGTTGATAGAACTTTGAACACCAGAAGACCTGGGAAGAACAGCATATGCCTATTTTCTCTCACATTAAAAAAAGTGATAATCAAAGGAGCTCATTAACACACTTAAAAGCATGTTACAAATTATAAAGTTAAAAAGCAAGGTATTTAAAAAATAGACTGAATGTTTTGAAAGCTGGTTTCTCTCGAGTGGACTGGTGATGAGAAGGTGAGGACATGTATCTTTGTTTGCCTTTGTTTCTGAGTTTATTGATCTCTTTCTTTTCCAAGTAGAGTTCAGAACAACAGACAATCCTGGTTAACTGACGGATCTGATCTTAGTAATTGAAATATTGCCACAATAAAAAAGAACGACCAGCTAATAAGCCATATGAAAAACAGTAGAGTAATAACTTCTGCCTATGTAGCATTCTATACTATTTTCCCCTAATGTCATAGTGTTGTTGTTTTTTTTTAAATCTAATATATTATCCCTCCAAGGGAAAACTGACATTAAGGGTTAAAAAATAAAAGAAAAAACAATCACCACCAAAACAAAGTATACTCTGCTGTGCACTTTAACCAAGTAAAACTAGTTTTTACAGTTTAATTAATAAACAAACCATTAGTCTAAAATAAAGGTCAACATGAACAGAAAGCAATTATGGATGGGGCTTTAACTGAGAGCCCTTCCACCAGAAGGGATTCTCTCAAATTTTGCTTTAACTTCATCTCCCCCACCGGTGATGCCATGGCTGAATGTACTGATATTTTCCCAATTTTACTTCTGCTTCAAATCTAAAGTCAATTCAGTGGAAAATGCATGGGATTTGTGGTCACACAGACCTGGGTTTAAATTCCAGCTCTACCACTTATCAATGAGCATGACCTTGAAGAGTTTTTTTGACCCCCAAGCTGCTTACCTTTAAAACAGGGAGGATATCTGTTCTGTGGATTACGGACGGGATTAAACAAAGAACCCACAAGTTACACAAATGTAAACTCCATTCTCTTCAACTACTTCTATGTATTTCTCTGTTTCCACTATTTCCTGCTCCCTTCTTAATCCATTTGTCAGAATACATCCTCAATTAATGCTGAACAATGGTGTAAGTGCACACACAAGCCTCTCCAGCAATTTTCTAACCTACTAACTGATGGCTTTGCAACCTAGGAGGCCGGACTTCCTCAGTACTTTACTGTGTGAAATATTCTAAAATAAAATCACAACCCCATCCTGAAGAGTCACCAAGTCAGACTGTAACAATTTTGCCAACAAGCATAGCTTAAGCCATATCAATACACCAGTGATTAGTAAAATGCCCCTGCCAACCATTTGGTTTCCAGCCAGAACTACTATTTATTTCTACAATGCTACTATGTTCTGTTTCCTCTTGCTCTATTTTTGGATAAATGGGTTGTATTAGGAAGTCCAGCAACTGGAGACAAAGGAAAATGTTAACACGAAGCACATCTTTACTGTTAAACACCCACTGTTAATTATAACGGGAATGAATTAAGCCATTTTCTTCCCTTCTTAGGGTTCTAATTACAGTGTGTGGTCGCTATTTTTTAAAATTTGGTATTCTGTATTTTTAAATTTTAGTATTTAAAACTGTTTGAATTTGTAATTCAACTGTGTGATCCTTCTATGATCATTTTAACCTCCAAAATGTTTTCATAATACTGTAATTTCAACCAAGACTAAGGTTTTGCCACTGCCATGTTAATTCTTAGCAGCAAAAGTAACAGTAGGTACTATTTATTAAACATTTATTATGTGCCAAGCACAGTGATAAGCTTTTTATAAACATCTGATTTATTTCTCTCAATCCCATTATTATCCTAATTTACTGATGTGAAACTTGCTCCAATTCTTAAAGCTTATCAGTGGCAGAGCCAGGATTCAAGCCCAGATATTTTTTATTCAGAAGTTCTTGCTCTTAGTCACCCTGCTATTCTGCACACATAGAGGCAGTTGCTGCACATCCAAAAATATCTCCAAGTTCATCAGTGTTTAGGTGCCACAGCACTTGGTAGAGGTCTGGAGTCCTCAGCTTCTAGGAGGTATTTTGAGTAATGACCATAATAGCTTGGTAAGAGAAACCAAGGCTGACCCTTTAAGTCCCAGGAATTCTTGGGCATATCATGAGAGAAGGGATCCCAGAAAAGGAAGAATAATTTTACAAGAAGTGATTTAGGAACTTAGCATCACATAATTTGAATATTTTAAAAGACATTTAAATAGGCTCATTTTATACTCTAAACAGAGAAAATTATTATTATTTTAAGTTCTGGGATACATGTGCAGAACGTGCAGGTTTGTTACATAGGTATACATGTGCCATGGTGGTCTGCTGCACCTACCAACCTGTCACCTAGGTTTTAAGCCCTGCATGCATTAGGTATTTGTCCTAATGCTCTCCCCTCCCCTGCCCCACCCCCACGGGCCCCGGTATGTGATGTTCCCCTCCTTGTGTCCATGTGTTTTCATTTAAATAGAGAGAATTATTAGTTACTACTGATTGAGGAGACTAAGACACTAAGATCAAGCTACATACTTAATGTAGGAACAGAACAGGAACTGGTGTATTGGTCTCCTGACCCTCACATCATTACATTTCTCCTGCCAATGGCTTGAAGAGTGAGAATGAGAGGAAGAGAAAGGTAGAGAGAGATACTTCCTACAATTACTAGT
This sequence comes from Pongo pygmaeus, assembly GCF_028885625.2. NCBI lineage: Eukaryota > Metazoa > Chordata > Mammalia > Primates > Hominidae > Pongo > Pongo pygmaeus. The sequence goes on along the minus strand of NC_072378.2, from coordinate 7,720,857 downwards.
GAAGAATTCAGAGACTGTAACAAAGGATAAGATTTAAAAGGACATTGTACACTGTATGTGAAAGAAGAAAAAAAAGCACTCTAAAACTAAAGAACAGCAAAAGTCTGCAAACAACAGGAAGACAGAAATCGGGGAGTGGAAGAAATACAACCTTATGAATGAAGAGAAGCTAAGAGTTTTTGACATCTGGCTGTTTTAGGCAAATTCCTAAAATGGACTCCTAAGATTTCTTGCCCTAATTCCCAGGAGTATAAACATGATGAGATGTCATGTCCTGATTATCTTACGTGGCAATAGGGATTCCGCAGATATAATTAAGGTTACTAATCAGTTGACTTTGAGTACAATCAAAAGGGAGATTGCCTATGTGGGCCTAATTGAATCTCAGCAGCTCTTTAAAAGCACATAGTTTTCTCTAGCTGGTAACAGAACAGAGAGGCAGAGGGATCCCAGGCATAATGAGCTGTTATTGGCTATGAAGATGGAAAGGGCCACTTGGTGAGAAATACAGGCAGCTTCTAGGATCTGAGAGCAGCCCTGGCTGACAGTCAGCAAGAAAAGGGGGACCTCGGTCCCATGACTGCAAAACTGAATTCTTCCAACAACCTGAAAGGAAGGATTGGACTAGCTGGATGCCCCCAAGCTGGCCACCAGTGGTCGCAACATCTAAGAACAGCTGGGCTTTCCCTCCATAGAGGAAATCAGAAAAGGGAGTGACTGATGGGGCAGTAGGGGTGAGGGGGTCACTCTTTAGCTGGCTACTTATACAAGTGACTGTTTACAACTCAGGTATTCAGAATCAAGGGAATTATAAAGATAAATTGATAAATTGCAAGGAGATGCTATGGAGTATCTATAGAAATTTTCAAATATATATTTTCTATACTGGGTTTTGTTGGTTTTTTTATTTTTTGAGAGAGGGTCTCACTCTGTCACCCTGGCTGGAGTGCAGTGGTGCGACCACAGCTCACTGGACCCTTGAACTCCTGGGCTCAAATGATGCTCCCACCTCAGCCTCCCTAGTAGCTGAGACTACAGGCACATGCCACCATGCTCGGCTAGTTTTTTAAATAGTTTTTTTTTTTTTTTTTGGAGAGACAGGGATCTCACTATGTTGCCCAGGCTGGTCTCAGACTCCTAGTGTTAAGCAACCTCTTGCCTTGGCCTCCAAAAGTGCTGGGATTACAGGTATACACCATCACACCTGGCCTCAAATATATTTTTATGTAATGATTTACTTAAAACTCATGTCATTCCACAAAGTATTGGAGGTGTTTTATAAAAATCAAATATCATCATAAAAATAAATGAGAAACTAGAGAAGAGAGAAAACACTATCAGAGATATACAAATTATGTCATGAAGATCCCTTATCTACCATCATGCCCACTAATTTTTATATATATAGATATAGATATATATATATATTTTTTTTTTTTTGTAGAGACAGGGCTTTGCCATGTTGCTCAGGCTGGTCTTGAACTCCTGGCCTCAAGTGATCCACCTGCCTCAGCCTCCAGTGCTGGAATTACAGGCGTAAGCCATCACACCTGACCGAGCATGTTTTTTTTTTTCACCTTTGCAGAAATCACTGAAAACACAGATACGTGGCCAGTTACAGAACTCAGAGAAACGTAGCCCAGGAAAAGCCCAGACCTGGGGGAAATCCTGGTGTGGGTCCTCACAAATGGGACACTATGTCAATAGTGTGGGTGAGGTCCCCACAGCACTTTCAGAAACACAATAATGAAATTCACAGAGCTGTTGAAAATACACCACAGGCATTTATAGTTCTTTCTCAATTTCTTTTTCATGTGTTCTACATATTTTAAATTCGACTTTGATATTTTTCTTCTTGATTTATTTGGGCTTTTTATATAAGAATAGGTCTTTGCCATATTTATCATCCATCATATTTGCAACAAGTATACCAGAGGGTTAATGTGTATATGTTTAATTTTGTTTATATTTTGACATGTGTTTGAAAATTTTATGTCATCTAATATTTGGGTATTTCTTTACATATACCATATATATAAGAAATATACCTACATGTGTACATGTACATTATACAGTCTCCTATTACTTATAGCCAGAAAGCTTTTCTCCATTGACAGACCAGTTAAAACCATCACCTTTATTTTCTTCTAGTTTGTAGTAGTTTAATTTTGTAAATTTCTGTTGCCCAAAGTCTACTGAATTTCAAATGTGTCTAGGCCAATGTTCATAAGAACTGGAAATGGATAGTATTCTTCAAGCAAACCAAAGGAACCTTTTTCTAAGATTGAAAATTTAAAATAGTTATTATATGGAATTAATTCACTGAGTTCTGAGAACATGCAGATGGATTCACTGATTACTCCCTCTCCCTAAAGTCCTTCCATTTTTCTCAATTCAATTATAACACAATTCTGTCAAAGTATATAAAATGTACAAGCCTTGATCTAACTCAACCCTAACCCAAAACAGCTAAATGTTGAATTTGGAAACTCAGTCTCCTCGGTTTGGGCCCCCCACCCTGCTCTCTCCATTTGAACACCTGCCTATGTTGATACAAAGCTCTGAGCAGAGGCACTACCCTGTTCTAACTATTTGCAGAACAGTAATTTTCATGTATACATTTTTCACTTAGTTAAGAATCCCAGTTTTTTAAAGTAAATATTTTCATCACCAGAGGCTTTTTAACACCCAAACAGAAAATTAGGTGCTTCCATTACTGAAGTTATCTGCAGAAAGCATTCTCATCTCTGCAATAGTTTAACTGGAAGTTTATCGAAGAGAAATGTGAACTCATGTGAATTTAATAAAGAAGGGAGGAAGACGTTAGAGAGACAATGAAGAGGCCTGGAATCAATTAGGTCAAATTATACCCTGTGTTACTTGTGTAACTCCCGTTACAGTCAAATGAAACAGCAAAAAAGAACACTACCCTGAACTTAGGCCCCATTTCAGAACGGAGAGTGCTTCATAAACAGTATCTGAATCAAGTCGTTTCAAAGGGTGGGTCAGAAATTGCCGACTGAAAATGCTTTTCTCCGGGAACGTACATTTGCCCAAACAGTGGCTCAACCCCATAGCAACCAGTGGAAAAGCGGACATAGCAACTAGTTACCATGCCAGTGCTGCATCCCTCCAAATCAGACCTTCCTTCTAGATAGTCTCCCATTTTCTCCCCCAAGCAAGTATTTCCCAACCCAAGACCCCCAGAGGAGCTTGGGAAGGGAAGCCGTGCACCTAGGAGAGCTGTCCCGGACTTCTGGGGCCAGAAGCAAGGGGGCCTCGGGGAGTAGTTCTGTTCACCTGGGAATCATTGCTAGTTATTGAGAATGTAGGCTGAGAGGTGTCAGCAGCCTGTGACACAGTGACAGGTGGATGCCTTCTCAAGATGAGAATAGCCCCAATTTACACACTGGCCTTTGATGCCCTTGAGCATGAGCCTTGAGATTTACCAAGTGGGACTGATTCGTCCCAAAGGATGAGCTGTCCTGAGGTAATGGGGCACCTATCAGGCCATGGTGGGGGCCCTGGGGGCCACATGGGGGTACCTATCAGGCCCTACACATTGAAGATACTTCAATGAGGGCCCAGTTTCAGACCCAGGCTTCAAAGTATGGCTGTGGCGGGGTTTGAATGACAGCCCCACCCTGTTGTCATACCCACAGGATTGTGTAGCTAAGGATGTTTCCTCTCAGAGACCCCATCACCAAGAATCAGTGTTGGCCTAGGTAGCAGAGAAGCAAGATAAGAAAAAGCCACATGTAGCATATACTTTGAGTGTTCCCTTCTTTCAAGAACAAATGTATTTTCATGCTTTATACACACAGTTTTAGTAAAATACAATGAATGCAATTATTAAGTATAATGAATGACTCAGAAAATAATCTGAAGGATTCTAAGATCCTTTGGTTAATTTTCACACTTCATAAGCTTCCACTTTGTAATATCCAAGGAAAAAAGATCTAAGACAAATATGAATACCATGAGCTACCCAAGTACAGGGACTTCCCATGTACATGTCTGGAACCAAGTCAGTACCTCGGTAAGAGTTTAATGCATGCAGAAGACCTGGAGGGAAACACAAGAAAAGACCGACCATGGCTGCCAGGATTGGCTCTGCCACCAGCTGCCTCTGGAGCCTTGGGAAAGTCACTTGAGCTATGATTACTGGGCCTCAGTGAGCTCTTTTGCAAATTCAAGATATTGAACTGATGTCTTCTAATACCCCTTGGAGCTTTAAGAATTCCATAATGCTATCTACGTAGCTGTTTTCTTAAACTTTGAGGGCAGGTTGGGGGGTTATCCCACAACTTGAGTGACATCATTTTGCTATTTATGGATAAGATGAACAACTGGCCTGGAGCAAATGTCCAATTCTTATTCTCCAGTGAATCAAAGAAATCTATTTGAATATGACTTTAAAAAATTTTCCTCATCAATACATACAATTAACCAAGAAAATAAGATCCAACTTTAGGAATCTGTAGAGGACATATAAACATATTTGTTTTAAAAAAATGGTTTGAAAACTTTGGGCTAACATTCTCTAGCTGTGCATAATAGGTAACAATGAATGTTTGCTCAGGGAATAAATATATGAATAAGTGGTCTCTCTGTACAAGAGATTTTGGCATTAATATAATCTATTTTAATAATCTTACTCAGTTTCCCTTAATTTTGCTGTCTTTGATCATGTTTTGTTCCCTGGAAAAATTCCTAAGCATTCAAACTGATGAGGCTACTTTGTACATAGCAAGCCTTTTTTGCAAGCTGAACGCAGTATGAATTCATACTCGATCATGCACTGTTCACCCATTGGGCTGTTGACCCTAAAAAAAATCAACAAATAGCATTTGCAGTAATAACCATGTCCGCCTATTTCACAGAGTCTGAAGCTTCCGACTGAATGGTGGTGGGTGGAATGTGGTCAATGGTCAGGAGTATCTCCTGGATTAAATGTTTTCTGGCATTCTTCAGAGGAGGAAAGCAGTTAGTCTGCATTTAATTTTTAAACCGCATTTCATCCTTTTCCGCCTCTACATAGCCACACACAGGAAAAAAAAAATCCTGTTGCTCATGCTACGCATTCTTTTTACAATTCTTCTGGGCTGTTCTTCCATTTCTGTTTAGAACAGCTAATCTTCCACAAACCTGGATTGAGTGCAAGAGGCACATTTTGCACATCCCTAATCACACAAATATAAATAAGGTTTGGACACCATTAACCCCTTGAACAGCAGCTTTTTTTCCTGGCCATGGATCCAAGGAAGGCTCAGGAAACATATGATATCTATTTCCCGCTCATTCCGATGAGTTTATTACAGGTTGCAAAAAGCTACCAGAAAGTTCCACTTAAATAAACTCCAGTCCAAAGTTTTTAAAGGAAGTTATCACTTTTACATTTTTTAGTCAACATGTTTAAAAAGCATTTTTTTGGGGGAGGGAGTGGGGGGGGAACTATACACCCATCGGAAGAAATGGAGCCCTCACCAAACCCGTATATTTTTTAAAATTAGCCCTAAATTTTCCTTTTGATCACATATGCTCAGGATCCTCAAGGCACGGAAGTGCTCATGGGAAGCGGATGCCTCTGATCAGAGTAGGTAAATGTTCACCTAGTTTTTTTTTTTTTTTTTTTTTTTAGAGACAGGTCTTGTTCTGTTGCCCAGGCTGGAGTGCAGTGCCACTATCATAGCTCAATGCAGCCTCCACCTCCTGGGCTCAAGCAATCCTTCTGCTTTAGCCTCCTGAGTAGCTAGGATCACAAAAGCATGCCACCACACTGGCTAATTTTTAAATTTTTTGTTTGAGACATTATCTTGTCATGTTACCCAGGCTGGTCTCAAACTCCTGTACTCAAGCAATCCTCACACCTCGGCCTCCCAAAGCACTGGGATTATAGGCATGAGCCCGAGCCACTGTGCCCAGCCTAACTTTCTGAAGGTAAATAAAATCAGACAAAAGTTTGGTGCTAGTTGGAAATGAAGAAGGAAAGTGTTTCTGGGAACATCCAAATCTTCTTTAGACTTCCCATGTCCTAAGAATAAATGCAAAGTTTAAAATGGACAATTCAGAACTGGCAGTCTTAAGAAGTTAAGTGCAATGCAGAAATTTCAGGCAATTGGTTTTGTTAAGTTTGCAATGGTCCCCCTCAAGAGGCTCTGAGCAGTTTCTGGTAAATGAAATGAGTGGTTAACACATTTCAGAAATACTTCCTCATCCACCTATCGGTAAATCTTCAGATTTTGCAGAAGTTTGTTTTCTATCAACCGAAGTACAAGCTGACTAATTTTAAGTGCAATCTCTTTATATGCATATTTTCTTTTCTTTTAACATTTAAGGCCGGGCGCAGTGGCTCACGCCTGTAATCCAGCACTTTGGGAGGCCGAGGTAGGCGGATCACAAGGTCAGGAGATCGAGACCATCCTGGCTAACACGGTGAAACCCCATCTCTACTAAAAACACAAAAAATTAGCCAGGCGTGGTGGCGGGCGCCTGTAGTCCCAGCTACTTGGGAGGCTGAGGCAGGAGAATGGCGTGAACCTGCGAGGTGGAGATTGCAGTGAGCCAAGATTGTGCCACTGCATTCCAGCCTGGGCGACAGAGCGAGACTCTGTCTCAAAAAAAAAAATGTAAAGACTTTCCGTTAGTAATACAAAAAGAAATGCGATCAATTGCAGGCACAGGCATTTGCAGGCTTATGTCTGCATTCTTTGGTTGTCTTCAAAGTGTACCTGAAGTGCAGTGGAAGGTGAAGGCTGTCCATTCCTCTTAGGGTAGTTTGAATTGTTCTGTCTTCTTTCTGACTGATTCTCTCTAACCTCCAACAGAACAAGGGTTTTCAAACTCAGCATGCATTAGAACCACCTGGAGGGCCAGTAGAAACACAAATTGCTGGGACCCACTCCCGGAGTTTCTGAATTGGTAGGTCTGGGATTGAGCCCCAAAACGTGCATGTTAAACAAGGTCCCGGCTGGGCGCAGCGGCTCAGGCCTGTGATCCCAGCACTTTGGGAGGCCGAGGCGGGCGGATCACTAGGTCAGGAGATCAAGACCAGTCTGGCCAACATGGTGAAACCCCATCTCTACTAAAAATGCAAAAATTAGCCGGGTGTGGTGGCCTGTGGTCCCAGCTACTCTGGAGGCTGAGGCAGGAGAATCACTTGAAACTGGAAGGTGGAGGTTCCAGTGAGCCGAGAGCGTGTCACTGCACTCCAGCCTGGGCAACAAGAGCAAAACTCTGTCTCAAACAAACAAAACAAAAACAAACAAACAAAAAACAACGAGGTCCCAGGAGATGCTGATGCTGCTGGTCCGTGGACCACACTTTGAGAACTGCTGCCCTTTGTATATCGAAAGGATGGAGATGGAACAGGAGGTCTAAGATTCCTGTGGGGCACCATTCTCTTCCCCGACCACAATCATAAGGAGAGTATTACATAAGAGAATGACCCTCTGTTTCCTAACAATAACAGAAAAATTGGCAATCTGAAGCAAGAGATGCTCAGACTTTTAGAAAGTTGTTTAATATTGAAATGGGACAGCAGAGAAACAGTGGAATCCTCTTGTCAGGAGGTTATTAAAACTAGGGACAACTTTCATTTCGATGGTATGATTTCAAAGGAAGACAGGGGGTATCAACCAACACATTCCTATCTTGTGATAGGTGAAGTTTTTCTTTCCTACCTGCCTAGCTGTGCTACATTAATTGGCCTCTTGACAAGGCATGAAACTTTAATCTTCTTTTAAAAATTATTTAGCAATCCAATCACAGTTCAACAAGATAAGCTATTTTCAGTGGAAAATATTAATTTCGTGAGGATGTATAAAATATTTAAAATTGTCCAACCCAAGAAAAGAAAAAGATAACTAAGAATAGTCCATACTAAAAAAAAAAAAAAAAAAAAAAAAGAAATCTCTGTAATGACTTTGTACTTGCTTTGTTTAAATCACTTGGTTTTTTTTTTTTTTTTTTTTCTGGTTGTCAGGATCAGCAGAAGTATGTGTTTCTTAGAATCAGAGAAACCATCAATAGCCAGTAGAATACATTCATACAATTACAAAAGCCATAAACATGTAAGTCAAAATTTCAAGTAGGGGAAGAAAAAGTTTAACAATTTACACATTAGAAGAGCTACATAAATTCTCACCAGGATAACGCAAATAATTATAAAGATGTCTTCACATGGGCAATCAGCTGGTTAGTAATCCTAAAAATGGGACATAGGGAATGTAACTTATAGATTGCCTATTCACATGTAGAAGCAATAGGTACTAAGAGAAATCAATTTCATCAAGTTGAGGTGGATCACAATGTATGTGTCACCTGCACTTGAAGACCCTGATCCGCTACGTGTGAGGGTGAGGGAAAGTCTCAGGATGCTGGAAATCCCCAGAGCAGTGCTTGCCCCATGTCCCCTGGGCCCCCAGGAGGCTGGCACCAAGTGGTTAACTCGTTGAGCAGGCTTTGTAGAAAATATGTTCGATGTTAATCTCCTAAAAAACATCCAACCACATTGCTGACCCCACATCTCAGAATGCAGCAATCTTTATGTGTGAAAGAATGCATTCTTTCCAAGTGGACACTTCACACTTCAGCAGTAATGAGCCTGAACGTGGCTGCAGTCATGTGTCATTCCAACCCGAGATAAACAGATTCAAACGTGCCTTCTACGATGACCTCGCTTAGTGTGGGAAGCCTCACTGGGACGTTTTTCAAATCATGGCATACTTAAGATTTTAACGGTCTTTTGATTTCTGTGCTAGAATATTTTATGATCTCTACTGACCCTCAAAATTCTCTTTGTGGGGTTTTATTTTGCTTTACATGGCCCTTACATGGTGCTCTTTTAAAACGGAACAGCTCTTGTACCAAATATTCACACTGTTTGTTTTCCCCAGTCATAATGAAATAGGCACTGGTTGATTCACATTCATTCCTGTTATTTGAAACCTCTACAAAACTCTAATGTGGGTAGATCTGGTTTCCTTCCAAAGGATCTGCTGCATCTACACAACTAAAATTCCATCCTTCCTAAACCATTAAAATAAGACAGCAGGACAGGCTTGCTTCTTTAAATGAACCTAATAGAAAACCACAAAGAATAGCAGCATCTCAGTATCTCTCATTAAAATAACACAAATTTCATTCTACTTTTTAAGGTGACTACAACCAAGATAATAATTGTGTGTGTTGAATAGATACAGATCTCTTCACATACCTGTGTGTCAGTGTGCAGCTCTGTAATCCAAAAGATAACATTTATGAAGTCTGCACTGTATAAGATATGGACAGTGAGCTCAGCGATTATTCTGGCTCCACTGAAAAGATGACAGATGAGCAACCAACAAAGCTCTTTTACACGGCAAAGACCTCAGGGAGGATTCATAATCCTTCCCGTCACTCTGTCTACTGGATCTAATAGAATCCGTAGACTAGGGACAAAACATTGAAATGGGCAAAGAAAATTTACATCACATCAACGACAGTATTATATAAATAGGGTTAAACTTTCAACAATAAAATTGCTTAGGATTTAATAGTAATTTGCTTTCTATTAAAGATTTCATCCCTCTGGTGTGACCTGAGAGGGACTTTACAAGCGTCAGGTTGGTTGGAAAGTGGGAGGTTATTTCTGTGCAATGGCTGTGTTTTTTAATACACTAAGAAAAAAAAAATCAGTTGTAGAAAGGTTGGCAAATATTCTTAAAATCCTCTAGTCCCATCATGGAAATCATCTAATTTAAACCAATCCAGTACAGAAGGTAGTCTATACATCTATACATGACACTGTATAAATAATCTACTAACAAACTCTCTTTGTGTTTAGAATAGAAGCTGTGTGAAGGGACCGAGCATATTTTTATCTGTGTATTCTTCAAACCCAGCACAGTGACTGGCACGTAAAAGACACCAGATGTTTGCTAAATGAATGAATGAATTTGCCATTCATAGGGAAAGAGAAAAAGACTTCCAGCATTACCCATGTGTCTTCGGGTTCTAAAATCTTCATCCCCATTGAAGTCCAGACTGAATGTGAAATTGGTCATTTAAATGAAGGACTTTGGCGACTGGTCCCAATAGTCATAGAGCTGCCTGAAAACTCTGTCCTGACAATCACTATGTATAAAACCAGCACCTCTAATGAATAATAAAGAAAAAAGCAAAGGAAAGAAAGGAGTGTTGAAAGCCAGTTTGCATGGCCAGATGGCTAATGAGAAGAGGAGGTAATTTTTAAAAATATGTAAGTTTTAAGTGAGAGTTTAAAAAAAAAAAGTTACTTAACCTCTGCTTTAATTTCCTACCCGATGGCTTTGCCTGCAATTTACAGTGTGGGATAATCCTTGAGAGATCAGAATTCCTTAGCTTGACATTTGGGCTTACTACTAAACGGGTCACCCATCCCACTCTAGACGTTTCCATCTCTTATAATGCTCCAATTTAGTGTGTCAGATCCAGCTGGAACAAATCCCTTATTGTTTCCTGCACATTTTCCTCTCATTTAGCATTTTATATTCATTGGAGGGCACCAACTTTGCATGTCAAAAAGTGTGCTTACCTTGGGATACTGAAAGGGGCACCACGTGGTCCTATGCTCAGAGATCTGATTTCAAGAGGGGAAAATGCAATTATATTGATTACTGTAGTACCTGGTAAAAATTAATTACCATATTTCATCCAATCTAAGATGCCAGTGATAGTAAAATGTAGCGTTCATTTATGTAACTGCTAAGAGAGGAAAAGCATGGCCAATTAAACAACAATACACTAGCAATTGTTAGGCCCGACCTGATTTTGGAAGTTAAATGTGAAAAAAAAATGGTGCATCTTGAAATCAATGAAATATAGTGGTATTCGTAAGTTACAAAGGGCTGGCAGAGAAGAGCAATCACATCTGGGCCGAGAAAACTACAAAAGAGAGGCATGGTGAAGGGGATGCCATGTGAACCAGGCCTTGCAGGGTGGGGAGTTTTCTGTAGGTGGAGACAGTGGCATGGATAAAGGCTTGAAGTAGAATGTAAATGTGTAGGGAGTAGAGGTTGCCATTAGGTTGGAGCTCAAGGTGCAGGATGGGAAGAAATGAAAGATTAAGACAAGCTGATGCCAATGAGAAGGCAGTGGGGAACCCCCTAAGATTTGAGTGTTGTATCGTAACCCACAGAGTCCATTAATGTGGTAGTGGTGTCTAGGATGGCATCACAGCTATGCTCAAACCCTTCAGTGGATTTGAGTTGGACCAAACCCAGACTTTTTCAAGGAAGCTAAAACTCTCAATGATCTGGCCGTCACCTCCCTCTCCAACCTATCCCACCGCTCTTGACCATGGATGGCCTAGCCAAGCTTGAGCCGGTCACGGTCTCTCTACCTTGAGGTGGATGTACGCTGCTCCCTCTGCCTGTGCCACTCTTCCCTGGGAAGAAGGGACCTGCCCTGGCCAACCCCATCCGGAGTCTACTATTCTCCCACACTTCAAGCCTTTGCAGGCTTCCTTCCTAGCACCCATCATAGCTTGAAGTGTTTTTCTTCCCAGGTCGATTTGCTTTTGTCTCCCTCCTTGGAAAGAAAGGTTCATCGGTATAGCAACCATATCTCTCTTAGCATCTGTTGTATCCCACAGCAACTGCAGGGAGCAGGCATTCTATGAGCATTTGGTGAATGAATAAGTGAGTGTCTGACCCCCTCCTTCCCTACCGCATATTCAGCTCTAAGCCAGAAGGCCAGATGGGCCCCAGACCTACTCAGTCTCACCATCTGGAAAGAAGGCAATTGCCTGAGAATGTCTCTCTGGGATGAAGAAACCCTTCACTGTCAGGTGACAATCAAAGGACAAGTCTCAGTCCACCCAAGGACACTGCCACCTCCCTCTCCTTTCAGTGACCTGCTCAGAAAGTGCATAGGTTGTTGTTGATGGCAGTACCCTTCCCTCCTCATCAAGTGACTGCCCTGTCTTCCTCCCTCCCTGATGCAAGCCCATCAGATAGTGTTGTCCTCACTCAATCCTGCCACAAATCCAGTGTCGTGCTGAACACTGTGCCTATTCCATTAATTTTGACTGCCTTATTAAAAACTCCTTACTTGTGAGGATTACAACATCTGGGAAACAGTTTAATAAAGGACAGCTATTGGGCCCATCATTGGTCTCTGAATGCTGCTCCATCGTATGACTGAATGGGCCTCAAGGGAGGGGTAAGGGATCATACCTGTTTCATTACCATCATAGCTGGTGCTGAGAACAGAGGTCCTCAATTAACATTTAATGATTGAATGAGGGAAAACATCAAATAAGACACTCTTCCCATTGGGCTCCGTTATATAATCAATCATACTCTTCTCTTAAATCCAAAATACCTGTAAGCAATAGAGCTTTTTCTTTAATAACAGACACAAAGAGATGAACTGAGTTAGGTAGCAAATTAAATGGCTCACATAAGGTTCTCATCCAGGCTGCATTTCTCTTGAGCATTCCACCAAATGCCTTCTAAATGGCCTGTTGGCAGGTCCTCTGTGTTCAGGAAGCAGATTTGGAATGTACCCTCTGGATCTCTGTCTGGCTGGGGGCACTCCACATCTCCCTGACAGAAGGGGCCTTCTATGAATTTCTGGACAGTGCCTATGTCTCCCTGACCTAGAGCAAGCTGACCGGATTCATCAATTGTAGTATAGGACCATCGGCACCCCATATTGCTTGATATCAGGCTGTTGCTTCTGCCAACAAGAACAGCATCTGTTGTGTCTACTGTAGCTCAGGAGCCCACTAAATCATGAGCAGCACCCCCATGTCTCAGTTCTCCATAAGCCTTGCAAAGATGCAGAAGGCATCTGTGTTCATGCTGCATTCTGCAAGCCACTTCAGCTTCCCACCCACCCCAATTTGGCACACATCTCCCAGACTGGGAGGGAAAAGTGGTGGGAAAATTTTTCTCTGACACTGCTCTATTATCTGGACAGACTTCTTCAGCCCCTGAGCTATTTCACAGAACCCACTGAAGTCACAGGTGATGCCAAGCCTGTGGATGAAACATGACTTGGCAGCACCCAATTGTCCTGGGCCTCAGCATTTGATCACTATGGATCTCAGAGCTCAATGTTGACCAGAAGGAAATGATTTCCTGTTCACCTGGGTTTGCTCTTAAGGATTTATTCAGATCCAGCCTGGCAGAGTCCACCCGAGCGTCACTCACTGCAGGTGCTTCTCTATCGAGTTTCTCAGTGCGTCACCGCTCAGCGATGAAGCACTGGATTGAAGTCCAATAGTATCAGCCAATGCCAAAAACAAGAGGACTGGTCTTCAAGAAAACAGTAAACAAAGCAGTTCGGAAATTATGCAAGAAAACTTTTAAGAGGATTTGGTTCGAGTTAATAAAGGCTGTCTTAAAAAGTTGATGCCATGCCACCCAAAGTGAACGAATACTATTCATTTGTGCAGGAGAGACCATCAATTCAGAAATATTTTGCTTCATTTTTGCCTTCGTTACTACATTCTGGAACTGAGTTACATATCTTCCTCCAAATTAAGCGGCCAGATGAGAACAGTCTCAGTTCTGAAAAGCTTAGATACCTGCGGCAAGCTCTCACGGAAGTACACATGGTGGCACTGACCAACTTGACTGACTGGAGCCAAGGTCAAGGACATGTGCCCCCCCCCCCCCCGCTTTATTTTATGACCACAGCCTGAACACCTAAACCCTAGCCAGTTCAAATGACCAATCATTGGCCCTAGAACCCTAGAAAATGTGGGTTAAATATGATTTCTTTAAATTAATGAAGTTTTAATGAATCAATTTATTGGTTGGTTTGTAAAACAAAGTCCAATAAATACTTCTATCATGCTCCTGCATATGGAAATAAGATGGAACAATAAAAGGAACCCCAGGATAACTAGAAGTAAATATATCAATCCATCCCCAAACCCTAGAGGAAAAGAAAGGTGCTTTTATAGTAGGGGAGAGCTACAATCAAACCCCCAGAGCTTAATAAGAAGAGAACAAAGACCTTGCCACCCAGACGTGGTTTAGACTGGGCCTCCCAGACATCATGGGCAGGGAAGGGACAGAAGAAGAGCTTTTTCAGGATATAAATGTTAGAGATTTTGTGAGACACTCAGGCTGTAGTGACAAAGGCCATTCTGTGAAGGAGATGTGAGATCTAATGTAACATTTTATGGACATTATTGATTATCTACAAAATTTTCCACTAGAATTATCTCTTTTTTAAAGTCTGTATTTAAAAGCTCTATCCATAAGAGTTCAAAGAATGTTCCTATTTACTATCTCATTTGTCTCCACTACTCACTGTGAAGTAGGAAAGATAAGGATTATCCCATTTTATAGTACAGGCATCTGAGATAAAGGATTGCAGTAAATCTGACATGTTTGGAAGTGGGTATGTGAGGAGGGAAGAAATCATATGCCAGGGTGGCTTCTTTTAGATCACACACACACACACACACACACACACACACACACACACCCCTTCCTTTATCGTAATAACACTCATCTCTTTTGGATGAGAGAAGATATCCTGATAAAGTTAATATAAACAACTCCAAAAGAACCGTGCAGTAGAACTTCATCAATTCAGGACTTCATGATTTTGGAATGTATGCTTATTGATGACACCTGACCCTTCAACATTTGCACCTATCAATAAGTGATCGGTTCCTTAAGCAAATGCAGATGACACCTAGGTCAGGGCACAGGCTCAACTGTGAATGAGAGTAGAGAATAAAATCAAGATCCTTTCAAGTTTTAAAGACTATGATAATACGCTTTTAAGCACCAGAAACATTATCTTTTTTTTTTTTTTTTAATAAACAGTGTGACTATAAGTCAAGGAGAATAGATTTTGGCTGGTGCTCTTGTCAACTATAAATCATGGCTGCTTATTTATTAAAGTAAGCTGAGTGGTGAGGACTACTCTGCCAGCTCATTACCAGTTGCTGTAGGTATTTCAAAATAATAGTTCTATTTGTATAGGATGCCTGCCTGAAAGAGACCATAATTTCATCATTGTCTATACTCCTTATTTATAAGGAAGGCCCAGAAGAGTTAAATAACTGGCACACTAACGTTCAGTTGGAATCAAATAGCCCTTCTTTGAAAAAAGAAATCATAACTTTGGTCTTTTCAATAATCTGAACAGGACTTCCCTGAATTAATCCAAGTGACTAGCAGTTTTCTGAATTCTACTTTATAGAGAATTACTGATTTAGCACCTGACCCTGTCCCCTACTTTGATTGACTGAGATGTGGCGACCATCACAAATCCACAACATAAATAAACCTTGAGATGGATAATTGAGAATGGAGTATAGTAATTTTAACAAATTAGCTTGGCACTCCAGCCTTAAAATGAGGTTATTCCATTGAACAAGCTGCTCTCTCCTCTCTCCCTCCTTTGGAGTCATTGCCAGATTTTTGCCATCCAAAACCTTGGAATTTGCAGTAGCCAAAGTTTTCATGTTCTATGTTGGAAAGTTCGAGTAAGCTTGTTACTCTTCGGCTACTGACCAATTAAAACCAGTACATGATGTGGTAAGAGAAAGTGAGTGAGGTCAAGAGGTAATAATTAAAAATGATGTAATGAGATGATCCAATCTCCCTAGGCCTGCCAGAAGGCCCACTGGTGACCACGTTCCGAGTTTCTCTGTATCACTCTGGCATCTGGCCATGGAATCTGTGAAATAAAGTCACCTCTAACCCTAGCAGGGGTTTCTCTGGTTCCTGAGCTGGTTATTACAAAGTCTAAGTCTAAGGGAATTACTTTATAATTTTCCTTATGCTACATGTGGTGTGGTGACGAGGATTATTTTGAAATAGTTTTTCTGAACAGGTGGAGGTCTGTCCTTGTTCCTGCAACCAAAGCACAGTGTGTGACAAGCAGCAGTACCGAGTGAGTGAGTGTGGAAGGAACATCTGAGGATTGTCCCCATGATGAATGGGACTGGCAAAATGTCACTGGCATTGGGAGTAGGAAGCAGACTGTTGGGAACAGGTAGAACACGAACCCTAAATTAGTGTGGTTTTGCTCATTTGCAAAAATGATGTGAGATATTTGCTGAGATGCTCACACACACTGTATCAGAAACAGCGCTGGACTGGAAGGGTGGTCACCCAGAACCAACTCTAAGGGGCTGCACGACTGCGAACAGGGACTTGACCTCTTTTTACTTCAGTTCACCATCAGTAAGGTGAGGAAAGTGGTCCAGACCATCCCTGTGGTCCCCGCTGGGCTCGGAGTCCTCACCCTCTGGTCTTACATCTGGTTCTACTTTGTGACTCATGGCAAGAACTTGGCTGAGTGGCCTAAAGGTATACCCTGTGGCCTTCAAATACAAGAAGCCTAATGGTCTCTACAGAGATATGGACATATGTGGAATATAGGTTGCCTTTTGTCATCATTAAATCCAAGGCTGGTCTCCTTGGTACTTCACACCCCACCAAACAAGTCAACTAGTTAACAGACTATAAGATTAGACTCATAGAGAGTACTAGAGCATATTTAGCTTAAGGGAAAGAATGACAGAAGCACAAGATCTACAACACAATGGCAGTAGAAGTCACCCTATCTTAGGGGAAGGACAAACCAATGTATACATCTGATCTTTTCAATAACCAGTTTCTACATTTCTCAAAGCATCACGATGGAACAAATTACCAGATAAGATTGTTTAGTAAAAGAAAAATACACATAAAACAAAAAGGTAGAATCTAGAATAAATTTGCTTTTCATTTTGAGGTTCTCTAAAACTTGCATCGGTCTCTTCTTTTTGTTGCTGTTATTAATAAAGTCAAGGTCTAAGAGATGAACCAAGCCATCTTCTGGCACATGGAACTTACTACTCATGCAATTTGCACTCCAAGAAAGAGATTTACAGACCCACTGAGAAAAATAAATCAAAAGTATGCTTGTGAATAATGTCCAATGAGAACAGTGGTGTGATGAAATGTCGCCATTTGCAGTTGGATGGTTTATTACTCCCTCTCAGCACCCACTCTTGTTTCTCACCTCAAACACAATTTCACATTGGTATAATTTATAAGCATCAGTTTGCCAAGGTTAATTGCTAACCTTAACTTTTCACTCAATGAATTCTTAGGTGCTTATTAGGATTAAAATACATCACCTCTTAGAATATTAGCTCCTTAGCCTCGGATGCCAAGAGAAAGTTGAAGCGACTATACACTTCATTGCTCGGGATGTGTAACAGCTCATGTTTTGTGTGGCGGATGGGAAGGGGGTGCTGCCCATGTTAGATTTATTTTGGAGACTGAGAACTTAGGGACACATTAAATAGAGCATACATTTAAAAATAAGCACCACCTGAAATTTCCAGCGTGTCATCTCCACAAAGAGTATGATGACGTATATTTGTTGTAGTTACTGCAAAGTTTCCTATTGCTTTACCAAATACTCATTATTGGGTTGGTTAGTCTACATTGAAACATATTACAAATAGGTAGTACTTAATAAAGTATTCTTTCAAGGAGACACTGAGATCTAGATTCTTACAATTTAAATTGACAAACAAAAATAAACCCTAAATCACATGACAAAGAGAAACGCATTGGAGTTCTGTTTATGAGCCTATGATTGTGCCGATATCTGGGAAACAGAATGAATTATCCAGAAAGATTTGAATAGCTATGAATAAGATGATTATTTCACAGAATTAGTTCACTAATTTGGAAATCTAAAGATGTGATTCAATGGTGAATACAGCAACCTTCTTTTGTTTAAAAAAAGTCACTTTAATTTGCTTACAGAGTAAATATTGTATGAAATGAAACTAAAATTCCATTATGTATTGGTTCTACTAAGTAGTAAAAGAGAAAACATTTATTTTATAAGTATCGCTTTTTTTCTGGCAAAATAGAAACTTCTTCACTATGAAGATACCCTCAGAGTTAAGGTTTAGGGCATACGGATGGTTTTTTCCTAATTAGAATGTCCATTATGTACCTGATAAGAACTTAGGAAAAATTAGTTAAAATATTGTGACAGCAAGACAAAGCCTAAAATTAATATTCCCATAGATGAGGAAGGGGGTGATGCTATTTAGCATGCTTAATGCAACAGTGTGGGGAACAGGGTGAAAAAAGTATTCTTCTTCTACCAAGCACAGAAGGGACTTTCCTGCGACAGGATCAAGGTCATCTTGGCCATGAGGGTGGCAGTCTGGCTTCATCCTCATAAAATCTGCCAAAACATTCCTCCCTTGGGCCACCAATGTGTTCCCTCTGGCAATCCAGATGGCACTCTTCTTTTTAAGGACTTCTCTGCAGAATGTGACATTACTGATCCCACTGGCCTCCTCCATTTTTGGGATTCCATAAATGTCTGATTGTGTCCAACCTCCTCCCCAAGATCCTCTCTTCACTGCTTGCTTCTTTGTCTATCTCAAGAACTATTTCATTTTCACCCTGGGTGCTCTCCCTGGGCAATCTCATCTGCCCTTATGGTGTTAACTCTTATTCCAGGCTATAGACTTCCAATCCTAAATCTCTATCATCTTTCTTACAAGATAGATTTGACTCCAACTGCGTACTTGCTATCTCCCAAGGATACCTCAAATTCAACATATGTCAAACTGAACTCATCATCTTTTCCCCCAAATCTACTTTTGCTCCTCACTCTCTAACTCACTTAGAGGCACCTCCATCCACCCATACATTCAAGATGGGTGCCCAGGAGTCATCTTCAACACCTCCTTCCCTACCATCGCTCTCCCCTTTCCAATCAGCGCTAAGTCCCACTTACTTGACTTCCCCGGGGTTTTCTGGCTTTGTCTTCTGCTCTCCATCTGTTCCATCCCTACCTTAGCCCAGGCCCTCATCTCTCTGCTGGACAATGTGATAGCCTTCCTTCTCCAAGTTCTATCCCATGCACTCTCCTCGTTGCCACCCAGCAGTGTACCTAAAAATACAAGTCTGGTCACATCGCTCCTGATTAAACTCCCTCAATGGCTTGTCATCAGCTGTGGGGTTGAATCTAAGTGGCTTCATGACAAACTAGCCCTTTATAGCCAGGACCTTGACTCTATGTCCAGCTACATCCCTCTGCCTTGGGGATCCCTGAACTAACAGGGCTGTTTTACCACTGCCTTGCTTTGTTTCTCCATCCCCTCAGCCTGGAGCACT
Organism: Pongo pygmaeus; assembly: GCF_028885625.2. NCBI lineage: Eukaryota > Metazoa > Chordata > Mammalia > Primates > Hominidae > Pongo > Pongo pygmaeus. The sequence continues at coordinate 7,701,721 of NC_072378.2, read as the reverse complement.
CCCCAGTCACACTCTCTAGATCATCTTCCTAGGCCAATTCCTTCTCCTTCTTAGGACTTGACTCTGTCCTTCAAGAACCCACACTGACCATCTCAGACCAGGCCAGGGTCCTTCCTTGGGGTTCTGGCTGCCCTTGCACATGCCTCTTTCAAAATCTGAGTGGGGATGAATGAAAATTGCCTGCCTCTGTGTTTTTCCCCATGAAAGGTTACAGACACGGGGACAATGCTTCATTTTCTTTATGTCTGCAAAACCCAGCACACAGCAGGAGCTTTATCTCCAGTGCCTGGCAAAGAGATGTTCAACATGCTTTCCTTCTTTAACTGGGTGGCTGTTATTTTGCAGTTTAATAAACTCTGGAAAAACATAAATGTTTCCTGTCAAGGACTCCTGTGTTCCCATGGATAGTACTGGAATTCTGAGGTCTTGGAAAATTTCTCTATAGAATAGGGAGAGCCTTTCCAGGATTCAGAATTACTATAAATGGGTCTTTTCACACTGATGGGTGTCCCTTAGAAAGTGATCGTTCCTCCATGTTCTCTTCTTATGAGCAGTATGGCACAGTGAAGTCAGACCAACCTGTGTCCAAATCCCTGTCCTACCACTTACTACCCTGGGCAAGTGAAGGCTCTTCCAATTCCCTGCATCGCATTTCCTCACCTTCAACCTAGGGAATACGATCTCCTAAGGTTGTAAATGTGGCAAATTTATTGTAAGGTATCAACTAACATATTACTTTCCCACACCCTTTACATTCTTCTTTTTTTTTTTTCTTTTGAGACAGGGTTTCATTCTGTCACCCAGCCTGGAGTGCCATGGCACTATCACAACTCACTGCAACCTGGAACTCCTGGGCTCAGGCAATCCTTCTGCCTCAGCCTCTGGAGTAGCTGGGTCTAAAGGCATGAGCCACCACACCCAGCTATTTTTAAAAAAATTTTTAGTAGAGAGGCTATGTTGCCAGGCTGGTCTAGAACTCTTAGGCTCAAGGGATTCTCCTGCCTTGGCCTCCCAAAGTGTACATTCTTGTTTTTACCCCATGACACTTTTCTATTTGAGCTACTAGACATGAAGCAACCCATTATTCCAGAGAGAAATCCTTACAGCAGAACAAGAGAACCAAATGGCCCAACTTTTGGCTTTTGAGTTTCAAGAGTCAAGACCCTTGATAAGTAATAGGTTTGACAGAACACATGCTGAGCCACGTGTACCTCCCTCCACTCCTTCCCAGACACAAAAAGAATCTCCAAGCCAAGGGGCCATAAGGAGCAAGAGTGAAGAGCATCAGTGCCACAGGCCTCCGAGTACGAGCCTTACCCACGGACAGAGCTTGCGAATGAGAGCAACAGAACTCCCAGATAGGCCTGCGGATCCTGTGCTGGGGAACAGGCAGCTGGCAGCTCTGAAAATGCCATGCAGTATGAAAGCAGCAGATGCGAGCCTGGACTAGGTGGCTGGGGCTCAGGCAGAAACACAGACACATCAGCAGGCATCACGGTGGAGGGAAGGCAGTGCCTGGGGACAAGATGAGAAGACTGACAGCCCGTGGATATTTGGAATGATGGCGACTGAGGATGGTCACACACCTCTCACTTCTTTGAAGCCATGTGAACTCCCCATTAATGAAAAGCAACCCCATGGAGGAGGACTAATAAGACTTTGTTTTTTAATAGGCTTTATCTTTTAGAGCACTTTTGGGTTCACAGCTATACTGAGCACAAGGTACAGAGAGTTCTCATATGCCCGCTGTCTGCCTCCCACCAAGCACAGCCTCCCCCATATCAACATCCTGCACCAAAGTGGTACATTAGTTATCATCGGTGGACCTACATGGACACATCATTATCACCCAAAGTCCACAGTTGACATTAGAGTTCACTCTCGGTGTTGTATCGTTTATGGGTTTGGGCAATCGTATAATGACATACATCTACCATTGTAGTACCATACAGTATTTTTACTGTGCTAAAAATCATGTGGGCTCCATCTATCATCCCTCCTTCCCCCAAACCCTTGGCCACCACTAAGTTTTTACCGTCTCTACGGTTTTGCCTTTTCCAGAATGTCATAGTTGGAACTATATAGTATGTAACCTTTTCAGTTTGGCTTCTTTAGTTAATAATATGTAGAGCAAACTCTATATCCCTCTGTAGCTTGAAAGCTCATTTCTTTTTAGTGCTGAATAATAGCCCATCATCTGGATGTGCCAGTTTGTTTATCCATTCATCTACAGGAATATTAAGACTTACCTGAAAAAAACTCTTACTCGACTGAGTTTTCCCGGCATTAACTATATTAAGTTTCTCCCATCAGGCAGAAGTGGGACACGTGAGACAAACCAATTTATAAGATAATAAAGAAATTCTATTTCTTGCAAGTTTGTGACATGAAGATGCATAGTTGCTACATAATGAAAAAATCATGTAACTATTTGAGCATCTGATACATGGTAGACAATAGTTAGTTTATGTTACTAGACCCTTGAGTATGAAACACTCAGCTGCAAAGGGGCTCATCTTTTCTTTGGTTTCCCTCTTGCAGTTTGCCTGCTATGGCTGAATCAAGACCTAGGCTAGTGTAAACTTCCACATGTTGGTTGTAGGGCCCATTGAAACATTTTTCATATCTGACAACCATTCCCTGCCATCAAGTGTCCTCTGTTACTGGCTCTGCCTTGTTGGAATGTTGCTTCCTACAGAGCATCCATGAAAAAATAGAAGGCTAAGAACATTCATTCATTCACTTTCAGATATGTACACACATCTGGGTATACCTGTGTGCCTGTCTATGTGTTTGCATCTGTTTGAGTTGGGTATGTCTGTGTATATTCCTATTTTATGCAGCCATTAGGTGGACAAGACACAATACCTGCCTGCAGTCCAGTGGGGGACACAGGTGAGCACACAGCCCACTTCAATATAGTAAAATACTGTTTAGAAGATGTGTGGTGTGGGAACATCCACCCAGAGGGAGAACTGTGAGGGTCAGTTTTACGTGTCAACTGAGCAAGGCTACAGTCCCCAGGTATGTAATCAAACACTAATCTAGGTGTTGCTGTGAAGGTGTTTTATAGATGAGGTTAACATCCTCAAGCAGTTAACTTTAAGCAAAGGAGACCACCCTTAACAATGTGGGTAGGGGTTATCCACCCAGTTGAAGGCTTTCAGAGCAAAAACGGAGGTTTCCCAGGGAAGAAGAAATTCCACCTCGACACTTTAGCATCACCTCCTGCCTGAGTTTACAGCCTGCCCTACAGATTCAGAATTATTAGCACCCTCCTCCCACAATTATGGATTTTGAATTGTCAGCCTCACGATTAATTCCTTAAAATAAGTTTCCATCCATCCATCCATCCATCCATCCATCCATCCAATTGGTCCTGTTTCTCTGAGTGATACAAGAATCTAACCTGTTCTTATGAGGTCAAGGAAGTCTTCCAGGGTTTTTGATTATTAAGTAGGAGGCAAAGGGTGGGAAAGGATAAAAATAAGTAGACAGATATAAAATATATTGAGGTAGAATGGATGTGATTTGGCAATTGAAACTGGGGATAAGACAACAGATAGGAAGGAATCTAAGATAAAGCCCTTTTTGCTGGCTTAGGAAGCTGAGTACACGGCAGTGTCATTCGCTGGAGAGAGAACACAGAGTGGCAGGCATGGGGGTCACGATGAAATAAGTTTCCTACATGCTGAATTTGAGGGGCTTCTGGGACTTCCACGTAGTGATGTTCAGAGCGCCATTAGGAGAGTCAAAATTTCCAGAGACAGAATTCTGGGTTAAGGGGCAGCAGCTCAATGACCAACTGAAGCGCTGGGAGGAGGTGAGGTTGCCATGAAGATGGAGAAGCAGAGAGGACCAAGGGCAGTGCCTGAAAAATTCTAACATTTAAGGGGCCAGAGGCAGTGACTGTAGAGGTGACAGACAGAGATGGGGTGGCACAGAAGCTAGGGGAAGATGCTGCTCCCCACAGGAAGAAGATGGGTAGCAATGACAGAGTCATGGTGGATGGATGCATCCATGGTGGACAGAGATGGATCAGTGATCCATCTCACCGAAGCAGTGGGAGTGGACGCAAACACAGAGGAGGGACTCACAGGTCTGAAAATGCTTTAGGATCGTCCAAAGTCATTGACATTAGTTAAGTAAGTAGTGGAACGGGATGTGATTTGCTCTGGGATGATGGAGAAGTCACATATTTTAAGAAAGAAGGAACTCTGCCATCCTCTCATGCAAGTGACCATACCCCCTCCACCCTCTGGTGGGGTAAACCAGAGGCAAGGGAGTCGAGGGGAGCAGAAGAGAAGGAAGGGAAGTATGGGCGTAGACAATACTTTTGGATTTTATCTGAGGAGAGGGGAGAGAACACATGTGCTTTAGGGGGAAGGGGCCAAGGGAAGTTTCTGAAAGATAGAGTCAAGCGTGTATAAATGCCATGGGAAGGAGCCTACAGAAAGGGTGGACTCAAATATGCAAATGGGAAGGGAGATAAGTGGATTTGTGAGGCTAGAAGAGCTGGGAGTAGAAATTGACCCAAGAGAGTCAATCATGTTAGAGTCCTCCGTGTGACAAGGACAGACCTGCAAGAAGGAGTATTGGGCCATGTGGCGACGTCCTGTGGAGTGAGAGAACTGGTAGTTGTGTGGTATTCTGTTTTGTTTGTACTACAAAAGCCTCAAGGACCATGATGCTACGGACAAACTCTGCCAACACCAACAACATGCTGTCCCTGCTAGATGCTAGAAAAATTATCACCCAGTAGAAGGGCAGGAGGCAGAGAAGCTTACTTGAAAACAAACTTAATATACACACACCCCAACAAGAACAGCTGTGTATGTGTGTGTCCTTTTTTTTTTTTTTTTTTTTTTGAGACAGGGTCTCACTGTGTCACCCTGGCTGGAGTGCAGTACTATCTCAGCTCACTGAAACCTCCACCTCCAGGGCCCAAGTCATCCCCCCACCTCAACCTCCTAAGTAGCTGGGACTACAGAAGTGTGCCACTATGCCTGGATAATTTCTGTATTTTTTTTGGTAGAGATGGAGTTTCACCATGATGCCCAGGCTGGTCTCAAACCCCCGGGCTAAAGAGATCCGCCTGCTGCTGCATCCCAAAGTGTGAGAGTTACGGGCGTGAGCCACTGCACCCAGCCTTGTGTGTGTGTTCTCAAGCCAGCATCAAAATAAGCAGCCCAGGTTCAGAATGCTGACTGTAGCAATTAGTAAAATACAAGTGGTTTCTGGAAAGGAGCAGGGGACATGTATTGCTCACAGAAAATGGACAGAGGGAACAGCCCTAGACAACACCTCCACAGACACTGAACAGTGCCAAGTAGCACTGGCAACCCTGAGAAGGAGCAACACAGCAGGCCCAGGTCTTTGGACACAGAACCCAGTCAGCCTGCTCCTGCAGCAGACCCAGTTATACCAGGCTGAGTTGGTCATTTCATCAAAATGACTTGATTTTACTTAAAAAAAAAAAAAAAAAAAAAAAATCAGTCTACCATAATCACCAATCCAGAAGGTGTGAAAAGCTGCCTGTCTCTAGGTCCCACAGGCTCAGTGTGGGCTGGCAAGGGGTATCAGAGGGCCTAAAGAGCCTGCTTCATCTTGAAAGGATAGGAGGGTCATTCATTTTTAAAAGGCCAGCCAGGGAGAGTCTAAGAAATCCCATAAGCTGGGAAATAATTAATAACCAGCCCGGAGTACTTCCAGAAAGGAAGCTGTCAAGACACTTTGGAACTGGCTGCTTGGGAGCAAGTGACCCCCTCTCCATGAGACTCCAGGAGCACCTGCCAGCCTGTCTGTCCGTCTGTCCCTCAATATCATCCACATATTTTCACATCAATGATTCATGTGAATTACTGTCTCATGAGTCTCATTCTTCTTTCCGTTTTTCTACCCATGTTTAAACTTCCCCAGTTATGCCTTTTATAATTCTATGATAAAATACAATTTTATTTTTCACAGTATCTTTGGAAATGTTTTTCTTTGACCTTTTCCTCTACATATATGCCTGGTAAAAGTCATTCACTACAAAGAGGGTCTGGAGGAGGCACAGGTGTGGTTGATTCTTAAAAGTAGATTACATTTCCAGAACCTCAGTTTCCATATGAACTCTTTCTTGAAACCGATTAGCCTGAGATTGCTCGTTCAGTTCTCCTTTCCTCCTCCCCTTTACTGACCAGTGTAGTAAAGCCTTTGGGGAGACGTAGGGCTAGGGGTACAGAATCCCTGCTGTGCATGATGAACGAGTTCTGAAGGTCTAGCATACAGCATGCTGACTATAGTTAACAACACCGAGGTGATGGATATGTTACTTGATTCTACTGGATATCTTACAATGTATACATATGCCAATCATCAAGTTGTATACCTTAAACATATACAATTAGTTGTCAACTATACTTCAATAAAGCTGGAGGAAAAAGCTCCTTGGGTTGCCAAATACAAGGAGTAATTTGAGAATGCATTCCTGAGGAAGCGCCTTGGAGAGCAAAGCACAGAACACTTAAAAAAAAAAAAAAAAAAAAAAAAAAAAACAGAGATAGGATGGAATAAGGGGTGGGGAGGGATCTTATTTCTACCAGGTGACAAACTCACTGCCTTTTCTGTCTACATATCTTAGGATTTTAATTCAGAAGCAAGATGATTATTTGAAATGACATGTTAACAAATTTACTTAAATTTTAAAAACAAAGTCACTCCTTCTGATTTGCTTCATCCTAAGGACTGGCTTTGCTGCCATTTGTTTTACAATGATGAACATTTTCCAAGTATGAAGGAGAAAAGTCCACAACTTTGACTCTTTGATAATACACTTAAGGCATATATACAGTGTTACAATTCATAGGATATTACACCCTTTAAAACTATCCAAGTTTATTTTTAAAATTCTTTAGTTCTCGGCATAAAAACATATGAAGGGGTCTACCGTTGTTGAGCCCAGACATATAAGACAGTATTTGAAGGCAGCCAGTCATTTTCCCCATTGTGTACCAGCACACAATAGCATACACAGTGTTTCTTAAGTTACTGATGGTACACACATAGTTTAGCTGGAAAGACTGAAGTATGATCCCCAGTTCTTTCCATATTGGATGCTTATGATGACTCTTGGTTTGAGCTACAGCCTTAACATGCGGTCTATCACTAATGCCCTCAAATAATTACTACCAAGCCTTTGGCCAAGAACACTTAAAGGTCTAAAGGTAATTGAGCCCCTGACAACATGTTTCCAAGGACTCCATCGTCTTCCAGTGATTCAAGAAATCTATTCCAGAGTTGTGCAAAGGCTGCCCATACCTGAGGGTCTGAACTATTCTTGTAACTAAACATTCATCATCAGTTTCTAGTATCTCTAAAGGGTCACATTTATTACATGTGGTGTGAAACTATACTTAAAGTTATATCAGGCTGGGTTGATCGTTTCATCAAAATGACTTGCGTTTCTTTAAAAAAAAAAAAAAAATCAATCTACCATACTCAGCAATCCAGAAGGTGAAAAAGTCATGCCAAAAATAAATGTGAACCCACCAATCAGCAAAAAGGAAGGATGGCTCTAGAAAGAAAGTGCCAAGGTCAAGTGAGTTTTTGTGCAAGAAATCTTGTTATTACTATAAAGAAAGCCATAAACATTCCATAGGAGTTGAGAGGCAGGAATTCAGGGAAGTTATCCTAGTGTCTAGTATTTACTAAATTGAGAATCTTCATTCCAACCTAACATGCAAATATGCTAGAGCTGAATGAGACCATGATCGTTTCAGACAGAGCAGCCACGGCTAAGAAAAAGTGGCCAAGTAGCACACCACACAAAGCAAATGGCACCTTGGTTTGCTAACAGGATTGCAAGCAAATAGATCCCTGCTCTGAGTGAGGAGTCTAACAGATTCCTCTTCGAGCTTTTTTTGCAGCCTGCAACAATTCATCTGTCAAAAAAGTACATGAATGGGAAAAATCCAGTGTCTGGGCCAAGGACTGTGTTGCAACTGTCTAAGATTTTTGAGAGCTGGCCAAACACGCCTTTAAGGATTGTTTTCACTCTCTTGGCTTTGCAGCACCTCATCCCTAAATACTTGATAACTTGTTTTAGAGGTGTAGCTCCTTTTCAGACACTGACTCACTCAGGCGCTTCCAGAGAAGTTCATGCATATTTTTCAGTACAGATGGTGTATCTGCATATGTACAACTGGCCAGAAGACAAATCAACACATTTTCCTAAGAGCCGATCAACACTTAGTTATTCAAGGAATGATCTCCCAAACTCTTTACTTCTGTTCCCTCCCTGATACTGCCCTCTTCAATTGGACTTTTACTTCTTCCTAATATCTTTATCAGAGGATTATTGGAAAAGAAACAAAAGGAGGCTGAACTTACACTCATCACTTTAGTTTACAGAAATGGCAGCTCTGGGGAAAAGGATCATGAGAAAAAAGGATGTGAGAATCATTACCAGGATTTGGGGATCATCTGTGGATCTTAATTATTCCTGCTCTTCCTACCTCTGAAGGTCAAAGATATTATTGACAGCTGGCTGCTGGGGAAGTTTGAAATAGGACACATTTGTCAAATTGCTGTGCCCTCAGGGAAACCCTCCCTGCTTTGACCCTGGATTGAGTCACCTGCATGGGGCTTTTCTACCTGATGTTCCGAGTGAGACTTTATAAGTCAAGTTTTTCCTTTTTCTTTCTGTGTATTCTCACGAAATGCTAGGGAGGGCTTGTCACTGGGGGCTGTCTGTTCTAGGCTGATTGAATCTACAGTTCTGATCCACATACACAATAGTACTTCTAACTCACAGAACAGCAACCTGCTAAATCGATGGCCTGCCTATAGTAACAGGTGCTGGCTGGGAGAATGTCATGGCATAGAAGGCAAGGACTTGTACTAAGGAAGCATTGCCAAGGATGTGAGCTGAAAGGTTTCCAGAGGGAATTAAAAAAAAAAAAAAAAAACAGACTAAAGAAGGGAAAAGCAGCTGTTTGGAAATAAACTGTAAAACATCTGTAGCACACGACCAGAATTCTCTAAGTGTGAGCATGAGGTTTTAAAGGGGCCTCATCTTTCATAAGCAACACTCCAAGCACAGGGCATATGCCGCAGTCAGTCCTCTCCAGTGTTCCCAGTAGTGGAGAGAAGAGGTGTGGTGTGCCCAGATGTGCCATCATGGTGGGACGTCCAGCTTTTCTGGAAGCCACTGAGCACAACTGTCCTTCACCACAGCAAATCACGGAGAAGGAAAAAAAAATCCACAGAAAACTTCACTATCAGGCAATCTTTCCTTGTTGCAGATGGAGCTTAGAGACCAAAGACGCGTGTACCTGCTTTCCCTCTACTAGGAGGCCGGGGCTTCTGCCTCCTGCATTTTCAGGCCTCTTCAGGGGCACATTCGTTAATAAAAGGGCAAAGAAACATTCTGCAAAAGAAACATTCTGCATAGTTTCTCTGGCTTCATTTGCATCACTGCAATAGAATTCAGAGATTTTTTTTTTAAATAAAGGTTCAAGGGTCTAAGTAGCTCAATTTATTTTTCAGTAACTAAGTTACCAGAAACTTGTAGCGTGGCTGTATTTATTTTCTGAAGGAGGCTCCAAGTTGGCAAAAGGGTCCTCGGAAGGACATATTTCTTCACGTTCTCTTGATCTCAGTGTGTGGAGATTCGCTTAACAGCTGTTTTATGTACCAGTGTTTTTTCAGCCATGTCCTCCCCCTCCATAAACAGACTTTTTTTAAGGCAAAAGAAGTCTGCAAGACACAACAAAATACTAAGCTGCTCCTCACGTTCCTTCTAGCAGCAGACATAGGAAGGGTCTAAAATCAACATGTTGCACGACCTCCATTTATTCCTTTAATAGCTTCAGACCAAATTGGAGTTGAAAACAAAAGTGCCTCCTTCTCCTACTATGTCAGTGAAGGACGCCTTTCCCAGTTTCTCATCACTCAAAATGACAGGCTTGACATTAAATCCTATAATAAAACACAACCAATCTTACTGTGTCTGACAATTCTGAGTTTCTAACACCAAATAACTCTTCTGATTTACAAAGGAAGCTACAAATAAGCACTCAGTTATGACACATGAAAAGAAATTGAGAGAAACAAGCAAATTAGCCACCACACTCCCAGCTATATTAATTACAGCAATAATTCCTTGCATTTTAAAATATCATCTATTTGAAGAACACCCAACTTAGTAGACCCGCTATCTTCTTTGCTTCTTACGACACTAGTGGGTAGAAGACAAGTACTAGTCACTTTTTATAAAATGCTAAAAGCAGACCACCATAAAAGCTATCTGGTGTACTACTACACACCTTCAACCTTGAGGGGCTCCCTGCGTCTAGCTACCTGGAACAGGTGCTTGGGACTGGGAGATCATAATTCATCTAAACTTTCTCATCTCCATGACTACACTTCTTGGTTTGCAAGCATTGGTTACCCCTTGCCAAATGGGAAAAGTTCTAGGGGCTTCCCCTTCCTGGAGTGAAAAGTACACCTCAAACTGTAATAAACACAAAACCTTCTTTCACTTCCTCAGTGTAAACTCTGCAGCCCCAGCAAGGAGGAGGTGACTGTGCAATCCCAAGGTAGAAGGCTGCCAAACTCCGTTGGGACAGCTGGTCCCTCCTTCCCTCAGCTGCTCCTATTAGCTGTAGGTTAGCATCCTACTGAGAAAACAGACCACTTCAAAGTATGGTCCAAGATCAACTTACTACACTTCCTTCTCTTTTGTGTTTGATCTTCTCCCTTGCTCATATAAAACATTGTCATTTAAAGTTCAAAGGAGTTTGCAAGAAAAAGTGAATTTTGCCAAATGTGTTAATTTTTTTTTTTTAAAAAAGCAACTCTGGAAAAAATATCTGAATTGAGACATGAATTTTTTAAAAATTTATCCTGGCACAGAGAAGCTTTATTTTGCAATAACACTTGTGATAACACTGTGAACACTTTACTATCACATGATCCGAACACACACTCAGACGCATACACACACTCAGACGCCTACACACACTCAGACGCCTACACACACTCAGACGCCTACACACACTCAGACGCCTACACACAGACCCATCGAGCACTATGAAAAGACAGTCGATTCATCTGGAAAGAACTGGCACTAAAGATTACTTTCATACTTTCATATTCCTTAAAAATAGATAGGATGGACTTAGATAATAAGCAGGGTGGAGGTACAAGAAGATAAGTCATAAATTTAATGATGAAATGTAAAATAATGTCAACAATCACAAAAGGAAACTGGGAAGAAGGAGACTATTTTTGGTTCCTATGTGAAATACAGAGTAAGCAGGCTAGAAATAAATGCATCTAACACTTCTATATAATATACAAGATGATTTAAGCAAATTGCTAAAGAATGTTTAGATCCATTTAGATGATTTTAAAAATTGAACTTAAAAAGATTAATGAAAATAGAAATAGAAAGCATGTTGGGGAAATCAGCCATGGCTTTAGCCTCATTCCCAAATACACATCTTCCTATCCACAAGGATGAAACTCTGTAGGGCTCATCCTGAGGGCTCATGTGTGGCATTTGGAGGGCAACAGTGACCAGAATTCCACAAGGCCTGCAAGATGTTTTGAATGAGGGAACATTTAATGTCATTTGTTAGGAGACACAAACCAAATAATAAAGGACAAGGACCATGCTCATTCCAATGGGAAGAAGAGGTGAACTCCCTCTGCTGACTATTGGGGAATGGACTGAATGAGGAGGTCTCTCCAGCCAGAAGGAGTATTGAGGTCATCAGGCCTCAGAAAACAATATGTACATAATCTCAGGCTGTGAACAAGAGAAAGGAGGGGGAAAACATGAAAGTCAATCTTAACAATTTTTGCAATACCTCTTATTTGCAGACCACTGGATTTATGTTATTGCGCCCTTGGTACGATTTATCGTATGTATCTGATAGTTCTTACAAATTGTTTTGAGTTGTAAACTCCTATACCCTTTATTAAAATGGACCTAATTAAATGAAAAGAAACCACATTTCTATATAAAGAAAATAAGTGGCAAAGAGGAATAAAAAATAATTAAGACTTCTCAGACCCAGAAAGATGGAACCTTAGAAGCGACCCAATAAAAATATACAGCGTCACAGAGGACAGGAACAGCAACTGATCCGGACACTTTACATGTTATCTCATTTAATTTTCACAACAGTCTTATGGGGAAGATAGTTCCACTTCACATTTTCAATCATCCATTCTCTCTCCTGGAGAGTGAGCTCCTCTGTCTCCACTGGATCCTTCCCAGGGAATATTTACATACACTCAGATCTCTGCTTCTCTAATCATACAAATGCCACAAACGCTTCTTTGCTGTGCATCCTCTCCAGTGCAGACCTTTTCTCTCTCCTCCCCTTCACAGCCAGATTTCATAAAAGCTGTCTTGACCCTATGTCTGCATTTCCCTATCTCTTATTTTTACTCTGATCCTTTCCTATTTGACTCTTGCCTAGATCTCTCTACCAAATGGATCTCAATGATCAGTGACCGCCATGTTGCAAAGTTCAATAACCAAGTTTCAGTTCTCATATTTTAGGATCTCGTATTACCGAGATCTCAGCAGCAGTATTTTAAACAGTTAATTGCCTTTCCTCTTGACAAGCCCTTTCTCAGAACTCCTGGTTTTCCTCTTACCTCTCTGGCTGCTCCCTTTTAGTTTCTTCTCCAAACTCAGTCCTGGGCTGTCTTGCCTGCTCTATACTCCTTTCCTGGGCAAGTTCATCTATACTTTGTTTTCTTTTTCTTTTTTCTTTTTTTTTGAGATGGAATCTTGTTCTGTCACCCAGGCTAGAGTACAGTGGTGCGACCTTAGCTCACTACAACCTCTGCCTCCCGGTTGAAGTGATTCTCCTGCCTCCCAGGCAGCTGAGACTACAGGCGTGGGCCACCTCACCTGGCTTGTTTTGTATTGCTAGTAGACAGGGTTTCACCATGTTGGCCAGGCTGGTCTCAAACTTCTGACCTCAGGTAATCTGCCCGCCTCAGCCTTCCAAAGTGCTGGGATTACAGGCGTGTGCCACCATGCCTGGCCTGCTTCAGTTACTTTGTACACACAGAGCACCAAGTCCTATCCCCTACCCCACCTCCCTTTCAGCCTCCAGAACTCTGTCAACCAAAGCCTACTCAACAATCCCCCTCTGATGTCTCAAAAACACCTCAAACTCAACACGAGCATGCCCCAATTACAATCTCCCTCCACCAACCTGGTGTGGGGGGCTTCCTAGAGTTCCCTATCTCAATGAAGAAGGTGCCCTCCTTCCAGGTTGGCAAGCTGGAAGCCTGTGCATCTTGCCTCCCTCGGGCACTCCTTCACATCTTATCCATTGCCATGTCTTGTTGGCAGTTTGCCCCCTGAATCTCTCTCAAGTTCATTTGCTTCTCTCCACCTCCTCTGCCATTCAAGCCACCACCATTTCTCAACCCAGCTACTAAAAAGCTTCCTAAATGGGACCCCTGTGTCCACTCCATCCCTTCCAAGTGTGATCAAGGCAGCCCCTATCATCTTCACCACAGTTGCTTAAAACCGTTTCATGACTACTCACAGCTCTTGGAAAGAAGGTGGAGACCCTGAATATGACCTGAAAGACCTCGCACTTCTCACCTATCTTTTCAGTTCTCCAAGAGTTTCATATTCCCCCACTGACATGGGGCCTCTGACCAAGCGCCATTTGTTCCAGGAAACCTTCCCAGACCTCCCAGTCTTCCTTATTGGCTTTTGCTCATTCAGGGAACCTCACTCAGTTTGTCATGATACTCAGAACTATGATCACTTGATTGATAACCATGTCTGTTTTTTATTTAAGTGTATCACTGGGCATAATTCCTGACACTCAATAGGCCCTCAGTGAACACTGGGATGAATGAATGAATGAATGAATGGAGAGACTCAATTAAATAATGTGGGGAGACAGTGAGTGACAGAGTACAAGCCAAAGCCAGATCTAACAAATGCTAAAGGCTATCATACTCTTTGCTCTAAACCACACTGCCTCCCACAGCCAGGGCTGCTGTGTGCTTGCTGAGGCTGAATCTGTACAAATACAGCAAAAATAGACAAGCTCACTAAGCCTCAGCCCACATCCCCAAGGAGCACACCTTGAAGCTGACAGAGACAGTGGCATGGTACATATGAACGAGCATGGGTTTTGCCATTTACTGGCCATGGGAACTTTAGCACATTACTCAATCTTTCTGTGCCTCAGCTTCCTCATCTGTAAAGTAGTAATAAAAGTAAAGATACTACTTATTTTGCAGAAATCTGGTGAGGAATAAGCAGAATATAAACAGTCTCTTGGCTACTGAATACTAAATATTCAATAAGAGGGGACAAGAAGTAACCATGGACATAGCTTTAATGATAGTGTTAGGGCAAATAAAGGACAGCAACATGATGCACTGTACTGTTTGGACTAGGAAGTTGTTAAGAGGTACAGATTGAAAAAAAGAGTTGTTGGCTGGGCTCAGTGGCTCATGCCTGTAATCCCAGCACTTTGGGAGGCCAAGGCAGGAGGATCGCTTGAGCTCAGGAGTTTGAGACCAGCCTGGGCAACATGTTGAAACCCCATCTCTACAAAAAATACAAAAATTAGCCAGGTGTGGCAGGGGCTGCCTGTAGTCCCAGCTACTTGGGAGGCTGAGTGGGGAGGATGGCTTGAGCCCCGAGATCAACACTGCAGTGAGCTGAGACTGCACCACTGCACTCCAGTCTGGGCAACAGACTGAGACTGTCTCAAAATAATAATGATAATAATAATAATAACAATAAAATAAAAATAGAATTGTCTGTGTCACATTTAACAAATATATATTGATCCCTTACTAAGTTAGAAGCTGTCTGAGGGACATACAAAAAAAAAATGTATATTAAGTCAAGGATTAAAAGAAACTAAGTTTGAAGAGTCTCCCTTGCTTTTTTTTTTGAGATGGAATTTTACTCTTGTCCAGGCTGGAGTGCAATGGCGCGATCTTGGCTCACCACAACCTCCGCCTCCCAGGTTCAAGCAATTATTCTGCCTCAACCTCCAAAGTAGCTGGGATTACAGGGGCCAGCCACCACATCCGGCTAATTTTTTGTATTTTCAGTAGAGACGGGGTTTCACCATGTTGGCCAGGCTGGTCTTAGGCTCCTGACCTCAGGTGATCCACCTGCCTCGGCCTTCCAAAGTTCTGGGATTACATGCATGAGCCACCGTGCCCGGCCTCCCTTGCTTTTTAAAAAGAATTAGAAGTGCCACTGTGGTGGGTGAACAGTCTAACACCCACTAGGAGATGCAGAATTAAACTGCTCACAGAAACACAAGTGCGAGAACATTTATTCCTGCTTCCCTAGAATAAGCCTGGACCAATGAGCACTACGGTGAAATGAAGGAAGCACGGAAATAAATGAGTGTGTGTGCTATCTAGAGCCTACTTCACTCAAACACATGCTCAACCACACAGCCATGGAGTAAGGTACAGTGAGGTGAACCAGAGCTGTAAATTGGTTTCCCAAAGGTGGCCTGTGGTTTCAGGGAAGAAAGCCCATACACACCCAAACACACTCACCAGACACCACAAAAAGACACAGCAAGCCCCAAGGAGGTACCAGGAAAAGGCTGTTTCTCATCAATCCCTTCCTGACCTCAGATGGCATCTCTTTGCTGTTTGAGTACCCCTCTCCCCCTTCACTTTGGTTTTCTTGTCTCTAAAATAAGGATAATGGCCTCATGAGAGCTCAGTACAGATGAAATGAAATAGTGCACCTGAGAACACTTGGGCAAAGAGAATGTTCTATGTAAGAGTAATGGCATTTTTATTATCATTCTTAATAAGTGCACTATTGGCTGGGCGCAGTGGCTCACGCCTGTAATCCCAGCACTTTGGGAGGCTGAGGCAGGCAGATCACTTGAGGCCAGGAGTTCAAGACCAGCCTGGCCAACATGGTGAAATCCTGTCTCTACCAAATATATAAAAATTAGCCTGGGCATGGTGGTGGGTGCCTGTAATCCCAGCTACTCAGGAGGCTGAGGTAGGAGAATCATTTGAACCTGGGAGGTGGAGGTTGCAGTGAGCCAAGATCACACCACTGCACTCCAGCTTGGGATGTGCAGACAGAGCAAGACTCCATCTCAAGAAATTAAAATAAATAAATAAATAAGTTTACAAATTAAAATCTTACTAGAGCTTAAATCCACCCAGGTGTAGAGTGGAGGTAATAACTTCAGCGTCCCCCAGAGGGCACCATGGTTGCCTGGCACTGGGGACACTTCAATAAAGTATTGGATTTCTTGGGCACCCACCACAAATATTTGCTGGGCTATAGCCTGGGCCACAGGGCAAGAATGGGTCCTCCTACTCGGCTCCTTGGAGAGACCCTCAGGATCCAGAGCCGAGTCCGGAAACACTGCTTCCCGAAAGGCACAGTTGTATGGCACACCTAATGCAACACTAAAATCACAGGATTTGAATGCCTACCTGTTTGAGGCAGTGGACTGTGAGCTTGGAGAAAAAGAAGCTGCACAGCACTTGTCCTCAGTGTATAATCTTGTTGGAGAAATAGGATACGAATACAGGAGAAAATAATCAGTGAGGCCAGATGAGTAAACACCAAATGATGAATAGAGGTAACAGAAACGATAGACAGTGCCCTCCGGGAATGGGAAGGATGAAGGCCAAGTGGCAGAAAGGTGGTGTCTGGTGTCCAGACTCGATTCCAGTTCTGCCACTGACTCATTTAGTGACTTTCAGAAGTTACTTCATACAGACTCCAGCAAAAACAGTGAAGGTGAAGACCAGATAACCCCAAACTCTTTTCTAGGTCTGAAACCCTAAAATTATGACACAGTTCCAGTTTCTCCTTCAAGTCTACCCTGTGCCTCAGTTTTTGAAACTTGAAAGTTTACCGCCACAGAAACAATGTCTAGGAAGCAGCTCCCCACATGTGCTCAGTTCGAAAGAGGCAGAATCCTCTTGTGGCCAAGGGATGGGATTTGGAGTCAGACTCACGTGGACTCTGCCATTGCTGGCTGTGTGACTTTGGGCAAGGCACTGAACTTCTTTAAAACCTCAGTCTCCTTATCTCTAAAATAGGAATAACAGCAACTACCTCAAGGATTGAGGAAATTCGATGAGAAAGCACTTTTAAAGAACAGAGTACGATGTTTGGAACAAGTACCCTCAATACATGTGAGCTGTTAGTAATATTTGTTTTAAAGTTCTGCACCCATACACACTTCTTTCTCTACAACGTGCATTTATCCTGTGTACTCCCACTGCTTTGAGAGGAAGGTGTCTAAAAGACATGTCACGCCTTTTATTACACACCTCTCCCTACAAAGTTTCCTACTGTGCTCTGATGGTCGCCGACAGTCAGTAAACAGTAATTTAAAATAATTTCCAAATGGCACAGTCTCCTTCTCCAGGGAAGTGCACTTCTGCCTGGGAGTATGTAACCAGACTTCTGAGCTAACAGGTAATGTTCCTTATATAAAAGTTATTAGCACTCATTTTGGGAAAGGGGGAAAAACAGAAGGGCAATGCCATCACTATTCCTTAAGCCAAAGAAAACATGAACTAATGTATACAGTGGTGTCCCGGACGGGGGCTCTGAAGAGTGTTTGTCGCTTGGGAGAGTCCCACTGCTGCCCAAGCCAGCAACCTCCGAGAAAGGTCACTCCCAAAGTGGTTCCAGCTCTAAATATAAAGGTGTGTTTGTGCAGAGGACTAATTTGGTAGTTCTGATGTGTTTACTGGGGTTTTATGCCTTACTTTCAGCTTTTTCTCCCTTTTTTTTTTTAGTTAGTGATGCCAGAAAGATAGAGGTCTTCATTTGGTTTATGTGTTTGTTTTAATATTCACCTAAGTCCTCTCCCACCTCCCTTCTCAAATCTACAAACACCAGAAGTCTTCTAAGAAACATGGCACTTCCTTCTTACCCAACTGGCCTCAAGGGAGTTCAATTTCCTCTGTATCTTCAATTCTCCAGTCTCCATACTGGAGCCAGAGAGGAGGCATTCCACTGACACAGAGGTACTCTGAGGGAGCTTTAGAATACTTGGAAGAAAGTATTCATGTATTACTTGTAACATTCTGAAAACCACAGTGCATAAAAGTGCATCCACTCCCCTCTCCCTTGCCTTGAAGGCTGCCTGTTTGAAGTATGTGCCTGAATGTGCACGTCTGTTAAAGTCTGTCAGCTGAAACACACGTGAAGGCCACCTGCCACCACTAGGGCTAATCCGAATGACTCAGCCAGCACCTCTGACCTCCTTCCCGTCACCACATGCACAGATCCAGAAGGCACCTGCCAGTTCCAAGGATGACCTTCTCAGGTGGAAGATATCCTTGCTAGATCATGGCATATGAACTCCACTTCCCCATGGGAGCCCTAAGGGCTGTGATTTAGAAGGCTTAGGAGCCATTCTCAGCTCTATACCACCAAGTTTCTCATTATGTCCTCCCCATATTGTAGTAATGTAGGTGCTTGATCTTCAAAGAAAACATTTGGGCATAGATAGTTGAGTTGTAGCCAGACTGAGCAGTATTCCTAAGAACCCAATTCTCACCCTACTATATGTCTTCTTTTATATCTTCTCACCTTCTCTTCCTTGCTATTATTGTAAGGTAAACTGGGGTACAGATCTAAGAAGCTTCCCATATCAATAAAAATGTTAAAATACTATCTCTGCCTGTGATCCCAGCTAGTTGGGGCACTGATGTGGGAAAATTGCTTGAGGCCAGGAATTCAAGGTTGCAGTGAATCATGATTGCACCACTGCACTCAAGCTTAGGTGATAGAGCAAGACCCTGTCTCTTACTTACACACACACACACACACACACACACACACACACACACACACACACACACACACACACACACACACACAGAGTATTTGTACCTAATACTCTCTTAATTTGACAACTACCAATAGTAAAGTTGGGGAATGACACACATAGGAACAAGTTTTAGAGAACCAGTGACTCTGAGGAAGCCACCCTAATGACTAGATGGTTGACTGACACCATGAGGTTCTTCCTCCTAGAAGACTGGAAATGGGCACATGACTTGCCGACTAAATAAAAGATTTGTTGGGCACCATCATTTTTATTGGAGACCCATGAAAGAAGCTATACATCTAAGCCAGACAACTTTGCTTCATGTTACTGTTGATTCATCTTTTACTATATCAAAGTCTCTATAAAATCTCCTTTAAATGTTCCAGTCCAGGATCAACTAGATAAAGCCCTTGGGCCAAAGTGAGAAAACTGAGGGAAGGGAGGCAGTGGTGGAAGTTCTGAGCTCAATGTCTGCGTGTATAACTTGGGCAACTATCTCAGTGACTAAATTCTTTAACTCAGCTCTAAATTCTGCTTCAACTTAGGTGACCGCCCCTAAGAAGTCAAACAATTTCCAAGCATTGCAAAATTTACCTTCTACTCTCTCTCTTGCTTATAAAGCAAACATCATCTAGTGTTTTAGTTCATTGTTCTAATTAAAGAAAAGCACAGAAAGTGTACTTGAAGTGATATTTCATTCCAACGAGATCAACTGCATTCAGGGTGGTATGGACGCAGATGAAGTGCTGTTTCATTCTAATGTAAGTAGAATGAGTGCAAAGTAAAGTTATTTGAAAACAAATATAATTTCTTCTTAGAAGATAGAGAATGGTGTATTCTTTGCTACCCCAAATGTTTAGTTTTGGAATCACAGAAAATAGATTATAAATACTGAACTAAGTCATTGGAGTTGATGAAGAACATTAGCAAATTTATCTCCAACAATCAAGAAGAACTAACCTGACCCCAGATGCCTGGAAGAAAAAGAAATTTTGACATGGGAAGCAAGCAATGGATAGGGTAACAGAATCAGAGAGCTGACCTTACCACATTCTACAACTGGGGACATGAACCTGGTCCCTTGACTACTTGACAACAGGCAGGCGGACACACAGACTAATGAGCACATCTTCCTCCTATTTTAATCACTAGGAGATAATTACAAACATTATTTTTACATTACAATAAACATGGATGTATTATGGATAAAAAACAAAATCTGCATGATGCTTTGAGAGCACGCAGGAGATTATTGTTAAATCACAAGCTCGTGGTGAACACCATGGGTGTTCTGTATCTTTCCAAAATAAAAGTTTGGTCTCCACAGCCATTCAGGACCACTTCAGCAGCTCTGTGACCTTCAACATTCACTGCCAAGGTCATCATCCTTGGAGCAAAGGAGAGAGGATTTATATGTCCTACAGATCTCCAGCTTAGCCAAAAGGCCACAATTTTGTTAACACCTTGTGCCTTATCTCAAACATTCATCTTAATTTCCATTATATTCCTCAATATAGCTGCTGTCGTTTGAAGGTATCCCCCAAAGTTCATGTGTTGGAGACTTAATCCCCAATGCAACACTGTTGAGAGGTGGGACCTTTAAGAGGTGATTAGGTCACGAGGGATCTGCCCTCATGAATGGATTAATGCCATTATTGTGAGAGTAGGTTAGTGAACTCAGGAGTAGGTTCTTGATAAAAGAGTAAGTTCAGCCCCCTTCCTCTCTGTTTCTCCTTTGAGTGTTCTCTCGCCATTCCACCTTCTGCCATGAAATAATACAACAAGAAGGCCCTCATCAGATGCCAAACAGATGATGGTGCCATGCTCTTGAACATCCCGGCCTCCAGAATTGTAAGTCAAACAATTTTCTTTTCTTTATAATTGCCAAGCCTGTGGCATTCTGTTATAGCAACCAAAAAGGAACTAAGGCAATATCCATGTTTGTTTCAATAAGGAAAGAAAGCTGAGGGTCCAGGAAAATGTATTGTGTTGATCTTTTTTTTGACGGAGTCTCACTCTGTCACCCAGGCTGGAGTGCAGTGGCATGATCTGGGCTCACTACAACCTCCGCCTCTTGGGTTCAAGAGGGGCTTCAACCTCTCGAGTAGCTGGGACTACGGAATGTGCCACCACACCTGGCTAATTTTTGTTCTGTTTTGAGACATAGTCTCCCTCTGTCACCCAGGCTGGAGTGCAGTGGCGCCATCTTGGCTCACTGCAACCTCTGCCTCCCAGGGGTTCAAGCGATTCTCCTGCCTCAGCCTTCTGAGTAGCCGGGATTACAGGTGCCCAGCACCATGTCCGGCTAGTTTTTGTATTTTTAGTAGAGACGGGGCTTCGACATGTTGGTCAGGATGGACTCAAACTCCTGACCTCAAGTAATCCACCCTCCTCAGCCTCCCAGAGTGTTGGGATTACAGGCGTGAGCCACCACACCCAGCCTGCTATGCTTTCTTGGGTGGAAGGCAGAGAGCAGGAATGAGAGCAAGCAAGCTGAGAATTTTCTCTGCCTCCGGGCTGAGGGAGCCACCCAAACCCTGCCGTGGATTGAGCACCATGTGTCTCTCTCTCTTCATCAAAAAACACCTTATTCTAGCCTCTAAGACCCATTCCGTGAAGTCCAGGTACCACTGCTAACTGCGGTCCACTCCCACCTCGGCCCAGGACTACACCTCCTCCGGCAGGTGAGGCTGGAATGACCACGTCTCTCTGGAAATAACAGAGGTGATGGTCAAAGATGTTCAGGGCTCCCGGCCCTTTCATACATCCCCAAGGAATAACGACCAACTGGATAAAATGCCATTATCCAAAAACTCCAAACAGCCTGGGAAAACAGGCTCACCCAGAAGAGAGAGAAATGAGGAAGAGAACCTGTCCCATTAACCCTAGCCTAAACAAGATGACCAGAAGTCAGGTAGTCAACACGTGGAAATCCCAAGCAATCTAGTGGGCTGCTTCTGAAAAGGCCCCATGAACATGGTTCAATTAAGCTAGAAGGCTTCCCTTAGAATATTTAAATTTTTAAATCCTGTGCTTAAATTTAACCATTGTTCAAATTTTTCTTTATCCCTTTCCTTTTAAAACTTTTGGATACTTTTTCTGAAAGAAAATACATTGAATGGAAAATAGCTACTGTGCACATTCTGCTATTGTATGAGTCATTTGCATATCCTTTCTGAGCCTATGTTTATGCATGACGTAGAGATTGGCTTACTTATCCCTTCCCCTATTTCTGATTTTGTCTATAGGATACTCTCCACAGTGACCTCTGCCTTCCAGTCGCTCCCTAGAACCCTGCCTAATCACCTTCACTAGGAAAATGCACCGTGGCGAATGAACACACAACAACAGGTGTTCTCTGCTCTTCTGGCCCTTCCCTAATTCCTTTTGGAATATGGGAACTCATCTGGCTTTGCCTAAAACGGCATAATCTACAGAACTAGTTCTCCTGGGCTGTATACATGTGTGTACATGGAGAGGAAGGGCAGAGGCAGGGTCACACTGGGGTGTTAGGTGCACCATTCGGGAGCAGGTACAAGAAACAGCACTACAGAAACAGCATCAGGCATCAGTTGGGCAAAATTTCATAACAGAGCATCTGCTACGTTCATCTAAGCATTTTTCTTCTGCCATTTTCCTGATTGTTAATGGCACATAGGGCCCTTGTAGGGCCTTGGAAGAGTCCCCTCCAAGACTCTGGAAATAAGAGAAAATTGCCCTCGGAAAATTGCATTTTAAAATCAACCCATAATGAATTAAGATAAATTAAACCACCGCAAGGAGACAGAGTGGTTCCCAGGCCTGTCAAGCATGAAAGTAATCAGATCAAATGTTCAGCAAAATAGCTAAAGAAGAAATGTGAGAATGGGAACACCAACTAGGGGAGGGGAATCTGTCACCTGCCAGCCATGGGACCTTAGATAGAAGGGTCCAGAGACAAAGACAGGATACATTCTCCCCAAGCGGTGTCCAGAGGGAGAGGAGACTTAGCCTCATGGATTCTGAGAAGAAATCCAAATTTTGGAAGTCTCATTGATTCTTGCATCCTGGTTCTGGTTTTGCCTAACCAGCTATTGGTTATAATTTTACCCCCGTAGCACTGGCCCTGAGGGAGAGGACACACTGGCAGAAAGGCATGGTGCTCGGTCCCATTGGCAGTTGTCATTCTCATTGTAAATCAACAAACTGGCATTGAGTTTGGGATTTGGCTTGCTTTGGCCCCATCTATAGGGAGAGAGTGTTCTGGCTGTTTGACTAGAGTGGTCTGGTCCCCTTGGTCCTTATAATTTCATCATAAATAAATAATTTCATTACTGACAGATTGGGCTGTGGGCCTTTAAGACAGACTCTAAATTGACCAATGAAAAGATCCCAACAGGTATAATTCTGTATGTGAGAAAGCAAGAAAAGTAACGAACAGGACCATGCCTTTTCCGTGAACAATGACAAGAAGACACAGGGTGTCTCGTTAACTGGAGGCCACTCTGTTGGCTTAGGACCTGAATGAGTTTGGTTATGCACATTGAGAGCAGAGTGGTCTGTAAAACAGAGGGAGGGGAGTGTGGAGTTCCCACGGGTGACCCTAAGAAGTTGAAGCATGACAGCTAAAAGGGGTTTTGTGTGTGTGTGTGTGTTTTTTTTTTGAGACAGTCTTGCTCTGTCACCCAGGCTGGAGTGCAATCGCGCAATCTCGGCTCACTGCAACCTCCACCTCCCAGGTTCAAGCAATTCTCTCTGCCTCAGCCTCCCAAGTAGCTGGGATTACAGGCACCCACCATCACGCCTAGCTAATTTTTGTATTTTTAGTAGAGACAGGGTTTCACCATGTTGGCCAGGCTGGTGTCAAACTCCTGACCTCAGGTGATCCACCCGCCTCGGCCTCCCAGAGTGCTGGGATTACAGACATGAGCCACTGCATCCAACCTAAAAGGACTTCTAAGGAAAGGAATGGTTGATGCGCAGTTTTGGGTTTCTGCTATACAGCCTGCCCTGCACCACCCTCTGTGTAACACCCCTCCATGCCCTGCCAAAGTTTTCAGTAGAATGCTGCTGAGAGGCCAGCAAATATGACCATGAAACCTCAACACAGACTGTGGGGCCAAGATGCCTGGGCTCAATGTCCGCTCCACCACGCACTTACTGGATAATCTAGGAAAAACGTTATGTAACTTCTCTGCCTCAGTTTCCTCATCTGCAAAGTGTGGATAATGACAGCAATTACCTTATGTGGGTACTATATATATATGGTATTATTATGAGGGTTTTGTGTGAAGGAGGGGTGATTTCACATCTGAGTCAACTCAGTGCAGAACAACTCTAGACACAGCAGCAGACACCAAGGCAGAGGCCAGTAGAGTCCCACAAACATCAAATTAGCAGATGTTCTGAGGACATGGACTGGAGATTCAATGCAATCAGCTTAAGGAGCTGGACAAGCCCAGCTGACATCTAGATTCCAGTAACAGTAATTGTTTAGTAAAATAGCTAAAGAGGAAATGTGAGAATGGGAACACCAACTAGGGGAGGGGAATCTGTTTATTAAATGTTTATCAAACATTTACTATGTGTCAGGTACACATCTGTTTTTCTGCAGCAGCTTAACTGACCAGTATGATTTTAAGTAGAATTAAATCCGAGAGAAGAGGAGGTAAAAAAATAAAAATCAGAGCAGAATGAGGATCTCAGTCTCATTTCTGTTATAAGCAAAAACACAGATTCTACTCAGTTATACCCAGTCTTGAATTTCCAACGAGCCAAGGAACTGACAATTATCTCAAATAATACCACTCAGTTCCTAAGAATGCTGAAACTCAATGACTCTCAATGCTGGCAGAATGTTTACAAAATCCTGATGCCCAGGCCCCACCTACAGAGATGGATTCACTCAATAAGGGACGCCTGGGCATCAAGATTCTTAACGCTCCACAGTGACTGTAATGCAAGGCAAGGTTAGGAGTCACTGCTGTGATGAATTTCAAATAATAGGGATCACCTGGTGTAACTGCTGACTGCACAGATTTCCCCAGCCCCCTTTCCTAGAACTTCTGAGTTAGTAAATCTGGAAAGGAGCTCAGGAATCCTTACGAGCACCCCAGGTGATGTACAGAATCAAAAGCTTCAGAAAACAAGGAGCACTTTTAGGGCGGGGTGTGGGTAATACCATAAAATCAACAGGGATGTTAAATTGACAGTAATGACTCCAAGTACACATATTTACGTCTATTAATCCAGAATCCCTCCAGTTGAGGTTTTGTTCCAGTCCCAACCTATGTCTAGGACTCAGATGAAGACAAACGGTGAAAAACATTCCCAGTTCCGAGACTATGCAATCTTTACAGAGTAGGTCACAAGACCCAGAGACAGAACCAATTGTTACATGTGGTTCCAGTCATTCCTTAAGGGATTTTTCTTTCACTATTATTTGAACCAAACCACCAGGACCTAGTATTTAACAATGATGTAAGCTGTATTCACATCACTGAAGAAGCATTTAGATATCAATTCACTTGAAAGTATGTTCAACCGCTTAAAAACAGGATGTGGCTTATTTTCCTATTTTAAATCAATCTTATACTGTATCATTTAAACTGCTCCACTGCATTTTTTTAAAAAAGGAAAAAGGCAGTTTCCATCCTCACTCTTGAAGTTTACAAGTGGTTATATAACCGTGATATCAAAACCTGACAAGCAGCATTTAAAAAGGGGGTGAAGGGAGGTGCGGGGAGGTGGTGTTGGAGGAGGGGACATAGGCAGCCTCATCTGACTACATCCAAAGATGCTAAAATAGTAGTCTATTAAAATAATTATATATGACGACTAAGGGTTTTTGATGCAAGGATGACTCAACATTAGAAAATCTGTTTACACAAGTCACTGTTTTCAAGGATGCCTGTTGTCATTATGATCTATTTGACAAGGTCCTAGACAATGAAAAGACAAGAGTTATGAATACTGGAAAGAAAAACTATCTGCATTTGCAGATATGCGGTAGGACTCAAACATTCAAGATCAACCTCTTTGCATCACAGATTGTCTTCTTTGACTTTTAAAAATAATTGTGAAATTACAATTTACACATTGTAACACGAATTGTTTTTCTAAATTGTTTCTTCCCCCTGAAATTCCAAAACCCTAAGGCAACTACCATAAGGGTTTTCCCATGCTTGATTTATGTGTGATCCTTCCAGTTAAGTCTTTCAAGTCTTAAATTCAAAGGCCAGAAAATGCTGAAAAACAAAAACCCTGCAGAGGTCTTAACAAGGGCGTAAGGTCAAATACACCTGTGCAGAACTTGACCCCCACTCAATGCATCTGATGCAAAAGCCAGGCGATAGCAAACTCTGCTGTATGCTAGAATCACCTGGGGAGCTTTTTTAGACTTGCTGATGCCAAACTCCCACCCCCAAGGCATCCTGATTTGGATGGCGTGTAACTTGGGCATCAGGCTGTTAAAAGCTCTCTAGGTAATTCTAACAAAGTTTGGGAGCCACTAGCTGAAACAATTCTCAGGTTGCTCATCATTTTGGCCAGTCTGGGCTCTGAAGAGCTGATCAGTGTAGTTCCGCTTTGACCTTCCCAACAGCTAGCTCAATTGCCCTACCTTTAGCCAGTCTCATTTAGAAATTACCTGGGACATTTGCAAAACTTCTTTGCTTTGGGTTTTGTTTTTCCTATCTGCATTAGCATATTAACACATCACATACTCAATGAATATGTTTAGTTTTGGGGAGAAGTGTATATTCCTTTTGAACCGTTGTATCTAGTCAGCAAAGCTGTTATGCAATGTTGACTGCAATATATCATTTCTGGCCCTGGAAGTAACAGCAATTGGTTAAGGTTCAGTCTCTGGCCTCCTGGTTTTATAGTTTATAAAATGGTAGAAAAGGACACACATAACTAATATATGACAGATCATGGCAAGCTGTGATGAGTACAACAAGAAAGCCACAAAGTGTTAGGGGAATTCAAGAGAGGGAGAAATGTTTTTACCGCTCAAAATAATGATGCAGGATTGATTAAATCGGCACTCTTAGAAAGCTGTTAAAATAAACAGGAACCCCTTGTGTCCCTGTGCAGACTGGGCAGAAGTGAGAAAAAGATGCCAGGCTGGGTGGAGTGACTTTTTTCAGAGGAACTACTACAGTCAATAAGAATGGGGGGAAAATAAGAATGGTAAACACATATGTTGAGGACGCTGAGGTGAGGCCATTTCGAGGCTTGAGACCCATGCTCAGAAACAGGTGGCAAATACCAGAAGACAGCCTTGGGACATAGATGCAAAGAGACCAGAACCCATGGGGCAGAAACACCCAGAGGACCCAGCTCTGCCCAGGGCAAAACAGAGACTCAAACTTACCAGAGCAGAAACCTCCATAGGAACCAACGCCAGGGAAACCTTGAATCCTAAGTGACGAATTGCTGGAGGCTCAGCATGGACAAGACTGAGAGTGAAAAACTCCAGGGCGACCCAGTCATGGGAGGGGCATGCTTTCACAAGTTTTACTTCCAGGAGCTGGACCAGGTCCTCCAAGTGAATGTGGGAGAAAAATCCTTTCATACTTCACAGTGGGAGAGGAAAGGGAATGGTTTGCAATATACCAGAGCACTCCGTCCTTCTTAACAAGGCCTGCCCTCAGGAAAAACTAATAAACCAGAGCCAAAACCACCTGGGGGAAGGGACATGCGTACTTCCTGCCCGCTTTTGCCTCCCCAGGAGAGAAGGAAAATACCTATCTCCAGCCATCCTGTCCCACCCAAGCTGAGAGAAAAAAACCTGAGACCCACTGAGCCCAGGGCACAGGGTCATTAAAGAAAGAAGCTGAGCCCAGGGCACAGGCTCATTAAAGAGACCCAGATCTAATCACGGACCACAGAGGGCTTCCCCTCCACAACACCTTACCTCCACTTCACCAAAGGCCTAGCTACAGCAGTTCCTTTCACCTAGGATATCATGTCCAGCTCTCAACAAAAATTACAAGGCACACTAAAAGCAAAAAACACAAGAGACACAGCAAGCACCAAAAGCAGACTCAGACGTAGCAGGGCTGTTGGAATTATCAAATCAGGAAATTAAAATAAGTAGGACTAACTGCAGGTACAAAAGAGTTGCCAACTGGTTCCTGGATAAGAAATTATCTCTGGCTTGAATGAGCTCATAGTATGAAATCTTCACCCTAAGATAAATACAAAAAGTTACAGATTTGTATCTGGAGAAAAACAGCTGAGAACTAGGTTTCCTGAGAAGCTCGACGCTCCCCCCTCACAACCTACTGCATCCAAATCTCCGTGGTGGGGCTCAGACCTACACTTTACGAAGCATCTCAGGTGCTGCGATGATCATGCAGGGTGAGAATACTGCTCTATGCCAAAAGAAACTCAAAGAGACCAACCCGGAAAACACACATTCGAACTGTACCAACAGAAATGAATGACTTCATTGGAAGATTGTTGCTATCTTTTATAAAAAGCACAATAAGCAAAAAACATCTTTAAAAATTATACTATTCCATATCCATTTGATTTATACCTTACTGGGCCAATCCTAAGTGTCTGAAGGTACTTGATTCTTTTTGATTTTGTTTGACTTTTTAAAAAATAGTCTTTGAAAGAGAGCAATCAATTCACCAATAGGATAGGAATGATAGCTAAAATGTCTTCACATGTACCATGAAGACAAGATATGCCTTCAAAATATAGAACTGATTTTATTTAATGTAGGCTATTCTTTAAAACAAGTCTACACTTAGGAGCAAGGAAATAGTCTATGAATTACATACCTTCTAATTAGTGTTTTCTTTTTATTTATTTATTTTTTATGAGACAAGATCTCACTCTGATGCCCAGGCTGGAGTGCAGTGGCACAATCTTGGCTCACTGCAACCTTGATCTTCCAGGTTCAAGTGATTCTCCTGCCTCAGCCTCCCAAGTAGCCAGGACTACAGGTGTGCACCACATCTGGCTAATTTTTTAAAAACATTTTTAGTAGAGACAGGGTCCCACTATGTTGCCCAGGCTGGTTTTCAAACTCCTGGTCTCAAGCAATCCTTCCACTTCAGCCTCCCAAAATGCTGGGATTACGGGTGTGAGCCACCACACCCAGCCTAGTGATTTCTTATAATCCACTTTATTTAGCTCATTATTAGAGGTAGATTGCAAAGCCACTCAGAAAATCAGCAGACAAGATACAGTCCTCAACATTCATAGGATCTTTCTTCCATCTGCCAAATAAAAAACAAACAACAACAACAAAAAAACTGGAAGCACACACTAAATGCAGAAAGAATCTCCCCTTTAAAAATTGTGACTCATTGTAAAGACATTAAGTTTATCGTGGCCGATGGAGAAATGCCATTTCCCTGCCCCTCAAAAAAAGATGTCCACATCCTAGTCCCTGGAAGCTGTGAATATCTTCCAGTAATGCTTAAGGTAAGAGTTTTGAGATGGAGAAAGGATCTGGATTATCCAGCTGGGCCCACAAAGGGAATGCAGCAGGCAGGAGAGTCAGAAAAGGAAATGTGGTGATGGAAGTGGGAGTAACGGAGAGAAATCTGAACTTGAAGGAGGGTATCACAAGCCAACGAATGCAAGCGGTTACTAGGAACTGGCAACAGCGAGGAAATGGATTCTTCCCTAGAGCCTCCAGAAGGAACACAGCCCTGCCGGCACCTTGATCTTAATCCAGTGAGGCTCATACCAGACCTCTGCTTTACACAGCTGTGAGAGAATAACTGTGGATTGTTGTAAGCCACTAGGTTTGTGGTAATTTGTGACAGCAGCCACAAGAAACATGCTTGCCGTCTACCAGCATGTGCTAAAAGAGGGCCAAGCTGATGAGTGATAGAGAAGCAGGAATCAGGGTGGTCCCTCCCCCGGGAGATGATGCTGCTGACATGGAGAGAAATGTACCTTGGTTAATGTGTGTTTTTGATACACTTACGCATCCCTTATTAATATCAGGTGTGGTCACGGGGCAACGTAACCTAACTACACAAAGCAAGGATTGACCTAGCTTTGTATTGTTTTGTTTTTGAGGGGAGTCTTTTTTTCTTTACCTGTACTGCTGAGAGTTGTTAGATTATTACATTGTCCCTCCTACAATCCTGAGGCAACAAATAAAATAATAAATGTGCTCAAACTGGGGTTTCCCCCTCTCTGGGAAACGAATTTAAACTTTTGGGGGAATAAATCCACAATCCTGGGCTCATTAGCATCCCTGCACCAGCCAACTCACCCAACCAATCAGAAGGCAGAAGTATCAACCAATCATTGGGAAACTCGAGGTCTACAAGTCTTGGGAATGGTCCATGCCTGGGCAGTGATTCACTCAAAATGACACTGCAAGTGGGAGCAGGGAGGAATATAACTGCAAAAAGCCAAAGTTCAAACTTTCGACCAGTCTCCCACTATGGAGAAAAAATTTGGCAAGGAAGTCAACGAATTACCTGCACAGCATAAGTATTTAGTAAATGTCTATTATATAAATGAAGGCATGAAGGGAAGCCTCAAGCCATCAACTGCCAAGCTAAGAA
Source organism: Pongo pygmaeus (assembly GCF_028885625.2). Lineage (NCBI taxonomy): Eukaryota > Metazoa > Chordata > Mammalia > Primates > Hominidae > Pongo > Pongo pygmaeus. Next base: position 7,671,354 of record NC_072378.2, on the reverse strand, counting down.
GATCTCCAGGTATAAAGTAAATCCCTCCTTGACCTCACTCCCCTACTCTCCCTTGGGCCTCGTCCTGCATCAGCTACTGCTGAGGGACCTGCACTTCCGGTAATAAAAATGCGAAGAGCAGCCGGGCATGGGGCCTCATACCTGTAGTCCCAGCTACTCCACAGGCTGAGATGGGAGGATGTCTTGAGTCCGAGAGTTTGAATCCAACATGGGCAACATAGCGAGACCCTGCCCCTAAAAAATTTATTTTAATAAAAAGAATTGGGGACTGGGAGGCAACCAAAAGCCAGAGGTCCATCATGGTGCAGAAATCTGACCTCCATATCACACCATCAGAACGAACATCTGATGTGCAAATGGCAGGTCCATCGCAATAGCACGTTCTCTACACAATATAGATATTACCTAAGTTTTAGCTGTAGAGAGAGAAAAGAGACAGGAGTAAGGCCCAAAACTTCGTCTTAGCAGTAATTGATATAAATTAGCAATAATTGATACAAATACAAGCTGCTGGACCCATGAGTTTCTAATGTCTTTTACTCCAAGTTGCAGATTATTTTAAAATTAGTAGAGAAAAAGATACAAGTTCCCTTCCACCACCTCCAGAAAAAGGCAGCCAAGGTCTTGTATGTTAAACAAAGGTTTAATTTGAGGAAAGCAGATGAAATTTCAGAATCCTCTTCCCTCCCAACCTTCCCACACTCATCATTCTCCATGCTCCAACAGCCTCAGCTGAAAACACAGAATGGCCTCTCCTGGAATACGGAGGAGACACATGGTCCCGGTCCTGCTGCGCCTCGCCTGCTCCTCCCAAGCCCTGGAACAACTCTCCCCTGCTGCGCTCTCACTGGCAGGGCATGGCTGTTTTTTCACCATTTCTGAAGACGGATCCTTCACTCAACAGCTGTGTTTGTTTACAGACCTAGAAATGAACGCAGGACACATATGCTTGATCCAACAGAGTTTTTCTTTTGGCATTTTCCCCTCTAGACTACACAATATGTTGGTCCTTGTAGTGCAATTATAACTTGCCATTGATGTGAGCCAAGAGAGCGGGTAGAGAGAAGGTCACCATGGAGGGCAAACTTGTATTATTTGCTCCACATTCTATAGACAGATTTTTTTTTCTTTCCTTTTAGCGGGGCCAAGGACTGCACCTGCATTCACCATCTGAGCCTGCCATTTCCTTAAAATGGAGGGACAGTGTCTCCACTTCTCAGAGGGGTCAGCCCAGTAAATAGCCCAGTGGAGTCCATCAGAGGTTCTGCCCAGCCATGATAGGACAAACCCGAATGTCAACACCCACAAACCACACTTTCATATCTGGCAAATTGTCCCCTGTAGCAAATAGCTTTTAGCATGAAACCCGTTAGCCTCTTTCTTTTTAATGGGTGTTTTTAAAGAATAAGGATAAAAGGCTAGGACATAAAAGGCGATGGGATGTTTTCTTGAAGTTTTTCTGCGTAGAAAAATACTTTTTCTTCTTGCTTTGTTTTTGGCGTCTTTTTATTCCCATAACAGTGCCTCCCCACAACTTTTAAAATAAGAGGATCATCATTCTGTAAGAAAACAGAATTTTACCATGACTTTTTTCATGAACACTTACAGGCCTCTTGTTTCAAAGTAAAGGGGTATCTTGTGCTTTCATTTCTTTGAGTTCTCTTTCATACTATTCCTCCCCTGGGGTTGGCTGCAGACAGTGGAGGCTGAAAACACGGGAGAACCTTCTCCAAGTTCTAAACTCGCATCTGAGATGCATGCTTTGTACTTTAAAACACAGGTTTCTAAAAGCTAACCTATTTACCAAGACTTGCAGAATTCACAGGAGTATCTGCAAGCAGAGTGTGGGGATGCAAAGGCGCATAGGAGTTTAGAGGTCAGGTGGAAAGCTGGGCCCCTGCCGCACGGCCACGTTTTATGGGCTGTGGCTACATCTCACAGTCGTTAAAAGGCTTCTCCTCCAGACACCCAGGATACCGTCATTGCAAAACGGACTTCAGCTGGCTGCACATCTGCGTCACCCGGCAGCTTAAACATCAAGCCAACTATTAAGATCCCCTCTAGCAACATACTCCTATCCCCTGGAGAAGAACTGCGAGAATATGGACAGAAAATCAATGTGTTGATAAGACATATTATGGCCACCGGAAAAACGCTTAAAATGTGTGGACACACACTCAGACATGCACATTGAGTTGCATCATTTTATTTAATCAGAATATAAGCATTGTTACAGATGCAATCATGTTTAGAGCTAGAAAGAATATTTATTTAGTAAGCTGGGGATGAAGCTTATATTTCTATAGAATTTATGTGCCATTTTACTCAGCTAGCACTTAGGACACATGTATGTATGTTATATATTTGTATATTGTCCCTGATAATGTCATAAACTCCAAGAGGGCAAGGCTGACTGCATGAAAGTTTCAATTCCCCCACATCATGCCTTAGCAAAAGTCAGTGCCCAGTACTACTGTGAAAGACTATTAAAGCAAACCTTCAAGATCACTAAAGCAGACCTTCAAGTGTCAACCCAGGAAGTCACTGGCTGAATTTGGATGTGTCCTTTGAAAAATGACATATAATAACACTGCATTGACATTTGACCACTCACACCTTGATCAAGATACAACCCCTTCCTTTTAAGAAATCCAAGGTGGGCCAGGTGCGGTGGCTCAGACCTGTAATGCCAGCACTTTGGGAGGCTGAGGTAGGTGGATCATTTGAGGTCAGGAGTTCCAGACCAGCCTGGCCACCATGGTAAAACCCCATTTCTACTAAAAATACAAAAATTAGCCAGACATGGTGGCAGGCGCCTGTAATCCCAGCTACTCGGGAGGCTGAGGCAGGAGAATTGCTTGAGCCCAGAAAGTGGAGGTTGCAGTGAGCCGAGATCACGCCACTACACTCCAGCCTGGGCAAAAGAGTCAGACTCCGTCTCAGAAAAAGAAAAGAAAAGAAATCCAAGGGGAGTAAGACACATTCCTTGTCCTCAAGGAAGTTACAGACAAGTGGGGGCAATGAGACAATAACAAATGACAAATGACAACTGAGCGATCAGAAAGTACAAAGAAAATGCTGTAAAGACTTTGAGGAAAGGGAGTCTCTAAGTCTACTCTGAAGATATCAACGAAGCCTTTTTGAAGGAGCCACCATTTGAGATGGGCCTTGAAGGTTGGCCAAGAGCAAGTAAAGAACAGCCAGTGTCAGCAGGTGCCTGAGATACTGACCAACACAGACAGGCAGTGCTGTGTCAGTGGCCACGTCTGTGTCTTGTGTTCCGGCCATTCCGTCCTTCCATCCACCCTGTTGGCTCCATGGCTGCACCTGGTAATGCCCCAGCTGCACTGGAATTTCTCTATGCTATTAATTGATCACCCTGAGTCTGTTACAGAATATTATGTGTCCTTCTCAATCTTACAAGAAGAGAAATGCACTTGGAATTCTATGTTAAAATAATATACTGTGCTCCTTCTGTCTACTGCCCAATTATATTATGCTGGAACACTCTACTGGAAAACTTACTATCATCACCAGCCAAGTGCTGAAGGGCATAATGTTTTGATTGTCAAACAGGTTGTACATGATGCAAATATATGACTTAAGAAGTGATTTCACAAACATTTTGGTAACAGTAATCTGACTCATAAGCTCCAACAGAGTCTCATAAAACAGCTGTGTGTATAAGTAATCCAAAGATAGTCTTGGAGAAATGTGACATAGAAAAGCATAAAATAAGAGAAGAAAGCTTGAATCTTGAAGAGGATATTGTATCGCGTTGTAACAATAATGCCGAATATATAAGGCAAAGGCCAAATTGACCCTCGTTCAACTAACATGTGCTATTGCCATTCAGATCTGCTGGAGTTGTTAATCCAGGGAGAAAGAACAATGTCTGCAATGGCTTATATTTTACAAAATTAACTGGAGACTTTCTACTCACTAATTACAGCACGAGGTGAAGAAAACTCATTTTGGAGGCCCCGCATAACAGCACTTATTTCACAGAGATGTTTCTGATGCATTCAAAACTTTACTTTAACTTTTATTCACCAGACATCTACTTTCACATGTTAAAACACTATGGTCCGGCCAGGCACGGTGGCTCACGCCTGCAATCCCAGCACTTTGGGAGGCCAAGGCAGGCAGATCACCTGAGGTCAGAAGTTTGAGACCAGCCTGGCCAACATGGTGAAACCCCATCTCTACTAAAAATACAAAAATTAGCTGGGCATGGTGGCAGGCGTCTGTAATCCCAGCTACTTGGGAGGCTGAGGCAGGGAGAATCGCTGGAACCCGGGAGGCGAAGGTTGCAGAGAGCTGAGATTGCACCACTGCACTCCAGCCTGGGTGACAGAGTAAGACTCTGTCTCAAAGAAACAAATAAATAAATAAATAAGTAAAACTATGGTCCAAGAGAGCTAAACTACTTGCCCAAAGTCACCCAGAGCAGCAAAGTCAAGGTGGAAACACGGTGTGGTGTTCCTCGCTCTACTCTGATATAAAGTAAATAATTACTTTAATTCACATGCAGACTGACAAAGATATTCAGGAAAAGGAACAAATAAATTATAATTTCACATTTCCTGTTTCAATTTCACTAGTCTATCATACCACCTCAAAAAATAAACTTGAAGGCCAGGTACACTGGCTCATTCCTGTAATCCCAGCAATTTGGGAGACTGGGGTGGGAGGATTACTTGAAGCCAGGAGTTCGAGGCTGCAGTAAGCTATAATCATTGCACTCCAGCCTGGGTGACAGAGCGAGATCCTTTATCTTAAAAAAAAAAAAAAAAAAAAAAGTTGAAAAATAAAAATTAAGATGTGAAATTCTGCTTTCTTAGATAAAATTAAGAAAGAGGCCAGGTGTGGTGGCTCACGCCTGTAATTCCAGCACTTTGGGAGGCCAAGGTAGGCAGATCACCTGAGGTCAGGAGTTCCAGACCAAAGGTCAGGAGTTCGAGACTAGCCTGGCCAATGTGGTGAAACCCCATCTCTACTAAAAATACAAAAATTAGCCAGGCGTGGTGGCTGGCACCTGTAATCCCAGCTACTTGGGAGGCTGAGGCAGGAGAATTGCCTGAACCTGGGAGGCAGAGGCTGCAGTGAGTTGAGATTGTGCCACTGCACTCCAGCCTGGGCAACAGAGTGAGACTCAGTCTCAAAAAAAAAAAAAAGAAAAAAAAGAAAAAAAAGAAAGAAATTAGTCTTTAAAATTCACTTATTTTTTTTAAATTCTTTTATTTCACTCAAGCTTTTAAAATTTGATTTGTTTAGTCTCACGTGTTCATTACTTAAAACTCAAAGCAGGTTCAAGGCAAGAGTTTAGGGTTATAAGGGCCTTAAAGAGCATGTGTTTTGCTGATGAGGCAAAACTAGGGTCTGGAAAGGTTAAGTGAATCGAAGGTCACCAGCACCTTAGTGTCAGAACCAGGACTAGAACCAAAGTGTTCTGGATTTCAGCAGCTGAGTGGTGGCTGAGGACCTCAAGGGGAAAAAAGCTGAGTTCTAACTTTCAACAGCATTGCTTGCATTTTTTATCCACTCATGTGCACAGAGGTCCCCTCCACCTGGAACTGCTCAAGGAACCATTTGGCCAGATTCTGTGGCAATGTATGACCTTCCTGGGGACGCCAGGTTCCTGGTAAGATTGATGATATTACTAGTATCAAGCATACATACATACATACATGGTAATGAGGAACTTAAAGGATATGAAACTTCAAGAATCATCTCCTGATTCATTGAATGTCAAATCCCAAGACAGCAGCAAGATATTCTTTAAGGGAAGCCTTCCTTGTACCATCTAACCATTCAGGAGATAATTCAATGGCTGTCCTGAGCAGGCACTGTGCTGGACATTGAAGATATAAACAAGCATAAGACAGTCTCTGCTCTTAGGAGCTCTTGGTCTAGTGGGAAGCACAGATGAGTAAACAGACCACTCATGTTAGTCTTCCACGAGGACCTCTATTCTACCACAGCTGCACCGAGTCCCCTCCAACCACAAATGCATCCGTGGACAAGAGAGCACACAGAGAAGGGGACAGTGGCTCCACCTCGTGTGCATGTGAGCATGTGGAAGTGGGTGGAGAGAAGGGTGAAGGGGTTTGTGGTTGGGTCAGAGAAAAGATTGGATGCCAGAATTGCAAGGCACAGCCGGACCCAAGGGCTGCGTTTTTCTTCGGTGTCAGGCTTGGCAAGCCGCCTTCTATGACTGATCCTCTAAGGCATCTTAAAGCTTCACCCTTTAGCCACTGCCACCACAGCTATTCAAAAGAAGTCAAAATTAACACTCAAATACCACAAGGCACTGTAGGGAAGAGAGGGGTTTTGTTGATCTTGTTTTAAATAGGCTTGGTTGCAAACCGTAGTTGTTGGTATGGCAATTTTCCAAACACAAATCTAGTAAGGTCCTGCAAGGACCCAACAGAAACCCAGATGGATTTCTTTGTCTTGGAAAAAAAATGCCTGGTGGTGAGTTTTGAGCCAAAACTCACTGAATCTATTCCTGATTCTGCCAGTTATTTCTAACCTTGGTGACCATCATCATCTTTTTATCCAGCTCCTTGCCTGGATAGCTGGGAGATCACTTGTCTAAGTCTGGTGGCTATTCAATCTGCGAATTCACATTCTCAGTACGAATTCACAAAGATGCTGGGGCCTGTATGGACTGTCATCTTTCCAGAAAGAAGCTGGGCTATAACATAAGACAATATGCAAAACGTTTGCGGAAAATGTTATATTTGATTGGCATCTTCCCCATGCAGGGGCATTCTTCTCTACCAGCAATGGTAATCTACTATAATTCTGTTTCTCATCTGCAGAACTTTGATCTAGAAAAGGAGCCACTTCTAGGGAAATGCATCACGAAGGAAACTTGTGAAGGTAATTAGAGGCAAGATTCTGAAACATGCAAACTTTCAGAGTGGTCATTTTAGCAGGGTCAGAGAGTGATGATGAACAGTTATGACTGAAGCTACGAAGGGCATGCAGTGACACACAAGATGGAATTTTCTCACTGCCCTGAAATTAGGAATAGACAGGGAATCTGCAAGGAAATGGGCATTCCTGATCTATGAAGATGAAGCTGTGGATACATTGTATAATTATGAAAGAACACTCACAGATTACCAGGTAGGGGGCAGAGACGTAGGGAGAGCAGTCTGGAAATGATGCAGGCACCATATCTGAAACTAGTCTTATCTCAGCATAAAGAATTTCCTTATCAAGGGATCAAAGCAACTTTGGGACTCACAGTTGCCATAGGTACTAGGTTGAATAGTGTCCCCCCAAAATTCATGTCCTTCCCAGAACCTCAGAATGTGACATTATTTGGAAATAGCATCCTAGTTGATATAATTAAGATGAGGTCATACTGGAGTAGGGTGGGCCCTTAATCCAGTCTGACTAATATCCTTATAAGGGAAGAAAAAGAGACACATAAGCAGGCATAGGGAGAACGTCCTATGATGGCCGAGGCAGAGATGGAAGTGATGCTTCTACAAGACAAGGGATGCCAAGGATTGCCAGCAACATCAGAAGCTAAGAGAAAGGCATGAACAAAATCCTTCCTAGAGTCTTCAGGGGGAGCACTACCTGCTGACACCTTGATTTCAGACTTCTAGCCTCCCGAATTATGAAAGAATAAAGTTGGTTGTTTAAAGTCATCCACTTGTAGCTGATTTAGGAAACTAACACACTGTGCTATGTATTTCACAAATGGAAGGATACTTATATGTTTACGTGGCAGCCCAGGGAGAGGGCTACCAAATAGGGTCCAACAATCTCATTGAGTTTAGAAGACAGAGATTGGAGTTTGGGGAGGCCAAGCCATCTAAATTTTCAGGGCTAAATACTGGAAAAGAGAATGCTACATAGAGAGAGAGCTCCAAAGATCTACAGAGGGGTCTTCTCTAACCTTTGGCTGAGTTCTGAACTGCTTGTGTACAAAGAAAACCTCCAAGGCAGGGAAAGAACTATGGGAAAGTAGCAGGAAAAAAAATTTACCAGTTTACACAAGGCTGGGGAAAGTTTGTGTGCTGGAGAACCACAATGTAGTCACCTCATAATATATGAAGTATTAGGTAGAGTTCTTAAAAGAATGTGTCTTAAGAGGGGATAAATTAATCCTAAAATAAAGGCCTGTCTGAATCCACCATAACAAAGCTTGAAAGCAAAGTTCAAAAGGATCAAATTGATCTGCAAGTTACTTCGTTGCACAGAAGAATAAAATCTAACTTTTTAAAAAGGAATATAACAAAATCCAGCACACAGCATCTTTGCATGCTCACTTTTTAAAAAGGAATATAACAAAATCCAGCACACAGCATCTTTGCATGCTCAAAAATTAGTGAGCATTTGAAGATGTAGGAAAATAACTCATAACTAAAAGAAAAATCACTCAATAAAAACAGACTCAGAAATAACAGAGGTAATAGAACGACTAAGGCAAGGACCTTACAATTGCTATTATAAATCATAAATATATGCTCAAGAATACAAAGAAAAGCATGAGCATGAGAAGGAAATACATGAAAGACATTCAAAATAAGCAAATGAAACTTTTAGTCAAATGAAAAATGCATTAGATGGTATTAACAGCAGTTTAGATACTGAAAAAGAAAATATTAGTGAACTTGATGTCATAGCAATAGAAACTTGCCCAAATGAGACAACACAGAGAGGAAACAAAACAAAACAAAACACTGAAGCGTGAGATATAAAGGACTCCAGCATATGGGTAATTTGAAACCCAGAAGGAGGTGATGATAGGGGAAAGCCAAAAAGTGACTTGAAGAAGTAATGACCAAATTTTTCTGAATTTAAATAAAACTATAAACTCACAAATAGAAATTCAAAGAGCCTCAAGCAGAAGAAACGTAAATAAAACAACACCAAGGCACATGATAAAACCATTTCTGAAAACCAGTGATAAAGAGAAAATCTTAAAAATCAGCTGTATAACAGAAGACAATTTATGTACAAAGGAACCAAGATGTCATCAGGCCATCCAGGGTGGAAGTCAGTAAAACACTATCTTTAAAGTGCTGAAAGGGAAATAAATACTGTCAATCTCAAATTATAGACCCAGTGAAAATCTTTCCACAATACAGATAGAGAATTTTTTCAGATAAATAAAAGCTGAGGGGATTGATCACCAGTAGACAAGTATTACATGAAAAGTTAACAGAAGTTCTTCAAGCAGAAGGAACATGAATCTAGATTAAAAAAAAAAAAAGTTGATCTACAAAAAGGAATAAAAAGTGCGAGAAATGGTAAATAGGTGGGTGGACATAAGAGATTTTTTCTCATTTTTAATTTATTTAAAACATGATTGATTGCTTGATGCAAACACCAACAGGGTATTATGGGGTTTGTAACATAAACAGAAATAAAATATATGAAAACAATAGTACAAAGAACAGAAAAAGGAAATTGAAGTATACTTTTGTAAAATTCTTACATTCTATGTGAAGTGGTAAAATATTTAAAAACAGACTGTGGTAAGTTAAGCACATATACTACAAACTTTAGAGCAACTACTAAAAATAAATAAAACATAAAGGTATAAACCAGTAGTGGAAATAAAATAAAATCATAAAAAATACACAGTCCAAAAGAAGGCAGAAAAAGGGGCGAAAGGGAACAAAGAACAGATGGGACAAATAGAAAACAAATAGCAAGATGGTAGATTTACACCCAGACACATCAATAATCACATTAAATGTAAATATTCTAAACACACCAATTAAAAGGCAGAAATTGTTAGATTGCTTCAAGAAATAAACAAGACCTAACTCTATGTTATTTATGAGAAACCCACTTCATATATAAAGACTAAAGACACAGATAAGTTAAAAGTTAAAAAGGTCAGAAAATTAGTCCGGGCGCAGTGGCTCACGCCTGTAATCCCAGCACTTTAGGAGGCCGAGGCACGCAGATCACGAGGTCATGAGATGGAGCTCATCCTGGAGAACACGGTGAAACCCCATCTCTACTAAAAATACCAAAAAATTAGCCAGGCGTGGTGGCAGGTGCCTGTAATCCCAGCTACTCGGGAGGCTGAGGCAGGAGAATGGCTTGAACCCAGGGGGCGGAGCTTGCAGTGAGCCGAGATCACACCACTGCACTCCAGCCTGGGCAACAGAGCGAGACTCTGTCTCAAACAAACAAACAACAACAACAACAACAAAAAGGTTAGAAAATTATGCCATGTGCACACAAATGAAAAGAAAGCTAGAGTGGTCATATTAATTTCAGACAAAGATGACTGCTGAACAAAGACTATTATCAAGGACAAAGAGGGACACTATATAGTGCTGAATAATCAAGTTCATCCAGAGACCTAACAGTCCTAAATGTGGATTTCCCAGGAATAGGGCTTCAAAACACAGGAAGGGGAAAAATAAATGACAGAACCGAAAAAAGAAGTAGACAAATCCTTAATTATAATTGGAGATCTCAACATCCAGTAATTGATAGAGCAAGTACAAAGACAGCCAATAAAGACTTGGGCTGGGCATGGTGGCTCATGTCTCTAATCCCAGCGCTTTGGGAGGCCGAGGAGGGCAGATCGCTTGAGCTCAGGAGTTTGAGACCTAGGCAACATAGAGAGACCTGATCTTTCCAAAGACACAAAAATTAGGCATGGTGGCATGTGCCTGTAGTCCCAGCTACTGGGGAGGCTGAGGTGGGAGGATCGCTTGAGCCCAGGAGGGAGAGGCTGCAGTGAGCTGTGACTGCACCACTGCACTGCAGCCTGGATGACACATTAAGACTCTGTTTCAAAAAGAAAGAAAGAAAGAAAAAAAGACAATAAAGAAGAACACTATCAACTAACTTGACCTAACTGCCATTTATTGAACACTCTACCCAATGACAACAGAACACATATTCTTTTGAAGGGCACAGGAAGCATCCACCAAGATCAACCATATTATGGCCCTAAAATAAGACCAAAATTAAAAATGATTGATATCATACAGTGTTCTCTCATTACAACAGAATTAAACTAGAAATCAGTAAATCCCCAAATACTCTGAAATTAAACAGCATACTTCTAAATAATCCACAGGTCAAAGAAGAAATCACGAGGGGAATTTTAAAAATATTTTGAACTGAATGCAAATAGAAAGCACAACATATCAAAAAAAATTGATGTTAGACGAAAACCTATATCCTTTAATGCTTATTTAGAAAAGTCTGTATAGCAGAGTGATGAAAGTACTTACAGTTCTAGCACTCAGAGTAATGTTATTTTGTAGATTTCTGGGCAAAGTCTCACTGCCATTGGAAGTATGACTTCTCTCCTTTACCTTACCTCCCCAGAATAACTCAAGCTCTTTGTAATATGGGTGCTTCTGAAACAATGATGGCCCTGCTGGGTTACCTCTGTGCAGAAGGAAGGCTGTGGGTTGGATCAGTGCTTCTCGAACCTTACTGTGCCTATGAATCACCTAGGGGTCTTGTAAATGCCGGTCTAAAGGTGCCTGGGGTGCTGCATTTCTGACACGCTCCCTAGTGAAGCAGCTGCTGCTGGTCCACAGACCACATTTGGGTAGCAGGGATGCATACATTTCATTTCAACCAGGAACAACAATTCCCACCAAATCTGTTTTTTCATTTCCTCTTGTACACTCTCCCCTCTCTGGAGAAAGTGCCGAGCAAAGGTCAGTGGGTGACTGGGGCGAAGTCACTTTAGAAGAGACAGGGCTTACCAGTGACCATTTGATCAATTAAGTAGCAGGTACTTGATTGAGGTCAGGGTTAGCTTTAATAAACATTACTTAAAATGTTCTGAAACCTTTCTTTAATGTCTAAAATTACTTTGGACTCCAACCGGTATTTTTTTTTTTAACATCAGCATTGCTCTTACCATTATATAATGTAAAATCTTAAAATGAGGCTGGTTCTGGGCTTAATATTACCAGCTTCTGCAGCGTGATAGGCTGACTCCTGGCTGACCCAGTTTCTTGATCCCTGGAGGCTAGGTGTAGGTGTTTATTACACCCAGCAGATAATAAGCTGGCACTACCACAGCCCTATAGAAGAGCCAAGAGAAAAGGGGGAAAACACATGGGCAGTGCATCAGGTAGCTATTCTGTGCAGATATCTAAATTATAATCCATGGCTCTGAAAGGAGGGCTGTATTCAGAACCATAAAAATAGTCTACACTTTTAGGGCAAAGATTTTTGTTCACCTGTATCTTTCTCACCTCCAGATTGCCACCTCCCATCCGAGAAAGCTCAATGATGGAACACTAAAAGCACCTTCCTGAAGTTATGGCTTTCTGGCACACACAACAAATTATATAGCATTAAAATGACCTCCTTCTAAAAAGCAAAAAAAAAAAAAAAAACTATGTTGAACTCCATAATAATATGAGGTACATATTTAGAACCACAGATAATTCCAGTTACAAATTCATTTCTACTAGGACTTTAAAAACTTTGATAAGATTAGTTGAATGGCATTAGATAGACTTTTTTAGTTCACTCATCAAGCCTATACAAAGGGAGAGTGAGTGCCCCTTATATGTCAGGGAAACCACCTGGAATTAAGAGTTTGAGTAATTCATTTTCAGGACTCAGATTACACAGGTCTAAAATGAGAGTCACCAAGCTACAGCTCATGAGCCAGCCACCTAGTTTTATAAATAACGTTTCAATGGAATACAGCCATGTCTGTTTGTTGCAGTATTGCTTCTGCACCGCCATGACAGAGTTGAGTAGCTGAGACAAAGATCACATCTGCAAAGCTGAAAATATTTACCATTTGGCCCTTTAAGAAAAATGTTCCAACCCCTGCTCTAGAAGGATGACCAAGGACCAATAAGTTTTAAGGGGGCAGAAAATTACTCCACTGAGTAGAAAGCTATCAACTATCACAGTACAAAATTCAAATGAAGTGTCTTTGTGAAGCAGTGAGTTTCCTGTAGCTGGAAGTGTTTAAGAAGCTCTTAAAGGACCCCGGCTTAGAACTGTGCTGAAGGAGATGTATGCACCATTCAAAGGTACACCATTAAATCACTTCTGAGATTCTGCATCATTTTATGTAATCAATTACTCAGAGGTCCAGATTAGACTTCTTGAAAAATAGTCTCACTTGACTAACAAAGAAAACATCTCACATTCTAACTAAGAAAATCAGGCTCTCTAAGGAGATCCCTGGGCATCTTCTGATTGCCAGTTCATCTGTAATTGGCCCAATGAAGTGACTCCACTGGACAGAAGCCATGTCTAATTCTGCAGCCATTATAGGTCTTAACATGCTATGGTTGTTCCATAGAGATTTGTAAATATAATTTAATGATGTTTCTGTGTAATTCAGATTGCCAGATCTTTCTGCAACCTTATAGAGAATGCCGAGGCAGAAAATATATGTGTCAACCCAATTATATACTCTGAAATATCTGCTGCACTGTTAGGTATTGTATCCTAGAAATTCAGGTGCATGGGCTCGTGGAAGACTAAAGTAAGGCTTAAAAAGATATCAAAGATTCATCCTTGTTATTCATTTCTTAACAAAATTGCTTTTATAATAAACTAAGCATTTGGGATGGGTATTTTTTGGAAGTTTCCCATTAAAGTGTTTGACGTGTCTACTACATTTTAGTTAGGGAGCCCCATGAGATTGATCTGAGCTCCATTTCTTTGCCAGAGGAACACACTTTGCAATTCTCAAGCCAGTTCTTTCTTTGACCAATTTGGCAGAGCAACTGGCTGGGTTTGCAGGTAGTAGAGCAAGCACTCTTAGTAAAACGTTCATTTTTATGGTGTTGGCTTCCACCTAAGTATCAGCGGGAGGCAATACCACTTGGTCAAGTCTGCCTTCAAGCTACATCAAAGGCTCTGAGCTTAATATGGCCGGGAAGAGAGTAATCCAACAACATTTGAAGCTTTGGGTTGTAGCCAAGGATAAGTAGGTTGAGAATTTTAGCTCTCACTCTAAATTAGAGTCACTTAAGCTGTATCCTGAGATGGATCCATCCAACATCACTGCTAATACAGTTCAGGACAAGAAGCGAGGTGGGTAGAATTACAGCTCAAACATCTCAGAATGGGGCAGAAGTGGACAAGAGTGAGGAGGTTATCTTATATTTAGTCATAAAGTGTTTGATGACCATGGAAACATGACTTAAAAAGAAATAAAAAATAGCCAAGTTATTTAAAATCTTGCCATTTTAAATCTTTCAAATAAAGGTCATTTTGTTTTTTAAGAATAGGGAATAAAAAGTCAAAGAAGACTTTTAACTTTTTAAAAAAAAATTTCAAGTTCCAGAACCAGCTGGAAAAATCTCAAGATACATACACCTAGTCATGGCTGCTATATTTATATGGGTCATTTAATTAAGCGGCAAAAAGACAGGTAACACACAAGCAAACCATCCAATAAAAACAAAAGTTATTGTTATTGCAAAAGTCACTGTGAGAATGTTAAGCTAAAACACTGCACTGCACAATTTCAGAAACTCCAAAGAACAAAAATATCTGCTCAGCTTTCAGTTTCAGATCTCCTCTGCTTCCTCATCCTGCCCTTATCGTTTCCTCATTGATACTCCCCCAAACATATCTCTATCATAGTACCTCTGTAGTTCAGAAGTTCCATGTATCTACGCATCAGCCTCTCCTTTGGAACAGCATGCTCTTAGACGAATGTGGCCTTAGTATTTCAGGATCCTTGGCACCTGTCAAATCAGCCAGCGCACAGTAGGCACCCAGATGTTCAAGGGCACACAACATGTTAAATGTTTGAGCTAGCATGCTCAAATATTGACGTTGAATGTTTCAATGTTGATGTAGATCTACAAATGGCATTGACAGTGAGTAAAAGCACCCTCAGGGTTCATGGCACCCACCCTTAAGCATCCTGTCTCACCCACTGTGCCCATTGCCAGAATCTGTGCCTCTGTTTCCACCAGTTCTATAGTCTGAAGTGCACACCCCTGCCTCTTTAAATCCTACCAACCCTTTAAGGCAGTACTTCTCAAAATCTGGCCCATGAACCACTTGATTAAAAACCATCTGGGATGCTTCTTAAAATGCAGATTTCTTGGTCCCAGATCAGACATACTGAATTGAAATCTCGGGGAGTAAGCCCCTCCATTGATTCTGATGCCCATTATCCATGAACCATACTTTAAGAAAGTTTAATGTCAAGTCAAACCTGGTAGTGATGCCTTCAAAATGAATCAACCAGGTGATGTCACGGTGTCCCATCTGCACTCAGGGCTGTGCATGACACATAATCACTTGGCAAAAGACTCCAGCCCCACACACATGGTGACATAATACAGGGTGTAGGCTCATCCTCAGAGGATAGTCCCAAAGGCATGACCATAGAGATAGGTGTGGGACCTACTGGCTCCCATGACAACAGGCTATAGTTCCTTTGACCATTTATTATTGATTTTGAGCAGTAATTCGTTTTGCCCCTGCCTCGTTCTGAAAACAGATCTGAGACAACTTATAGAAATACCATTTTATGGAATAAACATTGAACATATGTGGAAATAGGAATGAAGGGAAAATGGGGCAAGAAAATAAGATACGGTTAATATAGGATAATAAATACCATATGATAAAGAGAGGTTGATCCGACTTTCGAAGTGACCAAAGAATATAGAAACATGATCATTTATAAGAGTCTCGATATTCATAAGATAAAACAACAGTTGTTAGAAAAATACTGAATTTTCCTGATACTGGCAATCTGAGCTAAGCACAGCTTCATACTCTGCAAATCATATTCGTGACGTGGAATCCTGATCTCCAACCCTCCCCGGCGGAGGTACAAGAGTTCATCAGCGATTGCCTTTTGTAGCTGAAACACACTGTGGACAATGGAAATCTGCAGGAAAGCGCTAAGCTCTTGTCCGGAAGGGTACAATACTAGTAGCATCAATGTGGAAGATCAAAATGGTGGTACTACAGGTCTTTCCTCTTTTACCAAGACGCCTGATGCTGCTAAATAATACAGGATTTCCCGATTTTTTGCTTTGACAGATTCATCCTCTACTGATTCCAGGATTAGGACATCATCATAACATAGCAGGAAATTCACAATCCTAGAGATGGAGGTGTGGTGAGATGCAAGAACATTAGAGGACTATGGAAATTATGGGAGCATGAAATTCTGAAATTGCACAACTAAGGAATTGGAAATGTTTCTCAGGACATGATGATTATCTGGACACTGGCAATGAATCTTCATCGTTCACCTTGGTAAGCTTAATAATAGGAAACGTCTCCACCCCAGTCAGAAGCTGACTGTAGGAACTGAGCTTATTCACGGGATATTTGTGGTCCTCCAAACTGGCATAGCTCCCAAGGGTCCTACTTCATTTTCCCTGCATTGACATAATGCTTCAGCTTCGTAGGTTTCTCTCATAAGCATGATCTGCTCAAGTGCCAGAGGGTCCATCATATGTAAGTGCTTTCTAGAACTCAGAAACCCAGTAAGTGCTGCCTAAACTGTTCCAGTTTTCTTTTTGATGGTTTCCTGCTCTTAGCATAAGACAATGATGTCTGAAATAGTATGACAGGTATGGAACATGAAGATCTTTTTAATGGCCCCTTATTGCAAACAACTCTAATAAAAGCTTCTAACTACTGAGTACTTAAGACGTACCAACCACTGGGCTAGGCTCTTTACATGTATTATCTCAATCCTCCCAACCACCCTGAGAACCCAATGCAGTTATTTATTTTCATTTCACAGTGCTAAACTGGAGCACAGAGAGGAAAGCTCACCTAAAACCAAACACTTACGGCCCATATTCAAACACAGTCTGACTCCAGCACCTGCCAATCAAATGCCAGCATCCCAGATCACTCCAATTTAAAAGGTTCAAAGGGAACAAAGCCCTGTATAAATAACACTGTATTCATTTCTTATTGCTGCCTTCAGAAACTGAGCAGCTCAGAACAACACAAATGTATTCGCTCACAGGCCTGCAGGTTAGAGGTCCATAGCCTGGCACAGCGGCTCATGCCTATAATCCCAGCACTTTGGGAGGCTGAGGCAGGAGGATCGCTTGAGGCCAGGAGTTCATGACCAGCCTGGGCAACATGGAGAAACCCCATCTCTACAAAAAAAAAAAAAAAAAAAAAATTAGCTAGTCAAGGTAGTGCATGCCTGTACTCTCAGCTACTGGAGAGGCTGAGGTGAGAGGATCGCTGGAGCCCGGGATGTTGAGGCTACAGTGAGCCATTATTGTACCACTGCACTCCAGTCTGGGCAACAGAGCAAGACCTTGTCTGAAAAAGAAAAAAATGTCCAACAGGGGTCTCCCTATGCTAAAAGCCAGGTGTCAGCAGGACTGTGCTCGTATCTGGAGGGAAAAGGGAGGATATGTTTCCTTGCTCATTCAGGTTGTTGGCAGAATCCAGCTCCTCACAAGTACAGGGCTGGGCTCCCCCATTTCTTTGCTGGCTGTCAGCTCAGGGCCCTTCCCAGCTTCCAGAGGCCACTGCATTCCTCGGCCTGGGGACCCCTTCCTCCATCTTCAAAGGTGCTCGTGTTTCGAGTCCCTCTTGCCTCTTCTTCCTTCAAATGCCTCTGATTCTTCTGCCTTCCTCTTCTCTGTTTATAAGGGCCTATGTGATTAATAATCCAGGATAATCTCCCTATTTTAAGGCCAGCTGCTCAGCAACCATAATTCCCTTTTGCCATATAAGGTGGCATATTCACAGACGTAACACCAGGAGGCAAAGCCCACGGGGCTGGAATCCTGCCTACCGCGAACACTGACATCAAACATCTAAACTTCTCTAAATCATCTCCCATACACAGGGCGGCCCTTGTTTTTGTGAACCGAAGTAATGAAGTTTTGTGGATTGTACTCAGTAAATAAAACTTTCTTAAGAGCCAGGCCTTATGGGATTCGTTCAGAAGGTAGAAAGGAGGAGAGTGTGTCACCAGTTTGAACTGGCACTGCCAAATCTCCATCCCCAGGAGATGACAGCTCTCTCTCACGCTACCTGGAACAGGTGTGAGTTGGCCAACAGACTAGAGCAAACCAGGTGGAAAATGAAGCTGGATTTCAATCTGGTCATTTCAGGTGGCTCAGCACCTGTGAACAAGGCCCAGCTCACTGATGAAGTTTCCCCGTGGGCCAACTAGCTTCAAAGACGCGAATACCATCTGCACCGTGACGGCAGATGACACTCCTAATTCTAAGCAACCAGCTCACAAAGGTGTGTTTTTTAATTGTAAGGAGGAATGAGGGAAAGAGTTCCAGGAGGACCAGGTTAAGTCTATTTAAATGTCTATTTAAATCGTAACCTTTCAGATTTTAGTTACTGGAATTAGTACTTTTTCCACAAATTCGTGCGATTCACGAATTTGTCACCTAATTGCCCCTCTTGGTTAAACAGTCTAAATTTAATTGCAGGAAAGAAAAAATGTAAACTATTTTAAAATTTCAAAAAGACCCTCAAATGCTATATATAAATACAGATTAAATGGGGGGGGGGGTTGTCACCTAGACAATTGCAAAAATGCCCCAGTTGGTCTCCCATTTCAGGCCTCTTCCACACTGCAGCCAGGAATATCTCTCAAAGCACACATCAGTCATTCCACAGTCTTACTAAAAAGTTGTAAATAGTTCCTCATCGCCTACAAAATAAAGTCCAAACTCCTTAGACTGGCTTCATTATCCCTCAGCAACTGGCGTCAGCGTACCTTTGCAATCTCTTCTTCCCCTGCCAAGTCCTGTGCCAGCACCAGTAGCCACTCACGCTCGGATTCAGGCACCTCAGATCGCTCACGGCTCCCACAGCACCATCGAATCAGCACTGCCCCTGATGCATTTCTTGGGCAGTAATGCCTTTGCCTCTATACCTACCGAGGGAAATCCAAATTCTCTTTCCACACTCAGCCTGAATGTCATGTACCCTGAACTTAACCATACCTTCCTTGGTGCTCCCTCAATATTCTCTCTCTCTCTCTTTTTCTCGAGACAGTTTTGCGCTTGTCGCCTAGGCTGGAATGTAGTGACGCTATCTTGGCTCACTGCAATCTCAGCTCACTGCAACCTCCACCTCCTGGGTTCAAGTGATTCTCCTGCCTCAGCCTCCTGAATAGCTGGGATTACAAGCGTGCACCACCGTGCCCCGCCTCTTTTTTTTTTTTTTTTCACCTCTATCATAGACACCATCATGCTCTGTTTGGGCCAGCCATCTGTGCATCTCCTCCTTCCCTCAAGCCAGCTGCCACATCTTCCTGTCATTTGTATCCTCATCCTGCCCCCTCCCTACTGCAGCCAGTGCTCACCGCAGTGCCTTGAAAGGGATCAATAAACACTGGACAACCAAATTAATTCTGTCATGTCTAACACTGAAGACACTCCCTGAGTTTAAAAACCTTTTATTCAAGGCTGGGCATGGTGGCTCACGCCTGTAATCTCAGTGCCTTGGGAAGACAAGGTAGGAGGATCACTTGAGGCCAGGAATTAGACACCAGCCTGGGCAACATAGTGAGACTCCATGTCTACAAAAAAAGAAATAGCTGAGTGTGGTGGTATACGCCTGTAGCCCCAGCTACTCGGGAGGCTAGGGTGGGAGGATCGCTTGAGCACAGGAGTTTGAGGCTGCCTTGAGCCATAACTGCACCACTGCACTCCAGCCTGGGTGACAGAGTGAGACTCTGACTCAAAACCAAACAAAGCAAAACAAAAACCCCTTCATTCAGGGTGTGTCAAGTAGTCCTTAGATGCCATTTTTTTAGAGACACACTGTCACTGCATCTCCCAGAACGTAACACAATGCAGCAACAGGACCTATACACTTTTTCCTTCATAGGCTATTTGAAATCCTTTTATAAATAGATCTTTTGGGCATTCCACAAAAAAAAAATTATGAAAACAATGAACACAGTTGCATTTCTGGCAATGGCCAATAAAATCCTATTGGACTGACCCTCCCACAGATTAGAAACATAAACTCTGGCAAAAACGATTTTTAAAAAATAACACCCAGCTACCTGAAGGCGCTGGAGATTGACCAAAACTAGGCACATTCTGGGCACTGACACTGGAAGCAGGAAACAGCACGGTATGTATTTCCCAATTTCATGACTTCTGGCTTAAAGGGAGGGCCTGGTCTGCACCAGGCTGGCCAGCAGGAATGCCAACAGGAAACCAACAGTCTTTCTGCCTGGAGAATCAGAGAACAGATCTGGGGCATCCCAGAAAGGAAGGGAACCTCGGAAAGGAAAGATGAAGAGAGGTATGGTCCTAAATTCTGGGTGACTCCTGGACCACCCATGCTCAGGGCAGATAACAAGCAGCCTGAGGGAACTTTCTAGTAATGTTCTGTATCTTGACAGAGGTTTGGGTTACAGTGGTGTATACACACACCAAAACTCATCAAATGGTATGCTTAAGAAATGTGCATTTCATTGTATAGAAATTTTACCTCAAAAAACTATAAACATTGAACTTTAATGGCAGGCAAACAGAATTATTTAGAAAGCAGTGTACTGATGTCTGCAACTTTTTTTTTTTTTTTTTTTGGAGATGGAGTCTCACTCTGTTGCCCAGAGTGAAGTGCAGTGGTGCGATCTCAGCTCACTGCAACCTCGGCCTCCTGGGTTCAAGTGATTCTCCTGCCTCAGCCTCCTGAGTAGCTGGGACTACAGGCGCCTGCCACCACACCAGGCTAATTTTTGTATTTTTGGTAGAGACAAGGCTTCACGTTTGAGACCAAACTCCTGACCTCAGGTGATCCGCCTGCCTCGGCCTCCCAAAGTGCTGGGATTACAAGCGTGAGCAACTGTGTCCGGTGATGTCTGCAACTTTACTTGGAAATGTATCAAAAAAGAAAAAAGATGGACAGCTGAATGGGAAAATGGATGGATGAACACAATAGATACCTGATAAAGCAGATACAGTAAATGCTAATCATAGAATCTAAGTGGAGGGTATAGAGATATTTGCTGTAAAATCTTCCCCTTTTTCCATATGTTGAAATTTTGTTCACAATAAAATGCTGGTGAAAGTTAAAAGATGCATCACAACTTGGAATTTGCTTCCTCAAAAAGGTGTGGAAGTAAATCACAATATTTGTAGAAATCAACATGAAGGAAGCCAGGAATTCATTGTGGAATTGTAAACAGAAAGCACTTAGGTAAGAGTTTAGTAAAACATGTTTGCTGCCCAGTAGGAAAAAGCAGCATGTACTATAGTTGAACCTTAGAGAATCATGGAAATAAATTCCTCATCTCAGTGAAATGTTCTGGTGACATATTTTATTTGTGTAGTGTTAACAGGGTTACCCCGGTCATCTCTGGGGTTAGTGATGCTAGGTGGCACCTCAGGAAAAGTTGTGATTCTGAGTTCAGCTTCCTATGAGCCAGGTCTCAAGCACCAAGGGGCCACGAAAACATCACACTCAATGAGAGAGGGAGGGAGAGCATGCATGCAGGAGAATAAACAAGCATTTACCCTGCCCTGAAAACAAAGTCCTCTAGGTGAACAAGAAATCAGAGATGCCCAATCCATTGGCTTCAGAAAAGAGCATCTCATGTCATCCAACACTGAGAGGAGAATAGCAGTGCCCTAGTTAGATTGCATCCTACAGGCACAAGATAAATGATTCTAATAGAAGCCAGCCAAATGGGAAAAAAGGGCACAGATATTTCAATTGTCAAGACACATTAACCTTGTCAACCCTGAATAATGCAACATTACATACTATTGCTCGTTCCTAAATACAGCCCCCCAAAATAAAAAGCAAAACAGCAATAAACTACTTATTTGGGAGGGGGGTAGAGGGAATATACACTATAGAATACACCTTCCTCTATATCTACGTGTACTTCGGAAGTGTAAAATACAGAAGATTACCACTTGGTAGGACAGCTGCATCTGAAATTATTTTCATTTTTCCCTTGGCTACATCCTTGAAGTTCATGGAATAAAATGTGAAAGATATTTGCTACTTCTGTGGTCTATGTCAAGCCATCTCTCTCTCTCCTTTTGCTCCATCCTAAGACTACACTATATCCTGGAAATGAAAGTGTTTATATCTCACATACTCTGGTAGGGAGTGCAAAATTTAAGTGGGATAAGAAGGGGGGGAAAGATCTCTGTTCCAGGACCTACCTGTCTCATTATACATAATTTAAGTACTGAAGGGTTGTTTAATTTTAAACAACTTTTATAGCAGTCTATAAAAAGAGAAACATCACATCTTGTATGTGCCTACTCTGATTTGACATTTTTTCCAACCTATTTGGACGCACTTGTGCCCACTTAAGCAGGCTCTCCCGGATTGGCCACTCAGGGTTTAATTCTGCCTGATTCATTTTACCAATGGTCTGGAAATACAGTGAAGCAATAATGCACATCTGTTTCGGGCAATGAACCAAGAGACCACCCGCCCCCTGAGTAAAGGTATCTCAATCCTGCCCATGGCTTTGATCAGTTTTCAGTTTTTAAATGCTCCCTGTTGCCTAGTGGGGAGCTAAGTGACTTTGCTTCAATAGACATTATGTCACCCCTCAGTCCTTATGTAAACAGAATGTCTAACACCTTCACAATGTATGCCAAGCCTGCCAGCCTGAAGTGGAAGCTGACAAGATAAGTATTTTGCAACGGCACCTGCGTGAAGAGTCGTGCCTCCTTGCATGCACGAAAGCTCGAAGCTTTGTGCCTGGCACAGCCAGGAAATTTAAATTTAGACTCAGTGGCATGTCTTTCTGACTTGTATTCATACTTATTACAGTCATAATGACATCAGATAGAAGGAAAATAATATTTCTTCTTCCCAAAGCCTTTAAAAAAAATTTAGAAAGTCACAGAACATAAACCCTGCAAGAAGGTAACTTCTCTTTTCCCTTTTTATAACCACTGCCACATACAGAACTTAATAAGCATTTCTTATAATAGCACACATGCTTCACAGTTTATAATTCTCTCATTCAAATGCTTGATGTTATTTGTAATGAGAGAATGGAAGGAGACGGCATACACCAGTTTTATTTTTGAGAAACTGACATTTATTCAATGTACACTTATTGAGTATCAACTAAGGAAAGGCACCATGCTAGGCACTTGGGGGGAGGAGGGATGTGTCAAAGATGAATAAAACATTTTAATAGGATAGGAATCAGAGAAGTCAGCATTGAAGGTGATTCACCAAATCCCACAGCTGAGGGGTAGCAGAGCCAACACTGGAACTTCAGACCTCCAACTCCTTTGTTGAAGCCTCATGCAGCTCAGCTGCAAACAGGCATCAGAAATTAGAATGCTGCTCTAGGCTGGGTCTGGTGGCTCATGCCTGTAAGCCCAGCACTTTTGGAGGCCAAAGCAGGAGGATCGCTTGGGCCCAGGAGTTTGAGACTAGTCTGGGCAACATAATGAGACCCCCATCTCTACAAAAAATTAAAACAACTAGCCAGGCATGGTGGTACATGCCTAGTAGTCCAGCTACTCAAGAGGCTGAGGTGGGAGGATCACTTGAGCCCAGGAGTTCAAGGTTGCAGTGACCTATAATCGTCCACTGCGTTCCAGCCTGGGTGACAGAGAGGCCCTGTCTCTACAAAAATAAAAATAAAAATAATAATAATAATAATAATAATAATAATAAAGAGTGCTGCTCCATGCCTCTTTGCATAGGACAAGTCCCCTGTCATTTGGCCCCAAATGTTCTTCTCAAGAGCCATGGCACATGGGTAAGCAAATTTTGGAAAGCCTTTCTTGACGAGATGGCATTTGAACTGGGGTTTAAAAAACAGAATTGAGAATGTGGCAATGGGCAGTTTCACTAGGTAAATGGGCAAAAGCAGAGCAGAGTGCGCTGGCTGGATAACAGTATATGGAAAGATGAGTAGAGGAGATGGACAGGGTGGACCTCAGAGACATCAGCTTAATCTAGTGGCCACAGGAGCCAATGAAGGTGATGGAGGAGGACTAACAGATCACACCTGCACCACAGAAAAGCCAACCTGTCAGTGCAAAAGTCAAGGCCAATGATTATAAAGACCTTCTGCAGGGAACTTAGGGATAGATGGAAAAGAGGATGGGAAGGGAAAATAGGAGTAAGAGATTTCAAAAGCAGGATCACTAAGCCTGGCAACTGACTTGATGTGGGCATGAGGGCAAAGATTGAAGTCAAGCCTGAGTAACTACCACTGTGGTTCCCAAACCTCAGTCACCGCTTGTTAAAATGCAGATTCCCACACCCAAATCCCCAGAGTCAGGGGTGGGGTCCAAGAAGCTGCTTGTTAATAGATCTGTGCTGATCCACAAACTTTGTTGCCAGCTTGCAATGAGAGTACAGAAATGGAGTGTTTAGATAGTTTAATAGCAAGTTGACTGACAACTTTCTACAAACGGAATCTAATGATTAAAAGTTGAGGCTTGATTTTGAACATATTTCGGGTTTTTTTTCATGTCATTTTTCTAGTAATGCATTTGTAATGAATTTTTGTGGACCCAAAAGTATGGGTCCACAAAAATTTAAAAAATTTGAAAAACCAAGTGGTTGTTGCACAAAGTTTGAGAAAAGCTGTGCTGCATGAGTCTGGGATGGGACCACACTTCGGGCATGCTCTGAACGGACGGGTCATAAGAAAGAAGGCAAACACGTGAGGAGGCACTCACAGCTGCGGGACACCTCTGCAGATGCATCTGACTTTCTGAACACAACAGCTACCACCAGGCCACAGAGCCTTGGTGGCAGGTCACCTGGGAGCCTGGTACCTGCCCATCATCCTGACCTATGGCCACATGTTATCTCTTTACTCCTGCAACTGGGTGTGACCTCCTCCCTACGCCCAGCTCCCTGCCTGTGTCCTGTCTCAGCCCAGTGTGCAGGTCTCATGCCACATGCCAACCCTTCTGAATCTTTTGTTGTATTTCAGAAAATATCCCCAAACACAGCAGCAGTCTTCGAGACAGGAAAGGAACCAAGAGTGAGCAGGCAGTGGTGTAGAAACTAAGGAGAGGATGTTTTAGAAGCGCTAAAAAATAGCCCAGTAGGGAAAAAAGCATCATCAACATGATCAAGCCTTTTGGAAACGAGGATGAGGACTCAGGACAGTCATTAGCTGCCTTCAACGAAACACTTCCAGCAGAGGGATGGGGATGGAAGTCAGACCACAAGGGCAGAGGAGACAGGGGGAAGGAAAGAGTAACCTCCCCGAATGGTGGGCAGTTAGGGGACAGTTAAGTTATTTCACAAAACTGTTCTATTACATGACTGGGTGCTATTTGGAACATTCAGTTAACATTACTCTAAATATTAGTTTTCTCCAAAAACCTCCAAATTCTCCCCTATCTTACTATCTACTAGTTCTTACTGTAAAAGTAAGAACTGTTACGTATCTGCAGCTGTAAAAGTGTAAGTATTTGCCTTGCTGAGATAATAGGATAATAAGTGACATCAGCCATTCTTCAAGGCAAAAGGCCATAAAGAAATACAGTACTTGTATTTTTGTGCAGAAAAAAAATGCAATTTCTATTTAAGCTTCCAGAACATTTGGAGAAGGATGAGCATAGGGAAAATGTCAAGGGTAAATTGGAGTCTACTTTCCTAGAGTTCTTGGATTTGTGCCCTAACCAAATTGCCCAAATTTAAAACGGAAACACAGGGAAGCATCTTTGTGCTGTGTTCCGGCAGGATCAAATCTTCTAAATTTCAGTCTTTAGAAACAAAATGCTGACAGGGTCACCACAATGCAAAACTACACCCAGACACTTGCTTCCAAAATTAGAAAAGAGGTCTGCCTATTTTTATTATTATTTCCCAAAATCAATGTGGAAAGTGAGATATAGGGTAAAGGTCAATCACAGTTGCCAAGAGCAGGCTTGACCCTGTGAAGATTTGACCCCATGGTTCTCTGATCCAAGAAAACAAGCCATGAGGATCTTCAGCAAATTCCATTCTTAAGGATGTTCAAAGCCCATAAGAGAAAAGCAAGAAGAGCCAAGGTGTCGATGAAAGATGGGACTTTGCACAGCACTTCCTGTGTGTTGGGAGTGATGATTTCATTCCCTAGCATAGGAGATTCTTTAAAGTGTAGCTCAGAATGTGTTCACCATCTTCCCTGCCGTGATGGTTGCAGCCGTGCCTACCTATGTCTAAGCTTATCGAACTGTACACTTTAAGCTGTTCCTTATACGTCAATGTGTCAAATTAAGCTGCATTACCAAAAAATTTAAAAAGAATCGTCTGGGGAATTATCTAGCCTGGGGTTTCTCAACTGTGTTCCAGGGAATTAAGAGCCTTTAGCAATGAGGGTCCAACCAGGAACAGAGAACCTTCTGCAAGAGTTTACAACAGAGGGGATTTAATGCAGAGACCTGGTAGCACAGAAGCGGGAGGGCTACGCGGCCAAGCAGGTGAGGCAGCCCATGGATTGGCAACTGCAGGAAGCCACGTTCCCTCTCATGAAGGAGGGAGGAGAGCCAAGGGGTCCCTAGCATAAGGTGTGGACCAGAGAGAGCTGGAGCCACAAAAGAGCAGAGCAGCTGGAAACGCAGCCTCCTGGGGTCCCTCCCCTGATCTATGAGGACAACAGGAGAAGGTTCAGGAGTGGGTGTGGAGGCAGAGAGGCCTGGGTCTGACACAAGGGGGTTTCAGCCAAAAGGGGTTAGAGAGTAAAAGTCAGTTCAAACTCTGCTGAACCAAGTTAGCAGGAATCTTTCTTTCTGGCCTTGTCAGGGCATTAACAGGAGAAAGATTTGTAAACCTCAAAGAGAGGAATAGAATAGAAAGTGCTTCTACAGCCTTTTCTTGCAGAACATTTTGGAAAAGTAGTAACTTTTTGAAAAATGCTGATCTAGCCAATACAGTTTCCAGGCAAGGAAAGAGACCTAGAAATTTGGTTAAGTGGCTTGAACAAGATATTACAAAAAAGAAAAAAAAAGAAGAAGAAGATATTACAAAAAAGAATAATACTAAGAACTAGAGCCCAAATTCAAGCCTCCTGGATCTTAATCCAGTTCTCTTTCCTCTATAATAAACCAATCATAAGCATGTTCCAGCACTGTCAAGAAAACCAGCTACTTAACCATTGTAGTGGGTGAAAATGAATCGTTTCTGTGGTAGGAAACTCCCAGACTCCATGGACGTGTATAATCTGCTCTGCTAGATCCATAGCAAAGGCTCCAAAACTATAGGTAAGAGCACATACGAAAGCGGAAATAAGTGCAATGGAGTTGCCAATTTTATTAATGGGAGGAAAAGAAGAGAAAAAAAAAAAAGGGAAAACAAGACAGAAAGGGACTCTAACATCCACTGGATACCTCCTTCACCCCTGCAGCCACGTGGGATCATCTTACAATGATGACAAGTATGTGCGTGCATAACAACAGGGTCAAACAATCTCAACAAATCAACAGTTGGTGTTAGGAGGCTCTGCCCTAAACACACCCCATAAAAATGCAAAGGCCTGCTCCATGGCCCTTGGGGAGAAAGGCAACTCTCCAGGTATCTTTGGCTCCAGGTACCTATGGCCTTCTCACTCTTCCCTTCATACACCTTAGTCCTGCCCATGGATATCACTTCTCTTTTTGCTCCATTAAACAAACACCTACCTATCCTCCCACAGAGAAGTATTAAACGACAGCACATCCTAAGTCAGATGTTATGAGACTAGGCTGAATTTCTCAAGCCCAGAGACAGTGCCATGGCCCCAAGCTCTTACCTTTTTTTTTTTTTTTTTTTTGAGATGGAGTCTCGCTTTGTCACTCAGGCTGGAGTGCAGTGGTGCAATCTTGGCTCACTGCAATCTCTGCCTCCTGGGTTCAAGCGATTCTCCTGCTTCAGCCTCCCAAGTAGCTGGGATTACAGGTGTGCGCCCACGCCTGGCTAATTTTTGTATTTTTAGTAGAGACAGGGTTTCGCCATGTTGGCCAGGCTGGTCTTGAACTCCTGACCTCAAGTGATCGACCCTCCTCGGCCTCCCAAAGTGCTGGGATTACAGGTGTGAGCCACTGCGCCTAGCCCTCTTCCCTATTTTTAAGAGGTTTCCTCTGTAAGGGAGCAGAATAGGGTGGGAGATAACAGGTGGGCAATTTAGCTAGAATTCAGTAATACGCCACTACAATGAGTAATTGACATGAAGAGAGACGGAGAGAATTCACTAAATGTCTCACCTGCACAATATTTGTAAAGGAATAAACACAAATCCCTAATATCCCTCAAACGAATTGCTCTTCATTTACCACATTTCTGTCTCCATTATTGTCTTCTCATATTTATTTACCATTAACCTGTGTAGCTCTTTTTCATAGAAAACAGTCCAAAGGCAAATAAGTCTATTCAATATATCACTTACAAAGACCTCTGGATTTATGGAGTCTCTATTAATTTAGTTTTACTCTGATCTAAATAGTCTCTCCTGAGGAAGCCTTTTAAAGTCCCCTGATCCTGCCTCTAGGGCCAGTACGATATTTTTGTCAGTTTCTCAATTCTAAAGTCACATTAAGTTTTAATATAAGTTTTCAGAAAGGAAGGAAAAATATTTAACCTCTCCCCTAATAACCTCCCCAAATTTTAATAATTCACAAGCACAGAATTCCTATAATTCTTGTTCATTCTTCAGGCTTCTTTATTTTACTCCCCCAAATCCTGCCTAGCATGGATCAAACAGGGCACAAGCCAGGGAGAAATTTAATCACTCATATCTCTGCCTGAGGGATTGTCTAGGTACTATGGTGACAGACACCTCAGTGAAACTATGTGGAGGAAAAAAGATTTTTAAACTCCTAGACTTAAAAAGAAAGAAAGAAAAAAGAAAGATTTCTGATGGATTTGTGGTCAACACATAGAAGCACTATAAAATAAATCCCACATTGTCACAGACAATCAAAATTACTTCTTTAGGGACCACTTTAGTAAAACCCCAGAAACAAAATATTCTTCAACTGAGGTATTTTGTAATTCTTTCCCCAAACTCTGCATATTTTGAATTTTTATACTTTCATTGACTTGTTTTTCCTTGTTTAATGTACAGCTTCTCCACAGAGGATTTGTAGGGCAGAGTAGTTTCACGACTCCTCGGCATGATACTATAGTGGTGGATAACGTCATTACACATTTGTCCAAGTCCACAGAATCTGTAACACTACGAGTGAACCGGGATATAACTATAGACTTTAGGTGACAATGATGTGTCCATATAAGTTCATCAACTGCAACAAAGATAGCAAACTCTGCTGGGTGATAATGGGGGAGCCTGTGCACCTGTGGGGCAGGGGGTACATGGGAAATCTCTGCAAAATTTTGCTCAATTTTGCTGTGAACCTCAAACTGATCTTAAAAAAAAAAACCCTCTCTTTCTAAAAAATGTACAGCTTCTCCGTTGTTAACTTATTCTGATATGGGAGTCTACAAATAAAATCCGAATAAAAATCAAAGTCAAGTAAAAACTTTTAGTCCTTAATTTTGTAGTTTACAAAACTCAGTCTTTGGACTATTTAAACGTAATTCATAGATTTAAAAGGAGGGAGGGAAAATAACTGGTCTCAGAGAATAAGCAAGGCTAATATTATAAAAAATCTTCTGGCCTAATCAGCTCTTACCAATGATATGGTTCACTCATGCTCTGCTGAGACACGAATCAGAATTTTTTTTTCCAGCCCATGTTCATGTACAGGAAACCAACAGGACTGTAAACACAGGAACAACAATCAACAAACGCAGATGTTCTGGACGGTGAAAGGGCAAGCGGCAGGAGAGTGATAATAAGGCCCGTGGCGGATATCGGAGGTCAGGGTGGAGCGGGCTCCAGGGCTCTGCCTCCCAGGGGGCACTGTTTTCTGCGCGCTGTGAATCCACTCCACTCCACTCCTCCCGGTGGCCAACTGAGCTCTTTGGTGATAAGAAAACAATCTGAACATATAATCGGCACTGTGTGGCAAGGATGTTTCAGGCCTAGGACAATCCTGACCTGGCCAGCAAGAGGATCAGTCATCAAGGGCGTATGCCTATGAATCTGAAAGTCAGGAAGGCTCTCCCACTTGGAACCAGAACCTCATCCTGCAAAAATGTTTGAAGGAGATTCTTCGACCCAGTCATCTGGGACTGTGTTTGAGATAACGAGACTGTGGGGACCCATCAAGGAATTAACTGATGTAATTTAGATATCATCTCTATTATGGACCCAATCTCCTTAATAATGGAGATGGGAAGGGCAGGAAGAGAATCAGTGGATATCAGTGGAACAATGCCGCTCAGAGCAACGTGGTTTTCAACTCAATTTCGGAGCAGAAAACAATTCTTTGGGGTCAACAGTCCTTTGGATATTTATAGATATACATAGCATTTTCTTTTCTAAAAGTAGAGTTCTTGGAGAAGATGCTATCCACTAAGAGAAAACCCCAACAATTCCAGATTTGGGCTTCCTCGGCTCTTCCAGGGTTGTGCTCTTGCCTGCTTTTGTAATTTCTCCTCCATTATCCACTCCAGCCTGGCCAACAGCCCTATTGCTCTGATGCACTAGGATCTCTGTGTGTTTTCATGGATTGTCCCTCAACCTTAAAAGGTAACAGCAGTAAAGAGAAAATGGTGGTGAAAACATCTAACAAATTTAACTACGAACAAACAGATTAGATGATATGCAAGAACTTTTCAAGCTCTAAATTCTATGATCTATGGCGAACATACATTCACCAGTCATCCCAAACTCATTTAACCAATAAACCCCAAATGGGTTTTCTGTTGCTGGGGCATACATGTCCCCAGAAAAACCATGTTAGGGATGGTGGCTGTGTTCCCAGCCTGGCTTCAGACTAACTTTATGCATAGGGTGCTGAAATACTATATATTCACACTGGAAAAAAAGTATAGAGAACAAAATCTTCAAAACACTAGTGACTGAACATAAAATCTGATAACTTTCAGTGACCCACAATGTGTTACTGATTTCTAATGCTTGTAGTAAAAGGTGAACAGGGGGAATGCAGGTTCTGAGAATTTCTGGTACTCTCGAAACTTCAGAGGTTAATGGCACTGAAAAATTAGAAGTGGTGATGGCTTCCCTCCCTCTTCATACAACTATCACCTCTGTCATATATTCCAGGAGAGACTAGTACCGTTTTCTGACTCACACATTTCCAGTGGGTAGAAGCTGGATCAGAGATGGGAGTGAGGGTGTTGAAGAGAAGGTAAGGGTATGATCAGAAAAGAAAGTGTATTTGAATAAAGTTAACTCCGCTGTCATGATGAAAACAGGGAAAGAAGAACAACATAACGCACTGGTTCCTTGTGGGGAACACAAGAGAAGATGCCAGCTATCCCCTATATCTGCCCCCCAGGTGACACCCTGCGGCTGGAGCAGCCCAGCTGCTGGGCACATGGCTGGGTTGTGCTGTGGCCTCGGGAGGGTGGGACAGGATGGTTAATGCGTAACAACTGTTTACGTGAATGGGGCCTTGGTAAATTGTCTATTCCTCTTACGGAGTTTCTGTAGTGATTTCTACTCCTTTTACTCAGATATTTATGAAAACTCCTAGTGAAAAACAAAATGGTCTAATTAAAATATTGTCTACTTTTCTTCCCACTACTGGAAGCACCAAAGATGGCAAAATGACTAAAATTCTGAACAGAAGACAAAGAAAAACAGAATAAAGATCAAAGTAGAAAAATTAAAACTGTAATGACGTTGTGCTAAGTTGAACAATAGTCATTCCTGGCCGGACGCAGTGGCGTGAGCCTGTAATCCCAGCACTTTGGGTGGCCAAGGCAGGCAGATCACTTGATGTCTAGAGTTTGAGACCAGCCTGGTCAACATGGTGAAACCCCAGCTCCACTAAAAATACAAAAAAAAAAAAAAAAAAAAGAAAAAATTAGCCGGGTGTGGTGGCAGAGACCTGTAATCCCAGCTACTCTGGAGGCTGACACAGGAGAAGTAATTGAACCCAGGAGACGGAGAGGTTGCAGTGAGCCGAGATCTTGCCACTGCACTCCAGCCTGGGTGACAGAAAAAGACACTGTCTAAAAAAAATAAAAAAATAAAAAATTCCCTAGAATAGTTCATTTTTGATATAAGATGGGAAGCAGAAAGTGAAGGACTGGTTTGTGAAAAAGTTACAGAAAGCTGCTTAATGATGCAAGACATCGTACCCTCTTCATTTTCCTTGTCTAATTCACCTTCGTAAATAGGAGTGAGGCAAAGACAGCAGAGCTGCTATCTTTTAGTTTGCTACGTTTGATATACTACATTTGATAGCCAGTATTTAGCCAGTATTCATAGTCAAGTATCAACTTGAAATCCAACATATAAAGTAGCTACTCTCTGAAGACACAGAGAGGCAACAAATTATTATATGCTAAAGAAAGCACTTAGCATTGTTTTTGTATTTAAACAGATTCTTATCCCAGGGAAGCCCTCCTCCAAGCTGATCAGCGGTAAGCTCTCAAATAGAGGAACTAACCATGATTCAGCACATTTAAAAAGGATTTATACCCATTCTTAGAAGGACACCCAGAGGAAACACCATCTGAGGTCTGAACAATAGTATCTGCTTGCCCTTTGATCTTAGTTTAAGAACACTTTGTACAACTGTTTTTTGTTGAAATGCCACTGAATTTCAAATTTACTCTTCGTAATCTCTTTAGAAGAACATCTACTGCTTCTTTGAATCACACACTTGCAACCAAATTCTCCAAACTGTTTTTGCTGTGAGTAGCTTGCAGGCATGGATTTATTTTCTGCTAACAAAAATCTTCTTAAGTACAGGTAGCTTAAATGAAAAACAGTACTACTGATGCTACGTTTAGGAGAAAGAAATCGTGCATTATATCTAGTTACAAATACAAGTAGGGAGTATTCCATTTTTCTTCTTATTTATGTTTCCCAAGAGTAATTTTGTTCAGAAGATTGCCAGTATTTTTAGCACAAGTTTCTTGCTGCTTGTACTAATATATACTGATTCCCTTCCCTTTTTTGAGCATAATTTGAGTTTTTTACATTTCCATTTAATCCTAGCATTTGGAAATAAATACCTTGTGAATTCAAATAAACAAGTTAAATCTGAAATGCAGATATTTAATTAAATGTTTTTACTACTCTCAAATGTAATGCATATTACAAATTCATACACATATGGGTGACTAATAAAAAAGGTGTATTAATAAAGCACGATGATTTACCTCAAATACTGTGAACCTCCCTGTCCTAAATGTCTTCACTTTAAACATTTTACTCAATAAAAATCAGGTATACCCTTTCTAAATAATCACATCTTCCAGATCAGTAAAATATGAATTTGAAGCATGGGCTATGTCTATATGTTCACTAATTCAGCCTTTTCAAAGCACCTTCCATGTGGTCAGCATTATGTTAGGCACTTGGGCTACTGTGGTGGGTTAGTGTGGTTTCCGCCTTTGGAGGCTGACATCCTACAGGGGAGACAAACACATGAGTAAGCAAATTTAACGAGAAAAAAGAAAAACTTGTGATAAGTACAAGGAAGGAAATAAACAGAGTGCTGTCATGGTACAGAAGTGGGTGGGACGGAGGCATGACCAGTTTATATAGAGTGGCAGAGAAGGTCTCTCTTAGGTGAATTTTAAGCTAAGACCTGAAGGATACCTCTCCAAGGTCACCAAATTGGCAGGGATGCTGAATAGGCTGCCAAGACATTTTTAGCATTAGAAAACAAATAGAAAATGGCATCTGTGGCCCTGAGTTAATGCAAGTTCACGAGCTCACCGAGGCACTCTGCACACCAGCAGCCCAGGCAGCAGACAGTTAGCACTTAGAAGGTGACACATCCCAGCCTATTCACCCAGAAAGAGTCTGAAACAGTCAACATAAACAACAATGAGCTGGTTGGATGACCAGCACTTGCGCTATGAGAGAGAAATTTATCCTGTTGATTCATACTTCCTGATAGTCCGGCTGGCTTACAAGGCTCAGGGTGTTTCAAATGTATTTCATGAGTAAATTATTCCCCCAAGTCCCAGGGAAGTCGGATGTTTACAACTATGTAATACTTTCCCTTGTACTTCGTTTGTAATTTACTTAACCTAGTAGGTATAAGAGTACTTTAAAACACAGCGCTGTAATGTTTATCTTTCTGTAGATTCTTTAATAGATGAGTCAGGTAATGTGGCAGTTAACATGGCATTGACACCAATTAGGAAATCTGTAATTCTCTAGCATCCCTATATAGAGAATCCAACATTGGTACGCAATAACTTTCTTAAATGAACTGTCCTTCCTATGTTCAGAGTCATGGCGATCAGATTTTACCCCATTCTAGCCTCTGATGATGAAATACCCCTTTCCTACTGCTAAATGGATTAAGATGAAATAGAATTGCTTCATTGGCAGGTGGCATGGCTTGCTGCTTGGATTCTACTTACCTGCAAAAGGTTTTCTCTTCATACTATCAGTATAAAGTCCAGAGCTGGACCTACAGTAGCTACAACTTGTACAAGGAGCCCAGTGATGGGAATATGAGGGGCTTGGGATAGAATTCCCATCCTAGAATTCTCTTTCAGTTCCATGTCATCCTGTCCTGGGGCCTGGAATTGCACTATTGGGTGAGTTCTGAAAATTTTTAGGGGATTTTTTTATATCTTTCAAAATCCTTTATGAAAAATGTCAATATCCCTAGGGAGATACTATGTTAAAACATCACCCTAGCAAGGATTAGTTGACAGCCAGCTTTAAGCAGTGTGACTCAGAGGCAGTGTGCCCCTGTAGCCCACGAAAAGTCAGAGAAGCAAGGAATAAGGGGAATTTGGGGATCACTAAATACAGTAAATGTGACTGTACTTTACAAATTCGCCTTAGGCCCAGCTCTTGAAATTTCAAATACCATCTAAGGCAGTGGTTTCCAAACACTGACATCACCTAAGATCTTGACAAAACAATGACACTGCTGGGCATGGTGGCACACTCCTATCTTCCCAGCAACTCAGGAGGCTGAGGCAGGAGGATTGCTTGAGGCCAGGCGTTTGAGTCCAGCCTGGGCAACGTTGGGAGATCCTCTTTATTTTTGTACAAAAAAATACTACTACCTGGTTTCCACCTCCACACATTCTGATTTGATACGGAGTGCCACCTGGGCTTCTGGATTTTTTTAAGGCGTTCCCCACCACCTCCCACGTAACACCCAGCTGATTCTAATGTGTAGCAATGTTTGAAAGCTTTGCTCTTCATCTCTCACTGGGACAATGTATCCATTTCCTTCAGACATTGGGATCTCCTGTGCCAGTGTTTCCTGAGCATGGTAGCATATTAGAAAAACCTAAGGTACTTAAAAAAAATGATGCCTGTGTCCCACCCTCAAAAGATTCTGACCTAACTGATCTGGGCCCTCGAAGCGGCCCTAATAACCCTAGATCTCTAAGCCCCCTAGATCTCTAAGTCCCCCGGGTGATGCTACAGGGCAGCTAATGCTGAGAACCTCGGTCCAAGCCCAGGAATTGTTTTCCCAGGGACTGTAACACGATTCTCTGTGAAGTAGCCAGGAGTGCCAGTCTTCCTCCCCTTTGTCCAGGTTAGGACTACCCCCAAAAGGCAATAAAACATTTCCCCAGAGCTGCCAGGAAACCTGGAGGCGGGGTGGAGGCGGGGTGGGGGCGGGGGGTGAGGGTGGAAGGAGAGGAGAGGAAGAGAGCAAGGGGAGGAATTTACTAAGTCAGAAGCAGCAGAAAAGTTCGAATAAGGAACAGCGCTGGTCCTCTGCCACCCTGGCCCCCACCCACTACAAATTTTATTGACTGGCATGATAATTTCCTTAGAATGCTTCCTGGAGGTGGCTCAACCTTGGATTTGGTTCCAATAAATTGTGAAAATTCTTGTCCAATCAGAACCCCGGGCAGTGCAAGCAGCCAGATTGGCAGGCCCTGAGCCTGGACTCCTGTGAGATTCTGTTTCACGAATTTCCCAGGAGGATTTCTGCACCACTTGGATGCCAATCGCCCTGCCTCCACACCCTCCCTTGGCTCTTACCCCCCACGTTCTCTCCCTCAAAGCTCAGCGGAGTTGGGAATCATAGATAGGCTGGTAAAGAAATCACCCAGATAGTCTAGGCGGGAATCATTCCAGTAAGTAATGCCGTTAAAAGACGAGCGTCTTTGACGTGGCTGGGAAACCCGTGTGCTCCTTTGGCGAGTGTCTGCTCACCCACTCTAGGGCCTGGGCACAACCACCGTCTCACATGGGAAGGAGGCCCGCGAAGACCCACCCCGCCGCGCAGCTGCACCCATCCCGGGCGTAGCCACTGCACCCATGATCTGTCCGCTGACAGCGCGTCCCTCCATCCTATGTCTGCGCTAAACTAAGTCAGCTCATGAATGAAAAGCAGTGCAAACCGGAGGCACTGACTCCGAAGAAAAGTCGTCTTTGCACCCTTCTCGTTTACAGATGAGAAAACTCAGGGAGGTGGGAGGGGGGAGAAAGAGCGATGTGACTCGGTCCGGGTTTGCCACAGAACATTTGTGGCGGAGCTCGATTTAGCCGCCCTTGAATTTCCATTCTGTTGCCTGGCAACCGGTTCAGAGGAGCTCTGCGCCCAACCCCGGCCCCTACCCCGCACTCTTTCTCTGCCCGTGCAGCTTGGGCTGCATTGATTAAAGGTTCAGCCTTTGGGGACAATGGCCAAGGGCACATGTGAGCGGGGGCACAGGATGGATTACCCCAGTTGAGCTTTCATCCCGCCCCAAACAGGAGCGAGCCCCGCCCGGCCGGGATCCGAGCGCCTTCCGCGGTGCTTTCGGGACTTCCCTCTGCAACCTCCCCCAGTGCCGTGGATACCTCTAAACATACTTGTGCCAAGTTTTCAAAGTTCCCAGCCGCTGTCGGATTCCCTAAAAGTCTCGGTGGGAAAACTGCACTCCAAGTTAAGGGGCAAAAGAAGGCAGTTTAGAGGGAAAAATCGTACTGAAGAGCCCTCTT
The DNA here is from genome assembly GCF_028885625.2 of Pongo pygmaeus. Classification (NCBI taxonomy): domain Eukaryota; kingdom Metazoa; phylum Chordata; class Mammalia; order Primates; family Hominidae; genus Pongo; species Pongo pygmaeus. The sequence goes on along the minus strand of NC_072378.2, from coordinate 7,634,486 downwards.
CCCAGGATGGCCACACTCGGGCTGGACTTTTCTGCTGCAGTTGAGTTAACCTGGCCAGAGCTGGGCAGGAGTGAAAAAAAGCGCGGAACGTGCTCAGGGTGTCCTCAAATACACGCCCGCTGGGGACAGCGCTCCCGGAGCCCCGCGGCCCGGCCGGCCAGCCGTCTCTCGGGGTCTCGGCGCGCAGCCCTGCCCGCGGCGCGGGGAAGCGCATGTGCCGCCCACCGCCGCGCAGGTGGCGGGAGCACAGCCTGCCTGTCCCCGCGTCCTCTGGCGCACCAGGCAGGACCCGCGCGCCGGGAGCTCCTCCACCCCCTCACTCCATCCCCTGGGCCCGAGACACTGAAAAGGGGGAAATGTTCTCGTCATTACGTTACCCCAAATCCTTACCCAGGTTCACAAAGCTCATGACCATGTCCGCGTCGTTGAGGAAGGCGCTGTCCTGAGCGCTGGCCAGTGGGGACGCGCCGCCGCTGCCAGGTCCGGGGGCCAGAAGGCTCTTGCGGTTGAGCGGGTGCGCGGCGCCCGGGGGCGGCTGCCGACGCTGGGACGAGCTGGCTGCTTCGTGGGGCCAGGACTGCTGCCTCTCCCCCTCCGACGCCCCGTCCTCGTCGTTGTCGGCGGATAGGGCGTTGTACAGATCCAGCATGAAGAGGGGCGCGGACTTCAGTCTCCCGGGAGGGGGCTCTCCGCGAGGCAGCTGCTGCTGCTGCTGCTCCTCCTGCTGCCGGAGCGCCGGGGGCTGCGGTTGTTGGAGGCCGTGCAGGGGCCGGGGCCGGTGCGGGAGCCCCAGCACCGACAAGATCTCTTTCTGCATCTCCCGCTTCTCCTGCGTCTTGAGCCGCCGGTAGAGGAAGCCAGAGGAGGACTGCGGCGACGGCGGCGGCTGCTCCGTTTGGCCGGGGCTCCCGCCGTCCCCCAGCAGCTGCCCCCCGGCGGCGGCGGCCGCGGCAGCGGGCAAGGGCGGCCGCAGCGGCGGGGGCCCGCAGCAGCTGCACAGCAGCCCCCACCACCAGCACAGCCACTGCGCCCTCCGCCCCAGCCCCGGCATCCCCGCCCGGCCGGGCTGCCCCCGCGGATCCCGCGAGGCGTGGAGCGGCGGAGCGAGGCCGGAGCGCGGCCGCTGTGGCCCTTGGCGTGAGCAGTCCCCGCCACCTCTCGGCGGGCTCGCTTCCCTTTCCTGGCCCTCAGTCCTTATCTCTCATGGTCGTCCGGGGCGCCCCCAGTTGCCCAGGCTAGAGGGGTGGCGAAGGGGCGATCACCAGGAGAACCGCTTGGAGGGGAGGAAGGGGAGCCTCACAGCCTCGCGACAAGTCTCTAGAGGCGCGCGGTCCAGGCCAGGTGCGTCCGAGTCCGGGCTGCACTGCAGCCTGCGCCCTGGCTCCTGCGAGTCGCGGCGCGGTCACTCTGGGCCTCGCTGGCCGCACACGTGCGCTGCCCCGCGCTCTCCCTGCCGACTGAGTGGGACCCGGGGCAGCGGGGAGCGGGGCCGCTCACGAGCTGCGGGAGATGCCCGGCATCACCGTGGCGCACGCCCCTCCCCGGATCGCAGGGCCACCATGAAGTTTACCCCGGCGCAGGGCCCAGGCTGCGGCGACAAGGCGTCCCGAAATGCCAGTCTATTCCGCGAGGTTTAACTTCCTTCTCGCTCACGAACTCCGCGCCCCTGAGCTCTCCGGCACCGTCGCTCCCCCTCAAAATCTCCGCGCGCCGCACGCCTCCTCAAGCGGAGGCGGCGAGGATCTTGCTTTCCGTTCGGCGGTCGCCCGGCTGCCCCGCAAACCCGCTCGAAGAAAGGATGGGAAAGAAGGGGGCTAGTGCACCGAGCAGCGACCGCGGTAGCGGCGCCGGAATTCGCAGTCTCCCGCCTCTCCACACCGCGCTCCCCGCAGCGGCCAACGTGGGCTTTCTGCTGCGCGCCGGGCTCAGGTACCGCACTCCAGCCCCGGGGACTCCCCGCCCCGCGGTAACCGACAGGCTGGCAGCCAATGGGAACGCGAAGCTCGCGGGCTATTTAAATGGCCCCGCCCCTTCTTTCACCCTCCGTCTCCCGAGAGGCGTAGCCTCCGCAGCGCGTAGGTTTCAACACCCGGGAATTCTTGGAGGCATGCGAAGAGCCGCGAGGTGCCAAAGGCGAAGAGGTCATCGCTAGTAAGAATGATCTGACCAATACCCCGATCTGAAGCTTTCTCTTTTACCATCATTTAAAAGGCCTAAGTTGATGCTTTAACTAAATAAAAATGATAACGGCGATTAAATCACTATACTGCCAGAACTGAGGAAGAAAAGAAAAATGATAGCTTTTCCATCCCTTCCTTAGTTTCTCTAATTGATGTAATGTAGGCGTTTAGCGGACACGTGGCTTTCCACGGCAGCTGCTGGAGGTTGGGACACACCCTCTGGGGAGGCTACTCACAAACTGACCACAGAGAGGGCCACATGTAACCCAAGCCAGCGTCCTGAGGGTTTGGGGTCGGATGTGTTGACTTATCTGTTCATTTGTGCTTTGGTTTGGCTTCTTAAGCTAGCACCTAAAAGAAAGAAGGTGTAATCAGACAATATATTAGAAAAGGCGTCCCCTGTCTTCTTGGAAATGTCTTGATTCTCCAGCTTATCTATTAATGTTGCATTTTAATATTGAAATACAATGTGACTTATATGGTGCAAGATAAAACTTGAGGAGAGGTGATAAAGATAATTCCAGGAAGAGCAGGGGGCTCGGCATTCATTCTAAATGGTCAGGACAATAGACAGGGTCCTGAAACACAGGTTGCTGTGGATTTTAGACAAGATAACACCACCACCAACACCATTTGCCAATGAGGACGCAAATTCATTTGCCTTTACCCTGCCCAAGAACATCCAGTCATCTATGGATCGTAGAAGCAAATTCACGTAAAACATGAAGGTTTTTTACTTGGTGAAAATTGTGTGGAGTTGAAAATAAAAACTGCAATTTTCTGACTTGCCAGCCTTAGTCCAAATGGTCCTAGGCATTTGAGAGTGAAGTCAAATAGATTATAGACTGTGGGATTCATGAATTAATGATATCATAGGCTTTCTGTTGGTCCAAATCTTATAAGCATTCCTATCCTATTTCCAAGAATCTATTTCTCATGGGTAAATAGAGACCACCACTGACTCCAACCACCCACTGAGTCCTTCTTTCTAGTTCTGTCTTGGCCCAGACACAAGTGGTCATTTAGAAGGGTCTTTATTTCTACAAATATCTGATAGCTATTAATTTCAGGGCACAAAACTAAGCACCCCTGAATGCCAGTCTTTAACCATCTCTACAGGGATTTCTTCCATCCAAAAAGATAACACGATACTTCGTCTGAGATACCAGGACCCTTAGAATTCAAGAGCCCCGTCACTTCTTTTTTCTGTATGGAACATGTTAGGGACATAAATTCATTGCAGTGCCCACAGCAGCCAAGAGCTCTGCTCAGAAGATCTGAAATTCCAGCAAATACACCTAGGCTTCCTGCCAAGAGCCTCCTTTTTTAAACCTAGTTGCACCTTCTTCATAAGACTTCTGGTGAGATGCAGGCAGAGTAAAAGACTTTCTACCTATGAGGGCAGTGGGGAAGACACAGGAAACTCAGCATTTCAAGCATGGACGAGGGCACCTTGGTGGGGCTATGTCATTTCAAACACAAAATCAAGGCGTGACCCACCTATTGTAGAGATTGAGCATCCCTAACCCAAAAATCTGACATCCAAAATGCTCTAAAATCTAAAGATTTCTGAGAGCTGACATGATGCCTCAGATGGAAAATTCCACACCTGACCTCATAGGATGGGACATGGTCAAAACACAGTCAAAATTTTCATCCACAAAATTGTCTGAAATATTGTATTAAATTACCTTCAGGCTATGTACATGAGATATATATGAAACATAAATGAATTTCATGTTTAGACTTGGATCCCATCCCTAAGATATCTCATTATGTATATGCAAATATTCCAAAATCTAAAAACCTGAAATTTGAAATACTTCCGGTCCCAAGCACTTTGGATAAGGGATACTCAACTTGTGTATGCATCTATGGAGTGGACCTAGTGCAGAACGCACACACACACACGCACGCCATCTCTCCCTTTCCTTAGACACTTAGAAGTAGATGAGTTCATGTGACATGAGTCTAAAGTGACTATCAACTAAACATCTGAGCAGCAACTCTGATTCAGGTCTGTTGCAGGCTCCTCACCCCACCAAGATGGATTCTCAGTTTCTGTCGAATGGGGCTAGAATGAGGAGGTATCGAGAGTACCTCCAGGTGATGAATATGAGAACGCACATCTCCCTTAAGAGCCAGAAGAAGCTCCTAAAAAAGATGTGCAGTGAGACATTACAATGATCATAAGGACAGTGACATCCAACTGAGGATGTGCTCCTCTTCTGTCCACTATGGCTCCCAATATGTGCACATCATGTTTGCGGGACACATGCAGGCAAGCCCTTGTATCCATTGGGACAAAGGGGACAGGAAAAGAGATACAGTTCTAGGATTTTAATAACCTCGGAATTGGGACTACTGTTTCTCCAAGCCAGTTGGATCTCTAGGTGGATAAAAATCCCCTAACCCCCACCTTGTCTACTCCCTGCTTCTGGGACCCTTCCCCATTAGACAGCCCCAGTGCTCCCCTGGAAGCCTCAGGACAGGGAGCTAGACAACGTCCACATGTGATTCAAGAGGAGGAGGCATGGGGTGGGTGGAGTTGGAGGGACAGGAGCAGATCTGGCTTTGAAGTCCGCTGGAATGTATAAACCGACTTGATAAAATTAGAGGTAACTTCGCCCCCTGCAGGACACCAAAATATTACCGCCCCTTCCTCTGTGGGCCCGGGACAAGCTTCATGAAGTTCTCTGTGAGTGTTTCTAAAACATCTGAGTGGAAAGAGGAGGAATTCGATCAAGAAGCCGGATGTGGGAGCCAATCCACATCAAACATCTGGTTGCTTGGCTGACATTTCATGCAGATGGCCTTCAGTTTTCTGGCAACAGGTTGCCTGTCCCACCCCCCTGCCCCACTTAATGAAGAAATGAGGAACCCTCACCTTTTGGTTTTTAGCACAGGTTCATCCCATACTTCCAGTGATAGTGGGACTAGGACGAGAATTCTGTCTCCAAGTGTTTATTAAGGCACCATGTAATTCGCACAACAAATCCTTTAAACCTGTAGTTGTCCTTGTTCCTTATATATTATGAGGGTTTCTGTTATACATTTATAACACACTTGACCAAATAGTTTCTATTTTGTAAACATGCTGTTTATTAATATGACATATTAAACACATATTCTATATTACATTATTAGCAATAAACTGCAACTTCAGTCTTGGATTTTATATTAAATTTTACATTGGTCCCTTTCAACTGCATTTCCTGAAGATGTAAGTTGCTGCTTTTAGAATTAACTTAATAAAAATATCTTGGCCAGGTATGTAATAGCAACACTTTGAGAGGCTGAGGCGGGCAGATCACTTGAGCCCAGGAGTTGGAGATCAGGCTAGGCAACATAGTAAGACCTTGTTTCTATTTTAAAAAATACAAAAATTAGCTGGGTGTGGTGGTGCACGCCTGTAGTTCCAACTTCTCAGGAGGCTGAGGTGGGAGGATTGCTTGAGCCAGGGAGGTGGAGGTTACAGTGAGCCGAGATCACCAGATCACACCACTGCACTCCAGCCTGGGTGACAGAGCGAGACCCTGTCTCAAAAAAAAAAAAAAAATCTTGTAAACTGTGTAGCTGTCATGTTTAAAAGACTGAGGTCTAGCCTCCTTGAATTCTTGAGAAGTTCCACTCCAAAGACCAACTTTTTATCTTTACTATTAGCATAAGGACCTGAGTACTTCTTAATGTTAATTTCGAAGTATAATAATTTGATCAAATTTTTAAAATATCGATTTAGAGTTGAGTGAAAAGAAAATAGATAAATGGTTGTAGAGTATGAGAAATGAAAATTTGCAAGTGAAATAAGTATTGCTTCTGAAAGCTACACCTGTAAGACAGCCTTCAAAAGTCGTGTCTCATCCAAAAGTCTGTGGTAACATTTACATTCAGTCACACTCCGCTTTCACTGTCTACTCAAAAATGCTGGGCATTCACACTTCAAAATATCATTCAAGTCATCATATTTTCCTACTCATGAAGGACATCTGGTGGCAAAGTGAAAAACTAATACATAAATCTGTTTCCAGAGATTTTTTTCCACACCGTAACCCAAATAGCAAATCTGTTACTTGTACGTGTTTCAAACTTTTCACACAAGCTCAGATCTCTATGATCCTAGGATGTAGGCGGTCTACATAATATTAAGCAACAGAGTATTTCGAGACATCCAGATGATTAAATCGTTTATGAAATTTTCATTGAGTAATTAACATGTGCAGACTAAGTCTTCAATTTTTTTTTCTGAGCAAAACAATGCTTAACACGTTTCCATGACTAGTTTTACTATCCCTGAAGAGTTTTATTCCAAGAAATGATTGGACACTTAGTTCAACTGGGGTGCATGAGGCTCCCTGGCCTGTGCTGGCCTCTGAGCTTCAGTCCATCTTGTGACCCCACTCTGTACCTCCTGTCCTGGATGTGTCTCTGTGTCACTAGGAGGTAACATAAAAATATGACATTATCCTGTTAGTAATCCCCTTAACTAGCAAAGCTGTAACCAGTGGCACGTGGAGCCAGGGAAAAGCACACTGGTGGTAAAATCAGGTTAAAATGAAAGTCACTGACAGCTTTTTAAAAAGAAGAGAAAGGCTAATTACCCAGTCTTCATTCATTCATTCAACACATCTTTCCATGCCTATGTGCCAGGCAGTGGTCTAGGTTTTGGGATACCAAACAGAAATCCCTGTCCACATAGATTCTAGATGTGGAAATGGATAGTAAACAAAATAACTAGGAATGTATACTGTGGTAGGATGTTGGCACTCATGATTTTTGCCCCTGGTTTTGAAGGGTAAGAGGTCACAGGCCAGGGAATTCAGGCGACCTCTGGAAGCCAGCAAGAAAACAGCAACCCCAGTCTTAATTCTGAATTCTCTCAACAACCTGAATAAGCCTAGAAGCAGATTCTTACTCAGAGCCTCCAGATAAGAGCCAGGGCAGGTGACATCTTGATGTCAGCCTGGTGAGACCCAGAACGAAGAACGGAGCCTAGCCTACTGGTCTTCCAATCTGCGGGACCCTGAGACAATGAACTTGTGTTGTTTTAAGCCACTAAATGTGCGATATTTTGTTTTGGCAACAATGGGAAACTAACACATATATAGTAAGGTGATAAGTGCTGTGGAGAAAATTCAAACAGGGGGAGGGGCTAGGGAGTGTGTGGATGGTCAGGTAAGGCATCACCTCCTGACAGAAAAGGCAGCACTTGAGCAGAGACCTGACAGAGTCTGTGGAGCCAGCCATGGGGATACCTTCAGACAAAGCTCTCTAGGCAGTAGAAATGGTAAGTGCAAAGGCCCTGTGGCAGGGGCATGCCTGGTGAGTTTGAGAACAACAAGAAGGCAGTGAGGCTAGAACAGAGGACATGAGAGGGAATAACAGTAGGAAATTGGATCAGAAAGCCAAGGGAGGGTGAGAACTGGGGCCAAGGTGCTATAGAGTTCTGGACACCAGACACCTTGGAGAAGATTTGGGCTTTTAAAAAAGCGTGAGATGGCACAACATGGAAAAATCTCACAAACATAACAGTGAGGAAAAGAAGCCAGATAAGAAACAACACATACTGTAATTCTATTTCCATAAAATTCAAAAACAGGCTTACCTAATCTAGAAGACAGCGCAGTGCTTCCCTTTGGAGAGACAAGTGGGAGTATTAATTGAATGACAGCACGTGGGGTTTCCCAACAGTTGGTCTATTTCCTTACCTGGGTGGTGGTTATACAGGTATAGTCAATTTTAATCATTTCGTGAGTGCTACACAGAGGCTCTGTATGCTTTCTGTACGTATGTTACTTTGCAATAAAAACTTTGGTTTAAAAAAATAAGTATGAGAACAAGAACAAAGTGTGAGATGGGAGGGCTGTTAGATGGTTTCGAGCGAGAAGTGACAGGAGCCAACTTAAATTTTAAGAGTCTCTCATGTCACTGTGTTGAGAACAGACTATGGAGTTGCCAGGGCAGAATCAGGGACACTAGTCAGGAAACTGTTTATGCTTAGACAAAAAAAATGATAACGGCTCATAGGGGACCTCACATGGAAATAGTGAAGGGAGAGAAAAGTAGTTGGATTCTGGACACATTTGAAGGCAAACACCGATGATAAGAGGATGTGCACATTGCATGGAAAAACAAGGCATGCAACAACTTCTCCTTCTGTAGAGGTCCTTCCCACTGCACAGAGCCTGGGGTAGTAGTGTGAACTGACTATGGCTGAGGAAGATCGTGTTCATGCACTAATGATTTTGGGTTAATATGCTGACCATGCCAAAAAGTAGCCTGGAGAAGCTTTGGCATCAGCACCCACGCTACAAAAGCCACTCATAATACTCATAATAAACATTCAGAGGGCGTGCTACGAAAGAACAGCTTCAAGACAAGTCCCCTAATAGCCTTCCCACAAGATTCCCTCTGTAGTAACATAATAGCTCCATCTCTGAACATAAAATTTCTTCCAAGATATGAAGTTTAGCCAATAAGTATTCATTTTCTTTTTTTTCTTTTTGTTTTTTGAGACGGAGTCTCGCTCTGTAGCCCAGGCTGGAGTGCAGTGGTGCGATCTTGGCTCACTGCAATCTCCACCTCCCAGGTTCACGCCATTCTCCTGCCTCAGCCTCCCAAGTAGCTGGGACTACAAGTGCCTGCCACCATACCCGGCTAATTTTTTGTATTTTAGTAGAGATGGAGTTTCACCGTGTTAGCCAGGATGGTTAAGTATTCATTTTCAAAGGACTCCTATAAATGTATCCTGGATGAGTTATTGAAGCAAAAATGAGAACTTTAAGAAAAAGCTAATAGAATTGAAATAAAGTATAGAGTTTACTTAGTAATACTATATTAACGTTGATTCATTAATTATGATGTAAAATGTCATGTTATAATAATAGGTGACACTGGGTGTAAGATATACAGGAACTCTCTGTCTCTTTGCAATTTCTCCATAGATTAAAAATTATGCTAAAATTAAAGCTAATTTTTTAAAAAAGCATTCTTGTAGCTTTAATCTTAGGATGTAATAATTAAAGCTCAGTTACCTCCTTTGCTGTAGAAAGTAATACATGCTTGGGCCAGGCACGGTGGCTCACATCTGTAATACCAGCACTTTGGGAGGCCGAGGCAGGCAGATCACCTGAGGTCGGGAATTCAAGACCAGCCTGGCCAACATGGTGAAACCCTGTCTCTACTAAAATTACAAAAATTAGCCGGGTGTGGTGGTGGGCACCTGTAATCCCAGCTACTTGGGAGGCTGAGGCAGGAGAATTGCTGAAACCTGGAAGGCGGAGGTTGCAATGAGCTAAGATCATACCATTGCACTCCAGCCTGGGTAACAAGGGCGAGATTCTGTCTTAAAAAAAAAAAAAAAAAAAAAAGTAATACATGCCTTTATTCCAATTAGATTAGTAATGACAAAATTATATCACTAAGTTTTTACTCAGGATTGAATTTATTATTCTATATTAAATCAATTATTACTAAAGCCAAGCTTCTTAGTTCCCAATTTACTGTTTCCTTACACATTGTCTCAAGCAACTTAGTGTTGAGTTTTTCCATAACTAATTTTTAACTCAAAATTATGGGATTACCTAAATATGTTAAATTTCGTGTCAACTTTTCTTGCCTTCCTGTAAGTTACTTGCACGTTGTTTTTAGGATTCCACTTTGATTGATTGATTGATTGATTGATTGATAGCATTTTTTAGTTATCTTTTTGTATAGCTTTCATACTGGTTGCTCAGGTTACTAAAATATGCATTTGTGACTTATCACAGTATATTGGTATCAACATATTTGTACATATTTCTACTTCAGTTGAGGTTCAATTCACTTAGTTCCCTTTACTTTCCCACTATTAAATATTATTATCTCATTGTCTTACATATAAGATGGTGTTATATTTTTGTTTCAATCATCATATATGATTTTTTTTTGAGACAGGGTCTCTCTCTGTCGCTCAGGCTGGAGTGCAGTGGCATGCTCATGGCTCACTGCAGCCTCAACCTCCCAGGCTCAAGCTATCCTCCCACCTCAGCCTCCCTAGTAGCTGAGACTATAGGCATGCATCACCACACCTGGCTAATTTTTGTATCTGTTGTAGAGATGGGGTTTTGCCATGTTGCCCAGGCTGGTTTCAAACTCCTGAGCTCAGGTGATTTGCCCAAACTTGGCTTCCTAAAGTACTGGGATTACAGGCATGAGCCATCATGCCTGGCCTAAATATGATTTCTAAAACTCAAGAGGAAATTCATATTCGATTGTATGTACCAATATTTCTGCCCTTTAAATTCTTCCTCCTTCCTTCCTGATGCTCCAAGAGTCTTTCTTTTACCATTTTCTTTCTGGTTGAAGAATTCTCTTTAGCCATTCTTTAAGGGTAGGTACACTAGCAACAAAGTCTTTTAGTTTTCTTTTGTCTAAGAATTAGTTTATTTCTCCTTCATTCTTGAAGGATAGCTTCACTGGATATAGAATTTGCAGTTGACAGTTGTTTTCTTTCAGTTCTTGAAAATGTTTTGCCACTTTGTTTGGCCGCCATGGTTTCAGATGAGAAATCTACCATCATTCTAATTGTTTTTCCCCAGGAAGTAACGAATTGTTTCTCCCTGGCTGCTTTCAAGACTTCTTTACTTTTAGTTCCCAGAAGTTTAATTATGACGTGTCTTCACATGGATTTCTTTGGGTTTATTTTGTTCAGGATTTGCTCAGCTTCCTGAACATGTACGTGTGTGTTTTTCAAAAAATGTGGAGAGTTTTCAGCCATTATTTCTTCAAATACTCTTTGAGTCTGATTCTCTTGCTCCTCTCCTCCTGAGACTCTGACAGTAAATTGTTGCATCTTGTGTTATTGTTCTACGTTCCTGAGTTTCTACTGATTCCCCTCAACACACACTGCCCCTCCCATCTATTTTTTCTTTGTTTTTCTGATTGGACGAATTCTATTGATATGTTCTGAAGTGCACTGATTCTGTTCTCCGTCATCCTACTCTACGATTGAGCCTATCCAGAAGATTTTTTTCCTTCTGTAATTATATTTTTTCAGCTCTATAATTTCCATTTTTTTAATTGCTTCTCTTTCTTTGCCGAGATTTTCTACTTTTTCATTTGTTTGAAGACAATTTGTAATTAAATGTGGCAGCATTTTTATGACAGCTGCATTAAAATTCCTGATGATTTGGATAATGTGGGATAACGCCTACATCTGATTGTTCTTGGTGTTGATGTCAGTTGATTGTCTTTTTTTAAACTTTATTCTTTAGAGAATTTATGTTTATAGAAAAATTGAGAGGAAGGTGCAGAGAGTTCCCATATACTCCCTGCCTCCCCTACATGTATACCCTCTTCCATTATCAACATCCTGCACCAGAAGTTACAACTGAGTAACCTACACTGACACATCATAATCACCTAATGGCCATAGTTACATTAGGCTTTATTCTTGGTGTTGGACATTCTACGGATTTGGACAAATGTGTAATGACACGTATCCACCATTATAGTATAACACAGAGTAGTTTCACTGCTCTAAAAATTCTCTGTGCTCCACCCATTCACCCCTCCCTCCTCCCCACCATCTGGCAACCACTGATCTTTTTACTGTCTCCATAATTTTGCCTTTCCAGAAGGTCATCTAGTTGGAACAATACAGTGTGTAGTCTTTTCAGATTGGCTTCTCTTACTTAGTAATATGCATTTAAGTTTCCTCCATGTCTTTTCATGGCTTGATAGCTCATTTTTTTTAGCACTGAATAATATTTCATTGTTTGGATGTACCATAGTTTATTTATTCATTTATCTAGTGAAGGACATCTTGATTGACTCCAAGTTTTGGCAGTTATGAATAAAGCTGCTATAAACATCTATGTGCAAGTTTTTGTGTGGATATAAATTTTCAGCATCTTTGGATAAATACCAAGAAGTGTGATTGCTAGATCATATGGTAGGAGAATGTTTAGTTGTGTAAGAAACCATCAAACTGTCTGTCAAAGTGGTTGGCAGCAATAAGTAAGAGTTCCTGTTGCTCCACAGCCTCACCAGCTTTTGGTGTTGTCATTGTTTGAATTTTGGCCATTCTAACAGGGATGTAGTGGTGTCTCATTGTTGTTTTAATTCGCATTTCCTTGATGACTTAATGATGTGAAGAGTTGATTGTCTTTACTCATTAAAGTTGGGAAGTTTTGGTTCTTGGTATGAAGGTGATTTTTTATTGTATCCTGGATGTTTTGTCTATTATGTTAACAGTCTCGGAGTTCTATTTACCTATTGTATTTTATCAGGCAGTTGTCCTGTTTAGGTTCAGTATGCAGGTCCTGGCCTAATTTTGTGGGTGATGGTTCCAAAGGCAATTTAATTTCCAGAGGCTTTGTGTTGTTATCTTGGTCTGCTTGGTTTTTCTGCTGCTGTTGGGGTTCCCACTGATTCCTGCTGGTGCTGCCTGAAGAGAGAGAAGGGCCTTCCCTAGCCCAGGCCACCAGGTGTCTCTTGATGGGAGAGGGGAGTCAGGCCCTCAGGGATGAGGGGGCTTCCCTGGAGTCAGCTTCTAAACACCCAGATAATTTACTGTCTAGGGAGAATTTACTATCTACAGATATTATTAATTGCAGTAAAATTTTAGTCCCAGGACAGTTTCCTCTAATGACTATGTAATGAATGCAGTCACTATTTCTCTGCATTGATGAGTACATGCTGATTTTTCCTTTTACTTGAATAAAATACATTAAATATGCCAAATCTACTCCAATAAGATCCATATGGTGGTATATTCCATATAAATAGAAACTACTGTTTGGGCTTTTAGACGGTATTATTTTCCCAAATTTCCTATGGAGGCTTGTGAGTTTACTCTATAAACAAATGAACAGGGTAGAACAGGTAACACATAGCTAACTTTTAAGTCACTCCTCAGATATCCAGTCTGATTTGTACAGGTGAGAATCCACCACACCCCACTTTCCATCTAGCCAAAAATCCAGACTGTAAGCTCTGTTGTATCCCAGCACATAGCACAGTGCCTGGCACACGAAAAGGTGCTAAACAAATATTTGTTTAATGATGGAATTGTATTCATTAAGCCTTGAGTAGAGAAACAGAACACATAGGCCATCTTTCTGATGGCATACTTTCTCTACCATGAGAAGGCTGCAAAATGTAGGAAAGTGTGTGCATTTTTAATGATTAAACTACATTGTATCCAATGATAATAAATAATAAATTATCTACTAAACATAACAAAAATATCAGGACTTTAAAATTACATTATTCTCTTCCTATACAGACATTAGCATGGGATGACAGAAGCTAATTTTAGCAGTCACCTCTACTGCTTAAATGTGTATAAATCACACTCCTAAAAATGAGACTTTCATACCGAAATAAAACTAAAATTTGCCAATACACCTCAGAGCAAAATGTTATTTAAGGATTAGTAAAACATTTATTTTCCTAGCATGTGAATAGGACACTTGTTCTCATAATTTTCCTTCACGTCCTTCTCCAGAACTGAATCTTCTGGCATCTGGAAGAGATTCTTTCAAATGCATTCATACACCTGCTTCAAATTCAGACTCCCCAGCATTGGTAAAAGGGAGCTCTTCCAGACAATGCCAGAAGGATGGTGCTGCGGTCACCAGGACACACTTTGCTAAGGAAAGAGTGGGGTCTGTCCCTGTCATCTGAAATGAACTAAAGGGAAAGAAAGATGCTACTTGAATCCAATTAATAAAGTGATGTTATTATCACTTACAAGTTTAGGAAAGTGTGTGCTCCATGTCAACCATTTACAATAATTACCTTTGCCCTAGGTCATTTTCTCTTACCTTTTAGTAGAGGCACTCAAGAAACATTCTTTGTAAGACTATGTTCTTTCCTACTGTAAGTATGTTTCACTCAGCAAAATCTCAGGGCCTCAAAGGGGCACTTCCCAGAGAAGCTCAGACTTGGCTTCAGGTTGCTGCAGGTTCCAGAGGGAGGCAGCTGGCAGCAGTCGGGGGCCTGGGTTTCATGCCTGAGCCAGGAAAAGAGTTTCCTTCTTCTCATCCAAAGGCCAGAAGAGGGCTGCTGTCAAGGACCCTCAGAGCACCATTAGGCAAACATGCGTGAAGCACCTGCTGGGTGGACCCCAGGCACTATAAAGCAGGCTTGGGGTTTTAGTGATGAAAAGATAAGGTCCCTGACCTCAATGAGTTTATGGGCTATCATGGAGAGGGATGTACAAGGAACTCTTAACACCATAGCAACTGCTCCAGTGGAGGCACGTAAAATATATAAATAATATATAGAAGAGGCGAATCCGTGGGTCAGTCTGGGAAGGAATCTGGGAAGGCTTCATGGGCTGGGAAGGTTGTTAAAGAGGCAGATTTGAATTGAGACCTGGAGCACGAATGTAAGACTGTGAGATTGTTTCTTTACTCAAATATTTTTTGAATACTTTTTAAGTGCTTGATGCTGGGTATACAAGTGTGAACAGAGCAGGCTTGGTCTCTGACTTTATGGGGTTTACAATCTAATGAGGTAAGCAATAAATAAACAATGAATAAATCTATCATTACTTATTTTGGTAAATGCATGAGCCAGCCATGGGGAAATAATGAGGCAACGCATTTGAAGCTGAAGGAATAGCATGTGCAAAGGCCTGGAAATGATAGAGATTTGGTGGGCTTCAGAACTGCTGAAAGCTAATATAGCTAACACATAGTAAGTGCAGGGTGAATGGGGTGATCTGAGGCAGGGATGATCAGCAAGAGACATATCATACGTGACCTTGAGAAATTTAGATTTTCAAAGGATGGAGGGATGGCACGAAAGGGTTTTCACTAAGAGAAATATAAGCCAATAAATTATTTTAAACTATCCAATTGGCTTCTTTGCAGAGCGAATGTCAACGGAGAGCTACTCTAGTGAGCCAGGTGACAGAAGATGGCTTAGATTAGAATGGAAATAGTGGAATATATTGGACATATATTCAGAAAATAGGGAAATTACAGGACTTGGTGGATAGATTGGAATGGAAGACTGAGGAAGAGGAGGAACCAAGGATTTATACTTGAGCAAACAAGTTGGCTGGTAGCTCCATTTATGGAGGTGGGGAATTCTAGAAACAAGTTAGGGAGAGGGAAGTTAGAAAACCCGGAAGTTCTATTATAGACATTCAGTCGGAGGTCCCTTTCAGATATCCAAATGGAGTTATCAAGTAAACAGTTAAAGAACCCATTCTATAGTTCAGAGGATGTATTGACTGAATAAGTTAACTTTAGGTTAATCCACATCTAAGTGGTTCTTAAAACCCCAGAAATGAATGAGGTCACTTGTGGAAAGAGGGAAGACACAGGCTGAGCCCTGGAAAATACCAATATTTAGAACCTGGATAGAAGGGAAGCCAACAAAAGAGTCTAGAAGGGAGTGACCAGAGTCATTAGAAAAAAAATATGTAGCCACATAAGTGTGGTGTCATGGAAACCAAGAGAGAAGGAAAGAAACGGCCAACCATGTTGAATGTCATCAAGGACAGATGAATGCTCTTTGGATACAGCAACATAGAAATCATCGGTGATCTTGACAAAACTAATTTCAATGAAGTGATGAGGCAGAAGCTTGATTAAGGCAAATGAGTGAATGGGAATTGAGGTGTTGAGAGAACATGTAAAGGCAACTTGTTCAAAGAGGTTTACGTACAAGGGAGCAGAATAATGAGATGATAGCTTAAGGAGAACAAGGAGGCCTAGGGACATTTTTATTTGTGACAGGTGAGGGCAGAAAGAAGGGCAATTTGTCAGTGATAACAACAGGAAAGAAGACAATGGCTGAAGATGAAGAAGATTTGAGACTTAGTTGGAAAAAGATAAAAGAAAACCTTACCTCCTATTAAAGAATAGGAGGCCAGGTCACTGGGTGAGACTGGGAGTTATGGAGAAAAGAGTAGAGGGAAGGGAGTGGTATGGGAGAGAGGATTTAGTAGCCACTAGGATGACCTGCAGTGATCCCCACCTCCTGTTATTCATGAGTTTGTGCAATCTCCTCCTCTTGAGTGTGGGCTGGATGTGCTAACTTACTTCTAATGAATAGAACGTGGTAGGAGTGATGGGATGTCCTTTTTGAGATTAGGTTATGAAAAAAATGTGACTTTTCTCTTTGGCACTTTCTCACTCACTCATTCTGAAGGAAGCTAGCCACAATGTTGTGAGCTGCCCTGTAGAGAGGCCCACCTATTACAGAGGGAGACCTTTAGCCAACAGTCAGCATGGAGCTGAGGCCCTCAGCCCAACAACTCATGAGGAACTGAATCCTGCCAACAACCACATGAGGGAGCTTGGAAGAGATCTCCCTTCACTTGAGTCTTCAGATAAGACTGCAGCCCAAGCTGGCACTGTGACCACAAACTCATGCAAGACATGGAGTCCTAGAATCTCAGCTGAGCTGCATCCAAATTCTTGACTCTCAGAAACCATGAGATAATAAATGTTTGTTGTTTTAAGCTGTCAAATTTTGGGGTGATTAGTTATACAGCAATAGAAAACTAATATAGAGGAAAAAGCAAAGAACAGAAATCTTCAACAACAAGAAATTCAGTTAACTAAAGAACTATTGACAAACAGTATTAAATAACTGGTTTATTTAGAAGTATTAACTTGGGGGGGTCAAAATGTAAATCATGTTATATTTTTCTCCAATCTATGCATTCAACTGTACTCTCTCTCAAATCCCTATTTCCCATCTCTTAACACATTGGGGAAGATTTAGTAAGTTGCCACTCACTTTCAGTTTAAAAGTCTATACTATTTAACCGTCTGATTTCTTCATTAAAACATCTAAGATTTTGAAGGAATATCCCAAACCCATTGTTTGGGCCACAACTTGGGTAATCAGTGCTGTAAACCACAAATGGTTCACAGAGGGTATCTCACAAAATAGTACAGCTCCTTATTTTTTAAAATTCTGCCAAAACAAAGCAAAAATCTTATGCTACTTTTATTTTCTCTAGAAGGCATTTAAAGTACAACTATAAGAAAAATATTTAACTGTATTATAAAGTTGTGTGTTTCTTAATTCTTGATAGCCTGCCTTTAAAAAATGCTGTGATTCATCAGAAAATGCTGGGAATCACTGAGTTTGATCGGCTGGTGCATGAATCCACAGCTTTCCATCTGCTTACTGGTGAATATAAATGTTTCTTAATTTACTATTGCCTCGATGTACATCTTGATTTTGATTTGATAATCATTCATTTATATTAGATATCTTGTTCAAAATTTCAACCCTTTTGATATGTTATTCTTCCTTTAATATCTCTTATGTTTAAACGGATATTGCTATGGTCTGAATGTTCATGTTCCCCCCAAATTTTTATGTTAAAATTCTAACCTCCAAGGTAATTGGGAGTGAGGCCTTTTAAAGGGAGGTGATCAGTTATGAGAACAGAGTCCTCATAAATGGGATTAGTGCCCTTCTAAGATAGGCCCGGGGGAGCTCATTCACTCCTTGGACCAATTTAGGACACAGCTAGAAGGTGTCATCTATGATCCTCATTAGATAAACGCAAACCCTCATTAGACAAAAATCTGCTGGTGCCTTGATATTGGAATTCCCAGCCCCAAGAACTCTGAGAAATATATTTCTATTGTTTATAAGCTACCCAGTTTATGGTATTCTGTCATAGCAGCCTGAAAGAACTAACACAGATATGAATACATTTGGAATGATTTCTTAGAGGAATTAACTAGTCAGTGAGCCAGTATTTCACTACATTAGTCCAAGTTTGCAAAATATCCTGTGTGTCCTTGCTAATTTTGTATCATTTTATCATATCAGTATGTTCTGATTTAAGAAAGCCTAGGATAGGTTGGCCTATAGAAACTCTCAAACACCAAAATCATTTAATTTTATCTTTCCAAGTCCTTTCTTGATGCCTAAAACTCTGTGTGTGTGTTTGTATGGGTGTAGGGCACATGCACACATGTGCAATTTAAATCTCTTCTTCCGTTCTGTACCCTCCCATGCCAGCACCTTGACGTGGACAGAAGAGTGTGATCTAGTCATGGAACATCTGCTTCTCCTCCCTCTCCTGAGTCTGCCTCTGGCAGGAATGAAGACTGGAGGAAACATACAGGAAACCTGAGGTTATGCTGAGCATCTGTTGTCCCACTAGTGATGGTGATGGGATGCATCTCTGGTCCACTCTGGTTCAATCTGATGCTGGTGCCCTCTACTGATATGGTGGTCTCTACAAATGCAGCATGTGTGGTTTTAGGGGGCGAGTTCAGGCTCACCTCTGCCTTCCCCATCCTTGATGGCCCCTTCAGAAAGGGGCAGCCATGTGTCTGGTTCTGACAGTGGCCCACACTCTCAATCTCCTCTCAGAGTTGGACCTGCTTTTGCCTCAGATATCTCCTAATTACTCTTCTTTCTGTTTCTCACCTAACTTCTGTGCTCAATACCCATAGAAGTCACTGAAGTCATTTTCCACGTACCCCAAAGGCCAAAGAGAACTGAAATGAGATCTCCTCTTCATTTAAAGCAGGGGTGTCCAATCTCTTGGCTTCCCTAGGCCACACTGGAAGAAATTGTCTTGGGCCACACATAAGATATACTAACACTGGGCTGGGTGCAGTGGCTCACGCCTGTAATTCCAGTACTTTGGGAGGCCAAGGCGGGCAGATCACGAGGTCAGGAGATCGAGACCATCCTGGCTAACACGGTGAAACCCCGTCTCTACTAAAAATACAAGAAATTAGCCAGGCATGGTGGCTGGCGCCTGTAGTCCCAGCTACTTGGGAGGCTGAGGCAGGAGAATGGCATGAACCCGGGAGGTGGAACTTGCAGTGAGCCAAGATAGTGCCACTGCACTCCAGCCTGGGCAACAGAGCAAGACTCCGTCTCACCAAAAAAAAAAAAAAAAAGATATACTAACACTAACGACACTAACAATAGATGATAAGTTAAAAAAAATTCACAAACAAATCTCATAATGTTTTAAGAGAGTTTACAAATTTGTGTTGGGCTGCAGGCAAACCTGTCCTGGGCCGCATGTGGCCCATGGGTTGGACAAGCTTGATAAAACACACTAAACTGTGTGTTTTTTACTCCCTCTCCTGGCAAGGGCTATTCCAGAAAGGCTCATGTCTTAGAGTTCCAGGCAGAGGAGGCATCCATTTCTACATACGTACATGTGTACTCCTAAACTCCCAGGACACATGTCAGGCTCCCCCAGGATTCCCTTCCCCAGGCTCCCATCTGCTCTTTGGCAGCACAAGAGTGGGCCAATAGGTTTCCAGCTTCATGGGCATGCAGTCAGAGAGCGTGACACCAGCCTTCCCTTCTTGTGATTCATCTCTGCAAGTGATTCTCTTGCTGCTCGCCATACACACTCGGCTTTAAGGGCAACAGCCCTCCCTACTCCATGGTGAGGAAGTGGAAAAGCCATACATTCCCTCACCAGACCAGTGACTACTGACTCCAATGATTCCCTCTCTCTACCCTCCTTGGGAACACAGGGAAAGATAAGAGTCATGGCTGAGGGTTGTAAGGAAATTGTGCAGACTCTTTAGTAATCCTTGATGGAGTGTCTGGCTCTAAATGTGGGCAGTTTCTGGTACTTATTGTTTCTCTAGCCTCCATTTTGGACCTCCAGGTACTGAGCCAGGAAAATGGCAAATGTTTCACCAAGTGTGACAAACAAGCATGGGAGGATATTCCAGGGGATGGGAACAGCATATGCAGAGACCAAGAGGCATGCAAGATCATAGTTACTGAGAAGTAGATCAAAATGCGTCATTGGCAAGGGCTTGAAGACCTGGGTCCCAAGTGTAGGCCTGGTTGTAAAGACACCTCTGTGTCCTTCTAAAAGGGTAAAAATTATGTGCCATAGGTGAGACAGAGTCACTGAAGAATTTCTTGCAAAGAGGCGACAAGACAATTTGCATGCTAGAAAGGTGATTCTATTGACATTGTGGCGGGTAGATTATGGAGATGAATCTAGAAACAGGAAGGAAGGAAAGAAGGGTGTTACTAATGTTTCAGGTGAGAGGGGAGAAGCCCCTGTACTAGAGTGATGGCAGTTGTGTTGTGGGAAGCAAACAGAGGTGAGGGGTGTTTAAGATACACACTGAATGAGGCTTTGTGATTAATTACATGTACAGGAAAACAGAGAAGGAGAAATTGAAAATGATCCATTGGTTTCTGACTTGAGGAACCTGGTGAACAGCAGTGACATTTACAAAAACAGAGTTCAGCAGACGATGATGAGGTCAACTTTGAACATATGAAGTTTGAGGCCTTTATAGAACACACACACATGGAGCTGCCTAGTTAGGCAGGAATAGCCCTCAGGGTCAGCCTGGCTGGAGACATGAATTTGACTCAGGACAGTTTCGAGGGACCTATGATTTAGGAGTGAGAGGAGGAAGGGGAACCCACAAAAGAGACTAAGAAGAATTTGCCATTGAGATAGGTGGGAAACTAAGGAGAGAATAGGCCCATAGAATTCACTAAGCAGGAGACAGCGCAGTGGAAATAATACAGGACAAATCAAGTAAGATGGCAGTTGGAGAGTTTCCACCGGCTGTGGCCACCAGAAGGTCATTTGAGAGCCTGGGGAGTGCAGCTGCAGAGAGGTAGAAGCTGGCATTTAAGGCGCTGAAGGGTTCATGAGAAGGGAAGAAAGAGAGAGGCAGAAGAAGTAGAAGGCCTGCTGTGAAGGAAAGAAAGAGATAAGAAAACCGGAGGGGGGCACGGTCAAGGAAGGAAGGTGTGGGTGGGCAGGTGGTTCCACTTTAACTCAGAGAAGTGACCTGAGAGTGACTCCGTGAGCTTCCTGCAGCTCTGTGCTCTGAGATGATGGTGAGTTCCAGAGAGGCATACTTCTAAACTGGTCATGGGACTCACTGTACTTTACTTACCAGCCTTCTGAACTATGTAACACTGCAGTGGAATTTAGCAGCCAGAAACTAAATCTCCAATGTCTAAATTCCAGTTCTTTGTCTCCATCTCTGCCTTTGCTCCCAACAAAAGAAATACAGAAGCTAGGAAGGCCATGTCAGTGCTGTGGAAGTGCCATGGATTCCAGGGGTTCCCCTTGTGGCATCATATTCACATTGAATGTTTTGATAGAAATCATAAGCATTTCAGAAAGCATGCCCAACTCAATTATTAATCATCTGAATCAACCAATAACTCTTCCAATAGTCTCCCAAAACTAGATGAACCCCATACACTGCACAGCTAAATGCTGCTGAGGAAAAATACCCAGTACGGGGACTGGTGTCAAGATCATCTTCACCCATTTCCAATGACACTGACTAGCAAGCTTTCTCTTCACCTCCACACGAAGGCCATATCATCGATCCAGACAGCCTCAGTCTGCCCAACCCCAGCTCTCCTCTTGCCCTTCGCTCTGACCCCACTTCATGCTTCCTAAAGGCGGGGAAAAAAAAAACAACCATTGGAATGAAATGTCCTCATCCTCCCAAACCAAATCTGTAAACCCATCTTCTCCGCCTTTCCTTCTTGTTACCACAATGGAAGTGTCTCTCTTATCCCAGGAGCAGCATAAAACAGTGTAAAATGCTCTGCATGCATTCTGGCCACATCTTCTTGTGACTGCCCAGGGGCTTTCCTTCTTTGATTAGCTGACAGCGTATGTCTGTCTCAGATTCTTTCTCTTACACACCACCACCACCACCATCATCAATCCCTCCTTCACTGATGAATGACTTTCATTATTGTGCCCAGATACTTTAGTATGCTCCACTTTCAAGATCGTCCCTTCAGGCCAGGCATGGTGGCTCAGGCCTGTAATCCCAGCACTTTAGGAGGCTGAGGTGGGAGGATGGCTTAAGCCCAGGAGTTTAAAGCCAGGCTGGGCAACACAGGGAGACTCTGTCTCTACAAAAAATAAATAAAACTAAAAACTTAGCCAGGTGTGGTGGCACACACCTGTGGTCCCAGCTACTCGGGAGGCTGAGGTGGGAGAATCACTTGAGTCCTGGAGGTCGAGGCTGCAGTGAGCCATGACCGTGCCACTGCATTCCAGTCTGAGCAACAGAGCAAGGCCTTATCTCAAAACAAAACAAAACAAAACAAAAAAACACCTTCCTTCAATTCCCTGCCCTATGTACACCCTGTCTTTAGTCTGTTCAGGCTGCTGTAACAAAAATATCCTAGAGCTGGGCGCAGTGGCCCACGCCTATAATCCCAGCACTTTGGAGGTTGAGGCGGGTGGATTGCCTGAGGTCAGGAGTTCATGATCAGCCTGGCCAAGATGCTGAAACCCTGTCTCTACTAAAAATCAAAAAAAAAAAAAAAAAATTAGCTAGGCGTGGTGGCAGGCACCTGTAATCCCAGCTACTAGGGAGGCTGAGGCAGGAGAATCGCTTGAACCCACGGGGCAGAGGTTGCAGTGAGCCGAGATCGTGCCATTGCAATCCAGCCTGGGCAACAAAAGTGGAAACTCCGTCTCAAAAAAACAAACAAAAAACAAAATATCCTAGACTTAGGTGGTTTCTAAACAACAGAAACTCACAGTTCTGAAAGGCACGAGGTCCAAGATCAGGGCACCAGCGGACGCCTCGGTGTCTGGCGAGGACCTGCTTCCTAGTTTGTAGACCGCCATCTTCTCACTGCCAGCACACACGGTGGAAGGGACAAAACAAGTTGCCTTGGGCCTGTTTTATAAGGTTACTAGTCCCACTCAAGGGCGCTCTCCCTTGCAACGTAAGCACCTCCCAAAGACCCCACCTTTTAATATTATCACCTTGGGGGTTAGGATTTCAACATATGAATTAGGGAGGAACACAAACATTCAGACCGTGCAACACCCTCTCCATCTTTCCCGTTCACTTGACAACTAAATTCCTATTAAGTGGGTCTGCAAGTAATGTCTCCACGTCAACTCACCCCAACTAGCTTCCACCCCACACCCTGTTTGTCAGGTCCAAGAGCTGCTTTGGAAGCTTCTCATGGCAATTAACACACTCCACCTCTCCCTCGTTCTTAAAATACCCTCATGGCATGGTTTTGAGGGAGTCCTCCTCTTCTAGGTCTATCCTATCCCTTCTTCCAACTCCTTGCCCCTCCTTTTTCCAGCAGCAGGCATGATGGTCTTCAAATGTAAACTGTACCCCTCCTCAAAAAATGTTAATGGCCTCCCCACATTCAGCAGCCTCAAAAGCATTCATCATCCGCTGTGCTCTTTTCACATCTGGGCTGCTTCCATCTCCTAGAGGTCCCAATGTCTCTGCCTCAGGCACTTGGCACACTTTGTTTGCTCCATCTAGAATGCTCTTCCCTCGCCTCCCCAACCCTTCACCCAGCTGTATCCTACTTCAAGGCTTAAATACCACTTTCTTCAAGAGGCCTTCCCGGTCTAAATTGAGTTCCCAGGTAATCATCTCTCATAGCTCCCTCTAAAGTTTGTTTTAGTATGTACCATCGATTTAAACATTTATCCATTTGTGTGTGATTGTTTAATGGGCATCTTGCTGAGAACTCCATAACCTTCAAGAGGGCAGATGATACCTTTCATACAACTTATACCACGTGCATTTTCACCCCAGAACCCAGAATTATTTGTGGCTCCCAGGAGTTACTGAACAAATACCTGTCGAATAAAAGAAATTACTATTTTGAAATAAAATTAATTTGCCGAATAAAGTGAATAATTATTTTGAAAAACCTTGTCTAATTTTAAAATTCAATTATATTCTATCATATCATTTGCAAAAAATCCTGTTTTCAGAAAAAAATGTCAGAAAAAAATTCTTCCTTTTTCTGATCACAAGTCCCTATGATGTCATGGAACGGATGTAACCCAGCTAAACACACAGGCAGACAGCCCTGGCTCTGCCCTTTGAGTCAGAGTTTTCTCATTTGTAAAACAGGAGTAACAATCATACCTAACTAGTACTAATGGAATTATTGTGATGATTGAATAACGAAAAAAATAGGAAACATGCTTTGCAAACTGGAAAGTGCTAAGTAAACATAATATGATGATGATGCTAAGTTTAATTCTTTAGAAAAGGATGTTTTCCTCATTAGTTTTTCTTAAAAAGAAATAAGCCAATTAGTTGCTTAAGTACTGCAAAAATATGTAGACACCACCTGCTTCTACTTGACATCTATTTTTTCAATTCATTTAGGAATACACACTGCACATTCCATTGAGAAGAAATTGAGACAGGTCTCTATTTTTTAAAAGGAGCATTTTTAAAGCAATAATTGGATCAGCTTATTGAGAACATCATGCTGGGATATGAATTCACATAGAATTTAACTTGTTGACAAAAGCAAGAAATATCAAAAGTCGAATGAACAAAGATCTTAAACAAAAGGATTCCTTTGTTACGGTTAGACTAAGAAGCTATCTAGCTCCAAAGTTCAGGGTATTTGGGAGAAAAAATAGGGCCTGTTTCCTTGCAGGAGTCTTTTGAAATTGTAAACTTTTTAAGCCCTAAAAGATGGTTACATAAATATACATCAGCCTCTCTTGGAGAAGAACTTAGTTATGAAACTGGTAAAAAGTCTAAATAAGTGAATTTTTTAGTTCAGCCACCGATTATCCAAGCAAGTTTCACTTGAGGAAATTGTCCACACCCTTTTTACTCACAATCCCTGCTTCTCTTCCCTTAAATGCCTCATAGAATATTCCTGCTTCAACCAAAGAGGGGAGCATTTGGAAATCAGATTATTTCTAGTCTTATGTAAGCTTTAAAGGGTATCAGCTGTTTCTTTCGAAAACTATGTTTTATACATGTTAGTATGCCTAACATTACATTTCTTCTAAAATAAGGTATTGATTTAGATGTGCTTTTTAAAAAATAACTTACTAATTCAGAAAGATTATCCTTCAACGGTATATATTCATTCCTTTATAAAGCTGACAAAGCCACTCAATAGACTAGCATAATAGTTTATTTTTGCTGACATTTTTCCTGTTTTACACGACCATGGGTATATAAGCCCTACTACCATCTCCAGGTATCCTCTTGATGTCTAAAACATGCTTTGTAACTGTTAAATATGTGATTAAACTGTCAAAAGTATATGGAGGCAGCTGCATAAATTTTGAAACCAAAGTCAAAGTTCTATTTGTTCTATGACTGTGTGAGTGTTGCAAACTTTACAGCATTATGGAAAGTTAAAAACCCCACCCCAACATCTTTTTTCAAAACTTATGCTATAGTAATTTCTTCCAAAAACTAGTCACTTATTAACGTGTTCTGTTTCTAAGATGAAATGATATACATATTTTTAAAACATTTTATTGAAGTATAATATACATTCAGAAAAATACATAGGTAGTAATGCACAATTTGATAAACTTTCACAAACTGAACACACATGTAACTAGAACCTAGATCAAGAAACATGACCAGCCCCTCACACCCAGTTCCAGCAATTTCCGGGAACCCATCCCAAGAACAGCCACCATCCTGACTTGCAACAGTCTAAACTGGTTTTGCCCATTGTTAGGGTTTGGATTTGTGTCCCTGCCCAAATCTCATGTTGAGCTGAAATCCCCAGTGTTGGAGGAGGGGCCTCGTGGGAGATGACTGGATCAAAGGGGCAGATTTCCCATTTCTTCTTCTCGTGACAGTGAGTTCTCAGGAGATCTCGTGGTTTAAAAGTGGGTAGCACCTCCCACTTCACTCTCTTCCTCCTTCTCTGTCGATATAAGATGAGCCTGCTTCCCCTTCACCGTCCACCATGATTGTAAGTTTCCTGAGGCCTCCTCAGCCATGCTTCCTGTACAGCCTACAAAACTGTGAGCCAATTAAACCTTTTTTCTTTATAAATTATCCAGGTTCAGGTATCTCTTTATAGCCATGTGAGAACAGACTAATACACCCATTTTTGCATTTCATATGAATGGAATCCCACAATACGCTGATTTATGTCTGTTTGGTTCAATACTATATTTTATACATCGAAATAATATGTTAATCTCCAGTGCTAACCTCTATAGCACTGTAATTTTTATTTTATTACAACACAATATTTCAATGTGTTCCAGGAACACAAGAATATTCATTATTATAGATAACATGTCAGTGTTTATTTGTTTATAGAAAATCAGTAAATAAAACCAGTTTATTAACATGTGTTTCAAAGTTCATTGCTTTGCCAAATTGAATTTTGGCAATTTAAAAAATAATCTAAAAATCATTATACACATAAAGATATAGGAAAGATTTTATTTTTCTTGAAATAGGTACAACTTCAATTTGTTCTAATATTCTCAACATTTCTCTATATTCTCAGTGTTTTCTCTCATGACATTTTGTGATCTAAATGATTTTAAGATTTATAAACCAAATTATTTGGAACAGTCAATTCTTTAGATCAATTTGTTCTCCAAAGCAGGTTATGACGTGATTCAAATGACATACTAAACCTGGAAGTGAATCCCACTTTTGCCACAAATTAGCTGTGTAACTTTAGGTAAGTTCCTTAACCTCTCTGTGCTACCTTCTGCATCCATAAATAAGATGGTTTCTGCAGGTTCTCCTAGCTCAAAACATTCTAGTTCAAAAATATTTTCAAGTAAGAATTTGCCAAAAACAAGAGAATCAGGAAACAAAAGGTTTCAGGAAACAAAAGGAAACAGAAGTTCCATCAGTTTACTTTAAAAAGGAATAGCTGCTACCATGTGCTGAACTGGTTCCTGGACCAATCCACAGTGAGACACTCATTCAGTGGAGCATCTTCCATTTTCCCCGTACAGTAAATGCTTGAAGGTAGCTCCCAAGAATGTTATACACTTTCCTTATGGAGGTGTATAAAATTCCCTATCACACCCAAAGGGTATCACAGAAATGTATTTCCTTTTGGGCAACATCTTTGCTATTGAAAGGAAACCTCCAAAATGGTGTTTCCACTTTTTTGTGTGTGTGTGAGATGGATTCTCGCTCTGTCACCCAGGCTGGAGTGCAATGGCATGATCTCAGCTCACTGCAACCTTCGACTCCCAGGTTCAAATGATTCTCCTGCATCAGCCTGCTGAGTAGCTGGGATTACAGGTGTGTGCCACCATGCCCAGCTAATTTTTGTATATTTGGTAGAGATGGGTTTTCACCACGTTGGCCAGGCTGATCTTGAACTCCTGACCTCAGGTGATCCACCCACCTCAGCCTCCCAAAGTGCTGTGATTACAGGCGTGAGCCACTGCGCCCAGCCTGTTTCCACATTTTAAACTTACCTTTAAGTACTCAAATGAAGAGCTGTGTCTATGAATGGCATTTTCTGTATGGAAAGCCTAAGCAATGGGTATAACTATGGGACACAAAAACTTGTAATCCAGAAGACCACCAGGATGACTAAATAGTAGAAAGAAGAGCTTTATTGGTGATATCAGTTGCACGCTGGAAGAGAAAGTCTCCAACGTGGACCAAAGATGCTCTTTCTTCAAACAGGGGAAGGACAGGTTGGGTCTCATTCCTCTGAGAGTCTGTATTACACAATAGAGTCATACATATTCAGCAGGTTTGGGGGAGAAGCTATACATATTTATGAGGAGAGCTAAGCACAGGAGCAATGAATAAACAAACATGTAATATACATCCCATATTCACTTTGGGGCAAAAGGTGAACTATAGGACACAAAGACAGTGTGTGTGCAGCCTCTATAAGCTGGCTGAAACTGGCTTAAGGTCTGCAATTGCTCATCAGAAAAGAATGTTTGTAAGGCCTGTCCTCTGTCCAATCAGAATAGTAGTGGTCTGGATTGCAAATTGGAGTTAGGATAATTTGCCCAATAGCTCCTATTGTTAGGGAGTTTAGCAAGAGCGTGGATTTTCTTACAGGAATTTAGAAATTTGCAAGGCCAGCTGGGCCCTAAGCTCTCAATCCATAGGTAAAATTTTTTTTTTTTTTTTTTTTTTTTTTGAGACAGAGTCTTGCTCCATCACACAGGCTGGAGTGCACTGGCACGATCTCAGCTCACTGCAACCTCCACCTCCTAGGTACAAGCGATTCTCCTGCCTCAGCCTCCTGAGTAGCTGGGACTGCAGGTGTGTGCCACCGTACCCAGCTAATTTTGTATTTTTAGTAGAGACGGGGTTTCACCATGTTGGCCAGGATTGTGTCGAACTCCTGACCTCGTGATCCGCCCACCTCTGCCTCCCAAAGTGCTGGGATTACAGGCGTGAGCCACCGCACCCGGCCAACTTTTTGTTTTTTTTAATCTTAAGGTCCTTCTTAATTGATAAAAGAATGTCTACTTTGGTCTCCCAGATCACAATCTCAATTTATTTTCCCAAAGAGAAAACTAATCAGGTAAAAGTTGATTAATGATTAGCAAATAACAACAAAAAACACTTTAATACTTTAGTCCTTAGAATCCTTAAGTCTAATCGTAATGCTTAAAAAAACAGCACTTCATATTGACGATAATGTAGTTCTTCAGGCAATAAAAAAAATTTAAAAAATAAAAGCACTTCATAGATAAGGGACAAATATTATTTTTCTTCATCTCCCTTTCTTATGTTCCCACAAATGGGAAAACTGGAGTTATCTTCAAGTTTACATGGTAATTTAAAAAATGAAAGCAAAAATCTAAAGGATGTTGATAAATATGCTAATATATTGCCTGCTGAAGTCCATGCCTGTTTTCCATTCGGTGAGGTCTAAGCTTATGGCTTCATTTTGTGAATATAAATTGGTGAAAAACAAAAACAAAAGCAGAACCAGTCAATATGGGCTTTCTGTCATCTTCAAATGGGGAACTGGAAACGTTTAAATCAATCCCCAATCCTATTTTTGGTTTATTTGAGGGAGACATATATCAACACAGTTTTTTTTTTTTTAACCTCTGAAAAGTAAGTCACTACTTACGTAAAACAAACACCCCAGAAAGGAAAGCTCCATCATCCTCCGCCTGCAGTGGGATTTGGGGAAGTGTGCTGACGCAACTCAGATTTTCATTTGCCAAACAACGACTGAGCTCATCTGTACGGAGTTGGTAAATTAGAAAAGGTAAACTACAAGAAATGTTGCGTAATGACACCATAAGAAAAAAAAGTCATTTCTGAGTTTGCTGTTCTTTAAACTCTGAATTCTTGCTTCAGCGGCTCTGTTGAGTCACAGCTGTGATCCATGTTGGCATGAACCAAAAATAACATGACTAACTGCAAAGGTTACAGGGTTTTGGCCGGCTTTTTACCGCCACACAGCAGTACCTTTCTGTTGAGTGGAAATGTAACATTTAGCTTGTAAGGCAAATTTTTCTCAAGCAGGTTCTTATTCAAAGTTGTTTTAAGTCTTCCCAAAGCGTTGTTTCTGCTCTGCTGAAAGCTGGAGTCAGCAGACTGCTAAGGTCTGAAAGATACAGAATTTAAAGGACACACTTATCTTAGTGCAACTTCCTGTAAACATCCTATGCCTGACAAGACCACTAATGGAGAAAATGAAGCACGTTACTTAAGTAACATAAAATGAGTACTACATCTGACTTCCATTAGCAAACATAAACCCTTTTCAGACTCCTTTCCCCTTCTTCCCCCTCCTTCCCCCAAAATGGCACTACGGACTGCTTCACTTTTTCCAATCATACAGTGATATTTGGAAAGTTCCATTTGCTTCTGTTAAGAAAAATACAGAGAAGGAAAAAATACATAATAGCCATCTATCATCTTGTATGTGAGGCTGCTTGGTTATGGGATTCTCCCCTCCCCACCAGAAAACTCTGTGTGTTCTGTGAATAATTTAGGTATCATGGTGATAACCCTATTTTTCTCTAAATAAATAACTTTTATATTCAAGTAATTTTTTGTTTTGTAATCTCTCAACGAGGGTTTGGTTTGCCCTAATCGATCTTTCATTCATTTTTGTCATTTGTTCATTTTGTCACTTATTGGACAAATATTGATTAAATGCCTATCATCCTATAGGATGACAGTAGTCAGTGGCACCAGACATAGTCCTTGCCCTTGTGGCAGGGGATTTAGTAGGAAAGACTGACATGAATGAAAGAATCACAAAATAAGTTTGACAAAAAAATTGGGATAAACACTCCAATTTTGTTTTGACAAAACAATTGGGATAAAGGTTCCAATAAAGGGGAACAACACACTTTAATAGAACATAAGGGGCCTGGCACAGTGGTTTATGCCTGTAATCCCAGCACTGTGGGAGGCCAAAACTGGTGGCTCACCTGGGGTCAGGATTTCAAGACCAGCCTGGCCAACATGGTGAAACCCCGTCTCTACTAAAAATATAAAATTAGCTGAGTGTGGTGGCACGTGTCTGTGATCCCAGCTACTCAGGAAGCTGAGGCAAGAGAATCGCTTGAACCTGGGAGGCAGAGGTTGCAGTGAGTCGAGAGCACACCATTGCACTCCAGCCTGGGTGACAGAGCAAGACTCCGTCTCAAAAAAAAAAGAACATCAGGTTAAGAGGGTTGAACCTAACCACCTAACCAAGGAGGTTAAGAAAGGCATCTCCAAACAAGGAATATCTGAGCAGAGATTTAAAGGGTGAGACAGAATTAACTGGGAGTGAAGAGGGAGGAAGAGCCATCTAGGTGGAGGACTGCTCTTTTCTGATGGGCAGACCCTGCGCAGGAGAGCATGGGTGCATTTGCGGAACTAGAAGATCTGGGTAGTCCAAGGGGCAAAGCAGAGGCCAGAGTGGGTACAGGGCCAGGAGTGAGGCTGGAGAGCTGGGTAGGACAGAGACTACCTAGGGACTAGGCACCACTACTCAATTATTTTAAGCCTTTCTCTTAAGAAAAGCAGGAAGCCATTAAAGGTGTTTTAAGTAGTGGGTGACTACCAGATTTCAGTTTTATATTTGCCACACAAACTAATGGTCGAGTCACAAAAAGAAAGAAAAAAGAAAAGAAAAACCCAGCAAAGACCCAAAAATGAATTCTGGGCTTAATTATTCATTATTGGTAGGAATATCCCCAGCAACACATTACAAATAAACTTGGCACATGTGAGGCTCCTAGCAAGGACAGACAATGATTCTTCTTTTCATGGTCAGAGAAAGTTGACCCAAACCCTGGTCACTTTGCCATTAGTCATGTCAGTTTTGGTCAATCCCAAGCCACATGTTTCCAAAACACTGGAGGTGCTCTGGCAAGAGAGATCCAAGGCCATCAATAGGCCAATGAACCCAAGTGGCCTCAGGTCTTGGGTGTCTCTGAATGGAACACCTGCAGGGAAATGCAAGCGTGAGAGCAAGTCCACAGAGCCCAGGCTAGTGGGTGCTCATCAGGACGAAGGCACTCAGGTGCTTCGTTTTGTCTTGTGTGAAAGAGCCTTCAGATGTTCTAAAGTGAGACAGTCGGCTCGCTATGGCAGACGTCTAAGTTCTACCCTTCCCAAGCGGACTTCCTCAGGAACCTCCACAATCAACCTGTGCAGGTCCCAGCATCCGGATTATTATCAACACCTGGGAAGTCTTTGCTTTGAGTGCCTTTCTCTCTCTTCCTTGCCCAACTCCTACCAGCTAAAGCCTCCAAGACACGCCCATAAGATGTCCTGCCATTGAGAAAAATAATAATAATAAAAACTGAGTAGAGTTCTTACAAGGAAAAAGTGCTTTTTAAGATTTTTAAAAATATTTTAAGAATGAGAAGGGGGCCAGACGTGCGTGGTTGCTCATGCCTATAATTCCAGCACTTTGGAAGGCTGGGGTAGCAGGATTGCCTGAGCCCGAGAGTTCAAGACCAGCTTGTGCAACATGGTGAAACCCTGTTTCTAATTAAAAACATACATATATATGTATATATTGTCATCTGATTCTCTCTATATATACATATATAAACAAATATATATATTTGTATGTATTGTCATCTGATTCTATATAGATATATATTTATATTTATTATATAAATATATTTATATATAGTCATCTGACTATATATTATATATACTCTATATATATATCTTCTCTATACAGAGTATATCTACTACATATCTCTCTGTATACCCTATATTATTATCAGATGACAATAGCTGTACCAGGCTCTCCTTCTCAACCCCCATGCACAAAGCCAGGCCCTGCAGTAGAGCCCAATGCAGCCGTGAAATATTAGGAAAACACCCGAAACCTAGCAAGTGCTGAAAAGATAATGACTGGAATGCCCTCAGCGCAGTGCCTAGCACTTGGTACGGAGCTACCATCATTACCATCATTGTTGCTATTAAAAATTGCTCTCGGCTAGGTGCGGTGGCTCATGCCTATAATCCTAGCGCTTTGGGATGCTGAGGCGGGAGGATCGCTTGAGCCCAGGGGTTCAAGACCAGCCTGGGCAACATGGCAAAACCCTGTCTCTACTAAAAATACAAAAAATTAGCCAGGCGTGGTGGTGCTCACCTGTGGTCCCAGCTACTTGGGAAGTTGAGGTGGGAGGATTCCTTGAGCCCAGGAGGTTGAGGCTGAAGTGAGCCAAGATCGCGCCACTGTACTGCTGCGCTATACCCACTGGGTGCAGGAGGCACAGTGCTGAGGGCCCACGGTACTTAGAGGAGTCCACAAAAGTGTTTTTATTTCTTTCAAAATCAGAAGAAAAAAAGTAAATTTTTAGGCCAAAGGCTTTGTCTTCCTATGTCAGCCTGGGTGATGGAATGAGACCCTGTCTCAAAGAAAAAAAAAAAATTGCTGTCTCTGAGTGCTGCCTTTGCACTGCTCGAAGGTAAATACCCTGATGAACCTGGAAGTTGGACTGAAGGAGCATGTAGCCCATGTCACCTGTCCCACAGCACAGAATGAAACCAGGTCCAGAATCCAGGCAGGAGCTTTGCCTCCCAATAAATTACTATCATCAGGGGTGTGTTAGGACTCTAGTGGGCCCTTGGGCATTTCTGTCTTCCTAGACCTTTCCTCCACCAAAAAAAGAAAATAATGTACATGTATAAATTATAATTTGCAGCCACATTGCCATAGACAAATATATGAATCTGACATATGAAGACCAAGCCTTTGGCCTAAAAATTTACTTCTGTTCTTCTGATTTTGAAAGAAAGAAAAACACTTTTGTGTATTCCTCCAAGTACCGTGGGCCCTCAGCACTGTGCCTCCTGCACCCAGTGTGCAAGCAGGTCCTGACTATGATGACACCTTTGCCTCTCAGAAACATGCTTCTATGTAGCAGTGTGCCGGTGACCCCGGGCACCCAGGACTCCACACACACCACTGTCACAATTAGTGTGAATGTCACACAGTGTGAATGTTGCTGTGGCACTTCCCCATTATTCCGAGAGCTCTAGGAGCACAGAAACATCTTCTGTGCAAATTTTCCTCCTTATCACTTAGCAACATGCCTAGCACTAAAGAGGAACTCAGTAAGTGTTCATTAAATGAGTATAATTCTGATGAGTGCAGTGGGAGGATCACTTGAGGCCAAGAGTTCAAGACCAGTCTGGGAAACAAAGCAAGACCCCCCGTTTCTACAAAAAAAAAATTAAAAAATTAACTGGGCATGGTGATGTGCACCTGTACTCTTAGCTACTCTGGAGGCTGACAACGGAGGATGGCTTGAACCAAGGAGTTGGATGCTGCAGTGAACTATGATTGCACCACTGCACTCTAGCCTAGGCAAATGAGCAAGGCCCTGAATCTTTAAAAAAAAAAAAAAAAAAGTGTAATCCAATAAGATGGATGTAGGAAGACTGGGAAACCTTGACTCAAGGTTCAGCACCATCCTGTGTAGACCTAACTCAGCAGACTGATGACCAATGGGTCTAGAGTGAGAACTCACGCTGCAACACTCCACAGCTGGGCAGCTTTGGGCAAATTTCCCAGCCTCTCCAGGCCTCAGTTTCCCCACCTTTAAAATGAAGGATCATGGAATTGTGGTAGGAGTCAAAGGAGATCATACTTGTGGAGAACTCAGCGTACAGCCCTAACACGTCATAAGGAATAAGGAGTCACTACATGGTAAATATCATTGCCTTTTAGCCAGAAGAGATATAAACATATCTGTGCTATTGTGTCGTAAAAATAGAGTGGGATAATGAAGGCTGAAGGGCTTTCTTAATTGTGACGAATGAGAGAGTGTTAGGATGGATAACGCATTAGAAGACCTGAATCTCTATCCCAGCTCCAAAGCTGACCAGGTAGGAGACTTGAAAGAAAGTACTTACCTTATGAAGCCTCATTTTATTCGTCCACAAGATGGAGATAATGCCTGCCTCAGAATGTGGCTTTGAGGATAAAATATTGTGAATGTGAAAACAGAGTGTTGTAAAGTCCGAGGTACTATTAAAAGTTACTGCACAGCTGTTGCTCTTGGTATCCAATCCATAAATCCATAGTTTATGCTTAACAATGTCAGTCATCGATCCCATCTTTTTCCTCCTCTTCTGTCAAACTCCTTTGGGTTTTAGCACTAAAGCCAAATTCCTTAATAAAACCTCACTGTTTAATGGGGTCTACCTTGGGGTTTTTCATGTTCTTATAAGCCCTTAACTTTTGGCTAACCTGAGCCACTTACCCCATATACTTTATTATTATTATTATTTTACTTTTTTTTTCTCTCCTATATACATTTTGCTAGTCTCTCAAAATGATCCTGCTCCTGTGGGAAGTTTGAGGGCACTTGGGGTGAGACCCTCCTGAAATTTTCCAGTTTTCAAACCCACTAGCCCCAGCCTGTATTAAATGACCTAACCTAATAGGCACCAACCATGCTACTCACGCCCCCTTCCCTGGAGTAGATACGCATAGATTTCCTGCCCTTTTCTAAGTCCATTGTTCTAGGTTTAGAAGGAAGTTGTAAAACAGACAAAAGCTCTGATAGATGTACCCTCAAGGGTGAGACTGAAAGGACTCCTCGCTGCTAAATAGACAGTTTCAAGCCCCCAAAAGAGTCATCTCTGACTTTGCTCTCAGACCTCAGACACTGCCGCCCAGGCACCATGACTCACCCTCCCGGAGGAAAGGGTGGGGATTTAGAGAGTCAACAGAGAGCGGGCACCTGAGTCTGAGAAGCTTGGGAATGTGCTATCTCGTCTCAGGGAGGCGGCCCCCTGGCTGCTGTGGAGATCATCAGCACAGAGATTCAGGTTTGAAAGAGATCATTGTGGACTAGTTCTCATGAACGTCCTTGCCCAGTTTAGCTTTAAACGCCAGAAAAATGTGCCTGTGATTCAGCAAATACCTCCTTGGGGTTTTATGGCTGCAAATTTCCGTTGGAGCCACGTAGAAGTAAGAATTCTCTTCTTACCCCTGTCATCTGCTTCTCCCCCTCCTGACACTTTCCCTCCACACTCCACACCTGAGGACCATGGGAGGAGCTGGGGATGGCACTGGCAACAGATGTCTCGCCCATGGAGGCATTTCCCCAATAGGCTGCACCCCAGAATGATGGAGCACCTTGGAGCAGGATCATGACCCAGGGCTGAAAATCCCCTTTTCACAGTGCCTGCAATGGGGGCCATCTTAGCCTCAATGCTCTAAGAACTACGGGTCCACCAGGCCGTCATCTCACCACACGGATAGGCCTGGCAGCCTTATCTGTGTTAGTGAATTATGCTCATCCCAAGGTGGACACCTGACCCAGGCTGGCCAAATAGGAATGAGGAAGCAGAAATCTGAGACAGCTGCCGGGCGTGGTGGCTCACGCCTGTAATCCCAGCACTTTCTGAGGCCGAGGCGGGCGGATCACCTGAGGTCAGGAGTTCGAGACCAGCCTGACCAATATGGTGAAACCCCGTCTCTACTAAACATACAAAATCTTAGCCAGGGGTAGTGCTGGGTGCCTGTAGTTCCAGCTACTCAGAGGCTGAGGCAGGAGAATCACTTGAACCTGGGAGACAGAGGTTGCAGTGAGCCGAGATCGTGCCATTGCACTCCAGCCTAGGCAAAAAGTGTGAAACTCCGTCTCAAAAAAAAAAAAAAAAAAAATTCAAAGAAAGAAAAAAAGAATTCTGAGACAGCTAGTCAGTGGAGAGAGGAAGGAGGGGAAGGGAGGAGAGGGGAAGGAGGGGAAGGGAGGAGAGGGGAAGGAGGGGAAGGGAGGAGAGGGGAAGGAGGGGAAGGGAGGAGAGGGAAGGAGGGGAAGGGAGGAGAGGGAAGGAGGGGAAGGGGGGAGAGGGAAGGAGGGGAAGGGGGGAGAGGGAAGGGGGGAGAGGGAAGGAGGGGAAGGGGGGAGAGGGAAGGAGGGGAAGGGGGGAGAGGGAAGGAGGGGAAGGGGGGGAGAGGGAAGGAGGGGAAGGAGGGGAAGGGGGGAGAGGGAAGGAGGGGAAGGGGGGAGAGGGAAGGAGGGGAAGGGGGGAGGAGAGGGAAGGAGGGGAAGGGGGGAGAGGGAAGGAGGGGAAGGGGGGAGAGGGAAGGAGGGGAAGGGGGGGAGAGGGAAGGAGGGGAAGGAGGGGAAGGGGGGAGAGGGAAGGAGGGGAAGGGGGGAGAGGGAAGGAGGGGAAGGGGGGAGAGGGAAGGAGGGGAAGGGGGGAGAGGGAAGGAGGGGAAGGGGGGAGAGGGAAGGAGGGGAAGGGGGGAGGAGAGGGAAGGAGGGGAAGGGGGGAGAGGGAAGGAGGGGAAGGGGGGAGAGGGAAGGAGGGGAAGGGGGGAGGAGAGGGAAGGAGGGGAAGGGGGGAGGAGAGGGAAGGAGGGGAAGGGGGGAGGAGAGGGAAGGAGGGGAAGGGGGGAGAGGGAAGGAGGGGAAGGGGGGAGAGGGAAGGAGGGGAAGGGGGGAGAGGGAAGGAGGGGAAGGGGGGAGAGGGAAGGAGGGGAAGGGGGAGGAGAGGGAAGGAGGGGAAGGGAGGAGAGGGAAGGAGGGGAAGGGGGGGAGAGGGAAGGAGGGGAAGGGAGGAGAGGGAAGGAGGGGAAGGGAGGAGAGGGAAGGAGGGGAAGGGGGGGAGAGGGAAGGAGGGGAAGGGGGGGAGAGGGAAGGAGGGGAAGGGAGGAGAGGGAAGGAGGGGAAGGGGGGAAGGGGGGGGAAAGGGAAGAAGGGGAAGGGGGGAGAGGGAAGGAGGGGAAGGAGGGGAAGGGGGGAGAGGGAAGAAGGGGAAGGGGGGGAGAGGGAAGGAGGGGAAGGGGGGAGAGGGAAGGAGGGGAAGGGGGGAGAGGGAAGGAGGGGAAGGGGGGAGAGGGAAGGAGGGGAAGGGGGGGAGAGGGAAGGAGGGGAAGGGGGGAGAGGGAAGGAGGGGAAGGGGGGGAGAGGGAAGGAGGGGAAGGGGGGGAGAGGGAAGGAGGGGAAGGGGGGGAGAGGGAAGGAGGGGAAGGGGAAGGGGGGGGAGAGGGAAGGAGGGGAAGGCGGGGGAGAGGGAAGGAGGGGAAGGGCGGGAGAGGGAAGGAGGGGAAGGGGGGGAGAGGGAAGGAGGGGAAGGGGGGGAGAGGGAAGGAGGGGAGAGGGAAGGAGGGGAAGGGCGGGAGAGGGAAGGAGGGGAAGGGGGGAGAGGGAAGGAGGGGAAGGGGGGGAGAGGGAAGGAGGGGAAGGAGGGGACGAGAGGGAAGGAGGGGAAGGGGGGAGGAGAGGGAAGGAGGGGAAGGGGGGAGGAGAGGGAAGGAGGGGAAGGGGGGAGAGGGAAGGAGGGGAAGGGGGAGGAGAGGGAAGGAGGGGAAGGGAGGAGGAGAGGGAAGGAGGGGAAGGGGGGGAGAGGGAAGGAGGGGAAGGAGGGGGGGAGAGGGAAGGAGGGGAAGGGGGGAGGAGAGGGAAGGAGGGGAAGGGGGGAGGAGAGGGAAGGAGGGGAAGGGGGGAGGAGAGGGAAGGAGGGGAAGGAGGGGGAGAGGGAAGGAGGGGAAGGGGGGAGGACAGGGAAGGAGGGGAAGGGGGGGAGAGGGAAGGAGGGGAAGGGGGGAGAGGGAAGGAGGGGAAGGGGGGAGGAGAGGGAAGGAGGGGAAGGGGGGGAGAGGGAAGGAGGGGAAGGGGGGGAGAGGGAAGGAGGGGAAGGGAGGAGAGGGAAGGAGGGGAAGGGGGGGAGAGGGAAGGAGGGGAAGGGGGGAGAGGGAAGGAGGGGAAGGGGGGAGAGGGAAGGAGGGGAAGGGGGGAGGAGAGGGAAGGAGGGGAAGGGGGGGAGAGGGAAGGAGGGGAAGGGGGGAGAGGGAAGGAGGGGAAGGGGGGGAGAGGGAAGGAGGGGAAGGGGGGGAGAGGGAAGGAGGGGAAGGGGGGGAGAGGGAAGGAGGGGAAGGGGGGAGAGGGAAGGAGGGGAAGGGGGGAGAGGGAAGGAGGGGAAGGGGGAGAGGGAAGGAGGGGAAGGGGGAGGAGGGGGAAGGAGGGGAAGGGGGGGAGGAGGGGGAAGGAGGGGAAGGGGGGAGGAGGGGGAAGGAGGGGAAGGGGAGAGGAGAGGGAAGGAGGGGAAGGGGGGGAGAGGGAAGGAGGGGAAGGGGGGGAGAGGGAAGGAGGAGAAGGGGGGAGAGGGAAGGAGGGGAAGGGAGGAGGAGAGGGAAGGAGGGGAAGGGGGGGAGAGGGAAGGAGGGGAAGTGGGGAGAGGGAAGGAGGGGAAGGGGGGAGGAGAGGGAAGGAGGAGAAGGGGGGAGGAGAGGGAAGGAGGGGAAGGGAGGAGAGGGAAGGAGGGGAAGGGGGGGGAGAGGGAAGGAGGGGAAGGGGGGGAGAGGGAAGGAGGGGAAGGGGGGAGAGGGAAGGAGGGGAACGGGGAGGAGAGGGAAGGAGGGGAAGGGGGGAGAGGGAAGGAGGGGAAGGGGGAGAGAGGGAAGGAGGGGAAGGGGGGGAGAGGGAAGGAGGGGAAGGGGGGGAGTGGGAAGGAGGGGAAGGGGGGAGGAGAGGGAAGAGGGGAAGGGGGGAGGAGAGGGAAGGAGGGGAAGGTGGGGAGAGGGAAGGAGGGGAAGGGGGGAGAGGGAAGGAGGGGAAGGGGGGAGGAGAGGGAAGGAGGGGAAGGGGGGAGAGGGAAGGAGGGGAAGGGGGGAGAGGGAAGGAGGGGAAGGGGGGAGGAGAGGGAAGGAGGGGAAGGGGGGAGGAGAGGGAAGGAGGGGAAGGAGGAGGAGAGGGAAGGAGGGGAAGGGAGGAGAGGGAAGGAGGGGAAGGGGGGGAGAGGGAAGGAGGGGAAGGGAGGAGAGGGAAGGAGGGGAAGGTGGGGGAGAGGGAAGGAGGGGAACGGGGAGGAGAGGGAAGGAGGGGAAGGAGGGGAGAGGGAAGGAGGGGAAGGGGGGGAGAGGGAAGGAGGGGAAGGGGGGGAGAGGGAAGGGGAAAAGAGGAGCAGGGAGGGTAGGGCAGATGATGATCTGGGTTCCTGATGATTCTCTGGTTCTTGACTCCCACCCCTCCCCCCATATCCAGCAGCTTCCCTGGCCTCAGGCTCTATGAGACACACCTGTATCTGTGTAATAAATTCCCACCCTTGTTTAAGCTAGTTCGGGTTGATTTCTGATACATACAACTATTGTAGACATTGAGTTGCCTCCTGACATGTATTTTCCCTTTCTTGGCGACTACCTTGATTTCACTGTTATCCACACTTCTCAGTGCCATTCACATGCTTCAGGAGAAGGGGACTGATTTCAGAACAATACATTTACTCAGGCTTAAGTTAATCAGTATAACCTGATCCCCCGACTGCAGCTGAAGTTTTAGAAATGGGCCCATCTGCCATGGAAGCCAGTGGGATGTGGAAAAAGGTTTGATGTGGTCTTCTGGAAGCTTCCAGAATGACTGCTGCACTCACTGGGTCCTCATGAAGAAGCATGAAGACCAGAGAGTTACTGACAGCCATATATTAACCACAAAGAGATGACACCACGAAGGCTAAATGGAAAGATGAAAGAGAAGCCTTGTCTTGGAAGACGTCATGAAGCTGCCAAATCAAACCATTCCCAAAGTTCACCCTCCCTCAGACTATTCAGTTACGGGATCCAATAAATCCCTTTAACTAAACATCTTAACTAAAATCCCTGAGACACGACTCCAACGCACATGCTTCCAACTGCAACAATCCAACCCACCTAAGTACATTCTGGGAGAATGAAAAATAAAACAGGAAAAGAGTGCTTGACTGGAAAATTGGAGGCTTCCAAGATACTGGTCCTCCTCCACCACTAATTACCTATGGAACCTTAGGCGAGCCATGTACCTTCTTTGAGCCCAGTCACTCCTTTGCAGAATGAAACCGATTAGACTTCCAACACTAACATTCTATGACTTTATTTGTAGACCCTTAGTGCCAACTTGTATTGAGTCCCATAGGGGTAGTTTATAATTTCATCAGTGAATCTTGCCAAGATCTCATCTTGGAAACTAACAACAATAAACAACAGAAAAAAATTTTTTTTGCATTAAACTCTCACTGTGAAGAGTGAGAAGTGTTAGAGTTGGAATTCTAACAACAAAAGGTGGAGAGAGGAAATGAGTGAATACAGTGAAGAATCTTCTGGCTGAGCCCTATTCACAAAGGCCAGTCTTTTGAGTAGTATTTTTGAGTTATAATAACCAAGGAATCCATGGTTTGGTGGCCCCACTGATCACACCCAGCTTGAGGGCATCCTTCACTTGAGCTGTGTGGTTGGGGCTGACTCCGGTCCATCAGGCTTGTAAAAAGGATCCAAGGGTGTAATATTTAATTTAGGTTTTGAATTTGTTGATCTTTTAAAAGTTAGTATTTGTTATTGATATTATTTTTCAAGACATTTTTTGATTGTCAGAGATTGTTTTGTTTTTCCCTTTTGTGGCTTGGTTACTGTTAAGAAAATAAAACCTGCCCCAACCCTGAAACTCAGAACTGATACTCCAGGTTCTCTCACTGGAAAGAATAACAAAAACAAAAACCAGCATAACTGACTTCCACAACAAAGAGCATATTTAAGATTGTGCGCACACACTCACACAAGTTCGTAAAGGATCTTGGACCCAATTATGCAGGAATCAAGCTGGGACCCGACCTGCCATATGGATTTACTTTTACTGGAGGTTTCCAAATATTCAAGTTTACAGCAGGCTTCAGTACCATATTTTTCAAGAAGTCTCTTCTCCCCACAGCTTTAAATATAACCGAGCAAAAGTTAAGCCTGATCTCCAAAGAACAAAGCAGGAAAAGTTCATAGATCATCACTGGGTGAAGTACCAAGGATGTATCGTATGACAGGATCAGGGTGTCAGGCCAATTTTAAGACTGATGTCTACCCATACTACGAAAAATAATACTGGAGAAAAATATAATTCTGGAGATCAGAAAGAAACAGTATGGTGTGCATTTCCCAAATGCGTTTAGATTAGCTTTAAACAACAACAACAAAAAGGCTATTTGGTTGGCCAAAAATGTATTTCAAACAAAAAATATGTCAGAGTTCTCTCAACTCTCAGACTTCATTTGAGACCTAGAAGTAATCATAGTGCTTGACCAGTCTAGTCTCCTTATTGTTATTTGGCATATCTATGCTGCTTTACACACAAAACTAACTTGAAATATAAGTAAATCTATCAAGAGCACAATATTCAATACTGTATGATTTTATCTGCACCCAGTTAAAAAACAGACATAATCTCTAGTGTTGGAAGTCAGAATACTGGTTCTGGAAGATTAAGAGGGTAAGGGAGGGGCTTCTGGTAATGTCCTATGTTTTTTTCTTTTTTGATTTGGTTTTTGAGACAGGGTCTTATTCTGTCGCCCAGGCTGGAGTGCAGTGGCACAATCGCAGCTCACTGCAGCCTCGACCTCCCTGAGCTCAAGCGATCTTCCCATCTCAGCCTCCCGAGTAGCTGGGACCACACGCATGTGCCACGATGCCCAGCTAATTTTTGTATTTTGTAGAGACAAGGTCTCTCTGTGTTGCCCAGGCTGGTCACAAACTCCTGGCGTCAAGTAA
Organism: Pongo pygmaeus; assembly: GCF_028885625.2. NCBI lineage: Eukaryota > Metazoa > Chordata > Mammalia > Primates > Hominidae > Pongo > Pongo pygmaeus. The sequence continues at coordinate 7,592,625 of NC_072378.2, read as the reverse complement.
TGCTCCCACCGCCACCTCCCAAAGTGCTAGGATTCCAGGAGTGAGCCACTGTGCCCAGCCTTTCTCTTGATCTGGGTGGCAGTTGGTTAAAGACATGACAGTTGTAATAGTTCATCAAGCTTTACAGGTATGATCTGTGCACTTTTATAGGTATGTTATACATCAATGTAGAAGTCTACTTCAAAAAAAAAGGAACATAGATAACCAAATCTAAGTCAAAAAATGGAGAAATAACAACCTGTTTTGCTTTCAATCTAATACAATAATTTAGAAAGACATCAGCCTTTTATTCACTTAATTTATGTACAATACAATTAACTTCTTTGGTGTGTATTTCTGTGAATCTGACAAGTGCGTGCAATTAGAACACCATAATCAAGACAGAACAGTTCCATCACCCCCCAAATTTCCTCACACTGCCCTTTTGTAATCAACCCAAGCCCCCATGTTGGACTCCTGGCAACCACTGATCTGTTCCTATAATTTTGTGTTTTCCAGGATGCCATGTAAACGGACTTGTACAAAATGTATCTTTTGAGTTTGGCTTCCGTCACTTAGTGTGAAATTTATCTACGTTGTTACATTAATCAGTAATTTGTTCCCTTTTAGTCCTGAGCAGTATTCCATTATTTGGACATGCCATGGTTTGTTTACCCACTCAACAGTTGAAGATATTTGGGTTGTTCCCAGCTTTTGATGAATATTAATAAATATGCTAGACACATTCACGCACAATTTTTATATGAACAAAAGTTCCCAGTTCTCTTGGGTAAACACCTAGGAGTGGGATTGCTGCATTGTGTGGTAAATGTGTGTTTAACTTCACAAGAAACTGCCAAAGTGTTTTCCAAAGTGGTTGAGCTGTTTGCGTTCCCACCAGCAATGAATGAGACTTCCAGTTGCTCTGCACCCTTGTGAACCTGTAAGATCGTCTTTTCTCTTTTTTAGTCATTCTAATTGCTGAAGGGGTCATTTTCACAGAAATCGTTTCCTGAAGATTCTGCTAAAGGTATGCATGGCAAGTTGAAAATTCAGGAAGAGATAAAATAATTCAGCTGGTTGACTGAAAGTATTATGCTTCCTTGTAAATAATTAACTTATTTTCAAAAGTAAAGCTTTAATCTGATTTTCTTTAATAATTGATACTGAGTATCTTATATTCATTGGCCATTTGTAGTTCTTCATATATGAATTCCCTTTCCCATTTTTCTATTATTTTAAAAACAAATTTAAAAGAACTTTTTGTATAGTTTATGGAAATCAGACTATTTATTGCCATTATGTTGTAAATACATTTGTTTGTGCTTTTACTTTATGAAGATTCCTGCTACAACGAGTTTTTTTAAGTCTATAGTCAAATTTATTATTATTTTCCACTGTGGTTCCTGAGTTTGGTAGTATGGTAGAAAGCTGTTTTCCACTCAAAGATTATTCAAAAGTTGTCACCAATATTTCCTTTTTTTTTTCTTATGACTTCACTTTCTTCTGTGTAAACACTGTTCTATCTAGAATTAATTTGGGGTTCATAATTAATTAAAGTAAGAATCTCAACCTAACGAGATTAAAATTAAGTAAGAAAAAAATTCGCAGGTAACAGCTGAAAAACATTTTTTAAGATTAACAAAGGGATAATTTAAATTTAGGTTTGTAAAATCACTTTCATTTGATGCCACATTCCAACTTTATAGTCTTTTAAGATCTTTTACTTTTTTCAGTTTTAATTAAAACCGAATGTAATAGAGACTTCCTGGGGAAATGTGATATCAATGCCTGCTCTTAACTTACATATTTGAATGTAAATGTAAATTTATTTTTAAAAAAAATTTTTAGAGACAGGATCTTATATGTTGCCGAGGCTGGTCTCAAACTCCTAGCCTCAAGGGATCCTCAAGGCTTGGCTTCCCAACGTGCCAGGATTACAGGTGTGAGCCACTGCTCCTGGCCTTAAATGTAAATGTAAGTGGCATAGTTTGATCTTTAATAGCTGTAACAGTATCTTAATACCATTTTTTTAAATTAAGAAAAACAAATTCAAATGGCAACAACCTGATTCCAGTAAATATAAATTCCAATGCATAGTGTTATTCTATAAAATAGATAAAAATATTCCCATCACCAGTTGTTAAATAATTCATACTTCTCTCCACTAACTTGAAATGCCACATATATTATATACTAAGTTCCCATTTGTTCTTGGTTTATTTCTAGATTTTCTATGATTTTTCCTTAATCAGCCTATGACATGAATACTTTTGCAATTTCAACACAATACACTTTTAAAATTGGAAGAGACTGTCATTTTTATATTTTATTGTGAAAATTAACAGATACAGAAAAAGTGCATATGATATGTAAGAACATTTAAACAAATAGTTATAAAGTCGGACACCTGGGTAAATACCACCCAGGTCAAGCAATAGAACTAAAATTTATTTTTTTAAAGTTGTCTCTCACAGACTTCCTATTTAAAATAAGAGCTATCATCTAGTTCTGATGGTTAGGCAACCCTATTTTTAGTTATTCAGTAAAAGTTTGAATGTAAATTGATAATGAAACTACCAAAGCTCCAGTGAATATAAAGTACTTGGTTAATTTTGTTAACTTTTATAAGTAAATGGAGTTTAAACTTCCTTATCATTCCTTATTATACAAATACAAATAATTATTTCTTATTACACAAAAAGATTTTTCTAAATAAATCCATCATGTAAAGAACATTTGAACTTGAGAAGAAACCCTTTCCAGGTGTTCAGAAGCATTTGTTTATTTATAAATGGTGTAGGACTGTGCTGTCCAACAGGGCAGCCACAGGTGGATATTTAAACTTAAATTTCAGTTAATTAAAATTAAACAAAGTTGAACATTTAGTTTCTCAGTCATACTAGCCACATTTCAAGTGCTCAAGAGCCACATGTGGTGGTGGCCGCCATATTGGATGGCACAGATACAGTACATTTCCATCATGCAGAAAGTTCTATTGCATAGCACTGGGTTAGCCCCTCCTTGGCTTCCACAAACCATTTGGGGTGTCTTAAAACACCCAAATATAAGATGTCTTGAAAACATACAAAATATGCAGTTTAAAAAAACATAGCAAAGAGAGATCAGAAATTATATGAGAGAGAACAAATAAATCTGATGTACAATTGAGCACTACATGTTGTTCTAACCTTGTTTAGCCAAAGCTAAACAAACAAACATAATATTCAATGAATCACATAGCTCTCTTTAGGCAGAAGGAAGCATATACTTTTATTTGGTAAGACATACTGTTTTTTGGCAACACTATTTGGCAAGAAGATATTATGGTAGCCTTCTATCAGTGTAACCCAAGGGTGGTTGGACCATTTAGGTGGCCTCTGTTCAACTTGAGCATGGCTTGAGTTTGGCTCATCAAAAAAATACCAAAAGTCACTGGTAAGTGGTGTCTTTTTGTGAGGAGATGAAGAAGGGGATAATGTCACGTAGCACATGGCAAAACCTCATCCAACTGCATAATAGGTATCTCTGTCCTTATCCATCCCAAGGCTTCTTTTCCAGTGGCCCTTAACTAGGTTTCTTTTCCTCCTGTTTCTCCACTCTTCACACAGCTTCCACAAATCCTCTTTATTGGTCCAAGCAATTCAGCTCAGTGCCCTCGCTTGCAGACCTCACTCAGCAAAACAAAAGCTCAACGGGGAGCCAGCTGGCCACCAAATAACTCCACCAGCCTCCTTCACAGGAGCTTTCTGTTTATCTTACCATGTAAGAAATACTGAGCAAACATTTTAATTGTTTGTTGTTTGTTTTTTGAGACAGAGTCTCCCTCTGTATCAAATCCACCCAGGCTGGAGTGCAGTGGCACGACCACGGCTCACTGCAGCCTCAAACTCCCCAGGCTCAGGTGATCCTCCTACATCAGCCTCCCAGTAGCTGGAACTACAGGCACATGCCATCATGCCCAGCTAATTTTTGCATTTTTTGTAGAGATGGAGTTTTGTCATGTTGCCCAGGCTGAACCATTTTGAAAAATGCCGTTGACTGCAATTTTGAAGACAATATGGAGAAAAAAAAACACACACATACTGAGATGACATTCAATTATAATTTAGTCAAAGCAATTCTTCAGAGAATTAAACTAACTTGTTCCAGATATTTTGCTTTCTGGTCAACTTACTAGCAGTCGAGGCAAAACAAAAAAACAAATAGACATATGGTGATATGTTTCTCCTCTGGAAGAGGGAAGCATCCACGTGTTTATGGGAAGACATTCTCTTTTCTAGCTCTACAGCCAGTGATATCTAAGGCTCAGGGGAAACGACTTGCCCAATCACAAAGATCATTAACTTACAGACCTGGGATTCCAGTATATGTCTGTCTAAACAATCCCTTTGCCTCCCTTCTTGACCACAAGCGTGAGAGAGAGAAAGGAAAACAGAAGTTCATCATGGTGGCTTCCAAACCTAGCTCCTTCTCAGAGTCCAGTGAGGCCAATATTAGTCACTGTAATAAACTCCCCCAGAGTGACAGCCCTTGTTGACACTGCACATTTCAGAGGAAGAAACATAAAAGATATGGTCCCATACTTTTCACCCTTCTTGACAGAAGGAAATTAATCAGCAGTCTCTTTGGACACTGAAATTATAAGCAGAGAACTGGGAAAGACCCTCAAGCTCATGCCCTACAGCTTCCTGCCCCTTTCAGAGGTCACTGGGGTCAGAGATGTTAGGAGATTGACTAGTGAGTTAGGGGTAGAATCAGAACAAGAACCGAAGTTGGCCTGCAGCTCCAGGTATTTAAATCAGAAGACACAAACCATTGGCCCATACTAACTATATTTTTATTTGTTTAATTGCTTGTTAAAGTTTTTAAATTGGGAAATTTCATTCCCAGAAATCTGCATTTCCTTTATTTTTAAATTTATTTTATTTTTTAAGAGATGGGCTCTCATTCTATCATCCAGGCTGCGGTGCAGTGGCATGAACATAGCTCCCTCCAGCCTCAAATTCCTGGGCTCAAGTGATCCTCCTGTCTCATCCTAGTTGAGATTACAGGCATGAGCCACTGTGTCTGGCTTTTTCTTTTTTAAATTGAAAGATTCACCAACATGGATAATGGCTGCCTCCCTTAAGTGAGCTATGAGCTCTCCGGTTCACTACAGTTGCCAAACGTTTCCTCCTTATTCCACCTGCTGGTTTCATCCTTCCGTGCCCCACCTGGCCCCTGCAGCCCTGTGGGTTTACAGGCTCTGGTTGAGATAACTAGTACATGCTCACCCTTATCAATCAGCCAGTAAGCTTTCCATGCTCTGGAACTACGTCTGATTTATTTATTTTATTTATTTATTTAAATGTATTTACTTTTTTTTTGAGACGGAGTTTCGCTCTTGTAGCCCAGGCTGGAGTGCAATGGTGTGATCTCAGCTCACTGCAACCTCCGCTTCCCAGGTTCAAGCGATTCTCCTGCCTCCAGCCTGTAGCTGAAACTACAGGCGTGCACCACCACGCCCAGATAATTCTTTGTATTTTTAGTAGAGACAGAGTTTCACCATTTGGCCAGGCTTGTCTTGAACTCCTGACCTCAGGTGATCCGCCTGCCTTGGCCTCCCAAAGTGCTGTGATTACAGATGTGAGCCACCGTGCCTGGCCAGATTTATTTTTGTAACTTCAGTAACGAACAATGCCACATGATCCACAATTAACGCACATTCATTTTTGAATGAATGTTGAATGAATGATGGATTGACAATTAGTTAAGGAAGCCAATGGGAAAAGGCACAGTATTCGGCTCACAGTTCTGCCCGCTATCCTGAGCTGCTAATGTGATGGGTGACAGCAGCATCCACATAGACAATCTAGAAGTCTGCCCACCTCATTGGTGCCTAATCACCTCAGCTCCAGCCACCTTCACCTCCACTTCACTCCCTGCCAACTCTACCCACACCCAATGTCACACACAAGACTTTGAGATTCCTTTGAAGCATTAAATAGCCAACATCTCCTCCCTCTGACCAAAGTGCTCATCTTGTGAGCCCTGTCACCCCCTTGCTTCCATCATGCCCAGTCTATAAACCTGCAGGGACAGACCCTCAGTTCTCCATCACCCTCTTGTCTCCCATCAACACTCTTGACTACACATCGTTCTTTGACCAGCCCAGATGCCATGCACCATGTCACCCAACCTCAAGATGTTTTTCAGACTCAAAAGCAGTACTGTGGTCTGATAATTTCAGAGCACTTTTCACAAACATTTTTAGGGTCCAAAATGTGTAATTTAGCAACTTTAAACAAATACTCTACTTTGAGGAGGTTTTTGCTCTGCCTTTTATCTCTTTGGTTTTGTTTTCTTGTGCACCATAACTTTTTCTTTCTTGAGCATAAGGTTTGCATTGTGGTGTGTGTGTGTGTGCGCATGAGACCCACCAGATAAAGCACTATGTTAACCTTACTGAAAACTGTGGGTACATCATTCCTAGGGCAGCTGTTTAGAAGACTATAACTACTGTACACTGGGCTTTCCTGCCTACTGCAGAAGCATTACATTCGAGAATGCTGAAAACTTAGAAAGTCAGCTTTAGAGGCAAAGATATCAACCACAAGGGAATAACATATAATTCTACTATGTAGTGAATATTGTATTTCCAAATAAGTAAAATGCCACAAGTGGGAAGGAGTGACAGTCGAAAAAAATCCAAATTTCATTAAAATAGCAGTTGCAAATAAAGCTGAATTAACTTTGACAGTCATACTTGCATGAAAACATCTGTTCTTACATGTGTGTCAAGATATCCAAACATCTAAAACTGAAGTATGAATGATCCATTGTTTAATCGGCAAAAGGGCAAGCTCTTTTGTAACGTAAATGAAAATACAGTATAAAAAAAGGCAGGAAAAAAGAAATCTTTGGATAAAAATTCAAACATATACACAGAGACTTTGCCAAAGATCAACAAGAGAACAAAAATCCTGAGGAAGAAAGCGGCAAGATGAGGAAAGGCCATTCAGTGGGTCAATTGCCCAAAAACAAAAATAGAAAAGAAGGAGGGATCAGTTAAACAGATGGAGTTGGCAGGGACCTCTGCATCCAGGAGTGAACAGGAGGACTGTAACCTTCCATAGTTTCCCTACTAGAGCCACTCACCAGTACTATTCAGTGTGCTGCAGCGTAAGTCTCGCTATCCAGGACTGTTGCCCTGCGTGAAGTTTGCTTGCAGTATGACATTTCTGGGGCTGCCATGTCAAAAAGGCATACAAAATGCTAGGAGTTGCTTAAAACAGACAACAAATCAGGCAGGAGGCAGGTTGAAAAGAAATAAAGAAACCAGGAGATGAAATTCCTTGTAGCATTATCTTTCCGGTCTAATAGTAATGAACGTTTCATTATCACCATTCTAATAAATGGCAAAGAATATATGTTTCGACTCCATTTGCTTCACCATCTATGCTAGCCAAAAAATGAAAAAGCAATTAAGTCAACAATTAAAGCCAGAGATAATCCTGGCTCTCCCATTTCCAACACTGCCTTATGATGTGATATGTCCTGCTGGAGAAAAAAAAAAAAAAAAAACCCAAAATTAAAAAAAGGATCATCAACGGCCACTCCCTTCAGAGCCATTTCACCCAGACGTGTCCCAAACTGCTGCTGGATGGTCAAAATCCCAGCAATGGGCAATCAGCCAGGAGGAGAGCTCAATTTCCCCACCACAGGCTGCATCAATAACAGGCTTGGAAAACCACTTCCAGGGGAGACCCTAGCAAAACGAGGAAACACCTTCAGAAGCACAGGGTCTGAGTAGCAGCGACGTCCCATCACCACCTTTGTCAGAGATGTTCAAAACAGAGTGACTCCATCTTGAAAGGGGGCTGGGTAAAATAAAGTTGAGACGTGCTGGGCTGCATTCCCAGGCATACTTAGTCACGGGATCAGATAGGTCAGCAGGACTGGTATCACAAGATACAGGTCATAAAGACCCTGCTGATAAAACAGCGGTGAAGAAGCCGGCCAAAACCCACTAAAACCAAGATGGTGATAAAAGTGACCTCTGGTCATCTTCACTGCTCATTATATGCTAATTATAATGCATTAGCATGCTAAAAGGCACTCCCACCAGCACCATCACTGTTTACAAATGCCACAGCAACATCCAGAAGTTACCCTATATGGTCTAAGAAGGGGAAGAACCCTCAGTTCCGAGACTTGCCTGCTCCTTTCCCAGAAAATTCATAAAACATATAATCAAGAAATAACCATAAACATACTCAGTCAATCAGCACTTAGTGCTGTTCTGTGTATGAAATAGCCATTCTTTTGTCTCTTTACTTCTCTAATAAACTTGTTTTTGCTTTATTCTATAGACTCACCCCAAATTCTTTCTAGCGTGACATTCAAGAACCCTTTCTTGGGGTCTGGGTCTGGACCCCTTTCCAGTAACACACTCATCACCATTTGCCATTTTTACAGCATGACCTTGTGGCTGAACCAGGTCAAGAGTAAGGAAGCTGTCCTATCCCCAGCCATCCCCAAGTTCTGTCTAACTGAATGAATATGTCCCCCATCCCCCTCCTTCTGTTTTCTGATTGATCTGTCATGTAACGTCCTCTCGTGCCCTTCCTGGGAAACGTTTACAGCGATTTAGTACAGTCTCTGTGTTCTGCATTTTTCAAGACCCTCTGCAAATTGCCAACACTTACCATTTCCTTATTCCCTTCCCTTTTTCTCCACACATGCCCTGTAATTCAGCTCTTAAATTAAAATAAATTAAATTAAATTAATTTAAATTAAAATTAAATTAAAAGAGTAACACTTGCTCTTTCTCGAACACACACTGAGCTTCCCTCCGTGGAGAAGCTCTGCTCCTGCTCTGGCCATAGGTGAATTCACTACCCTTTGAATGTCATTGGACTTTCCTTTTTTTAGCTCACAGCCCCTCCCCCAGTTCTAAGAACATGACCGTCCCAATATGAAGGACACAGTGCTGCCCTGGAGGAGTTCTGGAACCTTCCAGTACTCACTTCATGTCCTGTCTTCCACCCTTGCTAAGGGTGGGCTCCTTGAGGACAAGAGCAGATGGCAGCCTTCATCCTCACATACCTCGGGCAGATGATGGTGTGTCTTGCACATAGGCGCTACTTAATAAATATTTGTTTAAATGTTTATGGTTGAACCGGATTGAATTGTAAAGTAGGATTTATGTGGTTTAAGCTTTGAGTAACCTAAGCTAGTTTCACAGAGTCATAGAATGCTTGTACCAGAGACAATATAAAGACCATCTAATTGACACTCCTCATTGCGCAGATGAGGAGACTGAGGCCTAGGGAGATTACTGACTTGCCCAAGGACGCACAATTAGAGACAAAAACCTGAGACTAAGAACAAGTTCCCTAGGACTTAATTCTGACAATCCTATTGCGTATTAAAGCACAACCTTGATATGTTAATTTTAGAATATCTATTGAGGAATTGATTTCTCAGCAATATATGGAGAGCCTCCTGGGTCCCAGGCACTGCGCTAAATGCTCCAGGGGTGGGAACCCACAAGAACCCCTGGATATCTCCTGCCTTACAAACATGTGAATTGAAACAGTTGGCCAGGCACGGTGGCTCACGCTCGTAATCCCAGCACTTTAGGAGGCCGAGGCAGGCAGATCACCTGAGGTCAGGAGTTCAACGCCAGCCTGGCCAACATGGTAAAACCACAACTCTACTAAAAATATAAAAATTAGCTGGGCGTGCTGGCATGAGCCTGTAGTCCCAGGTACTCGGGAGGCTGAAACAGGAGAATCGCTTGAGCCTGGGAGGTGGAGGCTACAGTGAGCTGAGATCGCACCACTGCACTCCAGCCTGGGAAACAGAGCAAGACTCCGTCTCAAAAAAAAAAAAAATTGAAACAGTTATCTGTAGGAAAGCAGAAAGTAGACTGTCATTCTCCCAAGATCCCGCGCTGCAAGGCTGCATGGCACCTCAGAGATCCTCATTCCTTGATTCAGTGTTACTCAGTGTTTATGGTTTAACTAACCATATTTCTTCTGTATAGGCAAATTTCATTTTATTCCCCCAATTGTTCTTTTCTGTGCCTTCTGAAATATAAGCAATGCCTACATTGCTGTCTGCTTTTACTTTTAACTTCTTTAACACTGGCCCAAGTGACAGCTGCATACTCGATATCTTTTGTCTTTAATGTGGATGATAAATAGGACTTGAATTTCTAACATTATGAGGTTTATGATGGGCCATTTCAACTTAGAAGATATACACTGTCTTCCCACCTTCTAAAACAAGGAAAGAGAAGGAGTAGCAAGAATGATTTGAACTCCTAATCTAGCCTCCCCCACACCCCCTCATTTTTAATCTTCTCAGATTTATTATCTTCTAACATAATACAGAAAAGAATGGAACGCTTCCTAAAATGCATCCTAGACTGGATATCTGCAAGTTGACCTCTATTATGGGTAATTCTTCACTGTTTCTTACTTTTGTTTCATTTGGACTCTTTCAACAGACATGAGCACTTTTTGACACACCACAAGGACAGCTACATGAGCAGCGTTAGTTCTTCACAGGACATTGTTTCTCCTATGTACCTTAGTAGGAGGTAAGACCTCATGCAATACAAATCACCTTCAGAAAGCTGACATTTTATTCTTTGTGCAACCTTACTTGTTCAAATATCCAACAATATCCCAAGTATGGAACATCACACAGAGCGTCAGGAGTCCAGCCAAACTTGGATGGAGAGGGGTAGGTCAGAGACGGTGTCAGTCATATTTTAAATGTTAATTTCTTCCATTGGCTTGTGTCCTAAATGCTATTTAATATTTGTTAGCACCAATTTCCTTTGTCTCTGGGAAGGTACTGAATGTGTACCTAACATGAACTGAATTCCTTATCAGAGGTGAAATAAGAGTTAGGAGGAAGTGAGAATAATCCTCTCCATAGATTTGAAAGTGAACAGTCCTAAATTCATTACTGGACTAGGGGTTCTGCCATCGAAAAGTGTTTGCCTGCTGTGCCCTCAAGCGAAGAACCCAGAAGTGGGGGGCGGGGGTACCTCAGAAAGGACTAATAGAAAATAGGAGAAGATGGAAGATGGCTGACGACAAAGAAATAACGAATTCCGTCATCAATTGGATTTGTGTTTCTCAAAGAACATTTTGTATGTGGATGCATAATTCTTAATATTTTTAGATGCAAATTAGTAAATATTGTCTGTTTTCCTTTGCTCGAAAATATGTCTCTATTTTGATTCCCCAGAGAAACAGACCCAATAGAATGTAGGAAAATGATAGGTAGATAGGTGGATGGATAGATAGATAGGTAGGTAGGTAGATAGATAATAGATAGATAGATAGATAGATAGATAGATAGATAGATAGATAGATAATGGATAGATAACTTTAAGGAATTGACTCATGCTGTTTTGGGGGCTAGCAAGTCTGAAGCCTGCAGGGAAGGCCAGCAGGCTGGAGACCCAGAAAGGAAATAACAGTGCAGCTTGAGTCTGAAGACAGCCTAGAGACAGAAATCCTTCTTCCTCGAGGAACCTCAGTCTTTTCTCTTAAGGACTTCAACTCATAGGATGAGGCCCACCCATGTCATGGACAGTCACCTGCTTTACTCATACTCTACTGATTTAAATGTTAATCTATTTATGAAATACCTTCACAACACCATCTAGACTGCTGTTTGACCAACTATCTGGGTACCATGGCCTAGCCAAGTTGACACATAAAATTAACCATCACAATATCACAATGCTCAACCTGAGGTTCTCTACAAAAAGTTAGAACAGAATTATCTTTTGTGTAATATCTTATAATTCAAAGCATTTTACATTATTGTTTTGATCTTTGAAACATTATGGCATGAAAATCTGCAATTAGAACCTCTTGGAAATTGAAAAAAAAAAAAAAAAAAAGAACCTTTTCCAAAAGTTTAGGTTCTTTGTCTGGAACTTGTAATACAATTGCCACTGTTAATGTAACAAATGGTTTTATTTCACCTGCTTAATCCATCATGTGCCTGAAGATTATAAGACTTGTGGTTCTCTTTCAGGTACACCTAATCATTGTGTGTAACCCTATGTCTAAGGAGAAATACATTCTAATCCATGAATCAAAACACCAGTAATATCCTGCCTGGGCTGGCCTCCCCATAAATGAGTTGTGACTGGGGAGACTCAAGACAAACAGACATAGGAAGGGTGATGACCATGCTCTTGGTCACCTGTAACTTGTTTGCTCTCTATATTTGCATAATTATAAAAAGCAACCACTCTACGTTTTCATTAGCTAATATTCTGTAATCCAAACAATCCTGGTACCCAAGTATTAATCCCAGGGCACAAAGGAAAAGCATTCTACAAAGAGAATCTTGGGGCCAGGTGCAGTGGCTCACACCTGTAATCCCAGCACTTTGGGAGGCCGAGATGGGCGGATCACTTCAGATCAGGAGTTCAAGACCAGCCTGGCCAACATGGTGAAACCCCGTCTCTACTAAAAATACAAAAATTGGCTAGGTGTGGTGGCACGCACCTGTAATCCCAGCTATGTGGGAGTGTAAGGAGAGGATTGCTTGAACCCAGGAGGTGGAAATTTCAGTGAGCCAAGATCACGCCACTTCACTCCAGCCTGGGCGACAGAGCAAGACTCTGTCTCAGTCAAAAAAGAAAAGAAAAGAAAAAAGAGAACCTTGAGCCATGTGTTTTCATATAAAGGTTCTTTGTTAAGCTAGGGCCACCTGTCTAGATAGAAGTAGAGTAGTAGTTTAAAATGGAAGAATAGAAGCACTCAGTTGTGATGTGAAAAATTAAAGTTGTTTTTTGTCTTTGAATACCTAAAAGCATGGAAATAAGGACAGAAGATCTAAATGGTGTAATGGAAAAGGAAGCCTACACATTTCAACTATGCACCAGCACAGTTACTGTTTTACTGGGATGGAGCCAAAAAGAAAAGCTTCCAAACTGATAATAGCGGCAGATACAATGCTATGTATTTATCAGATCTCATTTTATTTTCCTTTTCCCAGCCCACATTCCCCAGCCTGCTAGCAGTTAGGGACGGGTGACCGGGTGCTACTTGTGAGGACCTATTGGAAGTTACAGAAGCCACATTCAGGCCCAGCAGTGACCCACCCCACCCCGGACCGGCAAGATTGTCCACAATCTGCGATCTCATTTTCTTGGCAGTCTCAAAGGCCACACATTTAAGATTGCAATGTCAGGAGATAAAAGGACCCTGAAGCCCTGAGATGCTTCTTGATAAATAGTCACCAAAGAAAAACATCTGCCCAGCATGACATGAGGAAGACAAACCCTTTATCACCAAGCCACTGAAATAGGTGGTTTATTTATTAGTATAACCTATCCTGTCCTGATAGAATATATCACCTAATTCTTGTTATCTGACTGTAGAAAGGAATCAACATTTTTAAAAGTACTGTATTCTGAAGTAAATTTGTCATGTGGAACATTATTCAGAGAACAGCAAATAACCGTAACAGATCACATAAACTTCACAGCAGCATCGCCACGCATACAGAAGCCTCCTTCATTCAGCCGTATCTTGCACGGCCAAACGTTCACTATGCCATTCAGTTCCTCCACAGCCCGGCCATTTCCTCCCTCTCTAGCCTCTTCTTGCTCTCTCTGCTTCTCATTCTGTTTCTAGAAATGCCAAGCCACCTGTGGTTCCCTGCATGAGCCCCACCTTTCATAACTCTTCTCGTTCTACTCCTCCTGCCTGGACCTTTTTCCTCAGCCATCCTTAACTGGTCCATCCATCAAGATTCAACCAGAGGGCCAGGCGCAGTGGCTCAAGCCTATAATCCCAGCACTTTGGGAGGCCAAAACGGGTGGATCACCTGAAGTCAGGAGTTCGAGACCAGCCTGGCCAACATGGTGAAACCCTGTCTCTACTAAAAATACAAAAAGTAGCCAGGCGTGGTGGCAGGTGCCTGTAATCCCAGCTACTTGGGGGGCTGAGGCAGGAGAATCACTTGAACCTGGGAGGCAGAGGTTGCAGCGAGCTGAGATCGCACCATTGCACTCCAGCCTGGGTGACAAGAGTGAGACTCTGTCTCAAAAAAAAAAAAAAAAAAAAAAGATTCAACCAGAGAAGTAGAATCATTCAACGTGATCTCAAACAAAGGATTTATTACAGGATTTTACTCCCCACCCCCACCCATGCAATTGTAGGAGCTGGTTCAACAGTTTGCGCACACCTGTTGTTTCTGCATCTGGCTCTGGGCCTGAAGTCAGCAGGGTAGGAAGTTAGGGAGGAAAGAGGCTCGAAGTGGGGAGAGCCAGGGCAAACCAGAACTCACCTGGGTAAGCTGGGAGCCCGTGCTGGTCACTTACAAGGGAAGCTGGCACCTTCCATCACGGAGCTAGACACACACCTGGCCTAGGAGTCAGAGACGTCGAAGGCGCCGCCTCACCTCAACAAGGGAAGTCTGTGGATCTGCAACAACAAGTTGAGCTACCTGGCCCCACACTGACACAAGGAGCATCTACACAGCTGCTGCCTGCCTTCTACCGTCCAGACCTCGTGAACATTTCTCATGGGGTCAGTCTGAGCCCAGAGCCATACAGGGAAGGGAATTCTGGGAAATGCAGTTCCAGATTAGTTCATTGGAGAAGTCCGAGGTCACCACCTTGGCTGACTTCTCCTGGGTCCTTTAAGACTCAACTCAGACCGTACCCTCCTGGGGACATTATCTTCAGCTCCAAGATTATGCTCATTGTCCTTCCTCTGTGCTGTCTTAGCATTCTGTACACACCATCATCACAGCATTTAACGCCTAATATTTAAATTGCTTATTTGTGCGTCTATCTTTTCAGCTGGACTATAAGGTTCTTGAGGGCAGGGCTATGTCATATTCATTTTTCTGTCTCCGGCAGTGTCTGCACATAGTAGGTCTTTAATAAACATGGAGCAGAACCGTGGGCATGCATGCCTTCAAGGGTTTACTGCTGTCACTCCACAAATGAGGATCATGTGTAAAAACCTAGGTGAAGAGTGGCAGGAAAATTCCCATATCCTCTCTCAAGCGTACCCTAGAGCATATCTGTAACACACTCAAGAGGGTTACAACGGGGAACAGCCACTCTGACTGCGGCCTGAGGATGGGTGAGTTTGGAATAGAAACTATTATTGAACATTTCTTAAATGCCAGGCATTAAATATTTCACATGCTTGGACTCATTTTGATTCTCACAAGAATTGCATAAGGTGGGTATTATTACTCCCAAGAAGGATACAGAGCTGTTAAGTAATCTGCCCACAGCTGGTCCAAATCACAGCTGGATTTCAAAACCCGCGCTCATTCTGCTGCCCTGCGTTTCCGCCCCAGCCCGGGCTGGGGACTGCAGGTGGCTGGAGTGACACTGACTCAGAGGGGCCTTACACTAGAAGTGAAGGAAGTGGCGCCATCAGCTGGTGTTTTAAAAAGGCCAGAGGTGCTTATAAACAACCCTCCCTTCACGGCCCCACCCTCCTCCCACAGGGGCAGTCAGCAGGGTGGGGCCAGGCCGGCGTCCAAAACACCACTCCCCACCCCTGCACACCCCGAGGCTACTCAGGCTTCAGGCGGGCATGCCCTCCCCTCCAGCTTCTTCCTCCCTCCCACTGCTTTTGCTAACCCTGGCGTTCCCTGAAGTTCCACTGCTGAAGGCTGCCCGGGATAATCACGCTTTCACCAGAGCCCTCCAGGAATGCCAGGGAGTGGACGCTGGAGACCCTAAATACCCCTGAGACTGCCTGACACTCTTCCCAAGCTCTTCTACGGTGATTACATGGTCCTTCCAATTGATCGGCTTTCTGAACAAGCCTGATCCCTTTGGGAAGACCATGGAGAGCAGTGTGCTGGAGTGGTTCTTGGACTCAGACAAGCTTGAGTGCAAGTTCTTGCCACGCTACTTACTGTGTGATCCCAAGCAAGCTGCTTAACCGTTCTGGGATACATTAGCCTCATCCTAAAAACAGAGACAACACCCCTACCTTCGGTGATTGGTAGGGTACATGCAACGGAGGCACGGAAAACCCTTAGCACAGAGCCTGGCCCGCCGTGGCTGCTGTCACTGAGGTCATGTTGTGGCCGCGGCTGCTAAGAGCACTGTCAGCATGGGAGAGTGGGCTCAGCCCGGTTATGAGTCTCCTGCTCAATCACGTGGCACACAGG
Organism: Pongo pygmaeus; assembly: GCF_028885625.2. Taxonomy (NCBI): domain Eukaryota; kingdom Metazoa; phylum Chordata; class Mammalia; order Primates; family Hominidae; genus Pongo; species Pongo pygmaeus. The sequence goes on along the minus strand of NC_072378.2, from coordinate 7,576,470 downwards.
GGACTCAACAATGCAGCTGCAATGCAACCACTCCCATTTCTCAATGTGAAAAACAAGCCCTGCTTCTTCTTTTGATCAAAAGTGATTCATTCATTCACTTGAACAGCTACTGTGTGCCAACCACCGGGACCCGCACTGGAGGTGGAGAAATATCTAAAGATATTGAAGACGTCTTTCCTGGCCTCAAGGAGCTTTCGGTCAAAGTTTTCCTTTAAAGAAAGGCATTTGGGCTGTGTTAATAAGGGGTTAACAGCAGCTCTCTCTGCCTTTATGCATTTGCAGCTCAGCAGCAGTAAATTCTCATCTGAACTGCAATTGACCCGGTGCACACAATCATGTTATTCATATTCTTATAAACAGAGGGTACAGTATGTATAATTTCCTAGATTTCTGGGAGGGGATGTATCATAACTAAACTCCAACTTTTCCTTTGGAGAAACAGTCCCATTTGTTTCTGGTTAGCTTCAAAGCAAAAACTAATTTTTTCCTTCTATGTGTCAGTAACTTGAGTGAAATTTGTCACTTGTTTTTATGAAAAATTCTTTGCCATTACCTTCATTGCTTGAAATAAAAAAAAAATTGAAAAGAAAAAAAAACCACCCACTACAACTCACACTCCCCGCGTGGTACAAGGCACTTGAAACGCAATGACAGAATGGTGGTGTCATTTCTAGTCATGGAAACTAACAAGAGTCCCCCGGAATGGCCTCAAATTCATCCGTCAAGAATCTATTTTCTAGTACCTACTATGAGAGCAAGACCACTGGTGACATCTTGTTCCAATTTAAGCAAGGTTGAGCTGTGGGCCAGCTCCTTCAAATCATAACCAGCACAGAAATTGCCTCCTACCAAAAAACCACAAGGGTTAGACTCTGTAAGAATGAATCCCAGAAAAGTTGGAACTCTCAAGTCCAAGCATATTTCTGAAGCAATCCGGTCAAGAACAGCATTTTCTTTTTCTTTCTTTGGAGGATTTCTTGTTTGTCCTAGGATGAAGTTGAAGTGTGGTTGGGGATGAAGGAAGAGCAGCTTTATTTTGCTCCAAAAGAACTAACAACTCCTTCACCACTTTACCTTGAGCCAGAGCTATTTAGAAAATGCTCAATCTATTTTTACCTTTCTATATATGTATTTAATAGAGATACCATTTTATTAGTAAATTAACAAAAACATGAGCTGACGCTCTCTCAGCGGTGACTCATTGTGAACGGGACGTTTCCCTAGGGGCATAGCTATCCCCAGGGAAAAACCTCCTCTGAGCTGTATTTTCTACTGTGGGGCATGCCTTACTATAGGACTAAGAGAATTCTGACGTTTAGGGAGGTTCCCTGTCTACATCCTGAATTCCAAACGTTATTATATGCACCATGGCTTTGAAGTCTGTTTATTTGACCTCTTTAAGTTCAAGTAGCCAAAGATCGAGGCAACAAATAGGAGTGGCCCTGAGATGATTCGAAGATGTTGGGTACACCCAGGATGAATGAGGAGCAGTCGATTCACATTTAGGATCCACAAGAGTAATGTGTGTGTCACTGTGGGGGAGGACAGAAGAGGTGGAGGAGGGAGGGAGGGTGCTGAAGGCAGTGGTCCGTGGTGGCCACCATGACCTGGGGCTACCTGCAGTGGCTCCTGTAATGGAGATGGGGAGCACTGGTTGTAGGGAACCAGCTGGCTCTACAGACCCCTGAGATGGCCAGTAGTGCAATTGGCTGAATTATGTCCCCCCAAAATTCATATGCTGAAATCCTAACCTTCAGTGCCTCAGAATTTGACTCTATTTGAAGATGGAGCCTTAAAAGAGGTAATTAAGTGAAAGCGAGGCCATTAGGGTGGGACTTAATCTAATCTGACTGGTGTCCTTATGAGAAAAGGAAATTAGGACACAGACACACAGAGGGAGGACCAGGTGGGGACACAGGGAGAAGATGGCATCTATAGCTGAGGAGAGTGGCCCGGGGAGGAACCAACCCTACCAGCACCTGGATCTCAGACTTCCAGCCTCCAGAACGGTGAAGAAATAAAGTCCTGTTTAATGGCCCCAGTCTGTGGCCCTGGCAAACTAGTACAATTAGCTACTGGGATTTGCAGAGCCAAATTCTCCTGGAATTGCTGCCAAACTTCAGATGTTTCCAAAATTGTCTTATATAAAGCAAATTGAGAAAAGCCTTTCTTTGGGATTTTAAAATTAGGGAAAATGGTAGTATTTGAGAAGCTTTATGATCACTTATTTATTTCTGCTTTTTCCTCACCTCTCTCCTTGTCGAATATTGGGCCTCCACCACCTCAGCTTCCTCTCTCCCCCGGCCCTTTTGAATCCTGGTCACCTGGTGTCATCTCCCCACCATACCTCTGAACATGCCACAGGTCACCAACAGCACCTCTGGGCCACCTGCAAATGCTTACAGCATTTGACCAAGTTATTACTCCTTTTTTTCCTATTTTTTTAAACAGAAGAAATACTTGTATTCTGCAAAGAATTGACACACTGCAAAAACATGGAGTTAAAAGTAAAACTCAAACCTCTGTTTCTTAACCTCTGCCTCCTTAAAACAGTAGCTGTCAACCAGGGACAATTCTGCCCCCAGGAGGACATTTGGTAATGTCCAGAGACGCAGTTGGTTGTTATATAACTGGGTAGAGTGGAGTGTGCTATGGCATCTAGTGGGAAGACGCCAGGGAAGCTGCTAAACATCCTACAACGCACAGAGCTGCCCCCAGCACAAAGAATAATCTGCCCCAAATGTTAATCATGTCCACATTTGAGAATCCCTGCCTCGGGGTAACACAAAAATGTGCCCTACTCTTACCTTTTGTGTTACTGCATTGGTGTTTTCTTCTATGTTTTGTTTTTGTTTTTGTTTAGAGATAGAGTCTTGCTCTGTTGCCCAGGCTGGAGTGCAGTGGTGCAATCATAGCTCACTACAGCCTCTAGTTCCTGGGCTCAAGCGATCCTCCCACCTCATCTTCCCAAGTAGCTGGGACTACAACTGTGCCAGCACACCCGGCTACATTTTTTCATTTTATTTTTAAATTAATTAACCAGACAGACAGAAACTTTTTTTTTTTTTTTTTTTTTTGTAGAGTCAGGGTCTTGCTCTGTTGTCAAGGCTGGTCTTGAACTCCTGGCCTCAAGGGATCCTCTTGCCTAGGCCTCCCAAAGTGCTGGGATTACAAATGTGAGCCACCAGGCTGAGCCCTGGACTGAATTTTACCCCTTCAAAATTCGTAGGTTGCAGCTCTAACCCCCAATGTGACTGTGTTTGGAGACAGGCCCTTTGTGGAGGTAGTTAAGGCTAAACAAGGTTATACGTCTGAGGCCCTAATCCAATAAGACTGGTGTCCTTATAAGAAGAGGAAGAGACACCAGGGATCTCTGTCTCCACACAACAAGGAGAAAAGGCCAAATGGGGACACAGTGAGAAGGCAGTCATCTGCAGGACAGGAGGAGACACCTCACCAGAAACCAACCCTGCTGTCACCTTGATCTTGGACTTCCAGCTTCCAGAACTATGAGAAAATACATTTCTGTTGTTGAAGTCATGCAGTCTGTGCTATTCTGTTATTGCAGCCCAAGCTAATACACCTTAGCTTGTCTTCTCTCCGTGTCTTCACATGGTCTTCCCATTGTGTGTGCACATTTCTGTGTCCTGATTTCCCTCTTGTTGTAAGGACACCAGTCATATTAAATTATGACTCACCCTAATGACCTCTTTTTAACCTAATTACCTCTTTAAATACCCTATCTCCAAACAGTCACATTCTGAAGTTCTAGGGGTTAGGGCTTCGACGCATGAATTTAGTGAGGAAGGGAGCACAATTTAGCCCATAGGAGGCAGCATCTAAAGTAACCCCACAGGAGCTATCACAAGGCCAGGTACATACCTGCTCTGTGGAACTCTGTCCATGAGTCCAGGCCATCCACAATCATATTCTCATACCCTTTCGAATTTTTAGGCATGAATCAAACATCAGTCCACCATGGCCCTTCGGCTCTGTGAATTAAATGTCCAGCTCCTTGAGGATCCCATTAAAGCCCCCCTCCCTGGCCTGGAAGTGAGGGAAAGGGAGGAGGCATCTCCATCCCTTCCCCACCAAGTGTGAGTGGAAGCCACAGAGTGCTAAGCACTCTCTCCAAACACCTCCTGTGATTTCAGACTTCCTGGATAACTGCCTCAACTCTTTGATACTCTTGGATAGACACGTGGCCAAAAGTTACAAAACTGCTTTTTGGAAATCTCTTTTACAATTCCCACATAGTGATCTTCCTTTGGCGGGTCAGAGAAGTGGGCATCTGCTATAGTGGTGACCTAGCTGAATCTGAAACAGAAATAGTTGCACTTAGAATCCACTTAAAAGTATAGTCCTTAGGATGTCTTCAGCGGCAAGTGGTAGAAAATCCTAATTAGCATTGATACAACTAATAAGGGGCTTAATATTTCACGTAAGAAGCACCCAAGGAGGGCAGCTCTAGGCCCATCAGGGCGTCAGCTCATTTCTGTGATTTTCATGGCTTCATGTGTTGGTTTCATCCTGAGACTGGCTGCAAGATGGCTGTAGCAACCACTGACATATTGTGTAGACAGAACAGGGGCTGCTGATCATTGTGCAGAAGTCACCCCAAGGACATCTTCTCAAGTCCCATTGGCCAGAATAGGGATACATGCCCTCCCTTGAACCAGCCACCTACGAGGAGAATGGGATTGCCATGATGAGCTCAGTCTTAGGATTTCTACCTCCTGCATACTTCCAGAGCGTGTCCAGAGTGAGATGAGATGATCAGCTCTACTGCCCCCACCACCCCAAAATACAGACCTGGGGAGAGCCTGTGACAGCTCACAGGACTAATCAGGTAAACTAGAGCCACCTTACACTCTCTAAGGCTCCCACCCTGCTTCCACTTTAAGGAAGCCAAATGAGGGGGAGAGAAGAAGCAGTACCAGCTGGTGTTATTTTGAAGGTATATTGACTCCTATGCATTTAGAGGAGGGTCTGATAACCAAAAAACATTGATGCTGAGATGGGAATTTGGAGCTGGATCACCTCCTGCCCAGCTGCCAATGAGGACCCCACTGTAGGTAGTAGCAGGAGGAGCACAGATCGTCCCAGGTCCAAGATAGCCACTAAGTCAGTGAAGCTTTCACCAGAGGCACACATGGTGGCATACCAGTGAAGGCGAATGCAGGTGTGTGCTCAACTCAGTGCATGCACATTTCTAATAGATGATTTTTCTAGGAAAATGTAAATTGCGAAACCAACCTCAGAAGAAAAAAAAATGACAGACTTATTACCATAAGAGGAATTAAGACGTCTGTCAAAGAGCTAACCAAACTGGGGTGTGTGCACACACACATACACACCCAGAAAAGCTCAGATGGCCTCACAGAGACCTAAATCTGTAAGGATTAAATAACCCCCAAACCTGTTTAAACTTTTTGGAGCAAGTACAAATAAGACAACATCCCAATTCTTTTTTGTAAATGAAGTTTCCCTGCATTCGTATAAAAATCTGTTTAAGATACTAGAAGAAAACTCCAGGCCAATCACACATAGGAATATTGATGGAAAAAAAATTAGTATCAGGAAGTCTATTAATGTAATCACACATGATATGATCTTGCTATAAAACACAAGCAAATCAACTGAAACATATAACAAACAACACAAAAATATTACAGAAGGTGGCTAATTACATACAAAGAGACCAGTCCAAAAAGTGTCAGAAGAAAATTCTGTTTTCTAATACAGTTATGCACCACATAATGGTATTTTGGCCGATAATGGACCACATATACAATGGTGGTCCCATAAGATTTTAATACCATATTTTTATCCTACCTTTTCTACGTTTACATATGTTTTCATATACAAACACTTAACGTTGTGTTCCCGTTGCTTACAGTCTTCAGTACAGTCACACGCTGTACAGGTTTATAGCCTAGGAGCAATAGGCTGTACCATACAGCCTAGGAAAGTAATAGGCTGTACCATCTAGGTTTGTGTGAGTACACTCTAAGATGTTCCCACAATGACAAAATCATATTTCTCAGAATATATACATGTCTATAATTAAACATGAAATAAAAAACCGTTGCCTAAGCCAAGTTCAAAAGGTTTACTCTTTTGTTTTCATCTATAGTTTTGTAGTTTTAGATCTAAATTAGTAATGTCAAAGATATTAGATATATATAAACAAAATTTGTCAAGTAAGATTTGAACAGATGAGAAAAGATACACTGTTTTGGAACAAGAAACCCGAATTTTATTAAATATCAATTATCCCCAAATGAATCTATACAGTTACTATAATTTTGGCTGTGCACAGTGGTTCACACCTGTAATCCCAGCACTTTGGGAATCCGAGGCAGATGAATCACCTGAGGTCAGGAGTTTAAGACAAGCCTGGCCAAAATGTCAAAACCCTGTCTCTACTAAAAATACAAAAAATTAGCTGAGTGTGGTGGCGGGCACCTGTAATCCCAGCTACTCAGGAGGCTGAGGCAGGGAGAATTGCTTGAACCCAGGAGGCGGAGGTTGCAGTGAGCTGAGATCACACTACTACACTCCAGCCTGGGCAACAGAGCGAGACTCCATCTCAAAAAAAAAAAAAAAAAGAGGTTACTATAATTTCAACAAAAATACTAATCAGAATTTTTTAAGTACAAGATAAATTGCATTCCTATGATCCTGAATTGGTTGTATTCTCTTTAATGTGCTGCTGAATACCCTTTGCTAATATTTTAGAATTTTTGCATTGATATTGTTCAAGAAATTTGGATGAAATCGTAACTATAAGGACAATGGAATCGGATGGTTATTCCCAAGGTCAGTTCAATTCTGGAAAAAAGATAATGAAAAGCTGAAAATGATAAAACTGGCAAATAAAAGTTAAGTGTGACCAAGACAGTTACATGGTGAAACAATAGTCTTTTCAACAAATTTCCAGTTGCAGGCAACTGGAAATCCACATTCAAATGAACCAAGTGGGACTCTTGCCCCACATCATATACAAAAATTAAGGCAAAATGGAACATAGACCTAAATGTGAGATCTAAAACTACAAAACTCTCAGAGAAAACATAAATTTAGTAGGCAATGGCTTCTAGATATGACATCAAAAGCACAAATGACAAAAGAAAAAATAGATAGACTTCATCAAAATTAAAAACTTCTGCACACCAAATGACTCCATTGAGAAAGTGAAAAAGCAACCCATAGGATGAGAAAAAAAAATTGCAAGTCATATATCTGGTAAGAGACTTGTATCTAAAAACTTCTATGTATACATAAAATCTCTTACAACTCAATAATAGAAAACAGCCCAAATTTGAAATGACCAAAGGATTCAAATAGACATTTCTCCAAAAAAAATATATACAAATGGCCTGGTCAATGTACACATGAAAAGATGCTCAATATCATTAGTTATTAGGGAAATGCAAATCAAAACCACAATGAGAGACCACATCACACTTACTAGGAGACTGTACTCAAAAAGACAGACAATAACAAGTGTTGGTGAGGATGTGGAGGAATTGGAACCCTCATACACTCTGGGGAGAATGTTAAATAGGGCTGCGGCTTTGAAGTTTTTTTCTTCCAACTTTTATTTTAGATTCAGAGGGTACATATGCAGGTTTGCTACCTGGGTATATAGCATGATGCTGAGGTTTGGGGTACAATTGATCCCATCACCCAGGTACGGAGCATAGTACCCAATAGTTAGTTTTTCAACCCTTGCCCTCCTCTCTCCCTTCCCTCTCTAGTAGTCTATTTGTTTCCATCTTTTTTTTTTTTTGGAGACAGAGTCTCACTTTCTGACCCATGCTAAAATGCGGTGGTGTAATTGCAGCTCACTGCAGCCTCAGCCTCTTGGGCTCAAGCAATCTTCCCACCTCAGCCTCCTTAGCAGCTGGGACCACAGGTGTGCACTACCATGACTAGCTAATTTTTTATTTTTTGTAGAGATGGGGTCTTGCTATCTTGTCCAGCCTGGTCTTGAACTCCTGGGTTCAAGCAATTCTCCCACCTTGGCCTTCCAAAGTTCTGGGATTGCAGGCATGAGTCACCTCACCTGGCCTGTTGCTATCTTTATGTCCATGCATACCCAATGTTTAGCTTCAATTTATAAGTGAGAACAGGCAGTATTTGGTTTTCTGTGCCTGCATTAAATTCCTTTAGGATCATGGCCTCTAACAGCATCCATGTTTCTGCAAAGGACATGATTTCATACTTTGTAATGAATTTCATTATTTTTTATGGCTGCATAGTATTCCACGGTGTATATGTACCACATTTTCTTTATCCAGTCCACCACTGATGGACTCCTAGGTTAATTCCATCTTTGCTGTTGTGAATAGTGCTGCAGTGAACATGTGGGTGTATCTGTCTTTTTGGTAGAATGATTTATTTTCCTTTGGATATATACCCAGTAATGGGATTGCTGGATCAAATAGTTTAAGTTTTAAATGATTAAATGGTTTATGTTTAAGTTTCAAGTGGTTTATGTTTTAAGTTCTTTGAGAAATCTCCAAACTGCTTTTTCCACAGTGGCGGAACTAATGTGCATTCCCACCAACAGTGTATTAAGTGTTCCTGTTTCTCTGTAGCCTCACCAGCATCTGTTATCTTTTTACTTTTTAGTAATAGCCACTCTGACTGGTAAGAGATGGTATCTCATTGTGGTTTTGATTTGCATTTCTCTAATGATTAGTGATGAGCATTTTTTCATACGTTTGTTGGCTGCTCGTATGTCTTCTTTTGAGAAGTGTCTGTCCATGTCTTTTGCCCATTTTTAAGTGGGGTTATTTGGTTTTTGCTTGATCAATTGTTTAAGTTCCTTATAGATTCTGGATGTAAGACCTTTGTCAGATGCATAGTTTGCAAATATTTTCTCCCATTCTGTAGGTTGTCTGTTTTACCCTTTTTTTGTTTTGTTTTTTTTGTTTTGTTTTGTTTTTTGAGATGGAATCTCACTGTTGCCCAGGCTGGAGTGCAGTGGCACAATCTCAGGTCACTGCAACCTCCACCTCTTGGGTTCAAGCAATTCTCCTGCCTCAGCCTCCCAAGTAGCTGGGACTACAGGCACCTGCCACCATGCCCAGCTGATTTTTGTACTTTTAGTACAGACGGGGTTTCACCATGTTGGCCAGGCTGGTCTTGAACTCCTGACCTCAAGTGATCCACCCATTTTGGCCTCCCAAAATGCTGGAATTACAGGCATGAAACACTGTGCTCAGCCTGTTTACTCTTTGATAGTTTCTTTTGCTGTGCAGAAGTTCTTTAGTTTAATTACATCCTATTTGTCAATTTTTGGTTGTGTTTCAATTGCTTTTGAGGACTTAGTTGTAAGTTATTTCCTAAGGCTGATGTCCAGAATGGTGTTTCCTATGTTTTCTTCTAGGATTCTTATAGTTTGAGGTCTTACATGTAAATATTTAATTCATCTTCAGTTAGTTTTTGTAAATGGTGAAAAGTAGGGGTCCAGTTTCATTCTTCTGCATATGGCTAGCCAGCTATCCCAGTACCATTTATTGAATAGGAAGTCCTTTCCTCATTGCTTCTTTTTGTTGATTTTGTCAAACATCAGATGGCTATGGGTACGTGGCTTTGTTTCTGAGTTCTCTATTCTGTTCCATTGGTCTACATGTCTATTTGTACTATACTGTTTTGATTACTATAGCCTCATAATATAGTTTGAAGTCAGGGAGTGTGATGCCTCTGGCTTTGTTCTTTTGCTTAAAATTGCTTTGGCTATTCAGGCTTTTTTTTGGTTCCATTTGAATTTTAGAATAATTTTTTCTAGTTTTGTGAAAAATGATGCCTGCAGTTTGATAGGAATAGCACTGAACCTGTAAATTGCTTACAGCAGTATGGCCATTTTTATGATATCAATTCTTCCAATCCATGAGTGTGGAATGTTTTTTCATTTGTGTCATCTATGATTTCTTTCAGCAGTGTTTTGTATTTGTCCTTGTAGAAATCTTTAACCTCCCTGTTAAATGTATTCCTAGATATTTTATTATTTTTCTGCAGCTGTTGTAAATGGGATTGCATTCTCAATTTGGCTTTCAGCTTGAATGTTATTAGTATAGAAATGCAACTGATTTTTGTACAATGATTTTTGTATCCTGAAACTTTACTGAAGTTGTTTATCAGTTCCAAGAGCCTTTTGGTGGAGTCTCTAAGGTTTTCTAGGTATAGAATCGTATCATCAATGAGGAGAGATAGCTTGACTTCTCCTCTTCCTATTTGGATGCCTTTTATTTCTTTCTCTTGCCTGATTGCTCTAAGACTTCAAGTACTATGTTGAATAGTAGTGGTGAGAGTGGGCATCCTTGTCTTGTTCCAGTCCTCAAGGGGAATTCTTCCAGCTTTTGCCTGTGGGTTGCTGCTTTGAAAAACAGTTTGGCAGTTCTTTAAAATGCTAAACATAGAGCTATCATACGATCCAGCAATTCCACTTCTTGGTATATACCCAAGAGAAATGAAAAATGTATGTCTACATAAAAACTTGTACGTGAATGTTCGTGGCAGTGTCATTCACTAATAGCTGAAAAGTGGAATCAAATGTATACCAACTGATGAATGAATAAGCAAACTGGCATATTCATTCAATGGAATGTTATTTGACCAAAAAAAATGAAGTATTGATACATGCTACAACATGGATAAAACTTGAAAACATTATGTTCAATTAAAGAGTCACAAAGAACCAAATATTATATGATCTCATTTGCATAAAATGTCCAGAAAAGGCAAATCTACACGGTAGGAAGTGATCAGTTGTTGCCGGAGAGTAGGGGAAGGAGTGAACAGGGAGTGACTGTTAATGGGTATGGGATTTCTTTTAATGTGGATGAAAATGTTTTTAAATTAAATTGTAGTGATGATTGCACAATCCTGGGACTATACTAAAAAACATTAAATTGCACACTTTAAATAAATGAATGTGTGCTTTGTGAATTATATCACAATAAACATGTTAAAAGGAAAACAAGGCCAAAATATAGAGATTCTCCTCTCCTGTAGTGGAGAGGCAGAGAAAGCTAAACTAGACTTGGGGTTCACATTATAATAGTAACGGAGCTCAACAGAAGGTTGAGCACCAAGGCAGGTCACCTCCATCAAGGTCGGGGCACGGTCTGAGAAACAACAGGACCCTGATACATGAGATGAGGACATCTGAGTTGATGCACCCAAAACTCTCACATCTCCAGATTTCCCTAAAGCCTCTGAGCCCTCAGAGTGGCTCACCTCTCTCTGCTAAGGGCTAGCACTCCCCACATGCTTGAAAACTACACAAGGGCTTCTTTCCACAAGATAACATCCTCCCCTTTCCCACTGAGAACTGGTCCCATTTCCCCTTCTTGCCACTGAGCCAAGAAGCAGGGTTAAGTCTCTATCTCACAGGGCTGGGGATGTGCTGGGTCTGCTAAAAATGGAAAGAAATTGTACCAATGAGGAGCAGCAGTACCTCACCTTCATGTAATATCAGAAGGTGGGAGAACCACTGAGGCTGAATTCCGAGGGTGCATTATCCAGGGAGTCAGAACTCAAGGCTGGATGAGGGTTTATTGGTTTGGGATCCCCCTTCTGGGATACAGGATTTAACATAGTGGCAAGGATCCAGGAGATGGTGCACACACACCCTGGAAGCAATGAAAAAAGCAATGGTCCACAGTGAGTGAGGTAGAAATGGCAGAGCCTCCATGGCAGATGGCGGCCAGGGGGAATGAAAAGCTCAGAGAAATGGGTGTGCTGGGGTGAACTCTGTTATGGGAGAATCCCAGAGGACACACCATTCTCCCAAGCACTAAGGATCTTGCTGGGGCAATATGCTCCATGGCACTCTGGAGATCAATGGTGGTGCTGAGTACATGCTGACACAGAACTGGGTCACTGGTAGGAAAGGGGTGGTGAGTTCCCCCCGCACCAAACAGAGGCCAGGTGGTGGCATGTCACTGTCCAAAGCCACGTGGATGCAATGATCACAGTGAGTGGCAGGTCAGAAGGGCAGCCAGGGATCCTGACCCACAGAGAGTTAGAGAAAGAATTAATAGGACACAGTATTCCTAGAAGCCAAGCAGATGGGCAGCCACAAGACACAACTCAATCTGCACAAACAAAAGAAATCAAGGATGGATGAGCTGGAGGCTGAGGACAGTTGCCCCCAAAACGGTCACGATCAATTTTTCTGTTTCTAGACCTAAGACAATTTTTAGACCCAGGAACCCTTGATGAATAGAAAGCCTGAGTCCAAAGGGAGAAGAATGCTGAGCAATCATAGGACGTGTACATGGTAATGAGTCTCCCAGTTCTTCCAGAGGGACCTGCAGCCATTTACTCAGGTAAATGGACGCTAGAGAAAGGGGAATGGTCAAACATCCCAAGATGTTTGTTTCAGGGTCCAAGTTGATGTTGATACCCAGTAACCCAAGGTGGCATCATGCCTACTCACTGTTAGAGAGGGACACATGTGAAGCCTTGGCCTGGCTCTCAGTAGTGCACTGGTTTCCAGGACCCACTCAGGGGTCATTTCCCCGATATCTGAGTGTGTAATTGCAATAGGCTTACCTGGTAGTCTCTTCTGTCTGTTCCTTGGCCTATGGGGTGAGAGCTCTCCTAGTAGGGAAGGCAAAGTAGAAGCTTTAGAAACTGCCCCTCCCCAGACAACAATAATGTACCCCAGGGAGAATGACTGAGATTATTGCCAATCTTAAAAGACCAAAGGGTCTTTAAGCAGATTTAACGCGGCCTCAGGTCATGACACGTGGCCTTTCACCTGGCAGATGTGTTCTTCTCTATCCTCATCAAAAAAAATAGGTTTAGGCCAGGCGTGATGGCTCATGCCTGTACTCCCAGCACTCTAGGAGGCTGAGGAGGGCAGATCACCTGAGGTCAGGAGTTCGAGACCACCCTAGCCAGCATGGTGAAACCCCGTCTCTACTAAAAATACAAAAATTAGTTGGGCATGGTGTTGCACATCTGTAATCCCAGCTACTCAGGAGGCTGAGGCAGGAGAATCAATTGAACCCGGGATGTGGAGGTTGCAGCGAGCAGAGATCGTGCCACTGCACTCCACTTGGGAGACAGAGCAAGACTCCATCTCAAAAAAAAAAAAAAAAAAAAAAAAAAAAAGGCTTAGAAACAGATGGCTATGGTTTGACTATTTGTCCCCTCCAAAGCTTATGTTGAAATTTAATCCCCAATGCGGTAGTATTGAGGTGGGGCCTTTAAGAAGTGATTGGGTTATAAGGGCTCTGCCTCATTTAAATGGATTAACCTATCCATAAATGAATGGACTGATAAACTGATGGTTTACTGGGTTATCATTGGGATGGAACTGGTGGCTTTATCAGAAGAGGAAGAGAGACCTGAGCCAGCCTGCTCAGCCCCCTCACTATGTGTTACCCTGCACCACCTCAGGACACTGCAGAGAATCCCCACCAGCAAGAAGGCCCTCACCAGACATCACCCCTCGACTTTGGTCTTCTCGGCCTCTGGAACTGTAAGAAATAGATTTCTTTTCTTTATAAACTACTCAGTTTCAGGTATTCTGTTATAAGCAACAGAAAATAGACTAAAACACATTCACTTGGAAGAGTGAATCATGTTACATTTATGGCCTTGGTACAAGGCTATGTTAATGCTCCCATGTCCTGTCACAATAAAGTCCGAGGAAACCAAGACCAGGTAGGCATCCTGCAGAACAGCACCCTGGTCCACCATATCGATGATGTCATGCTAAACGAACTGGATAAGCAAAATGGGCACATGAGCAGAGTGGCAGGGGTGGAGGCTAAGCACATGCCCAATGGCACAGGCTTCCATGTAACAAGTAGATCTAGCTTTTGCCATACTGAATGGCAGACCTGCCAGCAGCAGCAGAGAGACCAATGCTGAGCCCCCTGATGTGGTGCTATCCCTCAAGGTGACTAACCAGCCTCTTCACAGTGAGTTTACTACTGGATCCCTTCTGCCCAAGAAGGGACAATGATTCATTTTAGCAGGAACAGACACATATTATGGATATAGGACAGTCTTTTCTGCTTGTAGGCACTCAGTCAATGCCATGGCCCAAGAGCTAACAGATGGTTACATCCAGCAGCACAGGAGTCCACATAAGAAAAAGGGATCCTCTAAGAAAGAGGGATCCGCTTTATAGCAAAGGTGTGTGGAGTGAGCACTTGGCTGTGGAATCCACTGGCCAAAGTTTGAACTGTTCCACTGAGAAGCTGCTGACCTGAGCGAGGAATGCTATGGCATGTGGAAGACAAAACTGATGTGCCAGCTTGGAGGTAATATCTCATGAGGCTAAGTGGCATCCTCTCAGCTGCAGTGTACACTTTAAACAAGTGAGCCTTATATGGTGCTGCATTTTCAACTGAAAGAATACATAGATCCAAGAACCAAAGGGCAGAAGTGGGGTTTCCCTAGTTTCCATCACTCCCACCTGGGGAATTTGCTCCTCCTATCCCTGCACCTCTGGGCTCTGCAAGTTTAGAGGATCCCAAAGGCGGAAATGTTCTCCCAGTGGATACAGCAAGTCCCATTAAACTCCAAGCTATGATTGACAACTGGGCCTGTTAGACACGCCCCTGCCAAAAGATTGGCAGGTGTGAAGAGGGGTGACCATCCTGGCAGGGGATATTAATCCTGATTGTCAGGAGGTTTGGCCATCATGATACAACAGGATCAAGAATAAATAAATCTATCTGCTTGGACATCTTGATCCCCCCTTGATTTTTTTTACTTATATGAACAAATGCGGCAGCTACAGCCTAAGAGAAGCATGGTGACCAGAAGTTCAGATCCTCAAGGATAAAGGGCTGGGTCATGGCCCCAATTAAGCTACAGAGACCAGCAAAGGTGCTAGCTTAAAGGAGGAATCTCAAGAGGAGAGTAGAGGAAGATGTCAATGAACATTAGAACAGTGTTAAAGGCAAGAGCTGCAGTTTATTCCACTGACTTCCATCTTCTAAATTTCCCAGAGGCCCTTTGGAATCCTGGAGGAACTACACCCAGTCCTTATACAAGAAAGTGCCTGGGAGCGGGCTGTGGCGGATGCTGTGACGTGCTGCCCAGACCCCTCCAGCCCACACAGCGATTCCCTCTGCTGAAGAGAGGTGCTTTGTGTGAGGTCACACCACTTCCTAGAGTGCCCCAAATCCAATGATTGATTCTTATATGCATACAAAGGCCCAGCCCCCTCGCCCCAACTAGGGACAACTCTGAAGGCTCATCCCAGGTCCAGAACAACCTAGAGGGCCGTTGAGATGGCAGCTCAGCTCAGCTTCTGCCTCCACTCAATCCTGACTCCTTCCCTTCCAGAGTGGTGATCCCAAGAGCAGACCCAGTAAACCCCCCATACACTCATCTCCATCGAGGAACCCACCTTGTGACAACGGAGTCTTCATCTTCTCTGACATGTACCACAAATATAATAGTCATCAGTCCCCTCTTTGTGCTGTCTCCCAAGAAACAGCAGGAATATGTGCTCCATCAAAACCCAGGAAAGAGCCTGGGATCCAGGAAGCAGGAATCCGCAAAGGAAAGAGGTGAAAGGAAGCTCCAGCGGGCATCTGGGAAGAGGGCCTGGGGAGTGACCCACTCATTTTGGAGCTGGAGGATAAAGAGGGGCATCTCCAAGGGGAAGAAAATGCAACCCATAATTACCTGAAGTGCTTAAGCATGTTGAGAACATACTAGGCTTGCATAGCTCCAGCAGGGAATTTGAAGCCATAGGAACCTATGAAACCAAGCAAATGAACAGAATAAGAAATAAAACAACTATTAGCATCTGAGAAACCAAAAATGACACAAGAAACAAAATAGAATCTGAGTTCACCACTTGGCTGGGTAGTGAACTCAGGAATATGTATATTTGCTTGCTTGCTTCTCATACAGCAAACACTGGATATTGATATAACAAAAAAATGAAGCTATTAGGAAAATAGAGAAGCTAGTTTGTATGTGTGGAGGATGACATGACAGGGCTAACTCCTACTTTCTTCACTCAGAAGCCAATAGATTATATTTAAAGTTGAAAAATAAAACAGAAAAATACAATAAGCCCGGTTTTTTTGTTTGTTTGTTTGTTTGTTTGTTTTAGTGACAGAGTCTCGCTCTGTTGCCCAGGCTGGAGTGCGGTGGTGCCGTCTCAGCTCACTGCAACCTCAGCCTCCCGGGTTCAAGCAATTCTCCTGCCTCAGCCTCTTGAGTAGCTGGGACTATAGGTGTGCGCCACCATGCCCTGCTAATTTTTCGTATTTTTTAGTGTAGTAGAGACAGGGTTTTGCCATGTTGGCCAGGCTGGTCTCGAACTCCTGACTTCATGTGATCCACCTGCCTTGGCCTTCCAAAGTGCTGGGATTACAGGCGTGAGCCACGGCACCCAGCCAAGCCAGTTATTTTGACAGAAAAAAAGAAACGTCATGAGAAAGAACTGAAAAGATTGGAAGGAGCAGTGAGAAGAAATTCAGGGAAGGAAGGGGAAGAAGGAGCTGTTCTTCTCGTTGTAGGTTGTGTAGACCTATTTGACTTTTCATAACTATGTACATGTGTTACTTTAAGATAACAAATATTAACTTTTTAAAAGTACAAGAGCTGCCGGGAACGGTGGCTCACACCTATAATCCCAGCACTTTGGGAGGCCGAGGCGGGTGGATCGCTTGAGGTTGGGAGTTTGAGACCAGCCTGCCCAACGTGGAGTAACCCCATGTCTACTAAAAATACAAGATTAGCCGAGCATGGTGGCGCATGTCTGCAGTCCCAGCTACTTGGGAGGCTGAGGCAGGAGAATCACTTGAACCCAGGAGGTGGAGGTTGTGGTCAGCCGAGATGGCACCATTGCACTCCAGCCTGGGCAACAAGAGCAAAACTTTGTCTCAAAAAATAAATAAATAAAAATAAAAATAAAATAAAAAATAAAAGTACAAGAGCTCCATAAATAATTGATGGACCGATTAACTGACTTGTCTAATATAGACCAATGGTTTATTTTCTTTTCAATAAAAAATGCCAGGAAGAAGGAGTAGATTCTCTCACCACCAAATAACTCACAACTTTTCCCTTCCTGCTTTCACCATAGCCCCGACCTCCCATGACCAGCTGAGCATTAGGAAGCAAGCCAAAGCCAGGGCCCCGAGTCCCTATAGGGACTCCCGCCTCCCAAGATGATGACCCCAGCATGCTGGTGCTTCACTGATTTATTTAAGAGACGCTCAAATCCAGTTTTTTCATTCAGAAGCAATTATTCTTTTTTTTCTTAAACATTTCTTTTGGAAATGTTCAAACATGCACAGAAGCTGGGCATGGTGATACCCACCCATAGTCCCAACTACTCCAGAGGCTGAGGCAAGAGAATTGCCTAAGCCCAGGAGCTGGACGCTGCAGTGAGCCATGATCATGCCACTGTATTCCAGCCTGGGTGACAGAGCAAGAACTCATCTCTTAAACACACACACACGCGCACACCCATGCAAGTGGAGAAAACCCCCATTTACCTATTTCCCACCTTAAACAATTACCAACATTTGCCTAATTTATTTGCCTTCCTACCCTCACCCTACCCCATTTATTTTACCTGGAATTTTTTTTTTTTTTTTTTTTTTTTGAGACATAGTCTCATTGTGTTGCCCAGACTGGAGTGCAGTGGCGCCATCACGGCTCACTGCAGCCTTGACCTCCCAGGCTCAGATGGTTCCCCCACCTCAGCCTCCCAAGTAGATGGGACTACAGGCATGCACCACAATGCCCAGCTATTTTTTAAATTTTTTTGTACATCTAGAGTCTCTCTATGTTGCCCAGGCTGGTCTTGAACTCCTGGGCTCAAGTGATTCTCCCTGCCTCAACCTCCCGAAGTACTGAAATTAAAGTCATGAGGGACCACGCCCAGCCTGCAAGAAACATTTTAAAGCCAATCCCAAGCATTATGGTATCTTACCCACAAATAGTTTAGTATGCATCTCCAACTGATAAAGACCTTTTTCCCCCCATAATCACCATGCTGTTATCACACCTAATAAAATTAGCAGTAATTCCCTAATATCATTTAATACCTGACTGCAATTACCTTTTGCTAACTGCCTCGAAGGTGAGATTTTGCAGTTGTTTTGTCTGAATCAGGATCCAAATAAGGTCCACACGTTGCATTTGATTGTTATGCCTCTTAATTCTCTTTCATTCTCTAACAGCTCCTTTCTGTGTGCTTTCCGTGTATTGACTTGTTGAGGAACGTAGGTTCTTCATCCTGTAGGATGTGCTACATTCGGGGTCTAGCTAATTGCTTCATTGCACCATTTAACCTGTTCTTCTAGCTCTTGTGTGTCCTGTATATTAATCATAGAGTCTAGATGTCTGAGAAGATTCAGGATCAATTTTAAGACAAGAATACTGGCCAGGTGATGCTATGTATATACTTCCTATTGTGCCACCTTATGATGCTCATAGTTCTGGTTGCCCCACTATGAGTATTGCCAAGGCTGGTCATTAGACTCACACGGTGTCAGCCTCATCTCTCTGGCATACAGTTCTCTACCCACGTTCCCCCAAAGACTTTAGTATCTGTGAGCATTGTTTCCAAAGATGACCACCAGCAATTGCTCCCACCTCTGGCCCCAGAATCATGGGAACTGGTGACACATGTCCACCTGGATTCAGAATTGCCCGCTAGGTGCTTCCCATTCTTCCCTCTTTGGAGCAGGAGTGCCTACTCCAGTCTTACCATTGCACATTGGGTATGTGGATGGGGAAATAACTTGTCCTCTTACCTCATAGGTCTCAGAGCAATACGAGCTGCACATGAGGGCCTGATTTAGATGACAAGATCCTGGACTTTGAGCTGATGCCAAACTGATGCCAAAATGGAGACAGTTGTAAGAGGGGGTAGTTGTATTTTGTATGTGGAATGGACACGAATCATTGTGGCCAGAGACAGACAGCAGTAGATTGTTCCCAGGGAGAGCCATTTTACATCAAGAGTGAGAGTCTATTCTCCCCACCCCTGTGAATCTAGACTGACTTTGTGACTTGCTTCAACCAATAGATGGTGACAGAGGTGACGATGTGTCACCTGTAGGTTTAGTCCTTAAGAGACCTGATAGCTTTGATGGCTTCCGCCTGTGCTCTCATGGAAGCCAGGCATAGGACAGACTGTTGAATGTCAAGAGGCCACCTGGAGGAGAACTGAGGCTCTGTGTTGACAGCAAGCACCAAGGCCCCAGATCAAGAGTGGGGCCACTGTGGACATTCCAGCCCTGGCTGGGATCCCAGAAGAATGTGGTTGCATGAGTGACCCCAACTGCCACCATGTGACGGTGGTTTGTGACGTATCCATGGATGGCTGAGGTAGCATCTATTGACGACTGTGCCTAGGCTCATTAGGATTGTAAAATGTGATTTTCTAATTTCTTCTTCATGTAATTAACTAGAAATCTGCTATTTAAAAAAAAATAGCAGCTCCATAGATAATTCCAATACGCTTCTGGGGGTACTGATCTAGGCAAACACAGCTATCTACCCCCAATAGCTATTTGTTTACCCTGAAAGAGCCAATAGAAGAAAGGACAAACACTTGATACTTTCCTTTCCTTATGAATTTTAAGAATAATGAATCAGTGCTCTAGTAATTCCAATTCAACACTGAGGTTTGGGTGGTTTTGCTTTTATTGTTTGTTTGTTTTGGTATCATTATGAACCATTGGGTGTTTATGTATTTAATATGTTTCAGCCCACTGCTGTCATTATCCTTATGGATGCTCCAGTTGTCCCTTCTTTGGCCTGGGGGAGATGCCAACCCCAGTTGGCACTGTGTACTTGTGACATGACCCCATTAGTCTTGATAGCTTCCTTGCTGTCTGGTATAACAAGTTGCCCTGGGTTCACCAAATACATTTCCTGCCCCAGACCTGGAACCAGCCATTTCTCCAAGGAGTCTTAGTTCCTTTGGTGGGAAGTAGAACCTATTTATTCTTAATTTACATTCAATTCCAACAAACTTAGAAATTAAATTTCCTAGCCCCAGATGCTTAGAAATATTACATTAGAAATGGGCTGCCATAGACATATGCTTACAACTATGAGAAGGACAGCTAAGAGCCTACTGATAGGAAAGAAACTGGAAAAAAATTACGAAAGGCAGACATAAGAACTTAAAAATGTCAGCAGCCGGGCATGGTGGCGCATGCCTGTAATCCCAGCTACTCGGGAGGCTGAGGCAGGAGAATCGCTTGAACCCGGAAGGCAGAGGTTGTGGTGAGCCTAGATTGTGCCATTGCACTTCAGCCTGGGCAACAAGAGCGAAACTCCATCTCAAAAAAAAAAAAAAAAATGAATCCGGCTCAGCTCCAAACTTGCATTCTCCAAAGTTCTTCAATGTTCCTATTTGAAATTAATCTTACATTTTATTTCTATTTACACTATACTATTTATCAGGTTGTTGTTGTTTTGATCTGTGCTTGCCTAGATCAGCACCCCCGGAAGCCTACTGGAATCATCTAAGGAGCTGTTTATTTGAAAAGAAAAAAAAAGGGTGACATCTAGCTCCCAGTCTCAGAGATTCATATTCAAATAATCTGGAATGGAACCCAGACATCTATATATTTTTTGAACTTGTCAGATGATTCTGCTAGATAGCCAGGGTTGAGAATCACTGGTGTAGACTGTGATCCTGGAAAGCCTTAGGCTCACTAAGTAATCCTTGTATCTCCCATGGCAGCATTACCTATAACTGCCATTCATTAAGTTTTTGCTGAATTTATTTGAGATTGAAGTGACCAGAAACCCTGAATCGGAAATCCCAGGATGACAAATTGCAGAAAGTGTTTCACCTCAACCCCTCAAAGGACTGGACCCATACCTATCTGGGAAACTTGGCCATCCAGAACAATGTAAGGGTATTGGATAGCTCAGGTTCTCATTTATTTGGATTTTTTTTTTTTTTACTATATTGTAGAAGGTTTTATCTCAAAACATTGAATCTGATGTTAGAAGTATTTGTTGGAATGACCCCTACAGATGCAATAGCTGGAATCTGCATGTAGCCAGTAACGTGGGAGTTATGGTAACGTGGCCTGGAGATAAAGCTACTGTGATATGGCCAATGGCCAACAGAAGACTCTCCGAACACTGCCACATTGACCTTCATGGTGGCACATGATCCTACATTGCCTAACTTTGCTTCCTAACATCCCTTGTGTGCATGTGGCTCATTGAAACTTCTGATGGGAAAGGAACAAATACACCTTATGTAGCCTGCCTTTCTGTATTCCGTGAGCACTTGGCGCTGTGTTAGCCATAATACATACTCAATACATGAGTGTCGAGCCTTTCAAAAGCAGCTCTGCATGTGCTTACAGCCAGCCCTCTGGAATGAGGACTCTATCTAACCACAGCTAGGGCCACATATTTCACTATCCTCATTAACATGATACAGCCACAAAGACATTGGAAATGGGATCCTTTCTATTTTAGGAGAAACAAAGAACTACAATTTTCTCCAAAAATAACCTAGATTGGAATTTCTTCCACCCATGAGAGCGCTATGTTTATGTACATGCAGTTCCAAGACCTGTGTCAACAGCACTCTAAAACAATGCTTCACTTTAATAATCACATATAATAAGCATTACATTTCCATTAGTTTTGAAAATTTTTTATCCTAACAAAGCCAGGATCATTCTTCCCCCCATATAATACAGCAGTCCTATACTAGGATGCCTACAGAGGAACAAAAAGTAAACTAGGGATATTAGTGCCCCACTCCAGAAAACTGGGCCAGGCTAGGAGGGTCCAGAGCCTCTAGCACAAGCTCCATGCAGATCAGACCTGGTCTGGGGGAAAGCCCCATTTTCAACCCATGTATCTATTTCCAATTCCTGTAAGGAGACTAGCTTAGAATAAACTCTAGAATCAAAGTCAAGCCCTGAAATGAAATTTGGCATCGCTAATGAAATTAGAAAAATTTCTTAGAGCCATTCTAGGATTGAATCAAAAGCCTGACCAATTTAGAGCCCAAATCACATTACACACAATGAGCTACTTCTAGTGGACAATGAAGGCATTATTTATCTGCTGTCTATCCTCAGGGTTCTTCCTGAAGCTAAGTATAGATTTGCCATGTAATTCCCAGGCAGGCTCCCGAAAGTAAGCCCTTTGTCCTTCAATGCTCCTCCGCCAGGGGAAGTGTTTGAGAGGTGTGGGAGCAGTTTTAGTGGTCACATTAACGGGGAGTATTACAGGCACCTGAATAGCACCCAAGGATGCTATACATCCTGGATGCATAAGATAATTCCATCAAAGAACTGTCTTGCCTAAACACTGGTAACACCTCCTCTGAGCCTAATAATTAAATTGCTTCATTACTAAGTTGAAAATTAATATGTTAAGACCTATACTGCTTATTTGGCTCTTCTATTGTAGGCAGGTTGCAACTATCTATATTATTGAATAGAACAGACAAATGCACCTGGGCAATGAAGACAGCGATACCACTCTCTTCCACATAGGAAATCATCCATTGTTAGGGGACATGCTCATCAGTACCTGTCTTTAGCTGAGGCCACAGATTAGCATTTAGAGACGTAGGGAACATAACAGTAATTCCACTTTCTGCTCAGCCCATAGTCTGAATTTGGGAACAGTGATAGGAAAATCCAGAAATCAGCTTCAGCACAACAATACCAACAAAAAGAAAATTAAAATCAAAAGCAAGTCCAACACTAGGCAGGTGATATGGAGACAGCCTGGGAAATTATCAGGTAAATTAAAAGACTGAAAAAAAATTACCACTATTTACATGAAAGAGATTTTCTGTAACGAAGGAGGCTGGTCTAGATTCTCTTACACATAGAAAGTTACGAAATTGATCGCTGGTGAGGCAGAAGTGCTTGGTTCCCTTTTGTATTTTTAGTTTGTATTTCTTGTACCTAAAACTAAAAATGGACACCTATAAAACTGAATGCAATTGCTGTTAAGAAAATACAACCCAAGTGAAGTGCTGTCACCCAGTGCTTTTGAGAGATGTGTGCTTTTGAGAGATGAGTGCTTTTGAGAGATGTGTCCTCTGGGAGGATCAGGCACGAGCGATGAGAATTGTACCCTGAGTAGCCTTTAAGCGGGAAAGATCATTCAACATCCCAGATAAATTCTGTGTGTTAGTTCAGTGCCCCAAATTCAAGAGGTGAGGTGCATTTTGTTTAATGCACTAGATGTCTAGGAATGTTATAAATGTCTACCAAAATATGCAGATAAACACATCTTCATTTATTAGTCAAATATTTGTTGCATAACTACATCATGGTGCTAACAGAGCTAGAGGGTTTTTCCAGTATGTATTCTGGTTCCACAGAGCTGAACAAAAGGATGAGTGGAGAGTAGCAATAGAGGAGACCAGCAGAAAACAGGAGAAAATGGGTCAAGCAGGATGCAGAGGTGTGAATTTTGCCTCCGTACATCAAATCGTCCCTGGAAACAGTTTTCAGCAAAGGCTGATGTAACCAGGTGGTATATGTCCCTGACAAGTGTCAGTCAGTAAGAAAGCCAGCGGCCGGGCGTGGTGGCTCACGCCTGTAATCCCAGCACTTTGGGAGGCTGAGGTGGGTGGATCACGAGGTCAGGACATCAAGACCATCCTGGCTAACACGGTGAAACCCCGTCTCTACTAAAAATACAAAAAATTAGCCGGGCATGGTGGCCGGCACCTGTAGTCCCAGCTACTCGGGAGGCTGAGGCGGGAGAATGGCATGAACCCAGGAGGCGGAGCTTGCACTGAACCGAGATTGCACCACTGCACTCCAGCCTGGGCGACAGAGCAAGACTCCGTCTCAAAAAAAAAAAAAAAGAAAGAAAGAAAGCCAGCAACTTCTCCTGTCTAAATCATCTCTCCTGTTTTCTCATGCTCTGAACAGCTTCTTAGTGCCCTGAAGGATGTGCTGCAGCTATTCTTGGTTGGCCCACAAGATTTTCTGTTACAGAGATTCTGTCCAATTTCTATTATTAATAGAGCTATTGAAATACTCTTCCAGAATATATTTGAAGAGATGATAGAATTTGGACAAAACTTTCCAGAGCTAGAATATAAACTGCACGGATAATAGGATGGCTGGAGAGCTCTTTGAAAAAGAATCGTATATTTATTTACAGGTGATGAGGCTGGACTGGGTAGAAGCCAGTGATGATATAAGCCACCATTGGAAGGTGGCCTGACATTGCTGAATACTCTCGCGGGTTCAGGAAGTAGCGTGAAATCCTGGTGGATGTTTCCCAAGAGAGTTGAGGATTCAGGAATGAGGCTCTCTGGGTCTTCCATTGTCCTAGATGAAAATGTCACAGTTATTGTAACACAGGGCATCATCCCAGATGTGGAGCTTCCAGAAAGCTCCGCAAGCCACAATCAATATTTTGCCGGGTAGCATCATATCACAGCAGAACTGCAACTCTGAAGCTTAGGCTTTTCTTTCCCTGGATATATTAACTGATTATTTGAACAAACAATCCCTTCCTAAATGTTGGCTCCTTTGGGAGCTATAGAAGAATATTCTCAGGACTTGAAATGGTGAGGTGAATGTCTAAAATTTGGGGGCAGGGAGTTTAGAGATCTTTTAGACTGAAGTAGGACCTCCTCCTACTCCCTGTTCAGAAGGGACAGAGAAAGGGAGTAACTTAATCCTACAAGAGATGCCATATGCTTCTACTTCACCACAAAGTATTTTTGACTAACGACAAAACAACTCTCATGGCAGGATGTGATTGCTTTCACTTTTACTGAGGCCATTTAAAAGCAAAAGCATTGAAACAAGCAAACAGCAGGGAAGAAGGAAGATACCACTAAGTGGCTGCATCTACTACTTTAACAGTAACATCTGCGAAGGCTTGGCTGCCAATGAGACACTGTCTTCACCATTGGCGGGGCAGGAGGCAGACTGATAGGTCTGCCCAGAGGAACATCCAGCCTTAATAACACACACACACGTGCACACATGTACCCAGTCTACTCCCTGTCTCCTATCCCACTGGCCATTTACCCAAGGCAGACTTTCACACCCCGGAGTTAGGTAAATTACAGCCTGGTAGTTTAGAGGCCTTGAGGCTCATACAATTGAAGTCATGATCTCATCATTTCATGCACAGATTTCATCCCGCTCCCCTCTCAGACTTATCTCAAGGACAAGATAGAAACAAATCTATCTGATTGGTAAGCCAGCTGTGAGTCAAGTTAGCCATAAAAATATTTTTTAACTTATTGATTAATTATTTGATGCATAGGCACACACAACTATTTTCAGACTGCTGGGAAGAGACATTCATTACATGATATTTTTCCAGAGGGACGGAGTCTAAGCCAAAAGCCTACTGTTACCTCCCCATATTCCGTTGTGACAGCTCTTGACCTGGTTTCCAGCTCACGGTAGCACAGATTAGATTTGGAAGGCACGTCTTTCAAGAACAGAACTCACCTCGTCTCATGGGAGCTTTGGCTGTCTTGGCTTGTCTCAGCTTCTTCAGATATAGATAGTCAGATTCCATGGTCATTGAGCACTGGACTCATCCAAATTTGGGTCATCGCTGCTGGAAGATTTTTTATTTTTATAAATGTTTCATATCCCACTGATAAATTTACCTTAATCAAACCAGCATCTTTGAGAAGTAGGCCTGGGAGCAGTAAATTTTCGGGAGTCGTCTTAGGAAGGCCTACTCCACCACCATGGTATTGGAGATATCAGTTTGAAGATTTGGAAGCATTCCATTGGAACAGTGAAGCCCAAGAGTAGGGTAAGTAGGTCTTTCAATTCTTAGAAAAAAAAAAATTTTAAGTCTGTTATTGGAGAAATTTGAAAGGGACAAATCAGAAGTAGATTCTATAGCTGATGCCTGTGGCACACCACGTCCCTTCCTTTTGGTTTGTCTAGTTTCAGTGCAACTGGGATGTGTGCGTGCTGCCAGTGACTCAAACCAAGTGCATTTCTCAGGGTCCTTCTGCTTTGCTGGCTCAGAGCTTTCCCCAAAACTATCGTAATCAGCTTTGCTTCAGTTATTTGCAATCCATACACTGCAGTTAAGACCTTTGAAAGCAGCCCTCAAATAACAGGGACAGGGGCCAGTGTATAAATGTTAGAGGCTCCCTCTCTCCTGGTGGGACAATTTTGAGTTGCATTCTACACAGAACATCCGCAGAAGGGTTGATCCTTCCTGTCTTACTCTCCCTACTCCCTCATTTCTACTTCCAGGGATTATCTTCCAAATAAACTACCCACTCTCAAGTGAGCAAGCTCTTCTTTCAGGACATCATCTCCAGGAGTGTGGTACTTGTCCAGGATATCAGATGGGACTCTTCCAGTTGAAAATGGCAGAAAACCCAGCAGAAAATATATTTTGATAAATTGGAAAGGGTGGCCTCATTTACCTGAAAAGTCTAAGGATGGAATTGACTTTGGGTACTATAAGGCATGGATTTAAAATATCACATCGCTATCTTTTGGCTCAGATAGATCTGCTGTCCTCCTTATGGTCGGCTTTATACTCAAGTAAGTTCTCTCTCTGTGGTCATAAGAGGGCTATAATCATTCCAGATCTTCTCTTCTTTAAGTTTCAATTCCAGCTAGAAAGAGCAAGAATATCTTTCCCAGAGAGTTTAGAAAAAGCCCCACGATGTATCTTTGGCTTTCTTTGGGTCACATGTAGATAACAAATTGGATGTTCCACATCTAGATATGAACGTATCATCGAGGAAATCAGGATGAGGTGACCTCCCCGGGGGAAATCACATAGAGTTGTCAGAATAAGAGAAAATACTGACTGGGTGGCAAAATACAACTGAAATCCATCACATCCCCTCTTTTGGCTGCCCGGAACACACATACACATACATCCTTCCTTCCACACCTTGCAAGTTTCTGCACTTACTTAAAATAAACTCCCTACTTGTCAAAAAAAAAAAAAAATCATCCAAGTCTAATCCAGCATCAAGCCTAAGATCTCTGGATGATATGCAATTTTGTCAGTCAAGGCAAAATATCATGCCTCATAATAATTTTGACAACTCCTAATTCATTCAATGTACCATGGTGGAGAGAGAACAAGAGAACGGCCATAAAGCTACCATTTGGGAAAGGCAAGAATGAGAAAAATTTACAGTATTCACCAATCCAGAGCACATGTCATGTCCTGCTCAACAAGAATAACAAGACTGAATTACTGCCTGGCATTGGACTTTCATCCTTGGTTAGGCAGCCTGGATGCCCTGGGAGGCTCCCCCCTCCCCATTTCCTTCCATAGCCCGTGGAAGCAAGATCCATGCTTACATGGAACGTATAGTTAGAATTCATTTGGTTCCAAAAGACCAAGAATCCAACTCAACTAGGCCTTTGGAAAAATGTAATTTACTAGCTAAGATAACAGAAAAGTTCAGGGGTAGCATTGGGTTCAGGGGTAGTTTGCTGCAAATACCAACACGTGTTACCAGGACCCAGCTTCTCTTCAGCACATGGTCAATTAGCCATGGCCTATTCTGTGTTTTGGCCTTATTTTCAGAGAGTCTGTCTTCCCGACTCTGAGATTTCTACAGAAGATCTAGATTGTGTATCTTTTAGGCTTTAAGCTCAATAGGATTTTACTTTAATTGCCCTTGTTGTGTCTTATTCAGTCCCTGGTTGGGAACTGAAATATCCTGATCGCTCAGACCTCAGTCATATGTTCCACACCCCAAAGAAGCCAAGACCACCTGAAGGAGATAGAATGGAAGTGCATTAGGGGTGGTTCCCCAGAAAGATATTGGGGTGTGGTTATCAGAGAAGAGTGAATGGATGCTGGGCAGTAAGGCACATCCACCAGATCCAGAGGCCTGGGGACATCCTGACTCACACACACACCCAGCCCAGGATCTCTATCCCCGGCTTTCTAAATAACGTTCAGGTTGACCAGGAGCTGCTGCTGCTGCACTCAGCTGAGAACTCAATAAATCAATGATTCACCTGAGGCCAGTGAGTACATGATGCCAAAGTCCCAATCAGGAAGGAAGTTGTTGAAAGAAGGCATGGATGTTGCATATGCCACAGGGCATTGCAGTGACTCTTACTGTCCTGAGCTCGTCTGGAAAGCTCTTTTCTGTTTGTCACCCTCTAAGAGCTGGATATGGTTATGTGTTCCAAAGATGCAATTTTACAAAGGCTCAAGCTCTCAAAGTTGCTCCAGAGGATTGGGGTTGTGGGTGGTGGGTAGTCAGGCTGTAATTCCACATGTTCATGCTCAAGCTCAATGCCAAGAAGAACTCACAGCTAGAGAATAATAGAATCAAAAGATAAATATGGCATATCTTTTCAGAAAATCTATTTTGCTTAATAGAAAGTAATTTAAAACATTACTTATATAACAAACAGATATATAATGGAGTAGATTGAAAAGTTTACAATAATTTTAAGATAAGCCATAAATTTCAAAAAAATATTCAAGCTTGCTGTGGAGATCCAAACTAAAATAACTTGCATAACAAAGAGGAAAAAAAAACACCTTTTTTGGCTGGGCGCTGTGGCTCACACCTATAATCCCAGCACTTTGGGAGGCCGAGGCAGGCAGATCACCTGAGGTTGGGAGTTCGAGACCAGCCTGACCAACATGGAGAAGCCCTGTCTCTACTAAAAATACAAAATTAGCTGGACGTGGTGGCACATGCCTGTAACCCCAGCTACACGGGAGGCTGAGGCAGGAGAATCGCTTGAACCCAAGAGGCGGAGATTGTGGTGAGCCAAGATCGCACCATTGCACTCCAGCCTGGGCAACAAGAGCGAAACTCCATCTCAAAATAATAATAATAACAATAACAACTTTTCTCTTTCAGGCAGAGATGAGGAAGCATGATCCTCATCTAAGAAGTTAATCCTCTCAGCAGAAAATTCAGTGTATTGGCAAGGTATTCTTAACAGCCAAAGGAGCAGCCACTGAGTATGTGAGTAATGGACCTGTTTATTATCCCCAACAGACCCACGGGGAGACAATTTAAAATGCAAGGTGAACAGAATCCTATTGTGAGTAAGTAGGACTTGCAGTGATGGAACTGTGAGGAAAGTATTGATCTCTTTCTCTCTGCTAGACAGTCAGGAAAATAAATACAAT
Source organism: Pongo pygmaeus (assembly GCF_028885625.2). Classification (NCBI taxonomy): domain Eukaryota; kingdom Metazoa; phylum Chordata; class Mammalia; order Primates; family Hominidae; genus Pongo; species Pongo pygmaeus. Next base: position 7,547,364 of record NC_072378.2, on the reverse strand, counting down.
TATCTCCAGTACCCACTGAAGATTGGTTCATGGCCCCCCAAGGATGCCAAAATTCACAGATGTTCAAGTCTCTGATATAAAATGGTGTAGTATTTGCATATAACCTATGCATATCCTCTCATGTACTTTAAATCCTCTCCAGTTTACTTATGATACCTAATGCAAAGTAAATGCTATGAAAATAGTTGTCATACTGTATTGTTTATGGAATAGTGACAAGGAAAAAAATGTACATGTTCCATATAGACACGATTCTTAAAAATATTTTCAATCTGCAATTGGTTGAATCAATGCATGTGGAACCCACGGATATGGAGAGCTGACCATATCCACATCTGCAACTCACACTGTTAGGCAGGGCATAAACAAGTCTGCCAGGCAGTCTCATAGGAGAGTCTGACACAGCATATTCAAAAGCAGTAAAACCAAAGTCCATTGCCTGCACAATTCTGCAGAACTTGGATGGCAAAGGCCACCACAGCCTGTCCCTCCCTGAGCTACTGGGATGCTATTTCCAGACTGACTTGCTGAGACTTTGCAGAAGTTCTGCTGGGAGGAGGAAGGCGTATGCTGGGGCATAACAATGCATGTGACAAGGTTTCCCAAATGGCAGGAGAGTCAAGTTGGAGCTTAGAGGGTGAAGGTGCATGGCACAGAGGCTTGAGGGCCTAAGGGCAGAAACTGGGTACCTCAGGCTGGGCGTGGTGGCTCACACCTGTAATCCCAGCACTTTGTGAGGCAAAGGCAGGCAGATCGCCTGACGTCAGGAGTTCAAGACCAGCCTGGCCAACATGGCGAAACCCCATCTCTACCAAAAATACAAAAATTAGCCAGGCATGGTGGGGTGGGCGGGGGGGCGCCTGTAATCCCAGCTACTCTGGAGGCTAAGGCAGGAGAATCGCTTGAACCCGGGAGGCAGAGATTGCAGTGAGTCGAGATCGTGCCACTGCGCTCCAGCCTGGGCAACAAGAGCAAAACTCTGTCTCAAAAAAAACAAAAACAACAACAACAACAACCAAAAAAAAAAAACAAAACAAAACAGGCCGGGAACAGTGGTTCATGCCTGTAATCCCAGCACTTTAGGAGGCCAAGCAGGGTGGATCACCTGAGGTCAGGAGTTTGAGACTAAAGTGGCCAACATGGTGAAACCCCATCTCTACTAAAGTACAAAAATTTGCCTGGCATGGTGGCCCATGCCTGTAATCCCAGCTACTCGGGAGGCTGAGACAGGAGAATCACTTGAACCGGGGAGGTAGAGGTTGGAGTGAGCTGAGATCGCACCATTACACTCCAGCCGGGGTGACAAGAGCAAAACTCCGTCTCAAAAACAAACAAACAAACAAAAACAAAAAAGAAAAGATACCAGTACATCAGAACAGGGTCCCTGCGGGAGTTGGACTGCCTTGCATGCTTGCCCTTAGACTATGGGCACTGCCAGCTTATGGTCTGCAGTTCTTCTCACTATGTGTTGTCTTTCCCTTTAGTTTTCCCTAGCCCTTCAGTAAATCCTCTCTACCCATGTAGCTATGTGTGGTGGGCTTTAAAGAGGACCTCTGCAGAGCCAAAAGAGGGCTGCAAAACCTGTCCCACTAGAGCAGAAACTGAGAAGTGAGGGTGACTGCCCAGCTCACATCCACATGGTGGTTGTATCTTTACCTTCCTTTCTTTGGGGAAACGGCCTCATTGTAGCAGGTGATCCACGTGTGAGCTGCAGGGGACCACCCCCAAGACCACATGCGTCCAAAGGAGGCTTTTGGCCCTAGCTAGGCTTGTCAAGCTGACCCAGTAGGCAAGCCAGGCCAATCAGAACCCTTGCCTAGGTTTTTTCAGCTAAAGCTGGAAGAAGCTGTTTCTTATCAGGTGGGAAAGTTGGGAAGATTGTACCCAATGCTGCCAGCAGCTGTGATTTTAATCCTATGGAGTGAAACAATTTAGGAGAATGACGGCATGTAGAAAGAAAGAGGTAAAACACAGAGGCTGAGTTTTGGGTAACCCTGTGTTTTCTATCTACAGGAGGACAGGTCCCCAGATGGCTTCGTACTACCCGGCTCTCCCTACTCCTGCTGGTAGTTCTTGGAATAACTGTAGAATGTACAGAGACCGCAACATCCTGAGGTAAGGGGCAACTGTCCTGGGCCATGTCCTCATCCCTCCTAGAATAGGATGGCCTGCAGTACTTGAACTCAGTGATCCAAGTCCCACCAAGGGCATAAAACTCAGAGCGGAGTGCTTTTGCGGTCTCTTAGCTGCAATGCAATATGGGTCATGTGCAGACAAGACTCCAGCCACCCAGGGCAGCCCCACTGAGCCTGGGAGAACTGGCTTGCCATGGATCCTAGGCTTCTGTCTATCCTCACCACCTATCTGTGAGTAATAAAGTTGCTTTGCCTGACTCATGCGACTGTTCTTTCTCACTAGACTCCGTGATAAAGAACCTTTGTACTACTGTTCATGTGAGTCAATACATTCCTCTGAGTTTCCTTGGATAATCAGATTATCCAAGTTGACTGGTGTTGGATAATCATCCTGTTTAATCAGCATCATTTCACATACATGCACATACATGTGCACACACATGCACATGTACACCCATAGGCGCACACACACACACACACATGCATATGCAAAGAGCAAGGGGACTGTAGTCAGTGGGTTCCAGACTGAGACCAGCAGTGAAGGAAGTGAAGCGTAAAGTTGAAAAGGTGAGAATATAACTCTGAGAGGTCAAATGAGAGCAGATGGGAGACATCCACCCCTCTTTCCCCAATATTATAGAGGGAAGGGACTTCTTAAAGGTGGAAAGACCTGTAATCCTAGCACTTTGGGAGGCCGAGGTGGGCGGATCATGAGGTCAGGAGATTGAGACCATCCTGGCTAACACGGTGAAACCCCATCTCTACTAAAAATACAAAAAATTAGCCGGGCATGGTGGCGGATGCCTGTATTCCCAGCTGCTCAGGAGGCTGAGGCAGGAGAATTGCATGAACCCGGGAGGCGGAGCTTGCAGTGAGCCAAGATCGCGCCACTGCACTCCAGCCTGGGCGACAGAGCAAGACTCCGTCTCAAAAAAAAAAAAAAAAAAAAGGTGGAAAGACTGACAGTTTAGATTTGCAAGTTCCAGAGCAGAGCTGGAACCTGAGCTTCGAGACATAGACTACAGTTCATTCTATCTACTACACCAATGGGACCCTACGAGTTAAAGGGAATGATAAGAATGTGTGTTTGTAGCAACAATTTCCCAATCAAAGTGATAACAATCATTAAAATATTCCTCAGGTTTACTTTTACATCTAAGGCATCAGAATAGATTTGGTCTTTTATAACATGCAATTATTTTCTAAATAAACTTTGACATTCCTGAGAAGTTGCTAGTAAGAATCATTTTTTCAGATATTAAAACCAAGATGCTGAGAAGATACTCTCAGAGCTTAGATTATAGTCCAGAGAAAAAGGTAATAAAGGAGGCTGCTATGAATTGAATGGTGTCTCCCAAAATTCATATATTGAAGCCCTAACCCCCAGTGTGATGGAATCTGGAGATGGGGACTTCAGACAGGGATTAGGATTAGATGAGGCCATGAGAGTGGGACCCTAAAGATTGGATTAGTTCCCTTATAAGAAGAGGAAAAAGCCCGAGAGCCCTCTCTCCTCGTGCATGCCCGGAGGAAAGGCCCTGTGAGGACAGAGTGAGAAGACAGCTGTCCGCAGGCCAGGGAGAGATCTCTCACAGCAGCCAGATCAGACAGTACTTTTTGAGATCAGCTTTCCAGCCTCCAGGACTGTGAGAAACAAACTTCTGTTGTTTTGGCTGCCACCCAGTCTATGGCACTTTGTTATAGCAGCTCAAGCTGACTAATACAGAGGCCAAGATCACAGTTACTGCAACCAAGTGTGCCAGGTTCCCTGGTTTCCCATCTGAATTTCCAGTGTTCTATTGCATTGTCAGATAAGGACCCAGACTAAGTGTCCACTTTTCTTTGTTTGAAAAAGAAAAGAGATAGGAATGGATTATTCTTGTGGGTCTAGATTATCCTCAAGGGCCTAAAAACCTGAAATGCATTCTAGCCAACCTCAGTGGTTCCTTGTTAATAATTCTTGACCTAGAAAATAGTTTGGATAATTATATTTTTTCAAAACTACAAAGCCCTGCTATAGATGATAAGATCCATTTTCAAAGGAAGGGAAAATCTATAAAATTGGAGAAACAATCTTCTGGTTCAGAAAGTTCTTGGTCACTGGTCTATTCTGAAAATGTCAAAAAGTTTCTCATGTTCTAAAATTATGTTTTTTATTCTATTGTGGAGAAGTCAAAGGTAGATTTTTTTAAAGCATTAGGTACTAAAAAAAGAATAAGTCACTTTAATCAAAAGCCTTTTTCTAAGACATGAAATCTCTTTAATGGTATTGATATTCTGCCTTTGCAGGCTTATATTTTTGAGTCACTCTCCTGACCTTGTGTGCTCATGTTGAAGTGCAAAAATTGTTTCTGGAAATTGGTTGTAAACACAAGCAATGAAGGAGTAACCAACCATGAAAGCAATTAATTGAAAGAGCTCCCACTTAATTCCATGTTTTCTACAACCAACTCTTTTAGAAAATTGGTCACATTATGGACTCAGATGCACTATTCATTAAATTTTAAAAAATTACAGCCACATACAGTTACCCACAAGAAGCTGGCATTAGTGTAGCACCTCATCCCTGTGAGATGGGGTAAGAGCTACTTTTCTTTATCTTTTCTCCTTTTGTGTTTAGTTGACACAGAGAGCTAGTTTTCTAAGGAGCCTCAGGGTATGGCTTAATTTTGAGAAATGCTAAGGCAAAAATAGGGTGGGAAGGGAGAAATTACAAGGAAACATATGAATATCATCATAACATTCTATATTCACAAAAAATAAGTAGAAAGGCAACATACGGGGTAAATAAATGACCAATGATGTTTTTATTGTGGTGAAACACACATATAATAAAATCCACCGTCTTGATACATTTCTAAGTATTGGTAACTGTAGACACAATATTGTCCAGCAGATCTCTGGAGTGTTTTCATCGTGGATGACTGAAACGCTATACTCACTGAATAACAGCTCCCATTTCCCTCTCTCCCCAGCCTCTGGTAACCACCATTCTTCTTGTTTCCATGAGGCTGACTACTTTAGACACCCTATATATGTGGAATCATGCAGTAGTTGTTCTTCTGTGAGTGGTTCGTTTCACTTTGCATAATGTTCTCCAGGTTCATCCATGCTGTAGATTAGGACAGGATTCCCTTCTATTTTTATAGCTGAATAATATTCCATTGTATGTAAATACAATAGTCCTCCCTTATCTGCAGTTTTGCTTTCTGTGGTTTCACTTACCCAGAGTCAACCGCAGTTTTTAAATATTAAATGGAAAATTCCAGGAATAAACAGTTTCTAAGTTTTAAATTGCACAACATTCTAAGCAGCACGATGAAATTTTGAGCCATCCTGCCTGGGCCATGAGTCATCCTTTGTTTAGCAGATCCATGCCGTCCTCAGTACCCACCTATTAATTGCTTATCAGCCTCCTGGGTTCTCAGATAGACTGTGTTAACATTGCAGTGCTTGTATTTAAGTCACACTTGTTGTACTTCATATTGGCCCCAGAGCACAAGAGCAGCATGGTTGAGTAGGTATTTCTTATTCTCCCGCAGCATGGGTGAGTAGACGTTCTTAACATCCTTTCCCAATACTCAGATTTATGCACCTTGACTTGCCCAGCATCACTTCAAGACTAATTTGGAGCTCTCAGCTCCTCTGATTAATGTCTCAGCTCCCTCCATCCCATGGACAGATTTTAAATCCCAGATTAAACTTTCTTTCCCTTCCTTTTTTTAATCCCAAGGTTTAGTGAAAAAACCTCTCTTCCTGGTCTGCCATTCACTTCATCTTCTATTTCTAACTGCTATGGTTTGAATTTGTCCCCTCCAAAACTCATGTTGAGTCACCCTAATGTGCCAGTTTTGAAAGGTGGGGGCCTTTAAGAGGTAATTGGATCATGGGTGCCCTGACCTTATGAATGAATTAATACTTTAATGGATTGATGGGTAAATGGATTAATGTGTTAATAGATTAATGGGCTAGTAGATTAATATGTTATCATGGTATTGGGACTGGTGGTTTTATTTTATTTACTTATTTTTGAGATGGAGTCTCACTCTGTCACCCAGGCTGGAGTGCAATGGCACGATCCCGACTCACTACAACCTCTGCCTCCCGGGTTCAAGGGATTCTCCTGCCTCAGCCTCCTTGATAGCTGGGACTACAGGTGCGTGCCACCTCACCCGGCTAATTTTTTGTATTTTTAATAGAGACAGGGTTTCACCATGTTAGCCAAGATTATCTCAATCTCCTGACCTCATGATCCGCCCGCCTCTGCCTCCTAAAAGTGCTGGGATTACAGGTGTGAGCCACCACACCCGGCCAGGACTGGTGGTTTTAAGAGAAGGGGAAGAGAGACCTGAGCCACTATGCTCAGCCCCTCACTATGTGATGCCCTGCACCACCTCAGGACTCTGCAGAGTCCCCTCCAGCAAGAAGGCCCTCACCAGATGCAAACTGTCAACCTCAGACTCCAGAACTGTGAAGGATAAATTCCTTTTCTTTGTAAGTTACCCAGTTTTAGGTATACTGTTAGAAGAAACAAAAAACGAGCTAAGACACCACCCTCCCAATGTTATTCTTTTCTAAGTTGCAAACATAAGAAACAAAGTTTTGCAGTTGAAAATGGTACACAGAAGTACATTTTGGCCTGACATGACTGTGGTGGGGAAGAAATTACTACTCTCCTTTGAAACCACATTTAAAAGATTTCACTTGAAATTTGAAAGCAAGCAATAGGGTGTCCATAAGCAACGGTCTAGGCTACTCATTGGGTGTTAATTCTGTTTTAAAGATCATGAGAACCCATCAATAACAGAAGTACGGAAGTTGTGGTGGATTGTATTTTCCAAATATGGCCACAATTATCTCACATCCCACATGTTCTTCTTGCAATGTGACTTTGACAGCCCTCCCACAGAGAGGTGAAATCTCTTGAGTCTGGGTAGGCTTGTAAGTGATGAAAGGGATGGGATGTTGTAGGACTTTTGAGACTAGTTTGCAAAAAGTGTTATGGCTTTCCCTGGTTTTCTTGGACTTCCTGCCTTTGGAGGTCTGAGTCACAATGTCAACCATCTACCTGCTCTAAGGTTTCTACGCTAGGAGGAAGCACAAACTCTCCCCTCCAGGGAGACAACATGGAGAGTCCCTGGTGAAAAAAGAAAGATGTGAAAAAAGAGAGATGTCTGACCAGCCCCAGCTGTTCCAGCTCCAGCCACTGTCTGATCACAACCACATGGGAGATGGAAGCCTGAAACACCCGGCAAAGCCTTTCCTGAATTCCGGAACCATAGAAACCATAAAAGATAAGCCACTAAGTTTGGGGATGATTTGTTTCATAGTAATAGATAACTGATACAGGATTATTAATCTTTTCTCTTTCTTATAAAATATTCTCTCCCATAGTCTTTCTTAAAATTGAGTATTGAATGGACTTGATGATTACAGGTGCCTGCCACCACGCCCAGCTAATTTTTGTATTTTTAGTAGAGACGGGGTTTCACCATGTTGGCCAGACTAGTCTCAAACTCCTGACCTCAAGTGATTCACCCACCTCGGCCTCCCAAAGTACTGGGTTTATGGGAATGAGCCACCGTGCCCGGCCAGTCAAATAATTTTTAATGTGAAGTTATTTAGATCTATAGGATAGTGGTTAAGATTGCTGACCTTGGAGTGGTTCTGCTAGATGGGAATCCCAGCTACCACTTATTAACCACATGACCTTGGGCAACTTCCTAAGTAGGGTGAAATTGTGATTGCATCCACCGTCACCTCCATTTCAGCAGACCACCCTTGCATAGCAGCTAGGTAGTTCGTGTGGGAATAAATTGCCCTCAAACTCCATGGGTAGACTCTAGCTCCACGGGTTTACAGTGCAATCACAATCATGATAATCCCCAACCTCATGGGCAGAGTGATGACGTCAAGCCTAAACTAACCAGTGCAGGGCGTCTCCCAGACCATGTGACTGCAAATCACAGTAAAGCCGGTAGTTGTAGAAGTGACTCTTTCTCCCTAGATGTAGGTGAGGAACTATGTGGTCCTGACAGACAAAGGCAGCCATTTTGTTACCCAACCAGGAAACACCTACCAAAAAATAAAGCCCACCCATAGAAAGAATCAGGCCAGAGTCATTGCTAAGAAACTGAAGCAGAGCCCCCAGCCAAACCACACTAGAAACTCACTCTACCTCTGGACTTTTCAATGATGTGAGTAGACAAACCTCTATTCTCATTTAAGAAATTTTGAGTTGAGTTTTCTGTTACTTAAACTTTACCACTCTGTGTCACTGTTTTCTCATATACAATACAGAAATAATACTAGCAATGGGAGGCCGAGGTGGGTGGATCATGAGGTCAGGAGATCGAGACCATCCTGGCTAACACGGTGAAATCCCATCTCTACTAAAAATACAAAAAATTAGCCGGGCATGGTGGTGGGCGCCTGTAGTCCTAGCTACTCGGGAGGCTGAGGCAGGAGAATGGCGTGAACCCGGGAAGTGGAGCTTGCAGTGAGCCTAGATGGAGCCACTGCACTCCAGCCTGGGTGACAGAGTGAGACTCCATCTCAAAAAAAAAAAAAAAAAAAAGAAAGAAAGAAATAATACTAGCAAGGCAATGATAATACACGTAGAGTTTTTAGATCTGCACCTGGCACAAAGAAAAGAGCTTAATAAAATAACAAATATGCAAACACATAGACAGGACTAAAGCATAACTATTGTTTTATACAACTATAAAATTAAAACAAATTAATATATTAAATTCAAATAAGTACCGGCATTGAAACTATGTGGCAGTGTTTGGTGATTATGTAGTCAGAACATTCAGATACGCTAATATTAATTTTCTTATGTGATATAAATTAAAACAGAAAATATAAAATTCTCATAGAGAACTCATGAGTCTCCTAGAATATATACAGTACCATAACAGAAGCCAAATATGCCAGCTCAACACACTGCCAGAACATTCCTACTAAACAGAAAAGCGTAACAAAGGTGATCTGAGACCATTTCTGGGGAAATTAAACCAGTTGAGTTTTTGTTTGTTTGTTTTGCTTTCTAACCAGAAATCCTTCATATCAAAATGTTACTATTCAGTACAGAAAAAGTTGCAAAAAATAAACTTGAAACAATTAATGGAAGCCTGGCAAGGTGGCTCACACCTGTAATCCCAGCACTTTGGGAGGCTGAGGTGGGCAGATCACTTGAGGTCAGGAGTTTGACCAGCCTGGCCAACATGGCGCAATGCTGACTCTATTAAAAATTCAAAAAATTAGACGGATGTGGTGGTGCACACCTGTAATCCCAGCTACTCGGGAGGCTGAGGCACAAGAATCCGTTGAACCCAGGGGGCAGAGGTTGCAGTGAGCCTAAATCATGCTGCTGCACTCCAGCCTGGCAACAGAGCAAGACTCTGTCAAAAACATAATAATAATAATGGTGAGAAAATTCAGTGTCACGCTACCTTTCCTAACAATGGAAAAAGAATTGATAAAATTCTTAAGTTGAGTTCATTACACTAATCTATTTAACACAGTTTCCTTAGTGAGGATTATTGCCTTAAAAATAAGGCTACTCCTTAAGATTTTTTCATGCAGTTTTATAAGCCATTACCTTCAGAAGGCAACCTGGCAGACACAACCCAGCTAAAGCCAGCTTAACTCAACTAAACAGCCAGGGTGCCAGAGCCAGGAGTCATTCACACTGAGTAAATAATGCTGATTGTGTTTATTTTATTGTCTGTGTGATATATACCGAGGGTTGAACAGCTGGTAAATTTTTGTTAAAATATTTTGTATTCTTATCTACAAAGCTGCATTCCACTGTTCTTTTCTTTCCCACAAACAATAGCTGTACTTGTTATGAGGATTCTTATGGTGAATACTCCCAGCCAAAGACAATTGTGATATAGATCAGGTCTACATTTGATGGGAGACCAATGTCACCTACACTCCTTTGTCACCGTGGTAATGGTGGAGTCATTTGATTCATCGTAATGGAGAAGGAGCATTTGACAGATCAGAGATGCTGACTTGGGTACAAGTAAGATACTGTTTTCTTTTTCTTTTCTTTTCTTTTTTTTTAATAGACCTTTGTTCTTGGAAGAGATACTGTTTTGACAGCAGATCTTGGCTTGAGCACAGGCTGTATGTACCAGCAAGATTCAGACCTGCACAGCATGATGGACTGCTAGAGCCCATCCACTTGGAGTTTAGCTGTAGAGAGGCTAAGACTTAGCAAAAAGCACAGACTTAGGCAGACATGTGTAACCTGGATGCTAGTATCCTTCAATTTTGGTGTCTGTGACTCTCCCCTGGAGAGAGGGGAAATGTTGAGAGGAATCCCTCTTCCTGGGTTTGTTTTCCTACAGTGCAATCCCCACGAATGGGCTCCATGAACATGCAGCATGATGATGTCTCAATTCTCTGCATACTTCCTGGGTGGCCTCCAAGCCTGTTCCAGTTATTTGTTGCTGCATAAATAAATGATCCAAAATGCAGTGGCTTGAAACAACAATTACTGCTCACAATTGTGTGGGTCAGGAACTTGGGCAGGACTCAGTTGGCGGATTCTTCTGCTCTCCATGCTATATTGACCGGGGTCACTAAATGGTGTTCAGCTGGAGGCTGGTCTGGGTCTTGAGAGCCTAAGAATGTTTCACTAACAGGCCTGGTGCTTCGATGGAAACATTTGGAAGACTGAGCTGAGCTGGATCCCCCTTTCTCTCCGTGTGGTCTCAGGGCCTTGCCATGTGGTCTTTTTAAAACAGTAGGTGGACTTCTTGGAGTCGTGGCAGCCCAGGACTCCAAGAGACCAGAGTGGAAGCTGTCATCCTCTCAAAGCCAAGGCCTGGAACTGCCATAGCACTACTTCCATCACACTCTGTTGCGGAGCTGTCATGGACAAGCCCAGATTCAAGGAGGGGAATGTTGACACTACCTATTGATAGGAGAAGTGCCAAAGAAATGGCATCCATCACAAGGCCCTCCCACTGAGGATGAGCATAGACCTGGAGCCCGGATGAAGATGGAGGCACAAGAGAACGAGAATTCAAAGTTCTCATAAATGGACTGCAAGCTGCACTCAGATCCTGCTCCCGAGAAGCTTAGGGTGGTTGGCCTCAGCCTAGAAAGGATTTTCCACCAAACATCTGAAGCAGAGGCCATGTGTTAGAAGTCACGTTCTTCTTTTATGTACCTCCATGGGACACCTTTAACGACGGCCAGGTTCCTATCCTCACGCAGTTTCTGTCATTCTCCACCACTCATCCAAACCTCCTTCAAGTTAAACAGATCAAGAACCTCTCTGAGAATCTCTCACTTCTTTAAAGGCTTAACCAATCAAACAGGTCTCTATCATCTTCTAAAGCATTTCAAAATTTTTCAAATAAGACGTAACGAGGTCTCATCAGAAAGGCAGATTTTTTGATCACCAAAGAAGGAACTTTATGTTTTAAAAAGTATAAATACTTGGTCAGCTTCTGCAGAGAGCTTCAAAGGAAGAATGTTATGTCTGAACCAGAATGTGAACATAAAACCTGAAAAGATAACAGGGTGATGCTTGCTTGGCAATCCCATCTTCCCGATGGAAATGCAAACAGGCAAAGGCGGGGACTTCTTTTCAAAATGGATTGTAAACACTAGGCCCTGCCGACATGCTAATTTGAAGATTATTTTATTACTGTGTACTTTTCGAGGCTAAATTGGAAACATCTGTCTTTCTGAGAATTAACTGGAGAAGATTACAACTGAGGATTGAGATGGAACATCCATTTCAAGGGCTTCCGGGATATAGGAAGCATTTTCTGCTGTGTATCTGCCCCATTATTCCACAAACCATCAATAAGAATATATTATGAGTATATAAGGCACCTAGACTCCTCTTTATAAAACATAAGTCCATTCTTTAGGTTGCCTTCCCCTCCTACCCAAGAAAAAGCATAGGAAACTAGAAAACCCCAGTCTTCACTAGCCTAGGTGCTCACATTAATCAAGTTCAATTGGCTCCACATCTAGAAGCTCAGAGTCTGCGCTTGACTAATCACCTTGAATTACAAGCAAGCCTATCTTTCCCCAGAATCCTCCTCTCAGTGGTCCCCAAATTCCCCACAGGGATTCTCACCAGCTTGTTCTGAGCCTTTCCTTCTAGTGTCCCAAGAAGTTCACCTACAGTGAGGGTTGCTGCCAACAGCTCTCCAGGCCCTGTTTCGGGGTCCACCGGCCTCTCTGACCTGCCCCACTGACTGTTATTCCTCTGCCCTCTCATTGTTGCTTCCCCCGGCCCAATTAACTTTAGGCCCCTCCCCTCCTTATACCCACCGGCCTGCTATACCTCCAGCCTCCACAGCGCTCCTCCTCGGACCTATGGAAGGTGCTTCCTGATCTGCATGGCCAGCTCTTTCAGAGGGGTTCCCCACACCAGAGCTGTTGAGCTCTTAGGTTGGATATGATTGCTTTCTTTCTGTGAAAATCCTCTATTTCCCAGCACTCACAGGTCCAAGGTGGGCTGCTAGAGAAGAGCTGCTGGGTTGGTCCAGCACAGCCTCACCCCATACTTGGAACAATTGCACCTGGTTCCACTAAACTGAGCTATTCATCCTGCCAATTCTTCCGGCTTTCTTTCTTGTCTGTTGTTTTGTGTGTGTGTGTGTGTGTGTGTGTGTGTTTCTCAGCAGCCAACGTATCTTCTCTTGAAATATAGCTTTATTTAGGAACCCTACTTGACAGTCAAGAATGGCTATTAGACTCAGGTAAGAGGATCCACTGCCCTGAGCCCCATGGTTTAAGGGCCCTTCTCTGGCTTTGTAGACATGCTCCATCTCACAGGGTGTGAGTCCATAAGACTAAGGAAACATGCCCCCTCAGAGGCCATGATCTTCTATGCTCTGGGTACCCTGAACCCTGGGATCCCTGCCCAGATGGCCCCAAGACCACTTCCAGTTGTGGATGGTCATTTTCTCCTCTTGTCTTCACAACAGTGGAAAGAGCAAGAGAGCTCCCTGGGGCCTCTCTTATAAGGGCACTAATCCCATTCACAAGGGGTCTACCCTCATGACCTAATCACCTTCCAAAGGCCCCACCTCCTCATGCCATCAGCTTGGAAATTAGAATTTCAACATATGAATTTTGGAAGGACACAACAGTACATTATAAATTTCTCAAAACTGGTTCATGACTCTTGGGTTCCTCAACCACATGGAGAGTGGAAGGGCGAGGGGTGCTGACAAAGGGGGATGTATAGAGAGTTCTCGACATGCTGTCTGTCTACCCCTCCCTCACCGGGGTAGGATGGGGATGCTTACCTCTTGCCTCAAGCCTAAAGAATGGAGTAGTGGGATCACTTAGAAAGCATTTAGTGTGTCCCTTGTAGTTTAGGGGACCCAAAGGACTGGTGTCTGACTTGCATTGTCTAAAGGGAGCAGCGTTAGTTCCTGAGCTGTGGGCAGAGGCAAGGAGAGGTTGCCACACTGGCTTGGCTGAGAGCCCTGAACTTCACATAGCAAAGGATGTATGATGGGCAGAGGAGGGACCATGAGTGAGATACAGCTGGGAGATGCTGTCTTAGATCCTGCCCCAAAAAGGCTGCTCTACAGGGGCAAGAAGACCCCAAAAAAAGAGTCCAGAGGGGAGTAGCAGATGCCCAGGGGCTGTGAAGGGGCTACAGGGGACCAGCTAGTTAGAGATGTATTCAACTTGGTCAAGAGAATGAAGGTGAGGGATCCACATTAATGGGGGTTCTCCCAAGAACCCACAAAAGAACCCTCAAGAGAAATACTCAGCTTTTAACATCTGCCAAGTCTGGAGCACACCAATACTACATCCTTGAGTCACTACCAGTGAAGATGACCAGAAAAGCCACAATCCTGCCTGAGTATTAATCCAGGGGCAGGGCAGGGACCAGCTCACCACAAGGAGCCATGGGACACAAAAGCAACCTGTTTTCTGATTACCCTCTCACAATGATAAGGGATTATATGGGATTATACATGATGTTAACTTTAATTTACATATATTTTTAATCAATTTTTAGCACTTACTACGCACAAGGCACTGTTTATTTTATGTATTTTTTCTGAAATTTTTAAGTTAATTTTAGAGATGCAGAAAAGGAAACCCATGGAAGGATAGCTGTCTACTCCTGTCCCTTTGTCAAGCCAGAAGCGAGGCGAGAATCCGAGTATCCAGAGTGAGCATTTGGCGTCAACCAGCTCTCCATGGCCTCATCCAAAAAACACAGCTGCATAAGGATGATGTGCTAAAGCAAGACCTACTGGAAACAGCCCTTAAGTATTAACACATGCTACATAAAATACACAACTTGAGCTTTGCAGACTCTATTGACCCAAGAATCACATATTTACCAGGGCAGCATCCGACCATACGAAAGAGCGATGTTCACACCGTAAGGTTCTTTCTTCTCTGCGATACATTGTACATATTGTCATATCAGTCAGGTAATTTACAGATTAAAAGACATCCCACTCACAGACCCCATGCCCTTAAAATACATATAGTAGTCCTACATTCAAGGGCTTAGATATTAAAGAATGATCCCAAGTGTTCATGCCTCTGTCTCTAGCCTCATCTTTCCAGACTGACCTTTTAATAGTCACACACCCACACAATCTCTCTCTCTCCTCCCGTTACCTCCCCTTTCCCTCTCTTCACTCCCCACTTCCCTGCCTTCAATGAGTCAGTCACAGTCAGTTTTTCTGTTTCTCAATCTCTCTTTGGCTTCTGTACTTTCTCCTACCACCATTCTTAGTCACCAGGAAAACTCCTTAAGCCCCAAGTCAGAGTTAGGTATTATACAAGACCCTGCATACATTTCAATTGTCTATTTTTTTTTTTTTTTTTTTTTTTTGAGACGGAGTCTCGCTGTGTCACCCAGGCTGGAGTGCAGTGGCATGATCTCAGCTCACTGCAAGCTCCGCCACCCGGGCTCATGCCATTCTCCTGCCTCAGCCTCCTGAGTAGCTGGGACTACAGGCGCCTGCCACCACGTCCGGCTAATTTTTTGTATTTTTAGTAGAGACAGGGTTTCTCCGTGTTAGCCAGGATGGTCTCGATCTCCTGACCTCATGATCCGCCTGCCTCAGCCTTCCAAAGTGCTGGGATTACAAGCGTGAGCCACTGCACCTGGCCTCAATTGTCTATTTTTTGTGTGTATGTCCAAACTCTAAGTTCCATGGAAGGAATTTGCCTTCCATTCATGTGCTTAACTAATAAATATTGAGTACTTTCTCTGTGCCAGCCTCAACTCTGAGTAAGACATCTCTAGCACAATATAGGCACTTCCTAAAAACTGATTGACTGGATGGATGGATGGATGGATGGATGGATGGATGGATGGATGGATGGATGAAGTGTGGCAGTTAGAAATGTGTTCAACTGCGAGCAAAAGAAAACCTAAACTGTGGCTTCAGTAAATAAGGAATTTATTTGAATCACACAACAAGAAGTCACAAGTAGGCTGCCCAAGGTTGGGAGTGGCTGCACAAGGTTATCAGGGGCTTCTGTCTTCCCGTTCTCCATCCTTAGTGTGTTTTGTGAGTTGAATTGTGTCCTCCAAAAAGATTATGTTTGAGTTCTAACCCCTGGTACCTGTAAATGTGATCTTATTTGGAAATAAGGTCTTTGCAGATATAATTAAGTAAAGATGAAGTCATACTGGAGTCAGGTAGATTCTAAATCTATATGACTGATGCCTTTTATAAGAAGAAGAGAGATACAGACACAGGGAGAAAGCCATGTGACAAAGGAGGCAGAGACTGGAGCAATGAGTGATGCATCACCAAGCCAAGGATTGCTGGCAGCACCAGGAGCTGGGGAGAACGCTGCAAGAAAGCATCCTCCCCTAGAGTCTCCAGAGACAGCATGGCCCTGCGATGCCTTGATTTCAGACTTCCAGCCTCCAGAGCAGCTGGGACTACAGGCACCCACCACCACGCCCGACTAATTTTTTGTATTTTTAATAGAGACGAGGTTTCACCGTGTTAGCCAGGATGATCTCGATCTCCTGACCTCGTGATCCACCTGCCTCGGCCTCCCAAAGTGCTGGGATTACAGAGGTGAGCCACCGCGCCCAGCCCATAAACTTCTACCATTTCAGGCCACTAGGTTTGTGGCAATTTGTTACAGCAGCCCTACGACACCAAAAGAGTGTGTGACTTTCATCCTCATGGCCACAGGATGGCAACTACATTTCTAGGCATCACATCTGTGGTCTGGTCAGGAAGAAGGGGAAAAAGCAAACATCTGATGGACCATTCCAATCTAGTCTGCACCTGGAAGAAGCATTCTTGGAAGTCCAAGCAGTGACATCAATGTACGTCTCATAGACTAGGACTGGGTCATACAGCCACCTTTTAGCTACAAGGGAGTCTGGGAAAGTGGAAATTTTTGTTTTCAAATCTCCAGGCTGGGCACGGTGGCTCATGCCTGTAATCCCAGCATTCTGGGAGGCTGAGTGGGGTGGATCACCTGAGGTCAGGAGTTTGAGACCAGTCTGGCCAATATGGCGAAACCCCATCTCTACTAAAAATACAAAAATTAGCCAGCCAGGTGTGGTGGCACATGCCTGTAGTCCCAGCTACTTGGGAGGCCAAGGCAGGAGAATCGCTTGAACCCAGGAGGCAGAGGTTGCAGTGAGCTGAGATTGCACCATTGCACTGCAGCCTGGGCAACAAAGAGTGAAACTCCTTCTCGGAAAAAAAAAAACAAAACGAAACATAAAAAACACGTCTATAGTTGTATAGTTGAGGAAGGCAAGGGGGATTGTAAATGACCTTGGGTTTGCCAATCCACAATGGCATAGCTATACTAAGCATGTCATTGCCTGCTTGGGCACTAGTGTTAACACACCTCCCAGATGAGAAACATCCCTATTTCCTCTCTCATCCCTATGACTGAGGCTTGATCCAATCAAAGAGTACTGATGGAGGAAGAGAGCTGCCAGCCCACTGCTTGCCCGGCTGGGCCACTTCCCCAGCCACCCAGGTTTTCCTCCCTGCACTCTGCTATCCATCCCTGGGTAAAACATACAAACAATCATTGAGCCTCAAATGACACCATTCATAGACCAGGTCAGGCATGCCTATAATCCCTTCGTGTTTCATTTGCACATCTTAAAAATTATGTAGTAATACAGGCTGGGCACAATTGTTCATGCCTGTAATCCCAACACTTTGGAAGGTCAAGGCAGGTGGATCACCTGAGCTCAGGTTCAAGACCCACCTGGACAATACGGCAAAACCCCATCTCTATTAAAAAATATAAAAAATTAGCCATGTGTGGTAGAATGTGCCTGTAGTCCCAGCTACCCGGGAGGCTGAGGTGGGAGAATCACTTGAGCCTGGCAGGCAGAGGTTACAGTGAGCCAAGATCATGCCACTGTACTGTAGCCTGCGTGGCAGAGTGAGACTATCCCGAAAGAAAAGAAAAGAAGAAAAGGAAGGGAAGGGAAGGAAAAAAGGAAGGGAAGGGAAGGGAAGGAAAAAAGGAAAAGAAAAGAAAAGAAGAGAAATCTGTCTATAGTAATACACATTCTCCTAAAAATTCAACAATCCAAAAATTTATGCAACAGAAATTAGAAGTCTTTCTATACCAGCACCACCCCTCCTCCATCATCTACCCCCATCACATGCTCCTTAGCAGAGGCAACCACTATTGAGTTTGTGTCTTTATTCCATTTGCTGTCATCCATGCATTTACACACACACAGCCACACACACACACCCCATAAACCACACATACACAGTTTGCATATTTCAAAAATAGGATTACACTGCCACCCATTTGTTTCCTTTTACAATATGTGTTGTTATTCCTTGTAAGGATTTTCTACGGGTTATTTAACCAATCCTACCCTGGGTGTAAGTTGTATAGTAAGAGGTATAGAGTACAGACGCATGCCAGACTGCCTGGGGCACATCACAATTCTGCCTCCTGCTGTTTGAGTGACCCTGAATAAACCGCTCTGTTCTGTGCTTCAGGTCCTTTGTCTGCCTACTAAGGGTAATAAAAGTACTTTCTTACAGGGTTGTCATGGAGGATTGAGCTCATTTATATAAAGTGCTTAGAAAAGTGCCCACCCATAGAAGGCCTTATGTAAGTATCAGCTATGAATAGTGTCAACCAAAATAACAAACAGCGGCTCCTGAAAAAAAAAGATGTTTATTTGGGAGTAAAGCACTGCAATAGGAATATGTGTGCCATAGTAAAGTATGTGTGTATTCAGGGAGGTAAAGGAAGACAAAGATTTTTAAAGGGAAAAAATGAGGAAGATTACATAATTGTTTTGCAATAATTATCCTTGGCTACAAAGATCAACAACAAGGATCATACCGGTCTGTGGTTGGACAGGCAGTTGCTGGGCAGATGTCCTTGAGGAAGTATTTTTTGTATAGGGTTGTGATGGCCTTTGTGCAAGAAAACTTTGTCCAAGAAGCTTTGTGGTTTTTTCCATCTTTATTGTTATCAGGTACACAAGCATGAAAGCCCTCTCTTTATGGCCTTCCTCGGCTCTATTTGTTGAAGTTTTCTTAACATTAGTGACTTCATTTTGATTATGACAACTTTCACAATAGTAATACAATATTTCCTATTTTTGCTATTATAATATTCTAACAACTTGTAAATAGTTCTGTGTGAGCAGGTGTGAGTATTTCTAAGGGATACATTCCTACCCCTAGTAGTGAAATCAAAGGACACACACGTATGGATGAAGTGGTGTTTGATACTTTAGTTTGCCCTTACCTGATTACCGGTAGGAGTGGGTATCTTTTCACACGTTTGTTAACCGTGCTCCAGTCCTTCTCCCTTTTTCCTCTTCTGTGAATCCACCAACCATGGTTTTGGCCCATTTTGCCTCCAGGTTACTTTTCTTTTTCTTGACTTGTATTGCTTTCTCTATATCACACCTATTAACCTCTCTGTGATTATATCTGTTATACATATTTTCACCCAGGGTGTTGTAGCCTATTAGTTCATCATGCAAAAGTATTAACATTTTACTAATCAATTCTGACAGTCTTTTCCTCTGGCATTTTGTGTTTTGCTTATAAGAAGTTTTTTTCTACACCAACATTATGGAAAACAGTCCTCATTATCCAAGGATACTCGGTACCAAGGAAAGATGGCTTAGAGTGAGCTCCATTAAAAGGGGTAAAATGTTTTCAGAACAAATAATTTTTAAAAAGAGTTTTGGGTTGAAGTAATGAAAAAAGAGTTTTGGTTGAAATTTTATGGGGGACGTGAAATTAAATGTGTTTTAATCCTATATCTAACAAAATTTTTGTTATAATTTCAACCATATACTAATTTTCAAAATGAACAAGAAGTAAATCAGACTTTTTCAAAAGAAGGTAATATTTCTGATAAAGTTTTATGATTGTGTAAGATCATTGCCTTTATTTTTTACAGCACAGTCATTTTAACAGCAACAAAAAAAATTTGCTTTATTAGTTCTCCCGAGGGTCTCTCTGAATCTTTTGATGTTTAAATCATCCCCTTTTCAAGAATCTATCCTGATTTTTTGGTCAACTTTCTCTTTTTCATTTCTCAACTTGTCTCTCCCTCTTCCGGAGTCTCATTTGCATCATGACAGCTTTGCAGGGGGGTTGAACAGTGATCCACCATCATTTTCATCAACTTCATGAAAAACCCCTACCTGTTTTGCCAGATGGACCTTGTCATTATGCAGTCCCTGTGTTCTGGCATCATAGCATTGAGTGTTTACAACACCAGACTGTCATCAGAGATATTTGGCATCTGGGACACATGTTGTTTGAGCAGAGGAAGAATTTTCTTTTTTTTTTTTTTGAGATGGAGTCTCACTTTGTCCCCCAGGCTGGAGTGCAGTGGCACAATATCGACTCACTGCAGCCTCCACTTCCCAGGTTCAAGTGATTCTCTGCCTCTGCCTCCTGTGTAGCTGGGATTACAGGCGTGTGCCACGATGCCTGGCTAATTTTTGTATTTTTAGTAGAAATGGGGTTTCATCATGTTGGCCAGGCTGGTCTCGAACTCCTGGCCTCAAGTGATCCACCTGCCTCTGCCTCCCAAAGTGTTGGGATTACAGGCGAGAGCCCACCGTGCCTGGCCGAGCAGGGGAAGATTTTATTTGTGGTCATTAAATATTTTCATGATGTGTCTATTTTTGCTTTTTTGTGTAACTAACTCTATAACTTCAGGAACTCAGAAAATGAGTAGTAGGATAGTGAGGGCTCCTGGAGGCTACCATTCCATTTAATTCGCCCAATATTGAGGATGTCTGCCCAGCACCATTCTAGGCATAAGTAAGGACCCTTGTCAGCGGCATTCCCTTCACCTGAAGCACATGCTTCTTTTCCTATTGCAGGAACTGTACACATTGACCGACTTCCCCACCTCACCCTAACCCACTCACACACATATACCGCCACTGCCACCACTGTTTTTCTTCTAATAATTCCGTAACAACCTTGAGAGCTTATTTCCAAAAACACTGGGGATAAACCTAGTTGGGGATAAACCCAAACTTAATATCTGTGAGAAAGTAAAATCTTGGTCAGAGCACAAATTTGGATGTGAATGACATGATGAAAGAATGGGCCTCATTCTCTCACTTGACAATCTGGGGGATGGGGCCTACACAGAGAAGAAAGTGAACCCCTGCCTTCGTCCAGCTCTAGCATCCGTACTTCAGTGACTGATTACCTTGAGTCAGGGACTAACTTAGGTTAGACCAAGTTCCCAGGTTATTCCACGTTAAACAGCTGTGCCTGAGTCTCGGCTCATGCTTGGCACTATAGTGAAGGGAAAAAGCTGGCAAAGCCTTCGCCCAGGCTCTCAAGGGTCTTACTATCTAGTTGTGGGGATAATAAGTAACATCACAGCAAATGTAGGAAGGATCATTTGGAAGCGTGTTGGGGACAGGCCATGTGGGGTGGGGCAGTGGACTTCACTCTGGGTTCCTCAGAACCCAGGGAGCTCCACGGAGCTTCCTTTGGTGTCACCATGAGAAGGACCAGGCTCTAGGCTGACCCCCACCCACCCAAACTCAAACTGCAGCAACTGTTTTCATCAGGCTTATGTGTTAGATGCTCTTGAAGATAATTTGAAGAAAATATCCTGTTTTTAAATATTGAAAACCAGTGACCTAGAGCAGAGCTCATCAAATGGCAGCCTTGGGGCCAAATCTTGCTCATCAACTCTTTCGGTAAATGAAATGCCACTGGTGCCCGGCCGCACGCCTTCATTTACCAACTGTCTCTGGCTGCTTTGTGCTACAACAGTGGAGTCAAGTCATTGCCACAGAAACTGTATGGCCTACAAAGCTTAAGATATTTACCCTTTGATTTTTCACAGAAAAAGCTTGCCAACCCCTGATTCAGAGGAAAGACATATGAACTTGGACGAGCTCAAACACTGGTCCATCCATGGAGGTGGTGAGTCATGGTTCAGAAGCACGGCAAGGCCAATGGCCAAAAACTTCCAACCATCACCTAACTTTCACCCTTAAAGTTTCATTCCCTCAGTCACCTATTCAAATGCAATTATTGATAACCTATTCTCTACCTGCTCCAAGAATGTTGGAGAAGTAGGCCACTCTCATCTTTCCTTTCTACCTGCATTCTTTCTCATAGATGATTTACTATGGGGTAATGAAATTTATGCTTGGAGCTCCTTCCAAGGTCTGATACCTAATTTTTTTCTCACCCTCTGTCACCTAGTTTCTGTCACTCCAGCTTCCATTACCCAGGCTGGAGTACAGTGGCACCATAATGGTTCACTTCAGCCTCAACTTTCCAGGCTCAAGCAATCCTCCCACTTCAGCCTCCCAAGGAGTTGAGATTACAGGCACACACCACCACATCTGGCTAATTTAAAAAAATATTTTTTTGTAGAGACAGGGTCTCCCTATGTTGCCCAGGCTGGTCTTGAATTCCTGGCCTCAAGCAATCCTTCCACCTTAGCCTCCCAAAACGCTGGGATTACAGGTGTGAGCCATTGCCCCCAGCCCCTAATTTTGTATTATTTTCTTAAAAAGAGGGCCCCCCAAAAATGGAATCTGCCCCCAGTTCTATTTAACATGTCCAAGTAGGACCTGCGCTTGTCCAGCATAGCCTATTGCCTTTAGACCACCTGAATTGGAGGACAATGAGCTCCCCACCTCTAGCCTCCATGTGGTAGCCCCTCCCTGCCAGCCAGGGCCTCTGATCATGGAAGGGGATCTTTTCCCAGCTCTGACACCTGCAGCTAGCTATGTGTGACAGCTAACTTTATGTGTCAATTTGGCTAGGCCATAGTACCCAGATGTGTAGTCAAAACTTATTCTATATATTTCTGTGAGGGTGTTTGGGGATAAGATCAGCATTTTTTTCCTGCCTCAGGTTTATTCATACAAATAGCACAGGAGGACACCAGCCCCATGCAGACACCAGCCCCATGCAGACAGCAGCCCGGGGGTCACAGCAGTCCTTCTGTCCTCATATTGGCAGATGAAGCTCTCTACTCCAGAGCCTTCGTGGGGGCCTGGGCACCTTTGGAAGCCTGAGCAGGAGCTAGAACTGAAGCTGGAGCTGCAGCTGAAGCCGAGGCCTGGGCCTTGGTTTGATCCTTGGCCTTGGCCTTTGGCCAGCAGAGCCTGAGACCCTTGGCAATGTGGGCCCGAGCATGCTTCCCAGGCTTGGGGTGGGCAGTGTAGACAAATCGAGCTTGCGGCTGGCGCTCTTTGGGACCCTGGGCTTGACTTCCATAGGCTTTAGGGGGGCCTTGATAGCCTCAGCTTGCATGTTGTTGTCCTGCCTCTTCTCCAGGCCCTTCTCGTTGTGCTTCTAGGCGAAGTGCATGTTCCTCGGGAATTTGGGGTCCATCCCTTTAAGAGATCAATCTTTGTGATTAGGATTTCTTGATGCGTTTCTGTACTGTTTTCAGGACTGGTTGTGTGTGGTGTTGTTCTTGAACTTGCCCATATCTGCACCATAACCCACAGTTCCTGAAGCCAAGATGAACATTTAAATCAGCAGACTTTGGGTAAAGGAGATCTCCTTCCTGGATGTGAGTGGGCCACATCCAATCAGTGGAAGACCTGGACAGAACAAAAAGACTGGTGTCCCCTGAGCAAGAGGGAATTCTGCCAGAAAACGGTCTTCAGACTTTACCTGTAACATGAACTCTTCCCTGGGTCTCCAGCCTGTGGGTCCACCCTGCAGACTTTGAAATTGTCAGCCTCCACAATTGCATGAGCTGATCCCTTGAAATAAATCTCTCTCTCTCTCTCTCTCTCTCTCTTTCTCTTTCTCTCTCCACACACCCTATTGACTCTATTTCTCTGGAAAAACCCTGAAAAATACAGTGAGTAAGCCTAGGGCAGATCCACACAGGTTCAAACTGAGAGAGGACGTGAGAAGTCCACATTCAGTCTCCAAGTTGGTCTCACAAGAACCTGAGGCTGAGTGAGCACCTGCCTTGCTGTCATTAATACAATCAAGACTTTGTTTTTGTTGTTTTTTGTTTCTTGCTTGTTTGTTTATTTTTTTGTAGAGAGGAGGTTTTGCCATGTTTCCCAAGCTGAACTCGAACTCCTGGGCTCAAGTGATCCACACACCTCAGCCTCCCAAAGTGCTGGGATAACAGGTGTGAGCCACCGTGCGCCCTGCCACAATTAAGACTTTGATCTCCATTTTGGCACCTCTGAATCTTAAACACTTACAACAGTAATGTCAGTGGGGATCTGAAATTCACTGTGACAAAGACGTAAAGGAGAGTGGCCTGTAGAAGTATTTTTCCCAGAGATATTTGGATTTCAAAACGGAACAAAGTGTACTGGGTTTCCTACTGGCTTTATTTTCCTTCTTTATACTTGTGTGAATTTGTCATATATTCTTCACTTAGAAGATATTTTTTGCATTGGAAAATAAAATTTAAGTATAAATTTACTGTGTCTCACCCCTTCTCCCTCCCCAAAATAATCACTATATTCCCTTTGTGTTTGATATTGAGCTGACGGGCATTTTACTCTAAAGCTGAAGTTCAGCCTCCTAGATTCCTGCATGGAATCATTCAACTCGTTTTTCCTGGGTGCCTTCTGTGTTCTAGGCTCCGTAGCAGGTGCTGGGTGCTCTGGAGTCAGGCTGCCTGAGGTCTCATCCCAGTGCTCTGTGAGCTCAGTCAAGTGCTCTGCGTTGGGTTTTGTTGGTTGGTTTGGGATTGGGGATTTTTATGTAGGAGAGAACAAACAATCAATTAAATGAGTTAGTGTGTGAGGCCTGGAGGGCAGCCCTGGCTCCTTGGAGGCACTCAGTACCCATCAGCTCTCATCATCCCAGATGCCCAGAAAGGAACAGCGTTTGTGGCAGGATGGGAAAGAAGTTTGTGTCTACCAGTTTCTATTTTCTAAGTAAAGTGGGAAGTGGCCAGGCTGTCAGTTTGAGGAAAGCAACGAAGACAGGAAGAGGGGAGTTAAAGGTGTGGAGAGGAGTGACTGGGGTCCTTACCCCTTCGTGGCACCAGGCTGGGGTCTTGTGATGCTCTCTAGCTGCACAGGGGTAGGAACAGAGAGAAAGGCTTGGATGAGTCCAGGCTGAGTTGCCCCCGGCTGCTGTGATGGAAGACATCAGGACAAGGGATATGACCACAGAGTGGGCGAGGTGACAAACAGAAGACGCACACAGCAGGAATGCCACACCCCACTTGCTTCTGTAGGAGGCTGCCAGGTTGTTACATGGCCAGCATGAGCCACTTCACCAGATTAGCATACAAGGAAGGCACTGTCACTTTTATTTTTCATATTGAAACTGACTCAGGCTACAACACACCAGATTCGCAGGAAGTTCAACATCTCCCATTCGTGGCTTGGCACCAACTCTTCGCATTGTCCAAAAACCCCCATGTGCTTATTAATGTCTCCAAGGCCAGTCCCATCCAGTCACATAAAGCAAAACTCAGCAAATGCCCTTGGGGCTGAAGAAAACCACAGCTACCCCAGAACGAGGCTGCTCCGGAATGAGCTGCCGTGGCAGGCAGTGAGGATTGCCAGAGCTACAGTCAAGCACTCTTCTTGTCTAATTCAAAGAGATCATGGGCACTACTGCGGGTTCCAAGACTTAGTGATTCTTTAAGGCAGCAAAATTGCACTTTTTCCAGAATATTTCCACCCAGGAAGTCCCACACTCAGAATAAGCCTGGATCCCCAGGATCCTACTCACAAGCATGTACCCCAGCCAGAGAGGTGCCCCACCCAGCACTACCCAGAACCTTTTTCATGTCCATGACAATCTGGGCATCCCATGGAACCCAGGTCACCAGGCTAGTTGTCTGAGGGAGGCCTTGGAGCTTCCTTCCATCAGTAGACCCGCCTCAGCAGGCACTATCTCCAAATGTAGAAGTCTGGATAATGCTCAACCTCAAAAAGGAGAAGCTTGGGGTTTTCATTTATTTCCTCAAAGAAAGTTCCTTATCTCCCTACACTTGAAGGAGGGACCAAAGAAAGGGACAGCCTCCTGAAGTCGCCAAAGAGGCCCTGGCCTGCCCCTCTAGGAAAAAGCTTGCTGCACGTCCACAGAAACAAATGTATTCACCCGATTCTTCCCAGGACAGAGAAAATCTGCCTTGCTGTCTCTGTCCCGACAGAGAAACAATGAGCAATGGCATCTCCTCTGCATATAAATAAGTCATATAATAAGTCATATAAATAAGTCCATATAATCAATTAGTTAAAAATTGATTTAAAATACTGTTGCTTTAGTCAACCAGACATATACAGGTTAGAGAGAATATGTTCCTTTTTTTCGAAATTGGATCGCCTTGGACACTGGTCCTCATTCATTCATCTGACAAATATCTGTGGCGCGTCCACCATCTGCCAGGCACTGGGGATCCAGCAGGGAGCAGAAAAACCAAGTCCCTGCGCTTGTGAAACTTACAATTTCACAAGCTATGTTAGGTTACAAAGTGCTACAGGGGAAAATAATGGAAGGGGAAAGAATGGGGAAAGTACAATTTTAAATAGGAGGGTCTGGAAAGGCGGCTCTGAAAAGATGACTCTGGAATAGAGAACCAGAGGACGTGAAGAACGAGATTTTCAACAGGAGGAAGAGTGAGAACATGAGATGGGACCAAAGCTCATGCACCTGGGGAGCAGGGAGTGGACGCAGGATGGGTGAGGCAGACCACAGTGGGAGGTGAGGTTAGAGCGAAGGGCGGGCACAGGCCATGTGGGCCTTTTAGATCTTGGTGAGAAATCTGGACTTTTCTCTGTGCGAGAGGGGGACCTGCTGGAGGGTTCTGAGCAGAGAAGTGACATGGTCTTACCTTCATTATTATAGGACCATGCAGGCTCCTGACTCCTACACAGAGAAATAGACAAGAAGGGAGACAAGCTGGAAGCATACAGACCCAGAAGAAAGTTTTCCGATTGTCTGGGATGATACTGGCTTTGATTAGGCTGATGGCAAGTGTGGTAGTAAGAAATGGGAAAATACTGAAATCAGTAGAATTTGCCAACGGATTAGAGGCGGATGTGAGAAAAAGAGTGAAAGATGAGCCACTGGAAGAATAAAATTGCAATTTACTGAGATGAGAAAAACCAGAGAAAGGCTGGTTAGGATGGGAAGCGGAGAAGAAATAAAAAAATTGCTGTTAAATGTATTTGCTTTCAGATGCCAATTAGATTGGGTATCCCAGTGGTGGTGTCCAGTCTGGAATTCCGGGGGAAAAGCTGGTGGTGTTTGGATTAGTCAGTACAAAAACGGCTTAGGCAGGGCATGGTGGCTCACGCCTGTAATCCCAGCATTTTGGGAGGCCAAGGCGGGAGGATCACCTGAGGTCGGGAGTTTGAGACCAGCCTGGCCAACGTGGTGAAACTCCATCTCTACTAAAATTACAAAAATTAGCTGGGTGTGGCGGCGGGCGCCTGTAGTCCCAGCTACTCAGGAGGCTGAGGCAGGAGAATCGCTTGAACCTGGGAGGCAGAGGATGCAGTGAGCTGAGATCGGCCACTGCACTCCAGCCTGGGCAACAGAGTGACTCTGTCTCAAAAAAAAAAAAAAAAAGTGGAGGTGGGGGGCTTAGGGAGAGAATGCAGACAGAGAAGAGGTGGAAAGAGTGAACTGTGGGCATTACCATGCTTAAAGCTCAGAGATAAGAGGAGGAACGAGCCACAGACAGTGAGAAGGAACAGCTGTGAAGTAGAGGGAGAACCGGGAGAGAGCAATGCCACCTATGGTTGGGTCAAGGCGAAGACTGAGACTCCCCCATTGGATCTGGCAGTGTGGAAACCATTTCTGGCCTTAGCTGAGTTTGAGTGGAGTGCTGGGGCTAATCTGATTGGGAATAGACTCAAGAGATGAGAAAACAGAAAGTGAGGACGACAAGTATAGAAAACTCTTTTGAAGAAGCTTGCCATCAAGGGGAGCAGAAAAGTGGGGTGGTAACTAGAGAAAGGGAGGGCTAAGGGAAGGTCTTTGTTGTTTCTTTGTTTTAAGATATTCTATCAGCAGGTTTGAGTGCTGGTGAGAATGAGTCAATAGAGAGATGACGGTCGGTGACGCAAAATAAAGGGAAATACTATGAAAAACATCTTTGAGCAGGTGAGAGGGGACGGTCTCCAGCACATGAGAAGAGGTAATATTCTTAGATCAAATGCAGAATAATTCATCCATTGTACCAGGTGAGATGAACTGGAAAATTGTCAGGCTTTTATAAGTTTGCAGAATTTTATGCATGGAAGTCTCTTTTCAACTTTTTGCCATAAGGTGGCAGTAGCCAGCTGTGTATGAACCAAACAACCCTTTGCGAGCACCTTTGGGAAAACGGCAAAGGCTAAAGTCAATTTTGAGTATATGTTTTTAAAGGCATGGCAGGTATTCTGAAGAATGTGCTCCTCATCCTTCCGGCCTCATATTTTTTTTTCTTTTGAGATGGAGTCTCGCTCTGTTCCCCAGGCTGGAGTGCAGTGGTGCAATCTTGGCTCACTGCAACCTCCGCCTCCTTAGTTCAAGTGATTCTCCTGCCTCAGCCTCCCAAGTAGCTGGGATTACAGGCCCGGCCTCGTCTTAAATAGCATCTTCCCAGTCAGTCCTTCCCTGTCTAGCCTCTCCAGTTAGGTCCATAAGGCTTCCTGGAGGAGGTGATAACTGTTCAGACTCCGAAAGCATATGTGGCCGTAATGGAGGCAGAGGGAAGAGCGCGGGGGGAGGAATTCAGGCAATTACTTAGGCAACTGTAAGTGGGGCTGGCCTGAGGGCAAAAAGAGGCAGGAAAAGCAATGAGGAGACGGTTGTAGTAGTGTAGGCAAGAGATGTTTGCCACTCGAACTAGGCAGGGTAGTAAGACACTGTGATTTATAATAAACATATATTTGGCTTTTGTCCTGTTTTCTGAGCCATAGCTCCCAAACTCCTTGGAATCTCCAGTGATAGGTGTCTTTTTGTATCTAATGAACTGATGGGTGGCTGGGGGTTCCTGGATGGCCTCAGGATGGGGGCTAGTTACCAGGGGAACTGGCAGCATGATGACAGGGTTAGGACCTTCAGCCCTCCCTGTGCCCCATCTCTGAGGGGAGGGGGGCTGAAGGTTGAGTTGATCACCAATGGCCAATGATATCATCGATCATGCTTACTTTTTTTTTTTTTTTTTTGAGACAGAGTCTCTCTCTGTTGCCAAGGCTGGAGGGCAGCAGCAATCTTGGTTCACTGAAACCTCCGCCTCCCGGATACAAGCAATTCTCGTGCTTCAGCCTCCCGAGTAGCTGGGACTACCGGCGCCCACCACCACACCTAATTTTTGTATTTTTAGTAGAGATGGGGTTTCACCATGTTGGCCAGGCTGGTCTCGAACTCGTGACCTCAGGCGATCCACTTGCCTCAGCCTCCCAAAATGCTGGGATTTCAGGCATGAGCCACCACATCTGGCCCATGCTCACTTATTGAAGCTTCCATAAAAACTTAAAAGGTTTTTTGTAATAAATCGGCAATAGCAAGTAACAAAAAGTTCTTTGTAATAAATCGGCAATAGCAGGTAAAGTGTTTGTTCTCCCAAGTTGTATGAGCTGTGCTACCAAATGATCAAACTGAAAAGGGGATTGTGGGAACCCCCAATTTATAGCCAGTTCGTCAGAAGTACCAGGGGCCCAGACTTGCATCTGACTGTATCTGAAGTGGGGATTAGTCCTGTGGGACTGAGCCCTTAACTTGTGGGATCTGATGATAACTCCAGGTAGACAATGTCAGAAATGAGTTAAATTGTAGGATGCCCAGCTGGTGTCCCCCAGAGAAGTGACGAGTGGGGAAAACCCACGCACATCTGGTCACAAAAGTGTCCC
This sequence comes from Pongo pygmaeus, assembly GCF_028885625.2. Classification (NCBI taxonomy): domain Eukaryota; kingdom Metazoa; phylum Chordata; class Mammalia; order Primates; family Hominidae; genus Pongo; species Pongo pygmaeus. The sequence continues at coordinate 7,517,931 of NC_072378.2, read as the reverse complement.
GTGGTGAGAGTATAGTAAGAGAGAACAGTCCGCTGGCTTTTTCTTACTAAAATAGTAGTATGGAAAGACGGGGTGGGCTCAGTACAGGTTGAGTTTCCCGTATCCAAAATGCTTGAGACCAACTCAGATTTTGGATATTTTTCAAATTTGGGGATATTTGCATATGCAGATTGAGATATCTTGGGAGTGAGACCCAAATCTAACATGAAATTCATTTATGTTTCACACATGCTTTATATGCATAGCCTGAAGGCAATTTCATATAATATTTCAAATAATATTGTGCATGAAACAAAGTTTTGACTGAGACCTATCACATGAGGTCAGGTGTGGAATTTTCCTCTTGATGCTCAAGAGCATGTCAGCACTCAAAAAGTTTTGGATTTTGGAGTATTTCAGATTTCAGATTTTCAAATTAAGGATACTCAACCTGTACAAGATACTTAGGAGGTAATCTACAGTGGTAATGGAAAGGGGGAAATCGAGAATGACTCTCAGTTCCTTTTTTTTTTTTTTTTTTTGGAGACAGGGTCTCACTCTGTCACCCAGGCTGTAGTGCAGTGGTGCAATCTCAGCTCACTGCAGCCTCAACCTCCTGGGCTCAAGTGATCCTCCTGCCTCAGCCTCCCCAGCTGCTGGGACTACAGGCATGTACCACCATACCTGGCTAATTTTTCATAGAGATGGTGTCTTGCTATGCTGCCCAAGTTGGTCTTGAACTCCTGGGCTCAAGTGATCCTCCAGCCTTGGCCTCTGAAAGTGCTGGGATTACAGCCATGAGCCACTGCACCTGGCCAGCTCACTGGCCTTTAGCATGATCGAAATGGAAGACGGTGACGTGAACCAAATGCAGAAAGACAGAGTGAGGAGGCAGAGGTGTGACGGAAGGGTGGTAACTGTAGTTTTGCAATGTGGAGTCAGAAGTATGTGGACAGCACTAAGAAAAGCTGTGCTATTTTACACAGACACGGCGCTTGGAGGAGAGGTCTGGGCTGAAGTCATGGAATTGGTTGTCAGCATAGTTAAAATGTAAGAGTGGGTCACAGCTGCTGGGCAGAGCATGCAGAATGAGAGAGAACACCAATCTGAGAATCCAAACCAGACACAGGAGCCAGAGTAGAAAGGATGAGCTCACATCTGTGTTACCAATCACAGTAACAGTGGGCATGCAGCACCTGCCACCCGTCAGACACTGCATGGGCCAAATCACATTATGCCTGACAATCTTCTGAGGGCATACAGTATGGAGAAGGCATGCAGAGACTAAGAGTCTGCTCAGGGTTACACAGCCTGTATTGTACCTGACTCATCTTACTGCCCTCTTTGATCAGTTATTCTGTCAGTGTGTGAAGAATTTATCACGTTAAAGTATTGGTTTTTTAATTGTGTCGGCATTACCAAATAAAGCCCAGGCTCCTGCTTCATCTCTGTATTCCTGACGCTCCCTTTAATTACCTTCCTCATTCTAGACTAGGAGTCATGGCTTGCAGCTGGAGGAACATGGGTTACTAAAGCTCCACAATCACAGGAAATTATCCTCATAAAGAGTACTCAAGAAACTCAAACCCAGATCCCTTAATTGGTGACACAAGATGTGAAACTCTTAAGGACTCCCTGGAGCCTGCAGCCTTTCTTCATTTACCATTCTCCCAATGGCTGTATGTAGCAAGTGCCCCTGCTTTATAATACTAAAACAAAGGACTAAAAACTACTTTAGGAATTTATATTCTATTTTAAGGCAGCCTCTTTTTTCTTAGGTGGACTTGTTTTTAAAATGGGAAAGTGACTTGACTTATTCATTAAAGATGAATCTAGCTCAGAGCCCCTTATATCTGGCAGATCTTATTTTTTCTTTCCTGAAAGGGAGCTCTAGAAATTACTGGTCCCAGTCCAAATATCCAAAAGCTATAAGCACTTTCTGTAACACCAAAAACTCCTAAATTTGTGACCACAGCAGGAAGTACAATCACTAATCAAACAAGTGTGGTTTAAAAGAGCGTTAGTTTAATAATTAACACATCTGCAGGATCAATTATAGTAAATGAAAAAGCAAGCTACATAAAAGGAAATTGACTTGTAAACACACTCAAGCAAATATAAGTGGGTTTTATTATTTTTATGCTCAGAATGCAAGAAAGCTTTGCATCAGAACCGTTAGACATTCATGAACTCACTAAAAAGAAACAGAAAATATCCTTAGAAGACAGGCCGTGAGGGGGGAGGACCAATGAACATGTTTATAGTATTAATGTCTGTACTGTAGCATACACAGGTAATCAGAAAATATTCTCAATGCATTTAAGATATTTTATCTCAAATTTACCATTTGACAATGAATTTTCACTAAAGGATTTGAGATTATCCAATTAGCTGTACTAAAAAGTGGCAAATACTTGAAGATCATTGATATAATTTAAAATTCTGAGTGCTGAGTTCAGTTTCTTACTGAATATAACCAGTGCCCTGGGCTCTGCATGGCAGTTGACTTGTCAATATCTCAATTAAAGTGACTAGGCACAGTGGCTCACACTTGTAATCCCAGCACTTCAGGAGGCTGAGGCCAGGAGCTTGAGACCAGCTGGCAAACATAGTGAGATCCTGTCTCTACAAAAAAATTTAAAAATACGTACCTTTTAGACAGGTGTGGTAGATCACACCTGGTGCCTGGTGGCTCCCAGCATTTTGGGAGGCTGAGGACAGAAGGATCATCTGAGCCCAGGAGTTCAAAACCAGCCTAGGCAACATAGCAAGACTCCATCTCTAAACAAATAAAAAAATTAGCCAGGTGTAGTGGCACACACCTATAGTTGCAGCTACATGGGAGGCCAGGGCAAGAGGATCACCTGAGCCTAGGAGTTTGAGGCTGCAGTGAGCTACGGACTGCACCACTGCACTCCAGCCAGTAGATTAGAAATGTTTGTGAGAAGGTACCTTAATGGATGGGCAAGATGGACAGCAGCTATAGTAGTTATTCATAGCAGCACTCTAGAAATAAAAACTAGATCTCACGTGACAGGGCTGTGAAAATGCTTTTGTCAAAATTTAAAATTACAGATTAACAACTATGAGGTTGCAGGCACAGGGGTCACAATGATGAAGGTATAAACCCTGCTCTCAAGTAGCTCATATCCAGTGAAAGGTTCAAGAAGTATGTAAGATTAATTCGTTCAAGGATCAAACAAATGCCTCTTTTCACCCGATGCCACATTTTATTAAATAGTTTGTAGCAGTGATACTATAAAATGTGAGCTTTAAAGAACTCTGGTAACATTTTCAATCTCTTCCTTTCTCCATACTGTTCTATTTTCCCCCAATTTCTCCAATCCACTCCTAATTTTCACTTGTATCTTTCTTCTGCAAAAAACCTAAATATGCCAATTTTACTCTTCTTCCTTCCAGTTAGTAAAATCAATGAAATCATAATTTAAAACAAAATTATAAATTGTCACACAATATGAAACAATATGAAATTCCTGACGATTCAAGTAGTTTTGATCTATAAAAGCAGCAATTTCATGATTCATCCGTCACTCCCAAGTCCTTGCTTTTACAATTTTTAAATGTGGATTTTATATATTTAGAAATTAAGTACAATGGCAGCAGTATGACTATATATGGGCAAGTAACCTGGTGATTTCCAATTTATAAATCTGAGAGCTGTTTCCCATACCTGAAGCCTAACAGCCCATCTGATCCAAATCCAATCTTTCTGTCATTGTCAGCTACTTATTAAAATAATAAGATTTCATTTCTACTTGGAAACAAAATCTTTAACCTGAGTTTCCACTATTCACAATATTGCTATTTAGATGTCGGCTGCTTAACATTTCACGCCAAAGTCTCAGCTGAATGATGTGACACACGATAGAACATACTACTCAGCAACAAAAAAATGGACAACTGATGCACAGGGATCAATCTCAAAAATCTGCAGAGACGAAGAAGGCAGAGTACATACTGCAGTATTCTATTTACATGAATTCTACAATGGATAGATCTAACCAATGGTAACCAAAAGCAAATCTGTGGCTGCCTAGGGCTAGGGGTAGAGGAATTGATTGGGAAAGGGGGTATGAGAATTTTGGGGGCAGTGAAAATATTTGTTTCTTGATCGTGATGGTGGCTGCACAGAGGTATGAATGTGTCAAAACCCAATAAAATACACACTTAAAAAGGGTGCAATAAATGTAAGTAAATAGTACCTCAATTCAGTTGATTTACAAAACACAACATGACAGTATATTTTAAATTAAATGAAACATAAATACCTTATTTTTTTAAAAAATTAATGTGTTATGGATAAAGCTAAAGTTCCCTCTGACCACCCTCCCAATCCTGATCTGCACCCCTAATCTCTCATCTATACCCCCTATTCACTGTTAGAACTTTGGTATGGATTCTTCTGAACCTTTAAAAATAGACTTACGTACATTATATAGCCATAGAGAATGCATAGTATTGTTTTGTACATATATATAATTTGTATATAACTTTCTACAAATTGCTATTTTCACTGAGCATTATGTTTTTGAGACCAATCCAGGTTAATATGGATCTAGATTATTTATTTTAACTCCAATACAATAATCTATCCTATGACTACATCATATTTTAATTAGGCCATTTCTCTTCAATATTTAGATTGTTTTTCCCTACTACAATTCACCAGCGTACTGGTAAACAGTAGTCGCCACTGGGGTGAGGACAGAACCGCAGGTGGTGTTCTAAGGGTTATTAGCCTTATTTATAAGATGTAGTTATAAGATGAGAATGTATTCATGTTTAATTTACATATGATAAATATTGACTTAATTAAAGAATTTTTGAGATACATCTATTAGCAAAAAGAACAAAACAAGATGAGTTATAGGAAGCAAATCATCTAACAGAATATAAGGAAAACAAAGTTGTAGGGCCTAATAGTGTACTCATGGTTTGAAGCATATTTATTGGAAAATAATAAGCACTAAACAGATCATAAAAACATTCTCCTATGCAAAGGAATTCCAATTAATATATCTGTATATTGGTTATCATGGCATAAGCATAATTAATATAGGTACAAGTACTTCATTTATATTTTTTGCTTTCTTCTTTTATGACTATGGTGTCTTTCCCCATCCCTGAAATAAAAGAGGTATAAAAAAATGGTTATAAATGATGGACATTTTAATATCAGAGCTTTAAAATAATTCAACAGTAATACACCACCTTCAACAGTAATATACTACTTTAACATTCCATTTGAAATGAATTTTCTGGTTATCATTTACATATACTCAAAGTTAATTTTAAAGCAGAACTTCAAAGCATAATTTAAAAAAAAACATTTTGATTATTCCTATTTCAGTTTTGTCTCTTAGTTTTTTTATTTGTTTGTTTCTGTTTTTTTGAGATGGAGTTTCACTCTTGTTGCCCAGGCTGGAGTGCAATGGCACAATCTCGGCTCACTGCAACCTCCACCTCCCGGATTCAAACGATTCCTGCCTCAGCCTCCCAAGTAGCTGGGATTTCAGGTGCGAACCACCACACCCGGCTATTTTTTGTACTTTTAGTAGAGATGGGGTTTCACCATGTTGACCAGGCTGGTCTTGAAGTCCTGACCTCAGGTGATCCACCCGCCTCAGCCTCCCAAAGTGCTGGGATTACAGGCATGAGCCACCACGCCCGGCCTGTCTCTTAGTTTTAATAATGCATTTTTCATACATACTCTTAAAAAAAAAAAAAAAACACTGTTTAATTCAAAATGAATGTTTTACTTGTTCTGGTTTAAGTCAGATAAACCAAGTCCCTATAATTCAGTCCACCCCAGGGTTGGATATCAAAGATTAGCCTGTTGAGAAGTATTTCTTGCTTATATCCAGTTTATCTTCTTTAAATAAAAACTATTTAATGTTTAGATTTTGAGGACTTCTAATGTATTTAAGTCAACAGGGATTGATTAGAGATGTTAAAAATTACTTAAGTAGAAGCACTATAGTTATTATGAAACAGCATATGAATCAAAAAGGATTACTAAGCAAATACTTAATTTGTATAAAAGGACTAAATCATACGTGGCTTTAAACCTAATTAACTGAATGATAGTAAGAAGAACCAAACCAATACAATAAGCTTTAATTCCTGATGACCAGTGGCCCTGGACAGGCAGGATATTATTTGAGAGCCTAATATTTGAAAGTACTTTGTGTATAAAACTAAATAAGATACAGACCTTGCCTTCATGGAGCTCACAGTCTAGCAGCGAAATTAACTATTAAGCTCAAGAACAACTATGAGCTAGGTGGGTGGCAACAAAATGGAAAAGATGATCAGCTCTGCTTGAACAAGTGAGAAAAAGCCTTCAGGAAATGGCTGAGATGGGTCTTAAAGGATGAGGAGTTTACCGAGTAGGCTTTTAAAAAGAGGTAGGCAGCAGAACACAAAAGTGGAAAGGCATAGATGTGGCACAGTGTGGATGAGGAACTCTAAGTAACTCAGGCTGGCTAGAGCACAAGTTATGCGTTTCATGGCATAGTAGCAAAATACAAGAAGTAGGTAGGAGCCAGGATCCCAGAAGTCTTGAGAGCCATTCAAAAGAATGTGAATTTTGCCACTGAAGAGTTCTCGTTTTTTTTGAGACAGGGTCTCACTTTGTTGCCCAGGCTGGAGTGCAGGGGTGAGAACACGGCTCATTGCAGCCTCAACCTCTCAGGCTCAAGCAATCTTCCTGCTTCAGCCCCACAAGTGGCTAGGACCACAGGTATGCACCACCACACCTGGCTAATCTTTGTATTCTTTGTAGAGACAAGGTTTTGCCAGGTTGCTCGGGCTGGCCTTGAGCTCCTGAGCTCAAGTGATCCACCTGCCTCAGCCTCCCACAGTGTAGGGATTATAGGCATGAGCCACCATGCCAGACCGCCACTGAAGAGTTCTATGAGGTGACTATTCACTCTAGCAGTATACAAGGGAATGGAATCATATGCAGTAAGTTTAGAGACAAGTAGAAAAATTAGGAAAATGACCATCATTTCATTAGGAACTGACCAGATGATAAGGAGTGGAAGGAAGTATCTAAAATGACTCCTTGATTTCTGGCTTAGGTTAATAGATGAGAGTCATCTCTTTAACCAGGACAGTAATACTGGGGAAAGAGGAGCAGACTGAGAAAAAGGTAAGTTTAGCTCTAGACCTGATGAACTTGAGATCCAGGTACATGCCTTGTAAGCAGCTGGTCTACGGAAGTAGACCTCAAATGATTTACATTTACTAATTCGGTATTAATTCACATCTCTCAAGCTATCAAAATTTTACTAGCAAGGACAAAATTGACTGTCAAAATTTAGATGTTCTCTCTGACCCTATATACCCTTATTTGAGGAATTAGCAGGAAAAAGAAAGAATAAGAGAAAGAGGAAGGAAGGAATGAGCAGAAGAAAGGGATCTAGGAAAACACGTGTTTAACAGTTAATGTCCTGCCTAGACAATACTTTCATATGTCCTGTTTAGGAAGCAAGCAAGTAAGAGATAAAAAAGGGAAAAAAATATCCAATCACACATGTAGAGATCTATGTCACTAGAGTGGTGGTTATTTGAACTGAACTATAATGAATGTTAAGAATCATCATCAATTGTTTACTCTCCTTACTTTAGCTTTTTCTTAAAATCTATTTTCTCAGCATGGTCTACAACAGAAGAACCTGTTCTATTTTTAAAAAGTACAGAATTCAACGTTGGATGATGCAGGGTTAGACCCACCTCTCTTTCCTTCTTCTCGACTCACAGTTTTTATCCTTATCTTTATTTCTTTTTCTTTTATGTGGGCTTCTACTCCTATCCCTTCTATGTCGTGAACACTCAGCATCCAAATAGCTTCCACCAGACTGCCGTGAATCTACCGAAGCTGATCGCCTTTCTTCATTCCTAAAACATAGAAAAGAATGTTAATCGGTTTGTTTTACCACTGGTCTCCAGTATACATACACAGACACACCAGTCTAAAGTGTAATATTCTATATCAAACCAATGGTAGATACAGTCTAAATATGCACAATCTTATAACCCATATAAGAGGACAAATAAACACAGCTCTTAACCCATTTATGCCTGAGGTTGCAGTTTTTTAAATTTTTGCAATGAGACCTTGGCAATGACCTTGAGCAGTAGGACATAAATAACTCCCACATGCTTGGTGTTCCCATAATGGAATACTAGGCATAAATGTTAGTATGTTTTGCTATTTAAATATTTCACTAATATGGCTATCCCCTGAAAACTGTCAAAGGGTAACGTCAGAACAACTCTGGTATAATAACCCTGGGCACTGAAAATAAAAAACAATAAGCATTTTCATGAGTTTACTGTGTGCTATCAAGGGTTTTGGAAATGCTAAAATTTAACAATTATAAGTTAATTGTTATCTGTTATCAAAGAGAGAGTATTTTCACCAATAAAGATAATGACATACTTTTCAGTATCATCCTCTGCCTTCTCTTGCTCTTCTCGCCAATGATTGCTGAGTTCTTCCATGTGCACATTTATCACATCTCGAATCACCTTGGGAGAGGTAAGCACCGAACTTCGGGTAAGAAAACTGCTCAAAAAATTAAGACTATAACGCTAGAAAAATCAGTGCTAACAATCAAATATTTACTAAGCGCTATGACATAATGGACTGTGGGACTTGTGCAGTTTAGAGAACACAGAAAAGGCAATGGTCAAACTGGAATATGAATAGTAGATAAAAATTTTACAGCAATATTAAATTTGAAGTTGCTATAACTGTACTACCTTTATGTGAGAAAGTATCTCTGTTCTTAGGAAATACATACTGGGGATAAAGGGTTATGAGGTATGTAATTTAACCCTTAAAGAATTAAGGGGAAAAAAATATGTACAGATCGAGATCGAGAGAGTGAAAAATGTGCACAGAAAGAGAGAGAGAGAGAGAGTGCCAATGAGAAGCTATGTGGCAAAATGCTAACAATGGGTGCATCTGGGTAAAGGCAATATGGGAGTTCTTGGTACTATTTTTAGTTTTGCAATTTATCTCTCTATTAGAGATTATTTACAAATGATTTTTTTAAAACCTTATAATTAAGTCATCTTGACTTAATCATATGATTTAATAAGACAAAATATGAAACATATAGTCACTTCACAGATACTTTCTGAATGACTCTATAAAGAAACTTTCAAATAGGTAAGAACCATTTGAAAGTTTTTCCTTTCCTATTTACCCATGCCACCAAGCACAGGGTTAGTCACTGAAGAGGCAAAGACAAAACTAAAATAGGAGCTTACACTTCCCTCATGATTAAATAGAAAATGTTTTCAGAAAAAAGGTATAGGGGACACGGGGCAATCTCAGAAACACTATCATTCAGGCCTGACTGCATTTCTCTCCACCTTAAAGAAACTTTCAATGGCTCTCAAAGTAAAATGGAACAATATCCAAACTCCTTAATGAAGCCTTCAAAGCCCTCCAGGATTTTACTACATCACATAGAACCTAGCCTCATCTCTCAACGGAGAAGCCTAAGCTCTAGCCACCCTGGGTTACTAATGAGTCTCTGAAAAACTCCTATACTTTTATCTGCTTTTCAGAATGCTAGTTCTTCCACTCGGAAAATCCTTATCCACCACTTCTCTTCCTCCACTATATTGTCCCATGGAAAACCTAAGATATGCCAAGGTCCAACCTAGCGGAGTGACATGAGTCACACACACCTATCTTAAGTTCCAGCTCTCGCACTTCCCTGGCAGGCCTACAAGCCTCCCTGTCAGCAGCTCCACATAAGTGCCTTGAAGCCTGCCATTTGCACAGAACCCACCTAGCTCAGGCTCCACCACATAGAAAAGAGTCAATAAGCAGACATTCCTTTACTCCTCCTTGCTTCTCCCCTTCCCTCAAATGCTTCTCTATGAAGCCTTTGCCAATCTTTTATTTCAATTTTTGAAGCTGGGTGATGGGTACATAAGGGTTCCTTAGACGATGCTATCCACTTTAGTATATGTTTGAATATTTCCACAATAAAATATCAACTATAAAACCGTAAAGAATGCTAGCAGCAACATTTAAGCTTGATTACAAGGGTTATGAGATGAGAGAAGAAATAACTGATGAGCCAAGTATCTTAGGGACTATGAGAATCACCAAGGTAGTATGACAGGGACCCAGGTCTCTACTTGCGAACGTAAGTCTAAAACACAGACTTTAACTGTAAAAAGAACAGCATAAAATTTAGAGCTAAGCTGTGTGGTACAGAGTATTAGTACAATAAACTAGTGATAGATTAGTCAACTAGCACCTCATGGAAATGGTGGCCCTTAAACTCAACAAGATTTAAAATGGCAAAAACAGAGCATTTCAGGTAAGAAAGTAACAGGTAATAGGGCATGGAGGTAAGAATAATTATATATGCAATCAGATATAGTTTAAGAGACATGCTTGACTAAAGCAAAGAAATGCCTGGGAAAAGGAGGCCAGATTATGGAAGGTCTTTTAAATCAGAGAGAAGTAAGAAATAATATGGGAACAATTAGGGAATCAATGAGGAAATTATTTGTAGAGTCTGGGCAAGGTAAATATACCAAAAAAATTCATCAACTCTAACGAGCCATTAAATGGCATCTGAAAATAAGTCTAGACATACACCAAGAGACTAATATATAAATAATGTATATCAATACATTTCTTAAGTCCAAACATTTACTAGAGTACATAAAAACATGCTTTCTGCCAAAAAAGATAATAGCTAATATTCATGAAGAAATCTGTGTTTGCATGCATTCTGTCAGTCAATTCTCATAACAACCCTACAAAGATTATATTATTATTATTATGAAAAGAAAACATTAATCTAAAAAGCTCAAATAACTTGCTCAAGTCAAAGAGCCAATGAGAAACAGCAGAATCAAAAGTCAAGGTATGGTCTACCTAAAGCCCAAACTCATGCTCTTACCATGATACACTACTACTTTCTCACAAGGAGATATCTTTTAAGATTGTACAATTGTTTTATATAAGGTTCTTGTACTATGAAAGCCTTTGCCTGCTAAAGGGTGGATCTAGAAGTGATGGAACAGATACAAATCAGGTGTGGCCACCCTGAAGACACTTTCAGAAAATTTCCAAAGAATTTTGGAAATTCATAGAACAGATTTAGAAAATTACCTAAGGGAAATTCTTGTTATCAACAAAGACTATGTAAAACTTACCTCAGTATATGATTTCTTGGTTATGTGGACATTCTTGGCTCTATAGGACTGGCGTCTTCTTTTATAATCTCTTACTTCTGCCAGGATTTCAAGGTAGGATTTTGGACTTTTTCGACTATTATCTAATGAAAGAATAAAATAAAATTATTATATCCTTCAAAGCTTTTAAATTCTATGAATTATCAAATAAATACATCACAATCCTATATTTTAACTTGTTTCAAAGTAGCACATAAAAACATTCTAAAAATTGTATATTATTTATATACATGGGCTAAGTTTTATATCATTCCTTTTCTCCAGCCATTAGTTGAACATAAGAGTGCTTAGGAGATTAAAGTAACAGCACAGTTGTAATATTCTTACAGAAAGAAGGTACATTTAATGTAAAAGTCAGAGTAAAACCTCAGGTACTGAGTAAATATCCCTCAGTATCCATGGAGAATTTGTTCAGGAACCCCCAAGGATATCAAAATCCATGGATGCTCAAGTCTCTGATATAAAATGGTGTAGTATTTGCATATAACCTACACACACCCTCTTGTACACTTAAAGTTCTCTCTAAATTACTTTCAATACCTAATACAGGCCGGGTACAGTAGTTCACGCTGTAATCCCAGCACTTTGGGAGGCCAAGACAGGAGGATCACTTGAGGCCAGGAGTTTGGGACCAGCCTGGCCAGCGTAGCAAAACCCCATCTCTACTAAAAATACAAAAAGTAGCCAGGCATGGTGGCGCATGTCTGTAATCCCAGCTACTCAGGAGGCTGAGGCATGAGAATTGCTTGAGCTTGGGAGGCGGAGATTGCAACGAACTGAGATCGTGTTACTGCATTCCAGCCTGGGTGACAGAGTAAGACTCCATCTCAAAAAAACAAACAAAAAAAACACCAAAAACCTGATACGATGTAAATGCTGTATGAATAGTTGTTAATATATTGTTTATGGAATTATGACAAAAATAAAAAGTCTCTACAGGTATAGTACAGAGGCAACCACCCACTTTTATTTTTTCCAAATATTTTCAATCCACCGTTGGTCAAATTGATGGATATGGAACCCACAGACAAAGAGGGCCAACTTCATGTCAATATTGAACGATACAAAACCATTTTACTCTAACTCAAAGTGGCCCAAGAATTAAATCATCTTAATAACACTCATAGAATAAGATGATAATGAAGAAATGTAAAGCTATGATGTGAATCTCAAACCTTGGTTGATTTTGGCAGCCAAGTCTACAAAGAGATCGCTGTCATTTTCAACAATTTGAGAATCAGAGCGCTTTTTCTTTGTCTCCTCAACTACGAAATCATAGAGGGCAAGACGATCAGCTTGAGTTAGATCACAAACAAACCGTCTGTGATTCAGAGGAACTTCAACAGGCAATGAAGAATAAATCCCTAAAGTAAAAATAAAATCACAAGAATAAACAATACATGAAGCATTGTGAACTTAAAATCTAATAATTATCTTTAAACATGTGCTTTAATAATGCAATATTAACACAAACTTTTTTCATAATCCCTAAGTATACAAAATATCAATTTAAGCAGTAAATGACAGACAATTCTATCCTGAATGTTATAGCCACAAAAAAAAAACGTCTTATGGATGTTTGCTGTTCCCTCCAACAATAGACAGTCCCATGGAGGCAGGCAGGGAAAATCATGACAGACAATTTGCTCTAAGAAAGCCTTTTGGGTAACAATTTTTATAGCCATCTACAAAAGTAGGTATCTGTTGATATGCTTTTCCCCATCAAAGTTGGGGGAAAAAATGCTTTTAATAAGTAATATGCATTACAGTCCCTTTGAAAATAAACTATGGAAATATTAAAAACTGTGTAAAAAATATCTTTTCGTATGAGACATCAAGCTAGATGGTCAATATTCAAAATATATCCCACTTGTGCAAGGACTTAGAGCTAGGGGCCACAAAATAATTAAGCAGCAGAAATCCCACACCTCCTTATGCCAGGAAAGCACAGATTAAATTAAACTCATTTTAATTTCCTGAGGAGGAAGCATAGTGGCTTAACCAAATTAATCGAAAAAAGTTAACAGCAGTGCCCCCCGGTAGTTACAGGAATTTTCTAAAATCTGCTCATTAGTGAAAAAAAGTAAATACAATACCTTGATATGATGTATTAAACATTGAAGAAAATTTTTGTTTTGAGATTCAAATTTTCTCAAATAAAAAAATGATTGGAACTGTAAAAAAAGCAATTTAAAACAATTCTTTCTAGACTTCATTATTCACTAATGCAAACAAAGAACATGAGCTACTAAAGGAATCCTTTTATTGTTGGCTAACTTATTTTAAAGTAGTAACTGGTTCATAGAACAACATAAAATCAGTAGCTCTTTCCAGATACTTATATTTGATAAAGTCTAACCTCATTAAGTTCCTAGGTAGAGGCAAAAGGAATTCAAATAAGAGCATACTATGAACTAAGCATTACAACAAAAAAGAGGTACTACTTGTCTACATATTAAGAGGAGAGCTGCAGTGAATCTGAGGCCATGGTTTAACACGGCTATAGATAACAATATACGGCCATTTTTACTCGTCAAAGGGTTTTGAATTAATGGGGAAAAAAGGGTTCCCTTTCAAGTCAATCAATTTTATTCTAATTATAGTAGGCATTTCATAATACAAAATTATAAAAACAGCTTTGATAAGCCTAATTCCTTTGAATATAGGCTATAAAAATTTGGGAGAAAAACACAAAGATTAGAAAATAATGATGTATTACAAACAAGCTCCATATAAACCTTTGCCTGTTATTTTTAAACAAAGAAATATCATTTCCTTCTTAAATTATTTTAGTATTTTCTTCAATTTATTCATCTTAAATTTCTTTATGATGAAGACTGATACTTAAATTCCTTGTAATTCAACCAAAATTCCAATTCAAGACTATAATATGTGACAGGTATTAAGATAAAGTTTAGAAATTTGAGTGATACTTTTAAAAGGATATCATTTGCAAAAAGGATACTGCATATCTTTAAATAAGGAGTACATTCAGGGTTCCTAATTCCTCTTTATACTCACCCCAATTACTGAAAAAGAAAAAGTACAGGAAAGGTTAAGCAACAAACTGCATTCAATTCATTCAGAACATAGATATTTCTGACAACAAAAAGGATAAACATACTTAAATAAACTTACATTTACATAAAATGTAAATTTTCAAAATGCATGTTTCTAAATGATTTAAAGGTACATATGAATGTGCTGTAATTATAATAACTCTAAGACCCTTTGGCTGCCTGTTTTTGCAGGGTTTTTGTGGCAAAATATATGTAACATAAAATTTAACATTCTAACCATTTTTTCAGTGTACTGTTCAGAGACATGAAGTGCATTCACATTGTTGTGCAACCTCTATCCATCTCTAGAACTTTTTCATCACCCCAAATTGAAACTCTAATCTATTGTTTAATAATGCCAATTCTCATTCTTGTTACTTTTGTCATCAAAGGGGATCTTAAACATATAACATTCAACATTAAATAGTACTAGTAGGTGTTGTCACAAAGATACAAATTCAGAATTTTAGGGAGAATTCATTCAGAGTCAATTCCTTAACGTTACAGATAAAGAAATTAAGTGTCATAGGAGTAACATGACTTGCCCAAAGTCTCCCAAGTGATAGGAACAGACTGGATCTAAAGCCATCCTGTCCTGCGTTTTTAAGTTTCTTTGATAGTACACTGATCTTCATATCATGGCCATGACTCAAACACACTGCACAACACTGAAGTACACAACCTGAATATTCAATGTTGAAAGAGAAAGATAAGCCACTAAACATAAAATCATTGTTTATGATTGAAATATCTTGGTTAAAAAATTAACCAAAGTAACTATATCTGAAAATAAGTATGTAGATCGAATAGCTGTACGAGCTTTCATAAAGTTTAAGATTGAGAATTCTGTACACTGAGTTTAGGCCTGACATGACAGATGAAATGAAAACATACATATAAAACCTTGTCAAAAAACTTACATTGTAATGTGTAACAAACAAAATATGAATTAGATGGAGAAATGTAAAATTTTTCATGTTAGTCATTCTCCCTTAAAAGTAAATACATCAATAAGATATTTAAAGAAAGTCCTGTCCTGAGGGAAAAGATCTTAAAATGTCTAAGATATAAGTGAGCCACAAAAATAATCTGTTGAGAAATTGCATAACTCTACAGAGGATATAAAAAAATTTTTTTTTTTTTTTTTTTTAGATAGAGTCTCACTCTGTCGCCCAGACTGGAGTGCAGTAGCGCCATCTTGGCTCACTGCGACCTCCACCTCCCAGGTTCAAGTGATTCTCCTGCCTCAGCCTCCCGAGTAGCTGGGATTACAGGCACGCGCCACAGCGCCTGGCTAATTTTTGTATTTTTAGTAGAGACAGGGTTTTACCATGTTGGCCAGGCTGGTCTTGAACTCCTGACCTCAGGTGATCTGCCCACCTGGGCCTCCCAAAGTGTTGGGATTACAGGTGGGAGCCACCGCACCCGGCCAAAAAAAATTTTTAAAGAAGGTTAAAGATCATATAAAGTTACTGTTGGCTGGGCGCGGTGGCTCCTGCCTGTAATCCCAGCACTTTGGGAGGCCAAGGTGGGTAGATCACAAGGTCAGGAGATCGAGACCATCCTGGTTAACAAAGTGAAACCCCGTCTCTACTAAAGAAATACAAAAAAATTAGCCAGGCGTGGTGGCAGGTGCCTGTAGTCCCAGCTACTCGGGAGGCTGAGGCAGAAGAATGGCGTGAACCCAGGTGGCGGAGCTTGCAGTGAGCCGAGATTGTGCCACTAAACTCCAGCCTGGGCGAGAGAGCGAGACTCCGCCTCAAAAAAAAAAAAAAGTTACGGTTAACAATTAGATCTTAATTTAAGATAGTGTAAGAATTCAAAATTAAAGTTCCTCTTACCTATCAAAAGAACTATCCATTCAAAGTAATTCTTTGCTTTTGAAAAGAACTAATCTCAATGTCCAAATCTCCCTTATTACCATTATAAAAATCAAAAAGCAGAACATTTTCTAAATTACTCATATATATAAAACTCATCCATTTCATTATCTTAATATTACTTTCTGTACATTAATTTTCACTTAGACCATAGAAGCTACCAATTTTTGGAGCTAGGGCTTGTTTAGCATCCATTATCTCTGTTCCTCTCAATAACTCTATGAGAGTTTTATATTACAGTTAAGGAAACAAAAACTCAGTTATCATTATTAATACATGGCCAAGCAGCTACTTTTATTTCTTTAAAACAGGTTTACACAAAGCAGAATAAACAATGAACAGCACTGATAGTCACAATTAGTATGTAGAGATATGAAGTTTGTGATATTCTTCCACTTAATCATGAAAGACATCATAAATAAATTTGAGCAATATCTAGAATCCTAGTCCACAAATTTTACTAAATGTAGCGTTTCTAACAGAAAATCAAACAACTCAGTTCAGAGTTTGTGTCAAAATT
Organism: Pongo pygmaeus; assembly: GCF_028885625.2. Taxonomy (NCBI): domain Eukaryota; kingdom Metazoa; phylum Chordata; class Mammalia; order Primates; family Hominidae; genus Pongo; species Pongo pygmaeus. The sequence goes on along the minus strand of NC_072378.2, from coordinate 7,501,234 downwards.
CAGAACTTAGTTCTGGATCCACTTTGCTATTATCTAGCAGAGGCGAGTTACTTCACTTTTGTGTGCCTGTTTCTTCACCTATTATAGAGGGGAAAATATCGTTCAACTTATCACAAGTTTGTTGTGAAAGAGAAATATAATTCATAAAAGAGCTTTAAAAAAACCTTTTAAAAAATAAAAATACGGAGGACCTTTAGAACAAACACACTAGAACTTTATCATGTCTCTATCAGATAGAGTTTTTCTTATCTGTAAAATGCAGACACTGGATTAGAGGATCTCCAAGTTCTCTTTCAACTCTAAAATAAATTCAGTAAATATAACCACTTAAGACTCAAATAAAGTCCTTTAAGTATTATCAACCCCTTCAAAAACCAAAAACCTCAACTTTTTTATGGGTACACTACCAGGGGATATGAGTAGAACCAATAGCAGAGGCCAAAAAACGCTTGACTAGTCATAGCTCAGTAATCTCTCCGAATAAATAAAATGAGAGTCAACTGTCTCCCTCAAAGAAAAAAACCTGGAATTTCCCTGACAGTGACAGAAGTGGGAACCTCAAAACAAAAAATACAAGAAATGTGCTTCTGGCTGTTGCAGAGAACCCATGTAATATAGACAACTAAGGATAAGATGGTCTTCCTTCTGAAGCCACAGCGCAACTCTGAGCAATCAAGTCCAGATACTGGCTTAGAATAGTACTTGGTAAAGATCCTCAATTTCAATGAGGGAGAAAACCAACCATGACTACAGCCTGGTAAATATAACTCAGCTAGAAAAAAGAATGAGGAAAAAAAGGTAAGTTGTCCAGAGAAAGCTACCTACAGAAGGTTCAAAGAAGACAATGCAGAAATCCTTACAAGAGAAGCTGTTCAGGTTTTGGCTAGATGTCATATCTACATTCATTAGAAATTTAAACTTTTATTAACTAGTTTGTCTATGTGTGTGGTTTTTTTTTTGAGATGGAGTCTCGCTCTGTTGCCCAGGCTGGAGTGCAATGGTGCAATCTTGGCTCACTGAAACCTCCGCCTCCTGGGTTCAAGCAATTCTTCCTGCCTCGGTCTCCTGAGTAGCTGGGATTACAGGTGCTTGCCAACATGCCTGGCTAATTTTTGTATTTTTTAGTAAAGACAGGGTTTCGCCATGTTGGCCAGGATGGTCTTGAACTCCTGACCTCAGATGATCCACCCGCCTCGGCCTCCCAAAGTGCTGGGATGACAGGCGTGAGCCACCGTGTCTGGCCTATGTCTATGTTTTTGATGGATTAAGTTTTCTTTCAAGTTCCTAAAAGCTTATGCTTAAAACTTCTAACCTACTCTCTGCTGAGGTTCCCAGGGAGAAACTCTTTAACACAGCTCTGAAGCTGTGCATGAAAGGCTCTATTAATATGAATCCTCTGAAATTATATGTAAAACTTTTGTGTTTGTACTTTTTTTCTGAGAAGGGGATCCCAAGTATTCATCACCTCAAACCAACTCACTTACTGGGTAGCAATCTGAGGGTAGCTGTGGAGACTAATCTCTTTTAGCCTAAGCCTTTCCTTTACACTGCATTTCAACACTCTAAAGAGAGGAAATCTCAGGGTAAAAGAGCCTCACCCAGTGGCATTTATAGATGTTCCTTGACTTACATGGGGTTACATCCCGATAAACCCATCATAAACTGAAAATACCGTTAAGTTGAAAATGCAGCCCAGCGTCTGATAAAAGAATCACTAGTACTTAAAGTCTAAAACCTTGTGATTGTGTATTGTTTTCACAACACCATAAAATTGAAAAAATCCTAAATTAAATCATTATTAAGTTGGGACCATCTGTATTTACTAAATAATAATTTTCTTAATTAGCCACAAGACAATCTCACCTATAAATCGCCAGGTAATTCCAAAGGATGAACCCCTAGCTAAGATAATGTCCTATTGAGACTCTGGTGTGTCTCAACAGGAAATATCTAACAAATGAAGCTGAAACGAAGCACATTAGGCCAATGTTAAATGTAAAACTTTACCTTTCCCATGTTAACAGTTTTCACAGGTTTTTCTTGAAGAAAATTAGTAACATGCTTATGAGAAAAATAATAATAATCTGATTCTTTAATTCACTTAAACTGTAATGCCACTTACTTTGATTATAACAATCACTGTCTTTCCCAACTGCAGTTCTAGCTTGTTTAATTATCTGGAATTGTGAGTCCTTAGCTGTCAAAAAAAAAAAAAAAAAATCCATAAATACAATATGAATCATCAGTGACCACAATTAAATTATTAACTGGTTTCTGATCCAAGCCCTTTGGGCACGTGGACAAACCTTCCAGAATCTTAAGAAACATCCACATCCCCGTCTATGAAATCTGAACACAGAATCCTTTCAGATTTACCTACAGCCCAGGAAGTAATCAGACTTCAAGCAGTTCATGCCTATAATTAGGCACGCAGCAGTAGCAGCAACAAATTTTACTGACCAATAATAGCTAACATTCTTGAAGCCTGTGCTGTAATGGTCACAACTCTGTGACCCTCTAGCTGACTCCAGCTAAGTGCCTGACACTATTCTAAGAATATTATATATATATATATCACTTAATCTTCGCAAAGGGCTATTATAACCATCTCCATTTTATAAAGAAATTTAGGCAACAAACAGGTTAATTACCTCACTGAAAGTCACATCTTTCATGATAAAAACAGGAGTGGAATCAGGACATTCTTTTCCCAGAGCCCATGACTTTAACCTCTATATATGCTGTGAATCCCTGGAACACATGTCCATCTTCAGTCTCATCCTTCAATCTGTGTCACATGCTCAAATTTTTGTTGTAACTGAGAAAGAAGGTGTCTGCTCTACTATACAAAGCTTTGTAAGGTTTTCACTGCCTATTAATACAAGCCTGGTCTCTAAACTTCAGATTATGTGAATTAGTTGCCATGTACATTAATTAATTCTACATTCTCTTAAGGTACTAAACGTCCTTCTTTGTCATAAGCATGCTTATACAATCCATTCTTTTGATAATGCAAAAATGAAAAATCAGTATCTACACTAAGATATTTTTAAATTATAATAACTTAATACTTACTCAAAGTAATCGAAGGTATCTTCACATTTTCATAGAAAAACTCAGGATTACACATTTCATCCTGAAAAAAAAAATCTTAGTGTTCTTAAGTATCAGATAATTGACTATTTTAAGACTTGACATAAACAACAGATTAGTATCACTTAATTATTTCTCACAATAATTTGTGCAATTAGGCAAGTACCATCCTACCCTTCAACTAAGGGCTATTATTTTATGTCAGTGAACCTCACATTGTAACTTCCAAAAATTGTGAATTAATGCGTAAAATGCATGACATATATATATATATAACCTAGTAAATATATGGTACCTCTTCTTCTTTGGTATAGCCCATTTTCCTCAATCTACAAGATGCCATATGCTTTGCTAAAGATGATTTAGGCATGTGATGATTGGAATCATATGGACATATCACAACTTCATCCTATAAAAATCAAACAGAAACAAAGAAAATAGGTACATAATATTTAAATAAATAATTATTACCATTAAATGTTTACCATTTAATTATGTACCAGTACTGTATAGTGCATCCTCTTCTACAGGCCTCTCTCAACCCCCATGTGGTTGTGTATTAAAGAAAAATAAAACTCCTTCAACCCCTAACTCCCTAAATGCCCCTGTCCTCTCTCCACTCCTTCAAAGCCTAACTCTTTGAAAGATGTATTTACACTCACTGTCTGAACAACCTCACCTCACCTATAACGATTCCTCACTCATTGCCACCATCACCCCACTGAAACCAGTCAATAGGTCACTAATAACCTTGCTACTAAAGCCAAAGAACATGTCACTGTCTTGTCTTATCTGAACTCTTGGAAGGTCACACTCTAATTGTCCATCTGTGATTCTGACACACCCCTCATGTTCTTTCTACCTCTCTGGCATCTTCTACTTGGTCTCCTCTAAATATCCTAAATATCTGTCTTCCTTGCTCTACTTGTCCCCCTTTAGATGTTGGTTTTCATGTAAGTATTAATATAACCACTGATCTTTTGCTATTTAATATATGCTTACTGAAAGATCTCAAAGCTACAACTCTCACTATACAGTGAGGACTCCCAAAATTTAGATCTTTAAACCTTGTTTCTCTCCAGTACCGTATACTAAAGACACTAAAAGTTCAACACAAACAAAAATAAATTCATTATATTCATCGTCTCCCAACCCTCAAACCTATTCCTCTTGTACTTTTCTATTTCAGTGAAAGGTCCCCCTTGCTCAAGCAAGAAACTACTTCTTCTCCCTCATCACCCATATCCAATCAATCACCTAGTCCTGCCAATTTAACTCCTAAATATTTCTGAAAATCCCTCAACATCCTCCATCCCCACTGCCACTTCCCCAACTCAGGGTATCATCAACTCTCTCCTGGAATACAACACCATCTCCTGACTACGCTCGCTCGCTCGCTCTCTCTCACTCTTGCTCTCTCTCTCTGCTTCCAGTCTTGCTGCCCTCCCCTTCAGTTTCCATCCCGTAGCTGGTTTGAATTCCAGCTCTGCCACTTACTGGCTGCATGAAACTGGGTGAGGTACTTCGTCTCTCTTTGCCTCATTTTCTATTATATAAAATGAAAATAATAGCAGGACCTCTCTCACAAAGTGATTGTGAAGATTTAAAAAAGTATACCAAAGTTTATACACATAAAGGAATTCAAATAGGGCCTGGTACATAGCAAGCATTCAATAAATGTATGCTATTATTTTATTAAAAGGTAAATGTGATTATAATATGCCCTGGCTTAAAATAATTCCATACCTCCCCACTGCCTTCATTAAAAAAAAAAAATCTAGAATTTCTAATATGGCTGACAAGGACCTTTAAGATCTGACCTCTACTCACCATCACCATTCTACTCTAACTCTACACCCTATGCTCTAGCTATCCTTAACTACTTGAGGCTTCCTGATCTGGTCACTCCCTCATCTCTGAACTTCTACACATGCTGTTGATGCTTCTTCCCCTCACACCCCAACCCCCTAGCTAATTCAACTCACTTTTATTTATCAGCTTAGAATTCACTTTGTCCAGGAAGCCTTTGTCCACCACAGCCTACAATAAACTGTACTATAGCAATTCCAACCCCACCCATCATAGACCCATGATAATATAATGGCTGAGTTATCCGTATTCCCCCTCACCACCACCAGACAATAAGTTCTGTGAGGACCAGGAACTGTAACTGTTGTTCACTAAATTTCAGTACTAAAACACCGGCGGAAATCCCAACTGCTATTTACTAGCAATGCATCCTTCGACAAATTATCACCTCTGTGTTCCTTTCCTCGTCTATAAAATGTGGCCAAAAATACCTACCTCATAGGGTTATTTTGAGTATTAAATGAAGTAATGTATTGTAAGTGGCACAAAGTGCTATTTAAATGTTAATACAAGGAATCCAATGTTACCGCAATGCTGAGTAAACAATGTATGGAAGGGTCTGGTAAGCCCCACTCAATGGAATTCCCAGCTTCAAATACCCCTCTAAATGAATATTAAAGATTTTTTAATTTCCTCTGTGCTTTTTTTAATACAATAAATAATGAATGGTATATACAGAAATCAAATATATTTTAAATGTCTCTGAGGAATCAGTCATGTAACTTAAACCCAGGAGAAATTATCACAGCATGGTAAACCCAGAAGTAATAGTAAAGATAATGAATTACTCCACATTGGAGCACTTCCCTTCCTCTCATTCCACCCAAAATACCCCACAAAAAAACAAAAATCACGATTGTTCACTCTAAATACACTTGCCTACATTTTTAAAAAAGCAATTCTAATGTCCACGGTAGTTGCCAGTTACCATCTCTTGGTGACAACCTTTAATAATCCTAGAATTGGTGCTGTCACAGTCAGAAGTGTCCAATTTTAAGGCATAGAAAGGCGAACTGGCAAACTCCCAGCTCTCCTGACACCGAATCTGGTGCAACTGCGGAATCCGTATGACAGATGACAATGCAAACCGCCAATCCCTCTGCAGCGCTCTGAGACACATTCACTTATTTTCTAAATAAATACCAAACCTGCCATTCCCTCCTCACTCAACACATCTTCCTGGATTTGTTTGTGTGTTTTTTGAGACAGGGTCTTGCTCTGTCGCCCAGGCTGGACTGCAGTGGAGCGATCTCGGCTCACTGCAGCCTCGACCTCCTGGGCTCAAGCGATCCTCCCATCCCAGCCTCTCAAATAGCTGGGGCCACAGGCTCACACCAATACACCCGGCTAATTTTTGTACTTTTGGTAGAGAAGAGGTTTCAACATGTTGCCCAGGCTAGTCTGGAACCCCTGGGCTCAAGGGATCCTCCCGCCTTGGCCTCTCAAAGTGCTAGGATTACAGGCGTGCGCCACCGCTCCCGGCTCCCCGTTTTCTTTAAACTCGAAGTTCCGCGGGAGAAGCGCCGCACTGGAGGTCGATGTGGAGCCTTCGGGAGTCCCTCGCGCGCCCCAGCCCGGGACCCAGGGACGTCAGGGTTGCTCCAGGGCCCGCGGCTCCCCTCGCGTCCCAGGCGCCCATCGCGGCTCTGCACACGGACGAGGACTCCTCGCGCTTCCCCCCGCGGCTACCAGTGCGGATCTCCCTTCTACCAGAGAAGACCCCGGGCCGACAGTCCTCGAAAGGGCCCCGCGGCCGCGCCCCTCACCTCCGCCGCCTCCTCTTCCCCGGGATCCAGACTATCTAGGTCCCAGCCCAGGGACGCCGTCACCTCCTCCAGCGTCCGGCAGCAGCTCTCCACGAACTCGTTCAGCTCCTCCTGCAGCCGCCGCCGCTCCTCTACAAGCGGAGGCTCGCCCTCCATAGCTGCTGCCCACCCGCCAAGAGAAAGCGGTCAAACTGCAGACGGCGCGCGCGGGCCTCTGGGAGCTGTGGGCGGGGCCACAGCAGTCACGTGACTTGAACAGCCTATAGGGAAGAGTCCCGGGAAGGGCGGGACTGTTATTTTGAGAGGCGTTTTCCAATCTTTCCTCAGCTCTTGCGTGCGTTTGCGCTGGCCTTTGCACAAAGGCGTTGCCCCTCCCCGACTTCCTCAGAAAAGACGGCTTATAGCTACAGAAAAGTTTTAAAAATAGTACAGTGAGCTTTCGTTTAGCCGTCCTTCAGCTCATTGTTAACATTTTGCCAGGTTTGATTTCTCTCCGTCTCTCCACATTCACAGCCCCACCCAATCATTTTTGCTGAATTCTTTGAAAGTATGTTGCAGGTTCTTCACCCCCAAATATGTTAGCATGGATGTTCTAAGAATAAGAACATTTTCCTGTGTAACCGCAATACATGATCAAACCTAAGAAAATTAGTAAGTCCATAAAATCATTTATTATACAGTTCATATTCAAATTTCCCTATTGTCCCCAAAATTATTTCTATAGCAGTTTTAATTTTTCAACCCATAAGCTATAATTAGTTATTGTCTCTTTTAATCCAGATCAGCCTCCTTCACCCTCCTTTTTAAATTAAATCATTACATGTTGTGATGAGCCTAGGCCAGTTGTCTTGTAGAATATCCCTCATTCTGGATTTGTCAGATTTTGTTTCCCTCATGATTAGATTCAGTTTGAGCACTTTTGCAAGAATACTACCTAAGAGATGTTGCCAACTCACAGGGACACATAACTCAATTATATTAGTAATGCTAAATTTGATCACTTGGTAAAGGTGGTGGCTACATCTCTTCATTCTAATAGTACATTTTCCTCTTAGGAATTGGTAAGCAATCTGTGGATTATATCTTGAGTCCATAAGAATACCCTGTTCCCCAACTACTTGATACAGTCCTTCACTGAATCTGTTGTTATATTAGGAGTTATAAATGATTCTGTAATAGTATAATGCCTTTTATGTTTATTAACTGGCATTCTTTCCATACCTCCATTTTAGTGTTTGCTTCACTATGGGAATCAAGGTGTTTTTAAAGTTATTGATTTAAGGTTTTTTTTAATTCAATATAATATACTCCTTTAACATCATAATTCTTGTTGATGCTCAAATTGTCCCAAATGTGGCCAGTGGAAGACACATTAAGCCATCTGTGTCTTTCATGTATCCCTATTAGTCCTTGAATGCTTTCTTGCTTTGATAACACAAGCTTAACTTTGTACATTTCCTACCCAACACCTGGAATTAGCCCTTGTAGTTTCCCCAAATGGTTTTAACTCCCAGAATCTAACCCATTTTATATATTTTTTAAATTTTTTCAAGCCCAAGTGTCAAACCTTGGTTTCCTTTTGCACTTTGTTTACCCCTGTGAAGGAACTGTGCGGGAATTTTTTGGTGAACAATTATTTCTAAAGGCAAATAGCACGGTTCTCACTTTAAAAAATGGTCATAAGACTATAAATAGGCAGCACCATAAAATACAGAAGTGGCTAGGAGCTGGTAAGAGAGGAGTATGAAGTTAATATGTATTCATACTCTGCCTACAGTATCCTTTTTTTTTTTTTTTTTTTTTTGAGACGGAATCTGGCTCTGCTGCCCAGGCTGGAGTGCAGCGGCACAATCTCAGCTCACTGCAACCTCCATCTCCCGGGTTCAAGCAATTCTTCTGCCACAGCCTCCCGAGTAGCTGGGACTACAGGCACATGCCACCACACCCTGCTAATTTTTCTATTTTTAATAGAAATGGGGTTTCACCATATTGGCCAGGCTGGTCTCGAACTCCTGACCTTGTGATCCGCCCGCCTCGGCCTCCCAAAGTGCTGGGATTACAGATGTGAACCACCCCGCACAGCCCAGTATCCTCACTTTTTATTTGCATTTCCATAGTTAGCTGGTTGGTCTGGAAAAATGTGAGACTATTTCTGATGTGACATGACTCCTGATAAAAAGTTCTGGTATTTCCCTGTTTGTATATGTGAACCAAATTAAAACTTAGCCCACGTCAAACATATCCTCTCTTCAGGATACAGCCCCATGTCATCTCAGAGCTTCATGACAACATTGGCACAAACCTGGAGGGAGTGGGAAAGATTTGTCAATTGACTGTACTCCCTAGTTACTGTTTCAGCCCGAGGAACTGCTCTACACTGATGCTGCTGACCTGTTTTGATATCACTTTCCTGGAGTGGTCTCCAGACTCCTGTTCTAGGGTAGGCCTCTGTTATGGATTGGATTGGGTCCCTCAAAAATGCCTATGTTTAAGTACTAACCCACAATGTGACTGTATAAGGAAATAGGGCCCTAAGAGGTAATTAAGGTTAAATGAGGTCATAAAGGAGGGGTGGGTACTCTAATCAGATAAGACTGATAGCCACCCATGAGCCAGGTTTCACTAGAAAGCAGCCCTGCCTGCATCTTGAGCTTGTACTTCTAGCTTCCAGAACTGTGAGAAAATACCCTTCCGTTTAAGCCACTCACAGTCTGTGGCATCTTGTTATGGCAGGGTGAGGTGACTAATATAGTCTCCCAGCTCTAGCGTAAGGAATTTCCTTTTTTTCCCGATACACCATTTGCCACATTTTCTTCTTCCTTTTGGATTATGAGGGCTATTTTTCACCATGTATTTCTAGCACAGACTCCATGGCTTCTGGCACAACGCATGGCACACGAACTCAGTATTTAATGCATAAAATTAATTTCAACTCCTCCAAATTAGGAGAGGGAGTAAGAGGAAGAAGAGGTGAAATAAGGAAGAAAAGAGTGCTGTGGAGGAAAAATAGCCCATGCAATGAGAATGGAGGTGACTTTCACCCTAAGTACCAAAAGCCCCCAATAATTTATCTAATCTTGATTTTTGTTCTATACAATTAGCATGTTTTCCTATTTTCTATCTGTATTATAAAATTTGTAGTAATATATACTGCTGACATTTGAAAGTTGTCCCACTGACTGCTTTATCTGTTTCTGTCCCCACCCACATTGCCAATGCTTTGTTGTCAGGGGCTTGTAAATTCTACTCACTCTTCATAGTACCTAACCCAATACTAGACGTGGTAGGTATTCAGTTAAGTCATGTTAATCTAATGACAAATGTGTGAATTTCAGTAGTTTCTCTTTGATCCAAAGGAATAGGCTTATACTTCCTTGTCCTTCAACACAGAGCCAAGAACTCTTCAGAAATCATTTTCATGGGTTCCAGGACAATTCTTTCCTCTTACGGGACAAAGTGAAACACTATCTATTTTGAGAATACCCAAAAAGCATCTTAGCAACTTCATGTTTTTTCAATGCTATGATGGTGACTTTTGCCAATGCTACTTGGTACTCAGTGTCCAGAATAAACTAGAACAGGGTATTGACCTCCAGGCTGGCCTCTCTACACAGGCCTTCTTTCCAAGGACTCCATCGGGTACATGACAGGCATCTGAGAAGTACTGAAAGGACTAACTTCAAAAGACCACCTTCTAATAAGAATTCAGAACCAAATAGTTTTTTAATGGTATTTCTTCATAGGTATTTAGTAAACAAATATTTTTAGACCTATGATGAAAATATGCTAAATGTTTATACATGCTTATAAACATATCAAATTAAAACACAAAAACTTCAAAAGTCTAAAAGTTTATTGCCAGAATAGCAAACTTCATAAAGACACCTTTTTAAAGTACATCGAAAATGACAAGCAAAATAAACAGAAAACTTTGACCAAAGAAAAGCAAAGATTGCTGCTGTCATGCACATACAGTCAAATTAATACCAAACCAAACAAGTACATCAAAGAGTATATGGGTTATACAATCCACACTCTAAAACTAAAGGAGACTCATTCCAAAATGCTTGGTTTTGGGTTGGGGGTTTGAGAGGGGGGCTGGTGCTGGGAGGGTAATTTTCTCCTACAACGGAATATGGAAATATTTAGATGAGAAGCAGAATGACTAAAATATCAGTGATCCACTTAATTTTTATCTCCAAGAATAGAAAACTGTATTACAGGCTTCCAAAATTAAAGAATTGATCAAAAATCGAAACACAGAAGGGAAGAAACAAATCCTAAGTTCGATTTGTGCTATTGTTACAACTGAAGAGCACTTCAGACGCACTGCATCCAAGTGTACTACTTATTTAAGATGAGCTAAGAAGATAAAAAGCCAGAACAGCCTTTACTATTTGATTTCAATCATGGCTATATTTTCTGTAAGCATAGAATGTCCTATCACTCTACTGCAAGCACCGGGATTTTCTTTTTCATTATTTAATAAAGTGGAAATTCATATAAATGAAGTCAAGGTATAGCAACCACTCCCAACTGACTACTAGTGCCCAATAGAACTACTGCTAAATGAGTAGGAGTAAGAGTAGGAAGAATTCCCTGTGGCGTCAAAGCTTCCTCTCCTGGACCCACTGCGGGACCCGGAGCGAGATCCGGAGCGAGATCCCGAGCGGGAGCCGGAGCGGGAGCCCGGAGCGGAAGACATGTTGTAAGGGCTGGGTAAGCCCTTGGACGACACGGAGGCAGCTTCCAGAAGGCGCAGCCCAGTTATATCTTCTACCATGGAGCGATTTATGGCATCCTTATAGGATATTTTTAATTTGGTTTTGGGGCAGGTCAGGATTTTGGCATAGCTGCTGGTGTCTTGCAGCCTCTGTGCGGCGCGGCCATCGATGAACCCCTTCCGGATGGCTTCTTCGGTGCTTATCCTCCCATGCACTTCCGGGTCAACAAGACCTCCCGTGAGGTACTGGAACTCCAGGAAGCGCTGGCCAGCCTCATACGGGAGCCATTTTTCTTTCACTGCCTCTGCCGCTGACATCTTCTTCTTTCCCTTCACACCCTCGAAGCCTATGAAGGCTTTCTGAGCAGGCTTCAGCCTGGTGGCCATGTCTTGGTCAATCACACCCTGGGAGACTGCGTCCTGAAGTGACAGCTTCTGGCCTGTGGTTGGATGGATGATGCCACCTGTGCAGGCCTGAGCCTCCAGAAGCCTCTGACCGGTGATGCTGTCAACGATGCCCCGCTCTATACCTTCTGTAATGGAGATTTTCTCCAGGTTTTCTGTGTCAAAGATGGCTGCAATGGGGCTCGATTCTTCCAGGGTGTCTGAAAAAGAGCTGCTCCTTATGGTTAAATTCCTGATGCTGGATATGGTGGAAATCTTACTTACTGATTCATGTCGGGAGCTGCTAAAAACATCATCACTGACACCACTGCCCAAGCTGCTGCTGGTACCGACACCATTTTTCAAGGAGATCATGTCAGCAAATTGAGTGAGGCTGAGGCTGCCGGATCGGTACTGATCAAAGAACTTCCTGTCAACAAGGCCCTTGTCAATAGCATCCTGAATATCATACTGACTGCCTGTCTTTCTATCTACCAGGACCACCCTGGTGGAGCCATCTGATCCTGTGATGGTTATTTCTTCCCATTCACATTCCTGCTCACACAGTTCTTTGAAGGTTTCATAATCAATTAGGCCCTTCTTGTAGGCCTCCTGAACAGACATTTCTTTATTGGTTTCTGGGTCAACTATGACCACCCTACGCTTCCTGAGGGTATTCTTTTGTGATGTCTGCACCTGTTTCTTCTTTTCTTTCAGAGGCAGAAGACACAGCCCTGTTTCCTCATCCTTAATGCATCTTTCTTTTAGTTGCAGATAGGTAAGATTTTCTTCAGTGTTGGGATCAAAAAATCCTTTGGTATCATCACTTGGATCTGAGAGAATCTCACTGAGTTCCTCATTGAAATAGCCCCTCTTATATGCTATGTCAACTGGTAAACGATGGCTCTCCTTTGGGTCAATGATCCCCCCGGTTGCGATCTGTGCTTCTAATAAGCGAATACCATGGCCCTTTTCGATGAGTTCCTTATTCATGGCTTGGAACAAAGAGATGATGTTTCCTGTTTCAGGATCATTATACCCAGTGACAGCTCGTTCTGCAGACAGGAGCTTCTCTTTGAACTCAATGCCCACCAGACCTCTCTTGTAGGCTTCCTCCACTGGTAACCTCAAGTTGCTAACAGGATCCACTATAAAGCCAGTAGCTGCTTGGGCTTCCAGCAACTCCAGAGCAGTACCAGGTCGGACTAAGCCAATTTTCATGGCCTCATAAATGCCAAGCTTCTGTTTTGTGGTCTCATTGTATATGCCTGCTATGCAGCTTGAACCCTGGAGGAAGTCCTTAATTCTCTCACCAACCTCGTCATAAGAAATCTGACCAGATTCCAGTTCATTGACAGTGGACGGTCTCAATATACCAGAATCTACTAGCTCAGTGACAGTCACAGGTTGTCTGATTCCTTGGAAGGACATGCTTCTCTTCTGTACTGAAAGCAAAAGCAGACCAGTATGTGGTTCGATTCTGCACCGTTCCTTCAGCTGCACGTAACTGACCTTCTTTTTGGTGACTGGATCCACAAAGTTTTTCTGACTATCTCGGGGATCATTCAGGGATCGATACAAATCTCTATCAATCAGCCCCCGGGCCAACGCGATATCTTTTGGCAAAAAGACACTGTTCACAGGGTCTACTACACCCCCTGAAGCAATCTGGGCTTCTAGCAGGCGCATTCCGGTTTCTCTATCAATCAAATTTTTCTTGATGGCTTCTGAAACAGATACTGTCTTGCCTGAAAATGGATCATCAAAACCAGTGATAGCTTTTTCTGCTGTATATATCTGCTGACGGTCATCGAAGTCGATGAGGTCCCGAGCTATGGCACTGTCGACAGTCAGCTTCTCATTCCGATGGGGATCAATTATACCACCTGTAGCTGCCTGGGCCTCCAGAAGCATGACTGTGGATTCTGGGCTGATGAATTTCTTTCTCTTGGCCTCTACCAAAGAGTATTTTTCCTTAGGAGAAGCAGATGCTCCAGCGATAGATCCTGCACCCCGAAGGAATGGCTGGATTTCAGAAGCAACTTCATCCACTGACTTCTTCCCCTTCAATAGTTTGTCCAAGGTTGTTTTGTCAATCAACTGACACTCATAGAGCTGCATTGCTGTCACCTTCTTCCTCAGCCCATCAAACACCAGCTTGGAGGTGTCAACGGTCCACTCACACTCAGTCTGGGTCTCCCGATGGGACCCATATGGACGCTGTCTGAGTTTATCGATCTCCCTCTGATACCGGGAGCGTTCTGTTTCTAACTGTGACTGTGTCTCCCTGGTAGAATCCTCCAGCTTACGCCTGCACCTCTCTTCAATTCTCTTGATCTCTGCTTGGAGTCTTTCGATCTCACTCCTAAGACTGTTCTTCTCTCTCTCACTCTTTTCTCTTTCTGATTCTATCTTCCTAATAGCCTCCTCCTTGCGGGAATATTGAGTCTTCCACTGATTCAGGTCATTCTGAATTTGCTGTTTCTCACACTCCAGGCGCTGTTTCACCCTGGTTTCTGCCTCTAGAGTTGCTTTTGCACGATTCAGCTCATCCTCCAGCCTCTGCAGCCTTGCCTTGTCTTGCTCCAGGACTTTGATTTTCACCAGAAGGCTCTCTCTTTCCTGCACCACCTGAGTGCACTGGTTCTTTGATTCCTGAATCCTATTAGATGCCTGGAATTGAAAAAGAAAGAAATGGGAAAAAATAATGTTTTGAATCATATCATATTACTATCATGACTTAACTTCCTTTCATGTATCTATCTTTAAAAAAAAAAAAAAGCCGTGCTTATTTTTTCTTTCTATATTGTCCCTGGATACACTGTGAGCTTATTTTACAAATTTGTGGGAAAAATTCTGTAGATATATGTTGCCACTTCAATAAATGGCTTCATACTTACTATTTTTTTCTATAGAAGGAACTGTAAGTTGCAGACCTGTCTTACTCTTAACAATAATTATGCTTTGAAAAAATGTGGGGAGTTTTGTTTCAGGTTATCATACCTGCTACACCTACATCTCACCTGTTACAGCTAGATGAACATACTTAATGGAGCAATACAAATATACGAAGATATATATAATATATAAAATATATATCATAGATAAATATATAATATATATTATGTATTTATATAATTTTATATATAATATATAGATATATATACACACACACATACACACCAACCCAGCCACACACAAATATTGTCTGTAGAAGTTAAATGTATTAAAAGTTAAAGAAGTTATTTTTAAATTAAGGGTTAGGAGAAGGCAAGTCAAACAAAAGGAAACGCACTAGGGCCATGATCAAAAGCGAACACCAAATAATCCATGCAAAAAAATCATCTAAGCAGGCAAAAGAAAAAGTGTTTTAAAAATTGCATAGGGAAACACTTTAGTATGGCTTCTATTTAAGAAAATTTTCATTACAAATGTATGTCATAGCTCACTAAATAAGAGCTAACTTCTAAGAAGTAGAATGGAACATTCGGAGGAAGTTATACATGTATCAGTGTTCTTAAAAGCGGGGCCAAACACAGGCTACCCAGAGATCAGCATTTGATGCAATTAAAGAACAGCAGGGCACACAGCATTGAAATTATTTTAAAGCAGTTACCTCGATTATGACAGGAAGTAGTAGAGCAATAAAAAGAAAAATTAGATTTTCTATAAGCATCTATTTAAGCAGCAAGAGCACAGTTCAGATGAGATAATAATGTGATGAATAATTTGAGAAACAGTGAAGCTGTGATCAAGTATTTGTGAATACCTCTAAAGCCTGCTTTTGGAATTTCTCAATTTCCTGTCTCAAATTTTCCCTCTCTCTCTGTAAATCATTAATCAGCCCCTGCAGTTCCAGGGTCCGGTTGTTGCTGATCTGCAGCTGGCTCCTTAGTTCCAAGATGGTTGCATTTTTATCACTGTCCGCTTCGCTTCGTCCTCTCCTCAGGTCATCGTACTCCAGCCTCAGGTTCCGCAGTTCTTCTTCTAACATCAAGTGCTCCTTGGTCAGGTTCTCTGTGAGAGACTGCAGCCTCTCAATTTCTATTTTGCTTTCATTTAAGCTTCTGCTTTTATCTTCTATCACCTTCTGGAAATGCTCATTCCTCAACTGAGCTTGTTTGACACTTTCCTGTTCCTGGAGTAACTGCCGCCTCAGGGCCTCAACCTCAGAAGAGAGCCTCCTCAGCTCTTCCTGGGTCCTCTGCTTTTCCCTCAGGTGGCCATCCAGCACGTCCCTCTGCTGCCGGAGGTCATCCTCACTCCTCTTCTTAACAATGGATGCCTGCTCCAGCTGCTGGGTCAGGTTGGTGATTTTGATGGCTTGCTCCTTCAGCGACCTCCTCATGCCTTCCAGCTCTTCCTCCAGTTTCTTCCTCTTGCAGGAGTCTTCTGACGCCGTCCTCTTCAGCCGATTCAGCTCCTCTTCCACCTTCTGCTTCTGCAGCTGCAGCTCTTTCAGAGAGCTCTGGAACCGCGTGATATCCTGGTCCTTCACAGTCCTCTCCTGGGAAACCCTTTCATAGTCGATTCTCAGGCGTGTCAGTTCTTGCTCCTGAACCTTCAGTTTGTTTATTGTCTCCGTCGCACTGCTGTTTGCTTTCTGCAGGTCATACTGGACCCTTTGTAATCTCGCGTTTTCATCTTCCAGGCATTTCCGGTCATTTGTTTCTTTGTCGATCAGTTGTTTTAACCTTTCTATCTCCTTGTTTTTATCCTGGATGGTTTTGGCAGCATCATCAAGAGATTGCTTATATCTTACACTCTCCTCTGTTCGCATCTGAGTGACTTGTCTCAGCTCAACCTCCAGCTGCTGTTTCCTCTGAGACACCTCAGAGCCAGTGGCCTTTTGCTGTTGGACGTCTTCTTCCACCCTCCTGAGATTCTCTGTGGTCTGGGTTAGAGTGTTCTTCAGCCTCTTTATTTCTTCAGATAAGCTCCTGTTTTCTCGGGTGAGATTGTCTATCTGAGCCCGGTAGCCACTGGTATCCTCTTCCTTCTGCATGGTGAGCTGGTGGATGGTGGTCTTGGTGATGTTGATCTCGGTCTCAAACTGATTTTTTAAGCTAATGATCTCCTCATCATAATTGTTTCTTACCTTACTCAGTTCATTTTCATATTCCCAGCGGCGCTTCGCCTCCTCCTGAAACTCAGCTTTGAGTCTCTCGATCTCCTTATTTTTGTCCTGAATGGTCTTGGCAGCCTCCTCCAGGGACTGCTTGTGCCGGGCATTGTCCTCAGAGCGCTGCTGCATGACCTGCTTCAGTTCTATCTCCAGATGCTGCTTCTTCTGCATTATCTCAGAGCCACAGGCCTTTTGCTGAAGGGCATTTTCTTCAGCTCGCCTTCGCTGCTCAGTGGCCTGCAAGATGCTGTCATTGAGCCTGACAATTTCATCCTTCAGATCTCGATTTTCCCTTGAGAGTCTATCAAGCTGGTTTCTAAGATTTTTGGAATCATCCTCTTTTTGCATGGATATCTCCTTGATGGTGGTCTTCGTAATGTTAATCTCTGTTTCATACTTGTTCCTTAAATTACTCATCTCCTCATTATAGTGGTTTCTTACCTTTGCCAGCTCATTTTCATATTCTCTCTTCCGGGTGCCTTCTTCCTGCAGTAGAACCCTCAACCTTTCAATCTCGTACTCCTTCTCCTTGATGGCTTTCTCAGACTCTAATTTCTGCCAACCAAGGTTCTCCTTTTCACATTGCCTTGCTTTCTGCAGCTGGTCATAGTCATTCTTCTGTTGGTCAAATCTGTCTTCCACAGATTTTCTTCTTCTCTTTTCATCTTCAATCTCATAAGTCAGTCGGGTGATCTTCTCATTGAGTTCTTTTATTTGGCCGTAGCACTTGTCTAGATTTTGCTTAGCCGACTTCCCATCCAGCTCAGCCTGTCTCTTCAGCTCCTCCAGGCTCGCAAGCTTCGCTTTGAACTGGGAACACTCTGCCTGGTATTTCTGCAGGTTCTGATCCAGGAATTTGTTCTTATTACAGTTTTCCGAGTTGGCATCTCGGGCCAGTCTGAGCTCCTCTTCCAAAACTTCGATCTTGGTATTTTTCAGCTGTGGAATGAAATCAGAAATTATGTCAAAAGAAAAACACCTCACATTCCAAGAAAGAAGCAGTACTTTTCCCCTCCCAGACCAACGTGCATTCTCATTTCTCTTTACACACACGGACATACATGTAAAGAGTGACTAGGCAAAAATTCAAGAAATCTGGATTCTCATAATTCTTGCACCAGCTGCTCATATGATCTTAGCAAATGATATATTATCTTTGAGTCTGAGCTATCTCATCTGTAAAATGAGGTAATTTCTTTCAAGAGCAAAAGTTTATGATTTCATAAATTATGTTCCCTTTATTTCAAGTTTACATTAAAGTAAGTTTACATATAAACTCAATTTAAGTATCATAAATGAGGAATAAAGGGAGCAATCACTGAATATAAAAAATTCAAATATACCTAGTCCAAGATGTTACCTTTAACACATAAATCAAATGACTTTTGTTTGGCAAAGTTGTTGCAATATTATGACTATTACTTAAGTTCATTTAAAGCAGTGTATCGGAGCATGGAAGTAACCCCAGACTTACAAACAAGCAGTATTACACTAAACCTTTAGAGGAAATAGAGTTTCACCAGGATGTGTCCAAATCCATGTTATAATGTGGAAGTAATAATAAGGTTCTATTCCATTTTCTTTTTTGATGCTCCAAGAAAAGATAGCGGTAAATTACCTTCAGATCTTCCAAACTCTTCAGCATCTCACTTAAGAACCTGTAATAGTCTCCAGATCTTGTAAGTAGTTCAATGTACCGAGCATGAATATCTGCAGCCTTGGAGAAAAGGAAGGAAAGAAAGAAAAAGACATTGCATTAAAAAAAAAGTCCTATGTAATTTGACCAATTCTGTTTTCTAAAATAGTGTAATTTTATATAAAGAGTGAATTCTCTTCTTTAGTGTGTTCATTCCAAAATCAGCAAAAGAAAGTACAGCAAAACAAAGGGCCAAAAATGTATCCCATTCTCATCTCTCCAGGCTGTTCCCCCTAAACCATCTGACAGGTACGATAGTCTCTGACATCTTTGAGAAGAGGCTGTCTTTTAGAAATTTCTGTATTTTCCACTTTTTAGAAGTCTCTTTCATCAAACCCAGAAATTTAAGCCCAATTTCTACAAAGACTCTAAATAACAGATTCCTGATAATTTCTGAAAATGTATCATACATCAATGACTCACACTGGAGGGCACATAAACCTGCTATTAAACCTCTTAAAGTGGTACCCTATAACGGGATGAAATCAGCAATGGTAAGGAAGACAGGCAGGAGACAGGGAAAAGGGAAGAAGCAGGAGGGGCAGGTTTTAAGAGATATGTGATGACATATATACCTCTTGCAGAATCACCCCAGAAGGAGACTGAATCATGGTCCTCTTGATAGGTATGTTCAGCAGAGTTTCCAGTCCTGAGGTGTAGGAGGCCAGCTGGAGCTCATAATCCTGCAGCATAATGAAGTTTAAGAAAAGTGTCCTTCATAGACTTAAAAAGCATCACTAACAGCTTTAGTTCCACAGTTTTAAATCACTGGGCTGCATGTCTAATCGCCCACTCCAAAGACAATGCGCCACTAGTGGCCAAGCAGCTAATACTACATTAGCGCGGTGGCCCACACCCGTAATCCCAGCACTTTGGGAGGCTGAGGCGGGCAGATCCCCTGAGATCGGGAGTTCAAAACCAGCCTGACCAACATGGAGAAACCCTATCTCCACTAAAAATATAAAATTAGCCGGGCATGGTGGTGCATGCCTGTAATCCCAGCTACTCAGGAAGCTGAGGCGGGAGAATCACTTGAACCCAGGAGGCAGAGGTTGTGGTGAGCTGAGATCACACCACTGCACTCCAGCCTGGGCAATAAGAGCAAAACTCTGTCAAAACAAACAAACAAACAAAAAACCATTATTAAACCAAGCAGTACATCTTTGTATGCTAAATGGAGAATGCAGCACCTACCACCAGTCAAAGAATAGAAACCAGCCATTCAAATGGATACTGCCAATGTGGAATGAATTCAAGCTAATAGATTTTTAATTTTTATGGTTTGTTCAGAAAAGAATATATATAGACCATAATTGCTATCCTCAGGAAGTGTATACTTTTTACAACAAATCAGCAAGTCATGCAGTTAATAATAATCTTGGTGAAACACCAACATTCTTTATGAAACCAACATACCTTAATTGAATTTGCGCAAAGTTCAGCAATTTTTTGTACTTCCTCTGATTTGTCTCGTTTGCCAGATATTTCATTGTGCAAGTTCTATACAAAAAGTAAAATATTTATCAATGTTAATGCATACAAATATTTTTAAATAAATGTGATTTCACTCTTTTACCACTGTTATTTGTACCATTTTTTCAATTTATTACGACATGTACTTGTCTCATATTCTTATAGTTACAGCTTAGGAGATGAGCATTTTTTCCATTCAGAAAAGAGAAGCAAGCTCTTTAACTTACTATCTGTAAGAGGTTACTTTCTAGTCAGCCTGTTTTCTGGGCCTATCCCCTCAATTTATAAAGATAATTTATGATAACATGAAGAGAACAATATTACGTTATTTCTGTGTTCATAATTTGCATTTCCTTGTAAACATCTCAGTTGCTTTTCCTCTGGGCATTCTTTAAGCCTTCACAAAATGGATTAGTAATATTAAATATTCATCATTTCAAACCTAGGCACTGATGCAAAAACCAGAGGAAAACATGAATTACACCCAATTAATCTCAAAACAGCCATGGAACAAAAAGTTGGCTTATACCTTCTGCTCATTCAAAAACCGCATGACTGTGTTGGAATCTCCAAATTTCATGGATTCTAAGGAATCCTGGCGGCGTTTAGCATCATAGAGCCACTTGCAGAAAGCCTGATAGTTATCACGATAATTCCTCAATTGCTTGATTTGTTTCTCCAGGTCCCATAATCTGGGGGGAAATAGATACAATAAATATCTTATTAGTTCCTAAAATATGTAACATAGAGTCACCCAGAAATTCACTAGGTATATGCCCAAGAAAACTGATCATATTCCCACATAAAAACTTATACATGAATGTTCATAGCAGCACTTTTTATCACAGCCAAAAACTGGAAACAACTCAGGTATCAACTGATGAAAGGATCAACAAAATGTGGCACTGCCAAACAATGGAATATTATTCAATCGTAAAAACACATGAAAAAAATAGAAAATGATGTACTGAAACATGCTACAACACAGATGAACTCTGAAAGCACGATACTAAGTGAAAGAAGCCAGTCACAATGGACTACATAGTGTATGATTCCAGTCACATAAAATTTCCAGAATAGGCAAATTCATATTCCAGAGATTTTTTAAACTCTTATTTGCAGAAAGGCATTGTTTTTTTGTCTAAGATTTAATTTTCATAAACTTTTGGAGAATGCTAACTCAAGGCAGCTACTCCTTCCAAGAGTCATAACAAGAGTTTATAGGACACAAAAGAGCTGGCTAAAGGGCTTCTGCCATTTCTCTAAGACCCTGGATGACACCTGGCCTGCACAGGGTTGGCTATTGTGATGCATTGTCCTTCCATTTCTAACAAAGCTGCATACAGGCAGTCCATGAAAAGAGCATCTGTTATGCCTAACTTACACAAAAAACAAAACCTCTGTTTTCTACAGTGGCTCCCTTCAAGTGACATTATCTTGTGAACAACCAAAAGGGGAGAAGATGGGGAAGGAGCGGGAGCAGGCTGGCATACCTGAAGTCGATCTGTTTATCTATCCTTTGCCAGCGGTCTGTCAGCTGTGTGACTTTTTCACCGAACTTGCCCAAGTCCAGATCATAAAGCGGATACTGCTGTGAAGTCTGACAGTGGATCTGCTGGGCTTTCTGTAGTTCTGTCTTCATAGTGGCCAACAACGACTTCTTCAAGTTCAAGTCATTTTTTATTTTCTGCAAGATGAAAAAAAAAAAGATTGCAAATTAATCCCTTCTTCCATTGTATGCTACACTACAAGTCACCAAATCGGGGAGCAAAGTTTATAAAACACTTTAGAATATTCATAATTTAAAATTCTAACAGTCAATCCAGGGAAATATATTTACTGAATTGCATTTCCCAGTATTTGTTCCAATAATCTAGTTCCTTGTGCTATCCTGTTATAATAATAATGTATATGAACATATTAAAGTTTCTAAGAAGTCCCACAGTAAAGAAACCAGTTTAACTCAGCATTCCCCAAACTAATCCCATCACGAATTGCTTTCTTATATAGTTCCTGCTAACACAGTCTGGAAAACAGAGTTACAGAGATGACAACTGGTGTCAACCTGTGTGGCCACTGAAACCCAATAATCCTCAGAATTCATGAAAACCCAGTGAGGCTTTATAATTGGGAGCTCAGTTCTGAATTAGTTCCTGTAAATTGGGCCACTGTTGTAAGCTTTCAAGTTACCTTCAGTCCACAGCGGTAAGCTTCCACTTTATCCAGGTCCAGGCAGACAGTTTCCTCCTCAGTGAGCCTGGCTTCATAAACCTTTAACATGTCTTCTGTTTGGAGAATAGCCTGGAGCAGTGCCCTTACTGTACATAAGCTGGAAAGAGCAAAAGAAGCAGATAAAATTGCCAGTGACATAATTAGTCTGTGAAGATTTGCCTCTCGCAGCTAGTAATGAAAGAGAACAATGTCAAAGCAGATAAAAATTTATTTTGTCTATTTTTTTATCTATTGTGATTCAGACCAACATTTTGTATTTGCTGAAGAATTCTCAAGTTCTGGCCCTTAGAGCATAACTTAGTTCTAAGATAACATTCTAGTTCAGAATAGTGGAATTAACATGCGAGGCTAGTGGAATTAACATGCTCTCCAAACCACAGAAGGATGTAAGTAAATCTCTAGTAACAGAGAAACTGTAAGGCAAGCATCTAAAGCAAATGAAGTCTGACAAAAAGAAGCTTGAGAAAAGGAAAATATGTGATTAGTGTTAGCTGAGTTTACCTATTTAAGTAGCCATCTGTAACACCATTGATATTTTCCAGTTTCTGAAATAGTGCAAATACTTCATTCTGTAAATAGCAGTACTTTTCAGAACCTCTGAAGTTGGCAAGCATATCTTTAAGCTGGTTGAGAACCTCAGCAATTGCTTGTGAATCATTCTGCACACTCTGTCAAAAATGAAGGAAAGCTCTTTTGATTTAGCTGATTCTTTTTATTACTGTATATATTTAAGGTATACAATATGCTGTTTTAATACACATAGACACAGTGAAATGATTACATCAGGTAAGCAAATTAACATACCAGTCAACTTCCATGGTTATCCTTTTTCGTATGTGTTGTAAGAGCACCTAAAATCTACTCTCAGCAAAATTTCAATGTACACTACAAGATTACTACCTGTAGTCTTCCGCTGAATTTAGATCTCTAGATTTATTCATCCCACACAAATGCAAGTTTGAATCCTTTACATCTGCCTATTTCCTCCTCCTCCCTCCCCACCCCTGGTAACCACCACCCTACTCTCTGTTTCTATGCATTCAACTTTTTTCTTAGAATTTACACATAAATGAAATCAAGCAGTATTTGTGTCTGGTGTATTTCACTTAGCATAATGTCCTCCACGTTCATCCATGCTTTTGCAAATGGCAGGATCTCTTTCTTTTTTTTTTTTTTTTTTTGAGACAGAGTCACCCAGGCTGGAGTGCAATAGCGTGATCTCGGCTCACTGCAACCTCCACCTCCTGGGTTCAAGCGATTCTCCTGCCTCAGCCTCCTGAGTAGCTGAGATTACAGGCGCACGCCACCACACCTGGCTAATTTTTGTACTTTTTAGTAGAGATGGGGTTTCACCATGTTGGTCATGCTGGTCTTGAACTCCTGACCTTGTGATCCACCCGCCTCTGCCTCCCAAAGTGCTGGGATTACAGGCGTGAGCCACTGCACCTGGCCCCAGGATCTCTGTCTTTTTTAAAGGTAAATAGTACTCCACTGTGTGTGTGTATAGTCATGTGTCTAATAATGATGTTTTGGTCAATGATGAACTGCATACACAATGGTGGTCCCTTAAGATATACACACACACATATATATACATACATACATATAAACACACACACACACACATTTTTTTTTAAAGAGAAGGGTCTTGCTCTGTTGCCCAGACTGGAGTACAGTGGTACAATCATAGCTCCCTGCAGCCTCCAACTCCTGAGCTCAAGCAAGTAGCTGGGATTACAGGCATGTGCCACTGCATCCAGCCCCCATAAGATTATAATACTGTATTTTTATTGTATCTTTTCGACGTTTACATATATTTAGATACACAAATACTTACCATTGTGTCACAATTGCCTACAGTATTTAGGACAGTAACATGCCCTATAGGTTTGTAGCCTAGGTGTATAGTAGGCTATACCATCTAGGTTTGTGTAAGTATGCTCTATGATGCTTGCATGACAAAATCACCTAACCATGCATTTCTTAGAATGTACCCCTGTCATTAAGCAACACAACTACATTCCACAGTTTTGGCATACTGATCACACAGAGGTTAGTACTCTGCATTATAGCTGTGTGAATCTTATGATCATTTTTGCCCTTAAAAAGTCCACTAAAAGTAAAGGATTCAAGAAAGAGAGAGGAGTTGAAGAACTCCTATTTCTTTCTTGAGTATGGCCTCATTAGCACTGTAAATGTGATCCTCTTAGAATATCTCGATTTAGGCCTTCCAACGCAGTGTGCCCAAGCTTGGTTGAGCAGAAAACATCACTGAGTTAGGAGCTGACACACCTGGGCCGTAGTCACACTCTGTCTATGGCTTTGAGATCGTATCTCACCAACCAAATCTCTTCATGTCAGTGTCATGTCTACAAATAAAGATCATTCCCCCTGTCTAACCCATATCATAGGTTGTTCTCTGCAAGAAGCCAAATTAATGCTTGTGAAAACTTTTGAGATGGACTGTAGCCTGATTCAACAACACACAAATGAACAGTTTAACCCCCAGCCTGATAACCGTCTACAAATTTGGAAACATAAGACATAAGGAAATCCTGCCAGAAGCCTGTTTTCTTGAAAATTTATATTTTTGCCTACAAACATTTAAACCAGGATTTTTTTTATTCATTTGCAGGTAAATAAAAATATACAGGGTAAAAAAAAAAAAAAAAAAAAATACAGGGTAATCAGGCAAAATAGTAGCAGATACCTACCTTAAGCTCGTTAATTTTCACTGTGATGTGGTGAGAAGACCCCTGGTCTGCTAGAGGGAGGTTTTTGAGAGTCATCCTGCCCTCGCAGTGCTCTATCTGCCTGCGAATCTTCTGCAGCTCCATCAGCATCCATGTTTCTTGCTTGTCATTTTCTCTGTTGGTTTCAATTACTTTATTATGGTTGACATCTTGGCAGGTTCCATGATGAGTAATTTCAGTTGTGGTCACTGTAAAAAGAAGTTAGGGCTATAAAAATCAGAGAATACCTAGGTATCAAGGTGCTAGGCCTCAAAAAACATCCATACTACCTAAAAGTATACCTTCTTCCTTTGAATTTCGGAATCAATTCTGAAAATTTAGTGCATGAAGAACACTGGCTATATAGCATTCAGAGAAATGGTTCTGAAATCAGTTTTATGCAAACTCCTTTCTTTTTAAAATGGTATGGATGGTTGATACAAAGAGAAAGATGTCCCATGCTGACCTGTCTGGTGCTGGGGATAGCCAGGGAGCTGAATGACCAGGGTCTGGTAATGCTTCTGGGCATCGGTGAACTGAGACTGTATTTTCCGCTTGTCATCATCTCCAAACATCTCTGAGCCTTGGCTATTTCTGATGAACTCTTGGTAATGTAACTCAAGGTCGGCTATCGTCTTCATGTAATCTTCCTGCCGCATTGTTTTCAACTGAAAGGAAACAGGCAGAAGTGATTTGAGATTTATGACTGCCCCACAATGCAATCAAGAAGAGTTGGCCAAAAAATACCACCGACTAGATGGTACTCAAAGCAACACTCATCACAGGCTCATTAAGATATAAAAGGTCTTTTAGGGTTTAGACATTGTTCCCAAGAACCACAGGAATGGGTTGCTAATTTTTTTTTTTTTTTTTGCCTACAGAATATTTTTCTTCAAATGAAATATTATTCAGAAGCCCTAATTGTAAAGCAGAGCCCAGCAAAGCTGCTCCAACTAAAAAGAGAAAAAGGGCTCGGGGGACCCCAAAAGGTACTATCTGTGCCCCTCTCCTCACTTCCATCCCTGTCACTCCTAAAGTATCTCCTTCCCCTGCTAGGATTCTTCAGACCACGATCTGAAAAAAACTGATTTAGAGTAACTAATGCTTTGGGTGCTCTTCCAAGAATTCTATCCCACCTTTTACTTCTGTGACACTCAGTTAATCCTTTATGACCTAACTTTCCATTACATCAAAGGGGCATGGGGTCCAGAATCTTACAGGAGTGCATGGCTTTTCCACAGGCACTCCTGGCTTGCTTGTCAGGCCACCTGAATTAGTATTGCTTCTTTCTCTCATAATCAGCCATATGCTAATCCCTCCCGTTCTCTATTGGACAGACGAGAACCTCTAAGGAGGGCTGAGCTGACTTGCTTGATGAGACACAAAAGCACTGCTACACAGCAAGAAGGTTGAACTGTTGGACACAGGCACTGAGGGGGCAGCGCTGCCCTCCCTCCAAGCAGCCTACGTGGCCCTGATGACATACCTTGGCGATCGTCATGGCCCTGATCTTCTCTATGTCAATCATGCAGTAGTGCCAGGACACGAGGCTCTTCATGTTGATGTAGAGCTGGTTCCACAGAGCCAAGATGGCTTCGTAGTACTGCTCAATCCTAAGAGGCACAAAGGGAAAACATGCTAGAGCCAGGCTTTCACACTTCATCCCAAATGGGAAACCTGGACATGCTCACACCACTGCACAAAAACCTACAACAGTCACTGATAAAGTAAAAGGTAGAGGTATAACTTTGAAAACAGTCCATGGATTTGGATTCATTTACTCCCCAAAAGTACATTCTGAATTATCTACATTATTGGCTGACATATATACTACAACTTTTTGTTGTTGTCTTGTTTTTCGGCAACTTTGTAATTGACAGAGGTCTAAGGCAGGATGGCAGGTGCATTAGATGCCAATCACCCAAAGCTTGGTCATGAGCACACAGCAGCTTACTACACTACTCTCTCTATTCTGTGTGTGGTTGAAGATTTCCATACTAAATGGTTTAAAGGAATCTGCCATGGACAATCTGTTAAATGAATGTTCTTCCTACAGTGAGTGAATATTGATATTAAAGGTATTTTATATTTGTGGCTACATGCAAAACAACTGATTATCTAAGAAAAGGAGAGCCTTAAAATGATGCCTTTGAAGTGCATGACAAGTATTATTCACTCTGACCCCGTACAGTCAGATATTCCTTTTTTTTTTTGAGATGGAGTTTTGCTCTTGTTGCCCAGGCTGGAGTGTAATGGCACAATCTCGGCTCACTGCAACCTCCCCCTCCCAGGTTCAAGCAATTCTCCTGCCTCAACCTCCCGAGTAGCTGGGATTACAGGAATGTACCACCACACTTGGCTAATTTTATATTTTTAGTAGAGAGAGAGTTTCTCCATGTTGGTCAGGCTGGTCTCAAACTCCTGACCTCAGGTGATCCGCCCACCTCAGTCTCCCCAAGTGCTGGGATTATAGGTGTAAGCCACCACACCCGGCCAGATATTCCCTTTTATTCTTCAATAATGACTGTCTATTCAACATAAAATTGTAACACAAAGTGAAGGTGACCTTCATAAGGTTCCTTTTTTTAGAAGGTGGTTATTATGGCAAGGCATCAAGTGTCTAAGCTTCAGGTATAAACACCCGCCCTCTTCCTCTGCCCTCGCATTCATGCGTGCATGCGTGGCTTTGGGAACTTGGATGACTTACTTGCAAGAGAGGTCCACGGCCAGTGGGTTCGGAGGAGGGATGATCAGCCCCACGGAGGGAACGAGCATGTCAACGCCTCCCGGGCCCGTCACGTACCACTTGCTGCGCTCATTGTTGTCCTTCAGGATACACTCATCCCCCTTATGCACGATTTTCTGTAAGGCAAGCAGCCCCGGGGTTTGGCTTTATTCATAAGTATGTGTTTTTATTTTTTTTCTCAAAGGTAGAAACAGAGATGAACACATGCAAATTATTAAAGCTTTTACCTTATGTTTTTCCCCTCAAATGAAGCTGATCATCATATAACCCGACAATACTGATGCTTTAAATAATACATGTGAGCCTAAAAGGTATACATGAAGTGAGCTACATTTTATTTATTTGGTCTCACTATGTCACCCATAGTGAGTGACATTCACTTTATATGCAGCATAAAAGCATCATTTCTCATTTATCAGAAATTTAAAGATGAGAGTGATCACAGACAAGTATGACATACTAAAAGAAAAGTATTAAACCTTACGAATTTTTAAAAGTTCTAAAAATAACTATTGTCCTTATTATTGACAACTATACCATATGATTCAGAACAGAGCTGCTGCTTTTGTTCCATAGCTGCTGCTTTCATAGATCAAAGACATTGACTATGGTGATTATTGAACTCTAGATTAAATGTTGCTTTCTTGATGGACAAAAATTTGTGTGTAAAGACAGGGAAAACTTTTGTATCATTCTAAATGAGTACACACCTGGTCTTGTTTGTAGTCACAGAGAGCTCTGAGAATAATGGGTTTATTGCTTCTGTAGTCTGGGTTACGAGGCTTCAGCTGTACAATCTTCTTAGACTTGTTTACCAAGTTCTGCACCTGACGCTTGTATTCAAGGATTTTCTCTCGTTCTTTCTGCAATTGTGAATAAAATCATACTTTAACATAGATACTCTGTGAGTTTTAGAGGAGATTTTCAGACTGCATTAATGTAGCTACATGACACACTGAGTATCACTGCAGTTGCGTTAACTGTAAAAAATCACAAATTCGTCAGCAGGAAACATGAGAACCTTTCATGATAACACTCTCCAGAAGCTACACAGGCAGGAATTAAGTGGGCAGGGAAGAACATCCTTGTGTGAAAGGGCTATGTTGATAAAATTTGAAGTATGCGTTCCCAAAGGAATTGTCATGTGAAGTAATGTTCTCTCTGTTCTTATTTTCAACAAATTGCCCAGACTGAAGCAAAAGTAACTGTCAAGAGTAGTTGGGCATGTAAAGAAGTTAATTTTGCGAAAAGCCACTGGAAGCTGAAGAAAATGCTTGCTTGGCTCTGGGCGTGCATTGTACAATAATACTAATCAGTGCCAGCTGTATCCAAGGCATGTGTTTTATCTCCCTGACCAGACACAGCTGCTGATGTTCTGGGTCTGAGATGATACCTCCAGCTCCTTGATCTGTTCCAGCAGGTGCTGCAGGGGCATGTTCTTGTCGCAGGGATACTTCTTCCTGATGGAGTCCTGAAGCCCCTTCAGGTATGCTTCAGTCGACTGGGCCTCTTCAAAAAACTGTGAAGGATGAGAGTGATCAGTGAATGAACAGCAACTCAATAAGCAATTTCATCTAGTAGTTCTGTTTCAAGGACTGTCATCCCTAAGCCTCTCTTTGACAGGTGGCTAAAGGAAAAAATTCGTTGAGAAAGTATTTAGGTATTTGACAGCGGGAAACTATTTGTGGGACTGATGGCAAGGTTACAAATCTATGCTCCTCTGCACTCAAAATCAATGAAGAGGATTTATGCAACATTTTGAAGATTATTTTCAGTGCTTTATAAAACACACTCAAAAGATTAGGTATTAAGACCTAAATAACAATGAAATTATCATTAAATATAAAAACCTGAAAGTAGGCAGCATTTTCTTTCAGATGAACATCAATGCACTTGGTGATCTGAAGAATCCAACTCCACTGCGTCTGCAGAGTGTCCATATAGGCCTGAAACAAGAAAACGTCAGCTCTCTTAGCCTAGCTCAGTTGTACAGATGCATGAACACCAAGAGATAGGTGAGCCTGCATGAAAGCTAGTAAGCAGTTTTTATCTCATTCTAAGTCAAGCAGATATTTTTCTAAAAGTTGGAAAGAGAATTTCTCACCATATATCTCTTGGTATGGTCAAAACTAAATTTTAAAATCAGCTTTCGCAAATAGACACCATGAGGAGTCTTAGTCAAAATATGTATCACCCAAATAGCAGAGATACTGACCAATCAGAACCATCACTGGGGCTAGCACTGGAGTGGCGTCCCTTTGCCACACCAAGCCCTGTCCCTGGAGGATTGCTGAATCATGGGGAGGTTCGAGGCATCCAAGCAAAGGGCTTAGGGGGCTCAAGACAGTGATTCTTACCAACTGATATGGAAGTTTCTGTGTTTTTTAACAAGCAGTATGGCCATACCAGTGGTACCAGCTAATGTCAGCCTTGAGCGTGGCCCAAAGATGGCAGTCTAGGGCAGCGGTCAGCAAACTATAGCTCAAGGGCCACATGTGGCCCACTTGTATTTGTAAATAAAGTTTTATTGGAATACAGGCACACTCATTCATTTACACAGTGTCTATGCCTCCTTCTGCACTATAATAGCAGAGTTAAGTAATTGTAACAGAGACCAAATGGCCTGAAAGTCTAAAATACGGATTGTCTGGTCCTTTCCTGAAAGAGTTTGCCAACCCCCTGGCATAGGGTATTGATCCCAAAACAGAAAATAAAGTTGGCATGGCTTTAAGTCGTATAAGAATTACTCATTTGGTTAGTCTTACTTTATGAAAAGTTTTTTTTTTTCTAACAAAAATATAAACCTCATGAAGCCTACCTCAATTTTGTCTGAAGCTGGATGCTGATTGAGGACAAGTTGGTCACTTTCTTGTTTCAGCTTATTGAGCTCTTTTTCTTTAACTTCCAGTTGACTCATGCGTATCTGTGAATGAAGAAATAAGAAATACTTTGGAGCAAGTCATCATTAAACTTCCATCACCCCCACAGTACTTTTTAAAAGTGAAATACAAAACTGCATTTTGGAAATGAACAATGCCAAAGAATCACGCTGTTTTCCTCAAGAATCACAGCATTTTTAAGGCTGAAAAGGATGTTTGCTACAGGAGAGGATGTGGCAGAGGCTTACTCAAGATGACACAGGAGGAAAGAAGAGCTACAACCAACCCGAGGTTTTCTAATCCCAGGCTTCCACCCACCGTCCTGCAGTGCCACACACACACCCTGGGTTATCTGAACGTACCAGTTCTTACCCTCTCTAAACAAACTAGGTCTTCTGGGATATTAAACAAGGTATTGCCCCTCTTTTTCTTTTTAACTTTTATTTTAAGTTCAGGGATACATGTGCAGGTTTGTTACATAGGTAAACTTGTATCATAGGGATTTGTTGTACAGGTTATTTCATCACCCACGGATTAAGCCTAGTACCCATTAGTTATCTTGCCTGATCCTCTCCCTCCTTCCACCTCCACCCTCTGCCCTCCGAAAGGCCCTGGTGTGTGTTGTTGCCCTCGACGTAGCCATGTGTTCTCATCATTTAGTTCCCACTCTTAAGTGAGAACATGTGGTATTTGGTTTTCTGTTCCCGCATAAGTTTGCTAAGGATAATGGCCTCCACACGGAGAAGTTTTCAGGAAGGAAGGATTTTTTATGACCATTTCAAAGGAGGCTGAATTGCAAGTGGCTGATTAAATTATTAATAGACCATTCATTCCCCGAGCCCCCAGCTCTTCAAGGCAACAGGCTCAAGACAAGTGTCTACAGCCGCGTACGGTGAACTTACGGAGAAGGCCTCCTGTTTCTGAGCGATGTTGGTGTTCTTGTCGCTCCAGTCATACAGCAGCTCCTCCTCCTCGCAGTCATTGATCCACATGATCTCCCGGGACGTGGCCTGGATGATGTTCTGCAGCTGTCGCAGGTGATCCATCCTCTCAAAGGACGCTTTCTGCACAGGAAGTTCAAAGGCAGCATTAAAATAACAATATGCAGATGACTGGTGTTCTCTGCAGGTTTACAGATTAACCCCGTGGTCCCTTTAAAAAAAAAAATCACACGGATAGGAAGAATGTTAACCTTGTGCATTCACTTACCACCTGGTATGGGAAAAGACCCATCCAAATCTGCAATGAACAAGAAGGCAGCAACTTTTTTGTTTTTGAGACAGAGCGTTGCTCTGTCTCCCAGGCTGGAGTGCAGTGGCGCGAGCGATCTCAGTTCACTGCAACCTCCCCCTCCCGGGTTTAAGCGATTCTCCTGTCTCATCTTCCCGAGTAGCTGGGATTACAGACATGCACCACCACATCCCGCTAATTTTTGTATTTTCAGTAGAGACGGGGTTTCACCAGTTGGCCAGGCTGGTCTTGAACTCCCAACCTCATATGATCCACCCACCTCGGCCTCCCAAAGTGCTGGAATTATGGGCGTGAGCCACCGCGCCTGGCCTTAAATTTTTTTTATTCTTCTAAATAAGGTTTTTTTTTGGTATTTTTTACTGATATAGTTGTACATATTCGGGGGTACACATGATATCTGGACATATGTATACAATGTATAATGATCAAATCAGGATAACTGGGATATCCATCACCTCGAACATTTATCTTTTCTGTGTGTCGGGAACATTACAAATATTTTCTTCCAGCTATTTTGAAATACACAATAAATTATCATTAACTATAATATCCCTATTGTACTATCAAATATTAGAACTTATTCCTTCTACCTAACTGTATTTTTGTACCCATCAATAATTGGTTTTGGACTATAAGGGGGAAAATGGACTCTTAGAGAAATCAAGCTTTTCCTACCTTCTCCCCAAAAATTCAAAGGGCCGTAAGTCACACCCCCACCCAATAGGAAAATCACTGTGTCACCACGAGTGACATTATTTAAAAAGTATCATTGCCAACAAGGAAACATTAAAAAGTAAAGATATGATGACACAAATAGGCAGAAGAATGGAAATCTCTCCTCTTATGAATCAAGTAACTGATATGACAGAGTGTCATAAAATTGTGATGACGATCTGGTAGACCTCTATCTTGGGAAAAATAACTTTTATTTTTGCTTACACTTCATAAAAAAGACCACAATTCACAAGTGGCAACATTTTCTTGCTTCAACTGCAAGTATTTAACAAGTGCCATTTATGTGACACAACTTGAAAACAGAACAGCAGTAGGGACTGACTTCTGAAAACAACTTTTAGGCCGGGCACAGTGGCTCATGCCTGTAATCCCAGCACTTTGGAAGGCCGAGGCGGGCGGATCACTTGTGGTCAGGAGTTTGAGACCACCCTGGTTAACATGGTGAACATGGTGAAACCCTGTCTCTACTTAAAAGAAAAAAAGAAAAGAAAACAACTTTTAAAATTCACTTCTAAAGGAAACTCAGCAGCAGCAACAACATTAGCATTGATGAACAGGCGCCTCCCCGCCAGGATGTGCTTGGTATTTCTCGAACTGAACTGGAAAGAACAGAAAGTCTATGCACTTGAGAAATAAATCAGCTTACCAGCAGGTTTTCATACTCCTCCTCCAACTGGTAGATCGCAGATTTCTCACGCTAGAAGACAACAAAAAGCAGGTAGATACAAATCCCCTTTTGGATTGTATAGAAAAGAGTGGCCTTTCTAAGCCTCCTTTTCATCAGATACTGGCCTCCGATCCCTCCATAGAAAGAAAGAAGTACTAGCTCTACGAAATATTTCGCCCATGGGGACTTTTTCCTAGGCAGTTGGAAAGCAAACCTTTGCTGGCCTGGCAGCACCATCTCCACAAAGGAAAGCCCAGATCAGGGTCACTTAAAGACTCACTTGTTAGAAAATTGTCTTAAAGTTTAAAGACATGATTTAGGGTTCCCTAGGTCTTAGAGAAGTGAAGGAGAAGGTTGGTGAGGTGCTCAGGTGGACAAAAGTAAGCCCCCAAAAAGCCAGAAGAAGAAATGAGGATGAGAAGCTTTGGTCTCAGGTAAAAAAAAAAAAAGTTTAGTGATTTACAAGTGTAGAGACCTGGGGGAAACTAAGCACTTAAGATCAGTTACAATTTTATGCTATAATTCTCAACCCAGTTTCAAGTCTGACTTTTTTCAGCACAGGAGTGGGTGTCGGGATGAGATATGGCTTTGCTCAGTAGGAATAATGTTTTAATTACCACCTAGGAAAGGATTCACCAATGACACAAACTACTGTATAAGACTGTTGCATTTCCCCTATTCAAAAAGATGTTCTGCTTACTGCAGAAACAAACTGCCACCCCTAAAGAGACTTATTCACAAACTGCAAATGAGTGTTTGCACACCCTCAGCCTCTGGTTTAACTCCTCTTCAAGTGTTAACATAATCTCTAATAGGGCTACTGATTCCACTTCCCCATTTAAGAAGTGGGATTTCTAAAAATTTCCAGTCTTTTGGGAAAGAAATAATAGCAATGTTTCAGAAGAAACTCCCTGGGATTGAGTAATTACATGATCCTTCGGTAGATATTTTGAAGACTCTAAAATAAAACACAGAAAAGTACCAGGTCGGCTTTAATTTTGTCCAGCTGCCAGCGATAGTCGCCGATGGAGTTGTGGATGCTCCGGTGGCTGTTGATGTGCTGCTCCACTGAGGCCAGGTCCACACCCCAGGCCACCATGTCCATCTCTGCCTGCAACAAAAAGAGAGGCGTGCTTTGTTTTTGCACCTTTGCACCTGTTTCACTTATGTACAGCATCACGGCTTTACTTCAGATAGAACCAAAGATGTAAATATGGAGTATTTTTGAAGTCAGAATATTTTTTAAAGGTTCCCAAATGGCTAATGCAGGGTTGCCAAATACTTCCCTCAACTTGCTTGACCCCAGCTCAAGATGGGCAGAGAAGGAAGTTTAGAAATGGGAACCTGAAAACCAAGATCATGTCTTCTGAAAAAACAAAACAAAACAAAACAAAAAAACAAATCTACCTGTGCACAGGCAAGCAAGCATGTAAACAGAACATATGTGTGCATATATATGTATGATGTTATAAAATACTCATTTAATCATTCTTAAATGTGCATCAAAAATCATTAAATAAATGCAATCATATACTGTTCCCCAAACTAAATAGTCGACCTAAAAGCATCTTTCATTGTTTATTTCTTTATATTGTCTTGATGGATGTAATTATTGGCTTTTTAAAATCCAGGATATACCATTCCCTTTTAGGATGCAAAACTCCCTATGGCCCATTTCAAAGGGAAGTCACTATATCTACTCAAGGATTCAATTTCCATAAGTGTTGGCAATATTAGGATTGTGGACTTAAGTTATCTTTTTTAAAAAATTAAATCTGACTAAATTTATTATTTGAGCCTCAAATTTAAGAATGTTTCACAATAAGAATCACACACATTGTTCCACCAGTTTCACACTGGGGCAAGTCCATTATCTCACCCTTCTTTTGCATGAGTACGTGTAAATTTCCAAATCACCTGTGTCATCTCTTGGACATGCCAAGGGCAAACATTCCAATCTGGGATTGCAGCAAGAACATAAAACACATTGTTCTAAGCCACATCCATGTTCTAATACACTTGGCAAGGCTTCAGAAAGGGAAGCCATTTCAGAGTCAGACAACAGAAGGTTACCCGGGACTTTGACCCTTCTCTTCCACAGCTGTCTTGGCTTTAAACCAGAGACAGCCAGGTGCATGCAGTGGGACATTAGCAACATGACCAGGCTCCAGCTCACGCCTCTCATTACCAGCCAGGTGTATAGTATCTGACCTGTCCATCGGCAAACACAAATCAGGAAAACAAAACAAAAACCTGGCTCAGGAGTGCCTGCCTCCTGATTGGCTGCTGAGGCAACAGTTCCCTTATCAGCTGGGGCCTGCAGCTCAGTCTCCTGGGAACCAGGTAAAGCATGCAGGGGAACAAGCGATAAGAGGAAAGGAGCCAGAGCAAATCCCAGAGCGAACCTGCAGTAAGCAATCAAACAGCTTTTAGTTTGTTTGCAACCATGAGGGCTGCCTGCCTAATCCGGAAAGCATTGCTTATCAATTGCTTCTGTTAGAAAACAACATAAAACTGGCCGGGCGCGGTGGCTCACACCTGTAAACCCAATACTTTGGGAGGCCAAGGCGGGTGGATCACAAGGTCAGGAGTTGAGATCAGCCTGACCAATATGGTGAACCCCCCCCTACCCCGTCTCTACTAAAAATACAAAAAATTAGCTGGGCAAGGTGGCACACGCCTGTAGTCCCAGATACTCGGGAGGCTGAAGCAGGAGAATTGCTTGAACCCGGGAGACAGAGGTTGCAGTGAGCCGAGATCATGCCACTGCACTCCAACCTGGGCAACAGAGTGAGACTCCCTCTCAAAAAAAAAAAAGAAAAAAAGAAAAAGAAAATGACATAAAACTGAATTCATGTGGTAATACTTCTACAAAATTTAAAAACATTGAGCATTTACTACATTCTTAAGCTACACCCAACATAAATACAAAAAAATGACAAATTATAGGTTGTCTTTTTTTATAACTGTCATACTAAGAAAACTTTAGGAGATATGACGTTTCATAACTAATTTAATTGGAAGGCTGTTTTGCCCATCATTGTGGATCCTTAAGATGTAGTTAAGCCCCATCAGCTCCGCCATGTCTTCCTTTGACTGCTCCACTCCACAGGAACTGGCCACCCTCCCCTCTACTCCCAACTAAGCAAGAATGTATTATAGCTGATCTAGACAGAAATTTGGCATTGGAGTGTACGCATCTTGTTTTCTTCAATAACATTCACTTTCAGGACTAGGGACCACAATCTTTGAACGTTGGGTGCCACTACATATAAAATCCTCAAGAAATGTGCTCGAAGATTAGAAGGAAATTTGGAAAACATACAAATAGATTTGTATTTAGGTTTCTGATATTTTAACTGACTTTTGTTCTTTCTAAGCCTTACCTTCTGTAATAGCTTATATTCTTTATAATAAAAGGGAGGAAAAGGTAACTGAATGAATGAATGTTTAGTCACTGAAGTCCTCACTACTTAGGAAAGAATACACAAAAATTTTAAAGGAGTTGAGAAATTTTAGAACCACTGCTGAATTAGTCTAACAACTAATCAAACCAAGCTTTCTTACAACCACATCTACATTGCGTAACAATCTCTCCACAACTTATCACTCTAACACATCCATATTCTCAAGGGAAGGGTTAGGAGTAGGTTTTCATTATAAAATTCCCATCTACATGATTGTGGCGTATTTCTACCACCACCTGTTCATTATAGGACATAATGACTACATGAAACAACACAACAATCATTAGTCTTGAAAAATACTTTGCAGAAACTCCAGTTCCAGGGAAAGGATCAGCATATCCTTCCAACATTATTTTACTTCACTCCCACACTGGTGACGCTATGGTTGCACAATGAGACAACTGAGACTTCAAAAGTCTAAGGTAAGCAACCAATGGGCCTAAACCAGAATGGCTAGTTTCACTGTTTCCAGCTCCTCCAATCTGTGAACATTTTAAATGAACCGCCACAATGGGCTTTTTTTTCAAGTACCTATGAGTAAAACAGATGAGGTCAGTTGCCACTCACATAGAACAATGAAGTTATTTAGCACATAAACTCCCACAACAGATTTTTCCGGCGGTCAATATAAGAACTGGATATTCAAAGTCTACTAACTAAATTACACATGTTAAATATGACCTGTGTGATAAAGGATGACTATAAAGCAATGAGGCTGATTCCCCAAGCCACACTGAAATCTCATTCATTCCAAAATAGAAGACCACTTTTCAAATTGTATAGGAGGAAAATCCTGCAAACAGCAAGCTGCTGCTGCCACCTGAGGTCTAGAAGACTCTTTGTCACACAAACACATGGGCTGACCCCATCGTGCTGGAACGTCTGGACTGCACAGGTTTGGGCTGTTAAGAAGCTGCTTACCCTTTGCTGCCTCATCCACCCCAAACATTCACTGGTGACATGCTTGGTGAACTCATCCCAGCCAGAGCCACTCTGACAAGTGTAGCCTCCACCACCCTTGGAGCTGGCCCTGCGGACTCGAGGGACACTGATGGCTTTATAAAGGGCTCGCATTTGCTCTTGGAGCTGAAGAAGCCTGCAAAGAAAAATAACCTTTAAACCACTGCAGGAAAACAGCCTATGAAAACCCGTTCTGGGCAAATTTCCCCTTTTCTGAGTCTTTTGTGTTAATAGAGAAGCTATAAATGTTTTATGGTATTTGAAGATTTTTTTTTCTTTACCCCAGGACTTAAGTCTTAATCACATACAAAAAATTAAATCTTAGGAAGAGGTTCAAAGCACGAAACAGCATAGAAAGGGCCACTGCCTTTGCCTAACCTGGTAGCAACTTTCATTTTCTCATGCGTTTTGTCCTGGGAGTTTTCCTAGTACCCTGGGCCCCAGGTAGTAGTAGAACAAATTCAGACTATATTTTTCTGCCTTATAGTCTTTGTTTCCAACTCTAAGGGTCTCATTTTTGTATTTATTAAACTAAGCTTGTCTTGATATTAGACCCTTAAGTGACTCACACCTGTAATCCCAGCACTTCGGGAAGTGCAAGACGGAGGACTGCTTGAGCCTAGGAGTTTGAGATCAGCCTAAACAACATGGCAAAACCCTGTCTCCACAAAAAATTTTTTTTTAATTTGCCAGGTGTGGCACATGCCTATAGCCCAGCTACTTGATAGGCTGAAGTGGGAGGATTGCTTGAGCCCAGGAGGTTGAGGCTGTGGCGAGCCACATTTGTGCCACTGCACTCCAGCCTGGGTGACAGAGCGAGACCCTGTCTCAAAAAAAAAAAAAAAAAAAAAAAAAGTCAAATGCCACGCCAAAGGTCTTTCTGTCCTCTAAAGGGAGGTATAGTTAATATCTATAATGAAATGCTCACTTTGTATTAGAGATACATAATAAAGCTGCAAAATACCAAGTAAGCAAGCCTTTCCTTGGGAATATTTGTGCTGCCTTCAAAGGAAGACCTGGGTCATAGAATTGAGTGTAACTGGTTATGTGGTGTTCTTTTTCACGGGGACTGCCCGATCCATGCTCTGTGGACAATACCTCTTCTGGTAAGCATCACAGGGCTGGCCCATCTGCCGCATCTCTCTGATCAAGCTGTCAAGGATTTCCATTTGGTCATTGGCCTGGGCAAAACACTCATCCAATTCTCGACTCCGAGTCAGCTGTATTCCATCTCCATACTTC
Organism: Pongo pygmaeus; assembly: GCF_028885625.2. Lineage (NCBI taxonomy): Eukaryota > Metazoa > Chordata > Mammalia > Primates > Hominidae > Pongo > Pongo pygmaeus. The sequence goes on along the minus strand of NC_072378.2, from coordinate 7,462,194 downwards.
AATTCCTGAAAGAAAACACTCACATGAAGGAAAACACATACTACCAGGAAGAAAACCTTCGGGCATTAATGGAAGCAAGAGCTTCCACTGTAAACATGACAAAAACTGTAAGTTTCCCCAGTGAAAATGATCTTATTGAGATAAGAAGGTAAACAGACGGAGATTCATGAACCAAAGTTTGTGGACTGTCTTTTAAATTTGCATTTGGCTTTTAAAGTCATATTTGCAGAATGCTAACCTTCCCCTTGCTTCAATAGGTTAAATGCTGATCTTTCATATTTACACACAACTCTCATCTAATGGGAATTTCACTGTGATAAGGACACTGTACCGTTATGCCAGATAGGGCTTCTTACACACAGAGTTTTTCCTATATCTTATGAGACATAACGTTTTAGTTCTTTTTATTTATTTATTTATTTATTTTTGAGACAGAGTCTTCCTCTGTTGCCCAGGCTGGAGTGCAGTGGCACAATCTCAGCTCACTGCAACCTCTGCCTCCTGGGTTCAAGCGATTCTCCTGCCTCAGGCTCCCGAGTAGCTGGGACTACAGGCATGTGCCATCACACCAGGCTAATTTTTGTATTTTTAATAGAGACGGGGTTTCACCATGTTGGCCAGGCTGGTCTTGAACTCCTGACCTCAACTGATACACCCGCCTCGGCCTCCCAAAGTGCTGGGATTACAAGCGTGAGCCACCACACCTGGCCAACGTTTTAGTTCTTAAAAAGAAGGCTTCTGCCTGGTTAACTTATTGGGCCAAACAATGTCCTGGTTTTGATGATGCACTATAATCATATAAGATGTCACTACTGGGCGAAGCTGGGTGCTGGGTAGAGACCCCTCTGTACTATTTTTGCAACTTCTTGTGAGTCTATAACTACTTCAAAATTTAAAAAGGGTTTTGTATTTAGAAAAACAAAAACAGAAAGCTTCCTCCTCTGCTTCAGTGCCACCTACTGATCTTTCTCTGGAATTTTATATTTGCTGCTTTTACTTGGCTTTAGTCAAATGAACCTCATTTCTCTAAACAGAAATGTTAGCAAATATGACACTATTTCCCTAACCTGTTTTTACTACACGTTGATGCATGTAAGTAAAAATAAACTGAGAACATGAGGCCATGCAAATTTTCAGAGCTACATGTAAAACGTATCCATAGTCACTACAAATGACTGGTGTGTGTGTATGTTCACTATTAAGTCACTGGTGTCTGCTATTTTGTTTTGTGTAAAGGAATCGGGCCACTGTGAGGAACATTTCAAGGAGTATGTTTCAAATCAGACATTCGAAACAACTAGAACTGGAGCCAAGCTAGTTTGCTGAGCCCCAAATATCTCTGAACATGGACTAAAGTGACATTATTTTTTTAATTGGATGAAGAAATTCAGAACTAGAACGCACACAATATCTAAATTAAGAAATTAGGACATTAAAATATTATCTAAACAGAGCCCATAAATTCATTTGATTAAAATCTGTTTCAAATATAGGCTGTTTAAAAGGGGTACTTTGTGAAGAGGCAGATTCCAGACGTAACCCTGATACCAATGTCAGCATTAGGGGGACTTGGCTGAAAAGATTCAGTAACTCAATAGAGGGACAGAAAAGATGGCTACGGCCCCACCATTCTCTATTCTGTTTTCAGCAAACTCAGAGCAAAGGTGAATGCTAGTGTTTTAAAATGAAGACTTTACACAGCAAATACCACAAACTCCACGATTTCTAATCCGGATTCGATGAGATCCTAGAATGTCTCAGTTATCTTAAGAAACACAGCAAGGTTCTCACAAATGTTACCCTTCCTCCTCAATTTTCCATTGCCTATTTTTCCCCATTTTTCTGTTTCTCAGATAAAATTGTTATCTCAATATAGTCATTTTCCCTGAAAAAAAAAACATACTAAATTGATGGTGCATATGAAGATCCATTCCAACCCAGGAACAGAAACATGCCAGGTTGCATCTCTCAGAAGGGAAAGTATCAAAAAGTCACGTAAATCATAAATTGCTTTATTTCCAAAAAGGTGGCATTCTGTAGTGTAAACATTTGTTGGGAGGGGAACGGGGAACTGTTTGAAAGCTGGTTCCCATTGTTAAACCAACATTACAAATAGGTTAAGAAGACACACATCTCTCCGTAGTCTGTTCTGAAAAACAGCATCTCTAAACACCACGTGAAAGAGGTCAGTGTATAGGCCCCGGCCAGCAGAAGCTAACCAGAGCACAGCCGGGTGTGGCCCAGGCTTTGGGAGAAGCGATGGGAACAGAGAAAGCTTACAGGCTGCACGATGAGCTCTGCTCGCATCAAGCAGTCGGAGCAGTTCTGCAGCAGCTCCTGGATGGTGTTCTGGTTCTGGTGCCTGGACATCGTGCCGGTTTGACTAAGGAGGCAAACACAGAGAAACCAGACATCAAATAACTTATTTCAATTCTGAAATAATGTCAAACTTGCAAAAGCTGCAAAAACAGGACAAAACCACTCCTGTGAGACCCTTTATCCAGAATTCCAATTGTTAACATTTCGTTGTGTTTCTTTTATCCCCCTTCTCCCCTCTCCATAGATGTGTATGTATTTTTTGTGTGTATATATTATTTTTTCTGAACCATTTTAGAATAACCATGCCCTTCCACCCCCAAATATTTCAGCATATATTTATCTATGTATACATATTATTTTTTTCTGAATGATTTGAGAATAAACATGGCTTTTTAACCCCCAAATATCTCAGCATATCATTCCTAAGAATAAAAACATTCACTTATATATAATCACAATACAATGATCAAACTCAGAAAATTTACAATTGACACAAACGATTTTCTAATTTATAGAACTTGTTCAGATTTCACCAATTAGCCCAATAATGTCATTCACAGCAAGTTTTCCCCTCCCAGGTCCAGGATCCAATCCAGAAATCTATCTCTCTGAGTTATAAAAACACACTTCTGGCCATGACAATGACACAGAGCTATTTCAGCTTCACTCCTGCTTCATCCCACAGCGGTCCCTATTGACAATCCCCAACACCACAAGTCCCTCTGCAGGAAGACCTCACGGTGTCAGACACAGAGCATAAAGATTTCACTGGCAAGTCTGGCTGAAGGAAAGGTAGGAGAGGAGAAAAAAGCTTACTATACAAAAGTATTGGCCAGACACAGTGGTTCACGCCTATAATCCCAGTGCTTTGGGAAGCCAAGGCAGGAGGACTGATTAAGTCCAGGAGTTGGAGACCAGCCTGAGCAACACAGCAAGACCCTGTCTTACAAAAAAAAAAGATTGTTTTTAAATTAGCCAAACATGGTGATGAATGCCTGTAGCTCTAGCTACTCAGGCAGCTGAGGTGGGAGGATCACTTGAGCCCACGAGTTGGAGGCTGCAATGAGCTATGATCACACCACTGCACTCTTGCCTAGGTGACAGAGTGAGACCCTGTCTGTAAAATATATATATATTTTTTCTGTAATTCCTGTAAAAGACAACGTTTTTTTAAAAATCATGTTGTGAAGAAAGTGATGGAAAATTTAAATACATTATCTTTATTGCAAAACAAACCCATTCTCCTTTCAAGATGTTCCTAGAATACCTATTTTTCTCTACAACGAAGCTCATTCAATGTACATTTCAAATGAGGCACTTTTCTGGAAGACACCTAGCAGAAACCTTAAAACAACAGTGGCATTGGTGGAAAATGTTGCAGATGGTCTGTATCTTAAAGAAAGAGATGACAGAGTTTCATTTGCTCTTCAAGCAAGGTATAACCAAAGTCTGGCTTGTAAATTTACCGAGATGTATTATGCCACAGCACAGCCTACTGTAGTTTGGTTTCAGAGAGATTTAAAGCAGATCAAGTGATTATTTAACGTCTGTGAAAAGTCCTCACGGATGTGCTACAAGAAGTTGGCTCTTCCTACCTTCATCCAGGGCCAGCCTGAGCCTGCTTTTATCTGGTGCCTGTCTAACCAACTGGATGTGTGTGTGTGTGTGTGTGTGTGTGTGTGTGTGAAAGAAAGAATTTCACTGTTTAAAAAAAAAGTCTGACAAACAATGGTTGCATTATGCATAGATGGGATAAGATCACAGTAATGTGGGAATTCTTCCACAGCACCTGGCTGCACTCTCTCACCACAGGAAAGCACTTTCTTTTTTGGCCACCCATCTGGGGTTCCTCCCTGCAGGCAAGGCTCCCCAACAAGCCAGGACTAGATGAATGTGGGTGAGGAGCCCAGACCTCCCTGGGAACTACTCCCAGAAGAAGACACAGGCTCCTCCAGGCAGGCCCAGGGGAGGTGGTGCCAGAGCCATCCAGCTCTCAAAACCAGGACTGCCACCACCCACCACCAATGCAACCAGTCTCTGTCTTCCACTCCGAATTATACAGGAAATGAGGTCCATTTCTCATACTGCTGAGATATAAGCAAGATCATATTTGTTGTCCTAACTTGTGCAGAATTCCAACTGACTTAGAACACCTTCCAAAACGTAGCTGTTATAAAACAGAGGAAAGAAATTCAAGAAACAAAGGAAAACATTAAGAAACCCAGCAACCTCACTCAGAACCCTAGGATGAATTAAAAAATTAGGAAGGTCCTGTGTAATTATTTTTATTTTCTTTATTGAAGGGACATAGGAATACCTTTATTCTGAAACATTAAGAAATTCTGTTCAGCAATTTGGCTCCGAGGGTGATTCCCACAAAGAATGCCAGTCCCAAGCAGATAAATGAAAGAGTTGTCTCTTAACACAATGGAAAGTCAGAGTTTCCTAAATGATTTAATAATGTTTAATAATGTGTGCCACTGTAAAAACAATCCCAAACTGAGCTATAAGATGAGGGTGGGGCACGCCTGTAATCCCAGCACTTTGGGAGGCCAAGGCAAAAGGATTGTTTGAGCTCAGGAGTTCAAGACTAGCCTGGGCAACACAGCATAAAACCCAGCTGTTAAAAAAAATAAAATGATGGAGGCATGGGAAACTGGGTGAGGGTATACACAAACTTTGTACTATTTTGTAACTTTTCTGCAAATCTAAAACTATTCTAGAATTAAAATGTATTAAAAAACAGAGACAGGGAGGACAAACACAATTGTGAATGAACTTTTTTAAAAGTGAATTTATGAGAACAAATTCATTTGACCACAAAATATAAAACTCGCCAACTTCTTTTTACCCAATAACTAGGCTGGTTAGTTATACCACAGTTAGAAATGAATTACATCCAGGATAAAGGAGGTAAGGCAACCAAACATTGGCTTAAAACATTGGCGGGTTTGCTCTATTTTTTAATTCCCTCCCCCTAGTTTTAGAAGACATTCCTATTTCTCTAGAGATCAGTTGGCATCCTATAAAGAGAAGACACCTTACCTGCCTCCCCTTGGCTACCCATATTTGAACTTAAAAAAAAAAAAAAACAGGTAACTTCATATGCTGCTAATAATACAAATAAATTCTTCGTGCTTTTCTAAAGGATTTCCATATGTTCTTTTTTTTTTTTTCTTTTTTCCGAGATAGAGTCTTGCTCTGTCGCCCAGGCTGGAGTGCAGTGGCACGATCTCAGCTCACTGCAACCTCCACTTCCCGGGGTTCAAGTGATTCTCCTGCCTCAATCTTCCGAGTAGCTGGGACTACAGGCATGCGCCACCACGCCCAGCTACTTTTTTTTTTTTTTGTATTTTTAGTAGAGATGGGGTTTCACCATGTTGGTCAGGCTAGTCTCAAACTCCTGACCTCAAATGATCTGCCCACCTCGGCCTCCCAGAGTGTTAGGATTATAGGTGTAAGCCACTGTGCCCTGTCTCATATGTTCCTGATATCCACTAAAACACTTACATGTTTTGCATGGCATGTTAGTAAATAAATTAACAACTGTATAAGAATAGGGAATGCACAGAAATCTAATCCTTTAAAGGGTTGAAAAAATAAAAAGCTTAAGTGTCGGAACAATGAAATAAAGAATCTTTTATATCATTATTTGTCTATTGGGAAATGTGATCTAATTAACCAAATTTCATCATATACACAACTTTTCAAGACCACGTCTGATCCTTAAAACAAGGTCTACTTCTATCTTTCATCTGTAAGAATCCAACTTCAGTCTTAGGTGTGGCCAAGAATTCCCTTTGGAAACAGACTGAGGCGAGAAAAGGAACTAGGTATACACCTTGTGAAGGGCTCGGTCCATCAAAACAAGACAGAGGGAGAGGGAGACTCAGGCCAACTAAGGTATAGGGAATCCACCTTGACAGGTCAGTTTGCTTGTCTTAGCCCAATGAAGAATCCACACAGAACTCGCTGTACTCAATCCGGGAGGAAGTTCAGCGGAAAGGATTTCGACCCATCGGGTTAGTCTGATGTCAGACATACACCACCTGTATGTGTAGCACTGGATTCTTCAGCACAAGAGCCAGGAGAGCTTGCTTCAGGAAACATGCCTTTTTTTTTTTTTTTTTTTTTTTTGAGAAGGAGTCTCACTCTGTCGCCCAGGCTGGAATGCAGTGGCACAATCTCAGCTCATTGCAACCTCCACCTCCTGGGTTCAAGTGATTCTTCTGCCTCAGCCTCCTAAGTAGCTGGGATTACAGGCACACTGCCACCACGCAAAGCTAATTTTTGTATTTTAGTAGAGACAGGGTTTCACCAAATTTTGGCCAGCCTGGTCTCAAACTCCTGACCTCAAGTGATCCACCTGCCTTGGCCTCCCAAAGTGCTAGGATTACAGATGTGAGCCACCGCTCCCAGCCAGGAAACATGCATTTTTTTAAAAGCTGTAATTCAAACCTTTCTAAGTCAGATTATATATATATACGTTATTGACCACACAATTTTAGATTTTTTTTTTAATCTCAGAAATTTCTATCTCCATCTGTTGGGCTAAATGGTATGTAAGATTTCTTCACCTCATTCATTCTGTAACTCAATTTTAGGAAATGACCAACCTCATTCTTCCTTATTGAAAATAATACAAATGTCTATGTTAAGTTCATGGTAAATAAATTTATTCATGCTAATTGAATTAAATTTAATTCATATAGTGCAGTTTGGGAAAATGCAAAATTCTATAATGTATAAAGAAATAATTTTAAAATGATGTACTTACAAGTGCATACAAATTTTTTTAAATCCCTACCCTCAAAGAAATTTTTAATACTGCTACATATGGGTGTTAGGGTTGAGAGATTTTCAAATCATGTTAGGAATTAAATTAACAAGCCATGAAGTTCAATTTTTAAATCCCATTTCAGTGGCACAGAAGATGGCAGATGTCATATGCTTTTTTTAAAAAAAAAAAAAGAAAAAGAAACTCATTTGGGTCAAATTTATCAAAAGAATATTGACTTCTAAACCAAAATTAATAGGTGCCCTTGAAAAAAAAACTCATCCTTAAAAGTTTTTAACTCTTCTGACAGATAAATGAGTCATATTACAAAGAACCTACCTGTACATACTTTTTTTTTAAGTTCATCCTAAAACTTGTTTAAACAAGTAAGGGTTCCAAATATTTGCATAGAGAGCCCTTCATCGGTGGTTAAAAAGAAAACAAGTTCTGGATTCTAATCCAAAGACGGACCACAGGAATGTGTGAACAATATTACCAAGATTTCAAGTTTTTATTTTACTACCTTCAAAAAAACATTTTTCTTTAAAAACAGGACTCCAAAACTAGCTGTCCTAAGGCATTAGCTTTACATGTGTTGCCAAAAATATTATTTTTAAAAATACAAGACAACATTGGGTGCCGCAGCTCATGCCTGTAATCCCAGCACTTAGGGAGGCAGAGGCCGCCGGATTGTTTGAACCCAGGAGTTTAAGATCAGCCTGGGCAACATGGCGAAACCCTATCTCTACAGAAAAAAAAAAAAAAAAAACCAGCTGGGCGTGATGGCACAGGCCTGTAAGTCCCAGCTACTCAGGAGGCTGAGATGGGAGGCTGAGATGAGATGGTTGAACCTGGGAGGCAGAGGCTGCAGTGAGCCGAGATTGCACCACTGCACTCCAGCCTGGGCGAAAGAGCAAGACCTTGTCTTAAAAAAATAAAAATATTCAGAAAGATACAGGAAAAAAAGTTCATACTTTCAGAAAGCTAAAGAAAAAATAACACACAAAAAAAAGACAAATATTTCAAAAAGGGACATTATAGGCAAAAAAAAAAGTTTTTAAATGAAGAGTTACTCTCTTTGTTTTATAAAAATACTTTTATAATAACTATGTTGCTCATTAGACACTTGGACCATGCCCCGTAACTTTGCATTTCTTTCTGTTTATATATTTTCTCTCCAACTGGACTCTTTCCTTCCTTCCTCTTTCCATCTCTCCCTTCCTCTCTCTCCTCTTCTTTTGTTCATTCAGTCAACACAGGCTCTTGTACATATGCCAGAAAGACTCATATGTCTCTCTGTTTTCAGGTTCATGGAATAATTGCCTAGAAAAAACTCAGGAAATGTGTGTTAGGAACTATGATAGTTATGTAATGCATTAATATTGACCGTAAGGCCTATTTGCTTAGCTCTTTACAATTTTCAAAGCATTTTTCACATATACTATTTTGTTTGAGTTTCTTGAAAGGCTCTTGCATAAAAAGAAAAATATATTTTTAATACTTCATTTAAGGATGATACTTTACCTCTAAGATTCACTAGCCGGGTGCGGTGGCTCACGCCTGTAATCCCAACACTTCAGGAGGCTGAGGTGGGAGGATCACCTGAGGCCGGGAGTTTGAGACCAGCCTGACCAACATGGAGAAACCCCGTCTCTACTAAAAATACAAAATTAGCCAGGAGTGGTGGCGCATGCCTGTAATCCCAGCTACTCAGGAGGCTGAAGCAGGAGAATCGCTTGAACCTGGGAGGCGGAGGTTGCAGTGAGCCGAGGGCACCATTGCCCTCCAGCCTGGGCAACAAGAGCGAAACTCCGTCTCAAAAAAAAAAATTCATTAAACACCCTCTATATACATCAGCTGAAATGCCGTGTTAGCCATCCTTCAAAAGTTCAAAATTTCAGAAGTTACAGCCTTCTGCAAGGAGCTTCCGTATCACACCTCTGCATCCTCTCTCTTGCATTGAACACACCTGGCTACCTGCTCCTGGAGAGCAAAGTCCCATGTCTTAGTCATCTTGGACTCCTACAAACACTTAACCTAACAACATAAATAAGGTTCGGCACACAGAAGGTACTTAATGCATGTTTGGCTTAGTAAAGTGGAAGAAAAACAAAGGCAAACAAAAGACCGATCTGAGGATATTATGGCTCATCTCATTACCCTCATTTCAAAAGCTCAACCAGAGAGTACAGCTGTCCCCTCCCCATTCCCACTCCAGCAGTGAGCAAACATGGTGGATTTTTTTTCTCTATAGATTTTAGAAAGACAGCCTCCTTTGATCCTGCATTTTGTCTACGCCCAGGAGCTACAGAAACAGTACTCTAATAAAAGTTCTGCTTCTTTTCCAGGCAGTTTTCTCGATTTTCACACTGTGTGTTTGGCAGATTGTGTTTGCGGGATAGTGGAAAGCTGATCACATATCATTAACTTCAGAAGGACTTTGAAGTAGGGCACAGTTGGAGTCCACGCCCAGCTCAGCCACTTCCAGTTATACAGCCTGTGACCTTGAGCAACTTAAAGTGACATCCACTGGCAGTGCCTGGAGCTTCTGCCTCTATGACAGGTAGAACACCCCCCTCCTGGGGCTGAGGTGAGGCTCAGGGGGGCACTGCAGAGGCAGAGGCCTCACTTAGTGATAGCTCTTACTTGCGGAGGCTGCTGCTGTTGTTATGGTTCTGAAATTTCTTTCTTTTTTTTTTTTTCCACGGAGTCTCGCTGTGTTGCCCAGGCTGGAGTGCAGTGGCATGATCTCAGCTCACTGCAACCTCTGCCTCCCGGGTTCAAGCGATTCTTCTACCTCAGCCTCCTGAGCAGTTGGGACTACAGGCACCCGCCACCATGCCCGGCTAATTTTTGTATTTTTAGTAGAGACGGGGTTTCACCATATTGGCTAGGCTGGTCTGGAACTCCTGACCTCGTGATCCGCCCGCCTCAGCCTCCCAAAGTGCTGGATTACAGCTATGAGCCACCGCGCCCAGCTGAAATTTCATTTTTGTGTTTTGTCTTTGCCCCAGTCCATAACTTTAAGGATGTCCTGCAGCAAAATGGAAGTGGGGTGATAAGAAAAAAAAGAGAAAGAGGAGAAGGAAGAAATGGATTGGGTATTAAGTGTGAGGCATTTCAGGAGTTCGTAAGGTTCCCTACGAGGCTCAAAAATAACTGAGACAATTCATAGAGAGTGATACACTTTACCAGCATGAAAGAAACTTATTGAGGGTAAGAAAATTCAAAGGCCAGGTGCACTGGCTCTTGCCTGTAATTCTAGCACTTTGGAAGGCCAAGGTGGGAGGATCACTTGAGCCCAGGAGTTCAAGACCAGCCTGGGCAAGAGAGCGAGACCTTGTCTCTACAAAAAAAAAATTGTTTTAATTAGTTGGGTATGGTGGCACACACCTGTGGTCCCAGCTACTCGAGAGGCTGAGGTGGGAGAGTCACTTAAGCCTGAGTGGTCAAGACTGCAGTGAGCTATGATCATGCCACCACTCCAGCCTTAGCCACAGAGCAAGACCCATCTCAAAACAAACAAACAAACAAACAAACAAACAAACAAAATGTAATTCCAAGCAGAACCTTAGATCTGTTTGCTGCAGCTTCTCACTAAACTGTCTTCATTTTCATGAAATGTAGATTTCACATTCATGAGCCCTTCCAGCCCAAGGTGTCCGTGGTGAGGCATAAATTATTGGACTGCACTAGTATTTTACAAGATGTCACCTCAAATGAGCAGCTCATGTCTGAGTCTTAGGATCTGTGGGGCCGTGACTTCAAAATCATAACCACACCTGAACGTTTTCAAGCAGCAGGGCCACTGGGACCAGCCCAGCGGGAGGGAGATGGAGAAAATCAAGGGGTGGGGCACTTCTCCCAGCTGCAGCAACAAGGCCTCCAGACTGAAACCACTCCTTCTAGAACCTCCTGGTCTGGAAAAACTGGTTAGCTGAGTCAAGACACACTCTCCAAGTCTCACACCCAAGCCCTCCTTGCTCCACCCTAAGAAGTCAGCACTGAGGCATCAGAGCCATCAGCAGTTTTTCCCTTTCCAAGACATTTCCATTACCTGAACAATGAAATTATGCCCATATTTAGAGAAAAAAATGACTGTTGAAAGCTGTATTGTCCCATTAAATAGATCTGACTAACAATTAGTTGGCTTAATGCAGAATCAAATTGAGTTTCTTTTTTCCTAAGCAGATAGAAACTCTACAGGAGTATTAATGAAAGAATACAATGATTATGAAATATTTCACAGGAATGCAGACTGAGGAATTTAACAGATTAAAAATAAGTAATAACTCAGAAAAAGGTTTACAAGTAGAAAAGGTGAATTCTCACACTACAGGTTTAATCTTCTCTTGGGTCATTGTGGTATACTGGATTCAAATCTAGCTTAACCACTTAACTAGCTATGTGACCTTAGGCAAGCCTCAGATTCCCATCTGTAAACTGGGAAGTTTGTTATGAGGCTTGACATAACATCCTATACAAGGCACATCACAGGTATTTGCCGGGTAATGGTAACTATTATTAACCACCGACCTGATATTTTTATAAAATATACAAGTTAAATTTAATAACCATATAAATGTTACCTGCCATATATTAAGCTACACTAAATCTTGCTTTGCAATCATCTCCCAGAAAAGTGTTTGGACTATCTACGCTATGAGTCACTCGAGCTCTGGGCCTGTTTTCTCAGACTCTCCCTTGCCTCTCGCATCCAATTCTTAGCTGAAGCTGTCACTTCACCTTGGCAACACCTACTTTCCCATCCACCGCCCTCACCGTGGTTCAGACTTTCATTCCCTCCCTCCTTCACTGGTGCAATGGCTTCCTTAAGCCAACACCTAAACAGTCCAGAAGCTCAGTTATGATCGTCTGACTTCCCTGCTACTCCAATGGAGGAGACTTTCAACGGCTTCAATGAAAACCTGCACCAGCTTCCCTCTGCCTATCCAAATCCCTCTCCAGGGCATTCAAGGTCTCCAATGCCTTGGTCAAAAAGGATGCTTCCTCCTTTCGTCTTACTCCCTCCGTGCTCAGAGGGAATGCTCAAAAAGATCACTCCATGGGCTTCGCAGACTTTTCTCATGCTCTTCTCTCCCCCTGGAAGGCTCTCTGCCCACCCATCTTGAAACAGCTGAAATACTCCAAAGTCTAGTTCGACACCACTTCCTATATAAAGTCTTCCCAGTGCCCCCACGACAGATATTCTCTCACCTCCTTGTGAAGTCTGAAGTCACGTACACCCCTCCTGTGCATTCCGCTTTTGCGTGCTAGTCTTCGTGTACTTATCTTCCTTGGAAGGGCCTACACTCCTTTCAAGGCTATAGATTTCCGCCTTGATCTCCCCTGACACTTAACACAGAATGCAGCCAATGCTCGGTAAATTCTTGCTGAATTAAGGAATTAATGGAATTTGAGATGCTTTCATGGTGTAATTACAGGCCTGTCCATTCTAAAAGTCAGGCTGTGAAGGCACAGGGAAAACCAAGGTGAGGATCCTTGGGTCCTCAGGCCAACCCAGCCATAAGTGGATTCTGGGATCCTGGGCACGTCCTCAGCTTCCTGTCTCTGAAGTTTGCATGTGGGGTTTCTGCCTAGGCTAAGTGATCCTTAGGGGTCCCCCCTGCTCTAAAATTCAGGCGAATGGACCTGTTTGTCTCATAGTAAGAAATAAGCTTCTCTTAAAACCTAATTTAAGACTAACTTTAAAATGTATATGAAATAATGATCACATGTATCTTAGTTTTGAAATCATGAGATCTGAAGAAAAATAAGCATTAATATTATAACCACATATTTCTGAAACTTAATGACTATTTTCTGCTTTTAATCCTCCCACAAATTCACCCTTTGATAGGTGAGATCTAACTGTAAGACTTTGTTACTTTGGTAACAAATTTCACTACAGATTTGTAACTTGTTTTAATGACAGGAATAAGACTAGAGTAATTCTGCTGTAATTGAAAACAGTATTAATATAACATCCTATCCAAGAAGAATCCAAAATTTACATTTCAAGACATGTACATGTCTATTATTTCATTATCAAGGTTGTAACATTTACCAAATGTTAACAAAATTAAGTAGTTGCAGATTCCATTCAATCTAAAATAAAGACACAAAGAACAGGCAGGTGGTAGGGGAAAAAGGGAGAATTAGGATACAATGAGATCTAATACTGTCCTAAAAATAGGTAAGTGCTGTTCCTGGAAAGGACAGAGAGAGAGATGTTTTAAAGTCATTTTCAAAGGAAAACTAAGAGTTGGGCCCTCCACACATTCAAATTACTTTATTTAGGGAAGGGCTAAATACAAAACACTCCACTCAAAAATCACCAATCTATTAATAATTCAGCCATAAAGTAGCAGTTTTTGAAATAAATGAGTTTAAAGTCAACCAATAGTTTTTATACTAGTTTTCGTGCTAAAAAAAAAAAAAAAGAAAGAAAGAAAAGAAAACCACAAAAACCTTTATTTAGAAAACCTTTGGGTCAGAAAAATACTTATGAAATTCTTAATCATCATTCACTTAGCAGAGAGCAGTGGCTCCCTTGGGCACAGAGGGCACCCTGCTTCTACAAAGTGCATGCCACAGCCAAACATATCCCTCCACACAAAACCAGAATGCCACCAGAAAAACTGCTACATGCCCTGTCTTCAGTCAGTCGCTATTATTTGAAAACGCAGAAGTCAGCATGTGTGGGCTATTTTGTAGTCAGTAGCACCACTGCAGGCTGGGACAGGCTCGGGAGGAAACTCCATTGCCAGGGTCCCCGGAAAGAATGACCGCCTCCCGACTCAAGCCCTGAGCTTGACGCCCTGCTGCCGGGCAGAGCAACATTAATGAGGAGAAAAAACATCCTTCCTCAAAGTCAGGTAATTTTTCACTTAGATCTCTTTCCCCTTCCCAGAGAGATGTGAGACTTGACAAGTTTATAAGTAGGCTTTAAGTTGGAAAAACAGAACACAAGAAATGATACTACACAATGAAAAAACATGGAGCCTGCCCAAAATTAAATGTTTCAGTGGGAAATCCTAATAAAACATGTATCTTGATGCAGTTCATTAACCAATTAATTTATTAAAGTTTTACTTCCCTACAAAAGGTATAAGAAGCCAAGGGAGTGAAATATTCGATTAATAGTACTGATTATTGTCTATTTAAAAGAAATCCAGGCTAGCAAAAGCATAGTTATAAATCATAATCAAAATAAATACTTGGTTCATGAAAACGCCAAAAAGAGCTACTAAAGAGTCCTTCACATTCTATTCTGACTTGGATTTAAACTGTGTGTAACCCACACATTTAAAGGATGTGCATCTCAAATCCTGGAGGACTGCGAGAAAAAATTTAAATTTCACATTTAAATGGCTGGCAAAATTTTAAAACAAATGTAATGAAAACCCAAGTTTTCATTCCTCCTATTGCTTGGCACATTTTCCCTGGAAATCCCCAGACACATTTTGTTCAGGAAACAAAGAACTCCAAGATTGAGACAATTCGTTGCTAACTCAAAAAAAAAAAAAAAAAAAGCGAAAATAGATTTTCAGGATGCCCCAGAAATAAATAAATGAATCTAAGCAGAAAACAGGTTG